>NC_087438.1:44635000-45885000 GCF_036321535.1 Camelus dromedarius
TAGAACGACATTTCTGTCTCCTTTTCTCCCACTCACATAGTTGTCCCTCCTGAAGCCCGAGGCAGCTGCCTGTCCATGCAGTCCTGCCGTGTGCACAGACTTAGAAACGTCGTACCCGAGACAGCAGCACCTGACTTCTCCTTACCTTGACTGTAGTGTTGGATGATCCTAGTTGAGGGGAAGGCCCTGCGGCTTCCCTCACTCTCACCCCAGCCGTCAGGGAGTTTTCCTGGAACCACCCCTGGGACCTGCGCGGCCGGAGCCCAAGGTGGGAGATGATGCTCCAGCCGCCTCAGGCTGTTAGTCTGCTAAGGCTGCTGAACAAAGTGCTGCAAGCTGAGTGGCTTCCACCGCAGAAGCTTCTCATTCCAGAAGCAGGAGTCCAAGCTCAAGGTGTTGGCACAGCTGGCTTGTCATGACGGTTGTGAGGGAGAGTCTGTCCTGGGCCTTTCTCCCAGCTTCCAGCAGTTTGCTGGCACTCTTTGGTGTTCCTTGGCTTGTACATGCATCACTTCCATGTCTGCTTCCATCTTCACGTGGCATTTCCCCTGTGTCAAAATTCCCCCTTTTATAAGGACATAGTCACATTGGATTAGGACCCTCCCTATTGACCTCATCTTAACTTGGTCATAAGCAAAATTCTCTTTCCAAATAAGGTCATATTTGCAGGGCCTGGGGGTCAGGACTTCACCATCCTTGAGGGGACACAGTTTCATCCATAATCTCCCTCTGCCCCCATCCCCACTGCTCACATCTGGAAGGTAGATTCCACCTGTCAGCCTGAGCTTGTTGTGGTCCATGGAATGTCCCCTCCTTTTCTCACTGAATTCCTCTGAATGGGCTCCATGGTCCTGCTGACAGACAGGGAAGGGACTGTGGAGAAGCACAGGAATAAGACAAGTGCCTGGTTGGGGAGAGAGCAGTTGAGAGGTGCATTTGCCAGAGAACAAAGCCAGGAAGAAACATGAGTTGCTCCTTGCCACTGCTTTCTTATTCCTTCCATCCAGCTTCTTTTGCATACTTCATTAGAGCAAAGACTAATCTATCGAAATCCCATCAATTCCACTTTAGATGATGGCCAATAAATACTGTTTCTACTACATTACCTGTGAAATAGGCCTTTGTGGATAAGCCTGGAAATCTCCCCCTCTGTTTATAACGTTGTTTCTCTGAAAATGCAATCTGGTGTCTTAATCTTACAGAGGCAGCTTCAGAGCACAGCTTAGTGTGCTGTTGAGATGAGCCAGGGAGAGGGAGCTGCCCAGGACTAGAGGTCACGGCAGCTTTCTCCCCACCACGTGGGGCTGCTTGTGGGAAGATGCAGAGGGGCACTCTGAGCGGGGGTGCTTTTCCCTGCCAGAAGGCTGTCGCCCCACTTGTCAGCGATGTCTCTCTGGTGAACAAGGCTGGACCTTCAGGTGCCTCAGGGATTCCCCTGGGAACTGGACTCCGGTCCAGAACTGACACTGGCTGGGGCACTGGCAGAGCCACCCAGCTGTATGCCTAGTATCCATAATTCCCTTCTGCTCTACTGATAAAACTGATTTTTGTCACTGTGTCTACGTGCCTCCTTCCCTCATAGCTGTATATAGCCATGGCATTACATTTTGGCCAATGAGATCTAAGCAGAAATTACTTGGGGGACAGACAGCTGGTGAGGCTCCTTTTTCTTTTCTTCTACTTCCTTCTTCCTGTGTGGAATGTGTTTGTGTTGATGAGCGCTCCAGCAACCACATTGGTCCATGAGGTAGAACATGAGGATAGACTATTAAGGATAATAAAACTGAAGAATAGAAGTAGTTTTAATCTGATAATTTGTAGCCACCACACCACTTGGACTTCCTGCTTCTGATCCTTTTTTACCTGAGAGAACAATAAGCTATTTTGTTTAAGCTGCATATTTGGGTTTCCAATTAAATGTAGCTGCAGCTATGTGTAACCCTAAGTGACACTGAGACCCTCTCCACAGGAACTGCAGTTATTGGTCTTCAGAGTATATAGTGTATCAGAAAGGAAAGATTGGTTTAAGGAGAATGGAGAAAAGAGAATTCCTTCTTAAGACCTAAAGAAGAACTAGTCTGTGGGACCCCGTGACATCTTTTCCCCAAAGCATCTTTTATGTGAGGTGGAAGAGAAGACTGTGCCCCCTTTAACTGCTCCCTTATTTATTCAAAACTCCCTTTCCTATAACATAGATGGTGTTAGTCGTCACCGTTTTCTGCAAGCTAACATTTAGCTTCAGTAGCATCACCATCTTGGTAGTTAGACACTGTTTTGAGTACTTCATGGCTTTTTACCATTGTTTCAGAAAGTTGACTAGAAAGCAGAGAAAGGAACATGCTGATGTCAGCGTTAAGTGTCACTCTCATAAACTTAATGCAGCTGAGACCAGAGGGAAATTATTTGTCTTTCTGAAAAGGACTACTGAGTTTCAATCAGACAGTCATTGTACTTAGGCCAGTGGTGTATGTATTTGACTGCGAATGAAAAGAACAAAATTAAAGAATGGGGACAGATTTGCAATAAATCAATGAGGACTGTATGAGGAATAATGCAGAAGTTTGGATTTTAAAAATGTCCTGATTATGTATTTGACTCTTTAACATGGTTTCAGGAACGTATGGAGCAGAATAAGTAGAAAATTGCCTTTATATGTGGATTCACTATCTTTCTGGCATCTGATTCTCCAATGTAAGGAATTGGAAAGAAAGGAGGGTTAGTGAGCTGACTTGAGGACTGCACGTGGTAGGAGATGCTGAGATTTATAAAATTGGTGTGGCAGGAGTGAAGTTATGTGCTTGGTATTGAGTGGGACACCCACTCCAGGCAGCTGTGCAGGATAAACAAAAGTTATCCCAAAGCTCTCTTTATCCACCTTGAATTATTTTTGTTTCACTGCACTGGCTAGCCCCTGGAAATTTCATGGAGGTCCAGATTTAAGGGAAACATGGCTCCTTAGGACTTTCTTTATCTGTAACAAAGGGAAGTCATTTTCTGTGTCTCATTTAAAGGCACAATGATGTGAGATCCTAAAAAGTATCTACTACTTGAGGAACTTCAAAGGCAATTAATGCTATCCATTTGTATTTCCTTAAAAGTGTCTAAAATGTTATGTTTTTCCTTATTTTATTTTTATGGGGTTTTACATATTTACCAGGGCTCTGAAAATTTCACTCTTAACCTCAGTTCCCATAACTGTTTTCCCCCCAAGCTATTGATTTTATCAATTGTGGGTTCCCCTTTGTTGGCATTTTTCAGGATCTTGATTTTTGTGGTGGGAGAGGAATTTCTACATTGTTTTAGGATAAATACCTTCTTTCCTTTATGTATGTATGTATGTATGTATTTTATTTGGGGGGGCAAGGCTTGGGGGATGGTGTGGTCTGTACAGGGAGCCCAGCTAACTTGGATTCAAACAGTTTTCTTTTGTTGATGAAGTGATACTTACCATTTGTAAGTGAAATAGAATTAGGCATGACTTTACATTGGATTTCATTTATTAACTTCCAGTTGTTAATCTGCAGCAACCTAAAAAGTTTGAAAATTATTTGTGTCTTATTTATCCATACTCTCCCTGGCCTCTGTCACCAAAAATATTCAGATCATATTGAAAGCAGTGTTGCTACCAAAAAGGCATGTTGTGTATTAAGATACTGTAGAAAAGGGGCAGCATCCAGTTTCTCTAGTCACCTCCCAGTGAAATTCCAACCAGTATGGTGATCCTGTTAGATGGCATCACCAGTGTTGAAAGGACATCTTGGAAGGAGCCCTGGATCCATGTTGTCTTCAGAGAATGATGGCAACTCTGTAAAAGAGGTTAGTACGCAGCATATTTTTTCAGGGGTGGTGATGGTATGCAGACTGTCTTCAAAAATAACCTAATGGTAAGAAATGTAACACTGCCTGTCTTCCGTTAACTGTCCCTCCTGAATTGCTGTTCATAAGATCTTAATCAATAGGGCTTTTTATAGTTGTGCCTGTTTGTCAGACTTCAGTTTGAATTATCGGAGAAGTTTCTGGAATTGAGTAGGTAGGAAGTCTTCATCAGGAAAAGCTCTTCCTCTCTAGTGGGAAAGTAGCCTCATCAGTTTTATAAGGGAATTCTTGGGCCTGGAGAGAGGGGTTCAACCCTAGAACTGAATGTCTGGTTTTAACCTCTCGTTTGCTGACTCAAATAGTAATTTCATAATTTTTCATAGGAGACTTTATTTTCATTGTTTTCATGTGGTTGGTTAGTGTGATTTCAGAGAACTGCAGGTGACCGGGAAATCTAGGCTACCCCACAGTTTGCATATTTCAAGAAATAAGTTTGTTTTCTCATGAAAATAAAAAGGAAAATTGGAGGAGGAATAAAAGGAGATGAAATAAACTTGTGTTGAAATTGTGCTTGTGCTTTGAATTAAATTCCTTGCATGGCTGGTTCATATTTAAGACCAGAAATGATGAAACCTTGACCTGAAAGCCACAGTATGAACTGAATAGGCCATGAAGGCTTGCTCCACGTTGGGGTTGATTATTAGCTGTGCGTGGGTCATGGGTTGACAATTAGTTCTGTTCCTTAGAGCATGTCTGCAATCTTTGATATCTACTTAAACTATGGCAATAATTTGCATAGTTTTTGTTATGATTTTTCTATTAACCTTTGATGGAGTGAAATTCGATGTTTTTCTCTCTGACACACCATGACATTTAGTAATTCAGTCCTTTTATTTATTCAAAGTCTGCACTTGATTAAAGTAAATTTCAACAAAACATTGTGTTGGGGGTTCTCAAAATATTACTTAGTTGTTCTTTTGCAGCCAGTAAACATAGCTCCTCATAATTATTTCTCATCTGAGAGTTTCATCTTTTAATTCTCATCTGAACAGGAATCATATTTTGAAACTCATATACATTGGGAAGCCAGAGATTTCTTTGGCCTTTCAAAGCCTAATATGACTAATCCTTTGCTTATCTCAAGTTTATTATCATTTATTATTCCATTTAACCAGCCATAGACTCTGTCCATATCTCTTTAATTGGGGTAAACTGAGTACTTATATTTCTGATAACTCCCTATGCCTACATTGTCCTCCGTGACCCTCTTACGTACTAAAATTTCTGATCAATAAAAATATTTCAGTGATGATTGAATTTTTGTATTTTGACCACTTGAAAGTGAGATCATGAGATCTGGAATTGTGTATACTTGTATTTGAGCAAAATTCCCCCAGCCAAACCTATTTAATAGTTTTTCCTGAATTTTTTAATGATCGAGCAAGTTATTTTCAAATTTTTCGGTCCCTACTTATTTCTTTCCTGGTTGCATGTCATCATCTTATTTCCACTTACTAATTAAATAGAATAATTCGCCTTTTATAAATTATTCTTGTTCTCTGATTTTTGAGGTGTTCTCATCCTAGGATCAGCTTTCTGGAATCTGTAAGCTCCCTGAAATGGTATATAAATGTCTGTGTGTGTGTGTTTTCTAATAGCTTTCATCTCATTCTCAAAATCCTCCTTGAGAAGGATTATTTTGTTTTCCTCAAATGGACCTGTTCTCTACCTAAATGTTAAGCTGCTTGTGGAGAGGCACTTGGCCTCACACTTGCTCTGTGAGGAGTGCAGAACAGCAGAGTGGCAGCTTGTGGAGGATGCTGGCCAGTTCAGTGCTTTCCAAACCCGTGTAGTTTGTGACCGTGCATTTAGAAGTGTTCTAATTTGAAGGATGTGTGAGCTCCTTTAAAAGAGAAATTGTTTCACACCTATAATGTCAACTTAAATATATTTATTTTAATAATATTTAATTATGTACAAAGGAAAAAGTCAGGTAAACCTGTATTTAACAGTTTTACCCCTACCTCTAAAACAAATTAAAACAAATAGAACAAAACTGCAGAGTAACATTTGAAGTAACAATAGCAATATTACATATTACTGATAATACTTTGCCAAAACGAACTCATTTTTAAGCAATCTTAATATACTGTAGACTGCTAAGGCACCTGCTTGCTTCATTGGTTTGTATTTTGAGTTCTCATATTTATCATATGCAATGTGAAACCAGTTCTCCTGTGATTTTTCTAATAAAAAGCCTTCAGTGATAGATCCTTGTTGCTCCGTGGTATCTTCTGGCCCTCATTTCACTTGTGTACTTGGGCCTCTGCTCTTTTCTCGTTAGCTCAGGGCAACTGAAAGAGTGCTACTCCGCCAACTTGACCATTAACACAAGTGGAGATGTGGCGCTGGAATCATCGAGCAGTGTGAAATTAAAGGATAGTTGTTGCAAAGTATCAATGAAATGTCAACCAAAAAATTTTTTTTTACTGTATCAAGTATTCGTATTTCCCCAAGAATGACTTTTAGACTCCACTTTGAGGAACACTGGCATAGAATATATAAAAGGCCAGAATTGGTGCAAATTACTGTTAATACATTAATGGATAGAACTTGATTTATAAGTAGTCTGATTTAATATTTATACTTGAGATAGGTGAGCCCAGGTTTAATTACTCCTTGTCTTCCTGTATTTTGCAGAAATAATTACTTGGGTCTAAGTTTTTTGGTTGTTTTTTGTTTGTTTCTTTGTTGTGTATTTGTCTTTGGTTGTCTGCTATTCAAAATCCAGTCTTGCTTTGAACTCTTTCGCCTACTGTCAGTGAGTTAACTTAGCAGCCAAGGAGGAACCCCAAGCGTGGGATAGGGAAAAATGTCTGCCAACCTGATGTTAATGAGTTAAAAGGTGGTGGACCTCTGCGTGCGTGGAAGCATGGTGCTTTGACTTGGTGATTCCATGCTTTCTCTAAAGATTTCCCCATAAACAGTATATTTGAGAGCAGTAACTGCTAGAGTTAAGATAATATGCTTTTTTTCAGGAGGTAAGTTTCTCTTCCAGCCTAGTCCTGCCACTCACAGCTGTGTGACTTAGCCTCTTTTAAAATGGGAAAGATAGAAATAGGATCTTTATGAGGGTTTAGTGAGATGGTGCCTCAAAAATGCTCTGTATGGTGCTTGGCACATGCTAGGCACCAAGGAACGTGTGCTGACACCTGATAGTACTACTAGTATGAGAAGGAAGGTATTCGGAGGATCTGATTTTTTGTTCCTTTTATGTGCAGGGTGCACAAGTAAAGGTCTGAGAAGGAGCTTCCCCATTTCTCAGCTTAGTCGTTGGATGTTGACACTGTGCAGCGTTCTTGGTGTAGGTGTTGGTGGACTCTTACTGTTATTAGCTCTTTTATCAGAGGAAGTACCGACTTCCAAGGTGCCTGCGGAGCAGATCGTATTGTAACCTTGCAACCTCCTTGCTACCCACAGAAACTGTCCTTCTGCCCTTTTCCAACCTAGTTACATCAACTCCTTTACTTTATCTGAGCCATCTTTCCTGTTCTGGGAGACCCCACGGGGAGCTTTGCCAGCTTCATACTTAATGCGACACACAATACTGGTGTAGCCATAGCTGCATGCACTGCCCTTGCTCCAGCTTTGTGCTCCGTGGTGCCAGGTGCTTCGCCATACACTGTATTTTCCCTCAGTCAGTCCTTAATTCGGAGGCTAGGTGTATTGTCGCCATTTAACTGATGTGAAAACCAAGGCCCAGAAAGATTATTAACTTGCCTAGAGCCTCATCGTTGGTCACTGATAGAGGGTTAAAACTCCGGTCGCCATCTCTTCTTTGACTTCTCTATTTATTTCTTGTCATTCTGTTATTCCCACCTTAAATGAAGAAAGTGCTAGAGGGTCTTGCATTTGGGATGAATTATATCAATGGGGACTTCTTGATAACAGCATAAATTTAAATCCTGTCTTAACCACTTCATAGATACACAATCTTGGTCAAGCTAATTAGAACATCTCTGGTACTCAGTTTCTTCTGCTGTACAATGGACATGGTTATGACACTCGAATCATGGGTTATTATAAAGATTAAATTAAATAATATTTGGTGATATTTTTGTGCTGCATAAATGAAATTTATTTTTATTACATTGTCATGTCTTTTAATTACATGCATATTAATGGGCCTACATTTTTTGTGAACCATTATTATTCTGTTCCTCTCAAATTCTTTTTTTTCTTTATGAGAGATGTTTTACTTTTTTTCTTTTATAGTTTCCTTAAGATATAATCAATATACAGCACTATGTAAATTAAGGTGTACAGCACAGTGATTTGCATTATATATATTGTGAAATAATTGCCACAATAATTTTGTTGAATATTTATTATTTTATAGCTAGAAGTTTATACCTTTTGGCTACTTCTATCCAGTTCTCCCTTCCTCCCACCCCACCCTACCCCTGGTCTGGTAACTAAATACCTAATCCTTTTTTCTGTGAGTTTGTTTTTGAAGTATAATTGACCTCCCACAGTATATTAGTTTCTGGTGTACAACATAGTGATTTCAAACATTTCAAAATGATGACCATGAAGTCTGGTTACCATCTGTCACCTTATAAAGATGTGACATTATTATTGACTGTATTTCCCACACTGTACATTTCATACCCCAGACTCATTTATTTTGTAACTAGAATTTTGGACCCCTTAATCTCCCTGACCTATTCCTCTCTCTCCTACCCCAGCAACCACTTGTTTGTTCTCTATGACTGTTTCTGTTTTGTTATGTTTATTCATCTGTTTTTTAGGTTTCACATAGAAGTGAACTCATACAGTATTTATCTTTCTCTTGTTTGATTTATTTTACTTACCATAATACACTCTAGATCCATCCAGCTTATTGCAAATGGCAAGATTTCATTCTTTTTTATTGCTGAGTAGTATTCCATTGTGTGTATATACCACAATTTCTTTATCCTTGGGCACTTTATCAATGGGCACTTAGGTTGCTTTCAGGTTTTGGTTATTGTAAATAATGCTACAATGAACATAGGGATGCATGTGTTTTTCCAAATTAGTTTTTTCATTTTCTTTTGATAAATACCCTGGAATGAATTTGCTGGGTCATATAAGAGTTCTTTTTTTAATTTTATGAGGAATCTTCACACTGTTTTCCATAGCAGCTGCACTAGTTTACACTCCCACCAACAGTGTACAACATTTCGCTCTCTCCACATCCTCACCAAAACTTGTTGTTTGTTGTCTTTTTGATAATAGCCATTTTGACAGATGTGAGGTGATACCTCATTGTTGTTTGGTTTGCATTCCCCAATGATTAGTGATGTTGAGCATATTTTTACTGTGCTTGTTAGCCATCTGTATGTCTTTGGAAAATATTGATTCGGGTCCTCTGCCCAGTTTTTAATATGGTTGTTTGGTTTTTGTTTGTTTTGTTTTATTTTTTTGATGTTGTATGAGTTCTTTGTATGTTTCTGGATATTAACCTGTATTGAATATGTCATTTGTAAGTATCTTCTCCCATTCAGTAGGCAGCCTTTTTGTTTTGTTGATGGTTTTCTTTGCTGTGCAAAAGCTTTTTGGTTTGAGCTGTCCCATTTTTTGGTTATGTTTGCTTTTGTTTCCCTGGCCTGAGGAGGCATGTTCAAAAAATATTGTTAAAAAGCATATTGCCTATGTTTTATTCTAGAAATTTTATAGTTTCAGGTCTTATATTTATGTCTTTAATCCATCTGTCACCTTATAAAGATGTGACATTATTATTGACTGTATTTCCCACACTGTACATTTCATACCCCAGACTCATTTATTTTGTAACTAGAAGTTTGGAAGTTTATTTTTGTGTGTGGTGTGAGAAAGTAGTCCAGTTTCTTCTGTATGTAGCTGTCAAGTTTTCCCAACATTGTTTATTGAAGAGATTATCTTTTCTCCATTGTATATTCTTGTCTCCTTTGTTGTAGATTAATTGACCATATAAGTGGGTTAATTTCTGGGCTTTCTATTCTTTCAGTTCCATTGATCTGTGTGTCTGTTTTTAATGCCAGTACCATACTGTTTTGATTACTGTAGCTTTGTAGTATAGTTTGAAATCAGGGCGTGTGATACCTCCAGCTTTATTCTTCGTTCTCAAGATTGTTTTGGCTGTTCAGCATCTTTAGTGTTTCTATAAAAATTTTAGAATTCTTTGTTCTAGTTTTGTGAAAAGTGACATTGGTAATTTGTTATGGATTTTACTGAATCTATAGATTGCCTTGGGTAGTATGGTCATTTTAATGGTGTTAATTCTTCCAAGCCATGAGAATGGTGTATCTTTCCTTTCACTGGTGTTTTCTTTGACGACTTTCATCAGTGTGAAATATGAAATGAAATAATATTTGTAAAATCACCTTGAACAGTTCCTGGTGTGTATTAAACATCATGTAGGTGTGTTAAACAAATGCAATAAAATGACTTCATAATGTCAGTAAATGAAAGAGTCTTTTTTATTTCTTTTCCCAGAAGTATCTTTTTCTTAGGTAATCTTCATCTCTGAGCTCTTACGCCACCAGTGTTTGCTTTTAGAAAGTCATAAAACTGAAGTGTTCAGCTCTTTGCTCTCGGGTTTGCACTTTTTAGCAGTATCTTCTTTCTACTCAGAGGTACTTTCATCCAATTCTTAGTTCTTTGCCTTTACCCCCTCTCTCCTCCTAGGTACAGTGCTTGCCATAATGGGAAATGTTACCTTTCTTTTTCTTTATTGAAATCTTCCCCTTTGCTTTCTGTCCCTCCAACCATTCTACCAATAACAAAATGCAGTAAACTTTCCCTCTTTGGAAGTGGAAGAACAAGAGTCCAGGCTTTTCTGTGTGCAACACACACAGAAGAGCAGTCATTTTACTTTAAAATACTTCAAGTAATTTGTTATTCATAAATAACTTGAGCACCTGCTGTGTGTCAGGCACTGTACAATTGGGTATGAAGGCATTGGGAGGTGCAGTGATTAGGACACACAGAGCACATTCTGAGTTTCATGAGTGCTTATTCAGATTAGCATAGTAAGATATTTCCCACTAGAAGGTATTGGGGGACCTCAGTGCACTTTCACATGTGCTCCTTAATTTATTTTATTTTTACTTCATTTATTATACTACTAGAGTGTCTCTTCAGCTTGGAATCTCCAATACCTAACAGTGTCTGGCACCAGTAGGCACAAAAAATCTGTTGTATAAATGGATTTGTTGTATGAGGGGATTTGTAATCTATTCTGGTACATAGTAGAATAGAATTTTCTTCCTTTTTTGCTAACCAGTAATTCCCTTCTCCCATTACTAAATAATTCTCTCCCTGCTGATTTATTATATCTCATCATACTTAGTATATGTCCTGTAACTCTTGTTTGTATCTGTGTTCTGTATTTTCTTTAACCAGTACCATATTGTTTTTAACAACTGTAGACATAGCTTTTCATGTTTACTCTTCTTTTTCAGGTTTTTATGTGATAGACTCATCTCTTATTTTTTTTTTTAATATTTAACCTATTCATGTTTTTTCCCCTGGGTAAATATTAGAATCATATTTGAGTTTCATTCACCATGAGATATTTCCCTAAGTGGAATATTAAAAGTATACATATCATTTAGAGGGAAATGTCATCTTACGGTATCTTTTTTTCTTCTAGGAACATTTACTACATTCACCTTAACAATGCTGATATTTGTTCCTCTGTAAAATAGATCTTACAGATCACACAGTTTTCTCATTAAGATACCTTGAGGTATTTTTAAGTTTTTAAAATATGCAAATAGGATATTTTAAATTATATTTTATTTTTGCCAGTGATAGCAAAACTAATGGATTTTGTATATGTATATGGGATCTGTACAGGCTGCTCGACTTTTTTTTTAACTGATAGTTTTTCAGTCAATTTGATTATCTTTGCCTTTCAATTTGATTGTGTTTGCCTTTATTGACATAAAATTATATTATGTACAAATAACAATTTTTATTCTTCAGTATTTTTACCTCTTTTTTTTTTTTTACTGTCATACTGCATTGAACTCTGTTCTTAAATAAGTATTACATAACAATCATGGTAGATGGTTTGCTTCTGGAATGGTTCTAGTGCCTTGTAAAGCAAAAGACTGTTAGTGTGAAATGTACTCACTAGTGTAAGAAATGCTACAATTAAAAGGGACATAAAACTGAACTTTTTTCTTAAGTTGCATAGTAGTTTTGTCACATAGTGTTTTGTTCATATTTAATTAAGAGTTGTTTGCCACCCAGAAAGAGAAAATAGCTTCAAGAAATGAATAAATTGCCTGAATTGGGTGGACTGATCCCTTTTAATCAGAAGATCACTGTCTTGATTGGTTCTACAGTGCAAATGATAATTTTTATGCTCTAGTTTAGAGTTTTGGGGAGAGTGGTTGGAAATTTTTAAAAATCCTTTTACTATTCTTTTTTAACAAATAACCCCAGGGATAGGGGATCAGGGGAGGTGGGAGGAGGGGAAGCGAGGCCCCAGCCCCACAACCCTTCCCCACCCATGCCTTTCCCCATTATATATTTATAGTGTGTATACAATTCCCAGAGGATGAACAGCAAGGGGAACTCCCTCAGCAGGATGGGGGCAACCCAGGCTCCTTTATCCCCTTGGTACCCAGGTACCTCTGCCCTTTGGGACAGCCCTTCTCTAGAAGATGACCCGTCTGCTCCCAAGGCTTCAGCCAGCATTTAGTGCAGGGCATTGGGTGGGGAGGCCTGCAGGTAGAGGTTGATGCACTGGGCATGGAAGACTCTGCTGTAGGCGGAAGTTTGGGCCATGAGACAGGAATTGAGGCCAAAGAAAGACCTTCCAGCTGGGAGAGTACGGGATGACCCATGTCCCCCAAGGTTGCTGTCTAGTTTTCGAGTTGACAGACAAGTTGGGCCAAGATCTACCATGCCATCAACTGAATGCCCTAGAGGGCCTGCACTGTAGGAACAGAGATGAGTCAGAAATAGGCTAAATCATCCCAAAAGTGCAACCAAGCTTGAATCAGCTCAGGCTGTGCTTAGATTAATGTGATTAATTCTCAGCCCAGAAGAGGAAGAATAACCCTTTTTGGTATAAGGTAACAGTATTTAGAGCATGAATTCTCATGGGGGCTATTATTTTTCCCAAGGGGGGATATCTTGGTTCTTAAAGGGTGAAGAAATATTGAATATTACAATGTCTTGTGCTTTTTCAACGGTCAAAACACATAAAGAGATATACAGTGTATCTGTGTTATTTAAATGTCCTGTGTAGTGTGGTGGAAACATGGATTTAGATTCTTCAATTTTTTTTACACAACACCTGATAATCAAAAGTTGTAGTTACACTGAGAGACAAGGCCATATGACCTTTAAAAGACAAGAGAGAAAAGAGAAAACATAATATCTAGTTGCAATTTTAACTCAGAGGTTGAAGTTAGAATGTAGGGACTTAAAAATAAAATTACAAATATGTTTTTTAAAAGATGAAAAATTAGAAAATTTCACCGTGGAATTGAAATTTGTGGAAAAAGAGGCATATAGAAAATTTTATGACCAAAAGATACATATCTGAAATTAAGAACTCTCTGAATAGGTTTAACAGTAGATTAGACACAGCAGAAGACAGTATTCATGGACTAGAAGACAGATTAGCAGAAAATATTCAAATTGAACTAGAGAGAAGAAATAATATAATGTATGTATTTACACTAGCTAATGATTTGAAAAGAACTGTCTTTTCCCTCATCCCTGCCAGGAATAGGCACTTTTACTCTGTTTATATTTTACCAATTTATATGTGAAGTGATAATTCATTGTGACTTTAATTTGCATTTCACTTACTAATAAAATATTTTGTCTAAATTTATTTTAGACAAATTTTAGGCATTCTTTTCTGAGAAATATCTATTCATATATTTGCTATTATGTCTCTGGGAGTGTATACTTGTCTTACCAACTTGTACATTTTCTTATATCTAAGATACAACCTTTAATATCTCCATTAAAAATATATTTTCTAGATCTATATATAAAATATTTGTGATTAATATGATATTTTATTTTGCAACAAAGAAATCTGGATTTGTATTCTGACAATTATACTGGAAGAGTATATAAGATGATAAAACTAGCTTTCATAGCATGATTCTAAACTACATGCATAAGAACAATCACCATTTTCTATATTCCAGACTGTCATATATACAAGTTTGTGTGTGTGCATATCTTATGATTACCCTTGTAATTTAGCTTGTATGACAAAAGCTGTTGGTGATAGCTTTATGTTCTCAGTTAAGTTTCTTAATTATTTTCTTGTTGGTCTTAGATTAATTATGTCAGTTTACTTTATGCTTATAAATTGATTAATGTAACTATTGCCTAATTTGCATGTTACACATTTACTTAGGCATAATTAAAGAGCTAGTAGTTTTCACGCAGTTTGAGGTAACACTGTGTTGTTACCAGCATAAGAGGGTATGTGTGTGTGACAGTGAGCGTGCAAGTGTGTTGTTCTCTTGTAAGTCTAAAATTGTTAGATTATTGGCATACATATGTACGAAAATTTCCATTCACTTTTCCCTGTCATAGTAAAGTAGCTGTGATAGATGTCATACCTCTCATGTTTTATTAAGAGTAATTACTTCGTGAAAGATAGTTAATACTTGAGGATTGCTTACTTATTTTGGCTTTAGGGACTGGCCAGCCCAGTTCTACTACTTAACATCACACTTAACTATGGACAAGTTAAATAACCTAGGTCTTAGTTTCATTACCAATGAGATGAGGTTGATGACAGTATCTACCTCATAGAATTAAATGTGATAATGCATGTCAAGTACTCACCAGAAAGCGCTTAGGGATGAAAGCTGTGGTTAGCATTTCTAGTAAAACATGCCTGTTCACATTTTGGTTGAAATACAGAGGTCAGACTCTGTGATTAAGGAGTATTTAAAGATTCTTCCTGGTTTTCTGAAGTTGTTACTGCTTTTAAGAAGTAAGCAGTGACTGTAGGGAAGTTTGACATCCCTGAATAGCTTTTGTTTTCATTATCTCATGGAAGCTATATAGCAGCAGCTGAAATATATCTATATAAAATTAACAGCAAATTCCAAGAGGCTCATTTGTTTAATGGAATTGCATGGTGAATTCACTTCATCAAGTTCTGTCTTTCAGCAAAAATGACTACTAATAGTGCCTAAAACTTTTTAGTATTTATTTGAATATTTCCATTCTTTCACCTGGATCACTGGGCTGTCAATTATAATATGGAGGAAGATGTGCTTACCTAAGAACAGTGCTGCCTTTTCACTGTGGTAGCATTCTGAGATGTTTTGAGGCTATGCTTGATACATATGCTTTTCTTTTTTTTGAGGGATCAAAGTTACAGCATGATAAATGGTAGAAATTTCAAAATAAGTCTGAAGTTGCAAAGGTAGGCTTTGCATTCACCGGTCTTCTCTGTGAAGTCAATTTCAGTGTTTAAGGAACCTCAAGGGATCTTGTGACATTAACGCTGCATATCATACATAGATGCTGATATTTTTAAGGTGCACATAAACCTCTCCCTACTTTTGCTTTTTGGCTGCGTACAACTCCTATTTTTTAAACATTGTGGAGTATTTTCTGGTTTTGCTATTTCAAAAAAAAATAGGTCACAATTCATATTTTATTCTGAATGTCTTTGGTGCAGTTAATTGTTTTCTGCATTGCTTTATGGGTTATGTTGCATCTATTTTTAAGATAATGAGTTAGTTTTCTCATTAATAGAGAAAATTGGTTCTGAATGACCAATATGATGAGCAATATTTTTATTTTGTGTAGTTGTTTTAAAGGTTACAATCACCTACACATTGTTTGTTCTGAATGTTTTTAAAATAGGGATCTTTAAAGCCATCTTTGGATTACATCCTTTTGCTAATTAAAAGATTTCTGTCATGATAAGGAAGTTAAAACTTTTGTTAAGTTGGTGGTAATTGGGCTTTAATTTGAAACTTTATTTTAGAGTAATAGAAGACACTAGAATTGTTTTTTAAATAAAATTGTTTCTTTATAAAAGATAGCATTTGGAAAGCATCTACCAGAGACCCTGGCCCAATACAAATTAAGTCTCTCCCTCCCTCTCCCTTTTTCTTTCTAATACATGTGTACTGTGTTACTTCTGATGCCTTTTTATACAGTGGTTATAGAAACATAAATTTATAGCTATGTTCTGTATTAGTTTTTTCTATTGCTGTGTAACAAATTGCCATAAACTTAATGGCTTAAAACAACAGCCACTTATTATCTCCCAGTTCTGGACATCAGAAGTCAGGTCTGAGCTCAGCTCTATTCTCTTCCCAGCTCACGTGGTCAGCAGAATTCAAATCCTTACAATTGCAGAGCTCACAGTGTCTTCCATCTTCTTTGAGCAAGGACAGAAAGCCATTCTCTGCTGCTTCACCTTCTTTAAAGGTTCCCTGATTAGGTCAGGCCCACACAGGACCATTTCTTTTTGAATCACTTGAAGTCAGCTTATTAGTAATCAAAGCATGGGCGTGATATTCTATCATCTTGACGGGTCTGGCCACAGTGGACAGGGAAGGGGAAGTATACAGGAGTGCAGGTTATTGGGATCTTCTTAGAATTCTGTTTGACATATCCTGAGCTTTTACAACTCTTCTCTGAGGAAGGAAATACTTGAACACATTGACCACTTCTTGGTTGCAAGGCTCAGTGTTATGAACTCCATTTTACAAACCAGTGAAACTTAGACACACAGAGGCAAAACCACTGGCTCAAGGTCTCAGTGACTGAAAGGATCAAACAAAAATCCTTGGAGGCAGAATCTCCCATTGAGTGAGAGCCTCATTTTTAGTTGCTTTTTCGTGAACAGCCACAGGTTTTCAAATGAGCACTTTTTTTTATCAGTTCACCTTCAGATCGCTTGTTGAAGACCTCTGAAGGCGTTTCCGCAGGGAAGCTATGCCAGAAATAATGAGTGAGTTCCCAGGCTGCTCTGCAGACTCCGACTTAGCACATACTCTCAGGCAAATTGTCTGAGTAACCTAGAACCCCGCAGGTCCTCATCCCTGAGCCCCATGGAGGCTGTCGAAGGTCCTGGCGCTTGTGTAGCTGGTGTGCCTGTCTTGCATGGGACAGCTCCTCAGAGATGGGAGTGCCTGAGTGCCCACCCGGGGGGAGGGCAGCAGCAGGTGCTGCCCCTCAGCTGTCTGTGTGCCTGTCCGGAGGTGAGGTACCTGGGGACAGCAGTGGTAGCTGCTTCTGTTATTGTAGGGAAAGCTTCCAGCAGTGAGTAATTGGAATCATACTTAGTTTATCAATTAGGTAATTATGCTATATTCTCTATACAGAATCTTGTTCATTGAATTACCTTTTATATAGAATCATATATAGTTAGTTACCTGATGATGTCAGGTTTTTAAATGGGGCCGTTAAGCTCGTACAGTGGCTTAGGTGTGAAACTTCAGCAGTCATTTCTACCCTTCATTTTTCTTTAACCATATTCTTTTGAATCTGTATTTTAAAAAGTGGCTTAGAACGCTTATCTCAGACTAACATCTGCGTGTTAGGTAGAATAGTTTCAAAATAACACAGCCTCTCTCTCCCCTTTCCATCTTGAGTTCCATCACGTTCTTCCTGTCTTTAAAATGTGCTTGCGAAAACAGGGAGAAATGTGAACACTTGCCAGGGAATCCCCACAGGAAGAAGGAACCACTCTCAGGCTGAAATGATTGAAGAGAACCGAGGTGATGCTCATGACTGGAATACAGGAGGAGCTGTGTCAGTGGAAGGTCAGATTGGAGGTGACTGAGGAGGAAAAAAGTGGGAGGACCGAATATCTGGTTTTATTTCTCTTTAACTCTTTTTGTTCCTTTGCTTTCAGTTTTATAGCTCAGTGTCATGCTTTGTGACTTAGAGGAAGTGATTGAACTTCATGGATCTTAGCAACTGAGTATTGATGTTTGCCTCCATTTAAACTTTTTTTTTTTTAATCCTAAATTTTAGTTTCTTTTCATTCACTGCCTCGGGTAAAATAAATAAATAAATGCATTCCATTCCCTTTTGATCTTCATTTCAGGTTATTCAAAATGTATAGCTGACAGCCTTCAAAGGAATAATGCAGGCATTGGATGTTTTATTCAGTGTATTGCTGCTCTGCCCTTCGGTGCAGCTATTCAGATTGCTGCAGAAGGGCCTGAAAGGTTGTCATGGATTTTGCCAGCAGTAGATGACAAGCGGTAATATCTATATGGCGAATGTTCTAGATTTATTGGAAATGACTGTTGTAGCCTCTATTTCATGGAAGTGTGTTTGTTTCCCGTGTACTGCTCAAAGTTCACTCTAAATTCTGGAGTCAGAGAGATTCAGGTCTTACCTCCCATATTATGTGTGGAATAGAACTAATTTCAAATGCCATTGCAAGTGGGAAACACATAAAAGCACAGAGTAACTTTTTAAACAGATTGTTTTTAATAATTCTGTGCCACTGGGACAAATGACGTTCCTTTTTTATGCCCTCTCCCTTTAAGATGTCCACTTTCTCCTGCACTGGCCGCAGTGAAGTCTTTCGAAGATCATTACCTTAGTGCCCCCTAATGAAATGTAAATACAATGAATGGTTACAGCCTGATTATGGGCCCAGTATTTACGAGGCTCCTGGTAACTTGCTGCATAAATTTAAGTATGTGAATAAATTCTCTTAGGGACAGTCAGTGTGAGAGTATTTTATTTTTCTTTCCTATGTTTTATGATGTACTAATTCTTTTCACCTCAGAATTCTTTATTGTTGTTTCTGCCTTAGAAGAAGTAGGACCCTAAAAAAATGGATATTTTTTTTCTCTGGATGACTTTTATGGTCCCTGTAGGGTTTGGATAGACCTCAGTTTCAGCCTGGTCCTGACCTGACAAAGGCACATTCAAATAAAGGAACATAGCTTTTCTTTTTAATTCATATACCGTATCCATCTCCACACAAAGAAATGTGTGAATGTCTCTCGCTTCTGCCTTTTCACATAAAGCACATGAGCTTTCAGTCTGTACTTTTACAGAAATCACAGGGGAAAGGGTTCACACTCTTCTCTGATTACTTAGGGATTTCAGGTATTTTAAGTTTTCTACTTTGCCATCTAGAGATTAGAAGCTAACCTCCCACTCACTTTACTCTCAATACCACTTCTCACTGCAGTCTTTTCTGTCTAGAAGAATTATTATAGTGAAATTTCCACAGGACAGTCTCTTCTCTGCTGTAATCCTTGCCCATCCTGCAAGGCCTTTTCTATGGCAGGCGACCACATAGTCCGTAAAGCTGGTACCATCCAAGCTCGGGCCCCACAGGAAAGTTGGATTTTAACTTAGATTTGAGATTGTGGGTACATTTCAGGTCTTAGTGGTGGATCTTAGGAATTCCATTCTTTTAGAGGCAGCAGCCTGTGATGTAAGGAGGCAGTTGGGGATTGCGATTGGTGAAGATACATTGACACTTATTTAATTATCTCGTACTATTTGGCAACTTTTACAAAAAAAAATTTCTCTCCCCTGCAAGCTACAAAGGAAAATGGAGTATTTAGATGATGAGTTTCTCAACAAAGTGACATCCCTCTTATCCACAGGGCAGGTGTCACAAGTCCCAACCATCCTGAGTACCACATTTCTAAAGAAGAGGTGCAGTAATGAAGGGGACTGGTGGCTTATAGGACTTAAACCTACTCAGAGGCTGAGTTCCCAGGCTGGCTGAGCAGACAGAGAAGGAATGGTGAAGATGGGAACCCATGTCATTTTCTGAATTGGATTAGTTGTCACAGAGCCGAAGACTGCGTTCTGTTAGAATGTGGGCATGGGAAGACAGATGTAGAATCTGATTCCAAGTTTAGGTTATTGGGAAAGGGATGAGGTGTGACTGGTCTTCACGTATAAACTGTGTTATGTCATCAGGGGTGCTTCTTGAGCCGTCCTCTGCCGTTTGGCACGATGACAGAATCATCACAATTTGTGGCTTTACACTTCTCCTTTCCCACCTCTTGGCACCCAAAGCCTTTTTGCAGCCTCTGCCTGTCTCCTCTGCTGGTCCAGGGCCAATCACCTCACCTCAGCCTCTCTCTCTCCAGCTAGCTCTCAGCTTTCCTCCAAAGCAGTCTCCAAGCTCCATGGCTCTTACTGCCGCTCTGAGATGACGCCGTCTGTACCACTGGCTTGGATGGACTTGAGTAAAACATGGCACACTGGACTTCTCAAGATAGTCCGGAGTGATTCCAATTTCTCTAAAGAATGGTAATTAAGTCTTCTAGAAACAATCTCCCAGCTGAATCTGATGACTGTACTTCTAGTGACCTTTAACTGTTGCTTCTTTGCTTTGTCAGGTATTAGTTGAATGCCTCCTATGTG
Source organism: Camelus dromedarius (assembly GCF_036321535.1). NCBI lineage: Eukaryota > Metazoa > Chordata > Mammalia > Artiodactyla > Camelidae > Camelus > Camelus dromedarius. The sequence continues at coordinate 44,655,215 of NC_087438.1, forward strand.
TGAACAGCGTATGAAATAAGCATTTAGTATAAAGTGGTGAACAGAAAGGCATGACCCCTGCCCTCATGGGTTTATATTTACATATATTTAAAACTTATCCTGATTGTGATAGATGCTCCAAAGGAAAAGAGCAGAATGTCCTAGGTGAGGATAACTGTGGGTCTAATCTAGATCGGGAGGTCAGGGGAGATCTCTTTGAACAAGTGATGTTTAAGTTGAGGTCAATATTTTAATTGAGTAAAGTTGAAGAAAGTCATTTTTGTCTTAGATAAATTTGAGTAGTTCTGTTTCATCATAGAGTTCTTACAACAGTTGAAATCATAGATCCTTTATACATATTTAATCTTACAGTGCTAACTAATAATAAACATTAGATGTTACCAAAAAACATAAACAAATAGAATAATTCAAAATGTATAAAATGTTTATAAATAATAATCCATATTAAGGAGAAGACTATTGGGGACAAACAGTAAATAGTGTGGTAAAATGGTTGAATGTGGAAATAATGAGTGCTAGGAACAAATATACTATTAGAAATTGAAGATAATTACTTATTTTGAAAAAAGGAAAGTTCTGCATTCACTCAAGAGCTTTGAGTAACTACGATGTGTCAGAGTGTTGACTCAGAGATCTGATGCTCTGTCAACCTCCCCAGGTGTACCAGCTAGCTCAGAAACAAATGATGTCCTTCAATAATCCTAAAAAATGAAAACCTTCTGTATCCTGGTCTAAGAGGCACCTACTTTTGGGTAGCGTGCAGGTGTTTTAACAGAATGTTATCAACATGAGGTCAAGAAAATAAAAATAAAGTTAATTAGGATTTGAATGGATCTATATTGAATGTTATATGCTGTAAATGTAGACTATATCTTCCCACCACACTTCACAATACTTAAGGAACGTTCATCCAATCGATCCTTTATTAAGCTACAGAAAGCAATCTCAATAAATTATCCAGAGCCTACTATTAAATGTTCTCCTGTCTTCCTCGCTGGGTGACCTTGGACAAGTTAATTACTTCTCTGCCTCCTTTCCTCATTTGTAAAACGGGGTAAGAACGCCTGTAGGTAGAAACACGTGAAATTGACACAAATGCTAAATGTTAGATATTTATAGTATAATCCTAGAAATCAACAATGTTTTTCAGAAGCTTTGGAAATAATGTTCTGAATAAAATTTGACTAAAAGAAAAATGTAAAAATCATAATTGGAAATTCTTTAGAAGATAATAATAGTTATTCAGAATATTATACATTAAAAAATTCAAGTTCTGCTCAGGAGAGTATCAATAGTTTGAAATGTGTTTTTCAACATTTTTCTATGGAATGCATTTTGTATTTTCTCCATGTATATAACTCAGCAATCACTTGATATTCTTGCAAAATTCATTGATCTTTAGATTTTATAAAATGCTTATTTCAGTAATTCCTAGTGTTTCTGAGAAGGTGCTGTATTTGCATTGAAAGATTGTGTTTTTCAATGGAAAAGATGGCAGCTGGTGAGAAGGATTTTCAGATTACCAGACAGTGATACTTGTGTTTCAGATTGCATTCTCTTTTTGGTTTTCATCTTTGGATTCATGATACCATGCTGGCCAGCTGATTTGTACTTGGGGGACAGCTCTTACAAGCTACACACTCTTTAAAACAAAACAAAACAAAAAAAACTTTAACAAATACACATTGATCAAGATGGAAAATATCACATTAACAGCATGTGACTCTCTGTGTTGCTTGGCTAATTGATGTAGACAAGTGTGAGCCCCATTTTCTCTTTTGCTCACACAGAATGCTTTAAGTCTGAGCAGATAGTGTGACCACAAAGCCAGCGTTACTCTTTCCGGTCTTTAATTTCACCTCTTCTATTGTCCAACAGAGCTTCGATTATCCGGATGAAAATCAATGTAAAGACTGTTGTTAAGGAAAACAAGTTTGGGTCAGTGTGTCCCTCCTTCCCTCCCTTCCAACTCCCAGAATAGAGCCAATGAAACCTTTCCCGTAAAATTCTGTTTTTAAGCCAAGAAAACATTTTATAACAAAACTAGGAAATACTGATTTTCTCTGTTATTTCCAGCATGGTGCACATAATAGGTATTCAGTAAATGTTTGCTGGAGGAATGATAGTTATCAAACATTCAATATAAAGAAATAGCATTTGTATTTCCATTGCTCTGCTAGCCTCCACTGCATGCATTGCACCTAGTCATGTAATTCTGATGTTTTTGTTACCATGACTTCGAACAGCAGAACAACACACACATATGGGTCATCTGCTAAGGGCTATCAGCTCATCGTAGCATTTCATAACAACTGAAGGATATGTTTGACTTGCAATTATACAAGATATGTTCAGGGCAGAAATTTCAAAAAGTTGAGCGTTTTTAAGACCATAGATCTTTAGTGATGATGAAAACTTTTGTGCCTCTTCTTATCACATTGTCTGGCCCAGGTTTCAGAACCTGTGTTCACAAATGTTGATGACGTTTCCCTAAAATCGCTTAACTATTGCATATGGCCCTTTGTGTTTAAAATTCACTGGTGATCATCTGAGTTTTTCCTTCTTTCTTTTGATTGTTTTAAATTTACCATTCTCCTCCTCGTATTTAAAAAAGTAAGATTTTTCTTTCATTTGTCCATCTTCACATTACCTCTTTTAGGTCTCTGTTTGGCATCTATTATTTATAAAAACTTCACAGAGTTTCAGCTGTGGAAAATGCCTTAGTTGTGTAAATTCACAATGAGAAAATTTAAAAAAATTTAAAATCAGACATCATGAGGGTAACCTGTAAAGAGAGCTTTTCTCTAATGAGGAACTCTGCGTGTGTGGGCTGAGCTCCTGAAAGAAGATGGTGGGGCTGATAAGGGGTCAGGCCACATGTAATTAAGCACTTAACAAAAATAGAAGATACCAAGGACACTGCTGTGTATCCTGTACCCATGATGATCTATCCAGACAGGAGGTAACTGTGGGGCCGAGCGTGGAGACAAGCGGTCTTCCATCAGTTACCACCCTGGGAAAGTGCTTCGTAGTTTGTGAAGCTTCTTACAAGCCCTGTGTCATTTAATCTAATATTTCTGTTTATTGGCCATTTTTGACAGTTTACCAGCCCCTCAAAAAGAGTTTACTAGCTTTTCTTTGGGTTATGTATCCAGAGTGCATTTGGCTTTACACAATATGTTTTCCAAAATGCTATTGAAAATCAGTTTTTGGTGTGAATTAAATATGTAGAAAATATTACCTAGAAAAGTGCTCCTGAAATCATTTTGTAGAGTAATTCAGTGTTTATATTTTGTGACCTGGAAAAATATACTGTACTTTAGTAAAAAGAACAAAGTATTTTGGGTGAGAAAATCTGATTTAAAATCCTGGCTCAGTCACTTAATAGCTGTATAATGTTGGGCAAGTGATTAATTACTTTGCTCTCAGATAGCTCTGTAAAATTTACCCCTTTACTTTAGCATTCTGTGTTTCCTGAATATTTGGGTTCGTATTTTCCCATGAATTTGTCCTTTTGTTCCATTTTCTGTTTTCTTTGGTTCTGATTTAATTGACTTTTACTTTTTACTTTGCTTCATGTGTTAATTTAACCAGAAGTTATTGAGTAGTGTGTGTGTGTATTCTTACATACTGCCTCAGATACTGCATGGAATAAGGCTGAGTATAAATAACTTTTTAAAAAAGAGATGTGTGTAAGAAAGCTGTAAAACCTCTAAAATAGATTCTATGCTTTTTGTGAGAGATGCAGCTTGAGATTTTTGAGGAATCCCCAGATTCACAAGTTTGAGGAATTTTCCCCATTTGTGTACATTTATATAACCAGCACTTGGGTCAAGAAACAACATTATTTGTGCTTCAGAAGTCCCCTTTATACCTCCTGTCAGTACCACCCCAACAATGTCCCACCCCTACCACCACTCTCCTGACTTCTAATAGTGTCAATTGGTTTGGCCTGATTTTGAACTTCAGATAAGTAGAGTCATAGGATAGATACACTTTTTCTTTTCTTTTCTTTTTTAATTGTGAAATATATATAACAAAAGTTACCATGTTTTTAAGTATGCTGTTCTGTGGCATTAAGTACCTTCACACTGTTGTGCAACTGTCACTACCTTACCTCCACAGGACCTTTTCATCTTTCCAAACTGAAATCCCAGACTCATTACACACTCACTCCCCCAGCCCCTGGCAAGCCATCACTCCACTTTCTGTTTCTAGGAATTTGACTATACTAGACACCTCATAAAAGTGGAGTTAGACACTGTTCCTTTTGTGGCTGGCTTGTGTCACTTCGAATAATGTCTTCAAGGTTCACCCATATTACTGTGTATGTCAAAATGTTCTTCCCTTTTAAGGCTGAGTAACATTCCACTTCATGTATATATCATATCTGGTTTATCTGTTCATCCATTGATGGACACCTCCACCTTTCTGTTGCAGACTGGTCTGTGTGCTCTCGAGGTCTGCTGCATGGCTGTTTTCTTGGGGTGTCCTTTTACCATCATTACCCTCATCCTGGTAATTCCCTTCACGTCTCTCCCTACACTGCCCTGTCCTTGATCATATGCATTTCTCTTAAATGGCTTACCTCATTGTTAAGGTGAAACATATCCCCTAGTAGTTTCTTCAGAAAAGGTGTACAGGTGGTTAATTTGATACCTTATGTGTCTTAAACTGTCTTTAGCAAACTCTGTAGATGCTGGTGATGAGCCCTCTCTGTTGAGAAGGGTATTACTGTGTTTGAGGGAAGAACAGGAGAGGGCAGGAGACAGGGAGGGGGGAAGGAGTGGAAGATGCTTCTGCCCTGATCTTTACTCGTCATGCCCCTCTAGGAGGCATCCTATCTTAGTCATCTTGCTTCTCCAGTGTCTTGCCTGGAGGAAGCACTTGATCAATGTCCTTCAATGAATGAACACATGTGGACGGCCTCATGTTACCTGCTCTTTGAAGAGTCCTCAGAAGCCGTTAACTGGCTTTTCAAAAAGGCCTGCTTAAAATTTTAATGCTTATTATTAAAGGTATCACAAAAATCAAGACCTGATTTTTTATCTTCATGGCATATAGAAGATAAAGCTATTCCCTCTTGTAACTTTTTATCCTGTCCTTCCTCCTATTTTGCTAAATGATAAAATCCTTAAGAACCAAACTTACGTAGGCTCCATCATTGCATCCCTCCCCAATACCATGCATTACATAAATGCTCAAAAAGTTTGCATTTTGTAGTTACATTACTTCACGTCAGACACATGGCCTTCGTTATGGCCATGAAATGAGTCAACCTTGTCCCAGCTTCAGAGATTTTGCAATTGCTGTTCCCTCTGCCTGTATTCTCTTTTCCTGACTCTTCATGAACTGGCTCCTTTTCATCCTGCAAATGAAGCTTGTGCATCACCAAGTCCTCCTGGTCCTAATCTAAAAGCACTGTCTGCTCCCCAAGTCACTGGTCATCGTGTCACCTGTGACGGCGCCTGCGCAGTACCTGTCCTTATCAGAAGTGATCTTTGTGTCCTTTGTTTCCCTGGCTTAACTGGGCTCCATAGATGAGTCTTTCTGTCTCATCTACTGCTCGCTCTCCCTCTCACACCTAGAACAGGGACTGCTGAATAAAACATTTTGAAAGGAGTGATATCAGCTACTGAGGGAGAGAAAATGCTAATAATGTGGTCTAAGTACTTTTGGGTCATGTGACTTTTAAAAGGGAGCACACACACACCTTTTTGGACATTTTCTTCAACCATGCCCACCTTTTAAGAATATATAAATAATTGAATATCCAGGGAGAGTGATGTGCATTTTCACTCTTGCCTTAGGGTTTTGTATCATTCTTGTGGAAGCCTTGAATCTGGAGAGACAAAAAATGAAAAAATACAGACTGACCTGCTGTCTGTCCCTTGAATTCTGTCTAAGAAGTCAAACCCTTATGTGTAAGTCTCAGCTTCCCTGTGCCTCAGATCCCATACCTGGCTGGATGTGTGAGACGTCCCTTCAGCTGGGGCCTCGGCGCTGCCAGGAGCTTGTTTGACTGTAGCTGGGTTGTCTTGCTTTGCAGATTTCAGTATCTAGGTTGCTGTTCAGGTGTGGCATGGAGACCCTGGTAATTAGATCTCTGTGATTTCTAGACACTTCTGGGGCTCTGGCTGTCAAAAGCCATTCCCCCTGAAAACAGGACGGGAGCATGACCTACTCTTAGGTTAGTAATGTTGCTGAGAGAGGTGATATTGGAAGATAAAACAAACAATAAGACTGCTCTTTTGATTTTTTCCTGAGTGCGATGAAATCAGAACCAGAATGTTTCATGCTGGTTAGTGATGCTGAGGGTCCTGTAGAAATTAGTGCTTGCCTTCACAGCAGGGTTCTTAGAGCAGGACTCCTGATGTGGGATTGGGTGATTCTTTGTCATGAAGGCAGTCGTAGGCACTGCAGGGGGTTCGGCAACATCCCTGACCTCTGCCCACCAGATGCCCACAGCAGCACCCTCCTCCCAACCAGAAAGGTCCCCAGACACTACCACTCCTGGCTGAGAAGTACTGCCCTAGAGAATACACAAAAGGACCCAGGCTTAAGCCAGCCATGCCCTGGGCTTGTTCAAAGCCCATCTCACACCGTTGCTATGACTGGTGTTCCTTCCCTGTAAGAATAGAAGGCTGCTTGACTTTGGCCTCTGTGCATGTGTTCTCAGTCATTCCAAAGTAGTTTAAACCAATGTCCTCCCCCACCTATGCACCTGCCGTCAAAACATAGCACATTAGCGTAACCTTAGTCTTCTCCTGTGCACGGATGTGTGTGCAGCTAGCCCTTGCTGTGTGCCTTCCAGCCGGCAGGGTCTTTTTGGGTCTTCATGGGGTATCTGAACATGGCCTGATTCTCCAGTTTCTTGAAGGCCACTCTCTGAGGTCACGGTTCTGACACTTAAGTTATCTAACACTGTGTGGATCTCTAATGATAAGAAAAAGGAGAGCGAATCTCTTTGGTCGGTGGTTTCAGCAATATAGGAAGGGGAATTTCATTTTTCAGTAGTCATGTATTGAATACCTGTGGGCCCTTCTTGGCACTGGAGATGCACATGACCCACTTACCTTCTTGGAGCCTCCTCTCTTAGGGGAAGACAGACAATCAGCAAATCAGTACAGAATATGTCAAGTGATGATCAGTACTGAGGAGAAAAATACCTCTGGATGAGAAGGAAACACAAGGTGTGGAGAAAGCTTGCAATTTCCAATAGGCAAGACATTTGGATGTCTCAGGGGAAAGGAGTTCCAGGCAGAGGGAGCAGTAAGTGCAAGGCCGTAGGGTAGGAATGTGCTTTGTGTACATGAAGAACTGCCAGGAGTGAGGGTGGGAGCTGTCCGGGAGGAAGCCATGGAGGCCAGGAAGGTGGGTCTGTACCTGTCACACAGAGCTTTGTGGGCATGGTAAGAACTCTTCTTCAGTTTTCTACTGCAGAAAATTTCAAACATGTACTAGACAGAGCAGTTCCCATGAGCCCCCATCTACCCATCACCTGGGTTTAATAAATAGTAACTCATGGGCAGTTTTCTTTTATATATATTATGTCTTAATCTCCCTCTCCAGATTAATCTGAAGAAAAGCCTAGACATTTTATTTTATCTATGAATATTTTGGGGAGTGTCTCTAGAAGATAAGGAATTAAAAATGATCCTGATCCCAACTTGATACTTAAAAACAGCTGATTAGCATTAACAAATACCCTGTGTGTGTGTGTGTACGCGTGTGTGTGTGTACGCGCGTGTGTGTGTACGCACGTACGTGTGTGTACGCATGCGTATGTGTGGTGTGTCATGCTGATTATTGTCTGAATGCTTATGTGTTTGACACCAAGACCCCAAAAAAGGTTTATATGTTGCGATTAGTTGATATGTCTCAAGTCTTTTTTAATGTTTAGGTTCCCTTTCCATCGTTTTTCCCCCTCCTCCTTTGAAAATGTTTAAGAAACTAGATCATTTGTTCTGGCTTTCACAGTCTAGCTTTTGCTGATCATGTCTCTGTGATATTAACATGTTCCTTTGTCACTACTATAGGATGATATTTTGATGTAGAGGTTGGTTGTATCCAGAGGTGATATGGCTTTTTTGGTAAAACCACTTCCTATGCGTTGCATCAAGAATCATACAGGGCCCGGTTGTCTCTGTGATGTCAGCAGTCCTTGTTGCTTATGGCCTAGATCTACTGATTGGTGTTGGGTTTGAAAAAATGGTGATCATCTAATTTTGTCATTCGTTCTTTATTTACTACTTTGAATACTTCCATGAAAAGAATCATTTCCCATCTATGAGGTAGAATTCATAGAGAAATCAGGATAAGAGCTTGATTTTTTTTTTCCCTTTACCAGTTTTCAGAATGAATGGGGTAGTTTTCTGGCATCCTCAAAGGTGGCCCTGGCTGGCTGGCTGGTTTCCTTCCTTTCCCCCTCTTTCCTTATCTTCTTGAACTCATGACTTTAAATTCCCATCTATTTTAATACATTGCCATTATCACTCTTACTGATGCTCAATTATCCCATTTTTTGGCCAAATTTGCTAGGTTTTTGGCTTTTACTTGGAGTAAGGGGGAAACTATTGGAGGATTTTGAACAGAGGAGTGATACATTTTGGAACAGATTCTTTGAGAGTTCATGTGGCCAAAAAGGGTAGGAGGGTAGCAGGGAGGAAGTAGAGGGCCTAGTTAGCAGGAGACTACAGTGATCTAGCCTAGACACAGTCTATCTTGGATCACGTGGTTCAGGTGGAAAGAATGGGGCGATTCTGGATAGTATGCATTGCAAAGGAGCTAATTTGCATGGGGGAGGGGAGGATGGGGAACAAAGTTGATCTTGCTTCCTCTGTATTCCATTATATCTTTATTATTTCTTATTGTTATGCTTTTATACTAATTACAGTTCCTTGTTTACATTTCTGTTTGCTTTCCTATGGGGACTAACCAATGACTGTATTCCCAGCGGGAGTGGGTTTATTGCCCCTAAAAAGGAGCAGGGTTGGTTAGTTGTGTCAGCTCACACAAAAGGGGAAGTAACATTAACAAATGTCTCAGAGCAAGTTGGCAGGCAGGTTGCAGAGAGGGGTTCCAGGAAGGTCATCTGAATTTCCTCTCACCCTCATGCAGCTTTGTAGGTTTAGAAATAGGTGACCCTCTAGATGAGTGCAGAGCTGAGGGCGATGTTGTGAAAGTGAAAAAAGATAGGACAGAAGCAGCCCAGAGCCTTGGCGCAGGCTTGGTGAAGTGGGAAGCAGGCTGGACTTCAGCATCCTAGTGTAGGGCGCAACCAGAACAACTGCACACTGCATCCCTGTACGTGACGGTCCCTGGGACAGGAGTAAACACCAGAATCTAATTCCAGCACCACCACCAACTGTGCGCCTGTAGCTTTGTCATCTGTGAAAAGGTGTAGTTTGACTTCACGGCCTTTTAAAAGTAACCATTTGAACACAATTGTTTCACCGCAGCTTGGCTGTGTGTATGTAGCCTTGCAGCGCTTGAAAATGAAGAATCTTGCTAAAATAAAATGTGGGTCTGTTCTAGTACTTCTTCTCAACCAACCAACAGTGGCCAGATTTTAAAACATTTTAAAATGCATTACAGGAAGTGAGTCAGATACGTTCTTTGTCCGTGGCAATGGAAGCATACTTAGTCCCAAGTTATGAATACTGTGAAAACCTGTCCATTAAGTAAATGCAGGATGAACTCTCAGGCTTCCAGAATATATGTTCTCCCTTTCCTTCCTTATTCACGTGTGCTTACTTCTGTGAAGTATGTAGCCCTGCGATGTTCTTAAAAGTCAGCTTAAACATACAAGCGCCTGCCTCTTGTGCTTGCAGTTGGTATTTTCCCATTGCAGGGTTTGCCTGTTCACACAAGTCTCTGCCTCACAACAGAGTTCAACTTCCCCCCAATTAAGGCAGTTAGTTTATTCCTCTTTCTGATGATTGCCATATATAGAAAAAAAATCTAATTATTTTCATTGGGTACCATTCCCCGAGCCTTTCTTGTGGAACATGACTAATTTTGTTAACTCCACCAAGGACAGGATAAGCTCAGCTTCCTCAGGGTGGCCAAATTCTTCTCGGGAGCATCCCTGGGAGGTGGGGAATAGTTGAGGTTTGCTGAGATCAACTCTTTTACAAGTATGATGCCATTGCTCTGTTATTTTTCTTTCCAGTCTGCGTGGTGAAAAGGACTTTTCATTTCACTGAGGTGAAAACTGGGTCTGTGAGTGGAGCGACTTTCTTTCAAAAAAAAAAAAAAATCAGAAACCCAATTACTTGATATGCAGAGCCGAAAGCCTCATTCCCTTAACGAAATCAGTGCAGTGTGCACTGCCGTTAACCTGAGGAGTGCGGCTGGCATCTCCGGGTTCCGGCGAGAGGTGGAAGGACCCAAACTTGCAGGATCCCCCTCCCCCTCGAGAGGTTGTTAGTCCAGCCCTTTATAGAGGTTCCTTTTCGGCTCTGTGTCATCGCCGGGACGCTGGCAGGGACTATGTGTCATGGTTACAATAGAGTGTGGTGACATATAACAACCATGAAAGCCCAGCGGGAAAGGCTGCAGATTCCGGGGCTGACCTTGGAGTAAGTATTGTCTCTCTTTAATATTTTAATGCTTTCTGCATGGCACTCGCGTCCCTGCCACCAATAGCTATTTAGCATTTGTTTGTACTGACAGCCTCAGAGCACTGCAGTGTGAGGTGGAAGGAACCTGCCTTAAATGTATGGCATTTGGTTTCGGCTAATGTGGAAACCCAGACCCAGCCTTTTTGCATTGCAGTCAGAGGAAAAGCACTGCTGCATATTTAAAGTTCCTAAACCTCAGTGCTGGAAACAGCTTAACAGCTCATTGTGAAAGAATGTATCAGCAGGCCGTGCTGTGTCTCTCTTTTCCTCCCTCTCTCTTACTGTTTGTTTATCCCCATGCCGTCTTTTTCTAAAGAAGGGCCTCTGTCTGCATTGAACAACAGAAGACATTACAGTGGAGAAGAGTGCAAGAGAAGGGTTATCTGTGACACTCATTAGATGTGGTCCATGTTTTATCTGTGCAACCGAATATTAATGAACTGTGGTACATTTTGCATCCTCTCTGCAGAGTCTCCAACTACCGCATGCAGTGTGTTTACCTAGTTGAGCTCCGTGTTTGCTTTGCTGTGTTTCTCTCTCTCTCTCTCTTTTTAACCCATTAAAGCATCTGACTGCCCTGGGATTTGATGGAGCCACGTCAAATGCCCACATCTAATTTGTGGCGCAGAAGTTGAACATCTGTGATGCAGGAAGTGTCAGCAAATTTTTATTTTAAATCTGGTAGTCAGAGATGCAGAAGCTCTGAGTTAGTCTGTGCTGGCACACTTAAAATGATAAACAGTGAAGTAGAAATCTTGTAGAAAAAGAGAAGTCTGCCTTCTAACTTGCAATACAGATAGAAAATTACATTTTTGTTGAAATCTGGGCAATCCCAGTCATCTTATACTGGACTTCTTCCAGGAGGAGACTGCAGGTGAGACCTGTGCCTGGTTCCAAGCAGTAACTCTTCCTTTTGAATCCTGTAGATGCGTCATATACAAGGGAAACTGTTTTCTCAATTAATAGATGAAAGAAAAGGAAAAAAAAAGTACATTTGTGAAGTGATTTGAGTACTTTCCTAATCAGTTCTTGCTTTAAAATTATACAGTGAATTTTTACTAACAGGTGCTCAGCTGCAAAAAGTTGGAGGGCTCCTACAACCTTCTTGCTAGATGTGGCTTTTCATGTAATAGAGATACAAAGAGTGCATACCCACTGCCTTCTGTGTTGCCCGCTCTCCACCCTGACGTTCAGCCCTCCTCATCTGTGTGAAATATTTGGGTGGCATGCACTCATCTTTCTACTTAGCTGTCCTCCCTCTAACATTCTGGAAACGCGCAGCTCAGATGCCTGTGGCTGTGTTCCAGGCCCAGGAACGACAGCTTTAACCCCCCGCTTCGCTTTTGCCACTGCTTCTGGTTGTGCTGCTCCCTGGTTGTTGTCTTTGGACTTGGCGTTTATCATTTCACATCACACCTCTGCTTTCTTTCTTTTTTGGTATCTTGACCACATTAACAGGAGATACATCAAAGTTACTTTTTAAAATACAGACTCAGTTGTATCCATTGTTCCCTGTATAATTCCAGAGACTGGGGTATGCCACAAATTTTATGACTTTGCCAGCGATGACGTAGGACATATGAGTCAGCCCAGCACAGGGGGTTCCCCAGGATTTTGTTTTGGTCTCAGACCACACCCCCTCGATCTGGCCTCTACCCTGATAAATGTTACTGTGCATCTAAAAACAGCTCACTCCTCTACCTGAGGAGTCTGAGACAGTAGAATAGAGGACCACCCTTCAATGTCATTGTAGTGTTAGCGTGAAATTCACTTTGAATGTTTTGTTCACCTTGAAAAATAAAACCACTCTTAGGTAGGTAATTAATTTTACATTCATTTGAGAAAGCTAATTCTGCAGTCTGAGTAAATTCAGCTTCTTACCACTGCAGAGAACTGTTAAAATAGAAAGTCTTATCATTGATTTTATTAAGAGCAGTTTTAATATATGTAATTTTATTTATTTGGGGAACCTTATAACAGACCAACTACTCAGAACAGCTTTGAATGTTCTCTCATGAGACATTGCTGTTTTTCTTTCAGGAGAGTTAATTTCATAGGTACTGCAGCATGGACTATTACACTAGCGTATTTTATACTCTGTAGATGCAATTCAGAATTTTCCATCTGATTTATGAATAACATGAGGCAGTTTCTGATTCCTGTTTCAGAAATTGAAATCCTGGATGTGAGACACTAAATATATAAGTATTTTAGAAATGAATGGATTATTAATTAATCCAAAAATTTCTGACATATAAATGGCCGATGCTTGGCTTTCTGATTTCTGAGAAATTGGATTTTTTTCCTCCTTTTTTCAATTTAATATAGAATTAGGTTCATAGGCACTTCATAGCACACATGTTAACGTGTCTCAGCTTGGAGGCGTGGAGTTGCTTCAGTGTCTTTGCATGCCTGTTTTAGGACCAGAAGGAACAGGTAAGACTGTACTTAGATTAAATGATGGCTGTATCTGTGGACGTTCATGAGAGCTTTCCAATGAGCTGCTAAGTTAGACTCCAGTATGTTTAAAAGCAGCAGCTTTTGACTGTGCTCTGAATGTATAAGGAAAACAATCCGTCAGTTTACCAAGTACTGGCACCAAACCAGAGAATGGTTTTAGAAGATATAAAATGTTACTCTGTTAAGTCAATTGGAACATTTTGAACAGTAACATTTTGGTTTAAAACAAATAGAGCCAAGTCTCAATTATCCACCTAATGGGGAAAAAGGATGGCATTAAAATGCTCAAATCTGATTTTAGTTACTGTTGCCACTTCTCTGTTCAGTGAAGGGCACAACCAGCTTGAATTAGCCAAAATGTAACTCAGTTCCATGACACCTTTCTCTTGGGTAGGAAAATGTGGTACAATGTAGAGTCATGGTCCAAAGGAGAGGCAGAAGAATGTTCTTTTAAAAACTCAATAAAATGTAGCAGGAGTTTCCAGCACTCAATTCAACCTAAGAATTGGCACCAGAATACCTAGCTAATTCTTATTTTGATTTTGCCAGGTGAAAATAATTGGGAATTGACTAGTATTAACTTCATACTTAGATAGATTAGATCTATTGGCAAAATTGTTATAAGATATCTGATAAATTTAAGTTTCATTTCCTCCCTAAAAGAGAAGAGCCATGAAGCCAAAAGTAAAGGAGTTAAAGAGACTGTAAGATCACCCCATGCTGAATATTTGAGAGTTGGCTGGTGAATACCCTTGGTGGTTTGGATGGGTTGGTGAGAATAGAAATTATAATGGCCCGTTACAGATGAATTTGAAAAAACCTCTTTGGAGAGGAAAATACTTTATAGCCATATATGAGAAATTTTGTAGTTACTTATTACAAATATCAACATAAGAACACTTTTTACCATTGCCCCCTGAGAATTAGAGAACATGTTGGCTACTTTTCACTGCAAAGTGCTTAAAAATGCATCTTCCTTTATGGAAATGTTTGTTGGCTTTGCTTTTAAAAAGCTGCAGTATTTAACTTCAATTTTCATTTCTGTGGTCTGATAGCTCTTCTATAGATTTACCATTGCTTCTGAATCAGAAATAGAATATACTCAATGTTAAAAAAAAAAACAGTGGATTTTCTTTGCAAACATCGCATGTCGAACATATCTGCCAGGTTGTTTTGTGACAAAGGAAAGGCACAAATAAAAATGGCAGCAGTGGTTTTGAGAATGTAAATTTCAGCAGGAAGCATTGTGCTTGTTCTCCGTTTGAGAGCCAGAAAGGGGCACGTGATCAGATGATTACCTAGTGGTCCTGATAAGCGAGCTGTGATGGTTCTGGCCTAGAGGGAACAGAGTCCTTTCAATGAGCTGTAGTGTTTATACTGCCATCATTTCTCCCACTTGGAATGACATTATTTTAACTTTCAGTCTCACTCCAAGGAGCCTGAGTCCAACCCCATCCAGCCCAGGCAGTCCCTGTAGTCCTCTCTTCGCTTTTCACTTCTGGAGGTAAGCGCGCTCCAGTGCCTGCCCGGGGCTGCTTTGCCTTCCCTTCCCTTCCCCCAGATCCTAGCACGACTGTGTGAATGCTTTGGACTGCACTACGCAGTGAACAGTTTTTCCTTAACTGTTGTCTTAGCGTTAACATATGCAGCGAGGAAGCTGGTTGTGCTTGATCAGGCTGAGAAAATGTACTGTGCTTATGCCATAGAGCATATCTTACTCAATTCACCTAGTGGCCAGTGATTAGTTGTTTGCTGGACTCCTGTGTGTGTATTACTGTTTTTCATATGGCTTTCCTCAGGAAATGGTCTGCACTGAATTCCACGCGTTTTGATCAATCGCTTATGATAGATACAGTTTCTTTCAGTTTCTGGAAAGCATTTTCTAATATATGTTAGAGTAGCATATCTGTGGCCACAAGTAATTTCCTATTCTGTTATTTACAGGAAAAAGTACTTAAATTGTCTAAAAGGAGTAGTACTTTTTAATCTTTTTTAAGAATTCCCAGTTACATACCCTATCCTCTCACTCACAGGCTGATAGAAATTCATTCTTCTCTATTCTATAGAGAAATATCTTCAAGGAACTCGAATTGCATTTTAGCCCAGTTTGTTACAAGAATAGATGATAGAAAATACTGTTAGCATTGTACGTGTGGTATGTATGTTCTATTAAGATTTTCATGAATTCAGTATCTAGAGTAGAGGCGTTGATATGGAGAGAGTCCCCAGCTTCTCTCCGCCCTTTGTTAATCCTAAGGGACAAAATGAAGCAAACTCTCAGTTGACAGAAAGAGTGACTTAAATTATTTTTTATCAATGAATACTTTTAACTTTATATATGCAGATGAATGAAAAATTTGCCACTCATGGCTAGTTGCATAAAAACACTAACATAGAAGCTTTCTGCTTACGTGGTATCAGTGGGACAATTTAACAAATGTGTTTCTCTCATTTTTCTAAAATAAGACTGAACTAAAATCTGCAAAGAAGAATTGACTGGGGAAATGAATTAGTGACTTTGAACTTTGGTTCTACTCTTCTGCTGATAGGATTATACTTTTTCTTGTAAAAGTGACTTTCAACATGGAAGTTCCATGTAATAGCTTTTATAAGGCATCCCCTGAATATAATAGATCCTAAAGCACAGAAATAGTTTTCTGACAATCGAGAGAATTCCATTGCTCTTGTAATTTGTCTATTTTTGGTGATTCAGCCGCAAGTAATTGGAATGCCTTCTGAACTTTCTTCTTCAGTGTAACGTGCCTTTATTAAATGCTCACATTTCCTTTTCTCTTTCCTTCCTAAAGACAATAGGCTATTCAAAATGAAGGTGCTATCTATCAATAGTGGAGGAGAATACTCAGACTAAGTGCTGTGTGGTAGTGCAGAGGCGGGTGAGGTTCTGAAAAGTGTTTTTGGAGAGAGATTTTTAGGGAGCTGGTGATATTTGAGCTGGACCTTAAAAATTTTGGAGGTTTCAATGGGGAGAGATGGTGGTGAAGGACAAAACAAGACAAAGAAAAACCAAGGCAAGGAGGTGAAAAAGTGTGGCACATTGTAGAAATGGTGTGTTAGCTAGAACATCGTGTGGGCGAAGTAGAAGAAAAGCTTGGACTTGCACAGAGGTTGATACGGACTTAAAAATTAATTTGGAAAACAAAATAAAACAATTAATTTGGGACTGTGCTATGTAGGGCCTTGAATACTGAGCTAAGATGTTTGACTTTCATTTTGTAAGCATTGCAGAGTATTAGAAGACTTTTTTGCATAAGGAAATGACCAATCCAAGCTCAGACTGAGAAAAGTTACCTTCACTAATCTGTTCATTAAGAATAGGTAGAATTTTAGGTAGAAACTCTAATGAGGATGCTGGTGCAATATTTCACGAATAACAGGTCCTGGATTAGGACAATTGCAGTGAATTAAATTAACATTTGCAAAGTACTTTATAGTTGACGGAATGCTTTTGTATACACTGTTTCATTCAATTTAACCCACCTGACACTAGGCAGGAAGGAGTATTGCTTCTGTTTATGGATGAAGATGCTAACACACTTAGGTATTTAAGCAGCTTAACCAGCCTAGGATTCAAAATGAAGTCTCAGATCTTTCCACTGTGACTAACTTAAGACATACACATCGCCATGAGATCATTTATACTGGATTTTAATTGTCTGGTTTAGGTAGACCTGTGACCTCCTTTAGTCATTTTTATTTCCCCAGTGCCTCTCCAATGCCTGGAGTATAGTCAGTGTTTGAGAAATGTTTATGAAAGAATGGAGGAATGAATGAATTGGAAATGGAAGATGTACTGGTTACAGTGCTGCTCACAAATCAGCCACCAAACAAGTATATGTTGGCTCAGATATGATGGTACTGTATTTCTCACTCACTCGCAGACCGAGAGTGTGGAAAGGATCCACTCCACACAGTCATTTAGAGACCCAGGGGGATCTTCAACGCGTAGCCTGTAAGGTTGCCCTGGGACATCATTCCAGCTGGTGGAAGAGAGAAAGAGCATGGGAGAGGGTGCCCTGGCAGATGCATCACTTCCACTCATGTCCCATTGCCTAAAATTCAGTATTCCGACTACACCCAAGGACAAGGAAGGCTGGAGAGTACAGCTTCTTTGTGTCCAGGAAGCAGAGGAAATGAGTTTGGTAATAGCAATCTTTGTCACAAAAGTTGATGAAAGAAAGGTGCCCGTAGTAGGTGTCCAGTAGATAGTTTTGAATGGATGATGGACACTGAGATGTCTAGTGTTAATTGAACAGAACCCAAGAGAGCAGAATTGGAGGGCGAGGGAAATTATAGTGAGGATGAGTTTGGTCTTGAACACACTGAGATTTAGGTGGAGAGATCTATTTGGCAGCTTGGAATTGGGTGTCTCTAATAATGTGCCCCCAGATGATGGTCCCATGTGAACTGTAGAGATTCCAAGTAGGTTCATGCTATTACCATACAAAAAAAGCATTTATTGCATCTCTGCAGAGAGTTTGTTTGTTTGTTTGTTTGTTTGTTTTTCTCTTCTATTGATTGTGATGGATCAGATTTCTTCTTTGTTCCTTTTTTGTGAGTGGTGTTTGAAGGTCAGGGGAGAATGATGGTGGTGAACATTAACAGGTGCCTGTGACCTTTTGAGGTGCTGACACACAGTTTCTCAATATGGTGGTGGAAGATTCTGTTCCTTTCTTAGGGAAGCCCTGGGGGCAGGCTGTGCTGAGATGGGAGTTAGTACTTCTTGAAGACTGCCCTGAAATGAGAGATCTGTAGCTTCTGGGGAAGTTCAGCTGCTAAAAGAAACACAAATGCAGTTGGGTATGTCTCAGGAATGAGACCTTGCAGTGCTGCAGGGAGGCCACAGCAAGGCATGTTTTGGCTCAGTATGAGGGGAAGAATTTTCTAAGAAAGCCTTCTGCTTGTAGAATGGGCCACCTCATCAGGCCATTGGTTTCACGCCACTGGAAATCTCTCAGGAAAGCCAAGTTCCCATGTACCTGGAAAGATGTGGAACAGATAATTAGACCACGTTATTCCTGAAGGCTTCTCCATCCCCAAATTCTGATTCTCTTGTCTCACAATAGGCTGGAGAGAGAAAGGCAAAATACAAAATTTATCCAAGAGCTTAAAAAAAAAATGCGCCAAACATCAGTTTATTAACCCCACTGTGATAGAAAAATACTTTAAAAAACCTTGAGTAGAATTGATATATGCCTTCCACTTCCCCATTTGGAGGCAACCATAGCCACTCAGAATTTCCACAATCCCCAGTACTTATTAAACTGACTCCACGTTAGTGGCTGTTCATATAATGATGACATCAGTGCCTCATGAAAAATGTGAATATGACCCAGGCCAGCTCATAATCTGGCCTGTGATTATTAGATAGCAGAATTCCAAAGGGGATTCCCTCGTTTTACATTCTCAGGATCTTTCTTGGCACCGAGCATGCCTGGCCCTCAGTAGGGACCAGTAAGTAGCTGGAGGCTAGGTGCCATTCCCCAGGGACCATGTTTCTGTTGATACAGCCATGTTCTTTTGCATTTTCATTGCATGCCCCCACTTCTGAGAGGATAGCAACCATCAGAGCACTCCCTGCACTCGTAGTTTACTTCTTCCAATCCTTTAATTCACCTTCCCATTTGGTTCCTGGAGTCTCAAGGTGGTGGACACGCAGTCAGCTACACAAGAGATATCAGTGGACTGGCTGTTCCACTTCTTTCTTCTCTCTCACAAACCACCCCCCCCCCCTTCATTTTGGCTGTGACTGAAATCACACATGCCACATTGCTGGTGGGCTTGAGTACCAGTTTCAGAGAGGAATACTGCCATTGTGCCACAGATTCCTCAAGGACACTGATTTCTGTCTATTACTTTCCGCAGATGTAACCACAGAGCCCCAGATAGTGCCTGGCACGCGTGGTAGAGGCTCCATAAATGCGTCCTCATGGACTGAGTGCCGTTCCCTGGAACTCAAGCCTGTTGAGGGGTCTTTACCTGTGCTCACAGCGTGCCACGCTCGTCCACGGTCTGTGTGCTCCGAGAACCGTGCTGACACTTTAAGAGGGAGGGCAGTGCATTTTGATTCTTCCATAAATATTAAATTAGAACCTTCAAGATGTAAAAACTGACCAGGCATTAATTATAAATAAAGTGAGGTTCAAGGACAGAGTTGAACCACATTGTTAAAGGTAAACCTCAGAGCATGTTTGAGACTGTGCCTGGCCATGGTGAGGGGCGGAGAAGGTGATGCAGAAGTCATGGCCAATGACACAGGGAAGAGGATAAGCTGTTTAAAGGGAAGGGAGTTAGACTGTAAGCACCATGGGGTGGAAGCCTGTCTGTTTTGCCACTGCCATCTCCCTGGCACCTGCAACAGCGCTTGGTGTATAGCAGATACATCATGAGAGCAGTTAATTGTTGTCATTGAATGGGCTTTGAAGCTACTGGGGACTTTGGGGAGCTGCTTTTGAAAAACCAAAGCCCTTCAGTGAGTCTGTGTTCCCTGATGTGATTGTAATCTAGCCTAGAGCTGGGTCCCTGCTGCCCTTTTCCTACGGGGCTCCTGTTCTCCAGTGTACCACAGACCCCGCCTGGCTGGCTGCCTTCACTCACATTACCTGACAGGCCCTGGAGGAACTGAATTTGGGACCCTGATAGACTAGGAACATGGTGCCTGAGTCTTGGCCACTGCCCCCACTGCATACAAGCTTTGTGACCTGGGGCAAGTCATGAACTTCACAGACCTTCATGGTCTTCACCTACCTCACACACAGCCTAAGAATAAGAGTAATAGCTTACAGGTAATGAATGAGATAAATTTCTGTTAGCAAGAATGGGACCTGTGGTGGTCCTCAGGGTAGTAGGAAGGACAGACAGGCAGATGATACTTCAGCACAGGAGGACACTGGGGACAATGGTCACCTTGTCCAGTTTTGCCAAGAGTGGGCCCATTTGTCCTGTTGCTGCTGGAAAGGTTGCTGGGCACCCACAGCTTCCTGAGTCCCCTCACTTTGCTTGTTGCCATGGTGAGGGGCAGACGTGATCAGCGTTTACTAAATACATGGCGGTGTGTTGTGATTTTGTGTCTGCTTTTCCTGGGACACCTGTAAGTGTGGGGAAAATCACCCGACTGGTAAGCCCATCTAATTTCATTGACTTTGTAGGATGAGCAGGACCACTTGTCTTTTTCATTTTCTCTGTTTTCCCCCCTTCACTTGGTGGAAGCTATTGAGAAGAATCTGAAGAAGCTGGTACCACATGGCAATTTATTCATACTCTAAAGACACCAGTTCCAGTGCTTTGGGGAATGGGATGGTTTAATGAACTGCCTTATGCATCCCCGAGTTTTATTTCTGAATCGTTGTGTAGAACCAGAGCTGTTTAGTGCAGGTGCTCCGTGGAGTGGTTCTGCAAAGCAGGGATGGGCACAGTTATGAACACTTTGTTGGTCCTGTGGGTGTGGGCTGGGCAGAGATGGGAAGGTTGGCAGTCTCAGGTGCCTCTGGAGGGGTGGCAGGGAAGGTGTGGACTGACCAGTTAGCACTTCTCTTGGCCTTCCCATGGCTTATGCCAGTGCCACCCTCTTGAGGCTTCTGTTGCTTGTAAGAATCCAGAGAAGGGAGAATGAGATGATGTGTCTGTGGGGGATTGGGGACGGGGGTAGACTCACGTGCAGTGATGGGGAAGGATGCATAGTAAACTTACTACAGAAGGTGTTTAGGTACTTTCTTTCGGGTTTTTTCCCTAGAGTTTATTATTTTCTGAACTGATATGATAAACTTAGCTGTTACAAAGTTACTGAGCCTAGGGGATGAGGTCTTGTAAGGTCAGGTAAGTTTATCGTATCAGTTCAGAGCCTTCATTCTCACGGGTGTAGGTGCCTACATCACCAGGCACTGGGAGCCTTTCAGGGGTCTTAGTTTTTGTTATGATGATTCTCAGTTTTTTGTTATGTGTTCACTTTTTCATGCTAACTTTGCTATTTGGCTTACTGAGTTGAGTGGGAGGCTAAAATGATTGACTTAAATATTTGCATGTGCAGTGGCTTGGTTTCCAGCGTTCACTGAGACTTTGCTATGTGCCCTACACTCTCCTAAGTGCTTTACATATGTTAACTCCTGTAGTTCTCACAGTGCCTGTTAGGCAAGAAACACAGTTTCACATTTTACAGATGGGAAAACTGAGGTCCAGAGAAACAAACTTCTCCATCGTGACCATGCATCTCAGTGTGCCCAGGTTCAGTTCAGTTCATGCCTCCTGTCCCAGACTGATTGTTAAAAGTGCCCCCTTTCACTCTCAAAGCCTCCAAATTTGAACAACAAATTTTACCCACTTACCAACATCCAGTAAGAGGCTTGATCTGGCTCAGACTCAAGCCCCCAGAGGAGGAGCCCCCACTGTCATTCTAGGGCACCAAGCTGCACTGTCTACACTTTCCTTCAACACACTTCAGTTTGCAGTCCAGTTAACTTTGCGTTCCGGATCGAATATGCTCTTTACAGGGGAGGTGATTTTTGTTACCATCTGGAGCTCATCTGTTTGGTTCACCGTACAAGTCAATTTTTCAGTCCTCTGTTGGGAGTGTGGTTATGGGACCAGGGAGCATATTTTGAATTGTGGTGCCCTATTTTCTGGGTTTTTTTAGGTTTTATTTTAGACAGAGCCTAAGTGATACACTGAAGGTTAAATTGATTTCATTTGGAAACCAGGCCATGGGCCCCAAAGGCACTGAGAGCTACCACTGCTCTAACCCGAGCGGTCTGTGCCCAGTTCCCTCCACCGGGGCTGGCCTGCTTCTGCTCCGTGCTGACAGCGTCTCCCCTTTGGTGTGGTGGTCTCAGGCCCTGTCAGCTCTATTAGAAGGCATGCTTCTAAAGGCCTGTAGAAGGAACCCCACCCCAAGCACAAGGAGCCTAGACACTTCCTTTTTACCACTCGCCATTAAACACTCATTTGGCCCTCATCACTCATGAGTGTTCATTGCAACATTGTCTTTCTGGACCAAATATTGTGACCTGTTTATTTAACCAAATTTTGAATTTTGGTTTTAGAATATATTGAAATTATTCTATGGAACCTTAGCATTTATCTCTCCCTTACTAGATCATCTTGGGATAAATGAAAAAATTACTTTGTGTGTGTGTGTGTGTATGGGGGTGAGTTTTGCCCTATGTTCCATTTTGTTACTACATTGCTTTGAGACTAGGAAAAAGACATTTCACACCATTTTGAAAAACTGATTTCCTACACTTAAAATGTGGCTACAGCCATTAACACCCTCCCTGTTGATAAGAGAATGAGGTTATGATATTCTTTGAAAGCAAAAGATGATGATACAACAAGAAACTCAGAGGTGTCTCAGTCAGAGGAGTGATACCAATGCAGAATTAAAAAAAAAAAAAAGAAAATACAAGAAATTCTCAAGTTTCTCCAGCAGTAACATGGGGATAATAATACCTCTTGGAGGTGTTATAAGAGTTAATTAGGTAGCGTTTGTGATAAGTTCCAACATGAGGATTCTGGGTATTATTATTATTATTATTATTGTTGTTGTTGTTGTTGTTGTTATTATTATTATTATTATTATTATTATTATTATTATTATTATTATTATTAGCTTCATATTGTTCTTGGAAACCCAGCATTCAAAATGAGCTGCAAAGCCCGACCTTTGTATCAGCAGGATGTTGTGTATTCTAATGGAACATGACAATGGTGAGAAGTTATGAAAACAGGGTAGCTGTATTCATGATCCCAGGTGAAGAGAGATGAGCTCAATTTCATGGGTTCTTAGGCTTTTCTCCTACGTTCCCCCTGGCAGCATGCAAGGTGAATTATTACTGGCTCCAGCTAATAAAACAGTATGGGGATACCCCAAAGTGAGAGAACATCTACTTTTCCTGCACCAGTATTGGACTTGTTTTTCTATTCCTGTTTATGTAAAATACTAACTTGGCTCAGTCTTAAGTCAGAAAGACATATCCCTGGATTTGGTAGCAGCCTCCTAGCTTATCCCCTGCTTCAGTTCAGCCCTTCAGCCCTGCTGGGCTCATTCTCTGTCGCGTACTTGGCATGGTCTTGTATAAGTCGCTCTGCTCAGAGCCCTCCCATCTTCCATGACCTGCCTTCCTGCTGCCTCTCACGCATTTCATTCTGGATGCTTTGGGCTCTGCTTTTTCTTGACCATTCTGGCATGTTCATGTCATGGCCTTTTGTCTCCTGTTCCTAGAATGTTCTCCCCTTGCACTTTCCCCTTCTTAAAAAATTCCAAACCTACCAAAAAAGTTAGAACAGTACAGACAACACCCATGTTCACCTTGATTCATCAGTTGACACTCACCACATTGGCTTTATCTTCCTGCCTCCTTCCCTTTTAGTGTACATACATATTAAAAGTTGTTTTTTTGTTTTGTTTTGTTTTGTTTTTGCTGAACCATTTGAGAGTAATTTGCAGACATTCAGACATTTCACCCCTAAATACTCCAACATTTATCTCCTGAGAACAAGTACCTTCACTTCATAGCCATAACATCATTATGTCATTATTATACTCCTAGGTTGAACATGATTGCAATATTATCTGATATGCAGTCCATATCAGATTTCTGCAGTTATGCCTCCAAAAGTTCTTTCAAGTTGTATTTTTTAATCCAAAATCCAATTAAAGATGATCTATTCCATTTAGTTGTCATACCTCTTTAGTCTCCTTTAATTTAGAACAGTTCTACTTTTTTTTTTTTTTTTTTGGTCTTTTTATAATGTTGACACTCTTCAAAAGTACAGGACAACTGTGTGATTGGCTATCCCACCATCTCAGTTTATCTGATGGCTTCTTCTTCATTAGATTGAGGTTGAGCATGTTTTACAAGAACAGGAGAAGGTGTCTTACCCAGAGCATCACATTGGGAAGCCCCAAATCTAGTGCCTGCCAGACTTTTCCCTTTTGCTTTATTGGGTAAGCTCTGGAGCAACATTCTGAGTTCACATGAGTATCCTTTTCTCAACAAAATTTTGCCTGGTGGTTTTGCATTCTTCGGTGATCTTGCTGGAGTCAGTTGCCATGTTGCTGTTTGTTAAGTGACGGTTTTCTAATTCTACTGTTAGCTGGTATTTTTCAGTTAGAGGAGAAGTCATCCTCCTTCCTCTCCCCCTGTTTTGAGGAGTGTCATTATTGATTCATGCATCTTTTTCAATGAATAAAATAGATAACATCTGTTTGGTGCGTGATAATCCGTGACCACCATTCCTGTTTTTGTTGGTCAGGTTGTCCCCAAATTCATTAGTGGGAAGCCTGTCAAGCCGACTCCTGGGTCCTTTTGACCTGGTCCTGTTGGTCTTCGAGCACCTCATCTTCTGACACAACAAGCTGTTCCAGCTGTTGGGAACGGCTGGAGGAGCACTCTTGCTCCTGCTCTCCGGTCACCTGACCTCTCCTTCACTTCCTTACTTACTGTCTGAACTAGGCACCACTGCGACAGAGAGACCATCCCACCCCTCTTGGAGAGCCCCAATAGCCCCTCCCTTACACCTGCTTCCTGAGGTCCCCTTTGATGTGTATCCCCCTCGCTGTGTAAGGTTTGTTTGTTGTTTATTTTGCCCAACTAGCATGAAGCCCTTAAACTGGCAGTGATGTGCCTGTTTTCCTCACTACTGGGTACATAGTATGTACTCAATAAATACTTGTCGAAGAAAATGACTGAATGCATGTACTCCCCCATTTTGAGCCTTCATCAAACTCTTCCAGATTAGCTGCTGAATTGTCTATTCTTGACACTGAGGTGAATCGGGCTACATGGAGCTCACACGCATTCGTTTAGAGGGAGTTTATTGCTATTTTACTTCCAGTGGTTTTCCTGCCTTTGGATTTCGGTGATGGTGTGGAACGGTTTGCACTAACAGTGCGTCACAAGTGACACTCAGTGCAAGGCGCTTGCAGAGATAGTGGAAGCATCTATGATGCGGTGCCTCTTTCCCCAGCTTCTCTGAACAGAAGCTCTGGCTATTTTAGAAAAAAAAAAAATGAAACACTTGACACTGCGTTAGAATTTTTACATGGGATCTAATTCTGGGAACTAAAAATTGAGTAGAATAATGGTTTTATTTTCCAAATGAACAAATAATACCTTAAAAGCCTTCATGGAACATGCAGAGTATGAGAGTTGTTCTTATTCTCAAAGAATTTCTGTTCTAGCTGAGAGGAGGTGAATTAAGAAACGAATATAGGGGGAGAGGGTATAGCTCAGTGGTAGAGTGCATGCTTAACATGCCTGAGGTCCTGGGTTCAATCCCCAGTACCTCCTCTTAAAAATAAAGATATAAATAAACCTAATAACCCTCCCCCCCCAAGAAAAAAAACCTAAATTAATAAATAAATAAATAAATAAATAAATAAATAAATAAATAAATAAATAAATAAATATCACTGTTAAAATTTTAAAAAAAGATATATGCAAAAAAGAAAGAAAGAAACAAACAAACAAATACAGGGCAGGAATTGTACTTTAAACACTTAATGTAGTTGGTGAGTGGATTGGCCTGAATGGTGGCCCCAAAGGTTTCAGATCCTAATCCCTGCAACTAGTAGACTTTATCTTATTTGGAAAAAGAGCCTTTTAGGTTGTGATTAATTTAAGGAGTTTGAGATGAAGAGATTACGCTGGATTATCCCGGTGGGTTGTTAATCCAATCACAATAATCCTTCTGAGAGAGGAAGAGGGAGATTGGACACAGAGAAGCCAGAAGAGGCAGGCGGCAGGCTCTCCCCTGGTGCCTCCTGAGGAAGCACAGCCTGCTGACATCCGGAGTTGGCCTTTGATCTGCTTTTGGACTTTTGGCCTCCAGGATGGTAAGAGAATACCTTTTCCTTGTCTAAAACTACCCGGTTTGTGGTAATCTGTCGTAGCAGCCATAGAAACCAAATGAAATGGTAAACTGTGTACTCTCTCACTTTCTTGTGACCCTCAGATGACTCTGTGAGAGCCCTGTGGATGAGCCCCTCTGCTTCCCTTTCACAGAAGGGGGACCACGGCCTGGGGGAGTCATGTGACCTGAACCAGCTTTTCTGATTGTTAGTGCCGTGGTCCTTTCACGCCCAGCACCCCACCTCCTTCTAATACTGCTCATAAAGATGGTTCATGAAAGAGCTAGACCACTGTGGCTGGAGAGGTCAGGGACGGACGTGGGAGAGGTGGTACCCTGAGGGCATCCTTAAAGGATAAAGGTCTTTAAAGGCTGGAAGATGCCCAGCGTGTTTCCCACAGCCCAGGGGCCTTATTCCCTCTTGAGGTGCAGTCTGAACCTTCCAGATTTTGGATGTCTTTGAGCATATGTGTGACCATGTGTCTGTATTTACACAGAGGAGAGAATCCCTTGCTGTCTAGTTGATGGTGCCTTTTAGCCACATCTCATGGAATCTTTGCTGCTTCAGTTTCCACGTGTGTGGTGGCTTCCTGACACATTACAGACAGTGCACATGGCTCCAAATAAAAGCCGCAGGATGACCTGCCGTTCCAGCCCTCCAAGGCCTTACCGCTTCCTACAGAGTGCTTGGCTTGGCTCACTTTTCCTCCCCAGCAGCTGTTAAAAGTCTCCTGTTGCAGACCCGGCTGCAGGCTGCAGACCCGTGCTCTAGGCCTCCTGGCCTGCCCTGCTGCTCCTGCCCCTCCCCCAGGGCTGGGGCTTCATGTGCTTGCATTCATTCAACAGCCAATTTGCATCTGAGAGCCTGGTGTGGTGGGGAGATGAGAATAAACAGGGTTCCATCCCTCCACTCAGGGAGCTCTCAGCCACGTATTGGGAAGAAGCAAGGAAACAGCTTGACTGAAGTGTGACAGCAGTAATAGGGTCATGAGAATCCCATGCTACTTCCTCTGCACAGACATTAGGAGAATGAAGTCATGTGTTGAACAGAGGGGACTCTGCGGACTTGCTCAGGAACCAGGACGTGGAGGGGAATTCCTAGACCCTGGCATCCAGCAGGGGGGTCTGGACAGTTAGCATCCCCGCTGTGTAGATCTGGATATTTTGTGTGCGACAGTTATAAAGCGCTTGATTTCTCTACCCTTTACCTGTTACCTTTCTGGAATTTAGAGCACTGTCTCGGAGCCTTGGTTATATGAGCTTTCTGTTTAGCTCAATGTGAGATAAAGTCTGGATAAACGAGTGCCCTGTTTATCCTTTTAGTAGCCACTGAACACCATCCTCAACTCATTTGCATCTATATTCTTCTATCAATAATGGGAGTTACAAAGGGAGCTGACTTTCATAGACATGGCACGGGGACCACCAGCAGCCTGAAAGCTTGAAAATCCCCAGGACTGTGTGGCACTGGGTGAGTACGAGGTCAGCGTCAGCAATCTGGTAGAGATGGTCTCACCTTTGTCATTCTGGGGATCCTTTTTTAATGTCAGGTTTTTTGGTAGAATACCCCACACAACCCCTTAATTGAAGGTATCTCTTGATTAAGAAAAGATGGAAAGCAGCAAATGATTGTGAATTCCAAGACATTTAATATTCTCTAATTTATTGCTCCCAACGGCATCTATAGACATTTGAGAAACATACTAGTGGCTCTGTGTGTGGCTTTGCTTATTGAGACTGTTGGCAGTGTTTGGACTCACAGATTGCTCATAACAGCTTCACAGGCATGAGTCACTGTCCTCCACCTTCATGACCCCTCGGGTTACACCTCAAGGTTACGGTGGCCATTGTCTTGTTCCAAAAGGGAAAAAAGATGATAAGTTACCACAGCTGTTGAAATACGTGGGGTTCCACTTGGTTTTATATCCTCTTGTGAAAACAGAACTGAAAGAGCTTGAGGATGTGTCTCACTGTTTTGTCTGTCAGAGGATTTGAACTCAGCACTCAGAACTCAACGGCTGTCCTGTCTCCGAAGGCATGCCCACTGCCATTCCCCGTTCGGGGGCACTCCCAGGTGGGTTTTATCCGACCACTGTGTAGGTCACTGTAAAAGCACGCAAATTTTTATACTGCTTGCTTATTCTGAGGCGCTGTGTTATTATACATACAGGTTGAAAGTGTGGTTATGAATGGACATGAGAGAGCATATACTTTGAAATTTCTGCAATCAGTTTAAACTGGTATTAAAGTCAGAAATATTTTTTCTATTTATTTTCCATAAAATGAACTTACCTCTTCTCCTCTTCTGTCCAAAAATGGTGGTTTCTTAAGAGCTTCCAAGGCTGGGTGGCTCTTGGGTGAGTTTTTGGTAATGAGAGTGAGGGTTACTAACAGGAGGCAAGACCTCAGATGCACCCATTCGAGTTCATTCTGTGTTCTAAACTCGGTGCTTAGGAAGTCATCTCAAAACAACTTGTAAGTTGTAGCATGTCAGTCAGTCAGCACATAGAGCCGCCTCTGGCAGTGTGCTCTCCTAATGCCATGAAAGTTACCAGAAGAGGAGGTGTTCTGATTTTCTTGGAACTTAACTTTGGTTTTAAGTAACCATTTAGTTCAGCCTGGACGCCTGAAAAAATAAAATGCAGAGGATGATGTTACAAGGGCCACCTAAGTGGTGCAGCCAGAGGATTTAGGAATTTGGGAGCAGGATTTGAACTGGACCGTTGAGGATGACGAGGGGCTAAGTAAGTGAAAGGAAGGCGGGTCCTCAGGGGTTGGAGTGGAAGGAATGACGGGTGTGTGATCCAGGGAGGGGGCGATGAGGTGGCTTGTCCGAGAGCTTGAGTAACTGCATCGTGGACAGCGGAGGCTTCATGGAAGGGAAAGGATGAGCACAAAGTGTAGAGTGCCTCACGTGCCAGTCCACAAGTCTTGGGTGTTATTTTCTCAGCATGGAGCGTGTCTGAGGTTTTCCACTGAGAAGATGGAATTTTAGTAAGGTCTTTGCCCTGGAGAAACGTGGTACGAATAGAGAGGAGGAAGCAAAGCACCGAAAAGGAAGAATAAAGAGCAGAACTAGGAAGATGACATTGAGAAGAGGAAGGAAGAATATGAAGGGTGTTTCGGAAGAAGAGTCGCTAGGACCAGTTGAGAGACGGGAGGCTTGATGGAGGCTGAAGGAACAGTGGTATTTCAGAGAGAAATAGGGAGTTAGGAGAAACATCAACTTGGGAAATGACGATTTCATTTTTGGTTGTGTTTAGTAATGTCGAATCTGAAAATGATGGCATAACAGCCGAGTGGGAACATCCCGCCTGCTGCTGGGGTGCTGCTGCTGGAGCAGGGAGGGGTCCCCGGGGCTCCCTGTGTGGCAGGGAGGGAGACGTGGGAGGTGTCAGCAGGGCTCCCAGGCCTCTGTCAGACTGCAAGTGGCAGGCAGACACTCCGCAGAACCCGCCTTGCTGCTTCTTCCTGTGGTCTGGGGCTCAATGAAGGAAAAACTGTGAGCAGTTCCCGGTTCAGAGAACAGGGACTAGCCCTGACGGGGCACGTTCAGCTGTGACTTCCTGAGTCCTGCTAACTGGGGAGTAAGCCGAATACTCTGATTGGAGAAACACCTGAACAACCCTATGTCCCAACTCAGGCATGCATCCTCTAGGTCCTCTAGCAAGCCAGGCAGAAAAGCTCCTTCTCCTACGATCCCCCTGAGGAGCCTGAGGAATTCTGAGACCCCAGGCTCTGTGCAGCTGAGTACCGGAGAGATCATCTGGGCACAAACACTTTAAAGGCAAAATTTTGTAACCTGCTGCTTTCCCATGTACCTCATAATAGAATGGGTAACTTTGGGGAGCACTGCTTATTATTAAGCCTTCTAGGGTGAGGTACTTGTGAAATGTTACCCAGAATAGCTGACTCTATTGATTGAATGGATGAAATTATCTAATATTGATGCTTTTATTTATTGGCAATGACGAGCCCAATGGAGAAATTTTCTTTTTGGAAAGCCGTTTAACTAAGCCAATTGCTCATTTCTCTCTTTTAGAGATCGCTAATAATAAATACTTCTTTTCAACTACTCTTGTGTAAGAGGCACTTAGAACTCTGCGTTAAGAAGAATTCTGAGGCTCAGCTAGGGGCTTGATGGCTAAAAACTGTATAATGAGTCAGCAGTACTTACCATGGTAGTGACAGGAATGAGGGCGAGATGGGGCGGCAGCACCTATGCCATGGATTTGGCAGTGGAAATTGTGAAAGTGGCCTAGTTGCATTGGATTTGTTTCGACAGAAATTGGCCAGAAGCTTTAGAAGCTTCTAAAAGTAGATATATATATATATATTCCAAACTTGTATTGGGAGAGCATGCATTCCATCACCTTATAAATTAATTTGGGTTGTTGAAAGATAAGGAAGGCTAGGGCCAGCCTTATTTTTGCCCCAGTTAATTTGGGGATTGCATTTTTCAAGAGACTCTCTGACCCACTTTGGTTCTGAGGGCTGTGCAGGGACACAGCTTCTGGGGAAGCACTGAAAGCTTGGTGTCTCTGCCAAGATCAATTTGGCTCAGTAATTGTACAGAGCTCTCCAATTTAGGGACACTCCTCACGTACAGACTCTAATTGGTGCCTCATAAAAGCTCAGTGAGGTCATGCCTACTGTTTGTTGGTTTGAACTTGACCCTATCACTTTTCCTTGTGATGTGTGAGGCAGCCCCAGTAATCTGAGGCCTCCCCTTTGTGGGAGCAGGTAGAGCAGACGGAGTTATTCGGCGGTGAGATTCCCACTTTATAGGTGAGGAAATCAGGATTTGCAGGGAATCCATTACTGCCCACAGTCTCGCCAACTAGAAAATGCCAAGGCGAGGACCCGATTCCTCCTTGTGCGATGGTCTTGCAGCTCTCTGCAGGTGAAATGTTCTTTTTCCCTTAATAGTAGCGGCCTTGACCCCAGTCTGGACATCACTATGTATGTGTGCTTGTGTGTGTCCCCACGTGCACTCACCTTAAAAACCACCATTATTATAAACCGACTATACGTCAATTTAAAAAAAAAGTGGGAAACAATCGCCATTTCTCTTTCCTTCAGGAGACTGAAGTTGATTCTAATCAAGGCTTGGCAAAGAGTCTCACTTGATGTAAGGCTCACTCAGAGATGCAATTGAGTGATACAAATGTGTCTGGACACCATTACCTGCATAGGTAGGAAAATTATGTCATCAAGTATGACAGCAAATTTTTATTATTTATCAAGGTCTCTAAAGCCCAAGACATCATGACAACCTATTGGAATCTCCTGTTGGTAGTCAGGGAGAGCTAGGCGACATCAATAAAAATCACTTAAAGAGCTGACATTAGAAACAAAACTTGAGTTCCCCTTGAGAATGTCACATTGCAGCTTAAACCCGCACCCTGGGCTGCCTTGGCTTAGTAACGGCATCTTGCTTTGACAGCCTTTTGTTCTCCATGGCAGCTGATCTTTTGGCTGCGGATATCAGCCCATCAGTTAATGTGCCTTCCCTCCTGCAGGAACTGATTTGACCACAGTTACGGTAGCTCGTATTTTCTCCCTCATTAAAGTTCCTGTCGGCAATTTGCTCGAAGTAGGTTGCCAGCCTGCAGCCTCTGCTGGGCTGTGGTACCCTTTGGCTGGTGATTAATTTCCCCAACTACACAGGGTTCATTGTCTAGTTAGATTCAGTTTTAATATCAATCTGCAGTACACTAAAATATGTATCGAGCAATGCTACCCCATTCATCAGAGTTACAGCTTTGATTTAGCATTTTTATTTAGGGAGTTCAGTGGTGAGCATGGCCGTGACTATCTAGCTGACTTCATTTCATCAGAGCAGTAGAAACGCGGTTGAAAATTCTAGCCTTTTGCTGCCAGTGAGCCTTTCCTGTGCTCCCAACATCTCTTCGTAGCTTCTTCATTAGGAGGATTGAAATGTCACGGGGGCCGTCACAAATGGCAGCATTTGTGAGCGAGACCCCAGGTGAAGCCAGTGTATAGGTGCAGTTCTGGAGACATTAATGTCACTTGTCTTTGTGGTGCTGCTTCTCCGGGATCGCAGATGGCCACCACTTTGCTTTGTTCCAGGAATCAGAATGTGTGACTCTGGATCTGATCGTTCTTGTGACTTTGTCAGAAGCTGGGATTTGAGATGCTGATTTAGAGGTAAACAGACAGTTATTTTGTTTTATATATCTAGACCTCCCTCTGAGACATTTTAACCTACCATTAGCCAGGCTCTTGTGGCTTTGTCACTTGCTTCAAAGGACTTGGTGCCAGTTACACTGTATCTCTGAGACCCAGTTTCTTCATCCATATGATGGGGAAGCTAATGCTTATCTTTCTGTGTCAAGGATGATTAAGTACCAGGCACAGAGCTGATTAGCAAATAATAGCTGTCGGGCTGATGAGGAGGAAGGTGGCTTACAGTTTTTTTTTAATGTAATGTTGTGACTTATTGACAGATGGTCTATTCCGGTGGCTTACCTTCTGCGAAATCTTATTAAAGGTAGAAATCCTGGAGAAATACAAAGATTAACTCACAACATCAGATTATGGAGGATAGAAAGTAAACTCTTGTTAAGTGTAAATGGAGAGAGGACAGAGAAATCTTGGATTGTGCATCCCAAAGTCTTATTTTAGCCAGGAGTGTTGAGGAGTGACGCAGGGGAGATGCAGGCAGTGGGCCCCACCTTCATTCCGACAGCACGCAGTCATTTTGAGCATAAGCTGCTGGCTGGGCTGTGTTCTGGGCTCTGAGGATGCAGCAGGGAATGGGATAGAGAAGGTTTCTACTCTCATGGAATTTATATTCCAGCGAGGTCTGGGGGAGGGGGAAAAGAATGCTACCATAAACAGACAAGCCAAAAAAACACCAGAGAAGAACAGGTGATTTGCAGAGGAATTGAGTAGGGTGGTCTGGTGGCTTCTTTTTTTCTGAGGGGATGACATGCAAGCTGGACCAGAATGATGGGAAAACACCAGCCATGAGAATACCAAAGTGAAAGCATTCCAGGCAGAGAGGTTCCCAGGGCAAGAGCAACCTAAGGAAGGGCCTGCAGGTGTGGGGCAGGGGGTGCGGGGGGTGAGGGTGGGGAAGGGGTGGAGGGAGGGGTGGGGGTGGATAATGGGTGAGGTTGGACTGAGCCTGTGTTCTGGAGGAGGATGTGCAGGACCCACTGACAGATAAGCTGGAAGAGGCGGGTTGAGAGAAAATCAGAATCAGGAGCAGCTTCTCGATTGTTGGCTGGAGTCACCGAGGAGATGGTGGTTCTGGTTCCCATGGTGGGGAAGACTTGAGAAGGAGCTGCTGGTGGCAGAAAACAAGAGTCTGGTTTTGTTTATGTTAAATTTGGGACGTTTATACGGCACTCATGTGAAATCTGAATTTCAGAGAAGCATTAGGTCTTCTGGGCCGGTAGGGGAGATAAAAGGCTATGGGACTAGACGAGGTCAGCTATTGAGAAGTGGCTCCGAGACTCGGCCTGGGAACCCGCAGGTACGGCTGTGGGGCTGAGGAGCTGGAGGAGATGCGGGCAGGGATTCGGGGAGAAGCAGGCGAGTGGTTTCACAGACGTGGAACAGAGTGGTTTCACACAGCAGAGTTGTCCCCTGTGTGGAGTGATGCCGAGAGGTCCGTGCTGACCTGGGCTAGGCCGTGGAATCAGGGGCCTGGGGTGCGGGCAAGGGGAAGGTACCCTGCAGGTGACAAGGGACAAAGGCCTTGCTGACAGCAGCAGCTTGAGAGACACTAGGTTTTCCTCCTGGGAAGATCAGGCTCTTGATCAGTGCAAGACACCTGGGCACTGTCTGTAGGGAGGCCTTTCCCGTCTGTGTTACCAAACCAGGATTGTCTTCAGGGCTGGCCTTCCTTGAGCAGGAGGCCTGGAGTGATTTTACGACTTAACCTATTTCTCTTCCCTCTACCTGGGGCCTCCCTGTGCGTGTATAGCTGGAAAAGGCCTTTAGGGTGGGTAAGGTAGGAGGCCAGGCTTGGAGGAAGGGTAAGATTTGGGGAGATGGAATCAGGGTGTGGGGGATGGGGAGGCAAATGGAAATAGCTGAGTTGGGGGGAAATCAGCCCTGTGCTAACGTGGTAGTGAAAGCACCAAGCAGTACAGCAACGAGGGGAACCTGGGCCTCACTTCCTCCTTGTCTCCACCCTCCCTCAAAAGAGATTTGAAGCCACCTGTGTGGCCACTCACATTGTGGAACCATTCATTCATCCTACAAACATGTATTGATTGCCAATAACCACCCCGCAGCAGAGGCTGGGCTACCAAGATGGATGACCCATGACCTTCCCCCCGGGAAGACTGACGTGAAAACAGTTAACTGTCATATAATAACAGACAAGGGGAGAGAGGATGAACTCTGTGTGATTCCGGTTCAGCCGGGAGCTCCCCGAGGAGATGCTCTCTGGCTGTGGAAGGATGAGAAGCTGTCAATCAGAAAGAGAAGGGGAGCTGGCGGGGGGGGGGGGGGGCACAGCAGAAGCCCGGAGGGCGGGTTTAAGCGTGGAGAGCGTGGGTCCCGGGGAGCGCAGTGCGCAGTGCAGGGAACTGAAGGGAAGGGAAGACCTGCTAAGTGCTGAGGCTGGACCAAGCTGGGCTTTGTTTTTGTGGGCAATAGGGATTATAGGGTTTGGGTTTTTTGTCCTTTTTGGAAGAATAATTTATCAATCTTCATGGATATCCTTTGGCCTAAAATATAAGACAAAT
Source organism: Camelus dromedarius (assembly GCF_036321535.1). Taxonomy (NCBI): domain Eukaryota; kingdom Metazoa; phylum Chordata; class Mammalia; order Artiodactyla; family Camelidae; genus Camelus; species Camelus dromedarius. Next base: position 44,689,887 of record NC_087438.1, read on the forward strand.
TAAAACACTTTTTAAAATTGATTTTATTGTTTTAGAGCAGAACAGGTTTAGGGTCACAGCAAAATGGAGGAGACAGTACAGAGGTTTCCCCTCTGCCGTATACGCCTGCCCCCATCCGTGCATAGCCTCCCCCATTACTAACAGCCTCCCCAGAGTGGGACTTCTGTTACAGTCAATGAACCTACATGACACATTATCACCCAAAGTCTACAGTTTACATTATGGTTCCCTCTTGTCCATTGTATGGATTTGAACAAATTTCTCATGACATGTATCATCAGTATGGTGTCATTCAGAGTATTTTCACTGCCCTAAAACCCTTTGTCCTGCCTATTCACCGCTCTCTGCTTCACCCCACAACCCTGGCAACCACTACTACCTCCAGTTTTGTCTTCTCCAGAATGTCATTTAGTTGGAATCATACAGGATGCAGCCTTCTCAGATTGGCTTCTTCCATGTAGTAACATGCATTTAAGATTGCTCTCTCTTTTCATGACTTGGTAGCTCATTTCTTTTTAGCACTGAACAATGTTCTAGTGCTGGATGTACCACAGTTTGATCATTCACTTAACTATAGGACATCTCAGTCACTTCCAAGTTTTGGCAATTATGAGTAAAACTGCTATCAATCTCTGTGTGCAGGTTTATGTGGGGATGTACGTTTCTACCTCCTTTGAATACATCTGGGGAGTACAATTGCTGGATTGTATGGTAAGAATGCATTTAGGTTTGTAGAGGTCATTGGTTTTGAAACAGAGAAATAATTGATCTGTATTATAGAGAGAGAAGCCATAATTGTGCACATCAGTTTTTCTTTTCCACGCTGATTTCTAGCCTTGTGAGTCCAAATGCTGAGAGAATATCACCCCTTTGATGAATTGCCACCAGTAAAAATTTCTGAAACTCATATTTATCCCTCTCCAACACCTCTATCTTTTGCTTCCCACAAATTTGCACACACATATTTGTATTCTTACACACCTCTCAGTATCTTATGAAATTATGTAGATTTACTAGATTCTTCATGGTACATTATGTGCTAAAATATTTCTTGATGTTTGTGTATTTACTAGCATGAAAGAATAAAATACACTCTTTAATTGAGTGTATTTTATAAGGTTTTTTAAAAGTCAGGTGTATGTATATGTGCGTCTAAAGTTTATGTGAAAAAAACAGAAGAGCCTTGTTTAAGGAAGATCTTCTATGTCTAGTAGGTGACACTTTTTAGCCTTCTTAAGTGAACTTTTAAATGAGAAAGCAGTCACACTTTTACATTTTATTTCCTGTAACCTCCCTTCGTCGGGCTACAGCACATAGCATATGCTGATGAATCACATGGAAAGTGTTTTAAAAATCAGACCCTTTCAGAAGAGCTGGATGCCTGAGTGGCTGAAATGGCTTAGGACATAAACTGCTTAAAAAAAAAAAAAAATTTCAATACTCTTAAAGAAAACCCAGTTCCCTTTGTTATATATTCCCTATGCAACATAACTGTAGTGAAAGATGTTGTGTTTTTTTCTTTTTTTTCTCCTGTCTCTGAGAAGTTAATGGCTTAAGGAAAAACCCTCCAAGCCCGGCAGATCATGTCAAATATTTGGTTTGGTAGGATTAATATTTTACTACAGAGCGACAATGTGAGTGCTGTCCTAGTTTTAGGGATGATTATGTAAACTAATGAGCCCCATCCATTAAAAAACTTGGGGAAAGGAAAAGCTATTTATCATGTGGGTTATACTGTCCTTAGAGAACACTGAAGTAGGTGTTCAATACCTACAAAGAGGTTATATTTAATTAAAGTTGCTCTTTTTGTGATGCTAAGGTTAATCATTATGACACTGTGCAAATGTTTAGTATTTCTTTACGAAGAAAACTGAATTGGTTTATTATTTTGTGCCTTGCTCTCCACTGGCTCAGAATGGACTTTTCACTTGAGTTTACCATCATCTGAGTGATTTTGTTTACTAGAGACCTATAGGATTACAGTTGGCTGGGGGTGTTGTAATTGAGTATCTCAGCCACTAGAGGGCGGTGACCCTAGTATTCTGGGGAGAGAAGGTGTTGAATCTCTCCTGTGCCTACTCCTTGACCCTTCACCTGGAAGGATTTATCCTTGGCATTGGGATCACACCTGCTCTTATCCTAGAGAAGAATCTCTGAGAAGGAAAAGGCAGAACTAAGGACCTTGTTTCAAGGCTTGGTATATGAATAAATCTCCCTGAAATTTGGGGTCCAACTACTTCCTTCAATATATTTCCCAGTGGATGAGCAGCTTTGTTAGGGAAAGTGAGTGATTCTTCCAAAACTATTTCATCTATTAGGTTTGAAGTAATAGTAACATGACTAATACTTTGAGATTATCAGACACTGCCCTCAAAACTCAAAAAACACTAACATAATCCTAGCAATAGTCCTGGAAGATAAGTACTGTTACTCTTATTTTACTGAATAGAAAACTAAGGTACTTTCCCAAGATCACAGAACTAGTAAGTATTGATGCTACAATTACAACCCCAGGCAGTGGCTCCAGAATCTGTGTTCTCCACCTCTGCAGGAGGTCATATCTCCATACGTACCCAGCTTCTCAGGCACAAAGAGACGTTCACAGAATGATGCCAAGTGTGATGCAAGGGGAGGGAAGGTGTTTTGGTTCAAAAAACACAAATAGATAACTGCAGAGACAAAATGCATACCTTATTTTATCTATGAAAACGTACATTTTTCACATTAACGTGTCTGAAATCAGGTTGTAGCTTACAGCTTTATTAGCAGAATTAAGGTACTCGTCTCTAAACATAATCTATTCACTTCATTCATTGTGAAACTTGGCATTCATAAAAATGGAGTCTTTGAAAACAATTTCTATTTTAGATCTTCACACTCCTTGAGAATTCTCAAGAGTGTGTGATGATCGTTGAGCTATAAAGCAAAAATACAAAATACTTAAAACATGTTTCACAGGGGGAAAAAGATTTAATGTGTGATTTGGGTGTACTTTAGTATGTTAGATAGTATGTCAGATGGGGCTCCCAAAGGTAAGGTTTCTTAGCACATTGATGATTTTTAAATGGCCCTGAATTCTACCTCTTCTTAGATTCTCAGAAGTACCTTTTACCCATGTCTCTCTCTTCACCCCTTGTTGTGCATAATCTGAATAAGGCTATTTATTTTCCCTTTAGGAAGCTGGATATTCCCATGAAGTCTCCCAAAACAGTAACAGTACAGAATATCTGGGGAAAGCTGTTTGTCTTCACAGGGATTTTGCCCACCCATTGACCAGGGCCATTCTCACCACCTCACTGAAGCTTGTGTCAGCCCAGAATTATTCAGGCAAATTGGGCAGAGTCTTTGGTATTTGGGACTGGAGACAGAGAAGCAAGGCAGGGGTGTGGATGGGTTAGAACCCACATTGGCACATGAGCGTAGCCCTGGGGAAATGCTGTTTTATATAGTGAAGTGTTGTTTTCCCCCCACTTACATGTTGAAACCAGCTCCTTTAAGGAAAGAAATAAGAGTTTCAGGTAAATGTTTTAAAGGAGTTCCCACGAGTTTGCAGTTACATACACATTCACACCAGGCAAAAGTTGTTTTCATCTAAGGAAGAAGGAAGTTTTTTCTAAAATAAGTAAAACATGACCAATATTTTTTACTTAAAATGTAAAGTATTTTTAGATCACTTATCTTAAATCTATTTTAAGTGATATTTGTATTCCATGTCTCATTTTCAGTAAATTTTTTTATCTGTAGTCAGTGCCAGAAGAGTCAAACTAACTGACTCTCCTTCTCTCCCTCTCCACACACACACACCCCCCACACACACGCACGCACACACCACACACACACACCCCACACACACGCACACACACACCACACACACAGACCACACACACACGCGCACACACCCACCACACACACACACCACACGCACACACGCACACACACCACACACACACGCACACCACACACACACACACACACCACACACACACCACACACACACCACACACACCACACACACACACGCACACACACCACACACACACACACCCCACACACACCACACACACACACGCACATACACACCACACACACGCACACACACACCACACACACGCATGCACACACACACCCACCACACACACACACCACACACACCCCACACACACGCACACACACACCACACACACACATACACACCACACACACGCACACACACACCACACACACACGCACACACACACCACACACACACACACACCACACACACACGCACACACACACCCACCACACACACACACGCACACCACACACACGCATCACACACACATATACACACCACACACGCACACACACACCACACACACACCACACACACGCACACACACACCACACACACACGCACACACACACGCACACACACACGCACACACACATACACACCACACACGCACACACACACACCACACACACACGCACACACACACGCACACATACCCACCACACACACACCACACACACACGCACATACACACCACACGCACACACGCACACACACACCACACACACATGCACACACGCACACACGCACCCACCACACGCACCCACCACACACACACACCCCACACACACGCACACACACACCACACACACACACACATACACACCACACACACGCACACACACACCACACACACACACGCACACACACACCACACACACGCACACACACACCACACACACACGCACACACACACCACCACACACACACACCACACACACACACGCACACCACACACAACACACACACGCACACACACACCACACACACGCACACACACACCCCACACACACGCACACACACACCACACACACAGACCACACACACACGCACACACACACCACACACACACCACACACACACACCACACACACACCACACACACACGCACACACACCCACCACACACACACACCACACACACACGCACACACACGTACACCACACACACACACCACACACACATGCACACACGCACACCACACACACACGCACACACACATGCACACACGCACACACGCACACCACACACACACCACACACACACGCACACACACCACACACACGCGCACACACACACACCACACACACACACCACACACACCACACACACACGCACACACACCCACCACACACGCACACACACACCACACACACACCACACACACATGCACACACACACACACCACACACACACACCACACACACACACACACACACGCACACCACACACACACACCACACACACATGCACACACGCACACACGCACACACACACCACACACACGCGCACACACACACACCACACACACACCAGACACACACGCACACACACACCACACACACACGCACACACACCCACCACACACACACACCACACACACACGCACACACACACCACACACACACACCACACACACGCACACCACACACACACCACACACACACGCACACACACGCACACCACACACACGCACACACACACCACACGCACACACGCACACCACACACACACACCACACACACACTATACACACACGCATATATATATAAGCTTGCTGAGAATTTGGCTTTTTTCACTTTTCTTTAGATCTCTACCTTAGGGCATTTCTCTGCTCTCCAGCAAGCCCATACAGGGTTGATAGGGAGAAGCAGAAGAAGTGAAATTCAGACTGAGTTTTCCAGTTGCTGACAGCTCTATGGAAGTTTCATTGTGTCAAGAAGTTAAAATAATTCCATAATGTGAAATTTATGGATTATCAGTAAATTTCTATTACTCGTGCTTTGCTTTTTCTCTTTTACCAAAGAAAGAAAAATAAATTTTTATATGGCCTGAGAAACACTCTTAATTTTGTTTACAGCCTTGGAAACACTCTTAGATTTGTTTTGAAATCAATAATAAACTTTAAAGAGAAGTATATTCTATTTATCAAGTTAGTTTTCATACCCAAATTTAAAGAGTCATATGACCACAACTATTCTATATTCATCTCTCAGGTAATGAGAAATTTATCTGGTCATGTTTCTCTGGGAAATTTTTTAAAAGTTACTTAACTACTCTTGGAACTTTGTACATATGAATCTGTCCTAGAGTTTCCAGGAATCTGACAGGTTGACTAGATGTGATTTCATTGGGGAAAGGAGATGTTATTCTTGTTGTATTTACTGAGCTATTTGTAGGAAAATCATATGTTATGATTTTAGTTATTCTCTCCTGAAATGCTAGTTCTTTGGATGAAAAATGAATATAAATAAGGTTCAAAATTGTTGAAGTGAAAGCTTCTCAAGACATAATGACTCTGCAATATAGGACCTTAAATTCTTCCTTCACTCAAAGAAGCAGTTACACCCTAGTCTACTGAGGTAGCCAGTGGCATAGGAGAAGGGATATTGCAGACTCCAGGCAGGACATGTGCTTGTGGTCCTTAGTATGCACTGATGAAATCTGGCTGCCTGGTTTGCACACTCTGCTCTGTTCATCTGTTCACTGTTTCTACGTGTTCTTTCATTTGCTTCCCTTGAAAGTAGCACATTGAAAAATTCAATCATTTATTGCATGGTGTGTATTTATGAGACACCACAAAGACTTGGTTTCCCCTTCCTTTCTAAAATTGGTCTTGTTTGGATACTTAGGTTAACCAGTGGGCTCAACCCATCTATCACCTGTTGACAGGTGGGTATTAGACGCACCCAGAACTTCCATTACCTGACTTATATTTTTAAAACACATACTAAAAAGGCCTTTGGGTTTTGTGGGACTGGGCCAGAGCTTTCCACTTATGAAAATTACATGCAGCAGGCTTTGCCCCCCAGAAAAGCTGAAAGTAATAAACAATACCTCCTGTTTCTTTACGTGCTCTATGGATACCTGGCAGCTCATGGAATTATGTAGAGTTGTCCCTCGGTATCCACAGGGAATTGGCTCTAGGACCTTCTGTGGATGCTCATGTCCCTTTTATAAAATGGCATAGGACAGTGGGCTGTCTGTATCCACAGATGGGGAACCAGCGGATACTGAGGGCTGACTGTGTATCTGATCCCATTTCTCGGACACAGTCACTAGATGGATCTATGGGAACCATGAACTCTGCAGTGATGTTTTTAAAGCTGTGGTACTAGACTCTAATAAAGGATAAGTAGGAGGAAAAGATTATTTTGAAGGAGAGAGAAAGGACTTTGAAAATCTCAAATGCCACTCAAGATGTTCAGATGTTCAGTTTTAGCCCCTGGCAGTTTATAGTTTAGTGTTTGTGAACAACTGAAGGTTGTCCCTCCCTGGGTCCCCACTGAAGACAGCCTGAGCTCTCCTGCTTTTTCTGTGTGTCTTGCATCAAGCGGTGTTATTTGAAGGCAGCTGGGGTTGCTTCGGGGAAGATGAATTGACAACATAGCAAATTGATATAATCATGGAGCAAGTTACTGAAGACCAGGAAGTAACTGTTGAAACTTACAGTGTGCTTTCATATATATGAAAACAGCAATAGCAGACACAAAAGACTCAAATAAATCACGTAGGATGAACTGTTTGCAGTTTTCTATGATGCCTACAAATCCCTTTCTATATGCGTAGTGATTTTATAGGATTATAATCATACCCTAGTTAAACTTTTTCTGTTTGTGTGTGTGTGTTACATACAACCACGCTGTTTTATAATCTATAATGATCACTTTTGGTGGCTGCATAATTATTAATAAGTCTTCTCTCCATGATGCTTGTGTGGAAAATAGAAGAGACAGTAGAATCTACGTCAGGGATTGATAGCCCGTTCAGGGCAAGGTTTTGCGTCTTCACTTCTGGTTTTCTCTATTGAAAAGCAGTGGGGAGAGAGCGGGATGGCTGCCACTCTTTGGGAAGCTTGTTCCCTGATCCTGATTGATAGCATCCCCCACTGAACTCAGACTCCTGCAGTCAGGGGTGGACTCTACCCCCACACCTTCTCCTTGCACCTTTCTCTAAAACTTTCAATCCCCTTTAAAATGTAAACCCAGCTAGATAGTCAAATCTTCAATATTATCGATGAAAACGTTAGTTCTTAGTTAAACTCTCAGATGATATTGGTGGACTGTGGAATAAGAGCAGGAGTGAGATGGAGGAATGGGCTTTTGCCAAAGAGGAGGGAGAGGGGCAGAGCAGGCTGACTGTGAGACGCTGCTCCGATGGGCTGTGTCTGTTCATCTTCGCAACTCCTCTCAAACAGGGTGGACGGTTTTGCTGTGGAAGCCGACGTATCTGAGCCAGGAGCCCTGGGCTGAGGGGCAGGAGTCAGCACGTTGCAAACTTGGGTGCTACTGCTGTGACATTCTCAGTTCCCCTCTGGTCACTGCAGCAGTTGTTTGCGTTGATCATGTCCCCAGTAGGATTGAGTTTCCAGCCTCAGGAAAGGTCGCACTGCCTGAGTTCCAGTTTTCAGTCACTTTTTCTCAGGGAAGACAAAATAACACTTTACTCAACCATACTTGTTGTGAAGGCAAGTGAAAAGATAATGGTGTTTTGGGGTGCATTTATTAATGAATTATTAAAATCCACCTTAAAATGATAGACTTAAATTTCTCTTGCTCTTTTTTATTTATCATGAAGGTTGTCAATAAAGGCAGGGCTTTAAAGAAAAATCATCCAACCAATTGACAGAAGCCAACATGGTTTTGAAAGCATTCCTCTAGGGCTTGTGGGTAGAAGTTGGGGAAATAGAAAACTAATCAGTTGAAGGTTGTTTTTTTTTTTTAAACTAACCTTAGAAAATAATGCATGTGCATCCATGCATTCTGCTGAGTATCTTCTGTGTCCTTTGAGGCATCTACTGATGATCAGAAACTGACCTTTCACTTGGAGAACTTAAAGTCTCATGGAGAACTGGACCTATAAACACACAATCATGCACAGTAGAATGACTGCTAAATAAAAGAGGCATGTATATGCATAAAATTCACTGGAGAGCCAGGAGAAAAAACACTCAGGTCTGCGAGAGGAAGGTAAGCAAACTTGGCTGGAGAGGTGACCTTACAGCTCACACTTGAAAGACGAGCAGAAGTTTTCCAGGCAGAGGAGGTGGAAATTCTAGGAAGAGGGAACAGGATGTGCAAAGGCAGAGCGACTGTGTCTAGGGAGCTTAAAGTAATTCGATATTTCTGACAAGTACATATTTTCTATTATTGGAGCATAAACCACAGAGGGACACATGTCGAAGGATGAGGCAGGAGAGATAACAAGGGACTGCATCATAAAGTATTCCATTTAAAGAGGTTTTGATTTTCCTATGAAAAACTTCTAAATCCTTAATGTACAGAAGAATCCCCTGGGGCGTTTTGGTAGAATGCACACTCCTGTGCTTCACACCCTGAAATCCTGAATCAATGGATGTAGAGAAGCCTCCCCAAATCTGCATTTCTAACAAGCACCCCCAGGTAACTCAGCGATGGTAGGACAGAAACCATACCTGAAGAAATACTACTGCAACAGTAGGGAGCTATTGACCCCTGTTTCACAAAATGATGTGCACATGTCGGAGCTGGGTAGCTTCGGAAGAAGAATTTGGAGTGGGGGACAGAGAGGGTATTGCATTCCAGGCAGGGGACAGTGGAGGCCATGACCAGGGTGTGGCTGTGGGGAGAAAAGATGAACATCAGCTGTTCTTTCTTCATTTTATGTACAGCAAAAACTTCCCCATTTTCTAATTTTCCAAACTAGTATATTTTCCTGCCACTTTTTAGTGGGATTTGCTCAGTCCTGTTCAGTGTTCTGTTTCTGCCATGTGCATGTCATCTGGCCTTGTTTTTCTCTTATCCTTGGTATATTAGCATTCTTGGTAATTCTGTGTCCTGAGAATTCTCTCTGTGTCCTGGTAGAGATAATTCTCATTTCACATTGATAGATATTCATCCATCACCCAGCTGTCACTATAATGGGTGACAGGATTGGCGATTGTGGTGGCTCTTATTAACTGGAACAACTTATTGTTGAAAAATGTGTTGATCTCTGTGAACATTCATATGGTCGTCTTCTATGACATGTACATTGGTTCAGAGAATATTTCCATGGTGGGAACCAGAAACTTGGTCTCTGCCTTTCAGTCCTCACAGTCTCGCTAAGTAAAGACAGTAAAATCTGAATGATCTAGCCTCATAAAAAATAATGTTTGTACATGTTGGGGAGAGGTGATCCCAAATTATAGCTAATATAATTCTTGGAAATTAAGAACATCGTTTTTTACTGCACACATATTTGGCTAATATTAAAACAGAGCTTCCTTTCAAGGGTATATGATTTTTCTGAGCAATGAAAGAAGAATGCTTTCATGTACCGCCCAGTGGAGTGAAGCAGGTTTGGAATTCAAAATGGCTCACATAAAATGCACAGCCTGACCCGTCTGCAAATAATAATGTATATATTCAACCCAAAACAAAGCTCTGTGTGCATTTATAACCCAGTCAGCTTTGCAAATAGCCATTTGCCCAGTTGCCATAGACAGGTAAGGATTTATGTCTAGAAAAGAGATGTTTTTCATTTTTATATTATAAAATTCCCGGGAGTAGAGAAGACTTTCTTTTTTAAAGCAATTTTAGTATTTATTCCCAAGGCTTATAGCGCTTTTACATATGCTTTAATTTTATTTGTCAAAAAATAGCCATCAAATTTTATGACAATATCTCAGTGAAATTGTGTGTTTCTTAGGTTTGTAAAAACTTCAGAGCATTCTTAAATTCTCAGGAACTTGAACTTTCAGTTCCTGATGAGACTTCTAGAAATTGAGGGATTTTTTCCTCCTTAAAAATAATATAGACTTATTGTAAAAAGTATAAAAAGTATAAAGAGGAATAAAAGCAACCATAATGCTATACTCATAAATGTCCACTAAAAATGCTATGTTTATTTCCATCTCTTCTACTCATGTACATTCATATTTATTATACTGTAAATAATTTAGATCATAGAACTTCATTTTTTCCTTTTTTAAAAAACAGATTTCAGGAGCATTTCCCCTGTATTACATATTTTTAAAAAACACTAAGTTTCCTTGGGCTGCTGTAACAAATTCCAACAAACTAAGTGGCTTAAAACAACTTATGGTTATTCTCTTAAGGTTCTATAGGTCAGAATCTCTTAGGACTCTAAAGCCGGTATCACTGGGCTGAAATCAAGGTGTCAGCAGGGCTGAGCTCCCTCTAGAAACACTCAGCATCTGTTGCCCTGCCTTTTCCAACATGAGAGCTGCATTCCTTGTATTCTTTGCCTCATGGCCCCTTCTTCCATCCTCCAAGCCATCAGCATAGCATCTTGCTTCAGTGTCATATTACATTCTTCTGTAATCAGATCTCCTTCTGCCTCCCTCTTATAAAGACATTTGTGATGACATTTCAGGCCCACCTGGATGATACAGGCTCATCTGCTTGTCTCACTATCCTTAATCTAATCACGCCTGCAAAATTCCTATTCAGGTAACATATTCACATCCCAAGGTTCAAGGAATTGGAACCTTGTATCTTTGGGATGTATTACTTTTTCTACCACAATGGTCTTTATTGGTTTTTTAATATTTCATTTTATGGCTGTTTCAATATTTATTAACATTGTCCTTGTGTTGTACCTTTGGGTTTTTCCCAGTGTTACACTAATATAAGGAATTCTGAGATTAATTTCCATATGCATAGATCTTTGTGCATATCCTCAATTGTATGTGTGTAATTTCTAGAATGTGGACATAGTCCAAATGTATATGTGTGTATATTGTATATATATATGCACACATATATATTTATATTTCTGTACATATGTACACGTGTGTGTAGACACATGTGCATATGTGAATGTATAGTGTGTGTGTTTTAATTCTCTCAATTGCTTTCTAGAAAGTTAGTAGAGAGTGCTTTTCTCCTCCCACTCTCACCAGCATTATTACCTTTTTGTAGTCTTTGCCAGTTAAACAGGTAAAAAATATCTGATTGATGTTTTAATTGGATTACTGTGAGTTATGATAAGTGAAAAAGAATGTTCACTTTTTATGCTTAACATCGTATTCTCCTATGACTTAATATTTCTTTAAAAATTTTTGTTGTTATAAAAATGATGTAACTTAATAGATACAGGGACTGAAGCTTGCTTGAGAACTCCTTGTCTAAAAAATTATTTGTCTTCACTGACATAGTATCTTCTGATTTGTGGTGTAATTTGAATCAACTTTAACAGTGGAATAAAATTCTAATGGCTACAGAAACACATGGTTTCTACCTCTGTCTGTAGATGCTTCCTATGTGGTACTTCAGTGGAAATTCTTACCTCTTAATTTAATGGGATGATTTTCCATAACTTTAGATGTCTGACCTGGAAAAATATGCGAGAAAAGAAGAACTGATAAATTAACCTTAATCTTATGTTACAGAAAGGTCTTAGTGTCAGCTACCAAAGGGCTAAATATAACCACACTGACCCACTTAAACCAAATTGACACTTCTTATAATTGCACTATAATTCATGCACAGGAGCCGGATGAGAAATGATGTACCTTAGACCAAGCTTCTGGATCAAGAAACACCATGTCCTTGAAATTAACTCCAGATTGAGAGCCTAATGCAATGATTAGTATCTGAGGTTTGCTGTTACTCAAAAGGCATTTAGCATTTCATACAAACTAGTTAGATACATATTTACCTGTGTCTACATACACACGGCATCATATGCATGGTCTCTTTTCTGAGATTTTGAAATCTGGGATTTTGAAATCTGAGACAATCTTAGACACTGGAATGGATGTGAGCATATACGGATAATGGAATGGACTCACAAAACTCCAAGAGGAATAGACAGAAAAAGCTTTTTAAAACATATGCAAGGTCAGTCTTCACAATATCAGCATTCTAGACCAAACTTTGCTATCAAATATCTTTCTAACCCTGAGCAAGTCCTTCTTCCCTTTCTCCCTTGTCTTAACATTCATCCCAATGGTTGTATTGAGGGTTTAAAGATGGAGGCCCTGCCGTCAGGGAGCTCTTATTCTAAGGGGGACTGACTGATCTGCAAAAAGACATTCTGATACAGTGGTGGAACCTTTTTCCTGCAGGAGCTCTTAGGAGCAGAGCCCAGTGGAGGAATACCTAACTCAGGAGGGACATAGGAAGACTGGAGTAAGTGACAAGGACGTTTGGTCTTGAAGCAGTCTAGGAGCTAGCCTTCCTATTTGTCAGGTGGTGGCATCTAAGCACTGCTTTTGGCTCCGTAATTGGATTGCTTAGCTCTGTGAGAGGCCACTGCTCTGGGTGGCTTACTGATGGTCTTCCAGGCAGCTGACTTAGGATGGAGGGACACACTCTTCTGTGGCACTCTCAGTAGTCTCCTTCCTACAGGATGACCCCCTCCAGCCCTGTAAGGATGACATATATGTTCTGGTGGCCTAACTCTTCTTCCAGGGGATGTAACTCCATCAGGTTAAGCTGTGGGGCTTCTCCCAGGACCTCCCCCTGCTTGAGAGCCTGTGGGCAGACTGCTAGGGTAACCTGCTTACAGTTGGTTATTTTGAGACTCTCGCCTGGCCCTGTGTGCTGGGCTGACTTCATGCAAGTTCTGTCCTGCTTCTCTAATGTGTAGATCAAGGAGTTACTAATTTGGAAAAATTTCTCACCTCTATCTGTTCTCCTCTTTGATTTTTGTGAAGGTATTTGCTGTTTGCTACGCTTTCTGAGTCTCTGGTTCTCCTGGGATCCAGGGAATACCTGAGAAGAATATCACATTTTCTTCCCATTCTGGTCCCTCTTTAGTCTGTCCTCTCCCCTCTTGGGCCCTATCTTTCACCTGCCCTTAGGGATGATGTGCACCTCTATTTAACCTATCAGGAAAGAGAAATCAGTTTTATTTTGTTTCCTTTGTTTTATTTATTCCCTTTAGAAATCTGAATCTCTCTCACATTGTGATAGTGTTTAAAAAATGTTTTTTAATATTCCCAGCATGATATAACCCTACTGATTGACTGTCTCTTGGTTTTCAGCATGCAGATCCATCCCTCCAAGTTAATTTTCATTGATCTCTTTTATCTTCCTTCATGGTTTAGCAATGTAAGCAAAACATTTGTTGAGCAATTCTAAAAGAGCTTTCTTACAACTCAATCTCAGTGATGAAACTTCCTTCACATTTCTAGCCCAGTTTTTAAGCTTTATGCCTTAAGATGTACAGTGATTAAAAGCATTGCTCATTCAGGATGGGCAATTTGCTACTCATACTCCTAGACTCAAACTCTGAAGACAGCATTTAGCAGATGACCAAGGTGCACTTGTAGGTGTGGACAGCTTTGGGGATATAGTCACTTCTGGGCGCTCTGATGACAAGGGTGGACAAAGGTCAAAGTTAATTTACAGCAGAATCCCCAGACCAAGCCAGGATCAAAATACATTTGGAAACTCAGTACTAAAGCCACTTTCCTTAGTGTCTTCTCATTGGAATGGCCTCATAGCAGGAGTGTCAGTACAGGGAGCTGACAGCTTCCTAGGCCTCACACCTCCTAGAAATAGTAACTTCCCACAGTGCCTAAGTTCAAGGCAAGACTCCAGGGATATTATCCTTATGCTGTTCTGTGTAGGGTGAAGGAAACCCTAGTGAATGAGTATGGAGCAGGAAGTGGGATGTAGGCAGAAGAATTCAACTCAATGAAAGGGACCTGGAATTTTTTGTAATGTAGGAGAGGGGTGAATAGTGGGGAATTTGACCCTTTGGTAAATACTCATTTTGTCTTAAGATAGCATTTCAGTAGCATGACAAGCTAAGTTTTCAATCTCATTCACCTTTCTCATAGAAACGGTGATTGATAATATCAACCTGATTAAATGAATGAGCATTCTAGTTCACAAAGCTTGTCCACTGCTGGGCTGACTGAATTGCTGTGCAATAAGCAGAAAATCTTACTGAATATTTGTATATTGACCTAGACCACCTGTAGTCTTAAGACTTTCCAATAATCTTAGTTCCTTCTTAGCTTTGTAGCCAGAATTTTACTGCATTTGCAACTAAAATGGGCTTTGGTTTCTGCGCATATAATGATTTGTCTGTAGGAAAATGTCAGTAGTTCTGACAAGTTTAGTTCTTGTATTTACTGACTTCACTGCCTTCTGAATCATAGGTTCCCGAATCAAGTTGAACAGGTTAAAAGACAAGTTACACTTCAGTGTCACACCTCCTCTTTACTTCAGCGAGTGTAGGAATCAGTCAGCTACTTTCACTGTATTAATGAGTTCACTTCTGGCTCTTCACACACCTTACCAATTTTTATTTTTTCATTTTGGATACAACCCAGATTCTCTGAAGCCTTTCAAGTGCAAAGTATTCGTATTTAAGTGAAGTATTCATAGTTGAAAACACTCATGCCTTTATGCATGAGACTCTGCACGGTAGATTCCCCAAAATGTAGAGTGGAGACAGTCATGGCATCTGCTGCCCACAGACCAGGATATGTATCATTCAAGCAAGGGAAGAAATAAATGTTTTATTTCATTGATTTATCCATTTTAGTTGCTATCATCTTTAGGTGTTGCCCAAATACATAGACTTTTGTGGACCATGGAGGATATGAGAGTTGGGAGGTGCAGAGTTGCACCAGAGTTAAATCATCCAGAACTTAAGTCTCACTATATCTCCTGCAGCTTACCTCTACTCAAACACCACATAGAAAGTCCTTCCTTGTTGTTTCAGCCTTTTTCATCTTTACATCTGAAGATTCTTCCACATAGCAGTTATTTCAATAATCAAGGACAGTTGTCACGTGTTTCCTAAATCTTCTCTTTTCCACTTTGAACATGGCACTCCTTCATCCCATAATTTATATAGCACACTTTCACGTTTCTTTTCACCATCTTCATTCTTCTTCCCTGGGCAGCCTCTGATATGTAATTATCCCTCTTGAACTTGGATATCTAATAGTGAACACAAAAATTATTCCCTGGGCTTATCATTGGGGATGAGGTGGGAGGGTAGGATTCAAAGAGAGCTTCCCTTGGATTTGGTTGTGACATTTCTTAGAGCCATCTTAAGACCTGAAGAGTGTTAGCATAGCGCTTCTGTTTCCAATTACAGAATATAGATAAAAATAAGTCAATAAGAGAAAGTCTTCAGAATTTAAAAATAGCCTCATGGGGTTCTTAAAAATTGAGGATTCTCTGAGAAAATCAATTGACCTGCTAAAACTGAGAAATTTCAGGGCATCTTAAGAGAAAGAATAGATGCCTGAGCATCTGAAGTATCTCCATTTAAAAAGCATGTATTACATATTTGTGTAAATCAGGAACTGTCAGATTGTATAAATATGAGATCGATAGAACATGACTTCAGCTTTGAAGAAACTCAGACTAACAGGGAAGACAGCAGTAAACAGTACGTTAGTAATACAGTGTGACCAGCACCCCGGCAGAGGCATGTTCAGGGCACCATGAAAATGGAGAGTATGATGTGGGAGCCCTCGGCTCCAGTCCTACATCTCTCCGTGTGGTCTCTTTCTGCTTCTTCACATTGCCAACATCTATGTGCTTTGTGTTCTAGACACTGCACAAAGGGGTTTCATTTGTGTCAGCCTCTTAGAAGTTGATCCTATCATGGACCCCATAAAAGTAGAGAAAATGGGCAGACATTAAGTGATTTGCCTACAGTCACTGTAAGAATTCAAACCCATGATTTCAGCTCTTGCCCAGTGCTCTGTACCACCTTTCTCAGAGAAAGTATCTAGAGCAGAGGCTCTCAGCCAGGAGAGACTCTGCCCCCACAAGGAACATTTGGCAACGTCTGTAGACATAATCAATTGTCACAACTGGCATCTAGTGTGTAGCAGTCAGGGAGGCTGCTAAACATCCTTCAGTGCACAAGACAGCCCCCCCCCCCCAATACAGAAAATTATCCAGCCTAAAATGTCAGCAGTGCTGAGGTTGGGCAACTGTGCTCTGGCATATGGGCACTGTCTTTGTGTCAGCCTTTAAAAATACTTTAAAACATTTTTTAAAAGAAGAAATGGCTTAGAATGGGGCAAAAGGTACTGGACCAAGCCCCTAAGTATCTGGTTAACTGCATTTTGTCATGTAAAATTGAGAACATACTGTCTTCTTTGTCTACCTGTGTAGATTTCAAGGATCTGCGAAGGCTCTGAGAATTTGAGGACATAATGGATAAGAAAGCCCTGTACAAGAATTATCAGAATTCTTTGAGTCCTTGGGTGAAAATATTTCTGTGGGTCACCAGAATTAGATGAAAAGCATCCTGAAGCAGACTCCTGTTCTTTGTTTATCCCGCCTGTCAGCTGACCCCCAACCCCCTTTTCCTTCACTCTTATATTTCTGCACGCAAGTTTGTTTCCAGTATTTATTGGATGAACTAAACCATTTTTTACAAGTTATCTTCTTAAACATTTTTTAAAAATTAGTATCTCTTGCCACATTACACCAGATTCAAGGCAGCTAATTTAAATTCTAATGTTTTCTTTATATACTTTTACAAAGCATTGGTGAGTTTGGGGAGTTCTTTCAATATCATGGCTTTCTTCGAAATGAGTAACAATAACATTGACTCAGCCTCCCCTCCACTCCTTCCTTTCAAACTCTAACACACTTGGCAGGAAAATGATTCGAGCACTTGTTAACTAAATGCCAGGCTCTATCTTTACAGGTAGTGTGTGACTAGTTCCCAGATTTGGTGAAGCCTAACTGTGCACGGTAGCAATTCATCAAATGGATGTAAACTCATAAATTTAGTTTACTTAGGTTTTAGGTGAGGGCGGCGTCCCCTAGGCGTGCTTTTCCCACACAACAAACAGCGTCAGGGCGAAGAGTCATTACTGCCTTCCTCGGAGTGTTTTCCTGGTGATCCAGTCTTCAGTGAATCACGGATCAGCCTCCAGGTGTGCGCAGCGCACGCTCCCCGGTTCCGGATGGCGCTGGGCGTGTTTATTTATGTGGAGGGGCCTAGCCATGGGGGAACCGGGCCGGGGGCGCGGCGGCGGTGGGAGACGCTGGGGCGCCCCGCTTCTCGTCTGGGGCTCACGCACAGTCCCGCCTGCCCCCTTTCCCATGAGGCCCCGCTCCTCCGGGGAGTGTCTGCGGTGGGGACGGTCCCGGCAGCCCGGCCCCTTCCAGGGGAGGCTGCACAAAGGTGTCCGGCTGGAGTCCGCCAACCGGCCAGCTTTCTAAAAGTGCTTTTAAGTTTCCCTTCTTCGAGGAGGGGAGAAGAAGAGGAGCTGTTTCCATTTAAATTCCTTTCCTTGTATGTAGATACCCGGAGGAAACTCAGCACTGGGCATGTTCGGATGTTGAAGGGTTTTGCTGATAAGCAACAGCCTCCCGGAACCAGAGGCTTAAAATAGTCGTCTCCCCCCCCCCCCCCTACCCCCCCGCAGGAGCTGCGAATGGTATCTGCCAAACAGATGACAAAGTACCTTGGACTGAATCACACACAGACAGCATTTTGAGCCGAACGCACGGCCCAACTCTTGTAATTACTGTTTATAGCTGGCCAAGGCTGACCAGGAGAGGGCAAACCCAAGAGGAAATAAGTTGCCTGAACGTTGGAGAAATGGCTGTGTGTTAATTAAAGGCTGGGACGAGCACTTCTCACTCATGCTCCAAGTTGTTCTGGAGATCACAGTTGGCAGCACGTTTCCTCTGGAGGGAGTGAGTAGATAATTGGGACCTTTTTTGTCTTTTTTTTTTTTTCGCTTTTCTTTTTTCTTTTTTTTCCCCCCCTGGCCTCTCTCCGTTTTGGTCTTATGGCCTTGAACCCGCAGTGAATTGAAGCCAGAAGGAAATGGATATGTCTGACCCCAATTTTTGGACCGTGCTCTCAAACTTTACTTTGCCTCATTTGAGAAGTGGGAACAGGCTTCGGCGAACACAAAGGTAAAACGCGGGGGTCCCTTGCCTGGAGAAGGAATGCTTTGGCTTCTGAAGCAGCGCTGGCTGCCTGGGTCCCCTTACCCCCTGGGGTTTTGTTGATTGGGTGACAGTTTGAAAAGTTTATACTCCACCGAGGGGTGGACCACTGCTGGCTCAGGTGGTCCCTCCTCCTGTGGATTTCCTGGGTAATCCTGATGAATGTGCTTCTGAGTTCTCCTTTTGAAATGTGGATAATCAGACCTTGAGTTGTGAGTGGTGGGGAGAGAAGGGAAGAGGGAGGAGACACTTGGTCTGTCTCTTTGATCTGATCACTCACCCGTTTCATTCACTCAGGCGTTGGAGCTTCTGCTTCTCTGTGTAGAGCCTTTCAGATGCTCCTCTCTATTAAATATTTGACCTTTATAAGATGCAGATGTACGATTCAAAGATAGTTCAAGTTAGCCTGTTTCATATTGTCTACTTAAAGAGACAGGTCTGCATAACTTTGCCTTTTTTCCCCTCTTTTTTTCTTTTTTATTGGCCTGCTGACATTTATTTCTAATACAGGTCTGGCCTTTTCATTTTGTAACACATATTTGTTAGAATAGGTGAAGGGAAAAAAGACTTTTAAAATCAAGGTGGAACTCATGCTACAAATGAAAGGCAATTCAGTTAGTTGCTGACACTTGAGTGAGAGAAAATGATCTTAAAGGAGACATTTCTCCTCTCTCCACATTTGCGTCCAGCACAGACAGGTGGCATGATTTTGGTTTTAGAGGGGCACACCCTTTGAGTTGTGCAAATCCAGATTCTTTGTTTTCCTTCAAAACGTGCCTTGCGCATACATGTGAATATGCATGAGGGCAGCGGTACAGTCAAATAAACAGGATGCTGGCTTTCAGATTTGGAGATTCATAACCTCTGTGCTCTAGCGTTTAAAGAATACAGGAAAATGGTTCATTCTGTTTGGTTATACCAGTAACTTTTTGAGGCATAAAGGCAGATACGTAATACTTTGGAAAACTTGGTTGTTTTTCTTTTTGAAATCTCTCCTGGTATTTCTTAAATTTCAGAAGCATCCTGGAATACTTCCACATACACTGTTTATATATATGCTTATATACATAAAGATAACAAATGTGTGAGAGAGAGCTCATCGATTTTAAAGTTGTACTTAACCTTTTAATACAACTTAAATAATGTTAATACCACTAAACTATGTTAGATTCTAACGTTGTGCCTTTTAAATGAGGTGGCTATGCTTTTTTCATTCTGCTGTCAATATTCAGAGATGCGACACTTTTGATGTTGGTCATTTTGCTACAAGCTGTGTCATCCATATGCACCAAACGCCCCAACAATAATCAGTTGAAGAGATATGTGCCATACCTGAACCAGGCCCCTACTCCTCATGGGAGTAAGTCTATAACTTCGTACCTCTGCAGTTTGCCAGGAGCCCTAAAATATGTCTAAGTGGTGTGGTCCCAGCTGTGATGCAGCCTCCACTCTCACCTGGAGCCACTTCTCAAAGAGATAAGTCAGCTCTGGCATCACACTTGTCTGCCCGAACCTGGAAGCATCTGGACCCTTTCTTTCCCTGTTCAGTGGTAGTATGGAGTCAAATGCATCAAGAATTTTCAGGCTGGTCTGACTGCGGCCTTAGGGCAGTATCTGTCCAGCCAGAAACACGCCATTTCAGACAGCTCACACTGGCAGAAGGCCGAGGTTCTAAAGTAACTTGGGTTCTTCCCAGCCAAATGAGTGTGTATGGGAGGGCTGTCTCCACTCCCCAAGTCATGGCTCATATCTTCAGTTTAGTGATACACAGAGGGTGGTGGATTTTTTTTCCCCTCCCTTGTAAGAGTAGAGATTGTCACAGCCTGTTTGTATTGGGGATTTCCAGGGTTCACAGAGTTGGGAAATACGTGTGTCCTGAAGAATCGTCTCTAGAGACACCTACTTACTGTTGGTCTCACAGAGCCCCAGCGGCTTTCCCTTTATTATGCTGCTCCGGGAAGGTGAAGGGCAGCTGTCCTCCTCCCAGTCCAGTGAAGGTGGCTGTTGCATTCTCTTATTATACAGTGATCAATTCTGACTCTGTGTCCTTTCGTAAAGACATGCAGCGTATGCTTACAGCGTGACTCTTCCCCTTCCGTGACCTCCCTTAATTGCTCTAAATCCTTCTTATTCTCCAAGTCTCATGTGAACTCTCTTCCTTATGGGGCTGATCAGATTCCCTAAATGTGTGCTTTTAAAAGCACTTCTCCATTCTCAAGTTGCCAGCTTCTTTCACCGACCTCATTGAGGTGTGCCCCGTGTCCACGTGAGGATGCCTTACCCGCATCCCCAGCTGGACATGCCTTAGCCCTGGGATCTGCTCTTCTGCCCAGGCCTAGCTGCATCTCTGCGCATTTGCTGACTTTGTTCGACAGATCATTCATTTTGCGTATTTTGTCCCAACTACGTGTTCTGATTGACGTTGTAATCCAGAGGACTTCACTGTCACCGTCCTTCCTTTACTGTCGGCCTCTCACATCAATCAAAGAGTGAAATCCAGCTCTGAGCCTGCGAAGGAGCATCTTACAGCTCCTAGGGATAGGATGATTGTACCACTTAGACAAAGGGAAGAGAGGCTGAATGGGTTGAGACTCTTTAAATCTGTATCATGTAGAAACTCATCATGGAGGCCTTTTGGGTTTTGCTGCATCGCATCTGCTTTGCTGTTCAGCCTAACTCTGGTTTGCTGGTGTTCACAGGAACACTTTTAAAGTTTCTTTTCCAACTCAGAGCCTTATATGGGCCTATAACTCCCTGAGTTCTTTGGGAAAAGCACCTACAGAATGTCTCTCAGGCCTAGACTCTTAAATGGTCCTAATGAACCGAAAGCCTGGCTTCCTTGTGCTTCATCCCAAAGATATGTGGTTATTTCATTTTTGCCTGGGCTGTGGCAGACGCTGGCTTGTCTCAGTGCACATTGACTTTGTCTGCTGTTTTTCCATAAAGTTCAGGTTTCCACTAGAAATGGTTCCTTTTTTATGACTAGCTTTGCCCATCTCTCCCTCTCCCTCATTTCCTCAAGGTGGTCTCAGTCCAGCCATTCACCTGCTTGCTTTGGGGGACAGAAATCTAGGCTGAATGAACAGGATATTTCAACCAAAATATGTTGTTTTAAACTGAAGCAAAAACTGGATGCTTTAGAGACTGAATTCCGTAGATGCATGGACACGCCATTCAGCCCGCCACAATGTAGAACGGGGGGGAATTCGTTTCCCTGCTGCGTGTTACTCTTGGTTTGTAACATCTTTTCTTTTCTCATTGGATTAAAAATGTGGAGGAGAAGGGATCAAGCTTCTCTTTCATTCATATCTCCTCTGTGTCACACTGTAAAGAAAGGGCTACCATTGAGTTATAAATGTTGCTGCTTAATTTTGAGGTGCACCTTTAGTTTTACTGAAGTTCAGTCTAGAGACTCTAGACGATGCTTGACTTTTAACCTTGATGGTCAGAGATCTGTCGTGTTCTCATTGGCCTTAAGTGTGTCTCCAAACATGTGTGACACCTAAATGAATAAAATCCTAACCAGGCTATTGAGTAAGTTTGGGACTCAATTCATCACTCTGAGTGAAGTTCCAGATATATTTTTCTGAGACCCCTTAGGATAAAAGGGTTTTTTGTTATTGTTATTGTTTTTGTTTTTGTTTGGTTTTGGTTTTGCTTTGTTTTTTTGCTGAATTCACATTATTCAGCAGTTGCTATGAGCAGCAGGTACACTCAGGGATCTTAAACTAACTGCTCCCGTCATCAGAATGCACTGAATTTTTATGCACATTGCATCTTCCCTTCAGAAACATCTGTAGTGTTTGGTGAGTTTTTCTTTTGTTTTGAGCATGAATATAGTCTCCAGAAACTATGGAATATGTTTATCTCCTGCCCTGACATGTCAGGTTTTGGCTAACCTTTACTCACCCCTTTTACAGAAAGCCCCAGTTAAATCCACGTTTATTGAGCTCTATTATGCGCCTGGGCTGTGACCCAAAGCTGAGAGCCAAAGGCTTGCCTTCAATGGAGACACACAAATGAATCACTGCAAATCAGGGCAATCAAGAAGTATTTACAAGTACATATAAGCTGCAGGAGTGGCCAATGGATAAGAGAGACTTTGGTCTCATGGGGCCAGGATACACACCACATGGAAAAGGTAACACCTCAAAGAGGTTTTGAAGGTTAGGTTGGTGGTAGAAAGACAAGGCCTTCCCAAGGAGCAAAAGAAACAGTGTATGAAACCATGGCGGCCCTGGCAACACAGACTTTAAGGGATTATGCATAGCTCAGTATTGCTGGAGCATAAAGAGCCAGAAGCACAGCTCAGCACTGCCGAAGCATGAAGTTTAGAGAGGCTGTACCATATAGCACGGTTGTTAAGAGGATTGATCTGAGCCAGTTCACCTGGGTTCGAATCTTAACTCCATGCTACTGTGTATTGGGTGAGTTTGCTTCTTTGGACTTCAATTGCTCTGTCTGTAAAATAGGGACAAGTTAATTACTTACCTCATAGGATTGTTGTAAAGATTAAAATATGTTCATATGTGTAAAATGCTTGATGCAGTGACTCGCATATGAAAATTCTCAACACATCCTAACTCTTAATATGGTTGTTCTCACTACAACAGAGGGGTGAGTAGTGGGTGATGGCTGAGGAGGAGAGTCTGGATACTTGGTGTTTCAGGGGCCTTGGCCTTTATCTAGTGGGAGAGAGGTGTGTTTAGCAGTGCTGGGGAGTGTAGGTCTGAGAGGAGAGACCTAGAAACCAATGAACAAGTTACTGAGGTAGCCTCTCTAAAGGGTTTTGCAGGCCTGAGCAAAGAATGTGGTGAGATTATGCCTTGAGAGATATTAAGGGTATTAAATCTGTAGAAGTTGTTGATGAACTTTGGCTCTGAGGGACAAAGAAAGATACTACAATGGCACTGGGGTTTTTGACTTGAGGGACCAGGGAAATGGAGGAACCACTTGTACATATAAGAGATGGGGAGGGGAAGTCACAAGAACTTGTGCTTCGGAGTGGGGAGGGTATGGCTCAGTGGTAGAGTGCATGCTTATCATGCATGAGGTCCTGGGTTCAATCCCTGGAACCTCCATTAAATAAATAAGTAAATATCTAATTACCACCCCCCAAATTAAAACAAAACAAAACTTGTACTTCTGGTCGCTCCCTTTATCCCCAGAGGCTCAATTCATGCACATTTCTTGAGCATCTGTTGTATGCTGAGTATCAAGGAGCAGTCATTCCTTCATTCAGCCAGTATCTGCAGCACCAGTCC
Organism: Camelus dromedarius; assembly: GCF_036321535.1. Classification (NCBI taxonomy): domain Eukaryota; kingdom Metazoa; phylum Chordata; class Mammalia; order Artiodactyla; family Camelidae; genus Camelus; species Camelus dromedarius. The sequence continues at coordinate 44,714,087 of NC_087438.1, forward strand.
TGTGCTGGGCCAGGGATATGGTGGTGAACCAGACAGGGTACTCAGCCTCACCAGTCCACAAACATTTAATTCAGTCAAGTTCCAGATTGTGGTCCCTGTCTTCTGAAGGCTCTAAGCAAGAGCTGAGGAGAGAGAGTGACAGGGCAGAGGCTACTTTAGATAATGTGATCAGGGGATGTCTTTTGAGGAGATCATATTTAAGGGGCAACCTAAAGGGTCAGAAAGAGCTGTCCGTGGAAAGAGTTTGGGCATAGGCATCTGGGAACGGCCAAGGCTCTGAGGTAGGAAGGAAAGAGCTCCTAGGCAGGCAGTTGGATTGTAGGTACAGGGCATTTGGGGAGGCTAGACCAGAAATAATAGGCTTGGGAGTCCTCATTAGGGCCATGAGAAAATGTCAGATTACTCTGCCTGAGAATTGAAGATGCCCCATTTAAGGAGTGGGCAGAGATGCAGATAGGCGCCGGAAAGGAGATGTGGAGGAGAGTCCTGTAAGAAGGAAGGAAGCCAGCAGGCTGTTCTCACAGACACCCTGAGATAGCAGTCAACGCTGCTGTGGCTGATGACTGGGAAGTCCTGGGTGACTTCAGCAAGTGATGGGGTGGGGGTGGGGCGACTCACCAGAGAACAGGAGTGAGGGGAGGAATGGGAGACCATGGGTGGGAACCACTCTCCCTCTTTGGGTAGCTAAGCAGAGCGGCGACACGTCTGCACACTCACAGCTGCCCTGTCAGCCTTCTTCCCTGAATCATATCCCCTTACTCACTGTTGCTCACTTTATTGTCTGCTTCATCGCCCAAATAGGCAATGACAGCTTCCTCTTCCCTCCCCTCTGGAAGCTCAAGTTCTTCCCCAGCCCCGTATCTCCTTTCTAATGTGTTTACAGTTGGAGCTGCTTGAAGTGTCCCCAGCCCCCACTCGCCCTCTCTGACTCTGTAGGAGCCTGAGTGGAGGGTCCCCTGCCCTCCTCTCCCCCAGCTATTCCACAAGTGGCTGAAACCCAGCATCCGCTCTCATCGTCTCCACGCCTGACCTGCAGGCGCTACCCCTCCCGAGTCTGCGCCCATTGCCTCCCACTCCTTGCTTTGCCCAGGCCTGTTTCATGACTGCTTTCTTTGATCCTCCTCCTTTCTTCAGGCTGTGGACTGTAGGCCCGCCCATCACTGCGGGGCTCGCCCTTCCATCCTGTCGTCTCATCTCTAGTTAGTTCTGAGACCGGTGCTGGACCAGGAGGCCCTCACTCCTGCACCCCCTCCCCCAGCCTCATCAGGGAGACTCCTGGGGAGGAGCAGGAAGCTGAGACCCTAGGCAGGACGCTAACAGCAGCTCTCTGACTTGTGTGCAGAGCCAGGCTGCCCCACGCTGGAGCAGCTGTCAGCGGGACCCCTGTGGGCATCGCTCCCCTCTTAAAACTGACCACACACTAGGAATAGGAGCGGGAATATGCACATCTCGGAAATGTTGCTTTTAGCCTCTGGTGGGACGTTTACAACAGGAGGTTACAGGCTGTTTTATCCCGGGGATATGTAGGTCTTTTGTGAGGGAAGAAGGAGGAGGAAAGGACTCGGAGAAATGTGTGAGTGCAAAAAGTAGATTTGGAAAGAAGTTCATTAAAAACAAAGCATTCGAATTTGGAGCGTATGGTCCCTGGTGGGGCATAGGCTATTCATGGCTGGAACTGGTCGACACTGGAAGGGGTGTATGTGTGTCAGTAAGTTCCCAGGGAGGGGGCAGAACATTAGGTGCCTTCATGGCTTCGTTGGCTTCTTTTTACACATATGTCCTGTTATCAGAAACCTAAGCAATGTCTTTAAAACAGGGGAATTATCAGCCTCGCGATAGAGACCATCTGCCTTCAGGGCTAAAAACTGACAGATGTGGAGGTTGCAAGGAAATCATGTGAACCCCTGGGTGAAGATGGCCCACAGAGGAGAAGGCCTGGAATAGGGCTTTGTTCTGAATAATTTTGGAGCGTCCTCTTTGTATGGGTGGAAATGGGAATAGGCTGGGTTCTTGGGGGATTAGGACTGGAGGCTCTGAGCCCTCCGCCTCACCCCCACCGCACACACACCCGTCTCTAAGTGTGAGTAAACATGCGCACACTATTTGAATGCGAGCTGTCTTTGCTGCAGGTAAACCAGTCATTTGGGAGTGACATCATGATAATTTAGTAATCCCTTTGAAAGTTGAATAGTAGATCCAAGATAATACAGTGGTCCTGGGGCTACCCGGAGGAAAGTAGGCACACAGTGTGCATACAACCATTTATTAAAAGCGAAGTCGACCTCTACCGGTAAAACCTGGATATCTAGTAGCAGATTTGATTTTTGTGATCCGTGGCACATTTTGTAACTAGAGAAAGTGTCTAAATAAAAGTTCACGGGATTATTAATGCTTGTAGTTCTGATACTTTATTTTCTTTCCTCTGGCTTGGTAATTAGGAAAGTTACCCTGTGAACTTGGCTATAAATTCTGAAAATATTGACCTTAAATCTTATTAACAGAGTGAGAAAACCAATGGGAGTTGTAGCTACACTAATGGCTATTGGATATGCTTGTTAGAGAAGGTAATTATAGCAATATCAAACTGAAACGTCGTGTTGTTTTGTTTTAAAGAAGAAAGAGGAAAAAGGCCCAAGCAGAGAATTTAGGCTTTGATCAGCATTTGAAGGTAAAGGAGATTGGTAAGAAGAGTAGACAGCCGGTCATGTTTATCTTAACGTAAGCTCCCCCACTGCTTGCTTTGTTACAGAACCCTGGGTCTTTCTACATTCTGCTGACTTTGAAATTTACATTTATCAGTGATTCTGATTTTGTTAGAGTTAGGGGTTTCTTGGGAAACTAATTGCAGGCAAAATCTACCCCCCCAACACACACATATACGCATATATATGGGCAAAATCCAGATTTTGACATGAGGTAGGCCAACCACTATTTGTGTTCTGAAGCTCTCCAATAAGCTTTTAGCTCTTCCCAGGGGAGGAGCAGCTCCATGTCTCTGGGCATCTTCTAACCTGATGTGGACGTTCACGTTGCAGGTGTCTTTTGGAGGTTGTGCCTTAGGTTCTGAGTGAATCACCTGGGTGCAGGGAATGAGGAACTTGTGAAACTTGAGGAGATCCCAGAGGGTCATAGAATCAGAAAGGGAAGAAAATCAATGGAGCTACCAGGTCGTTTTGCCCTTTGAGTGTTTGCTGAAGCTGTCTTTGCTCTGCTTTATTCTAATTTTAAACATTACAGTGCATGTTGATGTCTAAGGACCCTGACTCTGACCTTATGACATTTGTCTTGAGAGTCACTATTATATTATCTAGCCACTGCTAGATTTCTTAGCTACTGAATCTGAAGAAAACCACTGAACCTGTGACTTGCATAAAAATCATCTATGTTCCTTTAATATTCCTATCTCTTGAAGTGCTGTACAATGGATACCTTTTAATTAGAAATTGTAATTATTAAATGTTTTACATTTACAAGTACATGGAGGGGTTAAGGGGGAAAAGGATGTTTGCCATGGGAAAAACTGCTAGCTGAATTAAGCACTCTAGGAAATACGGTAAATGAAACCTTTGTTACTGTAAAACAATAGACATTAAGTGACTATTATGTAATGTTATTTCTTAAGTCTGATCTGGAAGGGCTTGTTGATCTTGGAACTTGAGATATAATTCCTGTACAAATATTACTTTCACTTGGCTAATCTCAAGACTTTTGATACAAAATTGAAGACTTTTCCCAGAAGATTACCTAGGTGAGACACGGGGCATTGGAGATAGTGAAGCCATGTTGGATAGGTTGGTTTTCCGTGTGAGGATTAATTTTACTCACTTGATGGTCTCCATTCTAGACTTAGCTAGGTAAACACAGATTATTTGCTAATCCAAAAAAATAGTTCATTATAAAATTAGCCTATGCTTGCTTAGCTGCTCCAGAGGAAGGACAGGTGGCAGAATGGCTGGTAGGCATAGTCACCTGACATGGCAGGTCAAATAGATGATTATGAATTTGCATTTTCCATAAGCAGTTGGTCCCTAAGCAAAGGAATTTCTTCTCTTTGATCTCAAATGGCCATGGTGGGACAGGTAGAGTATGGGGTAGTTCAGGGGTGCTTAGGTCATAGTTTTAGTTAAAGAATCTGCAAAATGAGCTAATATGTTTATAAATTTTAATTTCTTGCATATTTTCAGATTTGATACCTGGAGTTAAATGTTTGGACCATAGAATTAACAAGGGGTAAAAGTTGCCTTATTTTCACTATGTGATCTGTAAACTTTTTAATGTAGCTTTCTTTCTCAAGAGATGCCTTTTCTTCTGTCAATTTCAAGTAAGTCAGCCTTGGAAATCTAGGATTTTTAAGGTGAAAAATCAATAGTGATTTTTATAAGCCTCCTTACCATAGGAATCCAGGCTCAAGATCAGAGCTCTCCTCCCTTCAATGCAGTTCTCGGAGCTTAGTGGTTTTGATGTCATTTTTACCAGCATCTCTATTGCCAAGATGCCCTCTTGGTAGGTAGACTTCAGTTTTCTTTGAAACTGTGATTGATTACTTATTATTTAATGGCTTCTTAAAAAAACAAAAGCTCTTTAAACAAGAGAAGGTATGGTTTATTTTACCTTTTGAGACTTAACCTTGAAATTATTCTACCTTCTCACATCATACCTAGGGTGATTTTGGGATCAAAAGGTACAGGTCCTTGAGCTGGTTGGATATTAACATGATACAAATTTTTGATGCCGTTCCTAGGAAATAAAAGCATTCCATTTAATGGGTCCCAAGTTTGAAACCTGTAAAGTAAAGGGTTCTGACCCTTGGCACTGATAGACATATTCAGAAATGTTGTATTCAAGCCAGAGTAAATATATATGCCCTTTACGCTCTCTTTCAGTTAGCAGAAGTCACCTCGAACACTTATTTTGGCATTAAGGAAGCTCGTCATGACCTATTGTTCCAGAAAGATTATAGTTCTCATTTGAAGCCAGTTTTCTAGTTCCCATGTAACTGAAATGCCCAGCCCGGAGCTGAGGAAACAAGCTTCGCTTTTCAAACCTTCCATTCTTTTAGGTGTGTCCCACAGGCAGTGGCTTGTCGCTGCTCCTGCAGCCGCTTAACAGGTTTGATTTCAAATCTATTTAATAAGAAACTAACATGTTTGGAGGGGATTCATGGCTCAACATTTATGGATTTTATTGGGAAGTTCCAGGTGTGTATATATCTTAAACTCTATGCTAAGGCCTGTTAGGCTGAAATGATTTTGGTTTGTTTTGCTTTGCTTTGTTTTTGCCTTCTAGTTGTGGACTGAATTTCTTAAGATGTCTTGGGGGTTGAATTGGGAGGGGGTAGCCTCCAATCCTAAAGGCCATGCAGCTCCTCTTTCAATTCCATGGCTTTGGCTGCCTTAAAAGCACTGAAGAGAAGTCAGATGTTTATAAGCTGGGCCAAAAGACAGAGAGACCAGAAGCCAAGATCTGGCGGATTGACCTCTGAAACATGGGAAGTTGGTTACATTTAAAAATAGTTGGAGGGGGTTATTTATGCGTTCAGTATCTCAGTGTGATCCTATTCCTGCGTTGTGGTTCCTGGATGAGCCTGAATCACCTTCTGAAACCTGATAACCTAGTAACCTAATTTGACTCTGTTTGACTTCTGTGGACAAGGTCTGGGGATGTATCGCATTGCCTTGTTGATTCATTTATGTACCAAATATTTGTTGAGTACCTTTTATGTGACCAGGGCTATGATTATCACCTGGGAAACAAAGATAGGTCCTTTTGTTCAGGTAGCTCAATTTGCTGGGGTTAGAAAGTGACATAGACAGATAATTACGGTAATGTGTAATAACCAGAAGGAGATCTATCAGCATCAGCAAAGGAGCGGGGAGAGAAGAATATCTGTTAAGGCAGTTTGGTGTATGTTGTCTCATTTAATCCTGTCTATAATACCTATTATGCAGATGAGAAAGTTGAGGCTTAGAGCAATTAAGTGTCCCCAAGTTGCCAGTAGCAAGTGGTAAATCAGATAAAAGCTTAAGTATCCTATCCTGTCTCCAAAGGAAATACTGCTCCAACAATATTCTAATTGTGGAAAATAATATTTGTAGAGTAAGATTTTAGTAACTTAATTTTTATCATACAGCAACCTCTTGGCAATTCAAAGATATGTGTGAAAGACAGAGCCTTAATAATTTTGATCTTAACTATAGAAATGCTACCTGCTGTCTGAGGGAAGAGAATAAAAAAAAAAATAGAGGTAGGCTTTACTTTGTTTTAAAATGCCGCCTGCTGATTCTCTTTCCCATTAGTGGAAATTGTATGTGTGTTCTCCTGTAATTTCCCTCTCGTAAAGGATCACAATTTGTAATGGTGTTTGAGTGGGCTTGCGCTTTTGGAATTGAGGTTTTGCTTATGGTATAGCTCTGAACAGCTGCTGTCTTACAGGCCTTTTGAATGAGTAATATTCCACTGCACCCATGCTTATTTTGCTGAGATTTCTCTCTGGGCATTATAAAATCCTGGACATTCAGGTGAGTTTATATATAATGGAGTCATCTCAGAATCCTTGCTGATCATGTAATAGAGCATTCAGTGCATTTCACAGAAGGGACGAAAGTTCTTGTATCTCCTACCTTGTGGCACTACAGTGGGAATGCCAGGAAAGATCTGTTGGGATCTTGGAGATGAATGGCTTACAGTCTTCTTCTTCACTTTTTACAATTAACAGTAATTTCTCTTGATTATGCTAATGATAAGTACAACTATGCTCATGCTAACTGAGTTTTTAAGGAGATGAGTCGATACTTAAATACATATTTTCCTCTGTGAAAATCATTGTGTTTGGAGGACTAAGATGTAACTGCTTCGTTATGCTTAAAATAGTTGTGTAAAAATGAAGTACAACATGCAAAAGGCTCAAATATTACATCCAGAATTCTCTAAACCACGGAAACCCTTCACTGACCATCTCTTAGCCCTCAGTGGCGCAATGTGTGAGCTGCTTTTGAGGAATGACTGTCCCTTCCTGAAGACAGAGTGGAAGACGTCTTCCTTTTGGGTACTCCAATTAGATGTTAAAGAAGGTGTTTTTCATGGCTAATAATCCAGGCCTAGGATTTCTTCAGATTCCTACTGACACAGAACTTACCACTTCAGTTTACTCACTCTAAAAGAAGAAAGTCCAGGCAGCTATATGTGTTTTGTTCTGGTTTTTAAAAATACCGTTTATTGATATACAATCTACGTACAGTAAAACTGTCCTTTGTAGGTGTGCAGTTCTATGAATTTTGACAAATACAGGCAAGTAATGATCGCCACAATTAAGGTATAGAGTAATTTCATCACCTTACAAAGTTTTAGGTGCTTCTTAATTGTTTGATAATGCCAATATAGGGTTAGAATAAGATGTTTTGTTTTGCATTCCCCTGCCCCCCAATTTAAAAAATTATAGCTCCATATTTTATTAAGTTTTGCCTAGTTGTTCCCCATTGTCCTTTTTCTATCCTGGTGTCCCAGTCTGGTTACCATATTACATTGTGTCATCCTTTTTAAAAATCATTTTGATGAGGAAGGTGATTAACACATTGTCTTATTACATGGTTGGTGATGTCAAGTAGGTACCAGGAAAATGCATCAGAATGAGATATTTGAAAGGAGCATAAACTACCTAAACTGTGTGATACATTATTAATGTGTAAATATCCCCTTTGATGCTATACAGGTGAAGAAATTTCAAGAAACCAAATAAACCGAATTCGCCTAGGGGGAAGTGGTTATAAATAACTTGGGATTGTTTATAGGGGAAGGAAGCAGGGCCATGGAATGGAAGATTTGGAAGGGATGTAGTTTCATGCACAAGATTGTGGTTGTTGGAGAAGAGATCCAGAAGGAATCTTGGAGTTTTTCAGTATAAGTGAAGGTAGAACAAAACGTGCATGTGATAGAAGATAAATTCAAGATGTTTTCTTTGCTTTGTAAAATAATGTTCTTGCCTTTCTACTGTTTTTAGTATATTTTAATTTCAGTGGACTGTATATAGCTTTCAAAATAAAGTTTAAACTTAACGCATCCTCAAGACAGAGGATGGCGAAAATATAAACAACCACAAAATCATCACCCCCACATTCTAGTTCTCAAACAGAACCACTGAAAAATGAGGGGTTATTCTTCCAAGTGTTTTTTTTTTCTGGGTACATCCCACAAAACTCATATTTTATTGTACCTCCTGTTTGTTGAGATGCTTTTTTCCCTAAAAGGGTTTCTTTTAAAACACTCAGCTTTACAATGGTAAGATTTCCAGAAATTTTGAAAAATCCCTGTAATGTACAGTAAGGAGTGGGGGCATTATCTGTCAGGCTGTAGGGAGTCATTCAGAACCGTGCCCTGAAAGCCACCGCCCTCGTGCATAGCCTCACCTGGTGCGGGAGCGTCCACGCCGGCCCACTGGTGTGCAGAGTCAGGGCGAGGCCATTGACATCGTGGTGTCACCTTGGATGGGCTCACATATTAGGTTCTGTTATTCACCACCTGTATTCAAATCTCTTTTGAAATGTTCCCTTTAAAAATACTCATACTAACTCAGAAAGATTCCAATTACCATCTCCCCACAGGCTTAAATGTTAAACCTCCAGTTCTAAACTTTATCCCTTATGTATGTGAGCAGGCTTGCCAGATGGCAGGCCAATTAATATATTTTTGCAAGGTGTAGAAATGTTTTTTCTCCATAGGGGAACAATGAATCCATCTGCTCCACATCTTCCTTTTTCCTCTGTCCTTTGGGGAAAGTCATCATTTAATTTTCAGAAATAAATTGTGCAGCTCTCTAAGTGACACTTTCTGCTTTTTAAAGGAGGTCGTTTTAATAACTGAAACTTTTTCTCATTCTCAGGATGTAATGAACCCTATGTTACGGGTGAAAAAATCTGGACCTCTTGGTTTCATCCAGGGTACTGTTTTTAAGTTTGGCATTACAGAATTATATGTTTAAAAATTGATTTGTAGAAGCTTTAAATTGGGAGAGACTTGAGAAACATCCAGTTGAACCCCCTTATTGTAAGATGAAGAAATTAATGTTTAGATACCAAAGTTTCAAGCTGGTAGGCAAATTGGAACCTGGGTGGACTTGGAATCTGGTCTCCAGATTCCAATTTAGGACAACTGTGTTGAAAATAGAATCTTTGATTTCTCAAGGGGAGTGAGAACCTAGAACAAGGTTCAGCCAGAAGAAGCACTCATCTTTATTGCCTGTTCTCCCTTGAGTTTCAGGCACTGAGCTGTGTGCATCACCCCAGTCGTTTTTTTTATCCTCAAGTGACAGTTCGTATCAACAAGTAATTAACTCTTTAGTGTCTTTGTGTTGCCTCCAACTCTGTTAAAGTTCCTGAAGGACCAAGTACGACATCTTTTTTGTAAGCAGCTAAGATAGTCCACAGTCTGGGCATGAGTGAATTACTGAGTATATGAATATCAGTGGGGCTGTTTTACAAAATCCTCTCAGGACATGTTGGAATTCTAGGAGAGTGACCACCTTGTAGCTTTGCCATAATCTGACATGTTATAATATCAAATTTGGTTCCTTTTCTCTTGTTGGTTATGAAGTAGTTCAGTATGGAATTTTACAGAAGCTTCTCTTGGGAAATCTTTCACCTGTAACTCAGTTTACCAGGATTTTTACTGTCACAGTTGGGCATAAATAGTTTAATGTTAAGTGAGAGGAAGGATTTAGACTTGCCTTTTTTTTTTTTCCCTTTCCCTTATGTTGGCTCCTTTTCCTCATCAGTTCATATAGTAGAACAGACCCTGTTCATATAGTAGAAAGAGTTGAGATTTGGGGGCAGGCTGACCTTGGTTGGAATCCTGGCTCTGCAGCAAGCTAGATTAAGTGATTTTAGCAGGTAACCTCACCTCTAATACTTGGTTTCCTCATCTTTAAGAAAGAAAAATAGCCATAAAGTCTTTCATGTGCCTTCAGTAAGATAAATTGTGAAGCAGTTAGGTCAGTAGACAAGCTTACAGTCTGCAGGCCAAATCCAGCCTATCACCTGTTTTTGTACATAAAGCTTTATTAGAACTCGGCCACACCAATTCAATTAGATATGATCTATGTCTGCTTGTACAACAATAGCATAATCCAGTACTTGTAACCAGAGACTCTGGCCTGCAAAGCCAGAAGCATATACTATCTGGCCCTTCACAGAAAATCTTGGCCAAAATGGGACCTAGGGCAATGCCTAGCAACTGTAGGCACTCAGTAAGTGCTAATTTTACCTTTTTGACGTGGACTATTTTCACTGTAGTCTTTCCCTGTAGGCATTCCCTGTAGGCATTCTGTAAAGAAAGGTGGTGCAGGTGTGGCCTTCTCCAGTGAGTCTTCTGAAGCCCCTCCCTGCTTCTGGAGCACAGCCAAAGCCTTGAGCTGTGACACAGGCCGGAACACACTGGGAAAGCGTCTCCACGGCTCCCACGCCCTGATGTAGCTGTAGCATGTCTTGACTTGAATTGGGTGTCGTGCACGTTAGAGACATAGAATTTTCTCTGATCCAACTGTAAATAAAGGCATTGCTGTTTAGGTTGCGACATGTGCCAATTTAGTTTAGCTTCTCACAACGAATTAGTGGGTGTGTCCAGTGAACACTTCAGAAGCTTTCCACCCAGCCCCTAATACTGTGGAATTTTTTTCATTTCTCAGTACACTAAAAAATCATTCTACATTATACAAACCATCTTCAGCAAAGCACCTTTTGAAATCTTACCGCAAGACTTTCCTGAAGCAACTCTGGGCCATTGGAAAGAGAAAGTTCTCAAGGGAGTGAGAAAAAAATTTTCATTTGTTTATTTTGTTTTGTGTTTTAAGCAAAATGAACTTGGAGTTCCTCTGCAGTTTGATGAGGGACATTCTGGTGTCCAGTAGAAAACTACGAGCAGGACTGTCCTGGCGATGTACCTGGTGAGGGCGTGGTGGTGGCTGGCTGCCCTCCAGCTCCTACGCACGGTGAAGAGAAAGGTGAAGGACCTCACAGAGCCCTTAAGGACAATTATGCTTGCTTGTTATTTTCCACTTTGAAAAATGTATTGAGGAAGGCTTTTTCAGAATAGAGAGATTTTTAAATCAATTTAACATTACCGTGTATCTTTAAAAATAACACCGTGAAGAAATTATAAAAGCATTACCTAAAATGTTGTAAAGTTCTCCTTGACTCTCTTTGCCTTTCGATTCCAACACATTTTTGTGTTTTTAGTGCTTCTTTGCAGCCCTGTTAGCATTTATCCCAATGTGTTGTAATTCTGTGTATACTTATCTGAATTCCCAGCTGATTGTGAATGCCTCAAAGCAGAGACTTTGTGCCAGCATGGTGCCTGGCACATAATAGACACTTAATAAAGGTTTATTGAATGAAAGCACTCCACAGTGAGCATATTCATGCATATAGCTTTTTCTGTCTTCTGGAACTATTTCCTTAGGATAAATTCCCAGAATAGAGATTTTCAGGTCGAAGTGACGTGAACATGTTTATGAATTTTGATACCTAGTGCCAAGTAGCTTTTATGTCTGCTTGAGGTTCCTTCCAAGTTTGTGACTCGCATATCACATGGTACATTATTGCTAGATTGGCAGTCTGGTGTTCCATATTTTCTCTAGCAAATAAATGACAGGAGGGTACATCATTGCCAGATTCAAGTCTGGAATGCACATTGCATATGCTTTAGGGTGAAAAGCTTCTAAAAGAATAAAAATCCCTCTTGTGGAACTTGGGAAGTAGAGAGAGGCAGGCAGGGACAGATATAGGGTAGAAATTACTGTTACAGGAGCAAATAACTCCTGGGCGTTTTGTTACTGCTCTGAACTTTGTACTGTCATCAGTATTTCAAGAAAGCAATTAGATATGTTTTTATTTGCTTTTCCCCCTCGACACATTTAATGTTCAAATGTGAAACATTATTAAATGCAAATTGCTGTTATTGCACATTCCAAGGTCTGCTTTTATCAAGGTTTGAAACTGTTTGTCTAATGTATTATGCATTTCCATCTTCAGTTGATCTGATTTGTGTGTGTGAAATAAGATTGAGCCTCCATGCCATGACCTTCGGCAGCTCCAGCCTTTTTGGAGTTTGATATTTCCCCCTCCCTCATCTCATATTGGGCAGGCTCATAAATTACCCATGATGAATAGCCATATCTACCTTTTGGTACAAGTATGCTATTGTTGAACACCTGGAGTCACCGAAATGCCACCTTACAGATGGCATACAAAGCATGTGAGGGCTAAGCTGGTAGAGCAGGGGCGGTGTTCAATGAAAATAGTCTGTGTGGAGATGAGGGATTCTCAAGGATATGAAGATACTCTAAAGAATTTTGGGGTGTTGTTTGTTCTATATTCCATCGTGTATATATTCTCTTCCAGCTCAGCTTCAATCCATACTCAAAGCCATGGCTTCCGTCTCTGGGAAGAGAGTGAGATACAGGAGTTAGAAAACCTTCCTATATGCTGGATTTGGCTTTCAGAGAACATCCTTCATCTTTCCCAGCAAACCAGAGTCTCTTGGTCTTGATCTAGTTAGACGTTTTTAGGAGACTCTTTGAGAAGCCAACGATTATGTGGTAGCACATGACCACAGGTGGGTTACTCGAAGCTGCAGCTTTAAAGGACTCTGCGAGCAATGAAGTCAGGGGTCTTGCTTCTAGTCACATGTCTGCTGCTAACGAGTCATGTGACATTGGCAGGATTTCCCAGGCCTCCACTGCTTTCCTGTTTTTAAAAGCCTGGATTCCATTGTCAGTAAGGTAAAGCCTGTGGACCACTTTTCAGAATGGTTTTAAATGCATAAAATAAAATTCTAAAAATACATAGGATTAGAAAGGAAACCAGTTACATTGAAATAGTCATTAAAAAATGAAAAGTTGGTGATACATGTGATTCTTTACTAACGTGCCACATACCAAGATCTTGAGGTGGCTCTAGTAACTACCATAATTTTGAAGTGATACTATGTATAAATGATTTTTTAATACATCTGCAGCAACTATAACATGATATGAAAACATACATGATTTCTATTAGTGACAAAATCAGAAGGACTGCTACCACTGTGAATGCTCCTGAAGGAATTGATACATTTCAGTTTGCGGTCAGCGAAAAACCACAGAACAGTCCAAGTTTGTAGACCCATTAATTTCTCTTTATAGGCCCCTTAGAAGTCCATGGACTCTACAGAGGTCTGGAACAGCTGGCTCCAGAAGCTCCCTGCATCCCTGGCAGCTCAGACTCCATAGCAGTATAGAGAAAGGGTGACCCAGATGGCCTGTCGAGTGTGTTGGAACCCTGACTTTGGGGGCTGGCATAGTCAAGGGGATCTTACGTTAGAAAAGTAACCTTTGATACACCTGGGAAGTAAGCAGTGAGAAATTCCCTGGGTTTCATCTGTTGCTTTTACTTAGCAGTAAAAGACAGCTAGGAAAAGACATCTAGCTTCCTTTACTAGGAAGTGAAGGAAACAATAGTGAGAGAGTGCCAGAGACTGCTGTCACCCCAGTCATCTGCCTCTGGAGGGACCCCAGAACCAGGGCTTGTGTCCTTTACTTACCTTAGAGGAGCCTGTGTCTCTCAGCATCTTGCCCTCAGAGCACTGCTGTTGCTTTGTCGTAACCACACATGTCTCCTTAGAATCAAGACCGTGAACACGGAGATCGTGTTCCGTGCCTGCCTGCTTAACTAGGGTGGAATTGTATTGCCAGGATGGAAAGTGAGATCTTTGAACTAGAAAGAAGTTAAGGAATAACAGTGATAAAGTAACTCTCATTTACTTATCTTAAGGTCGTTTTCTTTCTTAGAGTTTGTAAGTGTTTTAATGGTGAAGGTCTGAGTATGTTCTGCATAAGAGGAGTGGCAAGCAAAATTTCTCCTAATTCTATCAGAATATGGAAGCCATTTCTTCTCATTACCTACCTACCCCTTCAACTTTGCATTTTGGAGAAAGAAATTTTTTTGTTTGGGGAGGGAACTATGAATGCTTTTAAATGACATGCCACTTGCCTAATTCAACATCATTTCCCAGTACTGATTTCAGATGGAGAGGGGGATTCTTTTGGCTTTGCAGTTGCCTTGTAAATGCCTCTACATTAATCTAGGTACAAACTCTTAGTCTAATAGACCTGGGAGTACAACAAAGTGTTGAGACTGGATTTGTCCATTTGCTTGTGAAAGGTGAGTCATGTGACCATAAGAATGCTTTGTAAACATAGACTCATTTTCAGGTTAAAAGATCCTCTACCAAATGAGATAGGAAGCTTGAAGCATAAGCGATTTTTCCTCCTGTAATTGCTATTGTGGATCAATATCTTTCATTGACTCTTCTAGGTTTTGCATGCAGTTTTCTATCATGGTCATTTATGCTAATCAGCATGAAACAGAATAATTGTAAATCATAGCCTCTTAGGCACATTTTTCTCTCCTGTGATAATTTAGACCACAGAATTATGTTCAAAAGAGACAGGAAAAAAAAATCCATCATTTTTCAATGACTCAAGGAGCTGACACGGATGTGGATGGTAAGGACTCCTCCCCTCCTTACCGTTGGACTTCACCTTATATAGTAATTCTGAACGCAAATGAAAATGAAACTCCCTATGAAAAGAAGTTGGGCTTAAATTAGCCCGTTACCTTTATTTGTGATAATCCAAATATATCACATTAAATATGGAAGGTAGAATAACTCTAATATATCCTATTTTAATGTTTGTACGTAAGATTATCAAAAATTATCTTCATCAAGAAGGCATGTTTATGTAATTATTGTAAATTCTCAGAGTTATTGCCCAAAGATGTATAAGGATATTTATTATCTACATATTTAATGATACAACTTAGATAATTAGTGTAGAAGACAGCAGTTTTTTACTTTAATGTTGTACTAAGATAGATGGTTTGACTACTAGTCATGTTTATTTGTAGTACAGAACTCACTGAAATATATAGTTATTACAAAAACAAGATAAAATATATCTGTCTTGACCAGTAGCTCATACTTCTATGCTTTATTCTCATCAGAGTCCCAGCTGTGCCATGGAATGAAAGTCAATTCTAGCTGTGTCCATATCCCTGTACACCCCCACAAATGAATGCAGATGTGTGCATAACGGAGCCTGGCGGGGCTAGTGGGACCTCATGGTACAACTCCAAGAAGAAACCCTACTTAGTAATGGGGTCTTAGACATGGTGCTTGGATGCATAGTTGCCTCTACCTATGGACCTGCATGAAAGATGGTGGAACCTCTTTCTAGTTGTCTTTAGATCTTTCCAAATAAACACTTTAGCTAGCCGAATGGAAAGTGGAAGCTCTCCACTCCCTCAGAGTGATAAGCCTTTTCCCCATGAGAGTTTTCAGGCCAAAGAAGGTTTGTGGATTGTCAATGAATAGAGAGTTGGGTGAAGGAGTTGCTTGGCTCCCACTCTGTTTTAGCAATTCAGATAGGAAACATCCTTACTTCATGGAAGCCACCCTTCAGGATCGGATCTGTTGTCCCGGCTGCTTCTGAGTTTAAGATGTGCCGAAAGCGGGGGAGAGTTCATCTGGAAGATGAGGCTGGGACTGTGTAGCTGGGTGCAGTCTTTCTCCATCCTCTACATGTCTTAGTTCATGAATTCAATTAATGTTGGTTGAGCACCTCCTTTACGTCAAGCGTTGTGCCAGGGAGGCAATGGTAAAGGAGACAGATGGTTCTGATCCTCTTGAATACTTGCAGTTTTGTGGGGAACATGGTGGGAGTGGGTATGGGGTGAGGAAGACACAAAGGATTAACAAGAATTTACAACACTGTTTGTGATTATATGTCTGTGCTTACCCACTCTTAGCTGTGTTGTGGTGGGGGGAATACAAAGACTTTTGAGAGCATCCCAGGGGCATGTGACAGAAAGTGGGCTTTCAGAGAAGTTAACCCTTCTCTGGTTGGTGAAAGGAGTCAGTGAAAGATGGAAGGGAATATTTCAGACAAAGAGACAAGTACCTGTACAAAGAGATTTTGGAGTTCAATGAGAGTGATAAATAGAAGACTGGAATTTACTCTGCCAACAGGAGGGATGGCTGAAGAGTTTTACGTAGGGCGGTGATAGGATCACGTTTGTCCTTTGGAAGGATTTCTGGCAGTAGGGGATGATTTGGGATAGGACAAGGAAGAGGTCAGGATTCCAGTTAAAGCAAGCTTCAATAGGCTTCTAGGTCAGAGATGGTAATGATACCACAACCAGCTTGGTGACTGTGAGGGTGGATGAAGGGAGATGTTCAGGAGATGAAGTCCACAGGACCAGATGACCAACTGAGAGATTAGAGTGAGGAAGGACAAAGAGTTTGTGCCTTTATTTTTGCTTTAGGCTGTGGGTGATGATACCAAACCCTGGAACTGGAGACACAGGAAGCAGGGCAGGTTGGGTAGAGATGATAATTTCAGTTGGAGACTCACTGAATTGGAGCTTCTGTAGACATCCGTGTGGAGACATGAAACTGACTGTTGGATACAACGGCCTGGAGCTAGGAGAGAGTTCCAGGTTGGGGATTAAGAGTTATCCACAGAAAGATTGATGACGAATGCTGAAGTTACTTACTGTCGAATATTTCTCTTCCAGGAATCTCAGGTATTGAGGGCTGTCTAGACCCAGGAACTGCATCTACACCTTTGGGCCCTCTGTTTTCCCATGTGAAATGGAGTTGGGGGTGGGGAGATGATTTGTACATGGTTTAAGCAGTGTTTTCCAGGCAGGACAAGCCACAGAACCATATACTTATCTTTTCCATAGACATGTGTGTTTTATTTAACTTTGGAGTAGTGTTTGGGATTTAAGTATTTCATCAAAGGAGAAACTATAGCTACTGACGTTTCATGGTAATTCTGAAATTTTCCTTATAGTTAAAGATTTGTTGGGGATCATCTATGTTGTCGCAAATAGCATGACTTATAAATATAAATATATGTGTATATATAAAAATATATGTGTGTGTGTATGTGTGTATATGCCACCTCTTCTTTATCATCTATTGGTGGGCACTTAGGTTGCTTTCATAAGTAATACTGCAGTGAACACAAAGGTGCATATATTTTTTTGAATTAGGATTTTTTTTCCTTCGTATAAATAAATACCCAGGAGTGGAATTGCTGGATCATATGATGGTTATATTTTTAATTTTTTGAGGAATCTCCCCACCGTTTTCCGTAGTGGCCACACCAATTTACAACAGTGCTCTAAAGTTCCCTTTTCTTCGCATCCTCACCAACAGTTGTTATTTGCTGTCTTTTTGATTAGCCGTGCTGACAGGTGTGAAGTGGTATTTCATTGTGGTTTTAATTTGCATTTCCCTGATGATTAGTGATGCTGAGCATCTTTTTCTGTGCCTGTTGACCACCTGTATGTCTTCTTTGGAAAAATGTCTGTTCAGATCTTCTGGCCTTTTTTCAGTTGGGTTGTTTGTTTTTGATGTTGAGTTGTATCAGTTCTTTGTATGTTTTATACATAAACCCCTTACTGAATGTATCATTTGCAAGTATCTTCTCCCATTCATAGTGGCCTTTTCTTTGTATTGATAGTTTCCTATGCTAAGTGAAATAAGTCAGATAAAGACAAGGACTGTATGATTTCGCTTGTATGCTGAACCTAAAAA
Organism: Camelus dromedarius; assembly: GCF_036321535.1. Classification (NCBI taxonomy): domain Eukaryota; kingdom Metazoa; phylum Chordata; class Mammalia; order Artiodactyla; family Camelidae; genus Camelus; species Camelus dromedarius. Next base: position 44,731,721 of record NC_087438.1, read on the forward strand.
ACAAAAGAAACGAACAAATATAACAAAACAGAAACAGAATTATAGATACAGAAAACAAACTGGTGGTTGCCAGGCGGGAGAGGGTTGGAGGGAGGAAAGAAGTAGGTGAGGAAGATTAAGAAGTACAAACTTCAGTTGCAAAACAAATGAATCACAGGTATGAAATGTACAATGTGGGGAACATAATCAATAACTATATGATATCCTTGTAGATGACATACCATAACTGGACTTACCGTGGTGATCAGTTTGAAATGTATAGAAATCAAATCACTGTATTGTGCAACAGGCACTAACAGTGTTATAGGTCAGTTATGCTCCAAACACAAACTCATAAAAAAGAGATGGGATTTGTGGTTACCAGAAGTATTGGGTGGGGGCGGGGCATGAATTGAATGAAGGCAGTCAAGACGTACAGACTTCCTGTTACAAGATAAATAAGTACTAAGGCTGTAATGCACAGCATGATAAATATAATTAATACTGCTGTATGTTATACATGAAAGTTGCTAAGAGTTTTCATCACAAGCAAAACTTTTTTTCTACGTCTTTAATTTTGTATCTGTATGAGATGATGCGTGTTCACTAAGCATATTGTGATAATCACTTCATCGTGTATGTAAGTCACATCATTAGGCCGAACATGTTAAACTTATGCAGTGGCATTTGTCAATTATACATCAACTAAAACTGGAAGAAAAAAAGCATATTGGGGAAGCTCGCCATCCTGTATATTCTACCTCTAAAGAAATAAGAATGGAAAAAGACAATAGGAGTTGAGTAGAAAACTGAGGTTGCAAAATTCTGTGCCATAGTGTTTTTTGATGGTTGAGTTTTGCTTTGCTTTTTCATTTTGTTTTTCTTGACAAGAACATAAAGCATTTTCCATTTAAAAGTGCTCTGTTGGCAGCAGGATTTCTGTGTTCACATAGAGGGAAAAATCAAGTGGACAGAATGGTGGAAGTTTTAGAAGAAAAGCATGTGTCCTCGCATGGGGAAAGGGTGTGAGTAAGGAGACTAGAAATTTGTTTTTGTTGAGTTAAAATCTGATGTTGACCACATCATTGACATGGCTGTGTGTGGCCTTAAAGTTTGTGGTGTGTACAGGTCTGTACAAAGTTTCCCATTAATCTGAAAATAAGATGTATGTCATTAGTATATTTCTGAAATTTTCTGAATTACATACTACATTAAAAGTTTTTTAATGTAGACATGTTTAAAGTGATGTGTATTCCAATTTCATGATTCAGTGTGAAATATTAGTATATTTAACAGCAGTTAGAGAATTGTTAATCCAAATTCCAAATTAAGTATACATTTGACCTTAAACATTGCAGGGATTGAGGGGTAGGGGTGCTAACCCTCCGAGCAGTTGAAAATCCACCTGTAATTTGCAGTTAACTGCCTGTATCTAAGGTTTTACGTCTGTGGATTCAACCAACAAGATGGTGTGGTGCTGTGGTGTTTACTATTGAAAAAACAATCCACCTGTAAAGAGGACCTGCACAGTTCAAACCCATGCTATTCAAAGGTCAACTGTATACTTTTGTCTAAATATTTTATAGACATGATGGATAAATATCATTCATTTACATACTTACAGGTCTTCACTGAACAATTAATTTTCCAGGGCAATATTAAAGCTCTATAATTAATGTAGTGATTTTGTGATATGATACCTTTATTCCATATCTCTTTTGTTTTATAGTCTCAGAGGCAATATTTGATGGTGTAGGGGTTTTTTTTTTTCTTTCGAACTTTGAACTTCGGCTTGAACCAGGTTAGTACTGGGTGGAAGCCCTGAAATGACCATCTGATGGTGATCAGATAGCTGTTGTAAACTGACGTGTTCATCAGTTTGCTTCTTGATGAGGTAATCATAGCCCTGGGGACAGAAATAGATCGTCTGAGTGACATTTTACCTCAGAAAACATACCTTTTTGTTTCTGTAAATCGTCATTCCAGAGTATTCACGTCAGAGTCCCAGCGATGGTATCTGGAATAAGACCCATTTTGTACATAGTAAGGAGATGGTGGTTTTCAACTCCTCCATTCTATTTTGTAGTTTCAAGTGGCTTTAGTTGGAAATATTTAAGCCATATGATCTTTTTCTATTTGGAATACCTAGTATCTTGTAAGTGCTCTTTACCTCAGCCCTTTCCTGTCTTCAGTGTTTGTGTCACTCGTGTACAATGTCTCACTTTGTAGAGCCTTGGGTGTTGCAATAGCTTTATTTTAATTTCGTATCTTGGTTCAGTAGAGCACGGTGCCAAAGAGGCCAAGGTCACGGGTGTTGATCCCAGACCATCAGCTTTTACAGTGAAAATTACTTTCCTTATAGCTTCAACTGGTGCTTCAGGGCTTGCTGATAATATTTGACTACTTTTATATAAAGTATGCATGAGGCTACCTAACTCATTAAGTGCTAGAAAAAATAACACCGATGTCCATCGGGTGGAATCTTTCCAAGTAGGGGCAATATTTTTTCCTGTGTGAAGAAAAGCATTTACTTTCATCTGTGGGTGATCTCCCACTAGAGTAAAATATACACATTATCTCAACAGACTTGTTTCAGTGTACATTCCTGGTGGATGGAGACCATCAGTCTCCATGGTACGTACGTCCCATCCAGGTGTCCTCTGCAGGGACGGAGAAACTGTCGGCTCTCTGGCTGCTCCAGCAGAAAGCAATGGGCATGGCCGAGAATAGATGGCGGAGGAGGGTCATCTCTTGTCATTCTTTAACCTGATTTATTGCTCTTGAATTTTTTAATAAGGGCATATTTTAAGTTCTGTCTGGGGACTGAGAGCTCTGATCATTCATGCAGTGAACTTTGAATAAGTTGGAGAGATTGGCTGGACCCTATTATCATAATGGATGGTGACTATTTGACATTTACAATGGTATGCTCCATTTGCACTAAAATAAATGAATTTGTATTTAAAAATAATTTACCAGTATGGTTTACTGTCAAGCCCAAAAGAGAGGTTATTTGCATTCAAAGTTAAAAGCTGAAAAACTGCAATGCAGACTTAGTGAGGATTTGTTGAATATGTTAATTGGCGGAACCCCACTTAAACCTGACTGTATCCATCTGTTTGCTGGAGAAAGAACGGGAATCACCTCACTCTCCTGTGCCTACAGCCAAAGCTGTTAGGTGTTCTAAATACATGAGGATTTTTATTAAGTGCATTTCACTTGTCAGGCCTGTTGACCTTCCTGCCTACTGATGTGTTTCTAGGTTAGAATGGCGGTTTTCCCCGACGAGTCAGTTTTAACTCCCCTTCTTTCGTTAGAGTACTGATTTGTCCAGCTCTGCCAGGTGGAGAATTAGCTCACTGGTAGCCTTTGCTGCCCACGATCCATGTGGAAATGAGTCAGTGGAAAATTCACTTACTCATCATGACCTACTTCTGTCACTTGCGTGGTAGGTGTGCTTATTTGTCAAAAGCTGTCTGTCCCCTTCCAGAAACTCCTGTTTCAGTGCAACTTTACGCTTTAGCCTGTAGGTTCCTTTATGATATTTACAGTTGCTTAAATCTGTCTATCAAATTATTCTGTGGTACATGCGGTCCATTTTAGATTCAGCCCTGGAGGCCAGGGGTCCAGCCTGACTTTGTGTAGGGCTCAGTATATCCTGACCCACCATCTCTGCTTTCCAATGAAGACTCTTGGCTTCTGAGGAGAAACTGTAAAATGGTAATTTTCACTAATTTAAGAAAGGAAGGTTTATCAGGTCAGGGTTTATTGTGATCAAACTCCTCACACCCTCATTTTCAGCAACACTTTTCTCATTTTTATTAGCTTAGTCTTAAAGGTTATCCATTCATTCAACAATGTTTAATCGAGTGTATCTTTCTGCCAGGTATTGGACTAGGGTCACAAAAAGAATAAGATGCCTACCTGCAAGGAGTTTACAATCCCTAGTAGGAGAGCACAAGGAGTTAATTTTAAAACCAGTTTTAAACACCATTTTAAATGTGGAGAAGTGTGGAACATTCCACACCAAGATCAAAATGAGGATTACTTTTTGCCTAACTTTGTTACTCTTGGTATTATCTTGACCCTCTCAACCAGAGGGCATACTTGTTCCACACAGTCATATATGTTGGTATGTGAAATGGTTATTTACCATAGAACTTGATGTAAATGTGAAGGGATTTATTGAGAATAATGGAGTTCTAAACTCCAGAAAAAGAAAGTGATGTGCATTATATAATATATTTTATTAAGCACAGCTACTCACATATACCTATGCAGAGCAACTGCAAAGAATACATAGGAGCACAGACTTACTGCTGTTTATTTCATGTCCAGCATTGTACAGGCCTCAGAGCATTAGAAGTGATAGACCATATTTACAGGTTAAACAAGATAAATTTCAATTCAGCATTATTTAAGACAATCATTGTGTGTCTTAGAATATTATATAAATATTCTTCGCCCTGGTCTAACCATATTTACAGATGCTCAGATTAGGAATGAATAGTCCTACTTAAAGTGAATGCATAGAAGAGATAAACCAGAAATCAGTATTTGATGAGCAGAACGGTATTCTTTTTGAAGCCTATCTCATTCTTGGCAATTAGTTCTGTGAACAACTCACCCTTAAAAAAAAGAAACTCCTGCTGACTTGATAGCACTTTTTAAAAAGGGGCAGCTATTAACATTAAAATAACAAAGTAGAGTTTTGTTCTCTGCTGACGGTTGGAGTTGTGAGCATTGCTTAGAGTCTTAATTTTTTGTGCTTTTTTTCAAATTGTTACCGATACCTCTCCCTTTTGGGGAGAGTGCAGACAGAAAAATCCTAGGATCAGGCTGAGCTAGTTTGCCGTGCTATATTGCAACATAGACATGGTATTATATTCCAGAAAATGTTCTGTGCTTTTCCACCAAAACACAGAAGCTTCTGGTCAAAGTCATAAGTGAAGCAGTCAATTCTAAAGCAACTGAGTGATAATAATGCCGCCTCAAAGGTGTGCGGTGCCCTAGGAATTCTGTCACATTAGGATGATCTTGATTTTACAATATGATGAACTGATTAACTTTGACTCTGCTGTGGGAAGACAGTCTGCCTGTGTTCATTTTTCCATTACAGTTGTCACCTTTCTCTTTGTTTTTGCAACCGTTTTCTGGGATAAGCAAAATAAGTTTGTTTCAAGGAAAGTACCAGTTTCTTGTCAAATACTATGACATTCTCATCTACATGCATTGGCCATCTGGAGTGGCATATAAACAGTGACGTCTAAGAACAGGTTTTTACGCTCTTTGGCCTTTCTTTGTAGGTGTAACCCTGTTTATTTATTTAGTTCTCAGTGAAAGAGGCTCTTTCATTGGCAGTTGACTCCTCACACCAAACCACATTTCCAACAAGAGATTAGAGCATTAAGCCCCAGTTGGCCAGTGACTTAAGTGTACAATGTCTTATCTGGCTTTGTGCCATCTCTTCATTTAGACCAACTTACCTAAAAGGCTTACATCTTTTGTTGTGGTGTCATCACAGGCCACACCTAGAGAATTGAGGGGTTTTCCTGAGAGTTTATTCAGATATTTTCTGCTAAGCTGCCTGTAGGTAAGGTACTGAACAAGCAGCATATCCTTTCTGGGCCCTGAAGTCCTAACATGATTGAAATGCTCTGTGTTACTCCAAAAGCGTGGCATTTCTCCAACCTTCGGAGGAGGCTTAGGAGAGAAATGGATGGGGTCCATGCCCAGTGATACTTGTTGGCATTTGGGTGAGGCTTAGGGATTACCTAACAATGATTGCAAAACTACAAGGTCCCTCCTTCCTCCCTCTGATGCTGGGTTCCCAATTTACATTTTCCCCCCTTTCAGTTCTGTGGCCCCAAGTAAGAAATACGTGACCTTCCTGAAATCTTGGGCTTTGTAATAACAGATGATTCGTTCCACGTGACTAATCCCAATACTGGGAACTTTATGCTTTCTTAACGTGTAACAGTATGATTCTAGTTAGCTTCGGCGTTGCAGCTTCAACTTTGCACGTTTTCTGCAAATTGAATGTGAGACACTTTATATTTCAATGCAATATGGTAATCACCACCTGAATATAAATTCAGTAATTAAAGCTCTGCAAGGAGTGAATATATTTAACAGTAAGTGCCGGGAAGAGATGGTGTCTGTAGAGTTCTCTATTATTTTAGAGTAGCTGGTTATGTCTACCACTATAAGAATATGTGTGTTCTCCGTGGATGTTCTAAAAAGATAGTCTCTACTTATGAGTGTATTCTTGTAACTCCAGGGGGCAAATATATAAACAAAAGTTTCCTCTGCAGGACTGCTAGTTTCCAGGGAACCACTGAGTTGACCACATTCACTTGCAAACCTCTGCAACTCCGGGGTTATATGTGGGGCTTTTATTGGCAGTTTAAGTCAAGGAGACTTGATTCCCTTTGGCTTTGCTATTTGTTGAGCTGACCAAGCCTGCCGAAGTCTAGCTGGGTCCTCCCCACATCATTAATAACTATTAGAATTGGGCCTGGCCCAGCCTTGATTAACGCCACTGTGACTACACAGCCAGCAGCCACTGGATTGTAATTAAAGGGGTGCAGACAATTTCTTTCATTAGCAAGCTGTGCGGTCAACATTCCGGGCTTTGTTTCTGTTCTCATGTTTTAAATCAGGTTCTGAGGAAGGCTGAGCTTTTGCTAAAACAGTAAAACTACATTTATTAATGATTTTCTGAGAGAGACAGCTTGCTGGTATTTTGGGTTACTGTGAATTAAGACTGGGTGGTACTTCCCAGCTGAGGCAAGGTGTATTGTTTTACTACTGTAGCTGTTTTTTTTTTTTTTTTTTTGAATCACTTTATTGAGGTAGGGTTGACACATAAGAAGTTGTTCATATTTAATGCATACAACTTGACGAGTTTGGAGAGAAGTGTACACCCATGACACCATCACCACAAGCAGTGTCATGCTGTGGCTGCTTGATGCAGCCTTTCTGATATGTTCAGGTGCTGTGGAAACCAGCAATTGCTTCCTACTCACCTGAGTTACTTCTCTCCCAGGCCCAGGTGAAATGAGACCTGTTCTGAGCTGGGATGTGGGCACCCCAGGCTACTACAGCAGGCAAGAGCATCTCTTACCAGCACTGGTGAAGCGAGCATGGCTCCTGTTCTTAACTCTGTCACTGTGCACCCCTAGGGGTGGACACAGGTCCTGACCACTCACACAGCCAGACACGCCACTGGACACCTGTGCCTTCTCCCATCTCCACCTGCCCGGTCTCAGGGCAGCTCACCTCGTCTTCCAGGCTGGGCAGCTCCTCCTCTCCCATCCCCGGCAGGCTCTCCTGTCCTTGGGGAGGGGCCTGGTGAGACTTGCCTTCTGGCTCCCTCCTAACTTTTGCCTCCACTATTGAAACCAAGATCTATTAAAGAGCTTCTAAGGCCCAGGAGCCCAGACTCTGAACACAAGGACCTTTTGGAATGAGGGAAGGAAACATACTTTTCATTCTCCTCCAGTGGAAAGAATACCACACACTAATATCTCCGTGAATGACCCTGTCACGGCACACTTTGTCATCACTCACTCGCTCGCTCCATTCCTCCTGGGAATCACATCCGTTTTCTTTGTAACACGCACATATTTTTCCAGATTCAGGGATTACAGGATTCATGGTTAAATGTTTTTGTAAACCAGAGCACAAGCACATGCACACACACACATACACACCTGCTTATCCGCCTGTATTCCTGCCTCCAAGAAGTAATCACCATGACGGCTGGTGTATGTTTCCTCCCAGTCCATTTTCTTTGCCTTCTGTATATTGTAAGCATGTTTGATATCAACCTTCGGACTCTACGCTTTTCACCTTTGTCTTTGTAGGTAAGCACTTCGGGACTAATATCCCACCTGGTGGTGGTAGCATAGTTTATTTAACCACTTCATTCAGGGTTTTTAGGAGAACAAGTCTGATCATTTGTTCTACATCACCCTTTGTTCTCTGTCAGCTCAGGAAAAGGTCCAGAAAGGGGTGTGTGTATGAGGTAGGGTGTGGGGCAGTAAATCGGTTTGATTAGAAGCAAAAAAATTTCCAGAGAGAGGAAGGAGTTAATTCTAGGTGGTTGTTAGTGATCTTAAATCAGAAAGAGAAAGCAAAATACCACATAATATCACTCATATGTGAAATCTTAAAAAAAAAAAAAAAAGGACACCATGAACTCATCAACTCATCTACAAAACAGAAATAGACTCACAGACTTAGTAAACAATCTTATGGTTATTGGGGAAAGGGGGTGGGAAGGGATAAACTTGGGAGTTTGAGATTTACAAATGTTAGCCACTATATATAAAAATAAAATTTTTAAAAAAGTTTCTTCCGTATAGCACAGGGAACTATGTTCAATGTCTTATAATAACCTCTAATGGGAAAAAAAAAACATGTAAACGACTATATACATGACTGGGGCATTGTGCTGTACACCAGAGACTGACACATTGTAACTGACTATACTTCAATTAAAAAATAAAACTAAATTTTAAAAAAAGAGAGAAAAGTGAGTGGGTGAGCGGAGAGGCTTTGTTGGCGGTTCCACCTCTGCGATTCCCAGGGGGACAGACAGTCCTCGGTCAGCCTCGGTCCCTGGACCTCTTGGGGCCACCTTTTCTTCCCTCAGTTCTGGACTTTTTCGTCATTCAATGTCAGGCTAGTGTGACTCAGGCAGAACTAGATCCTTATTGTGGGGTAGATCTTTTAAAAAATATATTTCATTTAGTACGTGAAAAGGATTTGGAGTACAGAATGACCAAAAAATGAGCTATCTCAAGAAAAAGCAGCCAACCCTATTTCTAGTCCTGAGTCTTATCAATTTTTAAAAAACATTTTAAAAGGAATAGGGAAGTAGTTTTCTTCATTTCTCTACAAATTGATTAACTCTCATAGATGAGTTAGAGATTAATCTTGTTGAGGTAAAATCATAAGTTGCATGAGGAGGTAGAAAACTAATCAAAGTTCTTTTTCTAAAAGGAAGTTTTAACAGTTGAAAAATGACTCATCTCTGAAGTGAGGCTGTGACGCTGAGGGCCAGGAGAATTGGGGGGATATAGTTATCAGTTGTAATTAATATGCCTTTAGTTCTTCCTAATGATGGTGCCAGCCCATTGCTAGTATTTTTTTTTTCAACTAAAGCACAAACATTAATTACTGGTTCTACTGGTAGTTAATGTAATAAAATAATTTGAAAACCTTTTTGTAGATGGAATGATATGTTTTAGTTTAACAATGTATTATGGATACATTTACACAATCTTCCTGGGACCTCCCCTGCCCACTCATTTCATAGTTTATATTTCTCAGTGATAAAATTATCCCCATGTTAATAGTCTTCATTTTCTATAGTGCTTACTTGAGAAAATGGCCTTCACCTGACTAAGACAGGAACAATTTGCCTACCCGGATATTGAAACCTTTAACAGTTGCATTTCTAATTTAGGTGGTTATATGTTTATTTCATTTTGGTCTTTAGTCTTTTTTTTTTTTTAATGTGACTGCCTAGTTTCTATCAAACCTTGAGTAGGTCAGTTTTTTTTTTTCCCTGTCCTCTCAGATACATAATGTCACCTAACTAAATAAAGGAGCTATTTAAAAACTCAGGGAAATGTCTCCCTCCCCAGATTTCCTGGTTGCAAACTCATAAGCACATCTTCTTTTGGGTCCTGCTGCCTGTCCTCCCTCTTCCTGGGGCAGAAATACTCTTTAAAAACTCCTGGGGGATTTTTGGAGTAATAAAAGCTGCACATGAGAAAAACAAGAAACAAGAAAAACAAGAAAACCAAGCTGATGGTGGTATTGTTGGAGGGAGGGAGGAGGAGATCACTTTGTCCTGTGAAACCGTTCATCACCAGGGGCTGGTTGCTAATTTGTAGAAAGATGATAGGACCTATGGCCTACCACTTAGCTGCTTGCTTTTACACTATTTTATTGATACTTTCAGATGCAAAAATACACAACTGAAGTGTTTGTGTTACTTTTTTTTTTTTTTAAGTATAATGAGAAACGATTTTTGTCCTTTGGAGAACATAGCATCACGGTTTTGGTATGCTATCCTTGAGGCAGGTTGGTTAACAGCACAATGTGGTCTTCCTCCTTACTGCACAATGTGGTCTTCCTCCTTACTGTATCATTGTGTGAGTTCAGAAGCTTTGGGGCTTGCTGTAATAAACAGTCAGTGTAGCTAATACCTAAAGACCCGGGCATAAAACACACTTTGTTATATAAGCAAACGCTACAATTTTATGATTATACTGTGAATGAACATATGATGTGACCACAAAGCCAAAGGAATGACTCAGTTGGTAGTTATTGACAGATTGCCTTTTCAAGAGGGTTTAGCTGCATTGTTGTTTTCATAAATATTTTGTTCTTTCAGTAGGGTTTAGGGTCTATTTAGAAAAGTAATAAGCAAAAGTAGCCAGGGGAAGATTTCATACGCATTTCTTTCATCGTGTCAGTGATGTGTTTTCAGTAAGTTCATGTGTCTTAATTCTCGTCCTGATGTGCAATTTAATTTCACGGAGGCAAGTTCCTTTGGGTCCTTTTCAATTTGGAAATTGCACACAGTAGGGTACCAGCTCTCTATACCATTGAATTTCAGCTTAGAAATGTTTTCATGTGAAGGTCAGGGTTCCGTAACTTGAATAAACAGGAACCCAAGAACAGAAAGAACAGGAGCTCTCTGAGTCACCGCAGGGAGTGCAGAATGAGCCGAGGTGGGATGCCCAGTGAGTGTGTGAAGAGGCGGAGTGTGTGTTGTTCTGGAGCTCAGGGTGCTTACTAATAAGGGCCAGATTCCAGGATCCGGACGAATGAGGTCACCTCTTTGCACACAAGGCTGGCCCTGTGAGAAAGTGGTGGCCATGCCCATAAGAGGCAGGCCAGGGATGTGAAGGTGAGTGAAGCCAGCACTAAGCCTTTCCTTAGGAACTGACGCTTTTGTGCCTCCCTCTCTCTGCCCTGTCTGAACTCCTGCCAGAGTTTTGCTGTAATTCACACCACTGAGTACAACGTCTTTGCACAGACATATTCTCATGCGTGCTGTCTTAGAGTCTGGGAGGTCCTCAGGGAGCAAGAATGGGGGACGGTATCAGACTAGAGGAATGACGTCTGGAAAGAATAAGTAAGGTTTGGGGTCACAAGTTTAGAGAAGTTGTCAATATGTAGATTTTATAATGTTGCATTTGTTGTATTTTGAGATACATCATTTGTAAATATTTCTTTAAAAAAAAAACTTCCTGCGGGGATGAGGGTATAGCTCAAGTGGTAGAGCACATGCTTACAGTACAGGAGGTCCTGAGTTCAATCCCCAGTACCTCCTTGAAAAATAAATAAGTAAACCTAGTTACCTCTCCCACCAAAAATAAAATCTGTTTTAAAAAAACTTTTCTCAATAACACAGTCAATAAATACGCTTTAGATTTTCTGATGGTCAAATTTGCTTCCTGATACCACACTGATTTGTGTATAGGACCAGAATTCTGAGAGAAATTACAGGCAGAAAAATCAACATTATGGGGCTTAGGCTCTTCAAAGTTCTTATTCTTTGCCTTGTATTTTAACCAAATAGTTCCACGCACGGGCTCTGAAGGCACACTGCCCGAGTTGGGATTCCAGCTCTACCACTTACTAGCTGTGTGATCTTAGGCAAATTTCTGAACTTCTCAGTCAGAAGTTCATGCCTATAAGATGTGGATAAAAATAAGTCCTACCTGATAGGATTCTCATGCAAATTAAACCATTACTTGGTGTGTATTAAAAAAACACTTAGTGAAAGTTAGCAGCTGATTTTTTGTTATTCGTGTTATTCATATTTGGACAGACCTCTCCAAGAAGTAGTCAGAAGGTGGTTTGGGGAGCGTGGTCACAGAGCAAGACACGCTGGATGACTTAAATAACTCCTGGCATTGGGCAGAGGTGATGCAGATGGCTTTGACAGTTGATCTGAAACTTCGCCGTCTGTGTTGGGTGCGGTCTCCTGCATGTCCCTTCACCTTGAGGTTGCCAGTTTGAAGCCCTTGGATGAACACTTGAACTTGTGGTTCTTCAGCTTTTGTTTTTCTGTTTCTCAAGCCAACCAGTTGCCCTTCTTGTTGTGACATGCTTTCTATAACTGTGTTAATATTTACATTTACTGTCAAGTCTGCTGCCTTAGAACCAGCCACTTTAGCTCTTGCATAATTCATTGTATTGATTTTAGAAGTTAATTCTCTGGGCAGTCTCAGTCTCATACTTCTTGTTCCAAGATCCTTGAGGGAAAGCCTTCGTGTAACATTCTACGTAGGAAAACATAGTATGCATGAAAGAGTGTATGCAAGAAAGAAACACCAAACTGTTTCCTCTTGACGTTTAATATTTATGAAGCCCTTGCTGTGCTGGGCACTATGATCATTTCTTCACATGCATTATCTCATTTCATCTCTCCTTAGCCCTCTGAGGTACTTCATATTCTTACTCCTATACTACACATCAGTAAATCGAGGCTTAAGGAATTTTAAAACAGACTGGCCAGTGTTAAGTCCTTGTATTGTATAGCTGTACTCCTCTAAGAAATAGCCAATCTGTGAAATCTTAAACAGAATTGTCTTTTCCTTTGTGGAGTGTATAATGTATTCACATAAGATACAGTTAAATGTATTTCTGTGTCTAATGAGGAGATTTCTAACTTTGAATGTGCCCCAGTTGTGGGAGCCACATGTCCTCCCTTCCTAGGTCCCATTTGCTGCTCATCGGTGGTGCTGCCGCGGCAGTCAGTACATCATCTTCCAGAGCTAAAACTCTGTTACTCAGCCCACAAATGGCAAGAGCAAGGAGCATTCATTACCCAGTCTGAATACTGAGCAATTTAAAGACCAGCATCTCCTGGTATTGCCCCAGCCCTCCTGTCTTTAGAACCAGAATTGGTTCCTTGTGGCCAATTTCATCTTTGCAAAATGAGAGACTGACTAAGAAAACATCAGTGGATGCAAATGAGAAAAAGGAAAGACATCTGTCAAGTTAATTAAGGGAAAGCATTCCTTTGACCTCTTTTTTTTTTTTTCCTGTGCTTTTCACCAAGGTGGGCTATTCTTCCCTCCTTAGAGGGCTGCTTCCTTGTTGTTGGGCACAAATAGTAGGGGACTAAATGCTGAAGTGTGGGACGAACACACGACTAATTTTAATATCCATTTGGCAGTTTTCCTGTTGTTTCTCCATTTAGGAAACATTTTCTTCTACTTGTGCCCATTATCACAGCTTTGACATTCATGTCATTAGCAGAATGTCGTTTTGCAAGATTCTGAATTGGGCACAGCTAGCAACAAAACATACTGCACAGAAAGATGATGGCTTTTTGCCACACGACTTTTCCTCACAGAAAAGAACAAAGTGAGCTGTGCTGTCGGCTTTCCATGTGTGTATGTTTGTGTTCTGACTGCGGAGGCACAGGAATCGGGGACAGTTCACTCGTGGGCAAAGCGTTCGGCCAAATCGCTGTAAATGCAAAACGCTTTGGAGTTGGAAGGGTGTTAAATAGTCACGCTGTTCGTTCTGAGCTTGACATAAATTTCTGTTGAGTGTCAGAAAAGAAGAGCCGTGGTTGTGGAAGTAAACTCCCCCTTCCTCTTTGTGGGTCAGAACGGAACAGCCCCTGGGTCCTCGGAATCCCAAAGAGGGGACAGACCCTTGGATTTTTTTATAGGTCTTCCTGAGCTTTGTAGCTAAATTACCCTACTAGAATAAAATACATCCACCAAATTGTTTCTAAGTGTAGGAAGTTACACTGAAGTTTAATTTCTGTGTGGGGAAGCCTGGAATGGGTAAAACAGCATCACATCAGCTGTGTATATGTTCACATAAGATTTGAATATAAGAAAATCTTCCAGTTCAGCTTTGTAAAGCTGATGGCTCTTTCTTTAAAGCAATGAAGTAGGAGATAATAGGTACAGAAGAAAGAAGTCAATAGTAAAATTTTTTAGAGTATTTTCAGAAAGGCAGATCGTAACATTAGATTTAAGCGGTTGTGTTTACTCTGGTTTGTTGCTGCCTTCGCTTTCTTAGGTTGTTTTTTTTTTAAGTTGTGTTTGCTTGACACTGGCCAACTGGGAAAAAGCCAATGCTATTGAATTAAATTGATTAAAAGTAATTTTTATCATTGGACTTGGAACTCGGCTTTCTGCTACTTAGAAAAAAATGTATCAGGTGGTGACTTCTATCCGTATTGAGTATGAAGCAGGGAAGTTTTAAAAAATGTGTCCCACACATCCCCTCACCCCCACAACACAAACACACTCTTAAAGTCGAGATTCAGAAAAACATTAGTTTGTGTTTTGTTTATTTTTCCTTGACTCCCAAACTTGTCTGTAGACTTACCTTCGATCCCTGACCACATCTGCCCTGAGAACAAGGGCAGATGTGTGTCGCTCACCTAGGTGTCTGACCCTTTACCCAGTTATAAAATTGGGGCCACCGCCTCCATCCCTCCCTCAGCTGACTCGCTGCTACTTTGATAGCCCAGCCGGAGGTCGCCCGGCCAGGTGACAGCAGCCCTTTAGCCTTGCAGGACCCATTAGACCACAGTTGTGAATGACTCCACACAATGTTTTGGCCAGATCAGCCTTTGGAGCTGTTTGCCAAGACACAGCACATGCCCTTCAACTCTTAAATCAGAATTAATGACCTTGCCTTCGCAACGCTTTCTCCACACCCTCGTCTCCAGTACAAACAGTCTTCATTGTGTGGCTTTGGTGCGGGGTTTGAGCTCTCATGCTCTGCGTGACTAATCAGAAGTCCAGAATTCATCTCATCACTGACTGTTCCAGCCCTTAAGTGTCTTCATTCAAATAGATGACCTGTCCTGTTGTGTTAGAATTCCTGGGGGACAGCAGGCTAGCTGCCTCCTATGGTGCATGTTGCTAAAAAAGTGAACAGGTATTTAGACCCTTCTCATTTTAATTACGTTCTACTTCTAACGTTTTCAGCAGTTGGACTTACCTGCTACTATAAATCCCACATTATTACCAGCTCCTCTTCAGCTTTGACCATTGTGTTATGGCATTCTTTGAATTCCACTGATTATCCCATTGTGATTTTATTCAGAATGACATGTATGTAGGTTTTCTCAGTAAGATGTTTTACACTATATAAAGCTGTCAGCTCTTTGTGTTTTCTTTTATGTATACCCTTGATCAAGCTAGTAGAATTAGACTATGATATAATACCTTGGATCAGTTTAGTCTTATAAATTATTTTATGTTTGTCTTCCAGGTTAAATTAGAAACTTCTTAAAGTCAGGAAACCTACTTAATTAGTCATTCAAAAATATTTACTGAATCTCTATTGAAGTCATTTTTATTTTCTGTGCTTTTCTGGGTATCCACCAAGATTCACCATGATGCAAAATATAATCTTTGTACCCCCTCCTAGATTGTAAGCTCCAGGCGGAATCCCTGATTATACTTCCTGAATGAATGAGTGACCACAGAATGGATGCTCTGCTTGCCTGGGTCACTGTGGTACAACGTGGTGAACGTCAGGCCCCATCAGTCCCATGCTTAATACGTGACCTCAGAGCTCACCATGTCAGCCACGTAGAAATAGCTGTGTTCACATATCTTACTTCGACATAGCCACAAAATGGAGTAACTAAGAAGAAATAGGTCTTTAAAAATGTCTGTGTCACACGGATCCCTGAGATTGAGGGGTTATTTAGGGAAGACCTGTGAAATGGAGGGGCAATTTGCCATGCTTAGTGTGCACTATAAAATGCTACTGCTTATTAGTTATGAAAATATGTTTCAAAGCTGACTGGGATTTTAGCTCATACTTAAGGCAGCAACAGAATTTTGTTTGGACCTCACTGCCAGAGTCTGCCTTAGAATACAGATTATCTGTGAATGAATCTTAACTCTTCTTTTATATTTTAAACATTTTGAGTGTTTTCTTCATTTTCTTATTCGCCAGAGTACTATGTACATAGAAATAGACATTTCCTAAATATTTCTTGTATTGAATAACATCTTGTGAATATCTGTATGTTCAGCCATCTCTCTCTTCCTTTATAAAGACAGAAAATTGGGCCAGACCTCACACTGTGGGCTTAACTTAATGGACTAGATGTATTTCCAAGAAGTACTATATGCAGTAATATATGTATTTTTCTATTGATTTTCCTCAGAATTTTTGAAAGCTTAGAGACTTATACCTTCCTCTAGGTGTGTAATTAGCCTAAAGTTTTTTGCTCCTGGGTAAAAACAGTAGGAGCAATCACTCATTTCCATTATAATTAATGCCTTTAAAAAGCAGTTGTTCTACTAATGGAAAAATTAAGTTCAAGTATCAAGCCGATAATATCGATACTAAGCCTTCATAATAACATACCCTGGGTACGTGTGAACTAGGCCATTCTACTGATGTAAATATGCAGAGGCCTGAAGCTCTCTGCTTGGCAAGGGCCGCAACCCCAGCACCTGCTTTCCCCAGTGTTTGCAAGGCTGTGTAAAGGCGTGTGGACAGCCATAATGCTTGCATTGAATCTTGGGGAGATTTTTTGCATAAATTTTTAAAATAAAGTACTATATTGTAGAGTCAAGTCACAGGAGATGTGAATGTACCAGACAGGCACGTTCACTTAACTTCCTAACCAGTCTCCCTCCTTCCTCCTTCAGTGATTTCCATCTAGCAGCCAGAAGAATTCTCTTAAAGCAAAACTCAGATCATGTTTAAAAACTTCCAGCGGCTTCCCTTTTCACCCAGACTAAAAGCCAGTCTCTGTCCTGTGGCCTGTGAGCTGCCACAGAGGTGCCCCCTGTCCTCTGTCCACTGTCCCCTGTGTGCTTGCCTCTGGCTCGCTCCACTCCTGCCACACTGGCCTGCTTGCTGGTCCTGGAGCACCCCTGCCTCAGGGCCTTTGCTCTTGCTGAAAGCACACTCCCTGATTCTTGTGGTCTTACTCACACATCACCTCCCCAGTGCGGCCTTTCCTAACTGCCTATTTAAAATTGATTTCCTACATCCGTGCTCCCTGTCCTTCTCTGTGCATCATGTTTCTCCATCACCTTCTATCATACTGCAAATTTTACTAGTTTATTTTGTTAATTCTGCTTCCTCCCCTAGAGTGTAGGTCCCTAAAGGACAGCAAATATCAAATATCCTAATGTGTATTAGGGACTCAAAAAGTAATTTGTTGAGTGAATTAATGGAAGCCTGGGTGGAGCCCTGATTTCATGGGCCACAGGAAAGACATTGGCAGTGTCTTAACTTCAAGTGAGTAACAATATGTCACGGAGACAGGACTATGAATGCTTTGTTCTCTGTTGCCTTCTAAGGAGGATGAGTGCTTACCCAGCGGGCTACCAGGTGTGGCCTTGTTGTGTTGTACCAGAAAAGGGGTAGAGCTGTTGACTTGAAGAAGCCTGGAGGAAGGGTACAGTGATTTACATATGAAAGACAAAAAAGTTATTTCTGGAGAAGACAATCGTATGAAGACAGACTTGGAGAGAAGGGCAAGGCAGCATCTGAAGAAATTAAGACTTTGGGGGAGAAATGTCCAGAGAAGATTGTAAGGAAGATTTGCTTTAGGTGGCATGATATAATTTTTCTTTCAAGTACAGCCTCAAAGATTCTTTTCAAAGCTTTTGCAATCAGATTTGCAAATACATAGAGGCCTAGGTATTTAATGTGTGCTAAGAGAAAAAAATGTCCATGATATATATAATTTTAGTGCATTTAAGAACCCTAAAATTTGCTTCAAATGAATAATCTAAGAAAAGGCATGAATTAAACGCATATTTATGTTGCCATGGTTAAATCTCAAAAATACAACGTGGAGTGAAAAAAGTTACAGAATATCTATAATGTAAAGTGTGTGCTAAAATGTAATTTATCAAAAAAGTCAAAAATGTGACTGTCATACAAATATAAAATAAACATGTCAAAGATTTTATTTAACTTATTAATTAATAAGAGAGCAGTAAGAGATTTTGAAAATCAGACATATATATGCACTAGGAATGATGAAATTAAATTTAATAGTAGATGCAAAGCTAGTTAGTATCTCACAGGACAGTGATAGTAAATGTTTGAGGTCATCTCTTTATGGGTGAATATTAATTGTGTCTATACTAGACAAAATTCGTTTACATGATTATGGACAAGAATCACTTATATTACTACTAGTTCTCTACAGTGTAACTCCAACCCTGACCGAGTTTTAAAATGGCCTAGTCATTAGAAAGAAAGTAACAGGTATACGCTTTTATAGAATCAGATAATCCCGGAGGTCGGGGGAGGGGGCGTCTACTGCCTTACAAGCCATGGAAAGGAAAGCCATTCATCTCTTTTACACAATTTTAAGTCTTCATCAGTTTTTCCTGATATGTGATACCAGTGGTGAAAATGTAGACACAAACACAAATGTGGGTGGATCTTTCCAGGGAGGAACCCAAGGAATGAAATAAAAAGAAATGCTCACTTGGCATCATCAGCCCCTGTCCTAATCCATAGTTTATCTTTGCCTTTGTCTCAAGTAGTGAATGACTGTCTTCTTGGACTAAATTCAGATTTTGCAAGTAAAGAATCTGTGCCATGTGTCACGTTTGCAAGAACAAACTGAGCATGTCATCCACAGGCACTGTCCCCATATGTTTCTTCAACTGGGTGTCCTGGGGAGGAGGAGGTGCTTTCTGGGTGGTGGGTATTCCTGGGTATGGCTTTCAGGACCAACCCCGGGCAGGGTGGATGGCTTCCATTTCTTCTTAAAGAATGAAGCTGGAAGATTGCTTTTTGGGGCTGGAGAGCTGAAACTTGACTTGATAACTATTCTTCAGTTTCATTTTTGCAATCAAATACCTCTAAGGTTCCTATGGCTGAACTGGAGATAACTCTTGACAAACTCAAGTGCTTAGACAAGGATAGATGTTCAAGTTCAGAGACTCCTGCTATGGTAGAAATTATGTTCCTGTTTTACCTGGTAGGATGGCACTTGTTTTTTCCTTGGGAGACACAGCTTGAGAAGAAGCAAAGCTGATCCAATTTAGTGATGCTGGAGGAAAGAAAAGGGACCTTGATTTTGCTCAAGTGGCAATGTTTCTACTGTTTCATCATGTTATGGGTTAAATGAGTGTGGTGTGATCACCACCACCTTGGTAGCCAGCCTCACACTTAGTAGCCATAAGTTTCTCCTCTCATTGGCAGAAAAGGGTGTGATACCCAGATGTAAACATAATGACCACAGAGGGCAGCTCAGCATGTTGCACCAGTGTCATTATTAACGTGGGCAGTGCCAGGTGCTGGGGCAATCTAGGTATAAATACTCATAGGTCCTGCCCATTCGGAGTTTTCTTGCTGTGGAGTTAAATGCAGATTTTGACTCATTTGTTGGCAACCAGGTACCTAGAGTAGTAAGATTAGATGACTCTCAGAGATACCAGAAGTACATGGTAATGAGATTGTGTGACCATCCCTCCCATCAAATTTTGAAAAATCACCTACAGAATATCTCAGTAGGGTCCCAGTATTTTAACATTATTTGTATATATATATCAAACACAACATTGTAAACTGACTATACTTCAATAAAAATATATTAATGGAAATCTAGGTATTTTAAGGTTAAATATATATAAAATATGCTCCTTTACCCTTAGGAATGTTAGCGACAAATAAATTCATTTGTGAGGCCAAGACTCTACTTCATGAGTGCAGAGATTTGTGTACACATGTAAATCTCTTTAATATTAAGAGATAAATGTAATACTAAGTTTGTTCCTATTTTTTATTTTATATTGTTATATTTTTCTATCGATCAAACAAGTGTATTCCATTTTTAAATTTTATTCAGGTAGTTCTTTTTGAGTTTTTTTTTTTAATTGCACTTTTAAAATCAGTACTTTCCCACCCTTTTTTGGTAGATTTTAAATACCTGATCCAGTTGTGAGAATTTTCTGTGTTCTTCTTTTTTTTAAGTAGAAATTGTTGGCTACTTATTTTGCTTGTTATAGTAATGTATTAGTCATTCTATAAGTTTCTTAGGGAAATTCAATTAAAAATGTTTTTAAGAAATATTATTTTCTAAATTTTAGCTTTCAGTCAGCATTTCACTGATATCCCTATGCAAGATATTAATTAGGTTATTCTTTCTACTGATACCTATTTCTTATTCATTTGATTTATATATATAAACATTAATAATTGAATGTCAAGAGAAAATTTTTGTAAGTGATTTAAATCAGATACTAAGTATAAAAAATGCAACTAGCCATTTTTGTGAAAGTTAACCTGTATTTCAGTTAGTTTGCTAAAATTAACAAATAACTTTGCTGAGAGTTCCAGGATATAAATCTATCATTTATAATTTCTTTTATTAACATCAGCAAGTGGATAGATTTATTATTTCTGTATTAAAATGAGAAGAGACATTAATTTGAATTAACACTAAATATGTTGTACAGCATTTTTTTAATCACACTATCTGACTTAATGATTATGAATTTAATAGGTCAAATTCAGTTCTTGATAGATGAGTTGATAATACCACAATCCATCTTCATAATTAAGTATCAAAGGTCTATTCTTCTTCAACAACTTCTTTAAGGCTGAGTAAACATGATCTTAATTAAACTCACAGATAATACTAGGGGATGTTTATTGCTCCAGTAAGGAAAATAAAAAGATGTAGCCTGACCTTAAGAAATTATGAATACGGGGATGCTGACAAAAGTTAATCAGCAGCAAATATTTAAGAGACGGGGTTCGTCCCGAGTCAATTTTGCTGAAAGAAATTTGGTTTGGTTTTGAAATGTGTTATTTGAATAGTATTTAGAAATATTCGCTTTTAAATATTTTATACAAACTCTCAAATATATCCACTATATGTTATTTAGAAGTTAGGGGACAAGCCCTGTTTCAAGAATGCTGTTAACAGGTACATTCTGAATTAAGAAGACATTACAGTAAATCTTTAGTGGTGGCTGAGGGCCACCCAGGTGTTGGAGGATGACGTCACAGTGCCCTGAACCTTGTGATGGGTGAATGGTTTTTATTACCCTTCTCTAACCACTATACTGATTACGAAGTGCCAATCTGTACTGAAGAAAAGCAAATGAAAAAGAGGACAATATCCACTTCACCATCAACCAGCTTTGTATTTGTGCTGTTCTTTGAGCCTTGTGAAAGTTACTTTGGAGTCAAATTATCTATTTTATAGCTTTCTACTAGCAAAAACAGTACAAAATAGTTATCCTGTACCCACTTGTAGCGAATTATTTCTACTCTGGGTACCAGGATAAAAACAGTAGGTAACATGCCTGTGAGAAAAGGCCTTCGTTGTTATTTTAACACAGACTAGAATGTTTTTATGATTCCAGAATATCTACCTTAGTAAGGAATTTGAATGCAGTATGAAGATGAAAAATGAATGAGTAGTGAAATACATTTATCATAGGCATCAGCTGTTCTGTCGACAAAAGGCCCAACTATGAAATTTGTCTAAATAATTAGATTTTTAATTAGTGCATCATTGTAAAATTAATGTCATTGCGCTTCATTGCTTGTAATTTTGTATTAGAATTTTTATGTCAACATAGATGCTACCTGTGGTTTGCTGATTTGAATCCTTAATTTATCACTTGTGTGTGTGGCACATTTACATATTTGCAGTCAAGAGCCGAAAGAAGGCATTTGATTATGGCTTCACTGGTGGTGAGGAATATTAATGGTGTGACATACTATATGAATACATTATATTGTCTAATATTTGGAAAACAGCCACCCTTCAAATTTTAGTCAGTGCATATTGACTTGAAAAATTTTAGAAATAGCATGAGCAGATAGATTGTTCAGCCTTGGCTATGCCTACTTTGAACGTACGTGAACAGTGTTGATACTAGATGGTCTCTTTTTTAAAGCTGTTTTTCCTTTCCTTTTGGCAGTTGCCGGACCAGCAACCGCAAAAGCTTGATAGGCAATGGACAGTCGCCAGCGCTGCCTCGGCCCCACTCACCTCTCTCTGCTCATGCAGGTAACGAATCACCCTTTCGTGAGTTTTGTTTTACTTCTTTTTGCTAATTTTTAAAAATAATCCAAGCATTTTGAAATGTAGATGTGTCTCCACATCTTTGCTATCTTGGTTTCCCTATTGCTTTATCACCAAGTTGTTCTTCCTGATGAGTCAGCCGAACCTGACCCTCTCTTTCAGCGCTCGGACTCTGAAATGGAGACATCCTTCTTGTGTGGAATCCTATTCCCATTATTTTTTTTCTCAGTGTCTAAATTTGTGGATGATGCAAGACATGATCCCACGGTAGGATTTTCTTTGGGAAACATGGACATGAGAAATCACATGCGGAGGATTAGTGTTATGAACTTCTAACTTCTCCACTGGGAAGCCAGGAACCAGAGACAGATTAACAAAAGAAAGAAGACCATTTATTTAATATACATTTTTACAGGACATAGGAGCCTTCATAAGGAAATGAAAACCCAAAGAAATGGTTAGATCTGACTGTTTTTATGGTAGTTTGATGAACAGTGGGGAGTTGGACCAAGAGGTATAGGACAAAGGTGAGTTAATTGTAGGCACCTGGGAGAAACTTAGCAAGGCCTGTTTGTTCAGATTCTCCTGTCCCTTGTCTTCAGAGATAAGAAGGTTCCTTTCCTCCAGGTATGGGGAGGGTACTTCTAGATTTTATGAAGTTTTTATGACCAGCTTTCATGGCAGGTCAGAAAGCCCTTACACACTTGCTGTTTCTCAGATCCCTTCACCATAAAATACTTAATATGCCAGTGTGCCATAGCTTGGTGTCTTGTGTCCTGAACTGCATCATAACTGCTCAGTATTTTTCTCCCAAAAGTTGAACTTAACCATTGTATATATTAGCTATTACAAACAGTGCTGATGTGAGCAGTCTAGAACATGTCTTCTCTTGTTTGTGTGCAAGACTTTATCTAAAGTTTTACCTGGCAGTGGCATGTATATCTCATCTATGCATCCAAAACCATTGTGGAGACAATAAATATTCAAGAGATGAGACCCTTGGCCTTAAGAATTGATTAGAAGGATGGTAGAACCATATTACAAAAACGATGCGATGAAGACGGCTTTGTATTTTCTTTTTTTTTAATTCTATCCAAAATGGTGCAGAGAAGAGAAAGGTTAATTCCAATCAGGAAAGCTTGGGTGAGATTGGAGGAGCCAATTGCTTACAATGTTGAAAGATGTGTCAGACTTTGGTTGGTAGAAATGGGTGAGAGAAGAGGAACTCCCAGCGTGTGGCTAGCGTGCGGGGTGGGTATGCTTGATTGCACGAGAACTCAATGGTGAAAAGAGAGATGAAGGTCAGAGAGTAGAATGAATTTGGACTTGGAATGCCTTTCACCGATTTGAGGAGGATCTGTTTTAGGAAGATGTGCTCAGGACCATGGAGGATGATGGGCTGGCAGAGGAGTGATGAAGCGTGACCTCAGTTGCACTCCTGTGAAAACTCACGTGATTGGCTTTCCAATGGTGTAGACTTTCTATTTAGAATGAAGGTGTGACTCTTCCCAGAGAAAACAATCCTTTTGCTCAGGGAGGCTCTCCAATTGGGAGTGGAAGTTATTCTAGACATGTTTGGGGACAAAATGGGAGAGAGAGAGTTGCCTCTTTGGAATGAAATTTTGTTTTCCTCCTAGTAATAATGGTAAAGCAAAAAAGGCAAAAGATAAATTGATAAAATTATGATACTGTAGTAAGACCACTAAAGCCCAGAAATGCTACTTCTGGGCAACGCTTTAGAGAAATTCCTGCACATATATACAAGAAAACATGTTCTAGACTGCTCATAGTAGCATTGTTTGTAGCAGCTAAGCATTTGAAGCAACCCAAATATCTGTCAGTTGGCAAATGGATAAATGAATTGTGGCATAATCATCCACGGAACTCTGTGCACATAGCAAAGGAACCAGCTTTCAGAGATAATGCTGGGTAACAAAAACAAGTTGCAAAAGAATCTTAAACCATTCATAGAAGGTTAACGTGGTGCTCCATGCAGTGTTTTGTTTAGGGATACAAACACATACACACACTCATATGAATATGTATGTATCTGTACATACATGTTTGTAGTAAGAATATAAAGGAAAGTATGATCATTTTAAAGACCTATTTCATGATAGTGGTTGCCTTGGAGAAGGTGTGGGGGTATAATTGTGGAGACGGGTAACAGCTGGTAATACGTGTGCAAAGCTGAATGATGAGTTTGGAGATTGATCCTGCACCATTGTTGTAATTGTCAGAGCTGACTGGAGGATGAAGCAAGGCCAAACACTTTACTCAGGGGATGAATTATATCTTTGTTTTATCTTTTTATCCCCTCCAGCAGGGCACCCAGCAGTAAATGTAGGTACTAAGTATAGGATAAATTTTATTTCTTACATATGAACCAGTAGTGATTAAAAGAATTTATTCCTCCTCCTCTCCGTAGCGTTCTGTAGTACTTGCATCAAACTTCATGTGCCCGTTGATTAGTCTTTTATTGCCATGATTTCCTTCAGTTTTCATGTTGAGATTAAAGGAAATGTGGTTAAGGCTTTAATGATCCTTTTAATTATTTTTCTCTTCTCTACATAGAATTCTTTTTCCTTCAGACATAATTTTGTGTTTGATCAGGGGAGTGGGCTGAGGGAAGCCTGTCTTTCAGGTTCCGAGAGCATTTTTCCTTCTATTTTGGAGCCAACAGGTTGTTACGCCCTCAGAAGCTGTAGAAGAGTCTGTCAGACTTTTGGTGACAAATGGCATTTCACACAGTCTCCTAGGCTCCTACTTCTGTATAAAAGGAGAAAATGTAAATTAGACACAAAACCCATCCTCACGTCTTGATAAACTGAAATGGCTTCTCACTCACCCTGGTGCCTCTTACCTCTTGCTGTCGCTATGTTCTCTAGTGTGGATGGTGTACAGAGGCCAGGAGACATTCTAGATGCCTCCATCAAAACAGGAGAAGGAAAACCTGCCTTCTCTCGGAGCTTCATCAACCCCAGAGATAAAGCTGCACTTCCTGTTCTTGTTAGGTAGGGATTATGTGAGTCAGGCCACTCACCACTGACACATGGATTTATACCCATCGGATGAATCTGTACAGATGAGAACATTAGTTTATTTGTGTAGATATGTCAGCAGGGTGCTGAGGAAGAAGAGACACTGGCATTGTGTTCTAGAGCTTATCTGCACGCCAGAACAGTGTTGACAGCCAGGGATTCCTAAAAGAACCACGTATAGGACAGTCCCATTAAAACGAAAGAAAGGCAAAAAAATCACAGGCTCCTAGTTCCAGGGAGATTCTAAGCATGAAATGTAATTCAGAAGCCCCAAAGGAAAAGACTAGTGTATCTCTCCTAAAATGAAAAATTATGTATAATAAACAAAATCAAAAGAAAACAAAGTGTGAAAAATACTTTTATGCCCATAACTGACAAACACTTGATTGCCTTCATACACAAAGGGCTTGTGTAAATCGATACGAAAATGGTGAGTGCACCGGGAGAAAAATGGGCAAAAGATGTAAAAGACGTGTTACAGAAAAAAAATAAAATTGGCTAACAAAAACATAGGAAATGGTGATTTGTTGCAATCATAAGTGAAATGTGAGCCAGAATAATGAGACAGTATTGTTCACCTCGCATGCTGTCAAAAATGTCTTAAAATTGATAGGATCCAAAGAGAAGCAGTTCCTCTCACATCATGTGGTGATGTGAATTGATACAACCCTTGTGGTTAGTTTGCAGTACTGGTTACAATTTCAGCTACATTTACCCTTTGGCCCAGCAAATCCATCTCTAGGAATTTACTTGACTGAATAATAGAAAATAATAAGCCTGGCATTGCTTATAACTAGCAAATGGAAAATTAAGTTGTTACCATCTTATTCTTTAACGTGTCCTTCAGTCAAGGGCTGGTTTAGTAGAAAATAATTCAGGTATGTAATCCAAGACTCCATATTTGTTATAAAGAATGAGATGGGCTTTTATGTTCTAATATTAGAAAGATGCCCACAATAGACTGTTCAGTGAAAAAACACATTGTGTAATTTTATATGTGTTTGTGTTTTAGAATGCATATACACATACATACATACATACATACATACTTGTATATTCATACATATTCATAGGAAATTTTTGGAAAGAGAAAGGAGAAACTTAGCAGTGTTTATCTTTGGAGAATAGGAAGGTAGGGAAATTAAGATGTAATAAAACAAGGCTGTAAAAATAAAACCAGTAAAAAAAAAAAAAAAAAAAGAAATACCTGCACAGTTGTCTATTTCTATGCAATACATTACCAAAAATGTAGTGACTTAAAACAATATCCATTTATGATCTTAAAGTTCTATAGAAGTCTAGGTAGGTTTGACCTCAGGGGGGGGCTCTCAAATTATCACAAGGCTAAAATCAAAGAAAGGTAGAAAAGATAAGCTGCTAGTTCTATAGGAACCCTCACCTGGTTTTTCTGCTCTGGGTATCTTAAGGCCAAAATCAAAGTGTCACCAGTTGACCTCCGAAAAAAACCAAAAGAGCTAGTTATTTTATCAGCAAAATGAGTTTATCTGGAAATAGCAGAGAGCTGTAATTTGGGACTAGCAAACTAAAGCAAACCATAGGTAAGTTTAAAAAAAAAATAAAAGAGGCTTTTATGGAGGGAAAGAGAAAGTTGGAGGGGAGTCCAGAGTGGTGGTGGCTTCTCATTGGCTGGGCTGTTGCTGGGCTAGGAGAAATTCTTCTTTCCCCCTGCTGGGGTCTGAGTGGTAGTGTGTAAGAACTCCCCCTTCAGGACTTCCCCCACTCCATTTAAAATGGGGCTTCCTTTATTTATGTTTACTTTGGGCTGGGCTCTAACTTGGATACTGGTAAAGAATCTACTTCCAAGTTCATGCATGTTGTGGACAGATTCAGATCCTTGTGGTCGTAGGACTAAGATCCCCATTTTACCCTAGTTGTCAATAGGAGGCTGCCCTCCTCCATCTTCAAGCCTGCAGTGGCACATCCAAGCATTCTCATGCTTCACATTTCTAACTTGTCCTGACAACAGTCAAAGAAAATTCTTTATCTTAAAGGGCTTATCTGATTGGGGCAGGCCGACTCAAATAAGCTCTGTATATTAAGGCCAGCTGATCTGGGACTTTACTTACGTCTGCAAAATCCCTTCCTCTTAGTACCTAGATGAGTGCTTCAATAACTAGGGGACAGGAACCTGAGGGGACCATTTTTAAATTCTGCCTACCATAATAATACATTGATACTATATTTTGATTCAGATGGTTAAGTATGAGCTGTAAAAGTGATACTTACCGAGGATGAGCCACAGACTAGATGTAGAAAAATAACTGAGACCTACTGACTCCAAGCTTTTACAGTCCTAAGATCAAATGTTGCTCCATTGGTCAAAATTCCTAACCTTTTGCGTCTTCAAAAATTGTTTTACTAGAAATTTGCAGCTAGTTTCTTAGATTCATTTATACAAGGGTTTCTGGAAGAAAAAAATGGAAAGAAGTCTCACTTTACTATTGTACAACTCTGGGAATTTAATTAAAGACAGGAAATACTCTTAAACCTCTAAGTACACATAACCTATTAAGGTTAGTATCTACTTGGGAAAACTTTCCTAAATTACTGTCTATCTATCTGTAATATATAGGGACTTTATTTCTGAAGAATTAGTCACCACTGTGTTTGCTGCTCTGTTCACCAAGCCTCTCTTCAAAGTACAGCTGAGCTAAAGGAGGCCCATAGAGGTGAAAATAATCAGAGAACTGGAGAGGTTATATGAACAATACAACTCCAAGTAGAAACTTAGAAAACTCAGAAAAGTACTGGGTAGGCACATGGGGGTTGGGCAAGAAAACACCCCAAATCCCACTCTTCAAAACACCCTGTGAACATTTTGATGTGCATTCCTTCATTATTTTTCCTGCTCCCCACATCTACCCTTAGGGCATTGGCTTAACAAACACAGCCCAGAGCATAAATTAAGGTGGTTTCCAAGTAGAAACTATGAGACATTGTATTCTTTTTTTTCAAAAAGTTTTTATTATTTCAGAAAACTGTGAGGACCTTCCTCTTTGAAACTTGTGTGGGACTTTCTTTTTGAGTCACACATTGGATTCACCACATTACAACTTGCTCTCCTTGCAATTGTGCTTGATCAGTTGTTCTCATTCATCAGATGTAAAGCAGAACAGGATGAGGATAAAAGACGATGGATTTACAGGCGTGCTGATGCAAAGAATTGAAAGTTAATGGTCTGGCAATGAAATAGAGATAGGGAAAAAATAAGCAAGGTGGGCTAATGAATTCGAAGAAGGCAATCTGGGATGGAGCAGGATTAGTAAACCTTCCAGGGTGCCAGAGACATACGTGACCGCATCCCTGATTTTGGCAAGGAATTTCATAATAACCCGCTCTCCCGAGAATGCCAACCGTAAGCCTGGAAGAAATGTAGCTGGGCAGCAAGGGATTTAGCAAAACCTGAAATTTTGGCTCTCGGTGCCAACCAAGTCCTTAATCTGCTCACTGACGCCAAATGACTCCATGCCATCGTAAAGGTGTGACAAAATCTCACAAGAAATTTTGCAGGCTCTGTTCCTAGGACTCTGATCTTCAAAGCTGATATGGTTAAAAAATAAAATGTGAAATTCTGATTGCAACAAGCAAGCTGATAGTTGGTAGAAAAATCTGGAAAATTATATGGAAATATAAATCCCGCTTAAACATACTACCCAGGGATAACCCCGGTCAACATTTTATTGTATCACTTGTCTTTTTTTCCTCTATGTATTGTGTGTGTGTATGTGTATGTCTATACATGTGACTGAAATGCATGTGTTGAAACTTTTTATTTTACTCCATTCCTGCCAACACTAATGTTACAGCTTTTCAGGTTCTGTTGTTATAAGCCAAACATAATATCATAGTGCTTTTCCCAATTTTATTGAGATATTATTGACATGTAACATTGTATTTAAGATGTTGAACATAGTGATTTATATATCTATATACACACACACATGCACATATATATATATTCTCACGTAGTTACACTTTTTTTCTTGTGAGAACTTTTAAGATTGACTCTACATACTGTATGTACTCTGCTCTGTACACAATACAGTATTGTTAACTGTAGTCCCCATGCTGTCCAAACATCCCCAGAACTTAATCAGATTTCTTAATCTAGCGTGTGTGTCCATGCTGTATGATTTCACAATGCATCTGTTTCTGTGATTTCAAGTAGTTCATAAGTCAGTTTCTCTGAATTATGGAGAATACATCTTTCTTATTCCATATTGCACCCACAGTTTTATTTTTTAATCCTTAGCCTTTGTGTAATTGCCAATTGTTGGCTTAAGTAATGACACATCTTGCCCTTCCTGCTTAAGGAAAAGGATGATAAAATCAGATGAACTGACGTCAGTCATTGTGTTTTCCTAGTTTGGGGTATGGCTTTGTGTTGAGTCACTTATCGAGGGTATAGACCAGCATCATTAGTATTTGTTAATTCCTTCTGCAGCTCCGTCTGCCCTGTGAACTGCATTTATCATTTTGGTCCTTTGAGAAGAACGTAGAGTTTACATGCCTGTTCCTAATAATAATCTAATAACTGGCATCTTTCATATTCCCCCAGTCTCTAAGTGTGGAATTTAATTAGAATGGCCTTTGATTTAGCTTTTTGGTTTCTCCTTTATTATAAATTGAACCTTTTGAAAGCGGATGCCTAAATTTAATTTTAATGCTTCCCCGTGTTAACAACAGTGGTATTTGTTTTTGTTTTCATTGATATTTTTAGAAACGTGGGTCCCCTGGGCAGCCACTCAGGAAGATTTTACTCCCCCATCCATTGGGAAGGGCTCTTCTTTTTTTAAATCAAAATTTGGCAGTATTTTTTGTTTATGCATCAGCTGTGGATTTTCTTTGACTTGTTTTCTAAAGTACCAATTAGATCTTAATTACATGTTTTTCAAGTTAAAAGACACAATATTTACTGATGGATTAAATGTGGGGTGAGAGAGTTGATAAAAGGTGGCTTCCAGATATCTTGCTGAGAATGTGCATCAGTAGAAGGGGTGCTTCCCACGATGGAGAGGACAGGAAGAACAGATCTGAGGCAATGCTTAGCAGTTCCCCTGGCCACTGATTGGATTTAAGATGTCCGTGAGACATCTAAGTGACATAAACAAGCAGTGGTTATTTGGGCTGGAATTCAGGAGTCTGTGCTGGTGATAACAGTCTGGACCACTCATTTACAGATAGTATTTAAAGCCTTGGGAGGGCATGAAGTCATTGAGAGAAAGGGTTTTGGAGGTTCTGAAGACAGAATCTAGGGCTGAGTCTACAGTGCCAACATTTAGAGACTCTGAGAGGACAAGTAGCCACCAAGAAACAGAGAAGCAGCACCCTGAGAGGCAAGAGGGAAAGAGAAGGTGGTGTCACAGACCCCAGGAGAAGACAGGGCTCCCAGGAGAGGGGGTGGTGAATTTTAATATTAAGTTGGTAATCTATCAGGCAGATTGCAAGTAATTTGTTGAAAGAGTAAGTAACTGTTTATAAAGAAACATGCAGGGCTCCATTTTACTCCAATGACGAGAAATGCAGCCTCGAAAGCAAGGTTTGTTTTCCCCCCAGAGAGGAAGTCCTGTTAAATATCCAAGTACTTATGAAGTCCCACGTGTTATAGTGCATTGTCTCAATAGCTTTATTTTCAAAGTCATTTTAGCAAGTCTTCTATGACTTTGTTTGTAGTATAATCTGTTTCTACCATTGTTGAAAGCTGAGGCCAGACTATTGCCTTTCACACTCTTGATTAGTTTGGTTGCTAAGGTACTAGACCCTCTCCCAAGTCCACAGAACATTCAGCAAACGCAGTGTTTCACCAAAATCAAGGAAATCTGAACTGTTCTCTTTCTGTTAGAAAATAGACACCAGGAATCCTTGAACTTATTTTTTTTCTATGAGAAAAGAGATTCTTAGAAATTTTGGAGGGATAAGAATACTTAAGAAACTCAAGTCTCTCATAGTCAGTTTTCTTGAATAGCAGTGGGATAGAATCCTTTTAATTTCAAATTCTGTAAAATATTACAAATGGAGATTAAAATAGTTGGTTTATGAACTTGGTCTGCTTTTAGATTAGACATCTTCAGATTTGAATCTTACACAGTGTGAGAATGATATATTTCATTGTTTTAAAATTTATAAATGACAGGTATTATTATGTCTTCTAAATCTTAAGAAGTTGATATGTTCAAACTGGCTACACATAAAAACCTTTTTTTATCTGCTGGTTGAAGAATAGGAGATTGCTTTATGTTTAGGGTTGCCTTTCTTCTAAGATAGATGATCAATAAATGATCACCTGGAAAGTGAAAAGGCACATTTAAAATCCTTGCTAAATCACCTCTGCCCTCACCCTTGCGGTTTTCACTGCTTGATGGTGTCAGACTGGACAGGCTGCTTTGGTGATTGTCACAGTGACGTTGGTTTTGCTGGCGCTGTGATGCTTCTGGTGCTTGGCAGCCTCTTCACTAGCTTACTCCCAAGTTCTCTCTGAACTTGAGTTAGAAATCCTCAGCAGTATGTCAGTACAGACTGTCTTCTTCAGCCCGTTAGCTGGTGAGAGCGTGTGGATTCTATCACAGGGAAACTCACTGTCCCTTGGAGATAAAAGAATCTGAGACGGGGGTCCCCTTCGCACGGGGAACAGCCCGCTGTCTTTCTTAAGCACCCCGTGAACTTGATAGGAGGCTGCGTGCTCCCTCTTGGGCAACCTGTAAGGGAGGTTGAAAAGTCTGTATTTTAAATTCAGGTACCCATGCTAAAGAGCATTTTCTTAAACATCAGGTACAGCAGTGCCGTCTCCATCCTTGAACTTACTCACTCTGCCATAATTACAATTTCAGCGTTAATGTTGCTTCGATGCAGATTTTTGTGTTTACGGCAATAACGTGTGGTGCTTCTGCACAAAGCCATGCAAATTGCAGGCTTTTCAAGTTCGAAGCTTTTATGTTAGGAGTAACTGGGTAATTGCAGAGCCTGTCATGGAATGTTGAGATGTGCATACCCTGTGGTAACCATCACATGTCTAGAGGGTTCAGCTGTGGGAAGGGGAGCCCGTCAGCACTCCTTCACCAGAGTCTGCAGCAGATTTGGTTTCTGTAGATGAGGGAAGAGAGAGGTGGAGAAACTTTAGAAGAATGTACATGCAAGAAAAGGCAGATAGTTTTAGGAAGAAGAATTTTTGCTTAACAAATGAAATTTCGGATTTAAGAAAAGTCTTTAAAAACCCTTTTTTCCTGTTCACAAAAGCTGTACATGTTTATTATAGAAAATTCAGAAAATACAAGAAAATATAAAGAAGAATATAAGCATCATGTATATTCTTTTTTGCCACTCAGAATTAACTGCTTGGCATTTGGGTATTTGTCTAAATATGTAGATTTTACATATCTACATCTATTGTAATACTTAAAACACTTATGTATATATAAATGTGCTTACAAACATAAATTTACATGTATACATATGCCTCTGTATATACATATGGGATCGGATATAAGCTTGTACCTCTGTCATTTTGGTATTACTTTGAGATTATTATATACAATTAAATGCCTTTTTATTTCTCAAATACTTGGTTTTAATGAGTATAAAATGTTCTATTTCATGAATGTGCCATAGTTATGTCCCCCTAATGAGTATTTTGGCTCTTTCCCGTTTTTTGTTCTTATAAGTAATATTGTGGTAAATAGCATCGTACATGAGTCATTGTGATCAACTTTGGTTAGTTTCTCAGCTTAATCTGCGAAGGGATTCCTTAAAGGGCTGGCCTTCTATTGTCCTGTATTTCTGCTATTGGGTCTACCATTGTTGTCAGACTGAGATCTTTGAGTCCGTAAGAGTCGAGGATTGTGTCCACAGGAAATGCTGTTTAATGCTTGCAGCAGATGACATTTAATAAGCATCAGGAATGTGTTGTGTAGGCACCAAAATAACTCGACACGGATCTACGTACATCTCAAGCGTGTTCTCTCTGGGTGAAACAATAGCTCGCTCTATAAAATTCCAGGAACTTGCACCCACTGACATCATGGTGACCTGGTAAAGGTAGTGAGGTAAATGGAAAAGGAGCTATTACACGAAGCTGCAGAGTTGTTCACGCTTCACACCGTGTTCCTGCTTTCCTGGGCACTGAGGACCAGACTCCAGTGTAGAAACCTCAAGCTGTCACGTAACTCAGTAATCCCGCTTCCGGAACCCTTTTAATTTTGACATCTAGTAACAACTGAGAAAGTACAAATGATATATGTACTAAACACTGGACCTCAGCTCTACCATGTATCTGCAGTACTTCTTTGGGCAAATCACTCTCAAGATCTCCCCTCCTTATCTCTAAAATGGAAAAAATGGAACTGCCTCCTTGCAGCCTTATCTGATAGCTTAAATGTGATAGTATTTGCCATATTATAAAGTGCCATAGTGTAAGGTTTTAAGAGACTGTTGAAGTATTTTACCCAACTTGAATTCATAATGTAGTTAAAATGATAGGATAACATAGTGTGTAAATATTAAACAAGTTAGAACACAGGCTTGTTGGAGTCCCCGAGAGGGTTGCTGGCAGGGGAATGTGGCATCCTGGTGACTGTCTCTCCTGGGGCACATGAGTAGTAGTCTGTGATATCTTATTTTTGGCATACCAGCCTTTGGAGGTCCCTCAGTTGTGTACTTACTCTGGTTTAGAGCTGACTTGAGAAATGAATGGCATTTAAAAAAAAAAAACACAGTCAAGTCCAGTGGATCAGAACCATCGCAGTTCCAGGGGAGCTGCCTCAGGTTTAGGGAGTGGGGATGATTTGGGAGTAGAGTTCACAGCCCCTTCTCCACCTTTGCTCCAGCCAGAGGAGATTACCTTTGTCACACTCTGGACTAGAGAGTAATCTTTTGCTTGAGTTAAAGATTTAGTGTGTACACATGAGCAAACACACACATTCAGGCTTGAAAACTATTCTAAGGACACTGAAACCCAGTGCAGCCAGGTGTTAAGGCTTCTTGGTGTCAGAGCCAGATCTGGAACCCTGCTTCCTGGTCACTACCTCTTGCCCGCCTTCTAGCAGAGCTCTGGAATCTGGCCCTGGAAATGCCTTCTGGAGGGATTTGGGAAGACCTGGGTGAGCTTTGACTCACTCTCTCCTCCTGGGCCTGGCACAGTGTCTACATCAATGCTTTTCTTTTGCTTTTCTTTCTCTCTCTCTCTCTTTCTTTCTTTCTTTCTTTTTCTTTTTTGAGACTATTCTCTACCATATTTTTTTTTAATTGAAGTATAATCAGTTACAATATGTCAATTTCTGGTGTATAGCATAGTGTTTCAGTCATACATAAATGTTTTCATATTCTTTTTCATTATAGGTTACTGCAAGATATTGAATATAGTTCCTGTGCTATTCAGAAGAAATTTGTTCTCTATCAATTTTATATGTAGTAGTTA
This sequence comes from Camelus dromedarius, assembly GCF_036321535.1. Lineage (NCBI taxonomy): Eukaryota > Metazoa > Chordata > Mammalia > Artiodactyla > Camelidae > Camelus > Camelus dromedarius. Next base: position 44,766,216 of record NC_087438.1, read on the forward strand.
ATATTTGCAAATCTCGAACTCCCAGTTTATCCCTTCCTACCCTCCTTTCCCCCTGGTAACCATAACATTGTTTACTGTGTCTGCAAGTTTGTTTCTGTTTTGTAGATGAGTTCATTAGTGTCTTCTTTTTTCTTTCTTTCTTCTTCTTCTTCTTCTTTTTTTTTTTTTTTTTTTTTTTACATTCCACATATGAGTGATATCATATGGTATTTTTCTTTCTCTTCTGGCTTACTTCACTTAGAATGATGATCTCCAGCTCCATCCATGTTGCTGCAAATGGCATTATTTTATTCTTTTTTATGGCTGAGTCATATTCACTGTTTTTCTTTCTTTGTGTTTCTTCTCTTCTACTCTGTCAAAGAAGTTGGTCCCCCACCTGAAGTGGAGGGGAGAGCTCATTTTTTTCCTGAAGGAAACACATGAGTTTATACCCATTTTATTGTTATCATGTATGGTGTGTTTGAAGGATAGAGAAAAATTCCAGATTATTTTCGGAATGCACTGTTGCTGTGATACATCAAAAGAGTAACCAGTAGTTAGGAGATGAGAAGGGTAATAGTGTACAAACAGCCCCCACGTGACTAAATCAGGCCAAGGAGGGCCAGCAGGAAATGGTACCTACCTAGTAAATGCGTGGGCTGATAGAGAAAAAAATTCCTACACATCTTTATGGAAACTGTGCATCCACTAATTACAGTGCTGCTGAATCTCCTGCTGACATCCCCCTCACGAGTGGAGATTCTCTGCTACAGGTGCACCAAAGGATTTCCTCCAAAGCATGCATATTCCACAGTGGTCCATTTATTAAGGTATCAGGTGTTGGTGAGCTAAAAACCAGCATTTGATTACATGGACTACGTTCACCTTTTTTCCTTAGCTATAAAGAAGTTATATTCCAGGTTAATTAAAGGTGGTCTGCTGTCAATCAAGTATGACCCTGTACAAGTCTCTTTACTTGGCTTTAATTTCTTTTTCTGTTAAAGGAGGAGGTTGGATTAGATATATTTTTTTCCTAATAATCTTTAAAAATATTTCTTCTAAGGCTATAACACCATATTTCTTGATTTTTTTGTTTGTTGGTTTGTTTTTGAAGGAGATTTTTTTCACCCTCTGTTTTCAGGATTAATTCATATTGATCTTGTGTTCTTCATTGGGGTCGTACTGTTAATATTCTAGGTGTTTGAAGAAAAATGATCTCTTAGCATCTAAAATATTAAGGAAAAGACTTGGGTGGGACAGCAAGTTGGACTTTACAGACCTAAGATGGAGGGAGGGAGACATGCCTGAATGACCCACAAGCACATTGTAGATAGGGTCACTGTTTCATTTCATCATCATCTGAAGATGGGTGTTCTGTTTGGACTTTTGATGGGGCAACTGGTGCTGTTCCTTGGACCTCCAGGCACACTTTGGAGACTATCGCCTTGTTTATTAGTTGTAGCATTACATCCAAGTTTGTGGAAAGTATATCTATAAACTGGAACAATTAGACCTGAAAGCCTCCTTTTGCACATGTGGGAAGGTTCCGGGACTCTGTAGTAGTTACCAGAGTGACCAGCCATTAAAGGAATGAATTTAGTGTTGAAGGTTTTGAAAGAGGGAGAGAGAGAGTGAGTGAGTGAGGTGTGTGTGTGTGTGTGTGTGTGTGTGTGTGTGTGTGTGTGTGTGTGTGTGTGTGTGTGTGTGTGTGTGTGTGATACTCAGGCAAGGAACATACCCCAGTTCAGTGTTAAGAGATGCAAATCATTTTAAATAGGTCAAAGGAAGGAAATGAAGCAAGTTCCTTAATTGGTAAAAAGCCTGCTTCCTTGTGGGATCAGTACTTTGGCTTAAGAATGGATACATTCTAGCATCCTTGAAATTGAAAGAAAAAAGAAATGTGACTTGGTTCACATTTATTTCTTTGGTGCCAGTATTTCAGTGGAACTCAGGAAATAGAGGTTTTCAGCTGATTACTAGTCATTTCATTTAACAATTTTGATTTTCGAAAGAGAAAGGCCAAATGCAAATTCTTCTCCCTCCACGCGAGACCAATCAAAATAATGAAATACCAGGGGGTAGGGTGTAGCTTAAGTGGTAGAGTGCATGCTTAGCATGCATGAGGTCCTGGGTTCAATCCCCAGTACCTCTCTAAAAATAAATAAACCTAATTACCTCCCCTCCCCCACCAAAATAAAATAATTAAACAATACAATAATAAATAAAATAAAAAGGAAATATTAAAAAATAATGAAAAATCAGTCTTCACCTGATTTGCAAATATTAAAAAGCATACATGGTAATAATTATTTTCTGGTGAGATGGGTATTCTCAGTACATGAATGTAAATTTAGAGTCTTTTTAGAAAGCAGAGTGATACGTCGAAAACCCTAGAAATAGTTCATATCACTTGACCTATTTGCTCTTCATGAAATATAGCTTAAGGAAATAATCAGAAAACTACTCAGAAATTCATATATCAGGATGTTAATTGCAGCATTATTTATAAGAGCACCAAAATAGAAATGGCCTAAACACTGAATAGAAGAATGATGCTTAAATTGTAGTCTGTCTGTGTAATGTTTAATCTGTAGCCGTTAAAAAATCACATTTTAAAAAATATTTAATGGCATAAAGGAAAACTATAATCGCAACCTAATTATAAAGAGCAGGATACAAGAACTGAATATGGTTTACGACCCTATTTAAAAGTATTTTTGTATATACATGTACACGCTGTCAAAAAATAGACCAAAGAAAAACACCGTGACATTATTTTAGCAGGATTACCAATTTCATTTTTATAACTTAAGGTATTTTGCAGTCCTCAACCTTGAGCCCATGTTAGCTTTAGAATTAAGTTTTTTAAAGTTATTTTAAAAGCAGTTCCTTTTCTATGGATTCTAAATGTTTCATCAGCAAAATCCTGTGTGCATATTACTCCCACCCTCACCATCTGCCTCCAGTTTAAAGCAGTTAAATGGTTTTATGTTTAGCATTTTCCAGTATTAGTAGTACTACTGGAGTTATCCCCTCAGTCTAATTTATCCTTAGTCAGCCCCATGGGGGTGATGGGCACATGCTGCTACCTTCTACGTGACGTCACCTAGAAAAGCATGTGTCTGCTGGAGGGCAGTGTCAGATCTGGGTGAAGACTGGAGTGTTTTTATGACATACATTGCTGAATAAAAATATCTTTTTCCTTTCTTTTGGTCTGAGTTAATTGCTGTTGGAAAACATGATGAAACCAGGTAGCAGAACTTTTTCCTATATTAGAAAAAAAGGATGTTGTTAATTGAAAATATGTAAGTAAAATTGTTCTGTGCTGAGGTTCAAAAATGAGATATTCTGCCCTATAGAAGAAACATTTTGTTTACTGTAGCTTCGTAGCAGACAGTGTCAAAGCTGGCCCCTCACTTAGGCGTTACTTCCTTCATTTTCCACCTGATAGAGCATGTTTTTAACATTAGGTTTTAAATTATTCTATGAAATTAAGAGCTTTTATAACATTTGAAATTTCTTATTGTTATAACTTGATGACATTAATAACCAAATGTAGATGTTGTCTTTATTTAATGTCTTGGTAAAACAAAGCCAAAGAGTCCTACTGCAGTACCCTTGGGAAACTAGTTCTGGTCCAACACTGGCCAAGATTCACTGATGGTGTAGTTGGGCATGACACCACTCCTAACCTGCTGCTCCACTAAAACCAGGGTCTCCTGGAGGTCACATGCCTTGATTGCTTTATTAGACAATGTGAGCTTACTCAGTGTGAACACCTTGCAGTATGTGATATCAGAACTGTTCCCTACTTCTTGACTATTTCTCTTCCCTGGCTTCCTATGATACGTCCTTCTGTGTTTCCATCCTTCTTGTCGGCTGGCGCCTTTCTGTTTCCCCATCCATTTTAACTCTTGGGATCCCTTGGGTTGCATCCTTTGTCACCCTTTTACTTATGACAGGCACTTCTTGACCAAGGTCATCTGCTGTCACGCATGTGCTAATTTTTCCCTACAGTTTTATCTTGGGTTTTTCTCCATCAGAATGTGTCTCACCAGCACCTTAAACCCAATTGTTATTCAATACCAAGTTTCTTATCACCAGTTCTGTTTAATCTCAGTTACTGGCAACATCATCCATGTGGTCACCCAAGCTAGCAACCTCGGCATCATTTTTTGTTAAACCCTTCCTGCTAAGCCTTCCTCTGAAATGGGTTTTATACCTGGCTCCTCTCCCAAGCCAGTGGCTCAGGGCTTTTGCAGTAGAATGAGAACTGGGCTCCATCTTGCTGCATCCTCTCACTGCCTTGCAAATCTGTTTTCTACATGAAAGCCGTTGTTTTTTAAGACATGAACTTAATCATGTCTTTTATCTAAAGAAATATATCCCATGATTTGTAATGACATACACCAGAGTGGTGGATGTCTCCAAGTGTGATCCAAGGACCCGGAGCACCAGGAGACTAGTTAGAAATACAAACTCTCAGGCTCTACCCAATCCTCACTAATTAAGTAACTGCAGGGGCAGTGCCCAGTAATCTGTGGTCTAATAAATCCTTGAGGTGATTCTGATGCACTCTACAGTTGAAGAATTACTGCACTGTAGGTCCCAAAGCCTTGCTGCACACTTGAATCACCTGTGGAGCTTAAAAAATACCCAGGTCCCAGACCAATTAAGTCGGAAACTTCCTGTGTCTGAACTGGCATCAGTATATATCTTTTTAAAAGCTCCCCAGGGTATTTTGATACATACTAAGGTTAGAGAACAACTTAATCTATAAAATTCACTTTCTCCAGTAGAATCTAAATTAGTGTTTCTCAAACTTGAGTGCACTTTGGAATCACCTGGGAAGCTTTAACAATGACTGATCCTGCCCGCACCCCAATCCCCATTCTGATTTAATTGGACTGAAGTGTGACTTGCTCGTTGGGGTTTTTTTTTTTTTAAGTTCCCTCAGCTATTTGAATATGAAGCCAAGGTTAAGAATGACTGTTCTAAAGACAGGATCCTGAAACTCTAGTATGCCCAGGAATCACCTGGGGTACTTGATAAAAACAGGAGGGAAGAGTCACCTGGAGTACTGCCCTAAAGGACACTTTCAACTGGCCTTCAGATTTTCCAGCTTGATCTTCATTCATTCTCTGTGTGCCCCATCATTTACTCCCTTGCTCAAATTTCCTACAATTCCCTGTCTCTGCATCAAATTACTTGGCTTTCCTTAAATGTACCTTACTTAAATCATTGGGAAAATGTAGATTATTAAAGCCAATGAATGGTCTTGAATCAACTGATTAGCCACTTGGAAAAGAAATAAACTGGACTGCTGTATCTCACTCCTTATACCAAATAAATCCCATGTAGATAAAGAAAAGCGTTTTTAATTAAAAAAAGAAAGAAATTGTAAAAGTACTAGAAGAAACTATGGTTACATTTATAAAATAATTTGAGAGTGGGGAAAGCCTTTCCAAACAAGGTACAAAACCTAAAAGCCATAAAGAAAAATGGTTGATAAATTAGGTGAAATAAAAATTTCTCAACAGAAGAGTTACGGCAGCAGTAAAAGATAAGCACAAATGGGAGAAACATCTTCACTGTATTGGCAGAAGTGCCTCAATATACAAAAAAAAAAAAAATCCAAAAACAAAACAGCAAATCATTTTTTAAGATGACTAATAGAACAACTCAGAGGAGCAAAGTAAGGATTAGGTACTTTGCACAAAAAGAAACATGAATGCTAAGTTAACATATTAAAAGATTCTCAGCTTCACTTATAACCTAAAGAGATGCATATGAAAATAAAGTGATGGGACCAAAATCTGAAAAAAAAAAAAAATCAGCATTGGCAGGATTGAGGGGAGATGGTGTCCTATATGCCATGAGTGAGAGTGCACATTAGGGCAGTTTCTGTGGAGAATAATTGAGCTATATGCACCAAAGTGAAAAATGAATCCACTTTGGGGCTCAGTAGTTCTGCTTCTAGGTATTGGATATAATCATCTAAGGATTCAGAAGATTTTCATTGAATCATCAAAACAGTGAAATCAATCTAAAGACCCATTAATAGAAGATTAAATTATGGTACCAGATACACTGGAAATTCATTCAATGCTGGAGATGATGACAGGGCTGATACAGAAAGTTGATCTTTCTATATCTATAGAATATTAATCAAAAAACAAGTATAGAATATATAAGCAGTTATCTCTTGAATAGTCGTGGGGGTTAGGCGCACTGACCCCCTGTGTGGTTGAAAATCTGCATATAACTTGGAGTGGCCTTCACATAATTACCATTTTTTGTTGTGTGTAGTAATAACATTTATGATTTACTCTTTTAATGTCTTTCAAGTACATAATACAGTACTGTTAATTATAGTCACCATACTGTACCTTAAATCCCAGCAGTTATTCATCTTACAGCTAGAAATTCATACCCTTTGACCAGCATCACTTGATTTCCCACAGCCCCTGGCAACAACCATTCTACCCTGTATTTCTATGAGCTTGAGATGTCTAGACTCCACATGTAAGTGAGAACCTACAGTCTTTGTCTTTCTCCACCTGACTTATTTTACTTAGTATAATGCCCTCCAGGTCCATCCGTATTATTGCAGTAGGCAGGATCTCCCTTTTTATGATTGAGTAATACTCCATTCCTCCCAAGTGATTCTCTTGTTCAACGCAGATTGAGAACTGTTTACTGACCTAAGGGCATGGAAGAGGGGCATGAGAAAAATAGAAGGCAAGACTCTCGGTGCCAGGGAATTTCCAAGATCTCGTACTGTATGTTTCGGGGGAAATGAAAGTCAGAATTCTGATTCATTAGACACTTGGTATATTACATATTATTTTATGGTGAAGCAAGAGAATTAAATGTCTTTGATTCTTTTAGATCTCAGTGTATTTCTGAGTTTGAAAACGATCAAGTAACTATTAAAAAAAATACATACACATATTTTGCTTCTGTCAGATGGAGTTCCTGTGTAACAGAAGCCAAAGGAACATTTAGCAGTTGTTAAGTTGGACCATCTTAAATTTAGTATTTATATTTTTAAGCAGAACTGAAAGGAAGAGGTTTATAATAGAAATTACATTTAGATTACATTTAGCAAGTTGTATGAATGTGCAGCATTTCACTTAAACACTTCCTTTTTGACTAGAAATTACTCAGCAATTGAAGCAAACAATCTGAGAAGAACCAATTTCCTGATATCATCCACCCCCTTTTAGGTAAAAATGGAAATTCTTTATATCTCATTATGTTATGGAATTGAAATCCCTTCATGTAAGTTAGAAAAAAATATGCACACCTTAGGTTATATTCTTTAATTCAGTCTTTTATCCACATTCAGAGACTAATTAATTATCTAAGATTAATAGAATACATCAAATTTCATAAAATTGCATGAAACTTCAGAATATCTGTTATAGTAGCTGTGTTCTTACCTCCCCTTCCTTGACCTTACAGACGATCCTCAGTAACTTTAAACAAAAGCTAAAAGTAATTTCTTCTCTATTGCTGCAAAGATGAATTACTATAGGTGGGTGGAAAACATACAACTAAAAATCAACTTTCTTCATCACTCTTGACATTCACCAGTCTTTACTCGGGATCACCTTGAGATGTGACATCAATTCAGAGTAATAAGGAAGGGTCAAAGAAAAGCTAAAACATTCTCGAGAACCCATTATAACACATCTCCAAGGAATTCGTGTCAATGCCACAGCATTTCAAACATACTACACAAATTCCAGAGGAATGCGCCATGAAATGGAGACAGAGGCATCCGTGATAGTCTTATGACATAGAAATTGACCTGTTACTGGATCTCTCTTTCACTCCCTACGTGTTTTCTACCCTATAAGCTCATCAGTCATTCCTTGGAAAGTAGGACATGTTCATTTGTTCAGAGTCTATTTTAAACACAGTACATTCTCTGGGTCTTATCGTCATTGAGAGTTTGTTTTTTACTGAGTAATTTTGATACATTTAAGGGCTTTCGTTTAAGAAAATGTCTTTTTTGTGTGAATAAGGATCCAGAATTGGTCTCACATCTTGTGAATCTAGAGTTGGTGATGTACCAATCTGCTTCTGTCAGTAGACTTTTAGCTCTTTTGGGTCTTGTTCACCTGATATTTAATCTGTTTTAGCTAACAGGTAGCTCAACGCACTGTACCTAAAAAGAACTTAATGAGTAGTTGTTAAATTAGAAAAAAAACACATTTCTAGTTTACTGTGTAACAAGGGCTAGGTTAGGCACTGAGAAGTCAAAATACACTTTTTGTATGTCTGCACATGTAACCAGAGTTTATCCCTCACCAGCATTGCATTTAGAATTATAAGTTAGTGAGAGGAAAAAAGACATGAAGTACAGTATACATGGCATTACATTTCATTCAGCTTTACCTATGGTGACAGGACATAGAATAATTGAAGTTATCATTACCCAAACTTCAGTGGTGAGCCTACAGAATTTTCCTCTCTGCAGACCTTTAACTAGCACTGTTATCTCATTTGGGTATCTCAAACAGATCAGGGCTATTAAATCTACTAGGCATTAAATAATGTGAGCTGGAAAAATGTTATTTGCTCTCAAGTGCAATTGAAAAAAAACTGTAACAGAAGTTTTAAATGTTTAATTGTAATATAAATGCTACATATGAGAACTGCGTAAGTATAACATTGTTATATGCAATTGCAGACAGTGTGGAGCATTAGAACATTTTCATATATTTTAAATTATTTGCGGTGCTGCTTCCATAAAGAAAAGTTCATAAATCTTTTGCAGGTTTTCAAGGTTATTTTACATTTTTTAATTGCAGTATAGTTGATTTACAATGTTGTGTTTCAGGTGTACAGCATAGTGGTTTGTCTTTTTGTTTGTTTGTTTGTTTGTTTGCTTGTTTATTTATTTTTGCAGATCACGTTCCATTATAGGTTATTACAAGATATTGGTATAATTGTCTGTGCCATACAGTAAATCCTTGTTGTTTATCTATGTTCTTTCTAGCAGTTTGTACCTATTAATCCCATACCCCTATTTTGTCCCTCCTTCCCTCCTGCTCCCCTTTGGTAACCATAAGTTTGTTTTCTGTATCTGTGAGTCTGTTTCTGTTTTGTTTATAGATTCATTTGTATTATTTTTTCGATTCCACATGTAAGTGATACATATACATATAAGTATTTGTCTTTCTCTGTTTTCTTTCACTAAGCATAACACCCTGCAGCCATGTTGTTGCCAATGGCAGTATTTTGCTCTTTTTTTATGGCTGAGTAATATTCTATTGTGTATCTATACCACATCTTCTTAAACCAGTCGTCTGTTGATGGGTGCTTGGATTGCTTCCACGTCTTGGCTCTTATGAATTTCTTCTCACACTCCCAAGCCCTGCCCCCCCTCATTCTTCCCCATCTCAGTTAGAGCCACCATCCATCCACTTGCTTAGTCCTAAAATCTGGACTTATTTCCTCTTATTTCCTCTCTTTCCCCCATCATTCCACTCAGTCCAGCTTTTCAGTAAACTCTGGTGGCTGTACTGCCAGAACACACCTGAGATCTACTCCCATCCTGTCCCGACCACCATCATCTCTTACCCTGTCTATGCTGGTAGCCTCCTAACTGGTCTCCCTGCTTCATTCATGCCTGCTTGGATCCCACTGGTCACAGAACAGCTAGAGGGTTCTTTCTAACATGTAAATCAAATCACACCATTCCCCTCTCTTAGTGGAGGACTGATAAATATTTGTTGAATGAGTCAGTCAGCTGACAGTGACTCATGGTGCTGGCTGGAGAAGCATCAACATGGCAGGGATGGGGAAACCAAAAGAGGTTCAGAGAGGCCAGACTTTAAGAAGGCCTTGGTCTATTGCATGGAATTCTCTCTTCACTTGAAAACCCAGGCCTAAAAGTCTACTTCTATTTATTGGTGCTATGAACACTTGCCAACTCACCCGGAGAGCATGCCACTGAAGACCAATCAAGGTTTTTCTCTGTCAACTTAAAGTCTAAACAGCTGCCCATGTTTAATGAATATTCCGCAGTTAGATCTGGAGAGGGGCCAGTTTCTGAGATAGCTAAGCAAAAGGATTTCTAACTCTCTTCTTGCATCAGCTGGTTCTGGTAGCATAGACTGAAAATGCTCAGGTGAATTTGAATTGTTATTTTTCCAAGTTCCCTTAGCTTGAGGTCCCTGCATAACTCTTTCATGGTCCCTTTTATCTGCTAGCACTCGTCTTGTAAGGGGTCCTAGGTTTGGTCCTGTGAAGTTTGGTCTTCAGGTTTTTAAGCAGTGTCACTTCGTTGTTGTGAATCTCCTGTGGAGTGATAAGAAACACTGCTGCTGATTGTTATGGTGTAAAACGTCACAACTCATTTAAGCCGATCATCAAGTAATAACAACAAGGATTCAAGTAGGGGCTTCCTCTTTGATCCACCAGGAATTTCAAATGGCAATCATCATTAATTCTTGGATTCTCTCAGTCCGGTTAGGAAATCATGGCAACCAGCAGCTCTCATTTTGTGAACAGACAGCTATTAAGAGCACATTAATAATCTATAGTGGGTATAGCATATGCCTTTGAAAAAGATTTGCAGCTTGTTTCTCTGTGGTAAAGACACACAACTTCTTCAGGCTAATTACAAAGCAATTAAACAATTTAATTAATCTGGAAATCACTTTCTTAACAATAACTGCCTCTACAATGAGGCACCCTGTGTAGCTCCGTTAGGTAAAGTACTGTTTTGATGTACTGCCTGCGTATTAGCCATGCTAGTTCCCCCTGGGGATCGTGGAGTTAATTACCTATCCAATACCTGACCGCCATGAAGGTTTCCTTCACCAGGTCAGAAGCAGCAGTCTATAAAGTGTCCTCACACTCAGACATCCAAGAGCCAGCAAGTCCCTGGGAGTGGCAGGATTGGAGTTATCAGCAAGTGCTGCACATATGGGCAGAGAATTAACTGGCACCAGTTTTCATTGGAGAGTCTCCCAGGTATTGCTTTGCAGATGGGTGGATGAATTCAGAGAGCAGTGCTGTGAGGAGTGAAGGTCAAGTCTAGGACTCTGCTTTCAATCTGTCTTGCTTTCTCATCCTGGGGAAGTGCTGTGCATCCCCAAGTTAAGAACATATAAAGTGTGCTTTATAATTCTATCTGTTCTAAGCTAGTGTTGTTTTGTGTAACAAAATAGTGCCCCCAAGTCTTCAGAGACAACATAGAAATCAATTTTTATTTCAAATAAGAACAAAGACTTCAAAGATTGACTTCTGCCTATCTAGTCTGCTAATCTTGTCATTTCTCCCTAAGGAAACAATGAGGACTTTTCTGTAACAAATGACACAAAAGTCTATAGAATACTTATCCACTCTCTTCCTCTACTATTACTACCACCCTACTTCTCCCTAAAAGTTCCTTCTTAATTGGGCAGTCATTCTCCCAGACTGCTCACATTGGAAGCGTCAGTCACTTTGAGTTTGTAATCTTTTTTTCTCTCAGTCCTAATTGACACCAGTTACACCTGCTCACCAGCATAGCCTTCCTATGGGCTTTCCACACCCTACTCTGGCCCCTCCTCCTTGGCAACGCCTCTGTCCACTCAGCATACTCATGCCAGGCTCACATCTCTAGCGTCCCTCTCTTGGGTCCAAACATCTGTTAAGGCCCTCCTCTAGGTGGTACCAGTACACGTAGCTCACAGCTCATTGGCTTTACCAGTCTGAATCCCCTGCTTCTAGAGAGCCTACTGCGTTGTCCTCCTGCGTTTGTTAATTTTCTCCCCTCCCTGAAGTCCTTCCATTTCCTCTCTTATCTCCAGCTTGCTGAACTGCCCTCAAATTAAGCTATAGTCCATTGTCTTCAAGGAATTACCAGGTATTCTAGCTCTAGCCACCCTCATTTCCTCCAGCATCCCACCATGCCTAGGAGCCTTTGTGATAACATGGGGTGTGTGTACTTGCATTTCACCTAGCTCTTCAGTCTGATGAGAACAAGAAAAAAGAGCTGTGATTGGTGAGATAATAGAGCAGCTCTATAGTCTTGAAGCTGGGGGAGTTTGGCCTTGGTTTTCTAGCAGTGCAGGAGCAGAGAAGAAAGCGAGGAACATCCTCAATGAATGGGCCTGGAAAAGCAGCATAGGATGGGAAGGCCAAACCTGAGGATGAGAAATGGTTAATGGTAGCATTTTTTTTTTTTTTGTAAGAGTAGAGTTAAATTAACCTACTTCTCTAGCTCTAGCTCTAGCTCTAGCTCTACTCATGCATCCTCAAAGTGATGGGTCTCCACATATATTATAGGATGTTACATGGCTTCCTGGGGGACCACTCCTTCAAAATCTCTAAAAGTGGAAAGATCTTTAAGACAATTCCTTGTTTCTCCCTCCTTCAGATTGTTAAAAATATGTAATAAGCTCTGTCTAGTTGTTCTAGTTGATCTCATAGAATCTCCTGTTCTCTTTACGAAGAACACAGGGCTGAGAATTTGGTGCCAAGTTTCACTGGCCATGTTACTGATTCTCGGTGAATAGGGCAGCAGGGATTGTTCTCACAATGCCTTGGCTTCAGTTGTTTTGTTTCTCCTCATAATTTACTGGTAGTTTGCTCTATATGGGGTGCGAGCAAAGTGAACGTCTTTTTTCCAAATAAAAAACAAAATCGACAGGGAGATTTCTGGCATTTGATTTGTTTCCTTTTAGGAAGCAAGATTTCCAGCCATCTTGAAGTTATCATGACCTTTTAAGGAATATGTAGAGTGATGTACAAACTAAACTGGGAGGAGGGGAGGGGGAATGAAGGCTGTTGAGAGAGGTTGAAAGAACTTAATTTACTGTGCAGATAAATGCACAGAAAGAGTCCTGGATTACTGGCTGGCAAAAGCAGAATCTATTTCTCCAGGGGCCCAAGGAACAGCAGATGCAAAGGCATGATAAATTTCATTGCAGCAGGAAGAAAAGGCTTCTTGAGTCTCTCTCCATAAAGAAATGGGCTTCTCAGCGCTTCCCAGTTAAATGGCTTTAATTGTGCTGTCATAAACCTAGTGGCATCTGTTGAAGACATCACTATAAAATCTGAAACTTTAAGTTAATTGAAAAAATTTCATTAGAGGTGTAGCCAGTCCTGAAGTCCTCGAGGTAACACTGAAATGATCCACTGTAATGTTTTAGTCTATTCTTTTTGGCACACAGGTAATAAATGGTTTACCTTTACAGTTAGGCGCTGACTCCAAGGTGCCATCTTGTATTCCTTATGCCTAATTACAATTGTCATTTCCGGCGTGAAATCAGTAACGTGGCACCTGGCTTGCTGTTAAGGATTAAACATGTCTCCTTGATTTGTTTTCTATGTTTGGAGAACAGAGAGGATTAGTTTGCAGCCTTTCCTCACCTCCTTATTTGCACCAGCTACAGTCCCAGCCGGCCCTCCGGCAACTCTGCCAATGTGATTAAACACACAGAGGGAAGCAGGGTGCTCTAGAGTGCCCTGAACCCCCCTTCCTGCTGCCTGCCACGCTTTTTCAGTCATCAGCTGCAGGTTGTGTGGTCTGATGATGCAGGTAGCAAGTCCCCCCAGGAGCTGCCCCCTTACAGTGAGCAACCCCACGCTCCACCCGCCTCGGGAGGACTCGGAGAGGACCCCCTCTGCCAGCCTTTCCGTGGCTGTGGCTTACAAAGGCCTCCTGGCTAGTCATCACCCAGCTGCTCAGGAGCAGAGGGACTGCTGAAGAAAATATTGGTAAGGGCTGGTCCTGCTGGGCCATTTGAGGAATAGGTCTCAACTGCTGGTTTCTCCCCAGTATTTTATGACTAGTTCTGACATTTCAGCCTTTCCAGAAATGTACTTGGGAATACGACGATTTACTTTTGAAAACTCGGACTTTTATTCAGTTTCTGTAAATAAAAAAGACAGAGACTACCTCCCTCAAATAGAAAGCGCCACCTTCCGAGTTGAAGCTTACACTTCCTCATCCTCCTGCTGCTGGAGATGCTAACATCTGAAGAGCAGGAACCAAGACAGTTGCATAGTCATTATTCTGGGGGCCGGAATATTTAGATTACGGAATATACGGGCGACTGCCGGCTGGTATAGGTGTGTCTATTCATGTATTACACGCTTGGGAAGCTGTGCTGGAATCAAGCTGACCCCCTGTCTCTGCTCCAAGGAGAACAAAAACATGTGTTGACGAGATGGACATTTTATGAAGGTGTACAGAAATTTATTACTAAAGGGAAGAAGATTATGGATGTAGATAATGATACAAAAATAAAATCATGGTGAAAAATTTTTTTCTTTCTCTCTACAGGAAATAGCCCTCAAGATAGTCCGAGAAATTTCTCCCCCAGTGCCTCTGCCCATTTTTCATTTGCACGGAGGTAAGGACTTGTTGTGAACACAGGAATGAGTGTCAGGTAGAGATTCCCACCCCTCCCCCTGCTGCGTTCCCCCCCTCCCCTCACTTCCCCCACTCCTTCTGCTCCGCTCTCTCCCCGACACCCCTGCCTTCTGCCTTGCCAGGCCCTGTTCATTATCTTATAGGGCCCTCTCTGAAGCTCCCGGGCCCAAGGTCTCATTAAGGCACTGCAGAACTTTGTACTATTGCTTTAACAGTCTTAATAATGATTTATGCCTCCTCTTAGAGTTGTATGTGCCTCTCTTGGTCCTTCCCTAGATGGTGGGCTCCCACTGAGGGCAGGAAAAGCCTATTCCCCTCTTTTCTCCCACCCCTAGTACAGTGTCTTGTATCTGCTTTTGGTGCGCAACGAATTTTGACTGAATTATCTGAGCTTATATTATAAGGACTTGATTCATCTTTGTGTGCAACTGTTGTTGTTGTTGAAATACTTTTTGTTTTAATGAGCTTCCTTGGGATCACAAGGTATAAACTCTAAGATGCTCCTTTACTTGAGATCATCAAGCCAGCAATTTAGTCGGCTCCTTGAGATGATGCCATGAGGATGTTTTATGTTCTCTCTTCCTATCTTAGTTTGATTTGGACACCAAATAGCAAAGCAGCTGATCTCATATCTGAGTCAGTGAGTCATGAGAAAGTGTTGTTGCTCAGAGAACAGTGGGCCTGTGATCCAATTGCAAACCTTTTCAGTTCTGGATTGTCTGCTGTGATTTTTCCAAGTCGGAGGAGCCTACACAGCCACTTCTGTATTCTGCATGTGGGATTAGTGTACTTCACCCTGTCGGATTCCCATCTTCACCTTCCTGGGTACCATCATCCCTCTCACACACGTATACGCTGCCGCTTCCACCCAGGAAGAGCACACAGAAAATGAAATTGCCCCTTCAGCTGGGTTTCTGAATACTTGGGCTGGGTTCATTTTATGGTCTAAATGCCCTAGATATTTGCTAAATTTTCTTCAAAGACCTAATCATACCTTGAAGTGAAGGAAAGTAGCATTTAATTAAGACACATAGACAAGTTAAAAAAAATAGATGCAACACATGTGAATAACAAGCAAAACCTGCATTGTCTTCATTGCCATTTGTCAGCACGTAATACCTTTTAGATGACTAAATCCAGAGAAAAGGCTCCATTTGCAGCATTTTCTGAATCTTCTAAAATGAAGTTTGTCTTGTAAACATCACACATTCCCCACCTACGTGTACCTCCACCGTGGGGCAGACACAAGAGTACTTAACATGTGATCTCCAAGGAACTTCCTGAGACCCACATCCTGATTTTCCCTAACTCTGACTTTTGTTCTTTTAGTCCTAACTTTAAGCACTGCAAAGAGAATGTGACTATTAACTGGTCCCACAAAGCCTGTATTTGTTTGCCCGATTAATATTAATTTATGATGGTGCTATTATTCTAAGTAAAAAGGGAAATCTTATAAAAGTTGGTTAAAAAAACACTATTGTCTTTAAAATACATATCTTTTAAAAAAGGGGAATTAATTACTTTGAGTAGTAAGAAATTGCAAATCTCATTACAGCCTGTACTTAAATATGACAGAAATCATAGTCTTCTAATCCTGCCAGATTTATAAAAATGAAGAGAATCTAATAATTAAGTGGCTAACTGGAGGACAGGTGAATCTGGTTTCTTTGCTGTAAAAAAAAAATATATATATATACAAACCTCCAGGCATGTTAATTTTTGACAAATAAACCATACTGTAACAAGATTACCACAGGAGACCTCTGGTTCATTTTGCAGGAATTTCCAGTTGGAACTCCCTCCACACTCTTCAGAAAGTATTAATTTAGATTAGGACCTGAGTGATCATCTTTTTAAACTTTTACTCCAGTAAACAGAGCACTGTGTTTGCTGTGAAAACTCAAATTGGCTTATTTTTATTTAATATCTGGGGTCTTTCTCGTCCATTTGAAAGTTGATTTTTCATTCAGAGAACGTGGAAATTCCACTCGTGAGTCTCCATTCTCTACCATTGGGCATGCATTTCTGAGCCCTTAGGAAGTTATGCCATTTTGAGAATCCTACATTTTATTATTTTGTATATTCAGTCCAACAAGAGAGGAGAGATTGCCCTAAAAATTATTTTGGGGTAAAGAGATACAGTTCAAACTGATAAACCTTTTCTGATCTTACTCGTAACCTGTGATAATTTTCCGCCAGTCGACATCCCTGTAATGTGCTAGCTGAATTTCAGACTGGTAAATAGGATGACACACACTTGCTTTCCATATTATCTCATACATATTTAAGAGTAAAATTATCGAGTTAATTTTTCAGTATTGAGTTAAAATAGGGTGAAAATGATCATCATAGTGTAGTAGATTTTGTCTGGGGCAAGGAAACATTTTTGTTTTGCTAATAACTGTGCTACTGGTCTACAATTAATATCTGATCATGAAGTTACTTAATGTTTTATTCCTTGGTGGTAAGAGGGAGGTAATGACATTGTTCTGCCTTCCCCAGAAGTTGTAATGTTCTACATGTTAGAAGTTGCTTTGACTTTCCTTAAAAATACAGAAAGAATCTTGAATAAATGCTATGGGTGGCTCCTAGCTGCCCACTTGTTATTTATCAGGTTAAATCTCAGAACATATTTCCACAAACAAACTACTGGAACAGACTTGCCTGCTGAGTTCAGGTCATGAGACTCTTGTTGAGCACAGGTGGGCAGAGTTACTCTGGTTACATTATATTGGCATAGTTCAGCTTGTTCCAGTATCAACTAGACCATAAAATGTATCACGCCAGATGACTGTAACAATTACACAAATAAAGAAATATGCTTCCTCTTCATACAGTTATAACAGCCAGTTGATATTGGGACCTTTTCATTCTTCCTGTGTTGTGCACCGTATTAATCTAATTTTTTTATAATTAGTGTTGAAGTCGTGTGGTTGTTGTTTTTTCTTTTTCTTTTCTTTTTTCTTCTTGCCAGTCTCTTTGCATCCTATGCTCTCATCAGATGTTCTTCCTTTCTTATTTTTCCATTTAGTGTAACATTGAGATTTCTACTCACAAAGAAAACTCTTTTCCAAAAAGCCTTGTTGCTTTAGCGAGAATATAGTCTTGTTTTCATATGACATTTTACTGGCAGCTACTGCAAAGAAAAGACAACATTGTTAGTAGGATCCAAACTGTACTTGTGTGGTAGCTTTCTTCAAAAAAGGGCTTGCTCTCTCTTAAGTACTGTTACATAGCATATATAGTAACTTGTGATGTGCGGTTGTCATGGTAATGCAAATGCGGTGGTCCGTTGTGCTCCATTTGAGTAGATAGACACGGACAACGTAGGGAACTTTATGAGACATAAATTATTTCTGGTCTGTGGCAGCACAGAGTACCAAGCACATTCTTGTTTAAATATCTTTCTAGCTGTGTGTTTTCGCAAATGTAATTTATGCTTCAGAACTAATAAGAACATGTCTCCTCTTGGAGTTGTTCATTCATTTGAAATATGTTCATTGATACCTGAGGGAAAAGGGAGTTAATCACAAAGCAAAATCATGGTGGGGGAAATTGTGTCCCTCACTCTTTCCAGAGACTAGTTTCTGATAATTGTTATTAAATGGACTGAATAATTCTTTGACAGTCATATACTTTTTTCTTAAAAATTGGAGGTGTTTAAAATAGGAAGTGCAGGCATGGGTTCTTAAGTCTTTAATAATTAGCCAGATAAAAATAGGACCAACCTGTGACCATTTAACTGATGGTCGGAAGTCTGTGTAAGCATGTGATTAGAATTATTTTCTTCTTAAATATTTTAATATTTTCAGTTGTCTAATATTATTTTTGAAGAACATGTGATTTATTTCTTCTCATCCCTCTTATCTGGTATATTTACAAAAATCTTATTTTGCTTGCTTTTCCCACAAGCATATTTGATTCAATTGTATTCCAATGATGGTTACAGAAATGACAGGTAAATTGTACTAAAATCTTAACATTGTAGTACTTCTGTGATTTGTCCAGCTGAATTTCTCCATTTTCTCTTTGTGGACCATTTACATTTATTGGAGGCAACACCCATGGTGGCCTTTGATTGTATTCTCCTTTGCCTATAATGTAGGCTGAAATGTCAGTTTTTTACATAAACATCTAACTGTGACATTTCTCAAATTCAAGTCGAATGCACATGAATTCCCTCACTTCTACTTACTGTGAATGTGTCTATGGTAAATTTGGTCCACTCTTCTCTCTCTCTGGGTAAATTAATACAATTGTGAATTACAAAAAGTCTACATATGATACTCCATCTAGGAATGCGGTATAGCTCTTTATAAGGGTATGTTTTTCCTGTTTTCTCCTTGGCAAATGTGTGTGTAGTTGTTTTCACAATGTTATGTGATTTTGAAGGCACCGTCTTGCTCAAAATTGCTAATAAAGTGATAGTTTGGAGATAAAAACCACACTCTGTGACAGCTTTGCCTCTGTGACTGGAGCAGGCAGCTCCTCTCTTTGCAGTAGATTCCATCACTAGTGGAGCGTTTTCATTCTTCACCCCCTGTCACTGGCCAGAGCTGGGCTGCATGCTCATAAACTCTGCAAGAGGCTTTTGCTCCAACACTTTGTAAAGCCAGGTCATGTCAGAAGATAATAACTCCTAAGAGGTTCTGAGCACAAGGTCAGTCCCTTTCTTAGTGCAGAACTTATTTCCCACTTAAGGCTTGAGCCGGCCATGAGCCCCCTGATCCCTTCTTCCCTAGAGGTGATGAGTAGGACTGTTGCCTTGAAAATAATGAGCAGAAAGCCTTTAGGATGCAGTGGAAGTCCCAGAGGCCCTTGTACTGTGCTGGAGTTCAGGCCCTTCCAGAGATCATGGCCCGGGTTATCAGTTTCCAGATGGGAGTGTTTTTCCTCCTGCCTTTCTGTTTTTATTCATCTGAATCTGCTGAGTCTGACCAATGCAGTTATCCCTGGTATTCATTTTGTCAAAGTGTATTAGTGAGAGATCAATAATATGGATCAGCCCATTCACTTTCTACTTGTTTGGGTGTATTGATTCCATTTAAATAAAAGTCAACCTGCTGTATAATGTTTGTTTACTCTGGCCCTTGCTGAACATTTCCACATCCTCATTGACAGTGTTTGTGTCATTTGTTCAACTGAAAATACTCTGTTTCCCTGGGGTTCCCATGTAACAGTACTCCAGTGTGGGCTGAAGCTAATCTCACTTTCTCACCAGGACTGATGGACGCCGCTGGTCCTTGGCTTCTCTCCCCTCTTCTGGCTATGGGACAAACACGCCCAGCTCCACGGTCTCTGTAAGTGCCTGACTTTTCCTCTCTCACAACCCCAGAGAACTTACGCAGGCAGTGCTTTCTCTGGGTGTTTCCTAATAGGAAGGAGAAGATAAATTCTGCATGTCTGCCACTCAGAATAGGCTACGCATCAAATGATGAGCTGACAAGCATAAAAAGGGCATACTTTTTGCTGCAAGCTTGGAAACTATCATGCACAAATTGAGTAAGTCCCAGGATCACAAGTTGGGAGGAGATGGGGCGCCTTCGTTTCAATACCATTTGGTGTTTGTGGGGGGAAAAACAATCTGGTTTTATTTCTTTGGTTCCACGCCAGTGATATTAGCACTAAAAAGGCCATTAAACTTTGATGTCCTGGGTCTTTTTGTCTTGTGTGGCTTAGATGCAGAGTTTGTTTTGTTTCGCTTTTTTGATTTTTCTCCTTCAAAGGGAAAAAAAAAAGGCAAGTCCTAAATTTGTGCCTTCTGGACAAGAACTTTCTTTTAAGGAGAGATTAAAAGAACTTAGTAAATTAAAGTAAGTAAAGAGACAAGATGGAACCATGAAAATAGGACAGAGGAAGAAGGATGCTCTTGCTGCAAACTACACCCTTTCAACAAGAGCCCTAGCAATGACTGGAAATGATTCAGTAGGTTAGATATATGCTCTCTCAGTTTACACTCGTGATATTGTAGGACATTTGTCTCGACAGAGCCTTGGAAGCTGCTGATCATTTAGAAAGACTCGGTATGTTGTGGATAGACTGGATGCTCTTATACCAGCCAGGAAAGTGGACCTGAGGATTTTAGAACCTTTTCTGAGTCATTTCCATCTCCATTTTGTCAAAAGCTGTGGTTCCTTGCAAAGGACTGTTTATTTTTTTCCCCATAAACCTTAGCACTGTGCTAAGCATATAGAGTCAGCACTTAATAATACTTGAGTTGAAAAGAAACTGCAATTAAATTTATAAACTTGAACTGGTCACACCAGTGCATTCTGTTTCCAGAATTCCAGATACAATAAAATGTGGGTTTTCTAGAACACCTTTAAAAAACGGACTTGTTAAAATCTGTTGATTTATTTTTTACCATCTCCTTATGGTATTTTATTGAGAGGAAGTAATTTATTTTCCTATCCATGACTCCATTTTGTTGTGGTATGTGAGTTTATTGTCCGTTTAGATCATTTTTGTGAAACATCCTGACAACCTTGAACAGTTTCTGTGGCATCTTAGCCTCACATCAGGAAAGGATGCTTAAAACTCCTGAATTACTTTAGTGGATAAAATTGTCACTAAATAACAATAAAGTCACCCTTGGTTTTTTTGGGTCAGTAACCATCATTGCTTATTGGCCCATATTTTAGATGTTGAAAGCATGGGCAACCACAGCATGTAAATGAATGCTAAAATTGATTGGCCAAAAAAGCAAACAAGAGTAATTTTCTCAATTTTAAGGGGTGTTCTTCCCTGGATTCCTGGGTGTCTCCAGTTAGAACCCAGCCACCAGTAGATAGAGAACTTGGCCCTCTGGTCTGTGACTCTCCCATTCATACTCTCCTTTAATCCTCCCCTTCCCCACAATTTGTATCGTGTTCCTTGGCCCTAAGTTCTTTGTAACTGTATCACCTTGCTTTGCCCATCAGCCGAGTTTTATTGTAGTTAGGACACAGAAATTCCTCTTTTGCAAGAAGAGTAGGTGAGAGTACAGGATCTTTCTTCTTTCCATCTTTAGTAAATCATACATTATTTTGTAAACTGAATTTATGAAGCAAGAGTGAGCTACATAGAATTGGACCCCTTTGGGTACAAATTACTTTTGAAATTGTATTTTTGTAAAATACTTACAGTGTGCCAGGTACTAGTCCCGCTTCCTAAGAAGGTATTAGCTCATCTAATAGCAGCAACATACTTTATAATGTAGTCGCCATTGTTTCTGCCATTTTATTGATCAGAAGTGTGAGGCACAAGGAATGAACTGAGGGGTTGTTTTCCAAACCCCCTTATTTTAGCAGTAGGGATATAGTAAGCATTCTAAACCCCAGACGCTTGGCTCTTTTTAAGGAATTTACAGGGTATTTCTTAAAACCAACCTGATAATTCATAAACCTGACCCAGCCATCTGTCATAGTGGAATCATTGCTGCCCCTGACTTGCATGTTATGCCTAAAGAGGAAAGCTTCCTCAGACAGCTTTTAGTCACACACGCATACCTGTGTTTCTAACAGTTTCTGCCCAGAGGTAAGATAGCTTTTCTCTGAAGAGTTTATTTTATTGAAGAAGGTGGTATCATATAACTGTTGATCTCATATTTCTATTTTTTCCTTCAAAATGAAATTTTAACTTTTAAAATTACTTCTTGCCGGAAGACATAAGGAACCGTTAAATTTGTGAAGTGTAGGTGCTCTTACACAGAAGTTTAACTATCTTTGTTCCGTATCAGTTATGGTCAAAATGTTCATTGAAACTTTGAGATGCTACTTCTCATTTCCCTTTTTTTCTTTGTGTTCTTGTCCTCTAAATATTAGGGCAAAAATTTTGCAAAACTGCTTAGGGGTTGCATTTTCTTCTTTTCTAAATCTAAACGTAATCATTCTTAGATTCTCGTTTTCTGGGTTAACTGGTTACAACCTAGCCAAATAGAAATGCAACGTAGTTATTTTTTAAATAAAAACACAGAATATATACAAATAAAAGTACAAACACTGTGAAAATACAGCTTAAGTGTTACAGATAATTGTTGTTAGCCAAATTCCAGAATTGCTAATGTTGAAATGTAAGCACCACATCTTTATCCTTTGGATATTATGGAAACTGCAAAATTGGCAAGTGTTAAAGTGCTCTATTATGAAATTGGAAAGATGTGGTCATATGAATTAGATGGACCACAGAGGATGACTTCCAGAGAAAATTTAGTCTTGCAGCTTCTTTTAACTTCAAATTTTGCAGTTAAAATTCACTTGTGAAACTTTTCCAAGATAATATTCGCATCATAATTTTTAATTTTAAAGTAAGTAATATGGAATTGCAGCAGTTGGAGGATATCTCCCATATATTTCTTACCAGATGAATTATTTTCAACTGAGGGAAAGAATGAAAATAGGACTATAAATCCCTATAAACATGAGATATCACTATAAAATCATATTATTTTTCATAAATAACAAGTAGAAAATTCTGCACGCATATGAATAGTGCCCTTTGCAAAATGGTTATCTCGAGAGACTAAATGTTGATTTGAATGGTATCATTACTGAAAACATTTTTGGGGAACTCTTCTAATTGCCTTGAGAACTAGAAGCACAGTTTTTTCCTGTAAATCTTCACTCTTTGAAAGTGGATTTGATTTATGATGTCGTCAAAAATCATAGGCGAACTATCTGGGTGATGAGACTCACTGACACCACACTTAGAGAACATGCTAGAAAGGTAGTCATGGGACTCGATTTTTGGGGCAAGTCCCAAACTGATTCTTGAAATTCTTGTAAAAGTGGTGTTTCAGGGACGTGTCGATCAGCAGAGGTATCTTTTCAGTAGGTGTGTGAGGCCCTGAGGACAGCCCCTGCACCCTCTGTTGCCCGTGCTAGTTCTCCTCCGACCTTTGACCTCTGCTGAAAATGACTCCTGGGCTTCTCTGCTGTTTAATACCGACTCACTTTTTTGGGCCCTTTTGGTACCTTTTGAATCCCCGGGCCATTTCACGGGCCTACGGTTGTTCCCAGTGCCATCAGCTCATCCTTGTGTCACTTGGGTTTGCGGTCACCCTATTTCCATTGACACTTTGCTTGTTCCAACCAAGGTGAAAGAAGCTGTCTCCCCCGAGGAGCCCCCTGCCTCCTCACCTCCCTCACACTGTTAAGCTCATAACACTTAGTTATACCGGGGTCATCATTTGTTGTAACATATCCCCATCAGCAAACCCGGGGCACGACCCCTGCAGAGTTCAGTTGTATGGCTCTGTGTATGGCTTAACCACAAAGTATTCCTCTTAAAATCAGCAGGTTACAGTTTGTTACATTTGCTACAGCTTTTTTAAAAAATAAACTTTTACTTAAATAAATGAAATATTAAAATACATCTAAAGCCCCTCCCCCAGTCCCCTTCTCTTCCCTCCCTCCATAGAGGGAACCACCCCCCTGAAGTCGCCTGTGTCCTTCCCATGCAAGCAGTTTCACGTGAAACTCTTGAGCGTGGTGTGTTTTGGAATTGTCACACTTGGGAAAGGTAACATGATCCCTGTACTGTACGTAACAGGTTAGCAACAACTCGACCAGCAGCTCATAACCAAATGCATTAATATTTCTACACCAACCTGAACCAGCAGTCACACTAAGTAGATTAAATACATATTTTACGTAGCTTTCCATCAGTTCAGTTGATGCTTTGCCACCAAAAAGGATTATGGTAAACCTATGAAGAAACTTCTGGGTTTTGAAATCTTGGATATAGAATTGTGACATTGATTGACTTTTGAGACATACGTCCAAAATCTTAATTCTGTTTTTCTATTTGCTATTTCCTTATCTTTGCTTCATGGCTGCTTCTCTTCCGCTGACATTGATTTTATTATTCTTTTACTGACTTTCTGAGTTGGCTTATTAGTTTATGTGTTTTAATTCTTTTTTCGCAGTGACAGTATTTAAGATCATACCTGTACTTTCTGAGTAGAGCTTTGATTTACCTTATAAGTCTTTCTAGTGGTGTTCTCACTTTTATAGTTTATAAAATAATCTCATTTCATTGTAAAAATTCCTCTTTGTCTCAAGTATGTCCTTAGAAAGTGTTTTATAATTTCAAGGTATAGAATATTTTTAAGCTTTAGTCATTAATTTCTACTGTTGCTGCATTGCGGTGTTGCAGTACTTAGGAAGTTTGCTCTTAACATGGCAGTTTTTTTTTTAATTAAAAAAGCCTGCTAGAACAGAATGTTCAAACGGGGGTATCTGTCAGAATATGCTTATTCTAACCATGTTTCCATTACTCAAACATTTCTCATCTCTTTTGTTAGAATTGCTTATAGGGTTCACCTATCAATAAAAACAAACAAACAAAAAGCAGTCTCTTTGCTTTACAGTTACATCTCTCAGATTGATTAAAAGCAATGTTATTTAGCCACTCATATTTTCTACTTTATTTTGCTCCAAGTATTGAGAGACTGTCTTCAAGAAGCAAATCTATATTCAAGGAATAACTCATTGCCACTGAAGCTGTTTTTAAAAAAAGTCTGTGTATATCTATAAATATGTGTGTGTGTGTGTGTGTGTGTGTGTGTGTGTGTGTGTGTGTGTGTCCCCTAAGCCAAAGAAGACAGAAGAAAATCCAGGCTTTGAAACAATGGCATTAATGAGAC
Source organism: Camelus dromedarius (assembly GCF_036321535.1). Classification (NCBI taxonomy): domain Eukaryota; kingdom Metazoa; phylum Chordata; class Mammalia; order Artiodactyla; family Camelidae; genus Camelus; species Camelus dromedarius. The sequence goes on from NC_087438.1 coordinate 44,791,202, forward strand.
AAGTATCTTCTCCAACCCTCCCCTTGTACCCAGGACACATGTGGATGGTAACTGCAGCAAGGGACAGCATGCTTTGTAATGGAGATCTCATTACCTTATTTATCATCATACATCATAGAATTCATCTCATGTTACCTACCTGAAAGTCACAGTGTTTGATTGTGGACAGCAGTGGAAGTGAGGGTACAACACTCAATTGAGAACTAATTTGTCATTTAATGCACCCAAATTCTTACTCCAATTGTCCCTTTCTTGTTCAGGCTTTGACTGGGTCCTATCAATTTTCAGAGCCTGGATTTTGTCCAAAGGATAAACTATCTTTGGGGCAATTATCTTGTAGACAAATTAGATGAAGTAAGGAAGCCACTTTGACCTTTCAGAGACAACATCAAGGTATAGAGTTAGGTACTGGTATCATAATTATAACATGAAAAAGAAGCAGTATAAAATGATGATATAACAAAGTTTAGTGCTATGATCTCATATCCATTTGAAGAATGTCTTTCTGAGGTAGTCATAGAACCTCACTTTGCTTTGTTTTAGTCATCCTGTTCCTCCCAGGAGAAGTTGCATCAGTTACCATATCAACCAACACCAGATGAATTACATTTCTTATCAAAACATTTTTGTACCACGGAAAGCATCGCCACAGAGAACAGATGCAGGAATACGCCCATGCGTCCCCGTTCCCGAAGTCTGAGGTATGTAGATCTGATTGAAAAATGTCACTTAAATGGGTCATCTCTTTTCAACCATTTCAAGGAAAGAATTTGAGTCCTCTAATTCATATATGTCTTTATTGATTTATGAGCTACTATAAATACAGTGTGATTTTTCCGTCTATATATGATATTGTAAGTTACCATTAAAAGACATCGTATTATTTTTCTTTTAAATTCTTATAATTTGCTAATTGCTCTAGTAGCAGTAACCATGATGGACTACCAGGACTACCTAGAAAAACTTCTAGCCATTGGAAATTTCAAAACCATCTAATTATGGTGCTAGATCAGTTAGTTTCTTAAGAGGGAGAAGGTTGACTGAAAAGAAAGGACAGCACATTCAGATTCACATGTGGAGTTCAGATCCATGTTATGAAAGTCCACCCATTGTTTTTTACCATCACAAGTCTTGCTTTCTCCAGGATTATGAGCAAATAGTTCGGAGTTTTTGTCCCTTGAATTTTGTGGATGCCAAAAATTATCTGCTTAACGTTGAGTAGAACCAGTTTTATTTTGGCCTTGTTTCATAGAATAATAGATGTCACAGTTTGGTTCTCCAGGCAGCAGACTTGAACACAGGGATCAGGATGTTTATCAGAGAGTGCTTGGGAATTACACCTGTGGGAGGGAGGGGAGGAAGCAGGATGGGCAGAGGGAGAAATCTAGCTGTAGTACAGGTGACCCTCAGGGAGCTCTGGGGACAACATGACCCATCAGAGCTGTCCCTCTGGGCCAAATGGCCCTTCCTCTATGTCTCAGCCTCAGTCATGGGATGTGGTACCCTGGGAAGGACATGATCTTGGATGGAGGGGCTCTGTAGCTGAGGTCATCCCTGATGGGACTGACAGCAGATTTCTGTAGCCCCAGCAGCTGGGACAACAGGTCCTTCTCTGCAGGGGGAACAGGGCAGTTGATCTCTGGGTCCTTCACAGTATGAGATCTTAATGCTGTAGAACTGGTCCACTTTGATGTATTGAGCTTTATTATAAAGCATAGTTTGTCATATGTTCAGTTGAACATCAGAGTTTACTGAGAAGAGTTTTCCCTTTGTACATTTCTTATTTAATACCATTAAGTAAATATGGCCACATTGAGTAATCATGTTAGATTATTTTGAGATAGGGAATAAAAGACCAATTTTATGAATTCATTTAGAGCCATCGTATTTAACAACATGGGTGCCATTCTTGGTTTCATGACAGGAGTTTCTAGGATATCTAGTGCAAGCAGCTGTATCCTCTCAGGAGCATAGACTCTCCCACTGAAGTTGCATGAGTGTGTACTGCTAGGAAGGCGCACGAGCCTGCTACTGAAACAGAGAAAAACGCCCAGGTGTATGCCTCTGTTTGATGTTGTCCACAATGTTGGCCTCAGCATCCCAAACAAATATTTGCTAGGCTAGAAAATGGATTTCAGTGGTGACACCTGTGCCGTGGAGGAGTCTTAGACCTCTTCAGCGGTACGTGGCAGAACGCAGGTGTATGATGAAAGTGTGAAATTATACTGTGCGGCGTGTCCTAGATGCTGTGGTTTGTAGCTGCCCTGTTTTCTTTCACATTGAAGTTCATTAAGTGGTTTCCAGAACCACACAAGTGCACACGACATACAGAATATAGTTGCAGTTTAAGAGTGTTTTCTGAACTAGTTTTATATCAGAGCTCTCGTTAATGTGTGTCATTCCACTTCTGGAACTTTCTCTTTGAATCCTATTCAGAGTATCTCTTGTGTTTGTGAGTGTGTGTGTGCACGTGTACTAATGACTGATTTTGTAGTTTATTACCCAATACATTTTTCTTACAGAGATTGCCTAGTACCTTTGGATGCAACCCATTGTTTATAAATAAAAAGCTTATTTTCATTTCATGCTGTGGCACGTTTAAAAGGATAATTTGCTTTGCTTGCAGCCCTGGACGTTCTCCCGCCTGCTGTGACCATGAAATAATTATGATGAACCATGTCTACAAAGAAAGGTTCCCAAAGGTAATGAATTGAATTGAAGATGCCTGGCATCTAAACGAACGGGCAACATAGGTTTAGCATCTGTAAGGTGGTTTTGTTGTGGGAAGTAATGGTCCAGTCCAGTAACGACTTGCATAAAGTAGCATGGTAGCCTTTGTCAGAAAAATAAAATTACTAAATATTTTTAAAAGCTACTGAGAATTAGCCACGCCTTCTGTGTGCTGAACTGGCTGTGAAGTGAACCCCGCCAGCTGTACTGCACGCTGGGCGGGCCTGGGGAGGTGCTATGGGGAGCACTGGCCTTGAAAGGCTCTAGACCTTGGTTCTTCCTGTGCCCATGTTCTGGGCCTGCTGCTCTGTTGTTAAGCAGAGACCATTTCTCTTCCTCAGAAGCCTATGGATTGCTATGCCATGAAAATCTTTTACTTTTCTTTTTTTTTTACCTAATTTTTCTTTGCTGTGACTCCCAATCTCTTTAGCAAGTATAAGTTTTACCCTATTACTTAGAAAAGAAGGTCCAGTTGCAATGTTCCCCATTATACAGGCAAATAGAATTTGAAAGGACCAGAGAGGCCCTGGTGAAGTGTTGCCAGCGCCCTGGCTGCAGGAGCTGCCCTCTCAGGGTCCCCATCACCTCATTTCCATGGCTTTTGCACCAGAGTGTTTTTTCCCCTATACATTTGGTTGAAGCAGTCTTTCTATTTTGTTCCTGTTCCTCTCCCCACCCCCCACCTTTGTGACCCTAGGCAAGAGAGCAAAAGGAAATCTTTGGTTTCATAAATCAGGAGTAGAGTACTTATTATGTGTAATGAACCGGACATTGATGTCATTGATTAAAGCCATCTTGGCTATTTATCACATGTCACTTGTTCACCAGGGAGAGAGATCCTGACTACACTAGTTAACACTGGTTAGAATTTCAGAAGGGAGCAGGAGGCCAAGGGAATCTCCCTGTGCATACAATTAATGCAAGCAAGGAATTTTGATTAGGCAATCGGGGATCCCAGAGAACGAAATGAAAGTTGGAAAGGAAATTTTAGATTTATGTTACCGAGGGAATCCCCTTGGCTTTTTTCCCATGATGTAGCTTTTTGAGGAAAGGATAAAGATAGTATAAAATGCTTGTTCCTGGGAAGGATATAGCTCAATGATAGAGTGTGTGCTTAACAAGCATGAGGTCCTGGGTTCAATCCCCAGTACCTCCATTAAATAAATAAACCTCATTACCTCCCCCTCACACACACACAAAAAAATATTTTTAAAAAGATGCTCGTTCCTGGTACATTAAAACACAGCCAAGAGAACAAACTCTTGACCCACCCTGTGGAACTCTAGCCACAGTCCTGATTGTTGAGTAGGTGAAAACAGAGCTACAGTATTTGATACTATTGGCAATCTGTCTGAAAGAGCCCAAGATGTGAAATGAGAGCACAGCAGCTCACAGATACTGAGTTATTTGGAGAAGCTTACATGCACCATTTTACATGTGATAGGGCATAGAAAAAAGTAATGATCACCCTGGGAGACTCAGTTTCTCTTGTGTGCCTCAAATGTTTTTATCTGCATGATGAGACGACTTCTTTTTTTTTTTTTTTTTTTCAAATCGACTTTATTTTTTACAGCAATTTTAGGTCCATGGCAAAATTGACAGAAAGTACAGAGTTCCCACCCCATATATACACAACCGCCTCCCGTCAACATCCCCCCTCCAGTGGTCCATATGTTACAATCTATGAACCTACGCTGACACATCATTATCACCCAAAGTCCATAGTTTGCATTAGAGTTCGCTCTTGGTGTTGTGTATTATGTGAGTTTTGACAAATATATAATGCTATGTATGTACCATTATGGTATCATACAGAAGGTAGGCTTCTTTTGAATTTAATTTTTAAATTGAATTAAATTTAATGTAATAACTTGTGGAGGTCTTTAAAAGTGCTAAATAAATGTGACGATTGAGTTGTTCACATGTATGTTTCCTTGTATTACATCCGTGTGTGCGTGTCTTCTCTACACAGGCTACAGCGCAGATGGAAGAGCGCCTAAAGGAAATTATCACCAGCTACTCTCCTGACCACGTTCTTCCCCTAGCAGATGGAGTGCTTAGTTTCACTCACCATCAGATTATTGAACTGGCTCGCGATTGCTTGGATAAATCTCACCAGGGTCTCATCACCTCACGATACTTCCTTGAATTACAGCACAAATTAGATAAGTTGCTGCAGGAGGTACGGACCACATAACCATAGAAAGTTTTCTGATTTGTTTGGCTTTTCCCTTGAGAAAACAAAAATTTTTATGAGAGCATTTGCTAACAAGTTTTAACCATGAGGTGGAGTTCATGTTCCAGGGAAGCAAAGAAGAAAGAGGAAAAAAAAATTGCTCCTTGCTATAAATTGACTCTGGTCAACAATTATAGTAGTAGAAAGTTAATGTAATAACCTTTACAGGAACCTTGGGACCCAACAATCTATGGCTCTAGAATAAGTAGATTGTAAAGGATTTTGAAGCGGTGATTTTTTCCCCCCTCCTTAACCATGAAGTTATAAATTGCTTGAGTGTATGTGTGTTATTTGATGATGCTATCTAGTTCTAATATCTGGAAGAGCTAAATGGAAAATGGCTGGCTTCTTCCAGGCCGTGTGTCCTCTTAATTAACCTGCACGTGGCAACTTATATTTTCATTATTGTCAGTTTTTCTTCTAAAAAAAATCCCACTTTAAAAGTGACAGATAAACATTGGTTCTGTCCAGGCCTAACACCTGCAGGCCCAGCTCCTGATATCACCCAGGACAGGGAGGGAGTGTGCATGGTGGGATGGAATTAGTGCGTGACGTTGCTTGTTCTGACTGCCACAGCCTGTAAGTAAAACCTATTTAGCCTGTATATTCGAATATATTGTATTTCTGTATCTCATCGGCATTCATTACGCCCCTGTAAATAAAATCATGGGTGGTTTTCTCTAGGCATGATTATGTAAATAATTGCATGGAACTGAAGGGAAATACTGGCATCCTAGTTTTCTGGAAATCCGCCTGTGCTTGCTAAGACTGAATTTAGTTGTGGCAAGATGAGACAGTCCCTCTCTGACTAGCAGCCACTGCTTTTCCTCCCTTTCCCTTCTAAACCTCCCAACAGAGTTTTCCATGCTCTTTCCCGTTTTTCACATTTCAGCCTGTTGCAGCCCACTGAGGCAGTGTTTCTCCGACTCTCTTTGGGTGAACACATTGTTTGGGGGTTTTATTGTCAATTTCCAATTTGTCATGGACCGGTTCTACTATAAATTACAATGAAAATGAATTTACCCCTGTGAAATACTCCTCCCTTGATTCCACAGTTCTGTCCCAGGGTATTAACATAGTGATCAGTTAAGTTCTGTGGTTCGTTCCTTCATAGGCATCCCCTCAAAGGGGAAGAATTGACAGCCAAAGCTATTTACACTGAAATCCCCCACTTAACTTTCTTTCTGTATGTTAGATTTGGCAGACTGTTCCATGGCAATTTTTAAAAATCTCGGTTTCAAAAATCATCTGAATGCATCATATAATAGATTAATATTGTTCATTTTTAGAGAGGTTTCTCTTTGGGGCAGAGAAACATGTATACATGTAGCCTTGTTGGGTATAAACAAGAACGTTTTCTTGTTCATTTCCACAGATAAACATTTTCCTTCTGTCCTTTTGTGAAAATTAAAACTGTCTTCAGAATCACAGTCACAGTGTCCTTCCAGAGCTTGGAGCTAACAGGTCGCAGGGGAACTTGCCCCTTTGGATAGAGCCAAATTGTGAGACCTTGCTTTGCCTTCCCCGCGATGCAGTTATTGTCAGTTTCCAGCCGTGACATTGCGTGCCTGCAGAGCCTGTCTCCCAGCCATTTTTCCCATTGTTGTCAATCTTTGGCACACCCAGGCAAAGTCCCCCTGAGGTTGAGCAACTTAATTTAACTGATGCCTTTTTAAAGCCTTGAGGCCTAGGTCACTTCCAGATGAATGATTTTATGTCTCCATTTTTTTTTTTTCACATAGGTGTATTTAGCCAAAGAAAATAAAATACATAGGAAGCTATAACCTACTCTCAAATCTGAATCTCAGTATTTTTTGTGGTGGCCAACACCTAAAATACAAACAGGGATTCCATGAGTTTTGGAGCTTGCTGCTGGCAGCCAGAAAGCTGTTTTCTCTTCCCATGCTGAGTGTGCGGCTTTGTTTGGTGGTGTTTTAACAAAGTTCCCCTCCTCCTCTAGTGATAGTAGATAAAGTATCTGTGTTAGTGTAACTCATTATATGTTTTGGCCTTGGTTGTGGTGATAATTCTTAGAAATAAGTTGAAACGAACTGATTATTTTTACAGTTTTTGAAATGGAATTTGTATAATCTAGACTGACTATTTTTAATTTTTTTAAAGATACAGAGTTCTTGTTACCCCCTTGAAGAGACCACCAAAACATGATTAGGCTTTTTAGAGTTTCTTTATATGCCTGAATTTATAAAGCAGTAATTATTGTAGTAAGCAGAAATTCAAATATCTAGCTCAAGTTATCAGTCAAGAAGTTGGGTTGTTTCTTTGCTTCATCTCTAAGGTTTTCTGTTTAGTTTTGATCATGGATGAATTATGAAGAAGACATGTATAGGCAGATCTCTTGACATTCATTGTATCTTCCCAAACCTTTTTTTTTTTTTTTTTTTTTGGTTGCAAAACAAGGGAAAAGAAAACTTAAAGACAGCTTAAATATTATGTCTATCTCCTTATATATGTCCTAGTATCCTTACTGGTTACTAGGACCTATGGTTATAGTTACTAGTTGGTTATCTTTGAACACATTCTATTCTAAAGGTTTTCACCGATGGTCATTTTCTCTATGCTTTTTCTTTTAAACATTAGCTGTTTTGCTTTTGCCTGTATATGGTTTCTGTACCTACATTTTGAAAAGTTGCCTTTGATTTGATGGCTTAAATTCAGCAAACATACTACCGCTACATATAAGCATCTTTCACAGATTTGGTTCGCCAACTCTTTTTTATGGGAGGACCAGTCCTTGTCAGATTAAAGCCCCTTCAAGAATGATTTTAAATATTTATTACTATATCTGTGAAATTATATTCTTTTGTACCAGCAGTACCTTGATTTTTTTTTTAATCTTTGGAGAAAAGTAAATCATCAAAATATGAAAATTAAGGAAGCCTGAAAGTGAACATGCATAGAAGTTTATATTTCAATTTTTAAAACTTTGGTTTTATGTCTGCCTTGGCACAGATTTACCTCATTTCTTCGAGAAAATATCATTGAAAATTAAAATGACTCTTAATAAACTGAATTTTGTTCTCAGGATATTTTTTGTGCTTCGATTTCACACATAGACAACATGTAAAATCAAATTTAAAAGATTTTAAGTCAGCTAAATTTTACTGATTTGAGTGCCTGGGTATTATTTATTCAATATGTGAAATCAAATTCATATGCATATATCCAAGTAGAAGCATTATTCACCTCACATTTGAAGTAAGCAGTGCATAACTTCTTACATGTTGTGAAATAATTATTTTATAGGCTAATCGTGTAGTATGTGTAAAATATATTTCATAAATGTGTTAACTGCCCAGGATAACAAAATCAGCCCTTTACTGTGTTAGCCTTTTTATTCATTTAAGAAGTGACATCTGGAAAATCAAGGTTCCTCCTCAGCTGCCCAGTCTACTTTTACCATGTACTTAATATGTCATAAACTTTTCATGTCTCCTTCATTCATGCTTCGCATTAAGAGCCTTCACATGTGATTTTTAACACAGAGAATAAATCAAAGGTTTGCAATTAAAATGTAGCTAATAGGGCCATTTTGTAGATATAGCAGTCTAATAGCGCCTGTTTATGTAGAGGTAATGTCTGCTTATCAATCTTTTAAAAGTATTTTCTAAGTCACTTAATTTTTGAATATTTGCAGTCATCTAATTAGCATGCTTTGCTGATTTTCTTTCCTGTCTAATGGAGCAACTCTGTCTCATCATACTTTCCACTGCTTCCTCCTAGGCTCACAATCGTTCAGAAAGTGGAGAATTGGCATTCGTTAAACAGCTAGTTCGGAAGATCCTTATTGTCATCGCCCGCCCGGCTCGGTTATTAGAGTGCCTGGTAAGTCGCCCCTCAAGGTGATTATGTCATTTATTGTTAACTGTGGGAAGGCCGTGACCACCAGAAAGCTCCCATTGCGTTTGGCTTCAAAGACCAGAGCTAAATGGAAAGTCAAGAGAAATTACATGTGAATGTTTATGACCACATCCATGTGTGGGTGCTTTTTCTTGTCTGGTTTTAAGTAAAAATTCAAGGATTTGTGTTGTATTAAGAGATAGTCATATCACATTCTGGACAGACTTAAAAAATGATCATGAATTCATGTACTTGGCTTGAACTCAGCATAATTACTATGTTACAGCTCATTTGAAACACTCATTGTGCCTCACTTTTTTGGAGTTGCCAAGATACAGAGAGTGGGAAATCAGAGATAGGATGTATGGTGACCTGCAGTTATAATTATTACTTATTTTTTAAATGTGGCATGTTAGCAATCTCGTCAGCAACCCACTTGGAGAGCACAATGGGACCTTATCTAAACCTGGAGAAATGGGACTTTGCAAGATTAGTTTGTTATATAAATTATAAGAAGCATTTTTATTCATCAATTGTAAAATTATACAAAATATAAAATATTTATCAATTATAAAAAGTACAAAGAAAGTAGTCACTGATCATTTTCCTGTTTTAAAATCTTTGCTTTATGCAATTTTGATTGAGATTTCAGTCAACACTGTGAATAAATATGAAGCTTCAAACATAAGAATAGTTTCATGGGGTTTAACATAGCATCGAAACTCACTTTCAAGTTTCACTAGCTGTTAAAGTATTTGCAACACAGTGTACAATATAGCTTTTTCAGAATTTTACATACACACGGATATACATACATGGTGGTATTGCTTTGGTTTTGGTCTTACTGTAATTAAGATTCATAGTTTTTTTATCAGAGTGAAACGTGTGCAGCCCTGTAAGATGAGTGAGATGTGGTAGACAGAGAGTCTTGAGGAGAAAGGTAGGGGTGTGGTGGAGGAAGGCTTTCCATCAACGGCCAGGACCCTTAGAATCACAGAATCAAAAGCATTGAGCGTCTCCGGAAGGATGAAGGGAAAGAACAATACTCTGGATGCCTCTGCGGGGGAGAGTGTGTGACTGGCAAATGCAGACGGAAGGAAGCCTTACTTTTTCCTGCTCTTCCTGCTGTACCTTTTGAATTATGCACCACAAGCTTGTACTTCCTGTGGTTGTTTAGTGTGGGGGAAAATACCATTTAGCATTAAAACTTGCTTCTCTGGACAGGAGCAGATATGCTAAGAGAGATCTTGCCTTAAAAGAGGAAAGGACTTTTTTTTACAGTAATCACTTTTAATCAGAAGAGAAAAGGTGAAAGTACACGTAGCCCATCAAAGGTAGAAACAAGTGAGCTTAGTAGTAGATCTGAAGATGGTGCTGATTTCCGCACTGTTTAAAGCTCAGATGAAACCACAGTTTCAGAGTTTTAGGGAATGTTTCCCCAACCAGTCATCTCAGGCCTGTAGTTCCAGGCTTGCTTTGTCTCTCATTGTAAATTTACGTCAAGGGCACCGAGCGTGGACATTGGTTCGGCTTTACTCCATTTGCAGCTTCAGAAAGGCCATTTAAAAAAAATAATTCTCAGGTGAAATGCTGAGATTCCAAAATTGCCTGTTTGGGGCACTAATCAAAATGGGGAAAATCCTGGGGGAAGAAATCTAGGAAGTATAACTGAAAATAGTAACTGTGTTTTAAATCTGTAAGTGTAATCATTTATAGCACATAAATCCACGCATCCATCTAGAGTGATGTGATCCTCAGGGTTGTTATTGGCAGCAGACAGCCAAAGGAAGTAAAATACTTAGGGGAAAAGGTGCTACTGAATTTTCATAGAAGACAGAGGTAACTATTCAGAGGTGAAATTTTCATATTTTTCTTTTGTAGTGCTCCCGTTATATAAATATTAATAACTGAATTTTAGAGTTTAGTGATAAAAGTGGTAATTTTGAGATTTTTATTCCTAATATTTTTGGACACTTCTATACTAAGGGAGTTTCCTACAAAACCTTCAAGAAAAATGCATTCTCATTGTATTCATTTTGTGGCTATTTGTGGAGAGAGAGAAACTGAGTCTTCTGGATGAGAGTCACTGATTTTTAAAACTTTGCTAAAAAGTCACAATTAAAAATTCAGATCTGTTCATTTTCAATAAGATAGATACCTTAGGTGGAGCATAGTGCCTTCCAAGTTGCATTACGAGGAAACTGGACATGGAAATTATCTTCGGATTACCAAGTATATAAATGTATTGCCTTAGAATGTAAATAGGCTTTGGATATGAACTGAAAACTATGTATGTTTTAGATCACATAATCCCTTTGCCTCCTTTCTGTGTATATAACTCACAACCATGTATATTCACCCACTTTACTGTGAATGGGATTCGTGGAATAAAACCTCAGACAATTTTGGCTCAAAGAAGTATCCATCTGTGTTTGTCTTCTGCTAGGAATTTGATCCTGAAGAATTTTACTACCTACTGGAAGCGGCAGAAGGCCATGCAAAAGAAGGACAGGGTATTAAAACGGACATTCCCAGGTACATCATTAGCCAGCTGGGCCTCAACAAGGATCCTCTGGAAGGTGAGAACCCTCGTGGGGCTTTTACTTGCTTACGCATCACGGCCTCCTTGAAGAATTTAGCAGCAAATCTTTACTTTGCCCTCATGTTTTGGCTCTGTCTATTGAAAAGTCCGTATTTGGGGGCCAGTTGTGATTTGAAGGAAACAGCTATCAGTTGAGTCTTAAGAAACAAGTAAACATGACCCACTTTGTGTTTACCTGCAGTAGGGGACAGACCCTGAAATCCTAGCGGCCTATCGGCATGATAATTCCAGAATGTCCAGGAAGGGTTTAGATTTCCAACCTCTCTGGGTTTTTTTTTTTTTCTCTTGCAAAGCTCCGTCGGGTTCTCCTCAAGGGTACAGATCTTGAAAATGTTGGTGAAGAAATTCATTACATTTAAATTAAAAGTGACACGTAAATGTAAAGTAATTTGGGAGTGAGGTGACTGATAAATGATGATAGATTAAATTAGGTGCAGTGTTCGTAAATCTATTTGTGCTTACTTGTCTCAAAAAAGTATGAAAAATAGTGATATAGAGAGCCAGTAGGGAAAAAATGCTTTTTAAAACTTATAAAAGTATTTCTGGTTGATTCAAATGAAAAAAAGTAAATCTAATGCTATTAAATACAGAGAAGAGGAAGCACTCTGTTAGTAATTTTTTTTTTAAATCTGATATTTGCAAAGCACTCCCTACACCCCTTTTCCTGTTCATTATTATTTAAGATTGTCATTTAAAACGCTTAGGTTATATACTGCCTGAAAAGACTCAAAAACAATCATCGACTCTTTTATTCAAAATTGTCTTCCTGGTTCATTAAATTGAATTTGCAAACAGTGTTTATCTTGCTAAATTGTTTGTGATGATGCTGACTGTTGGCACAGATATTTTCCCATCTACAGCCAGGGAACCTGCTGCCCTCTGCCTCCTCTCCTATTTCCCCCGCTTTGTTTGCTCTTAGGGCCATTGAATCTTTGCTTCCAGTGAAATGATGCATGCATTACTGGGAGATAATGCCAGATAAATTTATACTGTACTGAAAGCAATACCACAACAGATTCATCACTTATCAGAGACTGGTGGATGCTTTTCTGAAAAGTTCCCTGGGGAGAGATTTTTTTCCCATGGCTTTTAAATTACCATCTTTACCTTTTTGAATCATGAGTCTTCAGAAATGGTTTAAATCAATGAAATAAAAAGGGCAGATGTTTAATGGTATTTAGATGAGTTTTAAAAATCTCTTCAGGCATTACAAAATGATGCCTTGGCTTCCTGCTTCAAAAGCTGACTCTTGGTTCCATTCCATTACTACCCACTGCTTACAAATAATATGTATTTCCCAGATAATAGTTATTTAGCAGAAATTCTATTTAAAACAGAACCATCTTTTAATTTGTTTTTTTTATGAAAATAATTGGAGTGGGGGAGGCTGTCAAAGTATATTATAGTGACTCTTCACGCCGGTGGGGTTGAGGTTGTATCAGCCCCGAGAGTGTAGACCGAGCGAGCTCCTCACAGTTTTCTTGCCTGGCAGTAAATATCACTGTGGCCTGAGCCTTTGGCAGGTGAATTATCTGAGGCCCATTAATGTACCTTTATAGAGTCTTTTCAAAAATGTGTGATTTTTGACAAGTTTCATGTTTAGTAATACAAATTTATCACTGGGAATTGTGTTTTTAACTCTGGACACTTAATTTTCTTGCTTCAGATTTGAGGATGGTTTTTAATCTCTTTGCTGTAATCACCTAAAATGTGATTATGACAAACTCTGATCCACATTTGTCTCCTTTCTTATCATTGTCTACACTATGACCTTGGAAGGGTAGAAGTGAGGGTCTGGAATGGGACTGCCCAGGGTGCCAGCACTGCAGGCTGTGACCTTGACCCCACTGTCCATGAGCCTTTTTGTGCCTCACTGTTTTCCATAAACACTATGCAATGGTACCTCTTCAAAGGGTTGTTTTTCGGATTATATGAGTTCACCTCTGCACCCAAGATGTAATGATGCTTAATAAAAGTTAGCTGCTGTTGCTGTTTTACTTAAATAAAATTAAAATTACCCCTTTGAGCCCTTCCAGCTGAATACATTGTAGTCCATCCCCTAGTCCCTTAGTCGAAAGTGTTAGTCACATGGGATGTTGACATCATTTGACCAGGAAAGTCCACAGTTTGTACTGAGCTCATTTTTCATTCCCTGAATTTCCCCTACAGGTAAACTGGAAGAGTTAGTGTCAGTTTCTGGTTATTTTCGATTCTGGAGTTAGTTTTTATCTAAAGGCAACACTCCAGTGTTGCTCTGCTTCGTATCTTTTATGTGTAATCTCTCCCAAAAAAGGATGATTATATTTATAAAAACATGAATACATGAAATTCTAAGAGTCTAAGAAATAATACTAGATGCACACAAAAATACATAACTAAAAGCTGTAACTTTGTACTATACACATTCAATTTTGAAAAATTAAAAAATAGAAATTACCTGTGATCTATCACTTAGAGATAAACTGATCAATTTTGGAGAAAATTCTTTTATGTTCTTTTTTTAATAAAATGTGTTTTTTAAGTATAAAAATCAGAATGAAAAATAAAATGAATTAGGTTTTCTCATTTACTTATATAGACTGAAGAATACATTCCAATGTACATTGAGCAGTTAGATGCCTTTGTCTCTTGACTAGACCACGAGGGTAGTATTTAGCTGTTGTCAAACCTGTGTTACCCAGCCCAGGATTGACTACTTTACATGATTTAATTAGTAATAAATAACAATCAGTATTCAGTGATCACTTAATTTTTGTTGGTCAACATGCTAAGAGCTTTACATGCACATCATATGTCATACTCATAAGAAACTCTAAGAGATAAATAATATTGTTCCCATCTTATGGAGGAAGAGCCCAAGGTTAAAAGGTCACTAGTACGTGCTCTTAGTGGTGTTAACTCAAGTCTTTTGAACTCCAAAGTCCTCTTAACAACTACTATTGCTTCCTTTCTGACAAATTTCACATTCTTATGTACTAGGGGGTTCATCTCTCACTGGATGTGAAGGAATAGGAATAAGGGATGCTCACCACAACTTGAGACTCATCTCTGAGCTGTAGTTAGTACATCTTTGATGACTGTCAGAGCCTGGGAAGACCTGGCTGTCTGGAGTATCTGATTATAAGCACAGTCATGGCCCAAATCCTTTGCAAGCGGTGGTGATGGAGTCACCCGGTGAATCCTGCTAGTGTGGGCGGAGGCCCAGCTCTAAAGTACCTGTGTCTAAGCTCTCATGAGAAATGGGGTTCTAGGGAAGAGTCTGTAATGAACAATTTCAAAATGTCAGTTGCTGGTTCTTGCCATTTTGGACTTAAAATTTTCCCCTGGGTACATCAGAGTATAGAGTAAATTGTTCTTTCTTTTTTCTTTTTTTTTAATATTGGAGGAGTTGTTTTTCTTTTGTTTTCACATAGTGCTCTTGTCAAGTTGCAACTGTCCTATTTCTCTCAAACTTTGCCTTTTTTTTAAACTTAGAGATGGCTCAGTTGGGAAACTATGACAGTGGAACAGCAGAAACACCGGAAACAGATGAATCAGTGAGTGCAAGTATCTTTCTTGATGAAATAGGATATTGGTTTTTTCTGTTTATTAGCATCTGTAGATTTTGGCTGTGTTAATTACTGTATTTGTTCAACAAATATTTACTGTGCTTCTATATGCAAGCATGTAATTTTAGCCCCTCTATTCAAAGAGAAACAAATTAATAAAAAGAAATCATGCACAAAAAATAAAAATGAGAAACTTGAATGAGGTTTATGAAGAAAAAGGGCCATGTCCTACTAGAATATAACATAAAGAGATTTACCTTCATCTTGCCAGTCCAGAAAGATCTCCCAGAAAACATCCTTCTTGATGAAATGTGATGTTGGTTTTTCTGTTTATTAGCATCAGGAGATTTTGGCTTTTACATAGTATTTTCTTTAAACATCATAATGCTATTTAAGAGCACATGCTTTATAACATAAAACTGTGGTCTCATTTGCATTCAGATGCAGAAAGCCAGTCGTGAAAGCATAGACTATTTCTTATCCTGGCTATTAAAAAAATAATCATAGACTGTTAAAAAAAAAGATACAGTAAGAATTGGAACCAAATCTACTGTTTTTGAACAGAATAGGAAGGAAATATTTTAAATGAATTGGTCACTAAACTACTACTGATCCATCTTAAAGACAGAAATGTGTAAACTCAACTATATTTAATTAGAAAATGCATTGATTTGCTCAAGTGATGCATTTAAATGCAGGTACCCTCTGGTGAAGCTTTCCAACAGTAAGTACAACGCTTATCAAGCATATAACACAAAGGAAAGGGCACTTGAGTTGAGACGTGAGAAGTTACTAGGATGAAAAGGGGCAGAGGGAACATTCCAGGCCAAAGGGACATCATGTGACACAAGGGAGAGAGTGTGTCTGAGGGCTCAAAGTAGGGAGACCTGAGAGCTACAGCCTGGAGAGCCCAGGTGAACGCTGGACTCAGACCTCCCTGCTGTTCATCTTTGTTGAACGTTTTCTTTCAGAGAACAGTAGGAAGCTTCTGAGCTGTGGGGGAAATGTGTGTGTGTGTGGAGTAGGGAGGAGTGGACAGGGAGATGACCCGATCAGAATTACCGACTGGGAAAAAAAATCGCACACTGATTGCAGTGTAGGGAGCAGATGGGTGAGGGAGCAGGCAGCAGTGTCCATGGGGAAGCCTCTGAAAGGCTGCAGGAGCATCACAGGGGAGGGGTCCTGCATGCTGGTGCCATTGTCCCTCATGTGATCAGCAGAAGAGGAACCGAGATGGGCCAGCCCCCAACTCTTGGGGGTGGTCAGGAGAGAGGGGCAGCTGTGTAGCCTGGAGGCTAAAATACCCAGGCTCTGGAGTCAAACCTGACTTCACTTCTCACAAGCTGTGGGAATCTCTCTGTGCCTCAGTTTCCTCATCTGTAAGCTCGATAGAAAAGATTATCAAAGATTATATGAAACAGTCTGTAAAATGGTTAGGACAGCATCCCAAAGTAAATGCTAAGTAAATGATAACTGTTTTATGAGTTTTATCATAACTGTCATAATTGTGAATGTGCAGAAGCTGAAGTTCCTTTAAACTGGCAATTGAACGTAAGGTGTAAGGTCTCCCAGCCCCCAGGGGGAGAGTTTTTGGTGGAGGTCTAAGTGACTGAGGATCATCCGTGGGCATAGGTGAGGTCACTCGGGTGGGGAAGAGGTATTGAAACAAGGGAGCTGGGATGAGGTCTCACAGCCGAAGCTGTGGAGAGCAGTAGAGTGGGATGTTTGAACAAGTAAGTGGTCCCAGTCTTGGATTATGTTTTCTGAGGCAGGGCAATGGCAGGTGATGAGTAGGTCCAGGTCCTGTGGCCAGAGTCCAAGGGGAAATAGAGGAGGGAGATGGTTAGTTGAGTTCAGGAGGTCAAGAAGCCCACAGGCCAGGTTGTTGGGTGAGTTATGTGTGTAGATACTGAAGTCACCCAGGATGGTGAGAGAATGCAGGCATTGAGGAAGGTGGGAAGCTGAGTCTAAGTCTTCTAAAGGTAGAGGAACAAGGGATAGAAAGCAGATACCAGCACTGAGTCATGGGGTTTCTTCCAAAATTAGAGGAGAGGAATTCTGGTTTTTGCAGAGGGAGCAAAATGACTTAACGCCCACTCAGTGCTGAGATGCATGGGGCATGGGGTGTGAGAGAATTTATTGTTAAAAACAAAAAGGAAAAAAAAAAAACTTTGTTCTTGTCCTTTGAGCTAAACTTTTTTTTTTCCCCTAGTAAGGATAGACTTTATTTGAAAGGATTACTGCATGAGGGGAAAGGGACTGTTGCCATAGGGAACATGCAGGTCTGTAAAGAGTTAGGCAAAAAGTGGTTTTCTTTTACAAAGAGGGAGTAACAAAGCTAGAGAATCTTTTACTCTGAGCCCGGTCAGTTCTCAGGATGAGCTGAACTTTTTAAAGAGCTATCTTGTTGAAAATTGGTATCTTTTTGAAAATTAGAGTATGGGTGGGTGGAAGGAAGGAAGGTCTAGCTTGCTCTGCTCGGCTGCCCCGTTCATTGCCAACTACCTTTTCCAAATAGGAAAGGTTGCCCCAGGGATGAAATAGACATGGTCTGGCCAGGCACAGAGAAGTCATGCCATCCACCAGCCCATGCAGAGCCACTCCAGTCCGTTTTTTGCTGGTTGACTGAAACTAGAGTTAAGGTTTGGCATTTTGGACTTAGTCTTTTAAAGTTTTAAAATTTAGGATGAGGCTAAACTAAGTAGCTTACAGAGGTAAACTAAAATCAGGAATTTTCAAAAACTTGATGCCTCTCTCTCTTGGAAATGAGGTTCACTTAAATGAAACTGAGCCACTGTCATGAGGAGTAATTAATCAGCACTGCCTTGGAAATTTGATCTTTAAAGCTGTTCCCCAGGTTCCTTTGGCTGGAATTCTGCACTTCAGCATATGAAAACAACAGAGCATATAATTCAAATATTATTTATTTTGCTGCTAAAATCATTTTCTTGAATTCTCAGCTATTTTTTCACTTCTGTATTTTGTCTCCAAGAGCTCTAATGCTTCCCTGAAACTTCGAAGGAAACCTCGGGAAAGTGATTTTGAAACGATTAAATTGATTAGCAATGGAGCCTATGGGTGAGTAATTCAAGAAAACTCTCTATTGTATTTTAACACCCCTGAGAGATATATTCTTCACATTTCCCTTTTGCCAAATAGATGTTGTTGGGGACTTTAGTTTTCAGATCACTGCTCCTTCATTGGTGGGTATAATGTGATGCCCAAATCATTCTTTATTGGTTACCCCATCAGAAAACATTCCAGGTGACCTGGGAGTTATTGAAGAGGGTTGGAGAAGACTTTATATAGTAAAAATTTCTAAAGAAAGGGAAAATTGTTATATATGGTGTGTTTATCTAGATACACACACACACATCTGAGATACAAATATAATATGTATCTCTGAATATATATAAATTCATATATAGCATTTCTACTCGAAAATTAGCTTAAGTATTTGTCCTGTCTGATCAGCAGTCAACCTTGTGAGAGAAGCACTTAAATAAGAAGGCTGGTTGAAAGTTTAAAGCAATACACTCCTTTTAGTCTGTGTATATTACACCAGGATTTTTTTTCAGTTGAACTCTATGCTGTAATCTGATCACATTAGTGGTGCCCCTTCCTTGATTTATTTTTACAGACAGATGATTTCCTTCTCATGGCGTAAGGTCAATACTGACAAGATCTTTCTCAGTTACTAATAGTTCGGGAGGGTAATTAATAAGCAACCTGTGTCCTGATCCATTTTAGACAACCCAGAACTCCAGTTTAATTAAGTATTAATCTCAATTCCATCTGTAGGTGGAGAGCAATAAACAATCCCGTAGACATTTATTGCCATTTATCACACACACGAGCAGATGAAATAGAAACCATTTTTGTTATGCCCCAGGGATGTCTCTTTTTACATTTTTTTTTCCGCCTCTCATATTTTCTGCACCATTAACTTAGTGAAGAACTTAAATATTTGTGAGTCCTTTCTATGCTTCACTGATTTGTTTTCAGGATTGTGTCAAATGGCATATTTCCTGATGTGGCTTTTAAATGCTTTCTGATGTTTTATTTTTGCAATATTTTATTTCTTTCCAGGACCTCATTGGAACTTTTCTACCTGAGAAAATTGTTTTAGCGTGCAGCTGTTTGTGGCTTTGTTTGTTTATTATTGGTCCTTAGTTCTTTTAGTTCTGGAGATCATCTGAGGGTTTCTTCTTTGATTTAAGGGGTCTGTGGGCTTGAGCACGGCTCGATTTTATTGGCGGTAGAATTCTGGAAGAGGATTATCGGTGAAGCACCACTTCTGTCAAATTTGGGCATATATCTTAGCAGTATTTGGAGCTGTAATTGGTTGAGTAAACTCATTTGTAGTGCAATTAAACCACTGTATAGTAGATGAGGTATATCACACTTTGGGGAATGGTTGGGGATATACAAGAAGTTAAACAAGCTGTGAATCAGTAAACACCCAGGACGCAGGCCAAGTCATTAATGGGCTTACAAGCTGCCTGCAGGAGCCTCTGCAGATCAGCCAGAACTTTTTTTTTTTCCCTCTTTTGCTCTTCTCTGAGTTCATCTCTCATTACGTTTCTGACAAATTTCCTCTGCGTTTTAATTATTTTTAATTTAAAATTTGAATAGAGCTCCACTCATCAGCCCACCCATTCAGGATGCTGATAGTGGGCTTGTGTGAACTGGCTGAACAAACAGTCCCCTGTGGGTCCATGAATCGGGGCCGTTCAAGGCTTGCTTAGACACCGGTGTGACTGAGCCCACCACTCACATCAGTGACTCAGAGTGACAGCAGTTTTGTGACTTCTCAAAAATGGCTTACTCTGGGCACTAACCCTCTCATTAGAAAGAGCTGTAACCCGTCATGGTTCTCTCGACATCCTGCTCAGTGACAGTTCATGGTATAAAGCCAGTTTGCCGAGTTGATAAGCCCGTGATTTCCTGCTCTGTTTAACAGGTTCCAGAGCCCTGACTGGCAGTTGGACATCCCTTCATGCCAACTCAGCACTTTGTAGAAAGCAAATGCTTACCGTGTGCCAGGCGCCATGCTAGTTTCTTTATATGTGTGTCCTCTTCTCACAAGACCTCGTGATGTGTCAATATTATTTCCACTTGGGTGTGGGGAGAGAGAGGCTCAGATACTCTGACTCCAAGCAGAGCTCTTTTCTCCCTCACAATAGCGTTTAGAACTTTTTGGCATCTCAATTTTTCCATCCAGCACTTCCACCTGGATTTTTAAGTTACAATTTCGAAAGTCTTCGAAGTGAAAGAATAAAATTGACCTAAAATTTCTAAAAGAAAGAAAGCTCCATTTGAAAGGCACAGTGCTTCTTCACATTTCTTTCTAGCCTTGCTGCGTGTTCTTCTCTTTTTAACCCTCCAAGGACAGGGTCATTTACCTGAGAGGGCAGGTGTGCAAGTCTGTGAGTCATTGGAGGCCCCTTCTTGCGCATGCCCTCCGCTGATAGCCTTTGCTCTCCACTTCCCCTACCACATGCACTCTCCTTCCCACGTGCAGGTTTGCTCGCAGGGATTCCTGTACGGGGCTCTCAGATTCATGTATAATTTTATACACGTGAAACATTCACACTCCTGGTAAGACAGATTCATTCTGCTCTAGATCCTGCCAGCTTCCAATGCCATTTCTCCCCATCCCCCACCTCTGTTCTGCGTGGGTGGAGTGATGCTTGACTCAGCAGCAACCAGGGTCCCCAGTTGTGCCCGCTACCCCATGCATCACCTCCCACCCTTGAATTTCCTGTTTCACAAGGAGGTCAGTGTAGGAAAAGAGGGACAGAAGCAGCCTTTTCAAAGAAAGCAACCCTGGGGGCCAGAAAGCAGGGTTAAGGGATGAATCAGTTCCTTCTAGTTTTATGGCCATGGGAGGTTTGCAGCTCTGCTTAGCAGTGTTAGATGTCTGCTGGCAGGCTACTGTTTGTCTTTCTTTGTTTCTCATTTTCAGCCTCTCCCTCCCTCTCTCTCTCTCCCCCTTCTCTCTCTGCTGACTTAAGTAGATTTGGAACACCGACTTCCAGGAAGGGAAGGAAGGTATATGAGAGATACCACTTACAACTAAACAGATGTCAGCATTAGGATGATAGGAACAATATGCCCAAAGCAGTACAGAGATGTGAGAAAAAAACAACAGAAAACAAAACAAACAAAAACCCAGCGACAGGGAATTTTAATTAAGTCTAGTTGACTTTTGCCACTTGATCAAGATATGTATGTCCTGAGGCAATGATATCTCAAGCCACCTAAAGGATTAATTTCAGCTGGTTAGGTAAATTGCCCTAAGGATTACCTGATTATTTTAAGTAAATAGCAAGGGAGAGCAGAAAGTCAAGTCAAATTTTATGAACTGAAAATCTGAGACTTAAGATTGAAGAGCTTTTATACACGTTACCTAGTCTAGATACTGGTCAAATTGGGCATCTTTCTCTTTTTTTCTTTTTTTTTCTCTTTTTTTCTTTCATAGAGTCCTATACATCCCTGTTCTTTTTCCTTCATTTCTTGTTGTTCTGAAACACACTATGGAGCAGTTATTTATATAAGAAATTATGATGCGATGTGAAAAACCAAAATGGCAACCTATTAATAGTCAAAAACTGAAGTTCACAGTATTATACGTCTGGGGTACCCAGCACTAAACTTACTCAATATTAAATATTGAAGAAGAGATGGAAAGTGAGCTGTATTCCAGTTGAGTCTCAAGAATAGACAAGTGTTTATATGAAGATACTGTTTTTTTCTTTTAACATTTTCAGTTCCAAAGTTTATTTTGAAAAATAGTTTCTCTGTTTGAAAAATCTTCATGTCAATATCTACCAGTGACAAAGAGGAAGCCTCGTTATTTTCTGTGCTCCCTTTGACTCTCTGTCCTGCTGTCAGCTTCTGATTAGGAGAAGCTCAAGGGTTTTGAATCTTGATTTTATCCAATCAGTAATAGGAAATAGAAAAAAATTTTTAAAGTCTTTGTTCTGATTCAGAAAGAATGAACAGTTGTGAGAAGGGGTAAATTGAGAGTTCAAGATTTGCAGTCACTACTACGTATGAAACAGATAAACAGCAAGGTCCTACTGTGTAGCACAGGGAACTGTATTCAATATCTTGTAGTTACCTATAATGAAAAAATATGAAAAGGAATATATGTATGTACATGAATGACTGAAACATTATGCTGAACACCAGAAACTGACACAACACTGTAAACTTACTATACTTCAATTAAAAAAAGAAAAAGAAAGAATGAGTAGTTGGTTAATAAAAAAGTTGGTCAAAGTGGGAAATCACCAAAAAATATGTACTTTATTTTAATGTAACCTAAATATGTATATAAATTTACTAACCTTTTAATATAACACCTTTATAAGATAGCCAATATGAACCATACTCATTCATTCCTCAGTATCCGACAGGCATTGGTTCCAGGACCCCTCCTCAGATACCAGAATCCACAGATACTCAAGTCCCTTGTATAAAATGGCATCCTCTCGGACACTGTAAATCATCTCTAGATTACTTATAATACCTAATACAACGTAAATGGTAGGTAAATAGTTGCCAGTGTGGCAAATTCAAGTGTTACATTGTGGAATTTTATGGATTTTTTTTTTTTTTTTTTTTACATTTTCAATCCTCAATTGAATCTGATGATGCAGAAACCATGGATTTGGATGGCCGCCTGTCCTACATTGTTTGTGTTTTCCACTTTTAGCTTCTTTAAAGGTGAAGCAAGAACTTGAAGCAATCTAAATGCAAGAATCTTGATTTTTATTATTTTCTCAACTTTCAGAAATCTCACTCATACTAAAGCAATAGGAATTTTATTTAGTAACTCACGTTTATCAGTCCTTTCCCAAGCATTCTTTTCAGTTCTTTTATGAGCAACACTGCTTTCTATTTTCACACTCATGTTTCATCAGTTTAAATATTTGTTTAAATAAGTCAGTCATGATTTCAAGCCTATCCAGAAGAACAGGTGTGAAAGTAAAGCCAGCTGGTGGGAGCCCAAGTGTTTGGGCATCCTGCTGAGAGAGGACCACTAGCCCATGCAGGAAGCAGTGGGGGCCCAGCCAGCCAGCTCCCTTGTCAGTTTGCTGTATAGTGGGATATGTGGAGTGTGGTTAAGACAACTTTTCACTATGTAGGGAAGGAAGAGCTAGAAAACCAAATAAATGAGAAGAGAGAAAAAGGAGTAAAGCAAAAAAAAAGAATGTTTAAACAGAGACCCCAAGAATGTGTGATCTAATGACTGAAGGGAAAAGATGGATACAGTGAGAAGACAAAGATGTACACACTTAAATAAAGATGAATTCCTGGTTGAACACTTCAGAGGAAAACGTGCATTTTGATTCAGCTGAGATTGAATATACTTAAGATCTATGGAAGTGCATCACCCTAACATGCTGGTTCCGCAGGAATTTAGGGTGTCCTAGTCCCCCTTGCTTTCCTTTTTCAGGAGCAGTGAATATCACTAGCCAGCATGCATTTCAGACAACCCCTTGTTTAGGAGGCAGACCCTTGGATGCACTTTGCTATGATTGATTGCTTTTTAGGTAAATTATTACTTAGTTGGTCATTGCGTTTGTTGCAGGACAGCCTCGTGTAACCTGTTACACACTTCTACTTGATGGCTCTTTAGGTAGATTGTTAATTATTTGAGCATTGCCTAACCTGAGAGTTCAAACCTGTCCTCCCTCAATAATGAGACAAGTGAGGAGTAACTTATGAGAAAAGGAGCCCCTCCAAGACATTTTCCTTGTTGTTCATCATTTCCAGGTAGAGTTTGAAGGATCCTCCTTCTAATTACCTCTTTTCTCTCATCATTTGAGGCTTCAGGGTGTCAATTGTCTTTACTGAGACAGAACTGGTTCTATTTGGGTGAGGCTTTCGGCAGAAATTCCATGTAACCTGTTCATTTTACAGTAAAGTTGCCAGACACCTCAGCCTGGGTCAGATCGATCAGAAATGCAGTGACTTTGGACCCCCTTTTTGGTTGGGAAATGCATTTCCTGTTGAAGTAGGCAGAGGTGTAACTCAGTCACGCTGAGGTGCGCAGGGAGGAAACCGGCTGCTCCGTGTTGAAGGGAGGGCAGCCTCACATGACCTAATACATACTTACTTATCTGGAAAGTTCATGGGAAGTAAACTACTCTCAGGCAGGTTGGAAATCAACTCTGGTCCCTTTTGGCAGATCCCATGGGTGTCATAGAATATTATTGCTTTAGTCATTTGAGAAAAAATGCCTAACGTATCCAATGCCGGAAAGACCGCGCTCAGGATATGTATGTTCTTTTGTTGTTTCGTGTTCTAACTTATGTACTGGATTTTGTTTTGTTTATGGGAAAACTGACAGCAAGAGCTAGCTGTTGGAAAATAGCTCAGTCTGGAGACTGTCCATTTCCTCTTCCTGGGCAGTATAGATGAATTTGATGCCTTATCTGTGACCCATAACCTTTATTGAAAGAATTAAAAAAAAAAAAAGAAATCAATCTAGCGAAAGGACTTTGGCCTGGAACGGGATGTTTGTAGCTCCCAGCATAGTTTGTAAGAGTTGAATCCCGGCAGCCACGTGAACTTAAAAAAAAAAAATGGATGATGGCATGGTTTATGGTACCCAGAAGCATCCCCTCTTCCTGTGAACCCCAACTCTCGTGCTCCTTTTCAGGGCAGTCTACTTTGTTCGGCATAAGGAATCGCGGCAGAGGTTTGCCATGAAGAAGATTAATAAACAGAATCTCATCCTCCGAAACCAGATCCAGCAGGCCTTTGTGGAGCGGGATATCCTGACTTTTGCAGAAAACCCTTTTGTCGTCAGCATGTATTGCTCCTTTGAGACGAGGCGCCACCTGTGCATGGTCATGGAGTATGTGGAGGGTGAGTCAGTCTCGGACATGGAGAACGTCACACCTGGGCCCGGAAACCACTGGCCCCTATGTGTGGCTGACGCTTTCTGTGTTTGTGCCCCTCCGTGGTTGTATCCACGCAGGAACTGAGGCCAGGCAGTGAGATGGCTGTATTCCCAGTCATTATCTTCTGATAATTGCTTGTAAAGTGCCAGCTCTACTATAACAAAGGGAAAATGAGAGCTATTTGGAAAAAGGTTGTTTTCCCTTTTTAATAGCTTTTCATCCTAAGTACCTTCTCTCAATTAAAGTTAGAATATGGGTGATGGCACTTTCCTACTTATTTTTATCATATACCATAAAAACATTCATTATAATGGATCTTCTTAAAGAATGCATTCACAACATTGTAAACTGACTATACTTCAATTTAAAAAAAGAAATTTATATTAAAATCAAATAAAAACAGAAACAAAACAAAAGAATGTATTCAAATATATCCTTTTTGGTATGTGGTACAAAATTAAAAATGAGCTAGGAGAAAGGTACATTTAAGAAAATCTAACTTTTTTTACTTTTGAGGGTTTGTGGTTTACCTTTTGACTGCTCCAAGTAATCTTATTTCCATCAATTTTACATTAAATTTTTGAATGTTTCAGTGGCCATGACTTGTGGACATAAACAATGTTAATAAAATGAATAGGTAAGTAAGGGCCAGAACAATTTCCAAAGCATCTAATTTAAGCTCTTGTAAATGTTTGCACAGAATCCCAAAACTTTGTATCTTGAAGAAACATGAAATACCGTTTTCATTTTGCAGATGAATGAACTGAAATCCAAGAAAGGGGAAGCATTACTGGACATTTAGTGGTAGATACAAGACAAAACAGCTTTCCTGATGTCCACCCGTTGGTCTTTTTACCACACCAATACTTTATTAATTTTTGTCTTGGTTATGCTAACAACGATAATTGACATTTATCACATGTTTAGTATGTGTTGGCAACATCCTGCATTCTTTACATAGAGTACCTCACAATGAAAGCAATGACACTGTTCGTATCCTGATATTACAGATGAAAGAACCAAGCCTAGTTTGCCTAAGCTGTCCCCACCTGTCAGAGTCAGAGCTGAGATTTGAACTCAGGCAGCCTGATTCCAGAATCCAGGTTTTCAAATGATTTATTTTAAATTGTTACCATATTCCTAAAACACATCAGTTCTTCAAATTTCAGTTCCACTTCAGGCCACATCTGCTCCCTTATTAGTATGGCTTCTTAAATAAAAATCTGTATTTTCTCCGCACCACTTCTTAATTAGAAATATGGTTACCTAACACAGTTTCCACTTATGAACGTGGTACGCAGTGTGTGTGGGTGGAGGCCGGTCTGCTTTGAAATGCTGCAGTCTAAACCGGTGGTCTTTAATCCTAGGTCATAGGACACCTGCTAAATCTTTTCCTTGTGTTCTGTAGGGGGCGACTGTGCTACCTTAATGAAGAACATGGGTCCTCTTCCTGTTGACATGGCCAGGATGTACTTCGCTGAGACGGTCCTGGCCTTGGAATATCTACATAATTATGGAATTGTACATAGAGATTTGAAACCAGACAAGTATGTACACTGATGAAACATATGCCTTTTTCCCATACAGTGCAGAAAGTTTTCTTATGTCTATAAAAGTGTTTTCTTTTAATGCTGCTTTGTACATTTTAATGTTCTCTCATAATGTTCCCAAATGAGTCATTTTTAACAGTATATATGGTTATTTTTGTATAATCTTTTTAAAGGCTGTAATGTTGATAACGATAGCTTTTAAGAGACAAAAGAAAAAGTTTATAAAGCCAGGGTTAGTTAATTTTTTAAAAGTTTTTTTTATTATGTAAACTTTTGAATAGTTGCACAGAATTCTGTGTTGTTCTCTGGACAGTTTCTGCATTTGGAATCATCCTTAGATAATCCTTTTCTACTCCAAGATGACGTACTTGATATTCTTTCCTATTTTATTCACAAATTAATTATTATTTAATTTTTAATCTATGTGGAGTTCATTTTGGTGTCTAATTTGAGATACAGATAGGCGCCTTTTCCCCAAATGACTAGCCATTCATCTTGATACCACTTATTAAATGTTTCACACTTTCTCTACTAATTTGAGACACCTCTAGAAGTATTACATATGTAAGTATGGAAAGATTTTAAGTGTGCTGAACATTTTATGATAAAATTGTCTCATGTTCATTCAGAAAATTTGAGAAATACAAAAAAAGAAAAACTTCATTCACAACATGATCAAACAAAGACAGCTGTGAGAATTTGGGCTGAGAGCCTTCCAATTGCTTTATTTCTTTTGACTCCTCTACTTCAATTTTTCTATCAAGTAAAATTATTTTCTACTTAAAGTGAAAAAAGTTTAAACTATAAATTCATAAAGCTGTCACTTGCGAATTCTTTGCACGTATAAAAAAATGTAGGTTTTGTACTTAATGAGTAGAAACTTAAATTCGAGCCAGAAGTTGAAATCTGAAACAATGCTACCTTTTTCTTCCAAGTTCTTTATCTCGTGTCTCATTTGAATCACAGATTGGTTGCTTATCTTGATTGCGAATGTGTGACATAGGATTATTGGTAGCCCTTTCTCTGCTATTTTCTTATTGTGAAAATGGAAAGGTGGCAAGAGTTCCATGCGTGAATTTTTCAGAGAGCTTCAAGGCATGAATGATGCTGTGCGCCTGTTCCAAGGAAGATGTGCTGGGCCTGGTCTCCGGCCCTCCCTGTGAATTACACTCAGCCTCCAGATACATATATTTTACATCTTTGTGTGACTTCGTCTCTTTGCAGGCTGTTTTTTACTCTTTTATTTATTTATTCTGTAATGGAGGTACTAAGGATTGAACCTAGGACCTCATGCCTGCTAAGCATGCGCTCTACCACTGAGCTTTACCCTCCCCGTCCCCGCCCCACACAGGCTGGGTTTTGTAATCAGATTGGTATCTGTGTGCTAAATGCTCTTACAAATTGACAGTGGGAGGGAGAAAAGTAAAAACAAAAAATGAGCTTCCAAGTGAGTGCTGTAAAATATGTCCTTCTGCTCTGTAGTTTGCTGGTCACCTCCATGGGGCACATAAAGCTGACCGACTTCGGATTATCCAAGGTGGGCCTAATGAGCATGACTACAAATCTTTACGAGGGTCATATTGAGAAGGATGCTCGAGAGTTCCTGGACAAACAGGTAAGCTTGCGCACTCTTCAGTTCTAGAGAGAAATACAAAGTACAGTGTTGTTGGTGAAATTCAGAATCGACTCTCGTAGGCCAGCTTCGCGTTAGCACTGGGGATGTAGATGTCTGTATAAGCCTTACGTTTAATAAAGTGCAAATTGCTTCCATTTTTCTCCCTGGGCCTCTTTGAAGTGTCCATCCCTCCTCATTCCTCCCACAACTTTATGGGCTATTAGTAAGATGAACGATCTAATTGTACACCAGTGAGGGTGTGAGAGAGACAAATGGAAAACTGTTTTTGTAAGGAATTCAGGAGTCTCACTAGAGTCCTCATGAAACTCATGATGCGTCGTACAATCACGAGTGCTCAGATCCGAGCCATGGCCCATTTCCCTTTAAGCATGCCTCATTACTGTGCCCACAATCTGTTCATTGTACAGTTACTTAAGGTGAACGCATCTCAGCTGTCATGCTTTTATGCAGTAACCAGGATGTGAATATATTTTGGTCATAGAAATACTAAAACTCTCTCTGATGAGGATGGTAATATTAAATTTGAAGATCTCAAATGTTTTTAATATTGTAAGTAAAAACCACTCAAAAGGGTCAAACCCTTACTTGGAAATTAGACATTACACACAGTTTAACGTTAGAGCAGCATTTTAAACTTTGCTCTTTTTGGCATTTAAGTAATTCAGTGCCTTTGGTATTATAGATGCTGACTTAGAATTGCTGTTCTTCAGTTCTTTGTCCATGTGGTTCCATGTGGTTGAGCAGGTGCACTCTGGGTGAAATAATTGATATTTAACCATCTTGCTCATTTGAATGCATGTCTAATATTCCAATTATTCTAATATTGCAATCATCTTTTAGGTCTGTGGCACACCTGAATACATTGCACCAGAAGTGATTCTGAGGCAGGGCTATGGGAAGCCGGTGGACTGGTGGGCCATGGGGATTATCCTCTATGAATTTCTGGTTGGATGCGTGCCATTCTTTGGGGACACTCCCGAAGAGCTATTTGGACAAGTCATCAGTGGTAAATATTCAGGAGTTATCTTTAAGCCACTGTTGGGGAGAAGCTATTTCATATATTTCTGTGGAGTATCGCTGTTTTGACTACTAAAATGTTAACCTTTATCAAACGGTGTAGCCAGCAGATTAAAAGAACTCACTCATCATAGCACATAACTGACTTTCACATTCTCAGGAGAGCAATTTGTGTTGGAAATTGACCTGAGGAAGTTTTGTTAACACGGAATTTGGAAATGTACTAGCAATGGAACCGATTTTTATGGTGTGCTTTTTCTGCAAAAGAAATTGGTGTGGGATTTGCAAATGATTTCCCTGCTGTCCAGTCTTCCTTTCCTTAATAGGAATGTTGCACCAGGGAAGAAAAGGTTAATGTGGGTAACATTTACATAAATGGGGAAAAATGGCTAATGGCACAATGAAGAAATTAACAAAAGTGTAATAAACCCTAAAACAAATGTCTACCAAATAATAAATAATGAGAATGGGGAGGAAGCAAATTTAATCCACAGATTGTTAATGATTTCATTGGTAGTTGTTACAGTGTAATGTTATTTCTTAACAGCTGTTCATCTTTCATCTAAATTCAATAACCTTTAGATGTTAACCTGCGAGCTGACCCTAACTATTGTTATGCAGCTTGTGGCAAAACTAAATGATAATTAAATAGGCTCTGTTACTACCCTACCTGCTGTTTTTGTAAATTTCCCCAAAGCAGAGATCAGAAAGGCCTCTCTTCCTCAAAGGTGGTCAGTCATCACTCACATCTTTATCACTCACCTCTGGTCCATTCTGGCCTGTGCTTACACGGTCCCACAGTGGACACACCGGGACAATTCCTTCTGGTATCAGGAGCCCCTTAATCACAGCGTTATTTTCCATTGTTGACTTTGCAAGCCAGGCATATTTGTAAACTTTAACACAGTAGATTTGTGAGTTGCCTGCAGTGTATAACCTTTTTATACAATATCTGAGCTGTTTATGGATTTATAAGTAGGCTGTTTTCTGATATACTGAGTCCTGAATGGCAAGAGGAATCAACTGTTTAATTAACACAAGCAGCAAATGCTGGCTTTGTTCTTGATGCCTTACGGCTCAGATGCATATTCATGTTTTATTTTCCAAATCAGATTTAAAGTGCAGCAGAGGAGCTAGAGGCAGGCACACAGAGACACAACTCATGTTTTTATTGCATTTCCATGCACACAAGCATACACACCTATCTTCAGGCAAACTCTTGTAGAATGTAGAGCACATTCTAATATTTATGACAGATTTTAAATACTCTCATTGCTACAATTCCTCTGGATTTTTTTTTTCTCCTTTAGTCTTAGCATTTTGACCTTTCCTTTGTCTCTGGAAATCATTACTTTTACAAAACTAATTTTTTGCTGCTTGGACCAGAAGAACTCTATGGCTGTGGCCAGATTCTCAATTGAGGATGGTAGTAGGAGAGAAAATTGGACTCTCGGATGATTCCTGGATGGAATGACCACCTAAAATGCAGATGTTTAGCGTTTTTACTACATTGAGTCCTCTCAATACCTAGAGGACCAATTTGTAGTGAGCCAGTTCTGCCAAAGGAGAATGAACCCAAAAGGCAAGTGAGAGATCCCACTGCTCACTGAAATATTCTCTCTGAATGTGGAAAGCTCTGCTATTCATGTCTCATACAACAGGCCTAGGAATCAACTGAAGATCTTATTTAAATGCAGATTCTGATTCAGTAGGTCTGGGGTGGGGCCTGAAATTCTGCATCTAGCAAACTCCCTGGTGCTGTCCATGCTGCTGGGACCCGGACCACCATTTGAGCAATAAAAGTATAAACTACTTTTCTTCCTTCTAGATGAGATCAACTGGCCTGAAAAGGATGAGGCACCACCACCCGATGCCCAGGATCTGATCACCTTGCTTCTCAGGCAGAATCCGCTGGAGAGACTGGGAACAGGTTAGAGCACATGTTTTAATTTTGCTAAAATGCAAGAAATACTGTCTTTGTGGAGCACTCAGAGGGTTTTGTTTTTGTTCTGCTTTTTGCATGGGAAACATCTGTTGGTTGATGTAGAATATGGCTACAATACATTATAGCAAAAATATTTTGAATTTTTTTTTCTGATTCAGAGAAGTGTGTATACTAGGAGGGTTGGTGACTGTTGTTTGTCTCTGTGCTTTGCTCTTGTTTTTTGCAAAGAAGAAATTACTCTTAATTTATCTCGATAAATAAAATTTCTCTGAAAGAAAACCTCAAGGGCACACGTAAGTCTTCTGTCTTAAAAAGCATGACTCTTAAAACTTTGATACAGAGGATTAGAAATGTGGAAGATTTTTTGTTGTTGTTGTTTCGGATTTTAAATGTGTGTGTGTGTGTGTGTGTGTGTGTGTGTGTATAGACTGATTTGATCTAGCACGTTACTGTCTATAGGCTTTGAAACGGCTTATCAGTACTTGAACTAAGTCCTAGAAATGAGCGCCTCGGGTAGAGCTGTGCTTTCCCATCAAGGCGATCAGCGCTGTGGACCAAGGAAGAGGATTAAAAAACACTGACTTTCAAGATGAAAAAGATGGTAGATTTATTTCTTGCTGATTGTTTTTCCTGACTGTTCTGCTACTAGTCTTTTGTTTCTCACCAGTTCTTTTTCCTTTTCTTCCTTATATTCCAAATAGACAGACTTAGAGATCCCAATAAAGCGTTCTAGCCAACCCCAGTATGTGAATTTATCTAGACGAGACTAAATATTAAATATAAACACACATTACGTATATACACATAATATACACACATGCACACTGTATCCATAATTGTCATCAGTGAAAATTGCCGTTGTTGGGTTGTTTACTCTAAACTGTTTCATTCTACCCCATTTGACTAGAAAGATCCGAAACTACTGGAAAGATAATTCTCTCACCTGTTTTTTCTAAAACAAAAGTCATTTGCAGCAGCTCCAAATACATGTCTTATATTGTTCTCAACATTAGGCCACAGCTTCCCCAGTTGGAGGGCTCTGTTCTTGTTAAAGTATGGAATGCTGTGCTATTAGAGTTTATGATAATGCAGTAAAACCCGTGGGCCCAATTTTTGTTTTGTAAATATTGATTGAAATACAGAAATACTGTACATTCACATATCGTCTCTGGCTGCCTGCATGCTGCACTGGTGGAGTTGTGTAGTCATGACCAACTGCATGGCCTAAAATACTCTCTGGCTCTTTACAGAAAAACCTGAAGCATCCTGTATTAGAGGATGCAAGAAGTTTTTAAAATCAGGACTCGGGAAAATTGCTTCGAGTGGAGCTTTGTACTAGAGCACCATGTGCTTTTTCGCCTTTTTCGGTGGATGAGTGGGCCTTTAACTAGGAAAGGCAGTCCAAGGGAAGGTAATGGCCTAAGCTCTGGATAGTGGCCTGAGTTTAGATCCAGCCGTGTGACCATGAGCAGGTTATTTCCCTTTCTGCGTCTCACTTCCTCATCTGTAAAATGGAGCTGATAATAGTAGCACCGCAGCACAGGATTATTGTGAAGGTAAAGATGGTCAGCTCTGGCTCCGACAGCCAGGCGTGCCGCTGCTGCTGGTGCTGCCATGTTTATTTTCCTGCGTGTGTAACCTCCAGCTTTCCCCTTCGGACAGAGGAGACTTAGAAAGGGTGGTGGTGCCCCCACCTTTGAGCAGATGGAGCTCTTTCTGTTTCTTCCCACTTGATTTGGTTTTCCTTCTGTCTGAAGTGACTAGCACACTTGTTATTTCCCACCGTCTGTGACTTGCAGTCAGACTTGCTTTAGTTCAAGAGAGATGAGTAGCTGTCCGAGAAAAAGTGTTCGGGCTCTGTGTGGGGCAGAGTTTTGAGGAGTGATTTTGCTCACTGGAGTCAAAGAAGCAGTGAGAAACAGTGGCACTGTAAGACTGTCCTGCAACAATACAAATATCTGTTTATATATCCTCCCCAGCTGTCCCAACGTGCGGTCCTAAGGTGCGACTGCAAGTGATATGTCAATACATCCCTTCTGAGTCCCAGTCAGAGTTCATGTGTCAGTTTGGAGAGTTTTCTCACTTAATATTCTGCCCATTTCCCCCCTCTGTGAATATGTGGACTCTTGATTCACTCAACAAGACAGGGCTGTGATGGTGGTCAGCACATCCAGGTTTATCTATTACATGCTGCAAGTTATCTCTGCACATTTCCTCCTTGACTGCTGCTTTCAGTCTTTTCAGGGTTTGACAGTTTGAGAAACAAATTTAGCAGAAGCTCAAAAGAGACATTTAAAAGACCCTGCCCCAGCTCTTAGCATTGTCACGGAATGCTTGGCAAACAGGCAGGTCCAACGTGACAGGTCCCAGTAGGGCCCGGAGAATGAGGCTATGAATCCCACAGGCCTGCCATGCTGCTTGCAATGACAGCGTTTTGGATTTAATGCATATTTAGCGGGCGAAATAATGCACCGTGAAAATGTGCAAGTGCACATTTGCCCGAGAGACTAGAGAGGCTGAGAAAAGGAGTGTGAAGAACATAATGGATGTTTAAGAAACTTCTATGAAAGGAGAGAAAAATTCAAGGGGAAACATTAGTGCCAAAGCAACTTGCAATTTGGGAACTTGTTGTACTTGAACTTGACCTTTGAACCTGTAGTGCATTAAGTGGCAGCCAGGCTCATTGGACTTCAGAGCAGCTCACACGTGACTGACTCCCACCCACGAACCAGCTGGATGCTGAGTCCTTTGTTCTTTGCCCAGAGTCTCAGTTTCCTAATCTATGAAAATGAGCACATTACATACCTGGTGGGATTATTGTGCAGACCCGTTCATGAAGGTATCTAGTACATAAACCTCGTATATAATAGGAGCTCAAGAAATAGTCACTTTCCTTTCCCTTCCCTTCCTGGTGAATTCTTCCAGTGAGAGCTGGCATTTGCAGGAGTTCCTGTGTCTGATGATTTGTATTTGGCTCATAAAGCCGTCATCTATGCTATATCAAAGTTTGGCCCAGAGGTAATTTTTCCCCAGTGTGTCCCTTTGATTCTTTCATTCCCCATCTTTACAAAAGTGCGTGAGAAACAGGAGTGATAAGCAACTGCTTCTCAGTGGGGCACAAAGGCCAAAGGGTGAGAACTGTGAGCTGGGACAGCAGTGGGCTGTGACTCCTTGGGGAGGACCCATTTGTCATTCTTCACAGACATGGAGCGATGCTCTCACCAGTGAGGGTTCTGAAGGTTGGCAGGTCGGGGAGTGAAAACTCAGACCCTCTGGGTATGATCTGGAAGTGCCTTTTGAGCCTTTGAGTCTGGAGAACAGTGCTTTTCTGGGTAGAGTTCAGTGACCTGGCAGTGCCAGCTGTCATTTGGTGTGGCCCCATGAGTGGCAGCTGAAGTGACAGTCATCGTCACTCAGGTATAGTGTGAGGTATAGTGTGTGGTGGGCCACTACATAGAGCCTAACTCTTCGGACCTCAGTGTCGCTGGCACAGTGAGGAAATTGGATAGATAAATGTATAAGCCCTTCTAGCTCCTCCAGGAAAAGGTCACTAGAAGAAAATATGTTTGGGGCTGTTGGTTGGGGTGGACAAGAACCAGGATGCACGGAGGACCAGGGCTGGGCTGTGCAGAGTGTGCTCAGAAATTGGCTATTTGGCTCAGGTGCCCATGATGAGCAGTTGTGAATCCATTTGCAGGATGATACAGGAGAGGTGGCATGGTAGAATGCCTCCCTCTTGTGTGGCGGGTGGCACTGTGGCACTGAGGATGCACCTGGCTGTTTTTAGACCTCAGCCTCAGCCCTTCTAATCCTTACTCACTGGATGATCTTGGTCCAGTGTACTTTACTGATTATTTTTATTTTCCCCATCCAGAAATGAAGTTGATAATGCCTACTTTGTGGGGTACTTTCAATGGCTTATCTAAAGGAAGCAAGTCGGCTTTAGCATCTCGTGCTATGCTTGTCAAAGTTGGCCCTCAGGTCACAGCCACCAGCACTATTGCTGTTGGGATCACCGACAGGCTTGAGTATTGTGCTGTAAACATGGAGAAAGCCTGGGCTGGAATTCCACGTAAAGATTCTAATCAAACGCCTTGTAAAGAACCCATTCTCCCTTTTGAGGAATGATTTTCCCACCTTGCTTTTTTCTCTCCGTTCCACTATTTTCAGAACCCCGGGTTCCCCTGGCTGAGTTTGGAGCTCCCGCAAGCCTGCACCTTGTGCAGTGCCCCAGGGGACAGAACCACATCTTTGAACCATCCAGACGGCTCCCCTACCCCAAGACCCAAGCCCATTTTTCATTCAGCTTGCGTTTCTCTTCCTATTCCTTTTGAACCCCACTGAGGACAAGATGAGAAGCCTGGGTGACAACTGCATTAAAGAGGCATTTGCATCACACTTAGAGGGCTGTCGCCTGGTGGAGAGGGTGATTAGATGGCAGTACTAGTCTGGAGAGAAATCTCTCCTCTTGGTATTGTTTCAGGATTGATTCTTCCTCATCTCCTCCACCAACAGCATGTGTGTTGGCAGCAGGGCAGGTGTCTGATTCTCACTAGGATTTTATCATGTGTACATCTTCTTCTCTTTACATGGGAGATAGTACAGTATTTTGATGGGGTCTGCTCTTAAAAATCTCCCTTTAAAATCATGAACTGAATTAAAAAACATTATTTCACTGAATTGTGCTATCAGGCTCACTTGGCCAAAAGAAGCCTAAAACTTCGGGATTTTGATTGATTTTCATCACGTGCATTACACATTTTTCAAACAAGTTTGCCAGTTTCTTACTTAAGAATCTGTAATCCACAGAATCTGATTCCTACCCATGTTAACGAGGAATCCAATAAAATGGAATGGTAACCATTATATACTATTTAGGACAAATTTATCTTTATAAAAACTTTACCTCCCTAGGAAATATTGCTGTGAACACATTTTGCACCTTGTTAGAATTTCCTTGGGTTTGTCATGAGCAAGTCTACTTTGGGCCAGTGTGTGTCCATGTCCCCAGGTTCAGCATAACCTGATTTTAAGGGGCCACATCATTAACCTTTGAAAAATAGGGAAGTCGTGGAAAAATTAACAAAGAAAAACTGTGCCATAGCAACTGCTATTAGCAAAATCATACCTCCTGCTGATAAATTACGGGAAAATTTTTGGAGGTTTTGCTTGTAGGATGAAGAAGATCCATGATTTCTTTACTTCTCTCATGATAGAACTTTTTTGGGGGTAGGGTGGCGGGGAGATTGTTCTTAAAAACTGATGCTTACCTTTGCTTGGAGGATAATTTAACTTTTCCCTCTGTCCTTCCCTTCCGCTCCCTACCCCAAGGTGGTGCATATGAAGTCAAACAGCATCGATTCTTCCGTTCTTTAGACTGGAACAGTTTGCTGAGACAGAAGGCAGAATTCATTCCCCAGCTGGAATCCGAAGATGACACAAGTTATTTTGATAGTACGTGTATTATCTGACAGAAAACATTATTTGGCCTTTAGTTTGTAGAAGATCAGTTCTACTTTTGTTTTGTTTTGCTTTGTTTGGAGGTACAGGGGATTGAACCCAAGACCTCGTGCATGCTAAGTACGCGTTCTACCACTGAGCTGTACCCTCCCCAGCTCTACTTTTAAAAGAAACTTCCAATCTTGAACCCACAAGTTCTGAAACATAATGTTGCTTTGATATAGAAACTCATAATTAAAATATCTAAATTAAAAGCTGAAATTCTGAGTAATTGGAACTGTTCCCAAACATTTCCCTGCAGCTCGATCAGAGAAGTACCATCATATGGAGACTGAGGAAGAAGATGATACAAATGACGAAGACTTTAATGTGGAAATAAGGCAGTTTTCCTCATGCTCACACAGGTTTTCAAAAGTAAGTGGACTGTGGTATAAACACAGAGGGTCTCTAGGAGAGTCTCTCACTGGGCTGATAGTTGGTGCCTTAAACAGCTGCACAGGATTATAAAAACCACCTATGGTGTGTGGGGGGTTGGGGTCTCCTATACTTAAATTTCCCTTTTGTTTGGGAAAAATGGCCTGACCCCATCATCTTGATAATCCAGAGTCCCTACCCCGTTGCGGGGGTCTGTTCCTCTGTTTCACTCTCCATAGATTGACATCTTTCTTCTTGGAGGCACAGACTAACACTCGTAGTCATTCTTCGGAATGCGTGATCCTTCCTGTGTGCCGATCTTGCCCTGCTGCCCTGGTCCAGCTCAGCGCCGGGCTGTGGAGGCATCCTCCCGTTTCTTTCATCTTATAATGAAGGATGTTGAGGTTATTGTGTGCAGAGCCCTCTCCTAGTATCCCACGGAATACAACACAAAGGAGAAGGCTCAGTCCCTGACATAAGCCCAGACACTTGGGAACAGTTGACCGTGGAATGAAAAAGCCTCATAACCAGTGATAGAAAACGTAAGTTGTATTAAAGAGGCAGTAAGAAGTCAAGCGAGAATTTTGGAAATGGTAGAAGATAAAATCGATGCTGGAGAAAGACACTTCTTAGCTGGTAGTGGTGAGAATTAAAAGACAAACAAAACAAAGACAACTGATAGTCCTGATGGGGTGGGGTCCTAGGGAAATGGAAATGAACCTAGAGGACACCCTGCCTTCCCTTTGCTATTTTCAGTAGCAATGTGTTATCTGTTGCCATGGCATTTTGCATTGTTATCGTGCAGCTTTTCTATAGCATTGAATGTTTTAAAGTGTTCCGTACCTTTCTAAGTGACTACCCGGAGTGCACCTGCAAATTGGCCGCACTGCCCTCCCTTTTTATAGGAAGGACAAAGGGAGGTAGGGATTTCCCTGGAGGGGTTGTACAGGTCTGTCCCCAGAGCCAGGGCAGAAGCTTTGATAACACTGAGTGCAGGCTTTCCCAGTACCTGCTTCCCGGCCCATCAAAGCCAGCCACGAAGCTGTTCCTTCCCGCTGTCCCCTGTTCTTAAGTCTCCTTCCTCCCAATCCCTGTAGAGCGTAGGAGGTTTAAGGGCCATTCCCATGAAGCAACAGGTGGCTGGGTTGGGCAGTGACGAGTGCTTCCTGGGCAGGGCTCTAAGCTCCCTATTTTACCTTCCATCCCTTTCGGAAATCCCAGTACCAACCTATGCAGCCACCTGTCTGTATATGTGATTTATAAGCCAAACAAATACCTCTGACTTAACCAAATGTGTACTCTCCCCCTACACATCTTGAAAGAGGTAATTTATTATTCTCTTCACCCTCAGTTGCAATGCATTTTTCTCCTTCTCGCCTCTGACTGGTGGCCATTAAAATTTTTCCCTGTGATTTTCTTTTCCTGATTGACTTCATGGTTAAAAAGTAATCTAATGTGTGCATCGATCCCAGGCCCAGAAACCCCAGCGCATCTATGGATATTATTTGCAGATACAAAGTCCATAGTGAGATATGGCGAGTGGGTGATGCATTCATAGCTGCCCATGCCAAAGGAAAACAGTTAGACTTGAGAACTCTCCTCAGAATTCAAGTAAACAGTGTTGGAAAGTACCTCCTGAATACGTGGTCCCAGTTCAAACTTGAGTCATACTCTCAGGTTTTCCTCCCAGGATTTTTTTTTTTTTTCTGTCAAACCGTTCCAAGAAGATATTAATCAGCACTGACTTCTTGCCTTGCAGGTTTTCAGCAGTATAGATCAGGTGACTCAGAATTCAGGAGAAGAGAAGGAAGATCCCGGAGACAAAACCAAAAGCACGACTTTGCCATCCACGGAAATGTTAAGCTGGAGTTCAGAGTATTCTGAAATGTATGTGAAATGCCTGTTAAGAAGTACGATATGCAGCAGCTACCAGAGCAGTGGTTCTTAAACGTGGGTGTGCATCCGGGTCACCTGGAGGGCCTGTACCAGCAGAGCGCGGGGCCCATTCCCTGAGTCTCTGACCCAGGAGATCTGGGATGCAGGCTAAGAAGGTGCATTTCTAACAGGTTCCCAGGAGATGCTGATGCTGCCAGTCTGGGTACCACACTTTAAGAATCACTGCCCTCAATGTGTCTTGGTTCGGCTCTCTCAGTTCCATTTTTACCTGGTTTCTTTCTTCCCAAATTCACCTTGAACACAGTTTCCTAGTATGTATAGATTAATGACTTTGTTTTTTTGTTTGTTTGTTTTTGTGGGTTTTTTAAAATATAAAAAATAATCTACATTTTCTTCCCACAGCTTTCACCCAAGCTGATCCAACCTTTAGTCTTTAAAGTAGGAAGGAGAGGAGCAAGTATTTCCTCATTTTCTGCCATTATTCTAAACAGGAGTTTCTCTCCAAAAGAGATCTTAGGATTTCAAGTGAAGGCTAGATGAAAGGCTTTTAGAAATGTCATGAAGGAAGTGAAGTTACTGAGTTTGCTTTAAGCATAGAAGCCCTAAACCTATGTATTTCATTTAAAGGGGTTTATACAGCTGCAGTAAGTTAGCTCCAAAAGTGATTTTGCCGAAATATCTTTAACACTACAGATCAAAGAGAAATAAACAATAAAAAGCAGGTGACTTAGAAAGAGTTGAGCATAAGAAATTTCAAAACTCAAGATCCTATCTTAAGCTACTACTCCAAAAACTCCCCTTAGAGATCCCAGTAACTAGAGGAGCTTCTCCTTTATCTGTGTCTTGAGGAAGAGAAGACAATGCTGAGATGTTTTTGGTTTTTATTAAGGCAACAGCTATCCACATCCAATTCTTCGGATACTGAAAGCAACAGACATAAACTTGGGTCTGGCCTGCTTCCCAAACTGGCTATTTCAGCAGAGGCAGAACAAGAAGAGGCTGCTCCCCACCCCAGAGAGCTGCATGAACAGCCAGAAAAGCCAGCCCTCCCTCCTGAGGAGGGTGGTCAGGAGGAGCCCGAGGTCACCACCCCCGCCAGCACCATCAGCAGCTCCACCCTGTCAGGTAAGCCCCTGAGCGTGGCGCCTGCCATCCAGGCATCACCTAGCACATTGAGAGGGGACTGCTGGTGCCCGGAGACCCAGCCAGGCAGTGATGATGGCGTTTTGTGCTACTCCACTACCTCCGCGGCCCCACTTCTTAGGCTTGGGTGATGAGCTCCTCAGAACTGAGATCAGATGTCCCAGACCACTCCACAGTGTCTGGCCATACATCAGATCATTCTTGTTTCATCTGAAGCCTTCACTTCTGCAGCTGGTTTTCGATGGGTCCTTTGACGGCCATTAGGGAAGCACGTTCTCTGTCATGGGTGCAAAGGCATGTCTTGTGGCACTGCTTCTGGCTCAAAGTTTGTAAGCAAGTGTATCAGTCACATGGTCAAAATTACCCTCCATCGTGTCTTAAAGCATCACCCATAAGGTACAGTGTAAGCTAGTGTACCCTGTAGTGTTGGAGCAGGTGGTTATTTCTTTGAAGGAGTTGGTTTTTGTTAGGGACCATGCCGTACCCCATACCTGTAGCGTTTCCAAACTAGACCCTCATCAGTGCAGCAGGATGCTCATGCTGTGAGGTTCGCAGTGGCCTTCCATGCATCTAAGACGGAGAAGGGAGAGGGGAGTCAGAAATGCTAAACACCGCATCTTAGGTGCCTGTGCAACAACTCCACTGTACACAGGTTACCTTTGCAGCCTCTGGGTAACTGGCGCAGACTCTGCTGAGATATCTTTGGCTGTATGGGAGGCAGACCAGGGGCCTGGACTTTCCCTATGAGAGCATTGTATGATGTCACTTTTGTGTGAAGTAAGCCTTCCTGAGAACAAGAACAGTGTCTTCACAGGCTTAATGAATCATGAATACTTGCTGGTCCTTAATCATAGAGGTGTCCTCATTAGATGATCGAACTTGCACTTCCCCCAGAGCAAGTCCTGGAAGTGCATTTAAAATATTACTTGGTTTGTAAAAATTTCATGCACAGCATATCCTTCTGTAGAGCAATGTGTATTTATGCTCCTAAAAAACAAAACATGGATATGGCTTAAGGTTGCTGTAATAAATGTTTTCATTAAGCCACATCCAGCATGCTATATTGATAACCATGAATGAGTCCAAGATTTTTTGTGAACATGTCTTTAACTAACTGAATATTCATAGTGTAATTGTTTTGTTTTGTTTTGAGTCATTTCAAGAAAACAAATTTTACAGGCTGGATTTATTTCAGCCTCACTGAGAAGTTTGGTTCTGTGGAGCTTCACATGGGCTTATCACTGATCGTGGGGAAAAATGATTTTGTGTTTTTTCCTTCTCTCTTTTCACCTCTATTCTGTTTCCACGTAGAATAATTCCACTTGTCTTAACTCTGTAGAGCCAAGAGAATAGCAATGAGGAAGTAGTGTGGTGGGGAGGGTATAGCTCAGTGGTAGAGCACATGCTTAGCATGCAGGAGGTCCTGGGATCAATCCCCAGTACCGCCATTAAAAAATAGCAATAATAATGCGCTGTAATGGAAAACAACCTAAAATATATATATGTGTGTATA
This sequence comes from Camelus dromedarius, assembly GCF_036321535.1. NCBI lineage: Eukaryota > Metazoa > Chordata > Mammalia > Artiodactyla > Camelidae > Camelus > Camelus dromedarius. The sequence continues at coordinate 44,832,670 of NC_087438.1, forward strand.
TATACATATAACTGAGTTGCTTTGCTGTACACCTGGAACTAACATTGTAAATTGACTACACTTTGATAAAAAGTAAGAATTTTTTAATAACAGTAATAATAAATAAATAATAAATAAATAAAATAAACCTAATTAGGTCTCCCCTTCAAAAAATAAATGATAAATATTATATTTTTTTAAAAAGTAGTGGAGAAACAAGCTAGTATTCTAAGATTCCTAACCATTTTTAGTTCATCTTGGTAATCAAATCAAATGTAGATAAGTCACATATTTTATATTCCTAAGTTCTCATCTGTTTCTTAGTTTATTATTTACTCTGAATGTAGTTGCCTCCCTTTGGAATACAGTCTTAATGGAGTGAATTCTTTAGGCTCTCCCGGTCTCTTTAGCTTACTAACTACCAGAAATGTAGGAGGTGGAGGGAGGAGAATGGTGTCTAAGCGTTGGATTACTTTTATAATTTAAAAAATTATTTAAAAAAGCTCTCTATGCCCTGCCATGCATTTTGATTAATAGATTCAAACCACCTTTCTCTGTTTCTCCCCCGTACACACACTAAAAATAATCAAAGACCTTGGGGGCTGTTCAGAATAGAGAGATGCGCTGATTTGCTCATAGCCAAGGGTAGTTAGGGAATCTGAAAACCGTGACTGTAGTAAAATTAAATTTGATTAGATTTGTTGATTTTTATATTGCTCCACCATCAAAAAGAAGGAACCCTTGACATTTACAGAACATTAAGGTGACATTATCCACCATTGGCAGAAAAGAAACACACGCTTGTATACAGTGCTATGAAATGAGATGGCGGGACGAGACGGAGGGGTGATGACAGAGAATGCTGTATGTTCACACTCTGGCATTTAGGGAAGTGCTGCTTTATACCTGTTTCTTTTTCCATGACTATGTTGTATCTGAAGCAATGAGAAGTCAAAGTATCTCAGTTTTAGGTGTAGTGCTCTAATGCATCCAATAAATTATTTGTTGTAAAGAGATTCAGCTTTTCATTTTATACTTGTCAGTGAGCCCATCCAAACCAAATTAGAATGAGAAGGGAATGTGTAACTCACCTCAAAGTAAGCTTAAAGTTTTTCAGATGAGGTTTTCTTTTTTTTTTTTCTTTTTTTTTTTTTTTTTGGATTTGTGAAGCAGTTTTTGTCAAGCCCTTCAGCAGTTGATTTCTTTATTTAGAGTGAATGGAATAGATACACTGTGAAGGGGGATTGAGTTTGGGATATAGAAGAGGAAAGATGGTTGCTATTTGTCTTAAGATTGTCTTCCTTTGTAGGTCAGGTGAGTGTCCCATGAAGTCTCTGAATCTTCTCTTGTACCTGCAGCACAGTGGGTGACCTTGAGCCGTGCTATTCCCACGCCCACTGTCCCAAGTCCTAGGCTTCCCTTAGCTTAGACCCCACGTTGGGGTCTGTGCCACTGCTGTAAACTAGGACCAAACTTCAGCTGTGCAGTCGAGTGATGTGTATATGGCAGTGTAACAGAAGTGTAAAATCTAATTAAGCCTCTTTCCTAGGCAAAGAATGTCACATGGTCAGCACTTTAAAATGTGCTGGCTGGTCTTTCAAAGGATCATTCATAATGGTATTGAATTCACTGGGTGGATTGTGTATCTTAACGTGATGATAGTGTTGATTTTTAAAGCAAAAAGGCTTATAATGTAGCATTTAGAAGGAAAAGGGAGATAAGCATTGTTTTTTCTGGACAAAGGTGTATTATCACTGGTTAAAAAAAAAGGAAAGGAAAAAAAAAACTCAGAAAACTGATAGCTTGTGAGAGAAAGAATGGGAGAAACCAAAAGGGATGGTCTTTTGACTTTTCTCTGGGAAATTCTTCATGTCGCTTCTGCTCAGGAAGTTTCTTTACTCTTGGCATGTGCGATTACCAGACTGGTGTCAGTGATTTTCCTTTTCTGCACCCTTCTGCATGATTATATATTCTCTAACGTTTCTCTGCTGAAGGAAGTCCTAATTTTTTAACTTAAAAAAACCCTCCAGTTTATATTAAGGGTTAATAAAATTAAAAATAAAGAAGATGTGATGGCTGGCTTACAGAGGGTTGGATCTTCTCACTGACCCCAGAACTTCAGACCACATCAGCCTGTGGCACTGTCCAGTTAAAAGCCAAGAAGGTGTAGCAAGACATTGGGTAAGGTAGTGAGGCAACCCCTTTGTCTCGCCGTGAAATGTACAAGGAGCTTAGAGTGGAAGGAGGCATCGCGTGGGGGAAGTCAAAGGTGACACTTGAGCCCGTAAGTGACTTACGGAGCTTAGTGTGAAGTGTGCCCTAGAAAAATAGTAGGAGATGACACAGACCTAAGTCCCCAGGAAGTGATTAAACGATGTCCACATAGCAAATGATGCTAATGATGATCATCAGTATCACAGGATAATTATAGTATACGGCGGGTGGTCGTGCAGTTCATAAGGTGATGTTTGGTTCATAGCCTTTCATGGTGGAGTCAGGGAAAAGAGTTGTCTCTACTAGGGTCATAAAATTCAGTTCTAAGAAGTAATTATTCTAGTTAAATGGAGTTGTTGGTAGAGAATTATCAGACTTGTGTACCAGGAGAGTGAAATTGGAATGGACAGCCTCTGTCGTCCTTCCTCCTCCGCATCCCCTTTCTCAAACCCATCACGTGTTTTTCATGTTTGCCAGACACCGTGTGGACTCGCGAACCACATGGTTGTCTGTTTCCCAGTGTTTGTCCTTCCTTTTCTCTCTCTCTTCCCCTCTCCCTGCCTCTCCTGTCCCAAATTTTCCTGAACGTGTTTATCCCTTCTTCTTTGCACAGTTGGCAGTTTTTCAGAGCACTTGGATCAGATAAATGGACGAAGCGAGTGTGTGGACAGTACAGATAATTCCTCAAAGCCCTCCGGTGAACCCGCTTCTCACATGGCTCGGCCGCGATTAGAAAGCACAGAGAAAAGGAAAATCTCGGGGAAAGTCACAAAGTCCCTTTCTGCCAGTGCTCTGTCCCTCATGATCCCAGGAGGTAGAGAGACATTGACTCGCATGAAATTGTGTGATTTGTGCATGTGCTCACCCTGCCCCCTGTTTGGAATGCTGACTGAGATGCAGGGTTGCTTGAAGCAGTAGCGGGTGGTGTCCTGGCACAGCCCTCCTGAGTGTCTCCCTCCCGACCGCCCAGAAGGCACACATGGCTTATTCCTTCTCCTCTTTCTGCAGCAGGAGAGGAGGCAGGCTCCCTTCCCACAAAGGCTTATTTCTTTTATTTGTTTTCTTTCCTTTTCTTTTCTGCCCCCCTACCCCAAGTTAAGTGATAAATTTCCCTCCTCTGAATGATTTTTCCTCCTAACACCATGCATGATTTATATCCTTTACAGAGCTGTTTACAGCATCTCTGTTGGAAAACTAAGTATAGTTTTTCTCATCTGGCTAATGAAGAAATAGACACAGAGAACGCAAGGTTTTCACTTCTGGGGCTGTAGAGTTACACACAGCACTGAAATGATACGTTTTGCCAGCCCTGTCTGTGGGGTTACGCTTCCTCCTACTGGTAGTCAGATCACTTCCTGCCTGGTGTTAAAAAATGAGGCTTAATTATGGTTTTGTTGAGTTGCAGGATTTTCCCACAACCTGGTTGTGCCCCTGCTAATCACTGAGTCTGTAGTGACTCCCCTGGCCCTGGCGGCTGGGACCTATCCCTCAAATGACAATGAGAGATTGGAAGTGGCGACAGAAGAATATTGCAGATTTGGAAGGAAACAGACCATGTATAAAAGGGATTGTTTACATTTTTAAAATTTTTCAAATTTGTGCAGAAAGAAATCGGGTGTACGAAAAGGCTCCCTTGCGGGTGGTGCTCACTGTAGCACATTGCTTTCTGGGAGCTGCCCACTTAGCACCATAAAGCAAACACCTGTCTCCGTAGTTTGAATGACTATTCATAACCAGAAGGCGGTGGCCCCAGTGCTGCTGCAGCAGGGAAGGTAAGTGGGGTGTGGTCAGCCCACTCTGAGCACTGGTGAGGATGCTCAGCCCTTGATGGGCACAGGGCAGTTCTTCAGTCTGGGGAGACGAGGGAAAACGGCCTGAGGTAAGGGTCAGGGGCCTGGCTTTTTAGCAGTTTGGATCTGTGTAACCACTCTGTCCTCTTGCTGTTTGCATGTCGTGAAAGTCCCTGCCCACCAGTGTGTGTCTGTTCACCTGGCCTTCTGATGAGACAGAAGGTAGCCAGCAAAAGAGCACCAAGGTGCCATGTGAAGTCAGAGAGTGAAGCACCTGGTCCGTTTCCCTAGTTGTTCTCCTCTGGACAGACACGAGAACTGGAGCCAACAGCAGTCTGGGTACACTGAGCTCCCTGTGCCCACCATGTTCCTCTCCACACCCTGGGAGTCTTCAGTAGGGCCACCCTTGGCCGCCTGGCCCTGACCAAGTTCTTGTTTAACTTGCAGCATCTTTTGTAGATTCTCTTTTTCTCAGACACACACAGACACACACACATAATTTCACTTGGCCAGTTAAGATCTGTTTAGATTCATATGGGTAGAAGAGTGATAAGAACTCAAAAACAAAAGCATGTTTGCTTATAAAACAAGGAAAACAGAGTAGAATTGGTGCTGAAGAGTATGAACTGAGTTTTTCTTAAAATTTCTCTATCCCCCCGCAGATCCTCTCAGAAACCTTGCTAGATGTACAGGTAATATAGGAAGAGAATCAGTTCCAGTCATAGTCGTGAGTAGTGATTCTTTTCTAGAGAAGCTGACGTGGCTGTGTTTTCTTGATGAAAGTTATTTCATCAGTGTTAGTTCAATAATATAAAAGGCAGAAGTAAACTGATGAACTGCTTTCCCAGCCATGTGTGTTTGAGAAGGACCACATTAAATGTGTTTAGGGCAAGATTTGTAGCCTGAGTGTCTTTTCCTGTCCATACCGCCTCCTCTGCGTGAGGCTGTACTTGAAATTCGTGCATCTATGATTTATTTCTTTAATTAAAAGAAAATGTATTTTAAAAAATCACAGCCAGTAGTGACACTTTGTATTGTTTCTTACTTAGTGTAAAGAACTAAGGAATTAAAACTTTAGATTATTACTTTAAAAGTTAGTTTAAAAAGAGACACTTCTGAAATTTCCTTGACAGGCTTGTGTTCTGAAATCCATGCTAGCTACCAATATACATCTTTCTATATTATTTCTTCTTTATTAGAAGCAAATGGATTTGTTTTGTGGTTGTGCTGCCAAGCTGGTCAGGGCTCCGTGGTTAAGGGCTGGCTGTACGGAGTGTGTGTGATCAGCTTTGATGACTGGCTTCTTTGTTGCAGACATGTTTGCTGTTTCTCCACTGGGGAGTCCAATGTCCCCCCATTCCCTGTCCTCGGACCCTTCTTCTTCACGGGATTCCTCTCCCAGCCGAGATTCCTCAGGAGCTTCTGCCAGTCCACATCAGCCCATTGTGATCCACAGTTCAGGGAAGAACTATGGTTTCACCATCCGAGCCATCCGGGTGTATGTGGGAGACAGTGACATCTACACGGTGCACCATATTGTTTGGGTAAGACCCATGGTCTCTCTGCCTTGTTAGTTTCATTCCCAGCCAAACCAGAGAATGAATACGTTAACGTAACTGAGGTGTAGTTAACAGCAAATTTTTTTTCTGTGAAGCTGGCATTTGGGACCTGTTGCCCTTTATCTATGTGGTGGAGGTGAATTTAGCAAAAATGAATTCTTTCTCATAATTCTGTTAGTCTTCATATATGATTATCCACTTTGCATACCAAGCTAGTAGAAATAGTCAAAGGTAGTCTTATTTCTATCCTTCTTTCATTCTTCTTTTCTTGAATTTTTTTCCCTTTCTTTAAAAAAAATATATATATGTGTGTGTGTGTGTATGTATATATGTATACACACACACATATATACACACACATACATATACATATATACATTCTCAAATCATCTGAAATTTTTTAAGGGACCATAGGAATTATCCTATTTTAGAATGATGACAGAAAAGGAATAGTAACCATATCTTACTGATTTCCTCTTAGGAGCTCAGGATCGTTTGCTGATTAACTCAGAATACTCTGCCACAAGAAACAGCAGGTGTTAGGATTTTCATTTGTTTGCTTACAAATATATCCTCCTTTTGAACTTTAGAACGTAGAAGAAGGAAGTCCAGCTTGCCAGGCGGGACTGAAGGCTGGGGATCTGATCACACACATCAATGGAGAACCAGTGCACGGACTTGTCCACACAGAAGTTATCGAGCTCCTGCTAAAGGTATTGTCTTTTTTGTGTCATGGCCATCCAGATGAAGCAGGTAGCCAGAAGGAACTAGCACTAAGAGTTCTTTACTCCAAGTCCTAGAGTCCTTCTGTACAGCAAATTCACACCCACCCAGTCTCATTCCTGAGAAAGGATTCAGTAGTCTCAGGTTTTATGTAAAGGCAAAAATAACATGAATTCTTTGGTTTTATAGCATGGAAAAACACATTTGGGTAGCTGCATAATCACTTCCTAATTTAATTTTACTTCTTACCCTAAATTACAAATAGTAAATGTTCTCATAGAAAACATCTGTTTGGAAAACATCTATCCTAAAGGCGATTTTCTTCAGCTACATTTCGTAGGTTTTATTCTATATAGCAGAAGACAAAGTGGTATTAAACTGTGAGGTCAGATCTGAAGGTTGCGTCTGAGAGCTGGATTTCCTTTGAAAGTTAGAGCTGTGAGTACATAACATACACTGTAAGTGATAGAAATAGATGGTCATGGAAGAAGGGGTTCTGGAAATCATTCGGCCTTTCCCCTCTTGTACAAATGAATTTGAACATAGACCAGTTTCTACATGGAGTGTAAGCTGACTCAAGACAGTGGAGTGAGACAATCACAAGAGGCATGAGCATGGTGGAGACTATCTCCAGTGACCCTCTCTGTTTGGTTGAGTTATTTGCTTTGCCACCTGCTGACTGCGGAATATATAAGTTATAGCTCCAAATATGGATCTGGTTAAAACAAAGACACATTTGAGTTTGATTTTAAGTTTTTTTCAAGAAAAGAAGACTATCTCTGATCAAAAATACAGTCTTTAATTGTAAGATTATTTTACAAGTCAGTGGATTTAAGGATGACCTCCTGCTGTGTGAGCACCAGGAGGGGCTTGAAGGGGGCAGGCCGTCAGGGAGATGTGAGCCATCACTCCAGATAATCTGCAGCCTGTGAGAGAGAAAACTTTAACAGATATGTCATTTGAACAGAGTACATTCAGACTGTTTCTAGAACACTTGCTCTGAGGCAGGTACCCTGGTAGATGTTGGTAACATGGGAGTCATAGTCAGGTCCTTGCTCTCGAGAAGGAGGGGGGCTGTAGGAGAGACATGCAAGCAGATAAAGTGCAGCTTGATGAGCCAGTGCTGGCGGCGGGGAGGGATGCCATCCTTTTGGGGAGAACATTCTGTGACTGGGGAGAGGCAGCACAGAGAAGTGACACTGAACTAGAACTTGAAAGAAAATTAGAAACTTGGAAAGTACTGCAGGGAGGTGATGACTTTTCCTCCTTCTCTCATCCCCCAGCCAACACAGGCATGTTCTTCAAAAGATTCAGGATCTGGTCTTGGTTCTGGAAGTAGTAATAGCGTGCACATTCAAAGGTCTGTTCTGAAGTGGCAGATTGGAGGAAAGTCATTGCCATTAGTCACTTCACAGCATTAATGAAATTTTGATCTTGGCCTCAGGCCCCATGGAAGCTGGGGCCTGGCTCTGCTGTCATCCTTACCTATAGCTGGTTCCCCTAATTCTAGTCAACCTTCACTTGAATGCATACAATTCATCATTGGAGGAATAGGACTGAACATTGAGAGAATTTTTCAGGGCCATAAGCAGTGTTGGAAATCAGACACAGTGAACGCCTGGCAAATCTGACCTGCAGGAGGGACGTGGAGTTACTATTAAAGCTTCCCATGCCATCCCAGCATTCACCCCGTGCCTCATACGTGGGTGGGTGCTCAGTAAATATATGTGGAATTGGGGTGAACCAGGGGTTCTCCTTTGCTTGCTGTCCAAAAGTTACCATGGGAGGAGCCAAGCACATACGATTACTTGTGTTGTGTCTTGATTCATGTCTTAATGTATATGCCGTTTGGTTTGGGACTGAAGCCTTAAGGTGGCTGGAGTTGCTCTTCTGGTACCACAAGTCAGACCTGAGTTTTTTAATTTCATTCACCATCTCTTCTGGAAAATGTTCTTTGTCCAACTGGCATGGAACAACTCTGTTGTAGTAAGTGTCTAAGAAATTGAAGGCAGAGCAGGACTGTCGACTTGGAGATCCCTTGGCTGTGAGAGTCACCTGAAATGACCTCAGACTCCCCGAGACAAAATTCAAGAAAGAGACCAAAGGTTTATGAGTCTGACCAGCCGCATCTCTCATAGTACCTGAGCCTGCGGTCCAGGGGTGCCCCACTTCTGCTCCACATCGACCCTTTGTGAGTAAGGGCCCAGGCCAGTTGTTCGGGGTTTTTCCCCTCTGTCTACTGTATCCAATATATAAGACTTTCCAGTGGATTCAGGGCCACAAAAGTAGGCAGACAGGTGCTTCTATCTAAACTGCTCCCTGAGCTTTTCCATTAGTTCACCCTTTGTTTAGATAGTAAATCTATGTTTTGTAAGTGAGCTTCTTTTAGTTGTTATTCATCTTAGAGTCTCGGCATCAGCAAATGGATTTTAAGTGGTAACATATTCGGCCTCCTACGTTCTTTATAGCAGTGTTATGCTATACCCATCTTAGCTCCTGACCCAGGGTATCTTTATATTATTTCTTACATCTGCTCATAAAATCAGAAGAAGAAATAATAAACTGAAACCTACATGTATCTTGAGAAAATATGCATTTGTTTATTTTGCTGAGACCTTTGGTCACTTTTGTAATTTATTTTATTAAGTATTTTAATATGATGCTGGACTTTAAAATCTCTCTTCCTGCTTCTATGAAATTTGAATGTCCAGTTCTCCTAAAGGTCTCTGGGTAGAACCAGTTGATCCCATTTATAACACTTTGTCCTCGTCTGGTTCCCAAGTGCCTTCATTTCTGGGTCGGCCTGATGTGTGTCTCTTCTGAAGCGGCCCGGACATGCGTAACAGAGAGCCTTTAGCTCCCTTTCAAAGCCGTGGCGTGCTGTGTCTCAGACTCAAGTAGAGGTTCACCAGGGAAGCACTCGAGAGGAGTAACCAGTGTAATGAGACAAAAAGGATACAAGGGATTTAATTATCTTTCCAGTGAACTGTGTAATCATGCAGCTTTCTTCTAAATTTAAGTAGCGATTCTTGGACAAAGCGTGAAGTAACTGGGACCAACACTGGGCTCTGATGTGCCGTCCCTGGCAGGACATCAAGGTAGTAGCCATATTTTGGTATTCTTGGATGCTGTTTACGGGTAGTTTATACTTGCAGACCACTTCACAGAATCTCACGGAGCCCATTATGTAGGGCTGTATGTATATTTCAAGTAGCTTTCTAAAAGAACTTTATGAAAGCACTGAAATCTTTGTCCAGTCACAGTAGTGGATGCTGGAGGCCACGCTGACCCAGTCATATCCCCTGCTCACAGGATTACCTGTCCAACTTGGCTGCTCTAATCAGTAATTGGGAGTAATAGGTAATTGGGAGCACTTTACATGAGTAAACTCAGGTAGTCCTCATATGCCATGCTGAGGTGCTATAAATATAAATGTGCCCATTTTAGATGAAGAAATGAAAGCAGGGAGCAATTAGCAAAGCAGCCCAAGGGTGTCTGCTAGGAGGAGCAGAAGAGGATTCCCTCCCAGCATTGCAGCCCGAGCCTGTGCTTCCAGCCAGCACAGCACAGTGCTCTATGCATGGAGTTCTCCGATTGCCAAGAACTTACAACCCAGTGTTCAGGGGGAAACGGTGGCAATACTCAGCTATCAAAGTGTAAATGAAAGGAGTAGGCTGAAAATATGGCCCAAGTTCGGAAAGATAGAGAGCTGTCCACCAGGGTGGACAGGGATCAAGACTTGGGGGGTTTCTGTGCAGGACTGTGAAGGATGGGTGGATGTGGAATGTGTGGAAAGGGGGTGCAGGATGGTCTAGGCAAAACAAGGAAGATGCCTAAAAGCACAAGGGCAGGAAGCTCAGAGCGCTTGAGGCACATGAGTAAACCAGTAGCTGGAGCCTGAATTCATAGCATATGGGTTGAAGTGTGCTGGATAGCTGGGGCTGGGCCACGGAGGTGTGAGTCAGGGCATGGTCTCGAAGGGTGCTGGTCCATCACGTGCATTTTGCAGAGAAAGAATCTCAGTGAGATACCCAAGGCCAACTGATAAACCAACACGGAGTCAGACTGAGAGAAGAGACTGTATAGCCTGACTTCACTTTTTGTATTCAGTTCAGCCAGCTTAAAATAATTTCCCTCCCGCTGTACACTAATCACACAAGTAGTTTAAAGGAATACTTAACTAACTGAACATTTAATAGTCCACTGGCCTGGTTTTGCTGTTGTTATTTTTTAAAACAATACCACAGAATATCTCCGATAAGAGCTTGCACCTTCTCCAAAACAATTTGTTGAGGTAAATGAGCCAGGAAAACATGTTGCTCCCTGCTCTGGCAGCACTTGCTATAGCCAATGGATCCACAAGGTGTCAGGCTTCACAATTCTCACCTGTGCTCCGTGAAATTATTTTTCCAATCTTAACCATTTTCGTAATCAACAATGTTTCCAACCAAGTATTTGCACTCTGCATTTTTTGTGTCTGTCTTTCTCCTTGGGGAAGTTATCTCTTGGTATATTTCCGTAAGTCAAGGGAACTGTCCTCTGGTACAGCCATATAAAGAAACAAGAGAAAAGCATGTTTGATTTTTATAGTGGAAAGAGACATTTGTACAGGGCTCAATGTTGGGCTCTGATTCAGCAAACCCTGGTCATAAATATTTTCTGATGAGAAATGTTCAGCATTTATATTATGTTTATGTCATATAATGTTTGATATTTTATATATTTTAAGTTTCTTCTTGACAGTGTGATCATTCCTTGTATCAGTACAGCACCTGGTTCCGCCCCCCACCCTCCCACCCCCACTCATTAAGCTGTGCCTTCTGCTGGGAACAAGGGAGGTGGAAGGGGTGGGGGGTGAGAACGTGCCCAGCCCATAAGGAGTGGGCAGGGGGTGAGGGGCAGGAGAGCCAGGTTTGGGCTCTTCCTCTGGCCTCTGTGACTTGGGAAAGAAGACCCTGTTTCTCTGAATCTGTTTTCCTTCTGTACAATGGAAGGATAATAATCCCTTCCCGAAAGGGTTTTTTTTTTTGTTTTTTTTTTGTTTGTTTGTTTGTTTGTTTTTTTTTTACAGCCCTTATGACTTGGTTGTGAAAATAAAGAGAATATATATGGAAAGTGCTTGAATAGTCACAATGTGTTTTAAAATGCTCAGTGGCATTGGTAGCCCCTTGTCAACAGGAATATGAAAGTCAGTGCTGTGGTGTGAGTGGGTTCCGGCTCCAGGGACTCACGTGCCACAGCAGCCCCAGGGGTCGTTGCAGCTCTGTGTCACTCGTATGTGATGTAGAAAAGGACGGAAGGGGCTTCAGTGAGGACAAACTCCTGCCATGTTTGTTGCCTTTTTCCATCTCCTAAGGCAGATAGGGAAAATTTTAGCCCAGCCTCACTCAGTTTGTGAAGAGAAAACCCCATTCCAAACAACCTTCATTAGTAGGCCTTTCCTAGGAATACACTGAATTTTTAGTTTAAAGAATAAGTAGAATGTCCATCTCTATTATCAGATAAAGATTTATTTTTAAAGTTTTGGCATTTGCTTGTAAAACATGTAATTTATTCTTTCATAATAAAAACATTTTTTCCCTTGTTTAAGTTCAAATCCCATTTCCCTAAAATATTTTTCTACAATTATGACATTAAGTATGGGATTATATGTTCTTAAATATATAAAGAACTCCAAAATTAATAGTACTAAGACCTTTGATACTAAATTGGATGTAAGACATGAACATATCATTCCCTGAAGAAATACAAATGGTACAAAATAAATGAGACAGCATTCAGCTTGGTTAATAGTCAAAGAACAAAGATTAAAACTTGATGTAACTTTTTCCTATAAAATCACTCATTTGTTTAATGTTAGTATTCAGTTCTGAGGGGGAGGGTACAGCTCAGTGGTAGAGCACATGCTTAGCATGCATGAAGTCCTGGGTTCAATCCCCAGTACCTCCATTAAATTAAATAAATAAATAAATAAATAAATAAATAAATAAATAAATAAATAAATAAATAAATAAATAAATAAATAAATGCCTAATTACCCCACTACCACCACCAAATTCAGTTCTGACAACCCCACCACCACCACCAAATTCAGTTCTGACAAGTCTGTGGTAAGAGAGGTATTCATGTGCTGCTGGCAAGAATAAAATCGACATAAACTTTCTGGAAATTAGTGTATCATTATGTACCAGGAGTCTTTTAAAAGTTCAGATAGACTCTTTGATGCAGTATATTGAGTCTAATTGGATAATCTAAGGAAAATGTCAGGTTAGAATGATGACTTACAGATAAAGACATTTATTTCAACTCTTATAATAATTGAAAAGCAGAAAACAATAGCAGTAGGGAAATAGTTAAATTTTGATTCCCCCATCTCATGGAATATTGCTATATAACCAATAAAAATTATGTTCTTAAGGAATATTCAGTGATGAAGGAGACATTTTACAGAGTTATGAAATGTGAAGTAAAAAAAAAACCAACATAAAACTAAACATTAGATTAGTTTAATTAAGATTAAAGTTATTTATAAAGTATGTATAGATGCATAATTTATACATGCCTGTTAAAAAAACAGCAGGAAATATACTAAAATATAACCAATGTTAGCTGGGTGATAGGCTTCTCAACGATTTTTTTCTGTATATGCTTGACTATTTTTTCTTATAATGACCTGTATTACTTCCCAAATCGGGTGGGGAGGTGGATGTTGATGTTGAAACAATCTCTGTTTTTTTCAGTTCCCGGCCTCCACCATACTCGATCCCCCAACTCTTAGCGCCACTTAGAGCCAAGTTGCTAGGCATCTGCCGGGCATAGGCCGTTTAAAAGGCCCTTCTCCTTATATTTCTTGTTTTTTCTGGGTAATCAGGGCCATCTGTGACTTTGAAAGGATGTGTTTCTCCCTGGTTATTAAGAAATTCAAAAAGAGGTCATTGATATGGGAGTGAAGGGGATGGGTGCTGTCTGGGATGGGTTCCGCCCACCTGCCCAGGGCATCCCTCAGCCTGGCCTGTGACTGCTGTCAAATCCATCCCTGGGACCTGCCCAGCAAGCTTCTGTCCCAGGACCAAGTGGAAGGACACAGAATCCCGCCAGGAATGACCTCACCCTGCCTGACCTGGCGAGAGAGAGGCTATTGCTGGCATAAACTTTCCAGCTGTGCATGCTGACAGGTTTTCCGGTGGTAGAAAAGGAATCTTTAAAAATAATTAAAAATAAAAGTCTCATTCAGTCTTGCTGCTCTATGACTTCTAGGTCAAAGGAAAAACACAAAAAGGAGAGAAAAGAAAAATAAATCAACCAAGAGCAGACAGCCCCTGGGCATGTTTATACTTAATACACATGGATGAAGATGACAGTTATAGAGCCCCTCCCCTGTGTCACCCTTGGTGCTAAAGGCTTTACAAACTCCATCCCCTTAATCCTCAGAGGAGCCCCACGAGATGGCGGGACTCTATTGTTAGATGGTACCGGCAAGTGCTCAGGTCACAGGCTGGGATGTACAGGCAGCTCTGTGGAGTCCAGAGCCCCCCTCCTGAGGAAACCTCACAGTTTCCTCCCACCCAGTTTGTGCTCCATCATACTTGACTGCTTGAAGGATCACTGACAAACAGAAAGCCTTTTAAGTATATCTGTCCTTACAGATCTTTGTCTTTGGATCTCCTATCTCTGTTCTGGTCTTGTGTCATCACAGCATTTCCCTTTTTTTTTTTTAATAGAGTGGAAATAAGGTGTCAATCACAACCACTCCATTTGAAAATACATCAATCAAAACAGGACCAGCCAGGAGAAACAGCTACAAGAGCCGGATGGTGAGGCGGAGTAAGAAATCTAAGAAGAAGGAAAGTCTAGAAAGGTGCGTTGGAGCAGTCCTCTTCCTGGGCTTGGTTGTGTCCCACACTGAAGGCGGGTTACTCCTTACCTAATTTAAACTCTTTCATATAAGAAGGGTCCTTTTCTCTCTGAGAAATGTTATGCTGTGGTTCACATCTATTCATTCATCAGCATTTCTATTAATTCCTAACAGCATTATTTTTCATAGTGAAAAGATTCACATAGTTACACTGTAGATGGCTTTATTCTCTCACGTGTGAGAGCCATGAAAAGCCCTTTGCTGTTTCTCAGTCTCTAGACTTCAGTTGAGTTGGATTTGAGGAACTGAAACTTCAGGCAGTTTTTAGCATTACATCTACCTTTAATAATGTCCTTTACATAATTTGACAACAAACAGTTGCTATTTTTTAATGCCAGATATTCCAAGATAACTGATCTTTAAAGCATCCAAATAAGCCTAGAAATAAAAAGGCTTTGTTTTACTGACTGAAAGCCTAACTGGGTTACACATTTGCAGTCCAGGAGGCACTTTGTGTGCCATTTTGTGCTCTGCAGACACCATGGATGATGTGTGTATGTGTTTCTGGTGGGGACATTTCTCGCCAGGCAACTGTCTGGATGTGCTCCCTGCTTGATGCCGCAGTGTCACTCCTTTACCCGCTTGGATCTGGTGCGTCAGATCAGATTATGAGGATTTTTAAAATTTAATTTAATTTAATTGTTTAATGGAGGTACTGGGGATTGAACCCAGGACTTCATGCATGCTAAGCATGCACTCTACTGCTGGGCTATACCTGCCCCTAGGTTGTGAGGAATTTTGATGATAGAAAAGAAAAGTAAGCAAATAAAAAAGAATGACTATTAACTCCAGGAAAGACAGAGTTGTACAAGAAAGAAAAATAGAATCATATCTTACATGGCCCAGCTCTGAACAGTATTTATCATATAAAATAAAGAAAACACCAGCCTTTTTTTTCAAACCAAAAATTTTGGTTTAGCTCTACTGGGAAGAATAGAAACAGGGAAGTATTTTGGGTCAGAAGGTGGAAGGAGTTGTATGAGAACTTAATTCTCATTTTCTGTGGTAGGAAATCAACAGATCATTTCTAAAATTGAAAAACTGAAAAAACAGCATAAGCATATTACTTAACAATTTGCAGACAAATGGGAAAACCAGCAGCTAGAAGAGTAGAAAGTGGTTTCTCTGGGGATTGAGCAAAAGACAGAGCAGAGAGTTGTTATTTTTCATTTTAAGTTCATCAACGTATTTGACTTTTTAACTCAAGTGCATTTATTATTTTGATTAAACTACACACACACACACACATTCTGAGATCTCTTTTTTCTTTTTTCTTTTTTAAGGTGAGCTTTAAGATTTGATTGTGCTTTAAGTCACATAGAACACACTGTTTTCAAGGAGTAGCAGGTTGTAACCTTAGTGCCTAAGCGCCGGGGTGAACCAGGCTTGCGCGGTGGCAGAGGAACCCTGTACAGCTGCCTGCACTTGGAGCCATCTGAAGCCGTGCTTTTTACTTCAAGATGTGCTTGTTGGGCACTGACTACACATTTGCTTCTGCTACAGCCTGGTGTCTGCCGCCCTGCTGATTGGATAAGCTTCAGTTCCCCTTTCTCGGCTCTTTTATGTAAAAGTACAGCCTCCACTATCCTCAGGAATAGTTGGGAGCTCACAATGAAATAAGCACAGCAGACAGCCCCTCAGAGATAAAACCTCGACCCAGTGTATCACCACTAAAGAATTTTACATCCAAGATGATGGTTTTTCTTCCCGGGATTTACTTTGTATTATCTCTTAATTAAATGGTGTCAGGGTGTTTGGGGGTATGTACTTGGAAGCTTTCAGGCCAAAAACAATCTCCTCGTAAACCTGACAAATGAATGTGTATTTATTAAATACCTTTTTCTATTTTCCCAGCTCCTCTTAAAGGGTTTGAAATTCAGAGAAGAAAGAAGGGAGCTTTCATTGCGTAGTATTAAAGACTCTTTCGGTCTAAGTCATAGAAATTTTTTAATCTGAAAGTGGGTCCCCAGTTTTTAATAGGATCTACCACTGTATCTGTGTCTCTGGCCCAGAGGTGTGTCCGGAATGCACTGGTATTTTGGGGAGGCAGGAGTGGTTTTGAATATAGAATCTGATCTGTTTTCTCCTATTTTCACCCTAGGAGGAGATCCCTTTTCAAAAAACTAGCCAAGCAGCCTTCTCCTTTACTCCACACCAGCCGAAGCTTCTCCTGCTTGAACCGATCGCTGTCATCAGGGGAGAGCCTCCCAGGGTCCCCCACTCACAGCTTGTCTCCCCGATCCCCTACACCCAGCTATCGCTCCACCCCTGACTTCCCATCCGGTGAGTGAGGCGTCTCGCCTCCACAGCAAGGGAGAGTTGAGGGGTCTCCATCGAAGAGCCTGGAAGACAGGCTTCTTCCAGCTTAAGGAAAGAGGGGGTGAGGATGTCATTGAGAGAGAACAGGATTTACAGGAAGGGCAGAAGATACGATGATTTGGACCATTAAATAAGACAGGAAGTATCCAGTTAACCCTGGATGTGGGGGGGTTTAATCTGAAAAGCATTTATTCATTAGAGTTAGATGCTGAGACAGTTTGCTGACCTGTCCCTGACCTTCCCTAAAACACCCTGGTCTGAGAGCATGGAAAGGTGGGCATCACTCACAGCATTCTGTTTTCCCCCCACAGGTACTAACTCCTCCCAGAGCAGCTCCCCAAGCTCTAGTGCCCCCAACTCCCCAGCGGGGTCAGGGCACATCCGGCCCAGCACGCTCCATGGTCTGGCCCCCAAACTCAGTGGGCAGCGGTACCGGTCCGGAAGGCGGAAGTCGGCAGGTAGCATCCCGCTCTCCCCGCTGGCCCGGACACCCTCGCCCACGCCACAGCCCACCTCCCCTCAGCGGTCACCATCCCCTCTGTTGGGACACTCACTTGGCAACACCAAGATTGCCCAAGCCTTCCCCAGCAAAATGCACTCCCCTCCGACCATTGTCAGACACATCGTGCGGCCCAAGAGTGCAGAGCCCCCGCGGTCCCCCCTGCTCAAGCGCGTGCAGTCGGAGGAGAAGCTCTCCCCCTCCTACGGCAGTGACAAGAAGCACCTGTGCTCCCGCAAGCACAGCCTGGAGGTCACCCAGGAGGAGGTGCAGCGGGAGCAGTCCCAGCGGGAGGTGACCTTGCAGAGCCTGGAGGAGAATGTGTGTGACACGCCTGCCCTCAGCCGGGCCAGGCCCGTGGAGCAAGGCTGCCTGAAACGCCCTGTGTCCCGGAAGCTGGGCCGCCAGGAGTCTGTGGATGAGCTGGACCGAGAGAAGCTGAAGGCCAAGGTGGTGGTGAAGAAACCCGACGGGCTCCCAGAGAAACAGGAGCCCCACCCAAAACCCCACGGACTTGGCAGTGATTTGGAAAATCTTCCCACTTTTAGACTGGAAGAGAGAGAGAAGAAAATCTACCCGAAGGCTTCAGAAAGGTCAAGTCACTTTGATAACAAAGCAGCCATGCAGGAGGCCCAGGCACCGGGCAGCCTGCTGAAAGATGCTCTCCATAAGCAGGCCAGTGCGCGGGCCAGTGAGAGGGTCTCCTTGGAGGGGGCGGCAGCACCCAGGGACCACAGCCAGGGCACCTGTGACCTCAAACGAGCCTCGGCTCACAGCACCCTCCAAGACGGTCTCTGTCACTCCACTAACAGGTCCACCTCCGGGAAGGGTGACAACTCAGAGAAGGACCCCCAGGCCAAGGAGGGCCTCCGGGGTGAGAAGTTAGACAGCAAGCTCGCCAACATCGATTACCTCCGAAAGAAAGTGTCACTTGAAGACAGAGATGACAGCCTTGGCCCTGTGCTCAAGCCCAAACTGACCCCCAGCACCCACGAATGCTTGCCAGGGAGCCCGGGCCGGCCGGCAGGAGGGCAGCAGGAGGCCCCGGCAGCCTCCGAGAGCCGTGCGCCGTTCATCAGCAGTGCCCACACGGCTCAGATCAGCGCCATCTCCTTTGTCCCTCTCAAGGCCCTAGCTGGCCGGGTGGACAGTGGAGTGGAGAAGCCGGGCTTGATTGCTCCTGAGTCACCTGTCCGGAAAAGCCCCTCCGAGTATAAGCTGGAAGGGAGGTCTGTGTCGTGTTTGAAGCCAATTGAGGGCACTTTGGACATTGCTCTCCTGTCTGGACCGCAGGCCTCCAAGACGGAGCTGCCTTCCCCAGAGCCGGCACAGAGCCCCAGCCCGTGCAGTGACCTGGGGCCCCCTGTGCTGCTGGCTCCCCCCAGCAGCGGGGGGAGGAAGAGTGAGACTGTAGGTCAGAGGGAGTCCTCCCCTGCTGGCTTCAAGGTGAGCAAATCTTACCTGCTCGAGCCCCGGTTCCTGCCCACCAGCCGGGGTCTGCAGAGTTCACCCACAGCTCCCCTGCCTGACCCAGAGCTGAAGCTGGACAGGAAGGCTTCCCACACAGCCAGGACCCCGGCGATTGTCATGGAAAGTGATCCCCAGCGGAGAGAGGGCAGCCTCAGTCAACACCAAGACCACAGCAGTCCTGATGTTAAGCTCCTTCCCTTCCTGGGGCAGAACCTCCATGGCACTGAGCTATCTAGATTGCACAGCACTCTCCTACCCGAAGGAGCCCCCTCCAGGGAGAAGCATAGTGGGAGGGAGTCATCCGAGAAGGGCCCTTCCTCAGCCAGAAGTGAGCGGTCGGCTGCAAGGGCTGATGTCCGCAGAGACCCCTCCAAGGAGCTGTGTCTGCCAGACGCTGCTAAAACCATTGACAACTCCAAAACCCTCCCGGCTGTGGAGAGGACCTGCCCAGATGTCTACACCCAGATCCAGGCCATGGAGAAAGCATGCGGGCCTTGTGGGAAAGCAAACCCCAAAGATGGCCGAGATGAGGTGAGGCTGTTGGCCAGAGAGGACTCCTCTTTGCACTTGGCAGGGACTCCTTGTGAGAGGGAGCTGGGCAAGGGAAGGAGCGGCCTGGAGCCCAAGCCGGAAGCCACTCCTGCCCGGTGGTCTCTGGAGCCACCCAGGACGGAGAGTGCGAAGAATGCAAAGCTCTCTGGTTTCCCAGCTTTGCAGAAAGACAGTCCCAGGGAACCAGAAAAGAAAGAGCAGCCCTTACAGAAGCACCTCAGCAGTAGCCCTCAGCAATCCCCCACCACCAAAGAGCTGCCTGGCCTGGCTGCTCGGCAGCATTGCAGTTCAGCAAGCCACCCTGCAAGCAGAGAGCTGGGGAGCAAGCCCTGTGCTGCAGACCCCAGCCTGGGCTTCCAGGACCCTCCCAAGCCCACTGCTGCCATGCACAGTGAAAGCAGCAGCCATAAGCCCAGGCCTGGCCCAGACCCAGGCCCTCCAAAGTCCAAGCACCCAGACAGGCCACTCTCCTCCCAGAAGCCAAGTGTTGGGGCTGCAGTGGGCAAAGACCCTGGTGCCCAGGCCCCCAGTGGCCCTGGCCGAGAGGGGAAGGGCAGCATTAAGAGTGTGTTGGAGGTGTTCACAGGCCCCCAGGCCACAGCTAGCAGTGTGACTGGCCAGGGAGGAAGTGGACCCTCAGTCCCCCTGCACACAGAAGGGGGTCCTCTAGACACCAAGCTGAGACCCACCAGTGGTGGGCATCCCCCAGAGATGCTGCAGAAGCCTGAGCATCTGCCTCGGCAGGGACACTCAGGGGCCAGTGAGTCGGTGGACCAGAAACTTCCCACTGTCGGGGAAAAGCAAAACCCATCTCCAAAGCCCCAAAAACCATCCACTGTGAAAGACTGCACCCCTCTGTGCAAACAGACAGACAGGAGCCTGAGTCTGCTGGCCTCCAGCACAGATGGGAAGTCTGAAGGCAAGAAATGCACCGAAGCACTTTACGCCCCAGCGGATGTCGGGAAGCTGGAGACCAGCCTTGCCCCGGCGGACATCGGGAAGCTGGAGACCAGCCTTGCCCCGGCGGACATCGGGAAGCTGGAGACCAGCCTTGCCCCGGCGCCCAGTGAGGCCAAGTCCAAGGGCGCGGAGAGGCCAGCAGCGGCCGCGGAGAGGCCAACAGCGGCCGCGGGGAAGAGCTGTCCAGAGGCCAAGGGGAAAGGGCCCAGTCCCCAGAAGCCGCTGACTGAGGCGGGCAAGCCCAGTGGCATGAAACGGTCGCCCTCAGCCATGGGGCAGAGCTCTTTCCACTGTGCTGCCCTCCCAGAGAAGTCTTTGAGCTACTCTTCCAGCTTTCCTGAGGCCAGACTGGGGATTCGAGAAGCTTCTCCAACCTGCGGCGATAACTCCTCTGCCCAGGCTGGCGGGGCTGCGGCTGAGCCCCCAGGCTCCAGCAGCAGGGACCATAGGAAGTCACTGCCTGCGGGAGACGGCAGAACCCAGATGACAAAGAGCGACTCCCTGCCATCCTTCCACAACTCAGTCATCACTCTGGAGTCGCATCACCCCAACCCAGGCGTGGTGGGGGCCGCTGGCCACCGGGACAGGGCCCTCTCAGGAGCAGCCCCCTCAGGAGAAACCAAAGGGAAAGAGCCAGCCCCCACCCAGCCTCCTCAGACTAGGAAACAGAATGTGGGCAGAGAGGTGACTAAGCCGTCCCCAGCTCCAAACACTGAGCATCCCATCGCCCTTACATCTGAGAAGGACTCGGGGCTGCGGCAGAGACGGGGAAAAGAGAGTTTGCGAGGCAGCCCTCACAAAAAAGCCTGGTGATGGAGCAGGTCCGGGGCGAGACTGGGAGACCCAGTCTGCGCCTGCGTTTGTAACTGCATCTTGTTGACCTTGGAAACCAGCACTGCGTGGGAACGCCCCCCAGGCAGAGCCCGGAGCCTCCTTGAAGAACGTGGGAGAGAAGGGATGGAGAGAAAGAGGGGACCTTCTTCCAAATGCCTTCCCAATTGTAACCGGTAAACTGTTACCAGATAGTGTTTGTACGAGAAAAAAAAAAAAAAACACAAAACCTAAACAGCAACAACAATCTTTACAGTTGAGGTTGAGGGTTGTTGAGGGAAAAGATTTTCTCTGTAAATATCTAGCAGTGTGTTTGGTTTGGGATGTAGAGCCAATTCCTTGCTGCTGATGGCGTCGTTTACTACAGATTTTTTTTTTTTTAATAAGATTCTTGCTTTACCATTGATCATAATGCAGGAATGAAGTAAAATGGTTGAAACTGGGTGTGTGTAAAAGTATAGATACACCCATATTTGTGTATATACACATCCACCCACATGTTTTGGTCTGTGGTTGAAAGGAATATTTCAAGGCTACCTTTTTCTAAGTTGAAACATTCTAACTAGAGTTGATGATTAAAGAAAGCCCGAAATACACTAGATTGTGAGTTTTTAATGTGTATTTTTAACCAGAGATTTTGATAGTACTGTGTCTGGCTACCTATATTTCCAGATCTAAAGCAAGAACTACTTGAATGGCTGCATTTGGAATCCTCCTCCATCAGGAATGGCCAGAGCAGATGGAGCTAGCCATGTTCATTTCACAGTCATCCTCATGGCCATTTTGATCCTGGGTCCAACTGTCTGAAAGGCCAGTGGTCCTTGTCTGTGGGTGTGTATGTCAGGTCTTCACTGTAGGTAGAGCAGGGGCTATAAACACGTGTCGACTTTATTTCCATTCTCTTGCTTTTCCCTTCTTTTCATGCTCTTAAACTCAGGCCTTTATGCTACGAGTCCCTAGTCCAAGAAGCACACATTTTGTAGTAGTTCTGCACCAGCCCTGCTCTTGAACAAAGAGGAAAGTTACTGGCCGCACACAAATCTGCTAGCACTTAGGTTGAATAATAAGTATCAAGGCATTGGAAGAGGTTTTAAATTTGCTTTTTTGAGGACAAGTTGGGGGGGGTGTGGATTTTGACATCATAGCGTATATACTAAGGAATAATCAGGACATCAGATACATTTTAATACATAGCTGGGGCCTTACGTTGTAGATGAAGCTTGCTGTTTTTAGCAAGTTCCTGGGTTTCACATTCATTTCTGTGCATCAGGTAGCTCCATACATTTCATAACATGGTCTCTTTATTTGTATGCAAAAAAATACTGTATTAACAAAGAGCAGCATTTTTGTAACAAAAAAAGATTTGTTGGAGCTATTTGGTGCTTGAATGTGCCTGTCCTTTTTACTTTTGCTAAGCCTTATTTAAATTTTGTATACCATGGACTGTAGAATTTGTCCAGTCATTTTAGTGCTGAGGGGGTCTTTTTGTTTGTTTTTTTTCGTTGTCGCAGTTTTCCTGGTGACTTGTTTTGTATTGTAAGACGGCACTTGCTGACATAAATACTAAGGCACTAAGAGAAAATACACACAGAGAAGTATTTCTAAGATGCTTGGGATCCACAGCAGGATTTTTTCGTTTTGTAAGAGGAAAAAAAAATTACCAATAAATATAATCCAGCACCCAGCCCCCCTCGGGGATGTCTTAGTATCTTCAGGCTATAAAATTGTTCATCTAGCACAGCATCATCTTACAGCCCTGTGGATTGTAAATCGTTTAGCGAGGCTGTAAACTCCACTCCGAAAACAAAGACATAACTTAACCGACTGCTTAGTTGTTCTTCATTGTAAAATGAGTAGGCGATGGCAAGAAAAAGACAAAGTTTCCTCCTTGCCCCTCATTTTTTTTCCCATGTGGTTTTAGCCATTCCCCATCACTGTGCTGTGAATTGTAGAAGAAACAAAGATTTTGAAAGAACTTAAATGGGTTTTACAAATGGTCTCAACATTTATAATTCATACCTGTGTTTGGCAGTTGTCATAACCTAATCCTTCTGCACTCAGACATCTAGACAGGTCTGTCGGGGAGGTCGTTCATGGTTTACAGCCTTTGCTTTTTAACTGTCCAGTTTCCTTTAAAGCACAACTTAGCTGCTTGTTTACAAATGATATTTTTATGTATATTTGTATAGTGTATCACCGTTTTTGCCAAATATGTTTTTGCATTTTGGATGGCTACAGAGTACCTAAGGTTGCATTCACGTAGTACCTGTTTGTTGTAAACCTCTCCACTCAGCTGGTAGAAGTTCTCCTGTGTTCTCTTTAGTCAGTCTCCTGTGATTGTTAAGACGTGCTCCTCAGTAGTACTCCCAGCTGTAGATTTACCAGCTTAAAAGTTTGTTAGGATCTGTGCAATAAAGTGTTTGCAGTCTTATTTTCTCTAAGAAATTCCCTATGGATGTCATAATTGTTGTATATTGGACAAATATTTATACTTATGCAGTTGCATAACATTGAAATAAAAATTTAGCATGAAAAGATAATGACTATGAAGTTTTTTCCCATATACACATGCATACATAGCATCTCCAAAATGTCACTGAATATAGCTCTCTATTATGGAAAGTATGGTTTTGTGTAGATTCCTTTTGGTGAGTGGAATGTTTGCAATTTTTTTTAACTTAACACATGCATGTTCCATTCTTCCAGATTAAGTCCTCCTTGAGCTTCTTCCTGTGCTTTCTACCAACCTTCTTCCTTGCCTGCAGAACTTACTAGCTTTCACGCCATGCTCACCATCTTCCCTACAGTCTGTGGGAAGAGGCGTCCTCTCTCAGTGATACCACCTACTTCCATTCTCTTAAAACCTTGCTCCATCAGTTACCATTGTGTTTTCTTATCTTTCTTTCCCTCCCATCCTTTCTCCTTCCTCAAAATTGAAAACCGTTAAGGCTATCAGGATGGAAGGAAGCAATCTAGCATTTATTGTCTGCCTACTGTATACATACACTTAGTACTGGGCAAGGTGCTTTTTAACTACAATCTTTTCTGAGCCCCAACACAGTCCTCAAACCAGATGGTGGTGGCATCCCCATTTTACAGATGGGCAAACAGGCCCAGACATGCTATGTGATTTGCTTCACATGCACACTGTAAAAGGAGCTTGGATTAGAACCTGGATTTTTCTGGTCCTAAAGCTCTTGACCTTTCTAAACATTACTGGGTCTCATGCAGTTGAATTCAGATGCAGACCCTCCGTGAACGATCTAAGCCATCTCATTTCCTCTTCCTAAATTTATATGCAGAAAAATCATATGGTGCAAAATTACAAACTCGATGATTGGTGGGAAACCATGAGCCAGGGAAGCTAATCGTTCTCTGTAATAGGGCTCTTTTAATAGTTCTAATTCATTAGTAGGCAATTTCCCATCTAGATTTTTGGTTCACAACACAAATGTAACATGAAAAATTACAGCCATGTTAACTGCAGAAATTTGCTTACTTCGGTAGAGGCCAGACATTAAGTTACTCAATGGTAAGACAGTTCTCTTAATTTAATTTCCCTCCCACTAATATGTTTTTAATGCTTTCCTCAAAGTAATCATTTTGTGTTATTCCTTTCTTTCCACCTCCTACCCCACTTAGCATTGTACACATGCCATATATCTAGAAGAGCTGGAAATGACCACCTTTGTAGAACCTGAAATTCATCACTTTTGTAGACTGAAAGTCCATCAGTCCAGCCAGGTTCATGTTCTCTGGCAGTTCAGACAACTCAGACCCTGAACTGGAGGCGTTAACACCAGTCTTCACAGACGAACCTGCAGCAACATCTCACGGATTTCTGGGACCACTCACTCCAAAAGACAAGGTCACCATCTCTTATAACATCACAGGCTGCCGGTGGGTCTGTCAGTCCCAATACTTGGATGCAGGCAAGCACTTCAAAGAAAGGAATCTGCTTCTAAGACTGAAGTTCCCTATACGCTTCGTAACGTGCCAGTCAAGTCTGCTCAGATGTGGGGGAAAAGATCTGTTGCCTGTGATGACTAGGAATTGCTCCACACAGCTTTACAAAGTCTGTTGATGCTGTAAAGCTGAACGCCTCTAACAACGTCATCTGCTGTGTCTTTGAAGCACTGCCCAGGATGGCTGTAAACAGCCTGGAGATGAAGAAGGAAACTGCAAGGCCTCAAGCAAGCAGATTGCAGCTACCAAGTCTTCCTATGTCAGGCCGGTGTCACCACATCCTCCAGCCCTACCCTGTCTCAGTAGAAGTCCTTCGCCTGAAGGTTCTGCCCTTTCGAGTAGATACACGTTGTGAAACAGTGCTGTGCTAAAGTGACTTTCCTGGCTGGAGGCAGATTTCCTTGTGTCAGGAATGAGGGGAGTTCCTGTGAATGCCACCTCCCCCCAACCTCAATGTCCATCATTTCACTGCCACCGGGTAATGCGTGTCCCAGCTCCTTCCACCTACTGCCCCTTCCAAGTGGGGATCCTTAGAACAACTCGCTCCCTCTGTCCTCAAGGAAAAGGAAAGAGCAACCCACAAAGCTTGGGTTTGAGCATTTGCATTTGAAAACACAAAGCCTAAAAGATCGCTTCCTTTTTTTTCAGTACCTATAAATGCTACCTATGACCTCTTTATTCTTGTGTCTTTGTAAAACCAAAGCAAAGTCTTAAAAAAAAAAATCCTGATTTCCTCTTCATTGCACAATACATGGTTATTGAAAGCAAATTAAAAATACAGAAAAGCAAAAATGTTTAATCCCTGCTGTACCCCACCAGCCACTTTCAATTTTTCAATTTATATAGATTTTTTTATTTTTCAAAAAAAAGTGAATAGGGGGCATGATGTTTGGTAACCTCTTTTGCTTAGTATGAGATCACAGTGTCTGTAAATCTCCTGCAATATTATTTGTAACAGCCACATTTTACATTAAGGGCATGCTGTATTATTTTCTCTCGTGCTAGTGCACAAGTAGAGAACCTCAGATGCAGATATTTGAGGTCATCCTACTCTTTAGGTCTTGGCACATCAACCTTGGCACCATGGTCATTTAGTTTTTCCCTACACTCCCATCCACCCCCCTCCCCCACCCTGTATGTAGGCAACCATGTTAATGATTTATCTTTCTGTAATCTTAAAAAATATAGGTGGTATTGTTTTGTATGCATGTATTTTTATAACTTATAAAAATGCTAATATGTCGTTTGGGGTTCGTTTTTGTCCATCAAGCTCTTTGTGTTGGTTTGCAAACTGGCCCTCACACGGGACAAACGGAGACTGAAGGAAGGGGCAGCCACTCCAGAGTGACAGGTGGCAGGTTTAATAAGCAAGGGAACTTAGATACGAGGCTTGTCTTGGGCGGCCACAAGACAAGGAGTTCCCTACACCCAGCTGCCAGGATCTTAAAAGTTTATGTGGAGGCTTTAACGGGGAAAGGGTGAGCGTTGTCATGTACATCGTGCAGATGGTCTCAGCAACACCCTGCTCTCTCAAGTCTGCATTTGAAAATGACTCCCGTCGTGAAAGCACCACCCATACAAGGACAGGGGAGGAGAAGAGGAGACACCAATTGCCCAGGTCCAGCTTTTGGGTCAGCTGGCGATCATGTCCTCTTCTCCACCTCCTCCAACACTGTATGTTGAAGAGTCAACTATGTCGCTGTAGCTGTATCTAATCCATTGTTTCTGGCTACTATATGACACTCTGTGGGGTGCGTCTTCCACATTTTACTTGCCCATTTTCCTAGTGAGGAAAACTCAGACTACTTTGAACTTCCCCCTCCATAAATAATGCTGCCCCAAATACTGTGAATATGTGAAATTTTCTTGGAATGCCTAGAGCAGAATTGATGGGTCATGTATTTAACTGGTATTTGCCACGTGGTCCTAGAATGGCTGTACCTATCAGTCTACACCCATCAGCAGTGCACGTGGCTCCTATACCCCACATCCCACCTGCACTATTATCCAGCTTCCTCTTTTTGCCAGACTAATATATATAAAACTTTATCTCATTTTTAACTTGTATTTCTTCAATTCCTGGTAGAATCAGCAAGTTTAGAATGTTATTATCCCACCCAAGAACATAGTATGCCATCCCCAACTGTATTTAATCATTTGTCTGTTGTTGGATATTTAGGTTGTTTCCAAGGACAGGAGAAAGAGAAAAAGGGAGACCCACTCAAGCTGGTTAGGAAGCCCGTGGACCAACAGGAATGGAGATGGATGCTCAGGTGGCCCCCTGTCCTCTGCTTCCTCTGCAGGATCTGGTACCCAGTCTTGAACAGATGTTTAGCAGATATGATCTAAAGACAGTGGGGGGTGGCGAGTGGTGGATGTTCAGTGAAGTGTACTGTTTGATCTTTCATGAGCAATAATGGATTTTCCAAACAAAATTTAAAAACAGTAATTAGTTCTCTCCTTTTTCAAGACACAAAATATTCAATAAGTGATTTCATGTTGTCAACAGCTGGGCTGGAGTGGGAGCTGGTGGGGACAGGTAGGGGCAGGTGGGAGGGCAGAGTGGTTGAGGAGCAGGTCCTGTGACCTGGCAATTGTGGCAGAAGAGACCGACCAGTGGCTTGGCTAGATGTCTCACCCTTGGGTGTGAAGGCTCCTTAAAACTTTTTTCCCATTTTGTCAGGAAATTTCCTCTTAAAGGCTATGGAGGAATTCTTCAGCTTGTTTGGCTCATGGAGTCTAACACATGTTTCTGCTGTTGGTTGATAAAGTTAGGAATAGGAAAAGGATTTTTCATGAAATCATTTGGCTGAGAGTCCAAGGCCAACCCTGGTCTAACAGAATCCCAGTATCTAGGGGCAAGGCACAGGAATCTGTTTTACAAAGAATTCCCCCAGATGATTCTGGTGGTAAACCAGTATCCAGGAGCTCTGGGAGCTACACTGGGCAGGCCGACTGCTTTGCAGCCTTCAGACTAACTCCCGCCATATTGGGCATTCGAGCTCCTAATGTATGCGGCAACCCAACCGATTCTAGCTCAACACTCAGACTCCCCCTAGTCATGACTTGCTTAGAACTAAGCACGTCTCCTCTTGCTGTAATTTAAGTTAATTTTCCCTTTGGCATTCAGAGCAGATAGAAAACAATGTCAGACACCCCTCTTGCATCCTATATTCATATATAAAAACTTTACAAAGACATCGACTTCATACTTTTGTAAATTTCAAAACTGCAAGTGACACTTACTGGGAAGTTAGGCAAGTAGGAAATAAAATGACCATTTTGTGTCCTGAAATCTTACATAGATACATAGATAATGCCTGTATTTGGGTCTGTGCTGTGTTCAGTTAGCAGGGATGGCTTCTGGCACAGGGGAAAGATGTAATTTGCTCCCAGATTGTGGGAGTTGCAGCTCATGCAAGGAGTCCTCTGTGATGGAGGCCAGTGGGCTTTTATGGACTTCAATGCTGTTTGCTTCAGTACACTTTGAAATGCAGGGTCAGCTCACTGAGCTACAACATGCAATAATAACACATTTTTATAGGAGTAGCTTGTCAGAGCTGCCACCACATGTGATACATAAAACCAATAAACACACCACGCCTGCAGATTCTCTCCTCGTAACCAGGATAAAGCAATAAAATTGACAGCAGCCATCAAAAAGCTCCCTTTCTGACTGTGTAGGGTCAATTTACTGTTGCTTAAAACAGAGGCGCTGTCACAAAGCCCTAGATCAGTGCTCAGTTACGGAGCAGCCCGTGGGTGGGGCCTGGTGCCTGACAGCAGCATGGGCCATGACATGCTGCCAGGGCTTGCGCCCCTCTAATCTAGTGAGATACAGTCATCAGAGACACTCTACAGAATGTTTTCATTTTACTGTGAGTTACACATTAAGTATTATGGTGGACAGTGTGATTGTGGATTGATAAGTTAGCAATTAGTATTTTCTATCTGTTGGTTAAATCCTTAAGGCAGGAAGGAGCTTAAGTTTGCTAGGAACCACGGGGAACTCAGTGAGTTGGTGCTGTCATATTGGATTCTTAGAGCGTGGACTTCCATACACTCTGATAAGAAGGGAGGAAAGAAGGAAGCACACAGTGAGAAAAGGAAAGAAGGAAGGGAAGAAACAGCAAAGAGAGAAAAAGGGAAGAGAAGCAAAGAGAAAAGCAGGGGGAGCAGACAGCATGGTTTTGGCATCATCATTGTCACCACCAGGAATATTTCCCTAAGTGCCCAGAGCTGACCCTCTAAGTTGCTGCAAGCAAATGAACAAAATCAGCAAAATAACTGTGTGTCCTGCTCCATTCCTGCCTGAGTTCCCAAAGGTGAAGCTTCCTGCACAAGAGTGGGCCAGGTGTGTGGTGAGGCAGAGGGAGGTGCTGTCTCTAAGTTGGGAGGGTTGGCTGCCTGCCTTCAGGTCCTTAGAGGCCTTTCCAGGGGCCTTTTCTGGAGCAGCAGTTAGGAAGCTTCCTGGAGGAGCAGCTGCTCAGCATGGAGAGCCTGGACAAGGCAGCCAGGCCCACTTCTGTGTTAGGTCCCTCCTGGCCCCAAGACTCAACAAGAAAAGAAAGGCCTTGGTTACTGCCAGACTCAAGGCTAATAACAACCCAGCAGTGGCTCAGACTGGCCTTCTCAGAACGATGCCCACCATCCTAGGCCCCAGGAAGGAATAAAGGTGGCTGAAGAAGTGTGTCCCGCTGTCCTTTTATTTCCAGGTACTCTCTTTCTCATTTAACACACATCCTTAAATGACTGCCTTGCCAATGCTCCCTCAGGGAAGCCGAGGAAAACTGCCTTCCCAGGCACCTGTTTTCCCAAAGGCTGGTATTCAAGATAAGTAAAGCATTCACTGTGTGATGTTTCATGTCATCAGCAGAGCAGGGCTCTACTTGGCCCCTCTCACCAGGCCCAGGCCACCTAGGGCTCAGAGGGTTTTGATACCCATTCATCTCTGCCACCTCTCTGGGCTTTGAAGGAAGGAAGTCTTTGAGCCCAGGAGTTAGGAGTTAGCTGAAAATGGGGGAACAAGGTGTAAGATCTGGAACACTTGTCCCTGCTTCCAGAAATAAAAGAGACAGGAGATGGACACTTTGGAGTGAAACTGAGATAATGTGCCTGCTAATAGGCACTCGGTAAACTGGGGCCTGGTATGTAGCCGGGAACCCCCACTTCTCACCAGTCCTTAGGGTGGGGACAGGGTAGGTGAGTGAGGCACCCACCTTGGGCACCAAATTTAAGGGGGCACCCAAAAACTCAGTAGCAAAGATAAAAAATATTTTAATGCAACATTATAAAAAATCAAAACCGAGGTAGAATATCCACCATGAACAAAATACCAAAATGTTAGAGGCATGACTAGTCATCTCCTTTTTGCCTCAGGCTCTGATATGGTTCAGCGTGGCACTGTTATGCAGCCTGTTTAAAAATGTTGATATGCATCATGGATTTTTTTTTTTGCATTAATATAAAGTTTTAAAAATAATGGTTTGCCTTCATGACCGAGTTTTTGGTTCCCCCTTAAATTTCGCACCCAGAATGGGTGCCTCACTCCCCTCACTCTAGCCTGGGCTTGAGTTCATACCCAGGCACTTCTGAGAAAACCTGGACTCCTATGTAGTATACACCAAAAATCCCAAGACTTGCAAAGCATTTGCAGAAAGGTTTATGGCTTTCCATCACTATTCCCTTGTCTTTAGTAATTTTCCTAGGGGTACAGAGGTAAAGCTGAGTTGGTCCCCAAGTTTCCATTCTGTCCAGCTATTATTATGATTATGCCCTTGACCTAAGGGCTAATCAGTTCTGATTAGATGTTGATCAAGTTTTATTTTGATATCCAATCAGAATTTTATAGCTATAAGCTACTATCTCTGGCCTAAAACTGGTTGTAGAACTTAATCCAGGACTTAAAATGCAACACCTGAGTACAAGAGCTCAGCTCTCTTGCCCATCAATGCAGACTTCAGAATATCAAGCCTTTGTGCTTTGGGAAGAAGGCCTAAGGCATAACACTGCCAGCGTCTCTGTTCTCTTTCTCTCTCTGTGTTTAATGGTTCTGTCCCCTCTCCGTCGCAGGCACAATTTTTGCTGATACTCCCAGCTTCTCACTAAGCCAGCTGATGGTGCGCCCCGCAGGGAGTGCACAGGGGTGCTCTCTTTCTTCTGCTAGTTTTCATTGTGACGTTGAGGCGGGAAGCCCCATAAAAAGATCAGCAGGACCCGTAGGCAGGGCCGCTGCTCTCCTCCCCTTCCCTGGCCCAGAGGCTCTATCTCATTCTTTGCCTCTAAAGCGGCTAACTTACACCTAAAATTCTATTGGTTCCCTGACTCATTTCTGATTGGTTATTTCCTTCACTCCTGATTGGTTATTACTCTCACTTCTGATTGGTCCACTTCCCTAACTTCTGATTGGTCCATTTGTAGTATTTTATTTGCATGGAGCTCACTCCTGATTGATTATTTCTCTCATTCCTGATTGGTCCATTCCCCTCACTCCTGATTGGTTATTTCTCTCTCTCCTGATTGGTCTATTTCTACAAAGCTTCTTCCTGGTTGGTCAACTTCTGTTATACTTTATTTGCATATGATGTTGCAAAGTGTAAAACCGGCAGCTTATAAAAGGCCTGTGAAACCTACAAATGCTGTCCAGAGCTTTAAGTGGTAACTCCTCTGGGCTTGCTGGCGTAATAAACCTGAGTTCTCCAACTTTCTGAGTGCTGCTTGGGCTCTCACTGAGCTGTAACACATTTTTGTGCAACATTCTGAGATTCCAACCACACCGGCCCCTTGAGCTGCAGGGACGGCAGAGCAACTGTCTGGAAGTCGGGAGCTCTGAAAGCGAACGAGGAGGCTCGCCACCCGACAGTATTCCGGGTCCTTCTTTGCGGAGGCGATTCAGTCTGAGCTGTAACACCAAGCTGTAACACATTTTTCTGCAGTAACGTGCTATCTCAATTGCTATCCCAGGTGAAAGGCTTTTGAGAGCTGGCCTGGGAACCAAACCACCATTTATCTCATGGTTCCTGTGGGAAAGAAGCTTGTAAGGACCAGACATTCAAGTGAGAAGAGCATCTGGCCCACAGCCCACCTATAAGTTAGGATCTGAAACAGAGTAAGAACATCAGGTAGGTAGAAAGAACCTCCCTGGTTCTGAAGTGAGGGCGGCCAGTGTAACAAAACTCCTAAACCTTAGGGGAGGGACAGCCTGGCAGGGGTGGGTGGTTTTTTCTTGTTGTTTTTGTCTTTCGGAGCTATTTGTACCTTAGCAGCAGCAGCATTGTAGAAACCTTAGAGACTTAAGGATTAAAGAGGTTAATGAAATGAACTTGATGGCAAAGTTCATTTCTCAGTCTTTTTTACATTCATTGTGTTTTCCCTTTTTTCTTTAAAATAAGCTTTGGTACTTTATCCCCAACTTATTTCCCAAGTGACTACTGAGAGCAAAGACCTGAGCACAGTTCCCCAGCTGTGGGACAGGGAGCTGGGGAGCTGGGGTCCTCAGCCCGGCCAAGTGGTGGGAGTTGATGGTGTCCTTTTAGGGTCAGGGTGGGAGGTGACTCTCCTTTGAAAGATGCCCATGAGTGGAAGGGATGGCCTCCTGATGGGTTACTCTCCTGACCTTTCCCTGGCAGGGGTCCTCCTCAGCTTCTGCTCACCTTCCATGTGAGGAAATGGCTGTGTGTCTCTCATGGCTGCATCTGGCCCTCTGACCCTACTTAGTTTATCTTCCCTGGAGATTCATTAGCGCAGGGACTCAGAAAAGCACAGTGAAACCTTGCCCAGCTCCAGGAAGCCGTCTGAAAAGTCTAATCACTAACAGACAACAGTTCCTCTATTGAGGGCAATTTTGCTAAACATTTATTTGCCATCTCTAGAAACTTTCAGCACTAAATGTGCTGGTATTTCCACCTAAGAATAGACTTACCTGAAAAAATGAGCAGAATTATAAGCAAGAATACAAATACCATAAGAAAGAAAATGCCCACTCTTGTAATCCCACAGGACAGTTTGACATCAGACAGCTTAACTCCCCTTAAAAATGGAGGGCTTGCGCACATGGTCTCCCCTGAGCCCTCAAGTTTTTGCAAGTTTTCTTGGTACCACGTTATGAAATGAATATTTGAGCAAGTGCAGTCCAGGGGATTGTGACCTAAATTAATGGTGCTCTGCTGAGACAAGATGAGGAGGAGACGGGGTGGGATGATGTGAATGTTATTGGCGGCCAGATTAAGGTAGGTCCCCTTAAGATGGCTAAGAGCGTCAATGCAATCACCTGTCAGGCGGTTGTGACTTAAGTCTAAGTGGCTCATTTTCCCAAGATTGTGGAATGCTTGCTGGTCTATGGAGAGGAGATCACAGGAGGATAAAATTAGAGTCTCCAAGCTGCCCACTGGCTGAAGTAGGTTGGTCTTTGAGAGGCTCCCATCTTGAAAGTTGTTCCCATGTAAATTCAGATGCCGGAGATCCAGCAGGCCTGCTAGAAGGTGCTCATTGCTGGTATCAAGGAGGCAGTTAGAGAGATTCAGAACCTGCAGGAGATGGAGGTTTTGGAAAGGACTTTGTGGAGCACTAACATGCAGATGGGTAAATGCCAAATCCAGGAGTTCCAGCCGAGGGCATTCTTTGAACGCCTGATCCTGGAGACCAAGGGGCTCATTGTAGCTCAGATTTAAGTGTTGCAGTTGGGACAGGTTTTGGAGTTGCAGGTTGCAACAGTCAGGAGCCTCAATATCACTATGGCTTAAATCAAGTTTCCGAAGATTTTCTAGTTTTTCCAAACACCTAGTACCGAGGTCAAGTTTCCTCGTGTTGCCTTTGATATAGAGGTCTGTAAGGGATGGGAAACTGGCAGCACTGATCTGACACAATTGCTCAAAACTGTTTGCACTGAGAACTAATTTCCTGAGAGAGCTCATACCCTCTAGCCCAGAAGGTAACTCTCGCAAGTGAGTTGCCGTCAGGTCCAACTCCCGGAGTCCAGTGAAGCACTGAAACGTGGAAGGTGAAAAGCCAGAGAAATGGTGCTTCTGTAGATTGATGCTCTCAACAGACATTTCACAGAGTCCCTCAAGCATGGCTGAAGTGAGGTCTTGGTCATCAGTGTCCTCAAATGTCCCCAGCCAAAGAGACTGAATAGTAGAGTTCTGTAGACCTTTTAATATGACAGATAAGTCTAGAGTCCCTCCAAATTTCAAACTTTGAAAGATTTTTGAATTGAAAGCCCCAGGCTCAATGCCTTTAATGTCATTGCCATTGAAATTAAGGTTAGTGACCTGTTCCAAAGCATTTATGTCTTTACTAGAGATGTAGTGTATAGCATTATTCTGAAAATCCATGACTTTCAGATTCTGTGTTGGAAAGTTTTCTGGGAGATTAATGGAGGAAATATGATTGCTTCCAAGATGCAAACTCTCCAAGTTTCCCAGATTGTGCACTGGGATAAACTCAAGATTGGATATTCCTGTTTGGGTTAAGAAAAGATGCTTCAGTGACATAGGCCCATTCAGTGATGTTTCTGCCATGAATATGAGGGGATTTCCAGTTAACACGATGGTGTTCAGTTGATGGTGGTTTTGAAAAGTATCTTCATGTACCCAGTTAATATGACACCTTAAAAAGATAATAGTATTTGATAACAACTAATTAGGAAAAAGAAAAACTATCACAGTGACCTATATTAAAAAGCCATCTTTTGTGTACAGTAAAACCAGTATACATTATTATTCCAAGTGAAAGATAAAAAGCTTTCGTTAGTACCTGTAGATGGGGTTCTGAATTAATGACTAGCCTCAGATGTGAACCCTTTGATTTAGAATTTTTTCCAGATATTATAGGTTGAACTCTCACAGGTTTGTGTATAAGATAATTAGTGGTTTGTAGGCAAAATCAAACTATAATTTACTATTATAAGTAATATAAACTATGTCATATATAATGCACAGTATATAACATATGATGTGTAAATAAGAATCTTTGCCATCCTAGACAAGTCACAACTTTTCTCAAGCTCTGTTTTTTCACCTATAAAGTACAGCAACCATGATTACTTTGTAAATGGTTATGATTCAAATGATACATAAGAAAATGCTCCAGTGAAATATGGAACCCTAGAGGTTCAGAGAAACCCATCCTGGTGTTGCAGATAAAAATACTGGATTACACACATAGAGCCACATACACACATACACACACAGAGCTCCCCTGGAGGTTAATAAGGGAATTGCTTAGAAGTGCATTGTCAAAAGGAAGCTTGAATCCATAGAACCAAGCAATCTCTGGAGCTAGTTTTGTCATATCTGCCAATCCTTCCTGGCCTAGAGATTGGGTTTTAACAAGCCACATGGACCAGTGCAGGAGACAATGGTTGGGAATAGCATCAGAGGTCTTATCAAAAACCTGCAAACAACAGAGACCCTCAGGGGATCCTTTCAATGGGTGACCTAAAAAAAAAGAAAACTTACAGAGAGACTTTGAAGATATGTGTTTGTCTTGGCCTTGGCTCTGGGTAGAAGAACAACAAAACAACAAGAAAAATCTCCTATGAGATTCCCTAAGCGTAAACTTCCACCTATGAGGATTGTAGCCTGAATTTATGCTACCTCTGTGGACCACCCAAAAGAAACCCCGGTGAAAAATTTAGCTTAAAGTGGTGCCAGAATGGTAGTGACTTCAGGTAACTGGCAGAAGTAAATAGAAACCTTTTCTGGAGTGATCTACTTACTTAAGCAATTTTTCTTTTTTACAAGGAAAACTTCCAAATTTACATAAAAGTAAAGAGAATAGTATAATGAACGTTCATGTACCTATCGCCCAGGTGCAACAGTTCTCACAATTTTGCCACACATGCTGCTTTGAATCATCTAATCCCACTTACCTCTCCTGAGTTATTTTAAGTCAAATCCTAGACATCCATACGTATGTCAGTGTGCATTTCCAAAAAATATATAGGCTTGTTTTCTGTAGTCATGATGCCATTGTCACACACAATAATGTTAATAATTTATTGGTATTATCTACTTTCAGGAAAATTTTTTAAACAAAAATTTACACAAAGTTCCACAAGATAAATGAGCTCAAATAAAAATTCACTAAACATATAAGGAAAACACATTAGTCAAAATGAGGAAAAGAAAAAAAAAAAGTTCCACCAGAATCAGATTAAAAAAGGCAACAGATGCCAGAATTATCAGATTTGTCTGATAATGTATATATGCTATATAAAAAATATATGATATAACTGATATATATTATCAGAATACATAATAAATATACTTATGTCAAACATATGTTTAATATGTTTAAGGGAAACAATAAGAACCAAAAGTATAATAAAGGAAAAAATATTAAAATGGATCTAATATTTGTGTAAAATTTTAAAGAATCATTGAAACTTCTTGAAATGAAAAAAGTTAATAATTGAAATGGTTTATACAGATTAGAGATGGCTGAGGAGGATATTAACTGGTTAGAAGTAAATAGGAAAAAATTAATTAGAATGTAGTCCAAAAAACCAAAGAGATGGAAAACAAGAAAGAGATAAAACATATAAAGGACAGATTAGAAAATGCAATATAAGTTTAACCATAGATCCAAAGGAGATACAAATGGAAGCAAATTGAAGTTCAGATGGATAATGGCTAGAATATTTCAGAATTGATGAAAGACACCAATCTCAGAGTCAGGGAGCCTGACAATCTACACAGTGCATCACTGTGATATTAACAGAATTCCACGGACAAAGAGAAGCTATTGAAAACTTCAGGAGAAGAAAAGACAGATCACCAATATGTGAACAATGATTAGACAGATAGATGACCACCCAACAGCAAAGATGGAAGACTGAAAGGATAGTTTGGAAGGACCGGATTAAAAATAACTGTCAGCCTGGAGCCATATGCCAGAAAATGCTATCTTTCAAGAATCAAAGTGAAATAAAGATATTTTCAGGGGGGAAAAAAAAAACTGAGGGAGTTGATTACTAACAGACACTCACCAAAGAAATGTCTAAGGAGGTGCTTTAGGAAAAAGAAAAATGATTCCAGACAGGAAGGTCTAAAAAGCAAGACGGAAGGATGGGATAGAAAGGGCACAGAAAGCAAGCTGGGAAAGCTAAAGGAACAATGGCCGGGTCAAGTAGTAAAAGCAGTGTCTCTGTTGTGACCAGATAGAAGGCGGGGAGGGGAGCAGTGGAGGAAGGTTTTAGAAAGTACAAGGTCCTATTTTTATCACTTTTTGAAAATAGCGGAAGAGGAAACTTAAGAGTCTTCAGCTAGAAAAGCTCAGCACTTCTTAAAAATGTGGTCAAACTCATTTCATCTGAAAATGAGAAATGGCAAAAGAGAGGGAAAGTCAGTTTCTTTGGGGCAAACTAGGTAGGTAGCAGAATGACCTGAAAGGGCAAGGCTCGCTCTCAGTTGTGTCTAACTGAGTCTTGGCTGGGGAGGTGGCCGGGGGTCATTTGGGGGACTCTGGACTGGCAGTCAGGAGAGCAGAGTCCCAGTTTCCTTCCTTCATGACCTTCAACTCACAAAATCTGCTGGAGCCTCTGTTAGGAGGAGATTTTGTGGCAGCATTCACCCTGGCTATCTCCCAGTGGGGGTTACACAGACAAAGTGGCTCTATGGAGGTGAATGCTTTCCTGCCCTGCAGAAGCTTAAGTTGAAGGACCAGAGCAGAAGAAATAGAGATGCTGCAAGGGGTGCAGACCTCATCCACATGCAGCACCCTATCCCCCCTTACATATGGTCGTGCATGCGTGCATACACACACACACACACACACACCCTGCCTTTCCCTTTTGCTCTCTTCCCTTATTTTTTTGTGATACTTCTGCCCACTGATTAACAAGCACTAGTTCTGCATTTAGAATACTAAGTCTGCCTCTAAAACCAAGTAATGAAACTCTTTTCCCAATTTTGGGGGGGAAAAATAGATGATACATATTTCTCCTGTAAAGTTTTCCTAAAATGCCACATCCATTAATATTCAACTATGCTAAAATGTAGTATGATGTGGCATCTGATTTAGTACAAGATTTATTTTCAATTTTGTTACTGATATTCTATAGAATTTCTTAAGCAGCACTGCCAACACAGTCCAGTTTGAGAACAATCCACGTTCCTCTCCGTTGACTGGCACTTATTTAAATTATATTTTACCTGCCTAAAAATATTTAATGGGAAAGGGTAAACATGCAGAAAAAGCAGGTTGTCCCTGTGGCCCAAAAGAAAGTGCTGGAAACAATTTGAGTGCAAGTCGTGTTTTCACTTAAGTAAAACATCAAGCACACACAAAGATTTAGGATACATACCTGGTCAAATCCAAAAAGATAAGATTTATGAGTCTGCTGAAGGTTGTATTTTGAACTGTAGGTAAGAAATTAAAGCCAAATTCCAAAAATTCTGTTGTATTTGGTAGAGTGTCAGGAATTTCTTTGAGACCTAAATTTTCACAGTTATATGTTCTGCTGGCTTCTTTCTGATGAGAGAAAAAACATAAATTTATATCAAAGAGTAATTTGATTGGCTAACTATCAAAATTACATGTTTTATTCTTTGAGCAGCAATCCCACTTCTAGGAATCTTTACCAATCTAGGAATCTTTACCAAATATAAAACTGGGAAAACACAAAATGACTTATGCATAGCACTATTCATTTTAGTAGTTTTTGAAATAACAAAAGATTGACAATAACCAGATTATCTATCCATATAGGACTAGTTGAACAAAATGTGGTACATTCACAAAATGGAACCCTCCGCAGCTGAAAAAGGAGTAAATACCATCTCCACACACTGCTATGGAGTGATATGCAGGTTTATTCTGAGGTGAAAAAAGCAAGGTGCAGAATGTCTATTACTGTATATAGTATACAGTACGTAAGAAAGGTACGTGTGTGTTTTCTTATATTTGGAAAAAGAAACTGGGGAAAAACTCCAAACTGGTTATATTTAGGGAAAGGAAGGAGCCAGAGAGAAGGATAGGGATGGAAATAAGACTTCTCTGAATGTACTTTGTTTTACAGTTTTGATTTTGGTTGCATGGAAATGTTTTCCTTCACTTCAAAACAAATAAATCAACTCTAGATTAGCTTCAACAAAAGAAGACAATCAGATAGTACACACTTTCTGATGTGATGCCGTATAATGTACATAGCACTACCTGTGAGGTATTGCCAAAAAAAAAAAAAAAAAAAAAAGATTAACGTTGAATCCAATCAAGAAAAAAAAAAAAGAATGTAAACAAGATTAGCTCACAAAACAAGGCATGCACCCACAGTGAATCCAATAAGTATGATGTGGGCTGATTTTCTTTCATGTCTCCAAACTGCTATATCACTATCTAACCTGTGATTACACTTGGGAAAACTGATTAAGTTTTAAAATTCTTATACCTAAAAAAAAAAAAAAAAAAAAAAAAAAGACTTTGGGCCTAACTTTCAGTCTACCTGTGAAGGTAGCAGTCAGCCAAACGCAGAAGGTGGGACAGTCTATGGAATAACAGACTTTGTTTTGTCAACATGTGAATGATGTTGGTAGAAGTGGAGAATGAGGGGGTGGGACAAGAGAGGAGCTGCTCTTATAAAGAGAGAGAGGTATACAAGCTACCGAAGAGACATGAGCAACAGATAATAGAGTAGCCCTTGTTTAGATTTTAATTCAAATAAAGCGTTTGGGAAAAGACATTTTATAGACCATCAGGGAATTTTAAACAAGGACAGAATATTAGAGAATATTAAGGAATTGTGAATTTTGTCAATAATAGTGACCTCGCAATAATGTAAGAGAAATGATCTTGTTTTGAGTTGCATTTTGAAGTAGTTAGAGGCAAAATGACACAGTGCTCGGGATTTGCTTTAAAATACTCTGGCAAAAGGAGAGGGAGTGGAGAGATGAAACTGGTAGGCAAAATGTTGGTGATTATTGAATGTGGGATGATATACACAAGATTCCTTGTAACTAACTGCTTTTGTGTATATTTAGAAATGTTCTTAATACAATGTTAGGAAAAAACAAAAAGAAAAAAAAAAAAAACTAGCAGTGTGGCCCAGACCTTAGGTCACAAGGTCTTGTGATCTTGAAGCCTGACTCGGTTTTGGATCTCTGGAAATGCAGGCTGTGGATACCAGACCCACCATTTGGGCACAGCCCTGCACATAAATTCAGAGGAATTTATCATCCTGGGTCCCAGGAAAGTCACGTATTCTGGTATCTGCCAAACACTGTTTGCAAGATTCCCTAACTCAAGTTATAGATCTTGGACTAATTAGGTAAAAACAGAAAGGGGCTAGGTAGAAGCCTATAGAATTGTGGGCTCATAATTCATCTGGATGATGCCTTAGGATAAAGGATAGTGGGGTGAATATGAAGGCCTGATGAGGTATATTTTGCATGGGGAGACTCCTAGGATAGACAGAAATAATCTCCAAGAAAAGTACACTTGAGACACAAAGAAGACTGACACCCCAGAGCCATGGGCTACTTCTCAGATCATCTCAGGCTCCATGTGATTTCACCCAGCCTCTCAGGCCTTCTTTT
This sequence comes from Camelus dromedarius, assembly GCF_036321535.1. Taxonomy (NCBI): domain Eukaryota; kingdom Metazoa; phylum Chordata; class Mammalia; order Artiodactyla; family Camelidae; genus Camelus; species Camelus dromedarius. The sequence goes on from NC_087438.1 coordinate 44,872,980, forward strand.
CTCCTGGCCACACAGTGGTCTCACCAGAGGCTCCACTGAGACTGCAGGGTCTAGGAAAGACCAGCCCCATCAAACGCTAAATCAGTAGCTTTCCTCATGCTAAGTTGCAAACAGGTCTCATTAGCTGAAAACGGAAGACCACACACATCTGCCTTTGCTCTGAAGTGTGACATTTTGAGAGGTGTCGCCATCTGAATTGCTTTTTGCTTTTTCCACTCCAACTTCTGCTTAGCTTGGCACTTTTTTGTAGCTACAGTGAACATGCTCATTTACAGGAAATCACTGGTTTTCTTCTATATTGTGACAGTATTAGGAAAGTCACTAATGAAAATGTCATACTTACATTTTCTTGTAATTCATCCTTTGTTTCATAGACCCAAAGTCCTCAGGGCACTGCCACAAATCCACATAATGTCCTTGACATGCACATTTTGCATTTAAAACTTTTACTTAACTGACTGGTAGGGGAAAACAGTTGCTGTTGGGCCCCTCTTCGGTGCCCACGAACATGGAAGACCCAGAGGCAAAATGTATGTGTAGCTGCTAAGGTTCAGATTAGTTTGAGGAGACATTTTTCTTTTTTGGTCTCCATTGATTTAAGAAATGTCATACACATGTGGAGAAAGGGGGCCTTTCCTCAATTTGTCTCACTCTGTTCTGGCCCTACAGGAACAGGCTCAACATTGACAGTTCCCTCCTTTGCCAGAATATGAAAATGCCCATGACATCTAAATTACTTCTCTTGTGTGCTTTACTAAGTAAGCACTTTATTACATTAATGTGATTCCCAAAGTTGGAAGGGAGCAGGAGCTCTCCTGAGTCAGTGACCTGAGGGAGCGCCTAGCAAATGGAAAGGCAGGGAAATGAAGTAGCTCAGTTTCAACCCAGTGAAAACCCCGGGAACCAGTGCATAACCCTCCCTAGGGGTGCTGAGAAGTCCACTGTGAGCCTGGGTCACAACATTGGATAATCTCCAGTTAGCTAATCTGCAGTGAACTCTCTGCCCTTGATTCCTAAAGAAAGAGGCAAATGACAAGAATCGGAGCTCATAAGAAAATTTGAAAACCACATGCATTTCAGAGACTGTCCTGGGCTGGTCTCCTTTGGCACTCACACTCCTGTGTAATTGTTGCATTTAGTTTCCAGGTCTCTTTAGTCTTCTTTCATCTGAGCTGATTCTTCAGCCTCTCATTACCTTTCCTGACATTAATTTACTTTTTTCAGAATCCAGGCTCAGAGTTTGCAGAATATCCATCATTTGGCGTTTGTATGTTTCCTCATGATTTGATTAAGGTTATACGTTTTGTGCAGCACCATATCAGGGAGATGATGTCTTTCTCGCTGTCAGGATTCACAGTAAAACTTTCTGAGGGCAAGTTCTGATAGCATAGCACAGCGTTCCCGGACAGCAGAATGGTAATGTAACGGAGCTGGAGAGGGTGGTGTAGAAGAGGACTGCTGGGTCCCAACTGTGTGACTGCTGCTATTGGCACAGGGCTGGGCTGGCAGCCAAAACTATGTGTTTAGTTGCTTTTCCAGGCAGAAACCCACCACCACTTTCGCAGCCCCTGCGGTTTCTCTGAGCCCCACGTGATCACTTCCTATAGCCCCAGGTTTCTTCACTAGACCTCAGTCTGAGGTCAGTTTCCTGAGTCACTTTCTCACTCTTCTGCTTTGGCTGGTTCCATCCCAGGCAGGACCCTTCTGGATGAGAACTTACGCAGCCAGCAGGCGTGAGGCAAAGCCACACGGTATTCCCAATAGCTGCCCCAGGCCCACCCCCATTCTAAGTCGTGGGCATTTGCTCAGAACCTGTGGTGCCCTGGGACCTGTGCCAGTCCCTTTGTCTCCAGCTCCAGCTCCGAGCTGTGCCTTTCTACAGAGCAGGACTCCCAAGTGCTGCATCTGTGTCTGCAATCCCTCTTCCCTCCAGGTATTCATTTGCATTTTTTCAATCAGGATCTGATTTTGCTCCTTTCTGCTGTCTCTAACTCTCTGCCATCCCACAGTATTTTCTCTCCTCACAAGGGTTGAAATCATTTTCTAATTTAGAACCCTGTGAGTTTAACGCAAGTGCTGATTCCCACCTGTTCCGATGTCTCCTCTGCACTTGGCTCACATAGCAACCAGCTCCCCCAAGCACAAGGAGTCTGGGACACTGAACCCCAACCCTCCCTCATTAATTACTCTTCTATCCAAAGCTAGCAATTTGACTGAGCCAAGTCCCAGAGTAACAATTACTCTCTGAAAATAAAACGCTCCCAAGAGATCACAGCTCTAAAACTTTGTTTCAATCTCACTCCTCCAAGCAAAGGGCATTCCAATTATATACGGTTTATTTTCTGTGTGTCTTGAGGCAAATGGCTGGGGTTCAAATCCCAGCTCTCAACCACGGACCTGTGTTCTCTGAGCCTCATTTTTTGCCTAACTGTAGATTGAGGATAATAACCCCTCTTGCCAGGCCAGCTCTGAGAATTCTGAGATAAGGTATGTCAAGCACTCACAAGATAAATTAGCATTGCACTGGGTCTTCACAGCATCCCTGTCATTGTCTCAAGCTATTGGGAAGCCCTTGTATCCATGAACTCGGAGTTTTCTTAAACAGAGTTCTACTAAGTACTCTCTCCTACTGAGGCCTGAAGGACTGTCTCCTACCATGGTTTTGAGAAGAGAGGATAGCCAAGTTGAGCTCATTTGAAATGAGGAGGCCTGCCTACACGTCCAAGTAATTATTCAAGAATACATCTAAAATGTTACCAGAATCCAATCACAGAACGCTGAATTCCAGCTACACTTTGCATATTTGTCAGCCTCCAAAAACTTGGTCAAAGGTCTAATTTTGTTACTTATGTTACACACACACACTTAATAATTAATAATGAAAGGTTCTATGTGGAGTGTTTATGGGTGTTAATTGTAAGACTTCTAATATATTTTAGAATTTGTCTAAGTTTGAAATGTTTTTCAAACAAAAAGGTTTATTAACAAAATTTATCCTGACTCATACCTCACAGCATATGCAAAAAGCAATTCCAGATGGACTATGAATTTAAATGTGAAATCTAGAAATGAACATAAAGACAAAACAATAAAACTTCCAGAATAAAACATATGATAATATCTTCATGGCCTTGGGGTAGGCAAACATTTCTTAAACAGAACAGAAAGGCACCAAAAGTAAAGGAACAAGGATAAATTAAGCTGCATTAAAATTAAGGACTTCAATTCCTTTAAAAAAATATTGTTAGAAGAGTGAAAAGGCAAGCCATGGGGTAGGAGGAGATATTTGCAACCTAATAAAGGACTTGTATCCAGAATACATAAAGCACCACTACAAATCAAAAAAAAAAAAAAAAAAAAAAAGACAGACAAACCAAGAGAAGATGGCAAAGGACTTGAAAAGGCACTTCACATACACAGACACATGAAAAGATACACAAATGACCAAGAAAAGTATGAAAATGTACTCAATTTAATTATTAATCAGGAAAAAAAAAATTAAATCCCAGTGAAATATCCCTACCCATCTATCAGAATGGCTTGTGTTCAACAAAAAATAGCAAATGTATATGAGGCTGTGGGCCAATCAGAACTCATACACATGGCTGATGAGAAGAGATAGGTCCCAAAACTTTGAAAAACTGTTTTGCAATATCTACTAAAGTTACAGGTCTGTATACCCTATGAGCAAATAAATCTACTCAGATATACACCTAATAAATGTTTGTTCATTTGTTTACTAAAGACATAGATAAGAATGTCCAAAGCAATAGCATTCATAATAGCCAAAAAATTGAAAACAGTGCAAATGTCCACTAACAACAGAATGGATAAATCAACAGTTTTTCACTAATACAACAGAATACCATTCCATGATGAAAATGAACACATGATCGCTGCACATGACGTCATTGATAAATTTCATGAGTCTGATATTGAGCGAAAGAAGCCAGACACAAAAGAATACATGCTGTATGTTCCCATGTATATGAAATTCAAAAGGAGGCAAAATTAATTGAGGGTGATAGAAGTTCGAGTACTGGGTGCTCGTGGGGGCTCGTGACCAGGAGACATGAGAGGGCTTCTGAGGTGCTGAGAATGTTCTGTTTCTCAGTCCATATGCTGCTTACATGGATGTGGTCACTTAGAACTCACTGAACTCTATGCTTAGGATTGGTGAACTTTTCTGTGTGTCTGTTTTACTTCAATAAAAAGTTTACTGAACTCAAAACAAGGAAAACAAAACAGAAACCTTGTTTTCAGGGTAGGGCCTGATAAGCTCGTGGTAGTTACATGAACGTATGTTCAGTATGTGGTTAATTTTACTTAAACTGGGGGAGGGGAGAACGAATGAGGAAAGGAAAGCAAGGGGAAGGGGTGGGAAAACTGGGGTGATTTTTCACCTGAAAAAGGGCCAAGCCCTTAAATCAGAAGCTTTCTCTCCCACCACTTTGACTTTATCCTTCTTGCCTGAAGCCCAGAATTTCTTTACCTTCAGGAACAAGTTTATCTCCCAGTTCCCTCCCTACTATTCACATAGAAGTGATAGCTCGATAAACAGCTGTCATGAACTCAAACACAATGGAAGATGTAAAGGAAAATAAAGATCCAATATTAATTAAATTGTTCTTAAGGCATTTAAAATCAGAGTCGTTTCAGAGGGCGGGCTGCAGGGAGGGTATTATATTGGAGGGTTTCAGTCTCACTTGACTTCTCCAGAAAGGAAATCTCTCACTGTAGCATACATAGGCCAGACCTGGGGTTCCTGGGACACTTGGCACTACTCCTGCCACCTGAATAGCATGGAAGTCCTCTGAACAGGCAGCAAAAGGGCTAGGGTGCTCTCCATGCCTCTTCCTCCTTCCCTCTGCTAAAGCAGGAACCATTTGCGAAAAAAGAACTGGTAACTCTGGGGCCTGGTGCCCTCAGTAGGAAGCTAGACTAGTCCAATATTTCCAGGGCTTTCCAAAGTCTCCCAGGAATAAGGGCGCTCGTGGACTTTGGAAGGGATGTACAGACTTTGCTGCAATGCAGGGATTTAAGACATGAACTGGTAGACTTGAGAGTAGGGTGTTTAAAACAGATTGCTTCCCAATAAGTTGGAATTTAATGGTAATATTATTCCATTTGAGGATGTTGCCAGAAGGTGGATGGCATAACATACCTCATAACTGAGGGGGTGGTGTCTCCACTCCTACCCTCTTACATGTCAGCTCCAGGCCTGTGTGAAATTGATTTTTCACCCTGAATGATGAGGATACCGCCTTCTGGGGCTGATGAAAACCTTTCATTTGCCCACTTCTGTTGTGGGCTGACTTGTGTCCCCCTAAAATTCATTCGCTGAAGTCTTAGCCACAGGACCTCAGAATGAGAGTTTGTTTGGAGATAGGGTCTTCAAAGAGGTAATTAAGCTAAAATGAGGTCATTAGGGGGGCCCTAATCCAATATGACTGGTGTCTTTATAAGAAGAATAAATTTAGACACAGATATGTACAAAGGGGAGAGAATGTGAAGACACAGGGAGAAGAAGAAGGCCATTAACAAGCCAAGGAGGAAGGCCTCAGAAGAAGCTAAACTTGCCAACCCCTTGATCTTGAACTTCCAGCCCTCAGAATTGTATGAAAATAAGTTTCTGTTGTTGAAGCTGCCTAGTTTGTGGTACTTTGTTATAGCAGCCTAAGCAAATGAACATAACTTTCCAGCCTTCATTTCCCCTGGATATTGTGCCTCTTCTCGGTCTGAGTGTGCATCCTGATTCCAATTGAATACAAGGTTCTGTTGCTTTCTGCTTCTAGGCCTTATTTCAGCCCTGGCTTTGATTCTTGCTCTTATCTGGCAGGTCCTTGCCCCACTCTCCCTTATTCTCCCAACCCTTGTTCCTAAGCACTGCCTTTCTCCATCATGTTACTCCTGCCTCTTTTTCATCATTCATCCCCAACCTAGGAACGCAACCTACCCAGCCACCAAGACTGATGGTCCTTCCTGTCCATAGCTCTTGTTCGATAGGCCACATGGTACTGGACACCTGTTGGGATCAGAGGTAGCGGGAGGAAGATGGCAAGGAAAGTAGCCCATTTCCTTTCTCTCTCTCGCCACCCTCTCCAAGAACTTCCCACAGGTTGATAAATACTGTTGTGGTCCAAAACAGAAGGTGCGACTTGGCTCTATTCTCAGATGTTACTCCTGTGGGTTAGTGAAACAGATGGAGGGCTGTCCAATTCAAGGAGAAAGCCAGATTTGTTCAGAGTGCTTTTTATATGCTCTAAAACCTGGCACAGATGGTCTTTACTAATCTCCATCCTGAATGCCAGGAAACTGGAGGACTCTTTGGGGAAGTGGCCATGTGCTGGGAGGTTGGACAAATAGCTCCTGCACACTAGGAAGCAGGTTTGGAGGTCTGCTCTTTGCCCTGGGACCCGTTGACATCTTATGTCCTTACTGGGATGATTTGGGGGGAATTTGCCTAGGAAAACAGCTCTCACTTCTTTCTAATAAGAATCTTTGAGATCATCACCCCAGCTGAGCACTTTGGTTTCTCTTTCACAGTAAAGAAAAACTTTTACACACCTCGTTGCCCTTTGAAAGACAGTGGATATTGGAATGCCAAGGCTCAGATGGGGCTGCATGCTGAATCTTAACATTTCCAGGCAGTTTAATCTGGACAAAGACAAATAGTTCGGACTCACCTCAGTGCACATTGGATCTAAGAAGGTGATGACTTTACAGTTGGCAGAAAACAGCACCGCCAGCAGGAAGCAGCCGGCACAGGGAGCCATCGCAGGACCAGTGCAGCCCAGCTTGGTAGGTTAGTTAATGCCAGAGCTAAGAAATCCAGTCAAGCTATGATGGCCTCAGTAATTTGGCAGCCAGAGAGGTGCACAGGAGAATGATCTGGGAACAAAAACTGCTGCTGACTGCTCAGCGTTGGGTGGCCCTGTGCTACAAAAAAAGGGAAGTCCCTTTTGCATAGTACCCATTCTTGCTCAAAATAGCTGCGGACCCAGCCCCAGAATGGCCCAATGCATTTCCTGGTAAACACGAATCAGTTATGCAGCCCACTTGGGCTGGTCACATGGACTCTCCGGGTGATGGTTCCCAGTCACTCTGGACAAACTCTTAAAGTTTGTCCAGATCCAACAGCCGCCAGTCCCTTTGCACGAGAACGGCTCTGGGAGCAGGAGGCTGTCCTCACAGAGGAGGCCATCTTGTTAGTTATCCTAGGGGAGGGGCCTGGCGCACTGGAAGGGCAGAGCACTCTGTGGGGGTGGATGGAAGGACTGAGCCCTGCGCTGGCACCCGCTGGAGCTGGGTACTAGAGCAAGAGGGAACAGGGTCACCCCAGAAGGGGAGTGGAGCTGCCCCTTGTGCCTCTGCTGCTGCCTTGGCCACCTCCACAGTATGCACCCCTGGTCTTGGTACAGGAGAAGGACAAGTCCTTCCCGTGACCTTGTCATTCAGGGCTGCTAAAGCAGCTGGAGTGGAATCCCTTCTGGTTCCCTCCCAAGGTGACCCAGGGAAGTAGAGGACACTGCCATAAGCAGAGCAGTCTTGCTAAGGGTGAGTAGAGTTAAGGATGTCAGCCTTGGCTCTATTTCTTCTTAGAAAGAGCTTTGAAACAGGATTGCAACTACCCTCACTGTGATGCAAAATGTGATAGTGATTAAAGAAGGTTAAAGTTGATGCATGCCTCACTGGACTGAATTTTAGCCACCTCAGACATTGTCTATTCTCCAACCCTTTGGCCTATAGGAGATACTTGGCATTAATGCCCTCCCATTCCATTTCCAAGAGCCAGTTCTTAACATCACCGTTCATGATGTCTTGAGATACTACTCCTACCACCACGACTGCATTACTACCGTGAATACAATCATTATAGTAGCTACCATTTACTGAGCACACACTGTGTGTCAAACTCTGGGCAGGTTGTCTTTTGTTTTATGTGTATCTTCTTATCACATATTCTATCAGAGGTGCCATTATTTCACCCATTTTATAGATGTAGAAACTGATGACCTTTTATAGATGAGAAATGACCTCTCGAAGGCCACACTACTAGAAAGTGGTGGAATAGGGCTTCCAATCCAGACAGTCTGACTGCAGAGGCTGTACCATTACTCTCCATAGTTTAAGAAAGAATTTTGCCTCCTGAAAAAGCTGAAAAGTGGATGGGAGGAAGAACATTCCTCATCCGGGGATTTCTGAGCAGTTGCTAAAAAGCAGAAGATGTTGGAGAATCTATGTCCTTGGGGCTGTGCTGGGGCTACTACAGACAGAATTTTTTGGTCACCCTTAAAATGCCATCCTCATCAACAAAAGCACCTTCAAAGATGCTTTTGGCAAAATGCAGTCCAAGCAAACCCAGACTGATAGCTTTAAACAGATACGCATCACAGTGTCGTGGGCAGAATCCTTGGACTAAACGCAGGGCTACTTTGAAGCCTCAGGTCCACCATTTATCAGCAGAGCAAACTTGGGCCAGACATTTCACTTTTCTGAGTCTATTTCCCACGTGAGTAATTGAACAGGAATTCCAATTCGTATTCTGCCAACATCACAGAGTAATTATGAGGATCAAATGGGATCATTTACGTGAAAATGCTTTCTTAACCTTAAAGTCCTGTATAAATATGAAGAATATGAGGCAGAGACTCCTCTGAGTAACCAATTTCAACGTCATGTAAGTGTCACTCTCAGGAAATTGTCTCCTGCCCCAGAGACATTCAAAAGGCGATATTACTCTCCTTCTTAAAGAAAGGTTTGGTGGCTCAGTTAGGGCCATGAGATTCTGTCATTTTCTGAGGCCACACTATTTGCATATGATTTGCATGTGTTTGCATAATAGATTCAAAAGACTCACTAGCAAGTGTATTAGAGTAAAAGAAGAAAAATAAATGAATATGAGTGACCTTCTGCCACAGCATTCAAATCAAATATTCAGGGCATAATACCCTGAAATATGAAATAGATTAAAATTTAAACTATTACAAACAGATGGGAAGATAGGTTTTAGAGTTTGGAGGCAAGAATGAAACCCTTATTTGGTCCCAGTTTGTAAAGAATCACATACTCTTAAAGGTCACCTCATCCAAATGATTTTCATGCCTGAATTTTCTCCTCCACGCCCCTTACCCAGCCCTTTCCATGGACAAAACATACACGCTACATTATCTTCCAGTCTTTCCTGAATTGCTTCAGGTGACAGAAAGCTTACTATCCCCTGATGAATTGTTTTGGCAAATTTTGACTATTTAAAAGGTAATGTGTTACACTGAACAGCTAAAGTCTTTCCTCTAACTTCCCCACAATAGCCCTTGTTTTCCTCAGGCCAGCAGAACAAGTTCAAGCCCTTATACTACTTGCCAGCCCTTCAGGTACTTGAAAATAGTTATTATGTCCCTGAGCTAGGGACATAATAAACCCTTTCTAGGTTAAAAATCTCTAGTTCCTCCGACTGTGTCACAAGTTCATGCATTACCGTCCCTCACAGTCTGTTGATCTGAATATTATTCAAATCTGCCCAGAAAGGCACTGACTTGAATTCTGGCCCTAGATTTGCTATTAACCAGTTGTGTGTGGTTGGGAAAGTCTGTTTTAATTTCCTCATCTGTCAAATGATGGAGTCGGACTAGATTATCTATAAGGCACTTCTTCATTGAAAATCCCATTACTCTGCTTCAAAACTATGATTTCCATTTTACTTTTGTAACAGTCATGGGCCTGAGCCAATAAAATGGAGTTGCCCTTGCTTTTTGTTGACAAGTGTTCTTTCTTTACTACTGCAGGTGGTCTGACCCCTTTCCAGGCAAATATAAAAAATAGAAAGAGATTTGGCTGGAGCTGTGGGCCTCGTGACTGCTACAATCCCAGTTCATTCTCAGTGCCATTTAGGGATGGACTGCCATCATCCATTCTAAGGACCAGTTCTTACAGAAATTGGTGAGGGAAAGGAGAAGATGAGACAAGACACTGGAAACTCATTTATTTCTACAGACAGGTAACCATGTCAGTGGAGAAACAATAGATCTGTGGACCCCAGAAGTTTTCATAAAGTTCAAGTGCCCTCGTGTTACATATTTACATACAAACCCCAAACCATCCTTTGCTGTTGGTGCATTTTGTCTTGTTTTCTGCCAGGTCTCCAGACCGTTCATCCCCTGGGTCAGCTGTCACCCTGTGGGTGACTCCAGCGAACTGCCACTTTCATGTCTGGGAGGCCTGTGCACGCACTTTCTTGTGTTTCAAGGTATAAATGATAGTCTGGGGAGTGATGTGAGGTCCTAGGATACCTTGTTTGGCTCATTAAGCCCTTTATTAGCAATAACCCAAGGGCTAGTTTGCTTTCTTTCAAATGCGTACAAACCAAAATATGGTTTTGTGCTCCAACTTCAGCAAAGAATGAGATATTTAATATCCATTGCAGATTATGGGCACCAGTTGGTATTAAACTGTCCTATCTTGTTTTTTCCTCCTGTACATTTAGTTTTTGTTCTGCTTTTTGGGTCATGCCTGCTTTCCCCTTTGCTTCCAGATGGTTAAATCTACTTGCATTTAAAATTCCACTTAACCTTGAATATTTAAGTGCATTTTATGGTCAATTTTACTCGTTGTATTTCTCCATATTTCTTCATTTGTTTTACCAAATTATTATGATGCAAGGTTCAGAGCCATAAAGACAATAAGTAAAGCCTTCTTCAAAGTCACCTCCTCCCCCCATCTGAGGGTTTGTTGCTTTGTGGGCACATGAGAACTGAGCGTTAAGCCTGCTTGTCATGCTGCTAGGCTGCTGCTGTTGCAGCTGATGGCTTTTGTGAGGTCCCCAGGCTGGACAGAGCACGTGATGCTAGTGGGCCTCTCCCACCTGGAGAGGGGACCTCTCTCATGTCCTCCTTGAGTTCAAGCTCAGTTGTGTTGACAGCTTCACAATGCCAGCCTCGATCCTGCTGCTCCAAAACTGGCAATTTCTCTGCCCTGTGTGTTGTGTGTGTGTGTTTATTTATCATAGTTTTTCCTTTTTTTAAATGGAAGTATAGTTGCTTTACAATGTTGCATTAATATCTGGTTACAGCAGAGTTACATATATATATTTTTTAATGGAGGTACTGGGGATTGAACCGGGACCTCATGTATGCCAAGCATGTGTTCTACCCCTGAGCTATACCTTCTCCCCATCTCTTCCCTATTATTGATGGCACCACTACCACCACCACTACCAAAGCAGGCACATGGCATAGCCAGCTCCCCTCCATCACAAAAAATACTCCAGGCCTTTTCACATCTCAGAGCCCAAGCCTTCTTGGCTTTGTACTCAGGGAAAGGGGAAGTTTTTCCTTGCATTTCCTGCCCCAGAAATCATCTCTTCCCAGGATGATTAACACTAGAAACATCCACTCCCTGGGGCCTGTGTTATAACAACTTAAAAACTCTCTGATTTGGGACATTTCCCCCAATCTAGGTTGCTCTATTCTGTGGTCATCCAGTTACACATACATGGTTCTGGCAATATGTGTAACATACTAGAGTATTTGTCAAGCTTTAACTTCTAATTAGGTATGAGTCAGTGCTGTTCACCAACTTCTGTTTCACCTGGTGTATTGTATAAGGCAGAAATGTTAAAGGCATCCTTAGGGCTTTTCTCTCAAGCTTTAAATGAATATGATATTAACAGGCAGTAGGATATGGGGACTAGAGCACAGGACTGGGAACTGGGATTTTCAGATTAACTCTCCACTCTGAAATAAGGTGGTCCTAATCATCGTCCATTAACATCAGAAATTTTAAAGCTAAAAATAAGCTTTAAAATACCCTAATCCAACTCTGCCTTTTTCTTTCCTTTAAGAATGTAAAAGAGTGACATGAGTCTAACATTCCCAAGAGCTGAGATTATTCACATTATTATTAAATCATTGACTTTCAGGCTTTCTAGAACATTTCCCAGGCTTTTTAGTGTGAACATGACATTGGATTAAGTTCCCACAGCCCTTCACAGTGAAGCATGGGAGGAAAGGAGTTTCTTAACTAGCAAAGGGGTAGGCAGCACTTTCTGTAAATGGTACCATGGCCTCCTTTCTTCACCTTGGTGAACCTTAGCACATCCCCTCAGCAGGACTGCAAGTGTTTGTTGGGGGCGGGATGGTGGTGGTTGGAGGGGAGCATGGCCACTCCTCTGCTCCATGTGCAGCACTGACTTCCTCCTTAAGTAGGACCTCAGCAGAGAGGAGTTCACCAGCCTTTATAGGTTTCCATCGTCAGACATGGCAACCTACGTGACCTTGGACAGGTCATTACCGTTATTTCTAATATAAAGCATGTGAGAGTGACAAGGTGGGTCCCTTGCCCTCATGCTGGTTTGTGTTTTTGAGGAGCGGCTCCTCAGAAGGCAAAGTAAAGCTAGGGACAAAAATTAGCAAGATTACAGTCGTCCCTCAGTATATGTGGGGCATTGGCTGCAGGACAGCCACGAATACCCACAGGTGCTGAAATCGCATATAAAATGGCGTAATACTTGCATAGAACCCACACACATCCTCCCATATGCTTTATTTATTTATTATTTTAAAAAAACAATTTTATTGTGGTATAATTTCTGTACAGTAAACTACACATATTTCAGTTGACCAATTTGATGAATTCTGACAGATGTATACACCTATGAAACGACTACCAAATTCAAGATTAGTTTGTTGTGGGATTCGGCAGGCTGGTGCATGGATAGTAAAAGAATTTATGAAAGACACAGGGTGAAAATAGAAAAGAAGTTTATTTGGTTAGTCTGCCAGAGACAAATGCAGGCCACACAGCTGAGAGGTGCCTGTGTGAGCCCGAGGGTCGGCTGCTGAGGTCTTTTATTAGAGAGGTTACATTAGGTACCAAAGGCTGTGATTGGCTTGTGCACAAGTCTCTGATTGGTTGATGTTGAGACAATAGGGAAGGAAGGGGGTCCTGAAAGGGTAGGGCTAGGGCTTTGGTAAGGAGCTGTGACTGGTCCTGGTGGTCAGGCTTCTGGGCATTGTATAGATGATCATTATCTCAGCTAAGGCAGGTGTGTATTAGGAAAGAAATGTTCTTTGTTATCTTTAAAGTCAGCAGTGGGACACCTGAGGGGCCTTGGAGCAGGAATCTGCCAGATGTCTGTGGACCCCGCATAGATGACTTAAAATACCTAATGTGATGTACATGCTATGTAAATAGTTGTAAATCAGTATAAATGCTATGTAAATAATCGCTGGTGTGTGGCAAATTCAAGTTCTGCTTTATGGAATTTTCTGGAGTTGTTTTTCCCGAATATTTTCCATCCATGGTTAACTGAATCTGCGGGTGCAGAACCTGGGACTAGAGACAGCCCACTGTAATAACAGAATGTCTGCAGGGAGCCCTACCACGTGCCAGGCACTCTTGTAAGCACTTGATGTGCATAAGCTCGTAAATCTTCAGAACAACTTGTTGAGGTAGGTCCTATTGTTACCCCACATTTATAGGTGAGTAAACTGAGGCAGAGTCACTTAGGGATGTGCATAAAGTCACAGGTCAGAAAGTTGAGGATCTGGAACTCCTAACTGGATCTGTCTGATCCAGAGTCACAGTCTTGCCCCTTTCACACTGCCTCCCTGGAAAGTCCCATGCTTGTAGCAATAGTAAGAATTCTAGAGCCCCAGTTGTGTAGCAGGAAATTTGCCTGGGGCCCTGTCCCAGGCACTCAGGTTTGCAATCAGGCCCTCCCAGTTTGCCATGTCTTCGGGGGCTCTTCCTGGCACAATTTGACAACCACATTTTCATAGAATGGAGAGGGTATTTGGAAGAGATGTCAGCCTTAGAAATTTAATCAGCTGAGCTGAAAGCAATCAAGATGCCATCTGGACAGACTCTGACTTCCTGCCCAGAAGATGAAGACATCTGGACTTAGTAAATGCCAAGGACATGCTGATTTGGTCCCCAGGCCCACAGGCCACTCCTCATGTCACACACAAGTATTTTCCTAATTGTGCAAAGTCTGAGGCTCTGAGCTGCTGCTGGAGCCGCTGAGTTCCTGATGCTGTCGACCACCCAGGGCTTCCCTGCTCACAGCCAGTGACCACTATGAGCCATTGGGTCTTCCCAGTGCTAAGGAGATGCACTGACTGCAAAGGCCTTGGTAGATAGTCCCCTTTAATGATGGAGCAGGAGGTGGCTGCCTGAGGCCCAATTTATTGTTGTAATTAGGGCCCATCATGACTGCTGATTGTTAAGTAGGGCTGAGAGGAAATATTTGTATATACAAAGAAGCTAATTAAGGTGGCTCACTGGGTTTGCATACCCAATCTCTGCTTACTGCTTCTGCTTCCTCCTGTGAAGAGGTTCTCTCCAATCACATGAGTTCTTGAACTGCCCCTGGGTAGAGGATGACAGGGTTTGGGGAAGAGCTGAGGAACTAGAAGTAAAAGGTTAAGATTCTGCACAGAGGACTTTAAATGTGGCAACATCTGAACACATTTTCTAAACATGTTTCTAGAGATGGCTTGAATCCTACACACCAGCCTTAGTCTGTTTTAAAGCAGAGCGGGTCCCTTCAGTAAGCCACCAAATTTGGCAGGGCTGGAACCGAACTCGTCTCCCTTTACCTCCCCCAGAAAGAGGTACTACTTGTCCCAGGGAGACTCCTGAAATCCCAATTCCCATAGATGGCAGGAATAAAACCTATTCCAAACACTTCTCTCTGAGCTCCTGTGGAGTTGGAACATACCAAAGATTTTGGAATTTGGAGGGAAGGTTTACTAGTCTGGGGTGATTGACATTTGAGAGATTTTAATTTCAAAATCATGAAAAATATTATGTCTAGAAGTGTTTACCAAGTTACTATTGTTTCTGACTTGAAAACAAAACCAAACCACCCCCAATGGTAGGAATGTATCCATTCAGACGGAGACAGATGGAGAGCTGGTCCAAACCTTGGAATCCCTCCCACCTCTGTGCTCAGGAAAAGGCCTCTTCTTTCTTTTCCTTTGCTCTCTGATAGGCTGCATTTCTTTCCTTGCCTGTCTCCCATTTCACTTCTCTTGCATTTCCTTTCTGAAAATCTTTTTATTGTAAGGTCTGTTTTGTTAGCATTTAGTTCTTGCTTCAGTTGCGTCTCTCTAACATTTCTTCCCCCCAGATTTGCATGTTTTTTTTTTTTTTTTGAACCTCACCTTTAGCTATGGCTTTTCATCATCCTTCCACCCTATTTGTCCCTTACTGGTCAGAACTCGTTTTCTGCAAGATCACCATGTCTCTTGGACTCTGGAAGGCCCAGGCAACATGCATTTGTTCTCTCCCCTTAGAACTTTGTTTTGGAGGTGCCCATTCTTCCAGGTCCTGTGGGGTTGCCCAGATGTCTGATTGGGTCAGCAGCCAGCACTATTGAAGATCTCAGCTCTGGGCTTCCTTCGCTTCTGGGCCTGGGATCCAGTGTTCAGCTGAGCCTGGCCAATGGGATGTGCCTGGCTGGAGGTAAGTCATGGAGTGGTAGGTCCTAAACACCTGGGATCCGTCATGCCCCACAGCCCTGACACTAAGCAAGAGAGTAGGCAGTTCACCTCTGAGATGGTACCAATCTAGCTTTTGGCTTTTTTTTTTTCAAAGGAGATGCAAGTGTGTGGAGTCTGTGGGGGTCAGAAAACAGGAAACCAAGAACTGGGGCATCTTGGGATTTTCAACAAAAGAAGGAAAATCCATTTTGTATCACTGAATACACATATATTGTGATTAAGACTCACCATAAATTGACATCAGGTTGAGAGAAAAAGTTTTTCCATGGAGAGTCCATCAATGGTGGCTAAGTATGGGGAAATTATAAGAGTATAGCTTCAATTCCAGCATAGTGTTCCTCTTTGGAACACACTCTGTGTTCCTGTTGCAATCTATTATTAACAAACAAACAAAAAAGAAGAATAAGAAAGAGGAAATTCAAAACTCCCTATCTACCTTTTTTTTTTTTTTTTCAATTTACTGAAGTACCATCAGTTATAATATGTCAGTTTCTGGTATACAGCTCAACGTCCCAGTCATGCATATACATACGTATATCCCTTTCTACTTTCTATAGTTCAATTTGCTTTAAGCAAAAACAGCATAAAAATTTAAATTTGTAGGCTTAATAAAATACAGCCATTTAATTTGTCAAAAGACCCAGTTTATTTGTGACCACACTGCATCATAGAATTGCTTTAAACTGTAATCAAATCTAGTGCAATTTTTGTGATCAAAATTTTCAAAATTTAACTATGTGTCTATCTTGTGAAAAATGAGGCTAACCTGTAGCTTTGAAATACATGCACATTATTCACAAGACAATAAAAAATTAAATGAATGACAAAAAGAATATTTGCTTTATATGAATCAATAAGATCCTAACCGTGGTTAAAATTGACTTTGAGCTATCCCAATCTGTGTTTTTTGTTGTTGTGGTTATTTTGTTGTTGTTATTGAGAAAAGGGTACCACCTTGGTGGGGCAATGCAGCTTTGTAGTGTCTGGACAGGTCAACGGTGATGCCAGAATTGTGTGCTCATGTGGGGAATGAGGGACCCACAACCATAGTCAAGACCTAGGACAGGTTCTAAAGTATCTGCTGGCCTGGGCCTCAGGCTGTGTTCTTCTGCAGGAAATGGACAGGGAATTTGGATACCTGGAGGGCTGGATGCTTCCTGGGGCAAGAGGTGGCCCATTTCCAATCCAGAGTTCTACCAGGAAAATAACCTGGCCACAGTTTATCAATCCAGAGTAGATGTACCTTTTGTTGGGTTGTCACTTTTTTCTTTATACTTTGATCTGCAAAATTGGGATTGGAAGTTTGTTTTTGTTTTTAAATTATAATTTAGAATGCCAACTATTTACCATCTTCATAAGGAATTTAGAAAAAAAGTATTTTTTTCTTGAGAAAATAATCATTATATTTAGCACACAGTGCTTATTGTTTGTTGCCAGATACTGTTCTAAGTAAGTTACAGATATTATCTCATTTAAACTTTATGACTACACTCTGAATGGGATTTCTAGGTAAAAAGACACAAAGAAGCTAAATAAATCGTTCAGAGTCATTTGTGTGGGGCTGAGGTAGGGCTTGCACCTAGGGAGCCTGGTGTCAGAGAGAAAGCGGGAGAAGGATGGTGACAGGGAAGTGTGAAGAAGGGGGAAAAAACATCAGCAACGTGTTTTCCCGAATGCTTTGAAGAAATCTTTGCAGCCTGTTCGCCTCCTCCCCACCCCCAACCCCCTCTGAAACTGCTCTAGGGACAGGTCTCAGTGCCCCAAAGGGCAGAGAGGGGTCCAGCTATAGAAGCGAGGGAAGTTCTGGGTGAAATTCAAGAGACTCTGCCCAGTCATCCTATGCCTAGGACTTGGCTCAGCTTTCCTCTTGGGCTAGAATTTAAAAATGTCCATTTGGTCAAGGTCTCATGGTCAAGAGCAGAGCAAGGTGAGAGAAGGCCAGCCCACTGTCTGGTGATTGCCATCTCAGCCTCTTTCCTTAGCCTTCTTCTTGTACTACATTCACTCATTCTCCAATTTCCTCATTAAATAAAAGTTCCAGTGCCTAGGCTAACTCTACACAGCCTTCTGGGCAACACTGTCCAATAGAAACACAATGGGGCCATATATGTAATTTAAAAATTTCCGGTACCCCACTGCCAGGGACTGAATATTTGTGTCTCCTTAAAATTTATATGTTGAAACCAAGTCCCCAATTTGATAGAATTTGGAGGGAGGGCCTTTGGGGAGTAATTAGGTTATGAGGGTGGATACCTCCTGTTATAAAAGGAGATACAAAAGAGATGATCTTTCTCCGCTAAGTGAGGATGCAGTAAGAAGGCAGCTATCTTCAAAAGGACAGGGCTCTCATCAGACACTGAATCTGTCAGCATCTTGATCTTAGACTTCCCAGACACCAAAACTGTGAGAAATTAATGTTTAAACCACCCAGTGGATGGCCTTCTGTTACAGCAGCCTGAGTAGACTAAGACACCCACATTAAAAATATAAAAAGAAACAGGTAAAATTAACTCTAACAGTATATTCTACTTACTCCAGTAATATATCAAAATATTATTTCAATCAATGGAAAAATCAATGTAACCAATGTAAAATATTAATGGGATATTCACCTTCTATATTTCATATGGTGTATCTTACGCTTAAGCCACATCTCAATTTGACACTACATTTTTATTGAAAAATACTTGATCTCTATGTATATTTCACAAAATTTACAGTTGAAAAAGTAGATTGAAATTAAGCACACTTAAAGGTTTTTCAATAATTGAACAGAGTATCCATTTTTATATTTAAATGAGCTACATGAAATAAAATTAAGGATTCAGTTTCTCAGTTGTACTAGCCACACTTCAAGTGCCCGAGAGCCCCGTGTGACTAGTGGCTATCAAATTGGGCAACATAGTTCTAGAGGCTAGAGATAAATAAAACTAAATAATCACCGATTAGTGACTTCACAATAAACAGTTACCTGAAACCATCATTTATCTATTATTCTTCATCTTGCTGGTCATGTTGGCATAGAAACCTCTGCAGGCAGGCCAGGGAGTTTGGGGTTTTGGCACTAAGTGGCATCAAGTTTGTTTCTGTGTAGTATCTAGCTAAGGGTAGTTGTTTTGCGAATGTTAACCCTGCCACCTAGTGACCACTTTCTGAATGTCACAAGGAGATTACCTTGTAGAAAATCCCATGTTTGATCTCAGCATTGCCACCAACCCTTCCTAACAGCTCTGAGACTTTTCCCTGCTTGGAGACCCCATGTGGCGCTGAGCAGCTGATCTGTCAGTACTGTTTGGCTGCTTTAGTCATACCTGCAGAATAAAGAGCTGAGTTGTCATTTCCTCTTCTTTTTCCTCGCGATGATAAGATGCTTGGAGTACAATGACTATGTCTCAAGAGCATCCTGCGTGCCAAGTAATGTAATGGGAGGAGATGACTTCCGTCCCTACAAGGGTCACAGTTCCCACTGTCCCTTGTGTTTGGTTCTTACAGCTCCCAAATCTTCTGCGCACTGATATGTCCCTCTCCGCCACTGAATTGTGAAATCTGTGAGGTCGGAGACAATGATTTGCTTATGTTTTATCCCTGCAGCCTGGTTTGGTGTCCTCCTGACAAATGTCAGTTGAATGAATGGGTGGAAGGTATAGCTACAGCTTCACAGCACTTTCCAGCACTCTTCCCACATTTCTCCAGTTGGGGCATCTTCCCCTTTCCACTCTCAGTATAAACTGTCATTTTTCCTTCCTTTTCTTCAGCTCTCAGTCTCCTCCTTAATCCCTTCTGCACTCAGCACATGCTTAGCACTTGACCTGGTCTTGAATTCTGGAAATACAAAGTTGAAGGTGGGAACCCCCTCACTTATACCCACCAAACCTCAAAACTTCCTTGCACCCTGTGCCTGACCCTCCTTAGACCCAATGCCATGCCTTCCAGATGTGCACTGAACCCCCTGGGCCACTCATAGGAATCAGTCATGAAGCTCTAACAATGACTGACATCTGGGTCCTAACTCAGAAAATCTGATGTCATTGGTCTTGGGTGCCGGCTGGGAATCGGGATTTTTCAAATGTCCCCATGGGCACCTAAACTATAGCCAGGATTGAGACTTGATCTCTGCAGGCTCTCCATTTCAGCCTTCTCAGGCTTCAGCAGGTAACCTCACAGTCACTTGCATTTCCACGTGTTTCTGTTCTGTTGGGTCATTTCCAAGTCACACACAATGCCCTGAACTCTTCTATCTGAAAATCGGAATGAAAAAACCTCTCTGGATCCAATATCCATAGCAACTATCTGCACTGTCTATGTACATTCCCAGTCAAACAGAATTCAAGAATAAGATACCCACACAGGCTGTCTCTGCTTTCTCATTAACCATTCAATCTTAAATATATTCCAGACAGGGTTCTGCTCCAGAATTGACCACCCTGTTCAAAAACACTCACCTCCCTTGGCCTTAAAGACTCTATGTTCTCCTGTTTCTTTCTCAGGCTAACTTTGTACCTGACCTCCCAATGCTGAGAGCTCCTCAGGACGTGGTGCTTGGCCAGCTTTCCTTTCTACTCTACTTCTCATGCTTTCCAGGCTCCGGGACCTCGGAGCTGATACCACCTGCTCAGACCATTCTGTCAGGCTCCTACCTGTATATCCAAATCCCTGCTTGGCCTGCCTCTCCATTAGCTGTGTGACAGGCATCTCAGGTCTCATGTTCCAGACTGACTCTTGTTGTCTCTCTACCCTTAGATGATTCTCTTACACTGATTTCTGTTGTGTTAGTTTCCTATGTCTTCTGTGATGAATTACCACAAGTGGATTGGATTGAAACAGCGCACATTCATACTCTCACAGTCTGGGGGCCAGAAATCTAGAATCAGTTCCACTGGGCTGAAACCAAGGTGTCAAAAGGACCATACTTCCTCTGGAAGCTTCAGGGGTGAATCTGTTCCTTGATTCTTCCAGTTTCTGGTGGCTGCCAGAATTTCTCGGTATATTAGTGAGGATTTTCCGGAGAAACAGAACCAACAGTGTGTGTGTAGTTTTGTTGTAAGGAACTGGCTCCTGTAACTATGGAGGGTGAGGAGATCTGTTATCATCAAACTGGAGACTCAGGAGAGTCAAGGCTGTACATTTCAGTCTGAGGACAGGTGGAGACAAACATCTTGGTTCAAGCAGTTAGGCAGGAGATCTTTCCTCTTAGATTTTTGTTCTGTTCAGATCTTCGATTTATTGGATGAGGACCACCCATTCTAGGGAGGACAACCTGCATTATTCAGCCCACTGATTCAAACATTAATCTCATCAGGAAACACCCTCACAGACACACCTAGAATGACATTCAACCAATTGTCTGGATGTCCCATGGCCCAGTCAAGCTGACACATAAAATTAATTATCACACTTGGCTTGTGGCCATATCACTGCAATTTTCAAGGCCAGCATCTTCAACTCTCTCTGTTCCATCTTTACATTGCCTGTGTGCCCGTGTGCCCGTGTGTGTGTGTGCGTGTGTGTGTCTTTTAATCTCCCTCTGCTTTCCTCTTATACATGAGATTGCATTTAGGGCCTACCCAGATAATCCAGAGTAATCTCTCATTCTCAAGATCCTAAAGTTAATCACACTTGCAAATACCCTTTTTCTAGATAAGAGAGCACTTACAGGTTCCAGAGATTAGGACATGGATATCTTTGGGGCAGGGGTTCATTATTCAGCCGACTACACTAATTCACGCAAAGGGCACTTTAATTCACCCAGTTTCTTATATCAGAAATTCAGGATTCACTTTTGTCATAAAAGTCTCTCCAACCCCATCTAATCCACTGACAACACCTATCTTTTCCATCTTCTAAATAATCCTGAATCAGTTCAGCTCTTTCCATTTCATCAGCCACCAACCTAATCCAAAAGAGAATGGCTTTCCTGGGCGATTTTAACAGTATATTTATGTCAGTTGTAATTATCTTCTTATTTGTGTGGCTATTTGTTCAATATCTCTCTCCAGTCACTAAGCTCCATTAAGATAGGACCATATATGTTTTGTACACCATTATATTTTAGACCCCATCAAAGTATTTTGCATAGATTAGGCACTGAATTAAATATGTATCGTGTGAATGAGAGGATAGATGATACCTTGATGATAACTTTCTGCCAGAGGAGCTCCTAGTCTGGTGAAGGATCCATTCAGTGCCTTTAACCCTAAATTATTTCATTTGTTCATTTAAACTATTTGTAATGAGAGCCATCTGTATATTAAACTTTCCTAGTAGGCTCAAAGAATCCACCAATTAACAAATTACATAAAATTTCTTGCTCTCATGGAACTTTGCATTTTAGTGGGAGCAAAGACAGATAGAAAGCATAATAAATATATAATAAATGCATTCTATGTAGGTATATGTACTTATATATCACATTAGTGATCAGTGATATGAAAAAATAATACAGCAGTTAAAAGGAGAATTTGACATTTGAGAAAAGACCTGAAGGGCCTGAGGGTTGAGTCATGAATATACCTAGG
This sequence comes from Camelus dromedarius, assembly GCF_036321535.1. Classification (NCBI taxonomy): domain Eukaryota; kingdom Metazoa; phylum Chordata; class Mammalia; order Artiodactyla; family Camelidae; genus Camelus; species Camelus dromedarius. The sequence goes on from NC_087438.1 coordinate 44,894,998, forward strand.
GAAAGAGCTTCTGAGGCCAAGGGAACTGCCCTTAAGAAAGTCCTTGAGGCAGGAATGGTCCAGGTCAGCTCAAGGAGGATGAGGAGGCCAGTGTGGCTGGAGTGAGTAAGTGAATGAGGCTGAGAGTAGGAGGAGATAAGGCCAAGTGATGAGGCAAGCCTGTATAGGATCTCGTAAGGCAGTGGAAGGACTATGGCTTTTCCTCTGAGTAAGATGGGGAGCCATTGGAGAGTTTCCAGCAGAGAAGGGACACTGTCTGACTTATAGTTTCAGAGTATCCTGGTGTATGCACACCAGTGTTCATAGCAGCACTATTTACAATTGCCAAGACGTGGAAGAAACCTAAATGTCCATCAACAGATGAATGGATAAAGAAGGTGTGGTGTGTGTGTATATATATACACACACATACATATACACAATGGAATATTATTCAGCATAAAAAGAATGAAATAATGCCATTTGCAGCAGTGTGGATGGACCTAGAGATCATCATTCTAAGCAAAGTTAATCAGAAAGAGAAAGACAAATACTGTATTATATCATTTGTATGTGGAATCTAAAATATGATACAAATAAACTTATTTACAAAACAGAAAGAGACTCACAGACATAGAAAACAGAGTTTGGTTACCAAAGGGGAAAAGGTGGGGGATAAATTAGGAGTTTGGGATTAGCAGATACACACTGCTATATACAAAAATAGATAAACAACAAGGTCCTACTATATAGCACAGGAAAATATATTTATTATCTTGTAATAGACTATAATGGAAAAGAATATGAAAAAGAATATATGCATATATATAACTGAATCACTATGCTGTACGCCAGCACAACATTGTAAAGTGATTATATTTCAATAAAAATAAATTTAAAAAGTCAGGATATCAAAGTATCCTAATATATGCACACCAGTGTTCATAGGCTGTTGTGTGGACTGCAGGGGAGCAAAGGTGGAAAAGAGACCCTGGGGAAGTTATTTCAGTAATCGAGAGATGGGGTGGCTTGGACCAGGGTGATAGATAGTAGCAGAGGTGGTGAAAATTGGGCAGAATTGAGATATATTTTGAAAATAGGGCCAATGGAATTTCCTGATAGATTGGATGTGGGGTGGGAGCCAGAGAGAGTGAGAGAGAGAGAGGTGTCAAGAATGATGCCCAGGTTTTTGGATGCCCAGAGCAACTGGAATCTAGACTAAATAGAGAGTTTTGCCTGAAACGCCTACCCCCAAACATCTTAATTCCCTAAAGTCACTGGAACGGGCTCAAAAGCCCTGAACTTTCCAGACAGCTGCTCAGAATTGTCATCCATCCTTCCCTGGAGAGTGTCTGATCCCTCCTCTAAACTTATGCCCCTCTTTTCTCTCATATCTGTGCACAGGAGACTCGGTTGCTTTGCCTTCAGTGCAATGTTCAGCCTGCAGCCCACATTCCATCTGTGACACGGGTCACAGTGCACCCTTGGCCTTCCTGTCGAGGTTGGTCTGAGCCTCCACACAGTGTATGGGGTACCCTTCTGACCCTAGCCTTTTGTTCACAACCAGGGATCTAGGAGGTTGACCTGTTTTGGGGGGGGGGGGGTTCCTCAAAAAAGTTTTTCCCTGTTCTGGTCCAGAACAGTTGAAGTCATTCAGTGGCCTGTGGATCTCTGTTGGCCCAGGTGGCCTGGCCAAGGGCCACTTTAGGTAACAGTGCCCTGTTTACTCAGCTTCTTCCTGGATTTTTAATGTTCTCATTGACAGGGGCTTTGGGCTAGTTTATATGACCCATTCAGTAGAAACGCCATTCCTTTAGAAGCTGCAGCTGTTATGAAAGAAAGTTCACTCCTGTGTATGTGCAGTTATGCCGATCTGGGTATCGGGTGCTGCAGGGCTTTGGGAAATGTCTGGAGAGTCAGTGGCAAAACAGTTGTCTACGGCGGGTCTGTCTTGACCCAGTCTCTCACCCCACATGAGCCCCTCGGTGAGTAACATGAAAGGGTCAAGGATCTCATGTTTCTCCCCCTGATGAGAATCAGGACTGCCACTGTGATGGCGTCTCTCCCATTTTCAGTTGCTCTGTGTGTGTGTGTGTGTGTGTGTAGTGTGTCCTCCAGCCCCCAAACCCATGTGCGCTTGGAAAGAGGTCTCTGGGGGCAGTGAATTTAAATGGACTCAGCCCTTTGCTCAGGTGCGGTTGTCACCAGCTTCCCTCCTAAGCAGTTACAAGCGCTCTCACATTCCAGACGTCCCCAAATACTCAGTATCCAAATGCTCTTGCCTCTCCTCCCTCCGCCCCTCCCCCTCCGCCCCTCCTCCACTTGGCCGCCTGTCTGCCGCAGTGCATGCTGGGTAGGCTCGCTGTCAGCAAGAAGTGGAAGACTCATCAGGTGGGGGAACCAAACAACCGGAAGTGTGCGGGCCACCTCGGTGGGGAAGTGAAAATGGTCGAAAGGGGGAGCGGCAGTGTTCTACAGAGCTTTCGGACAAAGTCGTCCAGCCTCAAAGCTGCATCTGAGGGGGAACAGAGGCTTCTCTGGTGGTCTCCCAGAGCCGCCCCAACACGCGGCCTTGGCGTGGACATGATTAACTTCTTAATTTACACCTCCTATGAACTCTGCTCTCATTCGAGGACTCAGTACGAGAGGTTTGGGCCGGGAGCCAAAGGCCGAGGGCTCTCCACGTTGCCTTCTAGAAACACTCCGTGACCTAGTATAGAGCTGAGCAGCTGGGGCAAAACTGGGGGTGCTGATTCAACACAGCTCTTGTATCCGGGTGAATTTATCTTTCGTTGCCATGTAATCGAATTAAAGTGCAAGAAGGCGCTTTTCACAGTTTTTTGAAGGTGGTTGCAGCGAAAGCCTTTACTCTTGCCTATGTTGTTGAGAATCGGTGGGACCAGAGGAAGAGAGGTGTGACTTCATTTAGGGGATCGTGAGCCCTGGTGGCAGGGTTAGAGGTGACAGCCAAATTTGGAGGAGCCTGTCTCTGGAATGTGAGTGGAAAGAAGTCCCTCTGAGCTCTTTCCCAATAGAACTGCAGCATTCTCTTGTGTGCACTTGGGGTCTCATTGGTATAAACTCAAATCCCAGGATGTCCTCAGTTAGACTTCTTGTGAAGGGTCATTTCTCTAGCATTGACTATGAGCCAGACACTGTTTTAAGAACTTTGCATGTATTAACTTAGATTTACACGTAATTGAATATTGTTAAGAATAAAAACCAAGTAGAACATAAATGTGCTTTGTGTTCTTTCATTCCTGTAAGAAAGTAATCATGTATATATATTTGCAAATGAGTGAAAACTTCTGGAAGAGTTCCCAGAGAAATGGTACAGTGGTTGTAGGAGATCAAGAGATTCCTCAACTGGGGAACTATGTTGTGGGAGGGAGATTTTTTATTTAGTACACTTTTGTTCTGTTTGAATTATTTTAACCATGTTGGATGTCTTCCTGTTTCAATAAAAATATTATATTTGTTTTTAAGGAGAACAAAATGAAAACTTCATAGTCCAAGGCAACTTTGTGGATCAGATGCTGTGGGTTGAATCCTGGAGGAGGACAAATCCAAGGTAATACAGTGGATAGAGAACCATGGGGCGGGATGGAGGCGAGGGTCTTTGAGGAGGTCTCTTTTGCCACAAAGGAGCTTGCTTTCCTGGTGACTAAACAACAGCTTTAATCTAAAATTGGAAGGATAACTGGAAATAGAAGTTAAAGTTCTCTTGATATGAACCAGTGTCAAGCCAAAATAAGAAATATGAGATTGCCCCTGTAACTTGCTCATTCTAGCACTATATATCATACTGATCCCCAAATTGCCTCAGTGGCAAAGAGGAGCAATCCTCACTCATACTACTAGGTGAACAAAATGAAATGAGAAAGGCCACTGGTTATAGCAGCTAAGTGGTCACTGATGACTTTTAAGAGAACTGTCTTTAGAGAGTATTGGGTGAAAGAAGCCAGAAGTTTAAAGCATTATTTGCAAATTTCAGGGCTGTAGGCTAAATCCAATCAGAAGAGGTGTTTTATTTCATCCTCAGTGTTTAAAAAAATTAAATAATGGCTAATATTTAGAAATTTTTAGATTTCACATAAAGATCCTAAATTCCAAACATACGTGATCTGGCCATCCAGAGCCCTCATTCCTCTGGGGTTGAATGTTGGTTGGGGAGCCCTTGTGTGGGGAGTAGGGGAGATGAGAGGGGATTTCTCCCTCCAGGTTGCTTCACCTGCATCCAGCCTCATTCCGCTGTCAGTGTGTTTGCCCTTGGTTAAGGCATGTGGAAGTGATGAGGAAATAGAGGTCATTTACTCTTTCAAGTAGACTACTCCTTTGAAAGTTTGGAGGTGACGTGCAGAAGACAGAAGGATGATTAATCAGGGTAGTAGGGAAGAGAACAATGGGTATGTTAGGGTAATGGAGATTAAAGCTCTGTTTGGAGTTACCCAAAAGGAAAGAGTTAAGTAAAGAATAGGAGACTGAAGAAGTGGGGGAGGAAGTGATTGATTAAAACCAAAATTATATATAGGAGCTGAGGAAGAAGCAAGTTTGAAAAGGAAAGGAACCTCTCTCCTTTTTTTTTTTTTTATTGAAGTGTAGTCAGTTTACAATGTGTCAGTTTCTGGTGTATGGTGTAATGTTTCAGTCATACGTGTACATACATATATTCCTTTTCTTTATAGGTTACTACTAGGTATTGAATATAGTTCCCTGTGCTATACAGTAGAAACTTGTTGTTTATTTGTTTTATATATAGTAGTTAGTATCTACTAATCTCAAACTCCCAATTTATTCCTTCCTACCCCCTTTCCCCACTGGTAACCATAAGTTTGTTTTCTATGTCTGTGAATCTGTTTCTGTTTTGTAAATAAGTTCATTTATGTCTATTTTTTAGAGTCCACATGTAAGTGATATCATATTGTATTTGTATTTCTCCTTCTGACTTATTTCACTTAGTATGATGATCTCCAGGTCCATCCATTTTGCTGCAAATGGCATTATTTCATTCCTTTTTATGGCTGAGTAGCATACCATGTGTGTGTGTGTGTGTGTGTGTATGTATATGTATGTATATGTGTGTATACATATATGTATGTGTGTGTGTCTATATATATATATCACAACTTCTTTTTTTAACATTCTTTATTAATTTATAATCATTTTACAATGTTGTGTCAAATTCCAGTGTAGAGCACAATTTTTCAGTTATACATGAACATATATATATATTCATTGTCACATTTTTTTCTCTTTGAGCTACCATAAGATCTTGTATATATTTCCCTGTGCTATACAGTATAATCTTGTTTATCTATTCTACAGTTTTGAAATCCCAGTCTATCTCTTCCCAGCCCCCGCCCCCTTGGCAACCACAAGTTTATATTCTATGTCTGTGAGTCTATTTCTGTTTTGTATTTATGCTTTGTTTGTTTGTTTGTTTTTTTAGATTCCACATATGAGCGATCTCATGTGGTATTTTTCTTTCTCTTTCTGGCTTGCTTCACTTAGAATGACATTCTCCAGGAGCATCCATGTTGCTGCAAATGGCGTTATGTTGTCGGTTTTTATGGCTGAGTAGTATTCCATTGTATAAATATACCACATCTTCTTTATCCAGTCATCTGTTGATGGACATTTAGGCTGTTTCCATGTCTTGGCTATTGTAAATAATGCTGTTATGAACATTGGGGTGCAGGTGTCATCCTAAAGTAGGATTCCTTCTGGATATATGCCCAGGAGCGGGATTGCTGGGTCATATGGTAAGTCTATTCCTAGTCTTTTGAGGACTCTCCATACTGTTTTCCACAGTGGCTGCATCAAACTACATTCCTACCAATAGTGTAGGAGGATTCCCTTTTCTCTACACCCTCTCCAGCATTTATCATTTGTGGGCTTTTGAATGATGGCTATTCTGACTGGTGTGAGGTGGTACCTCATTATAGTTTTGATTTCCATTTCTATGATAATTAGTGATATTGAGCATCTTTTCATGTGCCTGTTGGCCATTTGTATATTTTTATTGGAGAAATGCTTGTTTAGTTATTCTGCCCATTTTTGGATTGGGTTGTTTGGTTTTTTCTGTTACTAAGTTGTATAAGCTGTTTGTATATTCTGGAAATTAAGCCCTTGTCAGTCACATCATCTGCAAATGTTTATCCCATTCCAGTAGGTTGTATTTTTGTTTTGTTTATAGTTTCTTTTACTGTGGAAAAGCTTATAAGTTTAGTTAGGTCCCATTTGTTTATTTTTGCTTATATTTCTATTGCCTGGGTAGACTGACCTAGGAGAACATTGCTAAGATTTATGTCAGAGAATGTTTTGCCTATGTTTTCTTCTAAGAGGTTTATAGTGTCTGGTCGTATGTTTAAGTCTTTAAGCCATTTTGAGTTTATTTTTGTGTATGGTGTGAGGGTGTGTTCTTGAAGAACTATAAAACATTGATTAAGGAAATTAAAGATGATTTAAAGAGATAGAAAGATATCCCATGCTCTTGGGTTGGACGAATTAATATTGTTAAAATTGCCATACTACCCAAAGCAATCTACAGATTTAATGTAATCCAGGTCAAATTATCCAGGACATTTTTCACAAAACTAGAACAAATAATGCTAAAATTTATCTGGAATCACCAAAGACCCAGAATTGCCAAAGCAACTGAAGAAAAAGAACAAAGCTGAAGAAATAACCCTCTCAGACTTCAGACAATACTACAGAGTGACACTAATCAAACCAGCATGGAATTGGCACAAAAACAGACATATGGATCAATGGAACAGAGTAGAGAGCCCAGAAATAAACCTATATACCAACAGCCAGTTAATCTTTGACAGAGGGGGCAAGAATATACAATGGAAAAAAGACAGTCTCTTCAGCAAGTGGTGTTGGAAAAGCTAGACAGCTGCATGTTAATCGGTGAAGTTAGAACACATCCTCACTACTTTTGAAAGAGGAGAAGTAACAGACAGAAGTAGCAAGGGGGGCAACTTTGCAGTGGGGAGGAGGGAGCTCAAGAGAGGAGCTGGGATTCAGGTTATGTGTGGACATGCTAATAAAATGGGGCAAGGCCTGGGCAGGACCAGCACATGTGGAGGGAGGGGTGGGGGTACTTGGGGCAGGGCTATAGTTTGTCAGTCTTCAGGTAGATATTCCTTCAATATTTGTCCAGTAGTTGTTTTTTGATGGCAAGAAGAAGCTGATTTTCTCTTTAAAAAATTGCATGCCTGTGTTTATATTTAAAAATTAGGGTTTATTATATACCCTGAATGTAGCATAACAGTTATACTTACTTGAAATTGTCTCTCACCTCACATATTTTCTGTAGTGACAGGTACTCCTATTTACTAAGTACAGGAAAAAATACATGAATAGTTGGAAAACATTGTTCAAAATGTATTTAAAAGTTTCGTTTCCTGACTTACATGATAGCAAAACATATCCCATTTATATTTAGTTTCTCTCTCTCTCTTTTTTTTTAATTTTTTTTTGAGATTTTTTTTTTCCCTGAACCAGACAACTTCCTAGAAGTCTTAGGTCAGTGCTTTAAATTGAGATAATAATGTGAATCACCTGTTACTGGTAAATACTACAGTCTGCATCCTGTAGTTTCATCCGTTCGTTGGCCCCTTGGTGCTGATCTGGTCTGTTTTATCAGCTGATCTCAAAATCTGTGACTCTGTGGGCAAACCATGTAACTTGCTAAAGTGCACAGCAGAGAAAAGGCAGTGCCATGTGGGATGCTTTGATATCTGTGTTGGTGGGAGCCAGGAGTGGGCTTCCGTCTGGCCAGGTATGTGAAAAGTTTCTTGAGGAAAGCTGAATTCACTGGCAAAGTGCTGCCAACTTCTTCCTGTGTTGGTTTAGTGCACCTCCTGATAAATTGGTATCTCTAGTAAATGGCTCAATTCTTCTTGTGGATTTTGGGTAGGATTTAGGCTGCAATATGAAATCACTTTGCTGCTGGTATTACGAGGAAGTAAAATGAGAGGAAGTAAGGCATACAAAAGGACCACCAGAACTTAGAGAGAGACTTGCAGATTTGTATCAGAGAGACCGAGGGAGAAACCAGAATGATTTTCTCAGAAGGCCCAGGGTGTTGTGATGATGAATCCTGTGGGCTTATGTTGGGCAAGTGGGGTCAGAATTGAGTGTGGACTGATGGTGGCTTAGAGGGTGTGGGGGAGGAGACGAAGTAAATGATGCTGTAATTGGATTTCAGAATTCTAGTCTTTTTAGTGAAATATTCATTTTAATGAAACATCTTTAAAGTTGCTTAATACAGGCCTATAAAATTACAACTAAAAATGCATTTCTATAATGTGTTAATTGCTTGGAGGACTGGCTGTCACTATAAGCTTCAAGTGACTAAGAACACTTTCTGTTTCCAAATTGTCTTTGGTCTGATATGAACATCCGAATTTCAGTGCATTTGTGGCAACCTTCAAAATAATAGATTTCTCATGCGACTGAACATGATACATCATTTTAACTTTAATTTTAGTTTGTCTATGAATCATGAGTTACATTAGTTGCTCATATATGCTGAGTGGTAACCGACGTGGATATAGTTGTGTTGTTAAAATGATTTGGTTAGCTTTCATGGAGGGATAAACACTGGCGTCGTTATGATTATGGCTGTCCCTTGACCTCCCTGAGTCTTAGCTCCCTTATTTTAAACTGTGCTGGGGTAAGAGTTGGGGTGGGGTGGGCCAGATTGTCTCTAAAACACTTTCCCCTTTTAAATGTCAGAGATCATGCCAATAAACTAGGATGGTGTTTAGAACTGGGTTCTAATGTGCTAAAAGATAAACTGAGGCATATTAAAATGTATGAGTTTGAGCAAACATGGACTCTGATCAGGCAGAGACAAACCAGAGGTAGTTAGGAGCTAGAAGCAAGACTTCTATAGAGAAAAGCCAGAAGCAAAGCAAGGAAATTACTTGATTGGCTGTAGTTCAAGCCGTTGCCTTACTTGGGAAAGCCTACTTGACTGTTTGTGATTGGTCATCCTTGGGTTTAGATTTCTTAACCTTGAGGCATTTACAGGCTTAGATTTTGGTTTGTTTATATAGGAGCCAAGCATTATTGCTGCAATACAGCATTAAAGCCATCTCAGTCTAATGGCCTCCTTGTGAAATTAATTTAACGAATGTGATGAGAGTAAGAAGACAACAGCACAAACCTCTCGGTTTGGAGTTTGTACTTGTTTAGTTTTGTCAGGCCATTTGTAGCATTCCCTCAAAAACTCTTCTGAATTCCAGGAAGACAATTATTGCCAATTACATGTTTAAAACTCCTTATAGCTAGAATATACATTTTCAGGCTACACAGTAGAGCTGTTTAAAGAACACAGGGAGGCTTTGTGTAATCAGTGCATACAATGTATTTATTCTTATTTTATAGAATTTAGGACATGGTGTTACTGCTTTAAATGATTCTGGGGCGTAGCTTATGGTTTTTGCTTCCTTGTTTTCCTATGTGTTTTGGGCTGATGCTGCTGTCCAGTATCCGGCATCCAGAACCCCCCAACAGGTTGTGTCTTTCCTGAAATGATCCCAACTCTTTGGCCCCTGCAGGAACAGAAATTTTGCAGGGAAATTCATAAGAAATGTTGTGGGTCCCAGTTGTTGTGGTTTTATGTATTTTCCCTGGTTTTTTTGGAGCAATCAGCTTCTAAGCACTGTCCTACCATTGATCACTATTGTACTGTGGGCGATCGTGGGCGAACTCTGGGAGAAAGAAAACCTCCCTGACTCTACTTGGATACTCCTTTCCCTTGGGCAGAGTCTCACTTCCCAAATCAGCACATTAATCTTCTCCACAGAAAAGGTATCATTTGGTGCTTTTCCCATCAGGTACATACTGGATTTCTTGACTGCAGTTCTGGTTTGGTAGCCAAGCTTTTTTTCGGTCTGGTTCTACTTCGGCGACTCTGCACTGGAACATAGCTGCATTTGCTGAAGGTGGTAAGTTGTAGCTGGTGAACTCTGGTTTCTTGATATTTAGCTACCAGGTCTTCTAAAGGCTCATTCCTTGTGTGGGCATATCAAAACATTTTTTATACTATTATTAGCCTTTCTATTTTTTTCTTGGTTGATCTTGCTAGGGCTACAGAAAGATTTTTTGTTTGTTGTCTGTTGTTTATTTTCTTGCTCATCAGTATTTGCTCTTATTTTAGCTAGGTAGTTGGCTAGTATTAGTTTGTTATGTATGGATTTGCTTTTCACTGGTGTTAGGCAATGACAATAGTTAATGATAAGTAGGAGGTAATAATGAGCTATTTATAAGACATCTCTTTGGACAGGGCGTTGTGTCATGCGTTCTCCATAGATCATCTCTAGCCTTCCATGCTGGTAGGGATTTTATTACCGATTTTGCCACGATGAAGTGGAGGTTCAGAAAGGTCACATGCCTTGCCCAGGGTCACCCAGTTACCAGTGGCTGACCAGGAATTTGGAACCAGCTGATTGCCAAGACTGTGAGCATTGTACTATATCATGCCATCACTCTGCAGGGACTCCAGAGTTTCTATTTGAGTTGACAGATTTGACTTCTTTTATCTCCAGATTTTTCTTGTTCTTTTCTTCTCACTCATGTACTATGCAGAATGTCCTCTCCGTTCCCTTGGTCAGAACATATCCCTCCTAGTTCAACCTCCATTAAACACACAACTCCTCTTCAAAGCTATTACTATTGACTTTGATTAAACTGTCCCATTACAGGTGTCTGGTTATCACATGTCTCCAGATAAGACCTGAAAGCATGATTTCATCATTAAAGACAGTGCAGCTAATTAATAAATGCATATTAACTTCTAAAAACAGAGAGTTAAATTATCATGGTTTTTAATGATTTATACCTAATCCCCAAAAGTATACAAGGCAGCTTAAAACACCATATTTATACTGCGCTATATACTTTATGTACATTAATCCTTTTCCCCCATAAAAAAAAAACCCCATGAGATAAGGATTATTATTCTTTTCCAAGTTCACATAATGAGAAAGGAGCAGGTTAAACTCATCCTTCCTTTCTCCAGTGCCTATGCTCTTTCTACCACACTTAGCTGCCTCTTTACTAAGTTGTTTATAGTAGTAATTACCACATATCTCTGTTATATTAGTGTTTGGAGATTAGCATTAAAATTTTCTCAAAGGTTCCTGGTAGGACAGAAAAACAGGTGTATGTATCTCTATCTATATATCTATATACATATCTATATCACATATAGATATATAGATGTAGCTATACATAAGCACATGTGTATAGAGAGATATAAGGAGAGAGAGAGAGAAGGAAAAGAGCATAAGTTAAAAAAAAGTATATTCTTACATATTTAAACAAAAATTTTAGATAGTAAATTTGATGGAAATTTTTTTCACTAAATTAAAAAGCCACACTGTAATTAAGTGAAAAATATTTGAAGTCACTATAGTTCAATTTTTAAATGTTTTTAAATGTTTAAGAGTAGATTATAGTAGAGTATATTCCACCCCACCTCTGCCCACTTCATGAACAGGTCTTAAATGCTAATATAAAGATGATCTCACCCATTTGCAGAAGAAAAATGTATTGATCAAAAGGCCAGGAATATATGCATACAGTACAGTAATTTCATATCTCAATTCCATTTTTAATGTTGTCATGTTTGTCTCCACCTCTGGATTATAAGCTCCTGGTGAGCGAAGACCTCTCTTCTAGTTCTCTCCTGTCTTTTCTGGAAACTGATCAGGGTCCGGCCCATTCTCTGCTCACAAATTCGTGGCCGACAATCAAAAGTGCTTCAAGGCACCAAGAGGAGACGCCCATGAGTAAACAGGGGAGAAAATGAAGACGACATAGATGCCTGGCGGGAGAGGCTGATTGTGCAAGACAGAAACCGGCCGTGCAGCCTCGCCGTCTGCCCACAGGACTTCTTATTCAGACTTCAGTAACCTCAGATGTGGCAATTACAGCACTTAATGTTGCTGCCCCTCCCCTCCATCATGGATGGGGACACTTGCTGGGGTCACAAGGCATCAGTGATCTGCCATGACTCCAAGTTGGGGTGGATATTCAGGCAGATATTTTTTTTTGAACAACCAGACAGGCTGTCTCCTGAGATCTGACCAAGACTGGAACTTGGAGGAGATTCAGCTGGCTTTGGTTCAAACCAGACAAATGAAAACAACGACAGCAGCCAGGGGGAGGAGTCTAGACCCTGCACAAAATGCTTCTTCACCTTCATCCTGTCGTCTGTAGACTATTAGCATGAGCCTGCTCACAGCCCGTGCATCCCTCCCAGCACAGAACCACGAATGAAGGTCTCTTCTGGGAATGGGTAATGGTTGAAAATTTACCAGTTATAACAGTAAGTGATATTGCAGCCATGTCAGCATGTCATCCTTAGAAACCACAGAAGCTTATTCACAATACAGAAGATTCTTAGGTTGTGGAAAATTAGCCCAAACTCCTTGGAGAACTCCTAATGCTGCCATTAACTGAGTGTTGACCATGACCAGAAGGTTAAGCATATCTAATTGTCTGGACTCAGCTGATTGGAAAGGATAATGTCTCTCTCTAAAATGGAGATAAAATGGAGTGGAAAACTGGCCAGGATGTTGCCCATGTTTGTTAATACTTTGAAAGCAGGTGGTCTGCTAAGACTAGTGGCACCCCACCGTGGCCCTTTGGACCTGGTGCCCAAATCCTTGTGCTTTATGCAGTCCTTCTTTGGGTTGGGCATGAGAGTTAGTTTGAAGCATGGTGGCCTGCTAATTCCATGGCTTCTCAGTTTCTCTCTGTCTCTGCCTGTGTCTCTTTCACGCACACACACTGACATTTGTATGAGGGAGGGCAAGATGGAATGAAGAACACGGCTTAACTTTCAGAAGTTTAAATGAGAGGCTCTTTGTTAGTGAAAAGCAAACAAAACAAATTGGCCACGGGGTCAGCATGCTCTGGAATGCAGAATTGTTTGTCGCCAGTCAAACAGCCGCCTGATGTTGGGTTTACATAATGTTCCAGCTAACCGAAACAATGAGAACATTTACCATTAACTCAATGCCTGAGCCATAAAATCAGAATGGGGGAAGATGAGGGTCACTAATTCTCATCCTTAAGGCCCTCAACCAACAGCTCTGCTCAGGGCAAAGTAGCTCCTTAGACCAAGTCATCCAAACTTATTAAACACCTAGTGTTTTGCCAAAGACTCTTTGGATAGGAGGATGGAAGACCCCAGCCCTTTCATACAGCATGCCTTCCAGGACCATGCTGAGGTCCAGCTGGCAGACAGAGAAACAAATAATGGTGAGGTGGCACTATTAAAGTCATTTTCATTTGGGACAAAATTCCCTGTGTGAAAATAGCCCAGAGCGGAGAGCCCAAGTTCACCTATGAGTCAGAAAAGTTGCCCAGAGGAGACAGCATTTGAGTTGAAACTGACAGGAAGAGTAGAAGTTTCCCAGGACCACAAACTGGAAGTAATGGAGTAGGAGCCGGAATGCACGCAGGAGAGAAGATTAGGGCAGTGCAAGGTGTGAGGAGCATGGATATTACAGAAACTTCAAAAATAATTTAGTGTTGTCACATGTGAGGTGGGGAGTGGCAGGAGAGGGGTGGGGAAGGTGGTTGTCAGATCAAGAAGGGTCTTGTGCATGTGTGAGGCTAGGTGCTTGTGTTTATCCTGTGCAGGGAGGGATGCCAGTGAAATATTGTGAGCTGAGGTTATAGCTTGGCCACGTCTGCTTCTTAGAAAGATCCGTGCATTGGCCTTGAGGAGGAAGGTGGGAGTGGGACTGGAGGGTGAACTGGTCCAGTGGGGGAAGGGGAGGGCAAGTTTGTTTTGGATGCTCTGACTAGACACACTGAGGAGTTGTCAGGCCCAGGTGAATTGTCCGAGACCCGCACAGGCAGCTGTGGGATTCATGAGGGGACAGTGGGACAGCTGGAGTGAAATGAGTGGTCAGCCCTAGCTCCAAGCAAATGACAGGGCTTGGGAATGGCTCTGGGCAGCTCCAGGGCCTTACCTGGCTTCTGAGAGCCATTCTCAGTGCTGGGCAGTGGCTTCACTCCTGGCCTGGGGCATCAGGGACTGAACAGCCAGGTTGTGTCAGCTATGAGAGGCACCTCTGATGTCCTGCTGCTCTGCCTGTGTCTGGATTTGTTGATTGAATACAGCCTGGCATAATACAGGAGCTGGGGGTGCAGCAGTGAGCACCATTGCACAAAGACCCTATGCTGGAGGAGTGTATATTCCAGGTGATGAGAGAAGCAGTCAGCAGAAGAAACAAAATGCGTAGAAAGTTAGACGGTGAAATACACTGTAAAGGAAAAAGGGTGGAGGGCATAGTTTGCGGTTTTAAATAAGATGAGCAAAGACCTGGAGTTGGGGGAGCACCCAGTGGATATGTGGAAGGAAAGCATTCAGAGAAGAGGCAAGAGTCAGGGCCAGCGTGTCGAGCTGGGTGTGTTGTTAGCTTGTTGGGGAGCAGCAAGGAGGCCGGCATGGACGTATGTGAGGGTGGAGAAGTGGAGGGACGGCAGGATATGTGGGGCTGGGAAGCTGTAGCCCTCTATTCTGAGTGAGATGGAAAGTCCAGTTCTTTTCTCCCTGCTACCCTGTGCTGTGCACCTTTCTCCTCTCCTGCCCCTTCCGATCACTGTCACAGCTCACCGTGCACATTTTATAGACAGCTGGCCCAGGTGCATGCAAAAGCCAGTGCCGTTGAAATTAGAGATAGGAGGACTGCTCTATATTAAAAGGGCCTAAAGAGCTATAGTAATCAAACATAATGCCTTAATTCTTAGGTTAAGGAGGGAGATTGGAATGTGGACTAATATTAGATGATATTAATTGCTCGTAATTTGCTTAGGTGTGATCATTCTGTTAAGGTTATATAGGAGAGTGTCTTCATTCTGAGAAGACACATGCTGCAACATTTAGGGGTGCAGTGTCCTGATACCAACTGCTTACTTTCAAGTGGTTCAGTGCGCGGTGTGTGCACACACGATCAGATGGATACGTACGTACATAGATGATGCCAAAATATAAACAGTTGTTCCATCTTGGTGGTAGGTATGTAGATACTGGTTATATTAGTCTATAAACATTCATTTTAGAAAAATTTCGTATTAAAAAGTTGGGGAAAATCCTTTCTGCTATGGTCCAATTATTTTGGCTCCAGCTTTAGTTGCTATTATTTTTCCTCCTGAGATTCTGCCTGGCCCTCTGGGCAGTTTATTTTCTTTGGGTCAGAAGTGTTTACCTCTCAAGACTTAAAGGAGACACCAAGCATAGGGATGGGATGGGATGAGACCCATTCAGGTGGAATGTCAGGTGGTGGCATTCCAAATCCCTTTGGGCTGGCGGGCCGCAACAGAACAGGACCATGAGTCAAAGAATGGTAGATGCCTTGTAATTTTAAAAGACACTTGTAGGGCAAGGGTAAGGCAAAGAAGAAATGCAGCCTTTGGGAGGCTAATTCCTCTCTGGAGTGCATGCTTTTTCCCTGATGTTGAGGTTCTAAATTATTTCACTGTTTACCTGCTGTGTGGCTTGACAAAAGCGTAATGTGATTTAGAAACTGAGCAGTCATCCAGAAAGTCTATTTCCAGTCTGGTGGTTACCAGGCGCTGTCAGGGGATTGGGCTCTGGTGTATTAAATCTCATATTTAATCCAGGGGCCAATATGTCTGTGAATATTAGAAAGCTCAACTTCCCTTTGCATGGGTGACATCAATTCCATATGGTATTTTCCACATGGAAGCAAGAAATTGCACATCCAGAAAGCTGGGCTTAGCACCTTTAGATCTCCTGATGAAATTTTAGCCTATGTTTAGGATGTGAGCATTTATACATACATAACCTCTGCCAGCCACACAAGACAGAAAAAATATATAACCCTTTATTATTATTAAAAGTAACTTAGATCTCAGAGAAAAGAAGAAAATGTCGATGGTAATGTATAAAGGATTTCCTAAAGAAAAAGCTGTTTGCAGCCTTTTGTTTGGTTTTAAAAAAGTCTTTTGTTTTGCTGGAGGAATAATAATAAAAGATAAAAATCATTTGAAACTAAGGGAGGAAGTAGAAAAATGGTCACTATTTGTAGCTTTGTCTATTCTCGGTATAGTAATAATAATACCAATAGCAGCTATACCAACAGTTAATGTTTTTTGAGCACTTATAATGGGCCAGGCATAGTGAGCACTTTTCACATTTAACTAATGTCATCCTTGTGACAAACCTATGACATAGCTACTATTATTATCCTCATTTTTAGGGAGCTGAGGTCCAGAGAAATTAAATAACTTGTGTGAAGTCAAACGACCAGCAGTCATTAATAGAGATGGTATTCATGCTGTCTCTTGAGGTGAGCTAAATAAAACTCTATCCTGTTTTTTAGAGGCATATTTATACTTTCTCCTCTCTCCATGATAAAGCTTATTCTTGTCCTTCTGCAAGATACAGTGAAAATGCTGCTCCCTCACATTCCTAGCAAGCCAAGTCTCTAAGTAGCCTCTTTAGAGGAGTGGTCCCTAGTCTGTGACTAGACCTTGGGGCACCAATGATTTACTGTTGTCACTAAAACTAGCTTGCTAGCATGCCTTCTGCTATATACTTCACATGATTTATTTCAGTATTTTTTAAAAAAAATATGACTCAGTTAAAAGCAATACTGTAAAGCAGGATTAAATTATATATATACGTGTGTAGGAAAAATGTTTCACAAGCCAACTCTTACTTTCACTGTTTGTGATACACTTTGCTATTTTCCATTTTATTCTGTTAACTTTAAAGAATGCGGATTGTCTCATGCTAATGGATTTTATGTCCTGCTAAATGGTTTATAACTTGTTGTTTAAAAAAGCACTTCTTTAGCTCATTTCAGTTGTCACAGTAATTTTATGAAGTCAACGTAATTTTAATAGCCGTTTTATAGATGAGACAATTGAGGTAGTTTGTTCAAGATCACACAAAGAAACCAAGGTCTATGGTTTATACTTGGGATTATATTCTTTTTTAAAACAGGTATCAGTTGTGTTAAAAACAGCTTTCCAATTTCTTATATGCTTGGTGTATTGTTTGTGGCCTATATAAATACAAGGTCTTGCACGTATGGCTATCTGTGTGCTGTTTTAGGTCTAATACATGTGGATGGGATTGTCAGTTATAAAATTCAAATATTTCTCAATAACTCTAAATTCATGTAGCTTTTAGTTACTATATATGTTTTTAATCCATTGATTTTAAAGTTACAACTTCCATTATATGGAGATCTGAAGAATTCTTTGAAATTGGAGTTGTTTTTTCCAGGAAGTGAATTGAAACATGGAGGCCACACCTTTATAAGTGTGGCTAGCAGGCTTAACTAGGGATTCATGAATTGAATCTTAGTTTCATTGACCACTGATTGAACTTTAGCATATGCTTCAATTATTAATAGGCAGTAAACCACAGCAGTATTAGTAGCACATACACGTTTGTTACCAGTAGGAATTACTGATACTTTCATACCATCTTACAGTGTTGCAGATATTTCGAAATATCATTCATGCTCATCACGTCCTAGAAATCATGCTGTTTATCAGAGATACCATTAGCTCTTGACCTGTGGTGTACTGATAAAAGAGCACATGCATTAGTATATCACAAATTTTTTTTCTATAATAACTTGGTAAGTATATGTCAATATCATTTTATTTTATATGTTTAAATTCATTGCTATTTAGAAAAAATAGAAATAGGAAAGGGGTCCCCAGGTCTCGCCAGGCTGTGGAAGTGGACCATGGCCCCAAAATAGATGGCAGTCATGGCTCCAGGATGAGGAGGGGCTTGAACACAAGCTGCAGGGCTCTGGATTGCCTCTCTAGATATGGGTCATACGTCTAGACACTCGACGTCAACATCGGTTATTTTGAACGCTCTGGCAAGGGGAAAATGGGGGTACTTTCTCATTCTAGGCAATGTGGAAACTAGGCACAGAAAGTCTGTTGCTCCTTGAAGTCTTTCTTTTATCTCTGTATCGGTCCCTTCATGTTTAGTTTCACATCTTTGCCTTCTTCTTCCTCCATTGACATGACCCTGCCTCATGTATTTGGCACACAAATTCAAGTAAGGAGCCTTAGAATTACTGTTTTGCCAGATTTGAGTTGGAAAAGGCCACTTTGTTTATTGGATGCCCATTGTTCATGACCTAAAAACCTAAATGACTGATTTTCTTCTCTCAGGGTGGGAAAAATCTGTACTCTGGACTGAGTCCTGGCAGTAGCCTTCCTGAATTATTACTTTGCTTCACGGAGGTAAAGGGCTAGGGAAATGACCAGTGGTTTAAGTTATTTCTAGACCTTCATTGTCAAGTGCTGTGAACAACTAAATATAAATAACAGACCTACTCTTACAAAAGTCTCTGCTTTGGTGAAGACTTGCAATGGTTTCATTTAGTCTTATGTTAAATTTAACTATAATGTTCTGTACATTTACAGAAAAATAGGTTATTGTATATTCTTTGAATTGAAATGTTTGACAGAGCTGAATTATTTTAATCTTGGGATCATCAAGATACACAAACTTTAATTTACTTCTGAAATTCCTTTGAGATGATATGAACTCCCTTCCATGATGTTATTGGAATTATCTTTCTTAAAAGCAAATTGAATAACTTCCTCCCCCTTTTTAAACAATCTTTCCATCTTCCTTTATTGTCAGTAGAAAGGAGTTCAAGATGCTTAGGATGGGATCCAGGGTTTCATGGTCTGGGCTTTGCTCTTTCTTCGTGGTTGAGCATTTCCCCACATGTTATCTCTTGTTCAGCCTTTCTGAAATCCTTGTATTTTCCTGCACACATTTTGACTTCTTCAACTTCCATGACTCTACATAGGTGATTTACTCTCCTATTCTGCTTTATGTCTTGGAAAATGCCTATTGGTTCTTTGAAACCTCTCAAGAATAGACCCTCCTTCTGAAGACTTCCTTTATGTTGACCTTCATTCATTGCTACTCATCCAACAGAGTAGGAAAATCTGTCTGTGTTCAAATATTAACTGGTAGTGTTGATCTGAATGCATTAAAATGTTTTATTTAGAGTTGTGTTCTTTAACGTGGAATTCTCCTTGAACACAAGGTCAGTATCTTCACTTCTTTCTTCCAGGGTTCTAGCGTGAGGCAGGTGCTCATCCGATGTTGGGTGAAGGAATACTGTCATCACGCTGACCTAATTGTTGGGAGATTGGGGTAGTAACGTTCAAGAATTACCCATTGTGTGGGTCACTTCTTGGACCCTTCTTTATATCCTATTCACCTAGCTGTTGACTCCAACCATTGTTGTGACAACTCTGTGCAGTTGTGACCCGTCAGGTCCTTGCCTCAGCTGCACCACATAACTCTTGCTTTCTGACCTGGGCCTTCTCTTAGGCTGTTGCTTGCAGAGGCCAGGGGAGCCATTTCTGCCCCAGGCACACAGCAGAAGTAGGAGTGAGCTCAATCCCCCCCAGGCAATGATGGGAGAGGGGAGGGAGATCAGTAAATACCTCTCCACTCCATACTATTCAGGAAGACAGCTGGGCCTCATTCTCCCAGGCAAGTCAAAGCGACCCAGGGAGACAGAGCTGTAGTCGCCCATCCCAGTGACTAGTTCAGTGCAGTGAAGGTCCTTGGACTGGCTGCCCCTCCTTCCGCATCTAAATCTGCCTGGTCCTCTACTTCTGTTCCTTGGAATTACTTCCCAAAATAAATGATCTTGTCACAGGCTCTGCTTTGGGGGAGAACCTAGACTAAGACAGAAGCCCTCATTTAAAACCAGCTTCACTATGTTGTATTTTTCTCAGATTGAGAAATGTTTAGAAACTATTTGCAAGTAACCACTAAATAAAGATGGTATAGATTACAGGTAAACAGGATAGCATTCACTATATTGTATATTAATGTGCTATAAAGTGTGAAATGTTTTGTGAATTAGGCATTCTTACTCCTTCAGTCAAGAGACAGACTCAGACAATTCCTCAGTTTCATAAAAGCACTTCTCCCTAATTCTGCAGCTGTGTCGTACGTGGTAACTGTATAGGGCATGTTTTCATCATAACTTTACAGATGGTGAGGCCCTAGACTCAGAAGCTTTTACTGAGCAAGTGGTGAGGCCCTAGAAGACACATGTCTTTCCTACAAAAGGTCAGTGCAAGGAGCTTGGGTGTGAAACCCTATGCTCACACCAATGGGCTGGATGCCTTGCTCTGATTGTGTGTGTGTGTGTGTGTGTGTGTTCGCGCGCGCGCGCTGGCGCGCGCATGCGTGTGCAATCACGCGTGTTTGTTTCTTTTCTAAGCACAAGGTATGGATTCCAATTTAATGATTTTAAATATCATAATACTTTGGTTACACATAGAAAAATGACATTTTTTGAAAATGGAACGTATTGGGCAGTAAAATTGGCATCTGAAACCCTGTGCATTACCAAATGTTTAAATCACAGAATTTTTGTATCTTTTGCAGCTAGCAGAGGCATTCAGGGTCACTCAGAGATGGAGACCCAGATGGTTTCTAACAGAGTTAGGACTAGAACCCAGGCCTTGGGAGACCCCTTCTCGTGGTCCTTCTGGTATACCACACTGCCTTCTCTTCGTGATCCTTCTTCTAAACCAGAGGCTGGCAAACTTTTTCTGTAAAGGACAGATAGTAAATAACTTGGGCTTTGCAAGCTAATGGTTGCTGTCATTGCTACTCAACTCTGCCATTTTTATGTGAAAGCAGCCACAGAGGATGCTCACATAAATGAGCATGGCTGTGTTACTAAAAAGCTTTATTTGTAAACACCAGTGGTAGGCCTGATTTGTTCCCTGTATTATACCATTGGAGTCATGGTGACTTCTGCTGGATGGCCACCAAAAGGCTGCTGGGTCCTGGGGAGTTAAAGCCACCCCCTAGCCTGGTGGCGAGCTGGGCTGTTGCATCACAGCCCACACCTGATTGGGCTTCCTTCCAGGTCTATGTATGATCAGACTCTGAAACAGCAGCCGGAAAAGTATGCCTGGCACTCATAACACTCCAGTTTCCAGAAGGTATCACAAATTCCCTTCCTGTGCAGATAAAGGAACAATTGTACCACAGGAGAACTTACTGGAAAGTCATGCAAGGTCACCAGGAAGGAAAAGGAATTCACTCCTTGGTCACAGTCTTCAGTCTGGTTGGAAGTCTCTCAGACTTGGAAAGGTCAGCTAGGATGCATGTCTGATTTTGGCAGGTCTCCAGACTCTACGCTCACAGGATGATCCGTTGGGCTTTGGTGATTTCTACGGCCCACACAGAGCTTCCTTTAGCTGCTCCAGTCATCCCTTCCTCCTTAACATCAAGTATATAATTCCCCCCGACTCTTTCATCCTGCCCTTCGTTTGTCATCTTCCCATGCTAAGCTTTTGTTCCTGTTAATCAAAATCTCCAGTAGCCAAAGATTGTCTTCTCTCAGTTTCGTCTTCCACAGAACTTGCTAACTTGACTTTTGAGTCCCATGTCTGAAGCCCCATTAGATAAATGTCTTTCCATATAAGGTCAGTGCAAGAAGCTTGGGTTAAACCCTACGCTTATGCCAGTGATCTGGATGATTGTTCCAGTCCATGTGCATTGATATGTGTGCCTGTGTATGCTTGTGTGTACATATGGGTATCTGAGTTTGACCTTTAAATCAGGAGGTCAAACTCTCCTTGGGCCTCTCTGCTTAGGGAAGGTCTTTTAGTGGTCTGGGTGCTCTTGGTTAGACTCATGAGTGGATATTCTCCGGCCATCATTTTCAAGTCTTCACTCTTTTCCTCTCATTTTTCACCGTGTGAATCCACATAGTGGTCTTTTTCAGAATTGAAAGAGTCAAGGACTTTTAAAGGCCGGATGATGTTTTCAATGGATTTAATGATCTTATTCTCAAAAGAGTATATGCATTACTTATTTTGATGATCAACCAGCCAGACCTGCTACTGGTCATAAGCTCCTAATGAATGTCTAAATCCTTGGAGCTGAAGTGATTTAGGGAGAAAAAAAGCTACATTTTTATTAGTTCCCCAAGTAGCACTCTGGCTCCTGGGGAAGGGATGCTTGTAGTTATGGGAGAGGAAGCAGAAAGGAGGAAGAAAAAAGAAAGGAAGGATTATTTGATTATTTCTTCATAAACAACCAATTCCTTTAGCACCTGGCTGTGGTTCCTGCCTCTATGAGAAGAATATCAATGGCTTTAATATTCCATTGTTTGTAGCTGGGAAGCATTTGCTTACTGTTCTGAGCTGCCTGGCTCTCAGACTGGCAGCAGGCAAAAAATGTGGCAGATATAAAAGGAAGACTCCAGCCCAAATGCTTTAAGTCAGATTAGATTTTCCTTTAAAACACCCTGTGAAATTCTTCTTAGTAAATCTTGGGTTGGTTGTTAGTTGCACTCCTTCCCATGAAGAGTGGCGATTCTTAAGTGTACAGGTTTTACTGTTCTCACATTATTGCTTTTTTGTTAGTTTTTAAAATGGCCTACTTTGTTTTGATGTAATCTTTATCATCATCAGTAACACTAGTGCTGGGGCATGGTTAATGAATACAAATGAAAAAACAAAACAAGAAGCAAGAAAATGTGGGGGAAGAGAAGCGATGGTGGGAATTTGAAATGGCTCATTACCACAAGGTGGCACTATTAAAACACCTCATTTTAATGTCCTAAAAAGATGGCAAGTGCGGAAGGAAAATACAAAATTAAAGAACCTTTCACATAGAAAATATTTTATATCAAAGTAGTGAAATTTGCTTGTGTGATGCTTATTTGTGTGTGTATGTGTGTATTAAAGATGTAATCATTTTAGGAAGAGTAAAAGTTATGCGGAGCAATGAGAGAATTGTGTTGTGTTGTTTTTTAAGGGAGGTATTACACAATTGATACTCTTGTAATTCAAATAGTAAATACTTTTATTGGATACTAAAAATATTTAATCCCTACCAGATCTTTCCTGCAATCTCCTGAAGTGTGACATTGTACACACTAGAATGATGGGTTTTGTTTACCATTCCTTAATCCACTTTCATTCTACCCAGAGAGCTTGCACACTGAGGGCATTTATTTGAAAACAATTAGTGCCCCATTAGGGGAAACGTAAAGCCCGCTCAGTCTCAGATGTTCTTGACTGCTTTGGGAACTTGGTGTGTGGAAAGTTGGTAAAGTAATACTTGGAAAACAATTCCTTACTTTAAAACATGTCTGTTATGTGACTCCCTTGATGCTGGTCCCGTTGTCTTTAAAAGTGAACGTTTTCATGTATGTGTATCCTGTGCGTGCATAGGGTATCTACTTATTGACGGTCAGAGAGACGAAAAGCTGATATTTTGCAAATTTGTACATTGAAGGTGGGGTTTGATAGAATGGTACAGATAATCTTACTCTTAAAGAAAGGCAGGAGTGGAAAGTGATCTAATGTAAGTGAATAGAAGCACGCAGAACTTTACGTTGATGCTCTTTATTTCATCCCCATAGCAACCCTCTGAATCAGATGATGTTGATATCTCCATTCTCAAGGAGAGGCTCTAAGAAGTTAAGTAACCTATCAGTTGTCACAAAGCCACTGTGTGGCAGGATCAGGGTTGAGCCCAGAAACTATTCATGGGAGAAAAATGCAAGGATGTGAAAGGGAAAAGGTCTAGATTGTCTTGCCATTTGTATTTAGATAAAACCTGGGAAAATGATGTGGATCTCTTTGAAAGAAAGAGACCTGCTCTGTTCCAAAGTCTGCTTCCTGTACAACCAGACAAGGGATGTATATGTTTACACAGTAATACACACACACACTTTTTTTCCTGCTTCTTTTATATAATTTTCATCCACCTCTGTCTCAGCATAACTATAACATTTTCCCCCATCTACAAAGCAGGAGGCCTGGAAAAACTGCTAGATTTTTGCCATAACTGGGGAAAATAGTACAAGTTGATTATGAAAACTGTAGCTGTGGTATCGCCAAGATAATTCATACTAGAGAGGCATTGACCCAGCTGGAAATATAATTCATGATATAGAAATCAACCTTTCTTCTTAGGAAAAAAATGTTAATGAGAATATATAAGATGGTGGTACTTACTAGGTGCTCAAATGCTGGCAGACTTGAGCCTATAGCACTATCTAAATATAAAATATACATTTATGTGTATATATAAATATTTTTATTGTTTTGAAGTATCTAAAATAACTATATATCTATTATTAGACTTTATGATTGAACTGTATTTAGGTTAGTAGTTTTTAGTGTACATTTTGCAGAGGTGCCTCTGTATCCATCCGGAAAGTTATGTGGAGGGAAATATTGTGTGTAGGGGTGGTGATGGTCTGCGTGGAGGAAGTGCAATGGGGGAGGTGGGCTTTGGCCATCTGCTGTCACTTATGTTGGAGTAGCTAGGCTATTTCTGGCACATACAGTACTTTTATACACATGGAATATTCGATTTTGATGTTAAGTCCAATTGTATATCAAGACTCTAAGAGATTTATTTAGGACAATTCATCACACAATTGTACTTAAAATATTCAGATATTTTGATGATTTCTTAAAAATGAGAAAAGATCCCCTCTGTCATATGGCTATCAAAATTGAATGTGACATAATACTTGAGAAGAAAAATCATTATAGATTTTAAAGAGCTGCAAATTCACAAAGGAATTGAATCTCTAATTTGATATTAAAAAAGGGGAAGAATCTCATTCTATGATAACAAATCTTGAACCAGCTGGAGGCTGATTAATATAGAAATAAGAGCAAGTAAGAGGCATTTGAATGGAAGCAAAAGACCTGGGGTTTATGTTGTAAGTTTTTAATGTATCCTCTAGTGGTTCTGAAACGTTGACAGGAGTGCCGCTCATTTCATTGTTTCTTGGCTCATTTATTCACTCATACATATTATGGAGGGACCTCTGAGGCCCACTGTAGAGAAGTGCATCTGAAGACTCGGGATTGGATCCCCTGACGGCTGCAAGACTTCTTTGTTTATGAGAAAGGTGTGCTGTTTACACTCTAGCCCGTTAGTTGTGTTTTCAGGATAACATCTTTGGTGTCGGGAAAGTGCCACCTGCTTGTTGTTGCAATTGCACTGTTGCCATTTGCCTGTTTTGCTAATGATTTGCTGCAGTTGAAACATGGTGTGACTTGATCTGGTTCCCAGCTCCTGAGACCACAGGAAACACAGACAGGTACCTGCTTGATTCTCCAGGACTGCAGACATTCCTCGGCACGCGGTGTGCAATACACACTGAATTTCCTGTGTCATTTCTCACCCAGCCCTCACCCGGAGGGCTGGAGAGTACCTGGGAGAACTTTGTTAATTTGGGCTCAAGGTCAAGCAATCTGTTTTAAACCGTAGGAAACTTAGTTTAAAGAATATTGAAAGATCTCATAAAGGAGATTTGGAGGGTTGGCTAGTAATTGGTTTATTAATGAGACCTGAGTCATGTCTTGGCATTTAATCAGTTAATAAATTATTTCAATATGGTATTTCCTTTTTTCTTAAGAGTTTGTCCCTGACAGAAGAGGGTTGCCAAGAATGTAGTCTTTGTTGATTTCCTGTGGAATATGCCTTTTGCATTTCTTTTTTTATGATGCCTCACCCCTCCTCAGTATGGAGAAACATCAGGAGAAAGGGAAATCTAGGGAAAATAAGCAAATGCAGGGTCAGGAATCAAACTGAGATTTTTGGGTTCCAAGTTTAGTATACTGTTTTGGCATTATTAATAGCCAACCAAGTATTTAATAGCTCATGAACAAGAACTTGAGACTGTGGCTTCATTTTTGAGAGTCACATACACCAACACTACTAGGGAACAATACCCAAAGTGCATTTATTACTAGTTTATGTATACACAGCCTTATCCCATAAAGGGAATGAAGTGGTCTGCAACAGTGACACATCCAATAATGGTAAAATGTAAATTGAAGGAGCTGTAAGATCCAGATCAGGACAAAAGTCTCATTCAAACTTAACCAAAGAATTTGAAGTGTGTTAGATGTGGGCTCATCAGCTGTTACGGTCCAGCCTCCTCTGTGGCAGCAGGCCAAGCTGAATCCAAGTGCAAGAGGGCCACAGAGAGGAAGTAAGGAACTCAGAAGCCTTCCCTGATGACACATATCCTCTTTGAGTGCTCAGAATTTTCATCACCACTCATTTCATGGCGCACTAGAAAGTGAAACAATTTAGTAGGGCTCATTTATCTGTATATGAACTTGCCATTTATTGTAAGAGAGTGTGGCATGAAGCAGGTGTCTTGTTGGTGAAAGGGGGTCAGGTCGGGAGGTTAGTGCCCGGAGGCTGAGGCCCATGTGGGCAGCACGAAGACCTTGTACTCAGGGAGGGAGACAGCAGTGTGCTTGTGAGGAACTCTGATAACACATGTGACCTACAGCATAGTTTTTTTTTTTTTTTCCTAGCGTTGATCCTAGTGTGATAAATTACAAAATGAAAGGAGGCAAAGGATTTACTATTGCTTGGTAGAGAAGTATGTACGCTTAGTTCTAAGAAAAGAAAGAACCTGTCAGATGATGCCCTCTTTTCACAGAATACTTTCTTGGATATTAGCTATAACAGGATCATTCTAATAAAGCCAAAGGAAAGCAGAGAATTGGGGTCAACATGGTTTTATTTCACAGTCTTTTGCAAACTTTCATGGGTCATATTGTGAGGCAAGGAACAGATATCTGCGAACCACTTTAGGTGCTGATTTTGGGTTGCCTTGATGATTCAGTTGGCCCTGGGGGTTTCCTCCTGCAGTGGGGAAATGCTGTGTCCAGCCTTAGCTTATCACTTGAAGGGTGGCTTTTCTCCTTGGCAGGGAGGCCTGCAATCTCACATGGGGCTCAAGATCTCTGGTTGCTGGGTGTCTGGCTTTCCTGGACAGTTCCAGTAAACAGTTGGCATCTAAAGCCAGCCCACTTAGCAGCAGGAGTCTGCCTGCACTTCCTATAGCAAAGCCACCTTTTCCAGTGTGTCCTTAACAAAGGTGTAGAGAAAGGGTCCTCTACTGGAACATAGCTGCACTGTTTCTCCAGCAGGATGCCCTGGCCCCCTCTCTACAGGGACAATGGGTGACCCCACCTCCTTGACTCTTGCTAAACCTAGCTGTGCAAGCCTCCACTGTCCTCAACAAAACCCTTTCATTAACCCACATTCTGTAACATTGCACTTCCCTCTAAGGTCCGTGCAGGCAGGTCATCATCCATGAGACCCACTTTTAGAACAATTGTTATGAAGACAACAAGAGTGACAGTCTTTTACAGCCCAGGTTTAAGTGGTGACTCAGAGGTTCCTCCAATAGCATACAGCAAAATGGCATTTTCTTCATGATTAAAATTCTTTCTTCATGATTAAAAGTCCTCTTGTGCTCAGAGTGAGCTCTCAACCTGGAGCTAATTGACTCTTCTTAGGCTCCATTATAGCCTTACGTGGTAAATGCTCCCTCTACTTAAATTTTAATCTCACTCCTGTTAATTGTGTTGCTCTCTGTAGGTAAGGACTAAGCAGGCCATAAAATGAAGTGTTTATGGTCAAATTTCATACTAACTCCTGAATAAATGATGCAGAACACTGTGGATGGTCTCGTCAGTGCAGTCACCATCACTAATGATGATTCATCCAGCCCAGCTTGGGTGCTCTGCTCCGTGGGCCGCATGCCGAGTGAATCCTAGCACTGGTAGCAAGTATGGGTTCTGATGTCACGGAAACAGCAAAGTCCTATACAAGTGGGAAGTCACCACTCAGTTATTATTCTTTTTATTGTTGTTATTGTTGTTGGAACGTTAATTCAGTTCTGTCCTCTGAATTGAACTTTAACCAGGATTAGTTTTTACTACAACAAAGGACGTTGCTTGTGAATGAGGAAAAATAAGGATTGAATTGGTCTTCACAAGTCTTTTTTTTAAGCTTTGTACTGGAATACAGCAGGACCCTGTTGTTTTTGTTTTCTTTTTTTTATTAACGTAGTTTATTGTGTAGATTCAAATAGGTCATGAGTCCATAATATCCCCTAAACAGAATATCTGCTTAAAATCAAAGCTTTATATCACGTGGTCAGCTCACTTCTGAATTTTGAGCAGTGTCTAGCTACCATTTTCAGTATTAACAAAGGATTTTATGAAGCTTTAGACAAAAATCTAAATCATTAAATAAAATAGAGCACTGAGTGCTGGTTAAGTTGAAGTGCTATACAAAGGCAGATAATTATAATAGATTGAGAATTATACATTGTAAGAAGATTTGTTCTCTTTAGCTTTTTTTTTTAACCCTGACCGGCATAGAATTTAATTGATTGTTGATCAGTCTTGGGGTCAAGATGTGTGTGGTTCAGTAGTTTTTTTTTTAATTGAGGTATAGTCAGTTTACAATGTTGTGTCAATTTCTGGTGTACAGCACAGTGCTTCAGTCATACATGAATATACATATATTGATTTTCATATTCTTTTTCACCATAAGCTACTACAAGATATTGAATATATTTCCTTGTGGTATACAGTGGTTTGGTATTTTTAATAGAATTATGAACACCCATCAACCCACTGCCCATCCACAGAACGAGGACATCACTGTGAATAACATCTACTCATACTGTTTATCTTTATGGTAAATTAACGTGTATTATCCTTTATTGGTTGCTTTCATTATTTTTATTATCGTAATTATTATTTTCTTGAGCTGAGCAACACTTACAGATACACTTAGAACGATGCTGGCGATTAAATTTTATCCCTACAGGCTATGCAAACAGCATGTCATAGAAGATTAAGCTAATAGAACCAATACTGGATCCTTTTGGTCGATCAAAAATTATCATGGTCTTTTGACGGTCTTCTGTTTGCATTTGCAACCTCAACTTCATAATTAATGAGGGAATCATACTCTTAGCAGACGTCAGCGTCCCATGTTCCTAGGCTTCCTGGCTGTTTAGTTGCAATCTTCAGTTGATTAATTTGTTCATCTATTCACTTATTCAAGGAATGCTTCCTGAGAGCCAGGCACTGAGCTTGGCTCTAGTGTTTCAAATGCCAAGTGAGGGAGGCAGACTTGCAGAGAGATCATTGTAATGGGACGTGATGCATCTTGAGAAAAGCTCTGTTTGGGCAGAAGGGTAAGGGCTGTGCTTTCTGTCCAGGGAGAGTTAGGGAAGGCCAGAGGAGCTGATTTTTCGCATGGGAATTTTGGGATGAAGAAGAGGTGGAGGTTTAAAGCAACAGTAAATGAAGTTACTCGAATGGAAAAGAGGGAGGTAGACTTGAGACTACTCTTCTTCCTCCAGAAGCCTGCAGGCCTCGTGAAGTTGTTTACACCAGCCAGAGAAAGGAAAAGTACAAAACTGTGCTGAGACCTCAACCCTTGGCAAAAATTTATTTTGTGAAGATACTATTGGAGCTAAATTTTGTGAGCAAATGGAAAGATGTACTCAGTGTGTAATGGGCAGATACAATGAGCAGCAAGCACGTCACTATGAGAAGCCTTTGTGGTCCCAATATCTTTATTAATTCCAAAGATAGAAAATGTAATGTCAGTAATAGGACAGTGCTATCCCAGAAATAATTGCCCTTCCATCTGTTATACAGCCACTCAATTCTGTGTCTTTTCCATGATGGAAATACAAAATGCATTTGGAAAACCCCCAGAATGAAGCAGAATACAATGTCCCCTGAGGTTTTTCCTTCATCTGTTTGCTAGAGACAATGAGGGGGCAAGACTAGTGAACAAAGATCAGAAGAGCATCATTTGGGTGTGCAGTCTATATAGTGATGTCAAAGCAACAATTCTTTGTTTTTTACAGTAATCAAATCAAAAGCTTATCATAATATGATTTCACAGCCAGAGCAGACAGCAGATTTCTGTGGACCTGAGTCTCTCAATTAGATTTCTGTGGCTTAGCCACAGGAAGCCATCAGAGGTTAAAGACTTAATTTTTCTCAGTGGTGTGTCCTGAGGAAAAATGATCAGTATGCAGTTTTCCTAGCTGCCTCTCTGTCTTGTAACATTTTCTTTTCTCGGCCTTCTCTGGGCATCGTCATTATGGATCTTCATTATTACAGTTGTGATGAGTGGGGTGACGTCTTTATTCTCACTTTCTAGAATTATCTTCTGGTTCGGAGAGTCTACCCTGGGTGCTGGAGATCCACAGCTCATCTGGACTGGCCGGCAATTTGTGAGCAGCCCCTCTTCGGTGGGTACCCAGTTTGGGTTCATGAACTCCACTTCCTCTGCTCCCTCAGAAACTTTAGTTTTAAAACCATCCCCGTCTCATGGTAAAGAAAGCCACTCAGAAGTTTCATTTAAATTTTCTCTCAGCAGATGTGCTGCTCTCATGGAGTGTATGGAAAATTATTTTTAGATTTCAAAGAAACCACCTGGTACTTAGTGGGCCAAGGTAAGAAAGACTTAGCAAGGCAGAGAGCGATGAGGAACAGGGCACAGTCAGATTGACACTCTAAAGAGTCTGAAGGATTCTTTTCCATTCTGAGGCTTCACAGGAGTATAGAAAGTTGTTGTCTTATTTACTTCTTTTGACTCCATGGGGGCTCTCAGAAGGTAGACATTTTTATATTCTGTACTTTGCCAAGCAGTGGAAACTTACATTCAGGATCTGGGTCCCGAGAACAGGTCACGATTTATAATGATGCCTGTGGAAAGTGGCAGGGAGTCCTGGAAACCCAAGAACTGGGGCTCAATTTCTGCATCCTCCTTTGATTTTTCAGTTGAGTGGAATTGGCTTTTTTATTCATTTCATTTATGTCAATTTTTCATTTAATAAAAGTGTGGATGACTCATGTTTACCTCTTCCACCTTCTGGAACAAGGTGGAAAAAGGTGAAGCCAGTCTCTGTTCATCACCCCACTAAGGGTAGGAGGACTTAACTGTTCACTTTCCACTGAGGACACAGGTTCACAGAACAAAGATATTGAAAATCTCCCTTGAGTTATAACTGAGTTACATGAAGACTTTAGTAAGCTTTACTGAGTTTCTTACAGATTCTTATTGGCTCCTCATTACAACCCTACAATATAGATACTGTTATTATTCTATTTTACAGCCAAGAAGGCTGAGGCACAGAATGGTAAAGTAACTTGCCCAAGGTCACACAGCTAGTAAGATGTGGAACAGGGATTCAAACCCAGCAGTATGCTCTCAAGTCCACGCTCTGAGTCCCCGGGCTTGGCTTGCACTTCTCCTGCCTGATGTTGGCCAGTCCTCTCTTGGGAAAATATATGTTGCATGTTTGTTGAAACAACAACAACAAAACATACAGGCTCATCCAACCTCTTTGTAATAGCAGATGATTTCTAATTTTGTGTCCACTGCTTTCCAGTTTGTATTTCAAATAGAATGAGCCCTGATCCTAGGTATGCTCATGATTCTGGGGTTGCCACAAACTGGGATTGTTGGCCTTTTTGG
Source organism: Camelus dromedarius (assembly GCF_036321535.1). Taxonomy (NCBI): domain Eukaryota; kingdom Metazoa; phylum Chordata; class Mammalia; order Artiodactyla; family Camelidae; genus Camelus; species Camelus dromedarius. The sequence goes on from NC_087438.1 coordinate 44,926,367, forward strand.
TGACCTATCGACCCTTCCTAAGATTTAGGAAACTTGTATCCATGGGATTAAACCCCTAAAACATAAATAAAAGAGAAACAAGTTGAAGTGGCTTCTCAATTGTAAACTCCAAAGGCAAGTATAGAAAAATCAATGGTGGTGTTTTGATAGTCAAGGTCAAAGAATTCATTTCCTTTTTCTGAATGAACCACTTTTACAGTGTCACATTTTATAGCCTTGTATAATTTATGTACTCCTCTGATGGTGGAGGTTCATGGAAACTCAGTGAAATTGCTCTAGGAAACCATAATCATCGATTTAGTTGAATTTTGGATTCTCCACTGGGGATTATGTTTAATGCCCTCTTTTATAGTTCCAATGTGCTCTGTGACATCTGAGCAATGAGTATTTTCCCCTAATGTGGCATTAAGATTAGAGACCCAAATTGTGTTGATTTGTAGCAAAATGAAGTATTCTGTTGACTTATTCAGCTGTCCTTGTCTTGGACTCCATGTTCCAATTTAAGACAGGGAGAAATTTGCTGAACTGTCTATTTCTTCTGAATTTCAGAGAACTAATTGCAACAAAGACCTATCCCAGATGGCAGCTTGTCTATCCTTCCTTCCATCCTTTCTTTTTACCTAATTTGAAAGTCCCCTTTAACATTGAGTCTCTCTGGGCACTAAATTCCACAGCTTCCCAGTTGCAACACAGGTAAAGATGCTAGTTGGTGAGTGAAAATAGCTCAGGAATGGGCAGAAAACTAACATATCTTAAGTTTTGTGTACTAGGAATTATGCTAGTGCTTTATGTATGTTTTCTCATTTAATTCTCAAACCAATCCTCTGAGGCACTTACTGATCACCCCATTTTATAACTAAAGAAAGCAATATTCTAAGACTTTGATAATTTTTCTCAAGGGCTCAAATTCAATAGGTTCTGAGACTGAGAAGCAAACATAGGTCTACGTGGTTGTAAAATGAGTGCTGTTTGCACCAAACAGTGTTCACCAGGACTCACAAGGCCTGAGTTCCTTCATTTATTCATTCATTTCACAGATTTTTATTGAGTACCTGCTCTGTTCCAGGTATTTATCTACTTCTTAGAGATTCAGTAGTGTTCCAGACAGAAATTGTGACTATTCTGAGACCATGCCTTCAAGGTGGGGATAAGGGGGTACAGAGTGAGGGGAGATTATATGTACTACACAAGTAAATTAAAATTTCATGATAAATGTTTCTATAAAAATAAAGCAGGAGGATCTGATGGGAGAGTGATGGGGTCTACTTTAAATTGGATGGTCAGGGAGGTGCTCATTGAGCAGGTAACCCTTAATGTGAACTTTGAATGGTCAGAAGGCACTGCCATCTGGAAGAAGAGCTCCCAGGCAGAGGAAAGGCTTGCAGAGAGGCCCTGAGGAGGAAATGATTATGTGTGAAGAAGGCAAGGGTGGTGGAGTGCGCTGAGAAAGGAGAACAGGTAGGAGACATGGTTGTAGAGGGATGTGGGGCCCAGATCACATAGAGTCCTGTGGGCCTGAGTAAGATACTTGGTTTCAAGAAGCCCTGGGAGGGTTTTAAGCAGGGGTGTGATAAGGTTTGTTCATTTATGGAATCCAAAGAATGGATAAAGGAGGGACAGTGTAATCAGGAGGACAAGTTAAAAAGTTAAAATAGTTAGTAGCTTGGGCAAAAGTGGCTGGTGCCTTGACCAGTGGTGGTGGAGCTGGGGAGAGGTGGACTGTTCAGGGAGGCGTCCTGGAGACAGAGTCATCAGAACTAGCTGATGCCTTTATATACTAAGTTGCATCACAGTAAAATGGGTGACTTAAAAAAATTGAGATATAATTGACACATAACATTGTATTACTTTCCAGTGCACAATATAATGATTTGAAATGATCACCACAATAGGTCTAATTAACATCCATCACCACACATAGTCATAAATTTCTTTTTTCTTATGAACTTTTGAGATCTATTCTTAGTAACTTTCAAATATACAATACAGTATTATTAACCATAGTCACCATGCTGTATATTATATCCCCCAGAATTTTTATTTTATAACTGTAAGTTTGTACGTTTTGACCACCTTTACTGAAATGAGTGACTCTTGAATGACAATTAGTACTTTTTTGGCATCAACTTTACCCTTGAAAATTGAGGACAACTTGGATTTCAGTTGTGTAAGTCTGAGTTTCGCAATAGCCAATTGGTACGTATCATCAGGAGAAGATTCCATTCATTTCATAGAATATATTCTAATATATGAAGAAAATAAATGCATTATTAAGAAAACTTGAACATATAGACATGACTTGCTTGTTCCTGGGAGGAGCAATTCAGTCAAATTGTAAAGCTTGTTGCATGATTTCTAATCATGTAACGTAATTCTAACTATGCTGCCTTTTTAAAAAAAACAGAATAACTTTTAAATGCATTTGAATGGATAAATAGTTGGTAATAATAAAGGGAAATTGCCTTCTGAGACATTAATGTGGCTAAAAGCTGTGATAAGTAGAATAGATAATAGTGGCATAGGAATCAGGAGAAAAATCTATGGACTAGAATATGAACTTAAATATATGTAAAGTTTTAGTATAAAATAGAGATGTAATTACAAATGAGTAATGAATTTATAGATCATTTAGTAAATGGTGTTGGGACATTTGCTTTATAGATTATAAGAAATAAGCTACATTTTATGCCAAGAAACACTAAATATTAGACATTCAAATGTCAAAAATCCTTTGGAGCTACAGGAAGGAAATTTAGATTTTTTTTTATAATCTTGAAGAAGAGAGAGATTCTTCTTAAGGGTGATGTCAATGACAGAAATCAAAACAGGAAAGAAAAATTTAAGTTTTTCATTAAAAACCTTAAAAATTAATAAAAAATGAAAAAATTGGGAGAAATGTATTTGACACATTATTTTGCCAGATGCTTACTATATAATGAGCCCTGAAAAGAAATGACCTATGGACATAAGTAGAGATTTCACAAAAGAACTAATACAAAGACCAAAAAAAAAAAAAAAAAAAAAAGAGAAAAGAAAAAAGTGTTCCATCTCAGTACTAATTAAGGAAGAGCAAATAAACATCAATGAGATCTTATTATTTCCACTTTCAAATTGGCAAAGATGACAAAATGCTAATATCCATTGTGGAGAAGAGGACAATTTAATACATTGCTGACAGGAATGAAAATTCATACATACTTCCCAAGGCAACTGGGCAATATGTAAAAATTGTATATATTGTTTCTAGGAATTTATCTCAAAGATACAAAGCTGTGTATAAGAAGTCAGCTATTACGTTATTCATCACAGCACTCTGTATAAGAACCAAAACGTCCAAAAAAAGGATTGACTATACCCATTATGTTGTAGGGATAACAGTGGAAAACAGTCATTGAATATGATGTGGTAGAAGTGTATTTATTGACAAAAAAAGACCTCCACAATGTATTTCAGGTGAAAATACAAAGCTTATACAGCATTATGTGACATATGATCTTCACCTCCCTTTTTTGTTAAATTAGGGGTATATGTACAATATTTGTAGAAGAGATTTGGTCAAGGTATCTCTGAGTGAGCATGATTAAAATTGTTTTTGCTCTCCTTTTTACATATCTAGTTTAAAAACATTTCCACCGTGAACATATTTTAAAGCCTTGTAGCCAAGAGCATGGTCTCTGGGTTCAGACGGACCTGTGCATACCAACTGTCCTTTGACCCTGGTTAGCTAATTACACCTCAGGTTTCCTCTTACAAAATGTACATTATAGTAATACCTACCTGGAAGATAGTTGTGTTAAAATAATGCATTGAAAAGTACATAGCAGAATTTTGTCAGAGCTAATGCTGTTGCTTCTTTATATTTTTTAACTGTTGATATTTTATCAGTAATAAAACTACTCTTTTAAAATAGAAAGGTTTGGCTCTGCAAATCAATGAGAATTAAAAATAGAAGCATCAGCTCCTCTGTTTGGAGCATCAAAACCAATAGATCTTATTTCTTGTTTTCACCCGTCCCGGACTGCGTCTCTGGATTGCACAATGCAAGTTGCCACCAGCCAGGGCAAGGCAGTCACCACTCCTTGCCAAGATTATAAAACCACCTGGATATTACTATTTCTGGATATAATCCCTGAGAGTTCCACATGCTCTACAATTTCAGTTGGTCAGCTGTGAAACGACTTGATTTTGGAGGAGGAAAATAGACTAAGAATAGCACGTGAAAACACCACTAAGTAGTCTTAATGTTTCCCTAAATGATGGACAAACAAGATAGAGTGTATTCAAGCAATAGAGAGAGCCTTTGAAAGTTTGGTTTGGTGCAAAGAGTTTGTGGTACAAACACGGTACATGCAATTCCTTCTGAAATATGCCAGGAAAGGGGTGGGCACCAGTCTGTGGGTTATTTATCACGAAAGGTGTCTTTGTTCAGGCCTACAGTCCTGACATGTGTGTTTCAAGAAATAATATTTTCCAAAACAGTGCTTCTTTGGCTTCTGTTCGATTATACATACAGTGCTCTGGGGCTTAAGATGAGGAGGGAGGATTAATTATGCCTCAGATGAGTGTCTTTCGTTAAACTCTTGATTCTTCACTCTCTTTTTCTTCTCTTGCTTAGTTTCTTTTCCTTTTCCTTATCTGTGAAACACATTCATCACCTGCTGTCAGTTTGTCATCCAGGAATGGGTAGACTTCTCAGTTGTAAGAAGTGCTTTATCCACACTTGCTAGATATTTTTAAATATATTTAAACATATTAGTCCATCTGGAGACTGCCAGGAATGGGATGGTAATGAGTTACAGCACCTCTTTGCCTAGTTAAGAAATATCACCAGTATTTTTAAAGGGACTTTCCATCTAGTCCTTTATGCTGTAAGTTTAAAAAGTAGGTAAATCCTTTTTAAATCCTTTAAAAAGTAGGTGCAGTTTTTTCTCTGTTGGGCATTCATTTGAGTCATAAAAGAAGAGCTGGATCCAATAAGATACAGGCCGGCTGACAAATGGCTTATTTAAGTTAATGTGGAAAAATATAAAATAATGGGAACTAGGTCAAAAATGGCAAAAAGGATTAGGGCTTAAATAGAGACAGCCTTCCAGACAATGAAGGGAAGAGGATCTGGCAGTAATAGTGTCTATAAAGGCCGACCCATCAGCTTCACGTCTGGCAGTAATTAGGAGGCCAAAGGAATACTGTGATGAATCGACTGAGGCCAGGAACGGAAAAGAGAAAGGGTTGATAGACTCTGTGGAGCAGATGACCTTACAGAGGAAGAGGAGAGCTTGTGGGAGACAGTCCCCCAAGTTAGGAGACAGAGGAGAGCCTCCTCTGGCTCTTTGTGGGTGGCCAGGTGATTGACACACAGGAGGAGAGAGGGAACAGAGTAGTAGATGGAGGGACTGGTGAGAGGGGCATGAGGTTGCCTTACGATAATCTGTTGGGATTCAGGTGCCACCACCCACGACTTTTTCAGGGTCTCTAGGTTGCTCCCTGTGGGCCTTGTGGCCCACCTCTTACTGCTAATTTCTACTCATCTCCATGCAACTTGACTCCAAGAAGGAGTCAGCTATTTAGTAGGGAGAGTCCTTTTTAGTTAGGATGCCTCCATCTTCCTTAACATCTTGCTACTGAGTCTTTCTCCCCCGACAGCCTCCTGCCTCCCAGGGAGGCCAAAGCACACCCAGACATGACAGCCTTCTGGATTCCACAACTGGGTTCTCCGAGACTTGCCAGTCTTTTCTGTTATTTAACCAGGACACATAACAGCTGGGTTTAGGAGTGCAGCTGGATGCCTTTCAAGGCTCAACTGAGCTTCAGCTACAGTGTATTTTTTTGTTTATCTACATCAGGGATGCCAGTTCATGCTGGGAAACTGAGCAGGAATCCTCTTTCTTCTATTTGCTCTGCAGAGCACCGTGTACAAGGTGGTGTCCAGCCAACACTCTAAGTTAAGATTGCTGTAGACAACAGGGGAGTGGACCGTTCTACAAGCATCATGGTCTCAAATAGACATGCTGAGCTCTGGAATCGGAACTCAAATGTGGCTCTCTTTGGACATTTGAAACAAACGTAGTATTCCAGGAAGATGGGAAAAGCATAGCCCACAGGGTGCCTTTGTTGAGTCAGTCCTCAGCAGGGGTGGGATGAGGATCTGAGGGCTCTAAAGATATGAGGGGAGCTTGCAAACTGAGCTTAGCAAGTCCATACTGAGGGAGGGAAATAAGTCTCATGGGTCACCTGATATGCCTATAGTATCCTCTACCAGGAAGGCCTTAGGCATTGGCCTACCCACGTCTTACTTCTAGGACAATCAAGTTCACAAGGACAGTGTCTCCCACTGGGCCTGCATGATGGTTTGATGCCCACTTATAGGACGATGGGTATTGTGATTTTGAGATTTCTTTCCTGTTTGTCTTTAATGATACTTCATAGCTACCAAGATAAATCTGTGCAAGCTCAGTCATCCCTCTGAAAACTGAAGTTAATTCACTCAATCAGAAATAAGCTTTGCTTGGGGAATGGAGACTTATAGTCATGAACGAAACAGATATAAATTCTTGCCCTCAAGGCTCATACATTCTTGTGGGTACTAAGGGAAAACACAAAATAAGGTATTCCTTACAGAGTATGGTGGATGACAATTAGTGCTATGTAAAAGGAAGACAGGAGGAGCATAGGGAGTGTCAGGGAGAAGTTTGAATTTGATTGTCTTGAAATATTCAGACATCTGGCAATACACAAACATAATTTTGGATATCTAGGTGATTATAGATATTCAGTATGTATAAGTAATAATGTTCTTAGATTTGTATAGTGCATTATAGTTTTCAAAGCATTTTCATATCATTTCCACAGACTGTGCCTCTGCCAATTTCACATAGATAAGCAATTTGCTCCATTCAGGCACAGATTTGAAGTATATTAAATTTGGACTTTACAGCCCATTTAGGTGACTTCCTGGAAAAGTGCCCTTTCCCATCTTATGAATGTCTTATAGTGAACTGCATCAGTCACTCCTTCAGTAAATGGAAGAGTAAGACGTTTGCCCAGTGGCCTGGGGGATTCTTGAGGAGCCCTGGGATGAGGAGGAGTCACATCAGCATGATTAGTGATCTCTTACACTGTCTGGGGTATTTGTGAGGGTAGTCCCATTCTTCTGTCATGTATATAAAGCATGGATGTGACAGAGAGCCCTTGGAAATCATGTATGGAGGGACACTCCAAGGTCACTGTCACTCCCAGGCTCTAGCACCCCATCTTCTACTTGGCTGTTCACTTCTCCCTGGGGGTCTTCCTTTCACATCAGTGTCATCTTGTGTAGATGAGGCTCACCCTCCTGTGCCTGCCCCTTTCAATCTGGCTCCTCCTCTCAAGTCCCAAGGAATCTCTAAGGATTCCTGAGATCCCCTTCCCATGCCCCCTACACATTTAGAAATCTGCCTATTCTTCCTGTCCATTCTTCCAGTGCCCTCCGGGCCAGTTCAGGACTTACAGACTTCAAACAAACGTCTGAATAATTGCAACGGTCTTCTCTCTAACCACTTCAGTTTCAATTTCAACAGTCTCCTTTTCAGCCTCTCATCCTTTGTGAGCCCAAACCTTGTGCTTTAAGAGACCAACCTGAGAATTCCTTGCAGGTTCTTGTTCTCTGTTCCTTTGCTCATCACCCCTCTCACTGGTCTCCAGTGAGAAAAAACAGTTCCCTTTCTCTTGCCCTCTCTAAATCTGACTCATTCATCAAGCTCTTGTTGGAAGGCAGCTTCCTCAAAGATAGGCTTCCCAGATAAAATACAGAATGCACAGTTCAATATGCATTTTAGAGAAGCAAATACTTTTCTACTATACATATTTCTCAAATATTGCATGTAACATACTTATAATAAAAAAATCATTGTTCATCTCAAATTCAAATTTTACTGGTCATCCTATATTTTAGTTTGCTAATTTTTGGCAACTCTACTTCAAGAAGCCTCCTCTGGCTGCTCTGACTTCTGTACTTCCCAGAGCTCCATGTCTGTGGAAGGCTTACAGCACTTACTCATCACCTTGAATCTTTTTACAAGAGGGTAAAGTGTAAGTAGCAAATTAAGAGCTAGCACCGTTTGTATTCTTTAATTCAGTGATTACTGAAAACCTGCTATGTGCAAGGAAGCATGTGAAGCAGTGTAGATACAAAGATTAAAATAGTGCCTGTTCTCAAAGGTGCCTGGCTGCAGCAGCCCTGCTGGTGCACAGTTACAGTGCAGCCTTTTGGTGGCCACTGTGCTTGCTATGGGCTGACTTCCTGGAGGAGCTAGGTCTGGGCTGGGTTCGGGAGGGAGGCAGAAAGAAGGTCCTTCCGGGCAGAGAAAGATGTGCAGAGGCCACGGTGAGGGAGAAAAGTGGGCATGGCCAGGAAGTTGGAAGAAGTTCATTGTTTTAGGGGGAGTGTGTCATAGGAGATGACACATGGTGTGTCTGGAGGCCTGGTTATTAAACATTTACCAGTGCAGCACTGAAGATGAGGTTCGGAAAGCAGATAAAAGCGAGGTCATGAAGAGTGTGTGTGTCATGCTCAGGAGGCGGAGCTTTATCCTGAATCCTGTCAGGAACCATTGAACCATTTAGGGGAGTGACACGCTCAAATTTTATTTTTCAGAAAGATTACTCAGAAAATGGACTCAGAGGAGAAGCGTGGCAGCACGGAGACAGATTAAGAGCCTGCTTCAGTGACTGAGGCTAGAGATGCTGAAGGTGGTGGGATAGGAGGGTGAACACGTTCAAAAGATGCAAAAGCGTAGGATCGATGGAACCTGTGGCCAAATTGGATACGAGCTGAGGGGGAGAATTGAACATTTCTGGCTTGGGCAACTGCGGGGATGGCAGAGATATCTGTCAAGGTAGAGGGGACAGGAAGTTACACAGGTTTAGGGGATGGGGATTGTGAGGAGATTATCTGAGCATGTTTTCTCTCACACTTGGCATTTATTCTCTTTGGTTGTCTTTTGTTACTCAGCTTTTCCCGTGCTCTGTTCTCTCCCCAGGAGGACTCTGGTCCTTCTGAGGTCTTGGGCCACATTAACTCACATGGGTGAGCCCCAGGGCCTTTAACTCATTACCACTCCCTGGGAGCTCACCTCCCACCCAGACCACATGAAGCCCCGAGTGCAGCCCACCAGCAGCTGCAACCAATGGGTCTGACCGATTGAGTGTGGCAGGAACTTTAAGCCAGGACACAAGTTCACCCCGAAGATGTGTATCTCCTTGAACGGAAGCTAAACACCCGAGCTGACCTTGCCCTCTTCTGGGAGGGAGGACAGTGGAGCAGAGGCTGTGGGTTGGTGGGGTGATGACCGGCTCCTCAGAGACCCTTCTCTCTCTCTTTGCGGAACCCCATAAATCCTCCCAAAGGGAGTCATTCCCTCAGGATCAGGAGGGCGCTCCGCATTCCTGAAATCAGTGAAGGCAAAGTGTGCAGAGATTTCTGAGAAAAGTAAATGTGGTGTGAGCATGATCCCTGGGTGTTACTGTGCAGCAGAGCAGGCTTTTTTTCTTTTTTCCCTCCACTGAATGGTGTTCTTTGCTCTCAAGTTAACTCATGCACTGGATGTGGTCCAAGTACATTTTGTTTCTTGATTTCCAGCCAGGCTTCTCTCAGTTGTGGTGTATTCTCTGCTGTGCTTCCCTCCTTCCCCTGTCCCTTTCTCTCTTTTTATCATCATTTCAACTTTTCCATGTGACTGAACTACACAGAGGCCAGGTCTCTGGCTTAGGTAGGGCCCCCACGTTAGAAAAGCCAGAGAGACCCTATAATTGGTGGCCCCTCACTCAGCCCTGTCCCATGCGGCAAGGTAGGTCTGCAGGCGGCTGAGGCAGAAAGCCTTTGAACTCTGCCCTCTGCCAAATGATTTCCAGATGTGTCAACTCCCGCCTCCCTCTGTTCTCTGACTGTAGCCCTGCCAACATACATCTGCTGATTTCTGATGCACAGGAAACATGAAAGAGTGTCTTTTACAACATCTGCTCTCTTTCCCCACTTCTCCCCCTGACTTCTCAGACTCTGCCCTATATTTCATCTCCCCTCTTAAACAAATTCATTAAGGAATCACTGCACAGCCCTCCTTGGACCCCAGATGCCAGCTCGTCTGTCGAAGCCAACCCCCCCACCCCCACCCCCACCCGCCAAAGACCGTTCTTCGCTCTCTGGACAGTTGACCAGAGCGCCACTAGAATCATTAAAGAAGCACATTGGACTTGCTGAGGGAGAAAATAACTGAGTTTTCTCCACTGGGCTGATGCCAGTCGGCAAGCTGCAAGGGGAGAGTTTGGCTGTAAGGAGGACAGAGCAGGGCCCCGAAGATGAAAACCCAGGTCTCCCTGGAGAGTTTGCCCGCCGCACATCCTAGGGAAGAGGTGAGGTCTTTCGGGGCAAACCTTTTTCCCACAGACGTTCAGTTTCTTGAACTATAAACAAGGCAGGCTTCTGGAAAATTGGAAGTCTTCATGTGCGGAATAAGTTCCTCACCTCCTCTGCTCTCCTGGGGTATGGTGCCTGTCAAGCTGAAAGGACAGAGGAAGACCTGCTCTCAATGTAACTCAAGGGAGGAGAGTCAGAGACCCTTTTAGCGGAACAGACCAGGAGGCTGTTACTGAGGCGCCCGCTCTGACTGGGAAGGTGACTTGATCACTGTGGAAAGAGACACTTGATCTTCATTCGGCCCTTCATCTGCGTGGACCCTAAACTCCCTCCACCTTCACCCCAGGGGACACGGAATGAAACCAAATGACAAAATCCGGGAGAGGAAAACAGGGCGCCCTATGCAAGGGAGCAGAGAATTGAAGGCACCTAAGGGCTCAGGGGCCTGAGAGAGGGACAGTTGTAAGTAGGGGCTCCCCTAGCCCTGGACCTGTGTCACAGGCCGGTAGCCTCCCCTGGAAGGCAGTGCAGCTTCCAGGTGTTCAGGAGAGCTGCTCCTGAGTACCACCCAGAGGGAGCCTAATAGGTAGCTAATTGGTGACTTTCTGAAACCTGGGTAAGACTGTCCTCCCGGCTAATCTGAAGGGTATGGTGGAGCCTGGGCACCATTTCCGTTCTGCTTTAATTATCCTGCGCACCTCAGTCTCTGGTATCAGATGAAGCCCTAAGATTTGTCTGTTTTTTGCCACAGTGGCCTTCCTATTTGAAGCAAACAAACAAACAAACAAACATACAGACAAACCAAGAAACACATTAGCCTCATACTTCAAGTAGGGCTTGTTTGAGAAAAACAAAGGGAGAAGGTAAGGCTTGTTCTGGAATTCTGCTTCCACCCATGCCTTTCCTTGCAACTCCCTTAAGGACATTGGAACACATCTGCAGCTACATAGCTCCTTCTCAAGAAGAGCAGAATCTGTAAAACAAGACTTTTTCAAACAAGGACGGTGGGTAAAGGGTAAACAGCCTTTCCTTTCTGCATGAGAACTTGACCTTTGGTTAACTGTCCAGCTCTGTTACTCTGGCTACCTCTTAGGTTAAAATGCAAACTGTATTTCCAAGCAACATTGCTGATCATAAAATGACCCCTGACTGGTCAATTATATCTGGGCTGGGAGGAAGCTCTAAAGAACCAGAAATTCCTGTTAAGGACACCATACTTTAGGCTCCCCTGGGTGTGGTGACTTTTGTAATGCAGTGTCCCTTGTGGGAAGTGAAAGCCATGTCTAGGGAGTTGCTACAAGAGATCTTGGCTCCTTTTGGGAATGAGGATTTTAAGCCAGGTTAACTCCCACATCTGCCCAGTGTGGCTCTTATCCCTTGTACCTGAGCAGAAGTTAGTGCTGCATGTCTGGGCAGGCTGACGTACTGACCTTCACTGAGGGAAACCCCTGGTGCTGCCCTTCTGGTGACCTGTGGTCCTGCCTTACATTGTTCCGAGTAGACCACTTGTGGTCTCTGGTTGTCTTGTGAGTGTGAGCGTCTAGTTGAGGCCAAGAAGTTCCTCTGATGGGTGGTATAGAGGGTATAACTAACTGACTTCCTGTTAATATGTTATTTCCCTTAGGGGTAATTACCTTTTCCAGAAGTAGACTAGTGGGTGGAGGACATACTTAGAGTGCCCGGTTTTCCTCACATCACACCTGTAGGGCACACTCTGGCTTCAGGACTTTTGGTCCCCCTCAAATGATGCCCGGGAAGAAAATGGGTGATATCTAATTTTATTTTGTATGTACCTGTCACCCAAAGCTGTTAAAGATATAAAAAACACACCCACCTTCTGTGTCAACTTTCTTACTACAAAGGCTCTAATTTCAAAATTCAGGGAACCCATGAGAGGGGTTTCCATCTTCTAAGTTTACCTATCCGAATTATAAGCTCAGTTACTGGAGAGAGAACTACTGGTTTCACTATGACATCGACCAGGGCCAGAATTTCATGTATCACCTGTCCTCTGTACTTCTTCTCTAACCAGAGAAACAGTAGGAAATGGCATTTATGATTTTTTTCTTAGCAGTGTAGGGTCAAAACAACCATACTGATTCTACACTAATTCTTGAATTTTATTTAAAAGGAGCAAAAAAATGTAGGCGCTATGAGGGGAAAAAGCTGATGTCAGATGTTGTAGTGGAAAAATCATGGCCCTCCACCTGGGCTCCCAGGTAAGTTAGCTCATAGACCCAGAGCCCAGTAATTGAAGAGGAGGCTGGGTCTCCTTGAAGAAGAGTGTTGTAAGTCCATCACATGTGTAAACAATACACATTACCTCAGTCTTTCCCCAGAGTGACCTATGGATACTTACCAGAGTAACTGTGTACTGGCGAAAGGGAAATACAGAGTTGTTCCGACCTTATTTGGCTGTGAAAAAAATCATAAATGCCATTTACTACTGTTTCTCTGGCTAGGGAAGAAAGGTGGTACAGAGGCCAAGTGATAAATGAAATTCTGGCATTTGCTATAGACCAGAAATTGACACAACATTGTAAACTGACTATACTCAGTAAAAAAGGCCAAAAACCCTGCCGCACTATAGTGCTGCCCATCTATGGATGTATACCCCTTGGAATACTGTGACCTGTATCAGACATTATCACAGGCTCGAAGCAAAGCACTGTCAGGTTGCACCTGTGTAAAGCTAATCAAGGCTTGGGGCTTTGCTATCGCAGTAGCGAGAGGAAGAGGTGGGAGTGGAGAGGATTTGAAATAGAACACAAATGTGTCTGATATGCCTAGGCCAGGGTCAGACAGCGTCTACACTGGCCCCAGGTGATTTCTACCTCCTGGCATTGTATAAGCACCTCCCCTTGAGTAACTTATTTCTGACCAAAGAATACGGAAGGGTTATTGCTTCTGTGACTAGGTTACCAAAAAATGTGACTTCTGTCTTGCTAGAAAATGCTCTTTTTTGTTTGGCTTTGACAAAGCAAGTTGCTATGTTGGGGAGGTCCACCTGGCAAGGAACTAAGGGTGATTGATCTCCAGCCCACAGCCAGCAAGTAACCGAAGCCTGCATTCCAACAGCTCCAAGGAACTGAATCCTGCCAGCAACCAGGTAAGCAAGCTTGGAGGCAGGTCCTCCCGTGGCTGGGCCTTCAGACGAGACCCTAGCCTTATTTGACATTTTGAACGCAGCGCTGTCAGAGGCTGTGAAGCCCAGGTTCAGCTGAGCCTTGCCTACATTCCTGACTCTCGTAATAAGAAGATAATTGGGAGATAAAAAAGTGTATATTGTTTTAAGCTGCTAAATTTTAGGGCAGTTTGTTACTATGATGACAAACAGTCCTGGTTTGCCTGGGACTGTTCTGGTTTTAGTACTGGAAGTTTTTTTTTTTTTTAAGCTTTTTAAAATTTGAGGTATAATTGACATATAACCTTAGTTTCACATGTACAGCATAATGATTTGATATTTGTACACGTTGCCAGATGATCACAATAAGTCTAGTTAATATCCCCCCATCACCACACATAGTTATGAGTTTTTCCTTATAATGAGAACTTTTAAGATCTATTCTCCTAGCAACTTTCAAATATGCAATACCATATTATTACCTATAGTCACAGTGCTGTACTGTACATCCCCAGGACTTACATTTTTATAACTGGGAGTTTGTATCTTTTGACCCCCTTCACCCATTTCTCCCCCTCTAACCCCTCCACCTCTGGCAACCACCTCTCTGTTCTCTGTATTGATGAGCTTGTTTTTTGTTTGTTTTTTAGATTCCATGTGTAAGTGAGATCATATGGTATTTGTCTTTCTCTGTCTGACTTATTTCACTTAGAAATAACATAATGCCCTTGAGGTCCCTCCATATTGTTGCAGATAGCAAGATTTAATTCTTTTTTATGGTTGAATGATGTTCCATTGTGTGTGTGTGTGTGTATCACATTTTCTTTATCCATTCATCCACTGATAGACACTTGGGTTGTTTCCATGTATCTTGGCTATTATAAATAATGCTGCAGTGAACATGGGGTTACATGTATCTTTTCAAGTTAGTATTGCTTTTTTTTCAGGTAAATACCCAAAAGTGGAATTGCTTGGTCATATGGTAGTTGTATTTTTAATTTTTTGAGGACTCTCCATACTATTTTCCAGAGTGGCTGCAGCAATTTATATTCCCATCAAGAGTGCACAAGAGTTCCCTTTTTTCCACATCCTCGCCAGCACTTGTCATTAGTTGTCTTTTCCATAATAGCCATTCTAACAGATGTGAGGTGATACCTCATTGTGGTTTTGACTTGTATTTCCCTGATCATTAGTGACACTGAGCACTCTTTTTGTGTACCTGTTGGCCAGCTGCATGTCTTCTTTGGAAAAATGTTTGGATCTTCTGCCCATTTAAAAAATTGGATTGTTTGGGTTTTTTTTTTTTTTTTGCTATTGAGTTGTGTGAATTCTTTATACATTTTGAATATTAACCCTTTCTCAGATATATGATTTGCAAATACTTTCTCCCGTTTCATATGTTGTCTTTTCATTTTGTTGATGATTTTCTTTGCTGTGCAGCTTTTTAGTTTGGTATAGTCCCTCTTGCTTATTTTTGCTTTTGGTGTCAGATTAAAAAAAATCACTGCCAAGCTTACCAAATAAATATGTTTTCTAAATTTTAGGGCAGTTTATTATTAGGATGACTAAGAGCCTGAGTTTGCCTGGGACTGTTGTAGTTTCAGCACTGAAAGTTCTGAGTTTCAGTAAACCCCACAGTCCTGGACAAACCAAGACATCTGGTAACTGTGTTTGTGATGAGGTAGTAGATAACTGATACACTTATGCACATGTTATTTCTCATGCATGCAGGTGTATCTTCATGATCGATTCCCAGGTCTAAATGGTAAATTCATCTAGAATTGTGTTAGATGTTTCCAAATTTCCTTTCGTAGGGATTGTGCTATTTCATACTCCCATCTACAGTGTGAGAGTGCCTGTTTCTCCATAGTCTCCTAACAGTTTGTTCTCATTATCTGTTTATTTGATAATTAAATTAATTTAACATTTGATTATATATGTAGGTGTATGCTGAATCACATTAGAATAAAGAAATACATTTAAACATTAATTAACACTTACAGAATTAAGTGCATGATTTTTACTTTGTTTGTTCCCACAAACTCTTTTCACTGAATTCACAAAAGGGAAACAGTGAACCTTACTGACTAGATAGTCAATCAGTCATGGGTCGCTCAACTGATGTGTGTATGTGCATCTTGTGTATGTGTCTGCGTGTGTCTGTGTGTGTCTCCTTGACCGTCCTCCCCCATAACTTGATTCCATGTAAAGTGTTAACTAAACTTGCAACTTCACCTTAATCTCTTGCTCCATCATGGGCAGAGTTGGCCCGAATGGCATGTTTAGCCTCAGTACTGGATTAGTGTACCAAAGGAGTGTGTGACATGGCAGGGGGAAGAGAAGACAGTGGTTTGAGTGGATCCTTTGTGACTGACTGCTAGCAGATTTGGCAAACTCAGATGTCTATAATGTCAGGCATTTAACTGAAGGGAACGAACATGGCTGGATTAGGAGGCTGATGAACTGGATAGCAAATGCCCTGTCCATACAGTCACCTCCAGCAGTGGTGAGGCCATGGAGGAATGCAGGCCAGTTTTACCATCTCAGTGTTTCAAGATAAACTGAAACTGCAGTTTTAGAGAAATATTTAATTGTGGCTTCTTAAAAAATAAAAAAGCCCCACAAAACAACAACCCACAATTTGCAGCAAGAACATGTCTATAGACCAGCTTTGGCCTCTGGGCTGCCAGTCTGGGGCTAGGAGAATGTGCAGAAGAAGGGGAAAATGAATCACTGTTTCCAGAACATCTATGGGCCATTGTTCTTCACCTGGTCCTGGAATTAATGTATTATCAACCTGATTTTCCTGATGAGGAAACTGAAGCGCAGGGAGGTTAGTAACTAGTCTAAGATCCTTTAACAGAATCGTGGCAGATCCCTGCCTGTCTTTAGACGCCTAAATCTCCATTCTTTCCACCTTACAAGTCAAGGTCAGTGCTCTCCCTGGTGTGAATGATTTTTCAGTTGTCCTCAGATGATGTTCCCGAGCTGAAATTAAAGTGCAATCGAAGTGACTCCCCATTCCTCTTAACTTTGTTGCCCAGTGGCGTAAGCCAGACAGACACATTTATGGTTACAATTGTTTGGGAAGTGTCCTTGGGGTGGTTCTGTGGGGCTTCACCTTAGTGTGTTCAGTGACTTCCTTTCAAATGGGAAGTGCATGCAACAAGAATTTTTTAGTTTTGATGTCCCCTGAACTGGTTTAAACCTCCCTTTTAAGAAGTATTATGAGGGTGAAGGGAATTCAAACGAGAGTAAAATTAGATTAGGAGCCCAGTGTAGACGAACTGTTCTGCTTTATGTCCTGTACCTGGCAGTGCTTGTGATCTTGTTTACTGTGCCTTCTGTTTATAGTTCTTGCCTTCCCCAAATTGCTCCCCCAGGACAGCCTGTGAGGTGGTGTGAATGGGGCTCTTGTAAACAGAAATGAGGCTCAGAAGGTTCAGGCCCGGGGGCAGTCAGTCCCACTGGCTGCAGGTCCTCTTATATTTTATAACCTGAGGAGGCTCTTTTATTCTTGTTTTTATCACTTTTTCTAACTATTGTTTTATAAGTCTGCTTTTAGTCACTTCACTCAGCAATTCTCCCTGCTCATTCCCCTCACCTGGGAGTTCTTTTTTCTTTTTTCAGATTTTGCATCTGTATACCTGTTTTGTAGATTTAATTGTGTTTTTAATGATCAAGAGAAAATTGTCTGAAGTGTTTAGAATCCAAGTAAGTCAGCCTCTACAATGCAAAATTACACAGTTTAGTAAGGAAGTGTTTTGATGCTCTTTGAGTACATTGAATACTAATATAAGAGCATGGGGGAATAGTACTTTGGCCACTACGGTACTTTTTTTTTCTGATTGAGAGCAAGTAACAGGGCTGGGTACTCTTTTCAGGCAGTTTTGGGGACATAGAGTGATGTGGCCTATAACTAACTTGTACCTTTCTATTCATTTTCAGTCTAACTGAAAAGAAAAAAAGTAAAGATTAGCAGATTAAAATAATAGAAACCTTCTATGAGAGCAACACATTTGTTCTCAAGAAAGCTAAAAAGGGGGGGGGGAGTTAAGCTATCTACAACTTTTCATTTTTAACTTTCTTTCTAGTTTTCGGTATCGTTTTATAAAGTTAATTAGATCATTAAATCAGTTAGGAATTGCTTTCAACTTCTAATAATAGACTCAGAAGAACAGTGGCTTTGACAAAATAAGGCCCTTTTGTACTTCCTTTCGTGTAGAACAGAAGCAAGCAGTCCAGAACTAGTACAGCAGCTCCATGGTCCTTAGGAACCCAGGCTCCCTCTGTATTTTTTTTGCTGCTCTATCTTTAGTGCATGAATTCTATGTTCAAGGTCACCTTGTTCTTGAGAGATGGCTGCTGGAGCTCCAGTCATCACTTCTGCCTTGTGAACATTAGGAAGAAGGAAAGGAGGTGAGTTAAGGCATTTGCATTCCAATTGAATCAACTTCTTTTGAAGACCTTTTCCTGCAACTTTCCCCAGTAATTTCTGCTTAAATTTCATTGGCCACCTGTATCTATAAGCGATGTTTGGAAATGTGGTTTGTCAGCTGGGCCCACTGCAGTGTCTAACTGTGTAGGTGTTTCTTCCTAAGGAAGAAGGGAGAATGGCTATTGGGTGGGCACGTAGCAGCCTCTACTGCAGTTGCTGTGGTTCTGCCTCTCCCTCTGGGCAGGTGTGATGGTGAAGGGGTAGGGAAACAATCCAAGCAACAGGCTACCTTGGTCAGTACAGTCCAAGAAAAATTCACACAGGGCCTGCTTCTTGTGGCCAAATTCGGCATGAGTACCCATGTCCTTATATTATCATATCATAGAATGTGTTGTATTCGTCACCTATGACTGCTATAACAAATTACCTGCAAACTTGGTGGCTTAAAGCGACAGAAGTTTGTCTTCTTATAATTCTGGAGGCCGGAGTACAAGATCAGTTTCTTGGAGCTGAAATCAAGGTAACAGGGCTGTACTCCTTCTGGGGACTCTAAGAGAGAGCCCATTCTTTGCCTCTTCCAGCTTCTGGTGGCGGCCAGCAGTTTTGAACTTGTGGCCGCATCACTCCAGTTTCTACCTCCATCTTCACGTGGCCTTCCCCTTTGTGCATCTCACAATTCCCTCCTTATAAAGGAACATGTAATTGTGCTTAGACAGACCCAGAGAATCTAGGGTGAGTTCCTTCTCTCAAGATCCTTAACTTAATCATGCCTTCTGCCATGCCGCATAAGGTAGTATTCATGCTTTTACCATATCAGGTAACATTCATAGATTCTGAAGATTAGGATGTAGACCTATCTTTTGGGGTCGCCATTCAGCCCACTATACATGGGGAATAGTTTATATCCTAAATTGCCTTCACTGGCATCTGTATAAATATTTTTCTTATTGATAACCCAGTTAAGGATAATTGGTTTTCTTCTAGATATATGAAAACTTATTATATAAATATGATCAAAATTATACAAAGAACCAGATATTTACCTTCCTGTCTTATAGACATCAAAAATTATTAAACTGACTTGTCACTTAACATGGCTTTATATTTTTGCCTCCTTTTTATTTGTTTATGTTGTTTTTTTCTCACTTTTTTAAAAAGTAAGGTTAACTGAGGTATCTTTTACATACAATAAAATTCACTCATTTTAGGTGTATAATTCTATAAGTTTTGAAAAACACATATAGATATGTAACCCCACCAAAGTCAAGTTATAGAATATTTCCATAACCCACCCCCAAAATTCCATTATGCCCCTTCATAATTAATCTTGTCCCTCCACCATACTCCCTAGAAACCACTGATCTTATTTGACTCCTATAGATTTTTTTTCTTTTCAACAATGTCTTAAAAATGGAATCATACAGTATTTAGCCTTTTATCTCTCACTTCTGTCACTTAAAATACTATTTTTGAGATTCATGCCTGTTGTTGCTTGTATGAGTAGTTTGTTCCTTTTTACTGCTGAATAGTATTCCAATATATAGACATACCACAATTTATCTAACTCCCAGTTGATATTCACTTGGTTTGTTTCTGGTTTTTGACAATTATGACTCAAGATAGCTATAATTTTATAGTTTTTAAAAATGTGAACATATATCTTAATTTCCTTTGGATAGATACCTAGGAATGGGTATTGCTAAGTTGTATGGGAAATGCATGTTTAACTTTCTACAAAATTGCTGAAGAGTTTCCCAAATTGGATATATCACTTTTTATGCCCACTGGTGCTCCCGGTGGTATACATCCTCACCAGCCCTTGGTAATGACAGTTTTTGTTTGTTTACATTTTAATAGGTGTGTTGTGGTATCTCAGTCAGATTTTAATGCACATTTCCCTAATGACTGATGGTTTTGAAAGTCTTTTTATGTGCTTATTTGCCATCCTTATCTATTTGATGAAGTGTCTCTTCCAATTTTTTCCCAAGTTTTAATTAAAGTTGTTTATTTTCTTATTATTAAGTTGGAAGAGTTCATTATGTATTGTGGATACCAGTCCACTGTCCAATATGCATCTTGTGCATATTTTCTCACAGTTTGTGGCTTTTCATTTTCACAGCTGTCTTTTATGCTTCAGAAACTTAATTTTAATAAATTCCAGCTTATCAATTTTTTCTTTTGTGGTTCCTGCTTTATTTGTCCTACTAAAGATATCTTTGTCTAACTCAATGTCTCAAAGGCTTTTTCTGAAGTCTGAGTTTCTCAAAGACTTTTTCTTCTAAAAATTCAGGCTTGAGATTTTACACTGAGGTCTGTGATCTATTCAGAGTCAATTTTTGGATGTGGTATGAGGTGTAGAGTGACGTTCATGTTTTTTGCATATGGATGTCCAAATTTTCCATCATCATTTGTTGAAAATCCTTTCTCCTTATACCTATGGCACCTTGGCACCTATGTCAAAAATCAATTGACCATATATGTATGGGTATATTTCTGGACTCTATTCTGTTCCCTTGTGTGTGTTATCTTTTCCTCAGTACCATACCATCTTGATCATTGTGGCTTTATTTTGAAAGTCTTGAAATTTTAATGTGACAGTTTTTACTGTGAAATAATAGGAAAAAAATGTATATTGCTCTCTGTCGCCAGATACTGGCATCGGGCTCCTAAAACCCTTGTAATTTCATAAGTGATAAGAGCACCAGAAACAGTTTTTATTCTAATATTTGGTCTTTGACTCTGGTTCCTGACACATGGCTCCTGAAGCCTGATGATTTCCTGAGTGATAAGAGTGTCTTTTGTTCTAATGAAGTGACTCTGGGTGAGCTTTTGGATGGCTTCTGGATAGGGGCTGGTCACCAGAAAGACCAAGCCATGATTAGAAGCTTGAAATTTTCAGTCCCACTCCCACTTTCCAGAGAGTGGAAAGGGGCTGGAAACGGAGTTAACGATTGATCAGGCCTATGTGAAGAAGCCTCCATGGAAATCTCTGAGAGCTTCCAAGTTGGTTGGTTGTACGTGGAGGTGCTGAGAAAGTAACACACCCAGAAAGGGGATGGGAGCTCTTTGCCCCTTCCCACATACCTCACTCTTTGTATATCTTCCATCTGGATGTTCATCTATATCATTCATCATATTTTATAATAGACTAGTAAATGCATTTCTCTGAGTTTTGTTAGCTATTTAAGCAAATTACTGAACCTAAGGAATAGTTTGGTGGAGCTCTGACTTTTAGCTAGTTGTTTAGAAGTACAGGGGACAACCTGGGACTTGTAATTAGCATCTGAACAGGGTGGGAGGTGCAGTCTTGTGGGACTGAGCCCTCAACATGTGGAATCTGGTGCTTTCTCCAGGTAGATAGTGGCAGAATTGAGTTGAACTATAGGACCCCCAGCTGGTGTTGCAAAGGATTGCTTGGTGTGAGCAAAAACCCACAGGTCTGCTGTCAGGAGTGTTATGAGTGTTGTAGTTGTGTGAGAGTAAAGGAGACATGTAAGAAGGGACTTGAGGTTTTCTAAATATCCACCTTTTTATTTTTCAAAAGTATTTTGGGTGTTTTGCTTTTCTATATAGTTCTACGTTTTGGTTTTTTGGACGGGGGAAGTAATGAGGCCTATTTATTTATTTTATTAGGTTTTTTTTTTTTTTTTTTTTTTTAATGGAGGTACTGGGGATTGAACCCAGGACGTTGTGCATGCTAACTAAGCATACACTCTACCACTGAGCTTTACCCTCCCTGCTTTATACTTTTGGAAGCATCTTGTCATTTTCTTCAAAAAAGCCTTGTGGGATTTCCACTGGATTTGCAATGAAATTATAGATTAACTTGGAGAGAATTGGCTTCTTAACAGTATTGAGTCTTCCAATTTCTGAACATATTTTAGATCTCCATTTATTTAGATCCTGTAAATCTGCTTAAAATTTAAATTTATGATTGTTCATTTTTTGTATATAGAAATTATAATTTTAAAAAATTAGCCTTGTATCCTGATATCTTGCTAAATTCATTGATTAATTCTAGTAGCCTTTTAAAAAAATTCTTTAGGATTTTCTACGTAGATACATATTTTCTGAGTGTAGAGGCAATTTAGTTTCTTCTGTTTCAATCTGAATGCCTTTTTATTTCTTTTGTTGCCTTAGTGTACTGCCTAGGACCTCTAGGAAGACAGTAAGGACTGGTAAGAGTGGACATTCTTGCTCTGTTCTCAACCTTCACGGAAAAGCGTTCATTCTTTCAACATTAAGTGTGTTATTAGCTGTAGGTTTTCCATAGATACCCTTTATCACTATGAAGAAGTTCCTTTCAATCCTTAGTTTGCAAAGAGTTTTTATTATGAATGGATGTTGAATATTTCTGTTTCTGTAGCTCTTGAGATGATGATGTGGTTTTCCCTACTTGGCTGATAGGATTGATTTTCAAATGCTGAACCAACTTTTCATTCCTGGGATGCGAAGGCCTTGTTTCAGCAACATGACCACATCAACCAGGCATTCAGTTCTGGTTTTTTTAATGTTATTTTTTATTGAAATGTAATTGATATACAATGTTATTTTCCAGTGTACAGCAAAGCGATCCAGTTATACATATACATAATATATATACATATATATTTTTTCAGATTCTTTTCCATTATATGTTATTACAATAAATTGAATATAGTTCCCTGTGCTATACAGTAGGTCCTTGTTGTTTATCTATTTTATGTATAGTAATGTGTATCTTTTAATCCCAAACTCTTAATTTATCCCTCCTCTGTCCTTTCCCCTTTGGTAACCATTGTTCGTTTTCTATGTCCGTGAGTCTGCTTTTGGATTGTAAATAAAATTTGTATCATTTTTTTTAGATTCCACATATAAGTGATATCATATGCTGTAATATATATATATATATATATATATATATATATATATGTATATATATATCCCACATCTTCTTATCCAGTCATCTGTCGATGGACATTAGACATTTAGCTTGTTTCCATGTCTTGGCTATTGTAAATAATGCTGCTATGAACATTGGGGTACATGTGTCTTTTAGGATTATAGTTTTCTTTGGATATATGCCCAGTAGTGGGATTGCTGGATCATGTGGTAAGTCTGTTTTTAGTTTTTTAGGAACCTTTATACTGTCCTCCATAGTGGCTGCATCACTTTACATTTTCACCAACAGTGTAGAAGGGTTCCTTTTTCTCCACACTATCTCCAGCATTTATTATTTGAAGACTTTTGAATCATGGCCATTCTGACTGGTGTGAGGTGATACCTCTTTGTAGTTTTGATTTGCATTTCTCTAATAATTAACGATATTGAGCATATTTTCATGTGCCTGTTGGCCATCTGCATGTCTTCTCTGAAGAATGTCTATTTAGGTCTTCTGCCCACTTTTAAATTGGTTTGTTTGTTTGTCTGTTTTGATATTAAGCTGTATGAACTGTTTGTATATTTTGGAAATTAGTCCCTTGTCTGTCATGTCATTTGCGATTATTTTCTCCCATGCCGTAGGTTGTCTTTTGTTTTGTTTATGGTTTCCTTTGCTGTGCAAAAGCTTATAAGTTTAATTAGGTCCCATTTGTTTATTTTTGCTTTTATTTCCACTACTCTAGGATCTGGTTCAAAAAAATATTGCTGCAATTTACATCAAAGAGTGTTCTGCCTATGTTTTCCTCTAGGAGTTTTATATAAAGTATCTGGTCTTACATTTAGGTCTTTAATCCATTTTGAGTTAATTTTTTTATATGGTGTTATGGAATGTTTTATTTTCATTCTTTTACGTGTAGCTGTCCAGTTTTCCTAGCACCACTTATTGAAAAGACTGTTTTTTCTCCATCATGTATTCTTGCCTCCTTTGTCATAGATTAATTGACCATAAGTGCATGGGTTTATTTCTGGACTTTCTGTCCTGTTTCATTTACCTATATGTCTGTTTTTGTGCCAGTTCCCTACTGTATTGATTGCTGTAGCTTTGGAGTATAGTGTGAAGTCAGGGAGTATGATTCCTCCAGCTGTATTCTTCTTTCTCAAGATTATTTTGGCTGTTTGAGGTCTTTTGTGTTTCCATTACAAAATCAAAATTTTTTGTTCCAGGTCTGTGAAAAATATCATTGGTAATTTGATAGGGATTGCATTGACTCTGTATATTGCCTCGAGTACTGTGGCCATTTTAACAACATTGATTCTTCCAGTCCAGAACATGGTATATCTTTCTGTCTGTTTATGTTGTCTTCAATTTCTTTCATCAGTGTCTTATAGTTTTTGGAGTACAAGTCCTTTGCCTCCTTAGGTAGGTTTATTCCTAGGTATTTTATTCTTTGTGATGCACTAGTAAATGGGATTGTTTCCTTAATTTCTTTTTCTGATATTTTGTTGTTAGTGTATAGAAATGCAAATGATTTCTGTATATTAATTTTATATTCTGCAACTTTACTGGATTAATTGATAAGCTCTAGTAGTTTTCTGATAGTTCTATTCTTATCTTTGCTAATTACACAGGTAATAAAGAGCAGTTCCTTTAATTGATCACTTTATTAATCAGTGAGTGTTTAAGAGTCTCAGCTCTGCCATTTACTATTTATTTGTATGACCTTTGGCATTGAGCCCCTTTCTCTATAGTAGCAAGGTGGGAATTTTAGTACTTTCAATAAAATGAGTCTGGTCATAATTGAATCATTGATTTCACCTCAAGGTACTTTTAATGATTAAATGAAACAAGAAAGGTAAAAATATTTTGTAAACCATAAAGTAGCATCCAAGAATATTGAGCCCTGTTGCATGGCCAGTAATCTAGGTCCTTGAGGGAGAAGGAATGTAAGTAATATATGGAACATAATTCTTGTAACAGAGGAACTTTACAAATTGGTGCTATTCTGCATGTGGTGTCATTACAGCAACTGTGTGTCTAGGATTTCCTGGAACTCCTCTCTCCCTTTGCAAATGTTGTGTGTCAGACATTGTGTCTTAATTTTTGGTTCAAAAATGTATTAATCACAGACATAGAGCCTGTAATTTAGTTTTGAAAGACGCTAAAGTCTAGTTGTGTGAATGTACTTTGGCTTTGGTGAGCCTGAAACAGGGATGTGTGTGTGTGTGTGTGTGTGTGTGTGTAATACATGTTTACACATATATTTTTAATTGGTAAAATGTTTTCTCTCCTTTCGGGAATGATATTCACATGATTTCATTTTTCTTTCATATGATATAAAGTTGATTTTGAATCAGCTAAACACAAAGGAATGCCTTGTCTGAAATGTTTTCTTTCTTCCTTCTTTCTAAAAAAATTTTTCACTTTCCAGAAACTTGATTCAGCCAAGTGAGAATCTTCAGTCTTAGCCAAAGGTTTGTTCCCAAATTGATACAATCCTATAGTCTAATTCTGAAAGAAATAATTCTTGCTGAAGATAAAGATTCTAGAAAAGAAAGCATTTTCATAAAGAAAACATGAAAATGTTGTTTCTGCAACACTAATGTGTTAGGCAGCAAGTCCAACCCATCAAAGTCACCCAGGCAAGGATACTGAAAGAGGAAGAGAGACACTTCTCAGTGGTGACTCCTTCAGCTGAGGTCCTGTGCTTGCTCTGAGGCAGAACCACAGGCTTAATTGATTTTCATAGGGACTGTGTGTGTGCCATGTCTTCTCAGACATAAGATTTTAAAGCAGTGAATCATTAAAAACAAACTACTTGTGTGTCAACTTCTTCCCGGTCATTTCTGGGGTAAACAACAAGCAGAAACTTCCTAAGTTGTGTTTCCAAGGGCCTGTTGATCTGTCTGTATCCTGCATAAATATAAAACCAAACACAGGAACTTCTAGCCTCAGGGACTCCCACCAGGATTCTCAGGCCTCCCTGGGTGAAGATTCTGGAAATTCGATGGGGAGGCTGAAAGAAATCGGGCTAGCGCTCTTCTCTATTCTTGCCCACCCCCCCTTCTTCTGTCCTCTTCTACCATTGAGGGGCCCTCTGCATCCTTCCCTAGGGAACCTGTGGGTCCCTGGATGGGCTAGTGTTGAAGGCCAGACACCCCCTACCCCACCATGCAAACCTGTACTCTCCTCTGACTCTTCCCAAAGGCCAGGTGGGAGTGGTGAGACCCAGATCATCTAAATACTGAAAAAAAAGTTTTCTTACTTGATTCACTGAGTAGATAAGGAGTGTGCAAACTGACAAAAAGTGCCCTGGTTAGGCCTAATCATTCCTGCTCAGGTGCTGGAAGTTGGGATAACAGAGAAAAGCTTGTGTTGAATCTGGATCTGGTGGGGTTACCCCTCCATCATTGCCAGGCCTGGATTCTACCACCTAGATATACTTTCGGGTACACATGTTATCAATGAAAGAAATGAGACCAAAGTGCCCCTGCCCACCTCCCAAAGGCCCTTGGCTGCTGAGATTCTCAGCTGAGGTGTGGGGGGAGGGTGGAAGAACCTCCTGGAGGCTTTGTAGACTACACACTCTCAGAGCTTTTCTGCTGTGGTCCCCTACTAACTCCCTCATTGAAAATCATGGCCTGAGTGATTATATAGAAATGGCCATAGTTTATATAGAAAAGTGATGCATCCCTTAGGTGGGGTTAGGGGTGGGATGGAAAAAAATTGAGAACAACTGTGCTGGTGGACTTTATACTTTTGTGAGCCTGTGATCTTATCCTGATTTGCATGGCTAGACTAGCCTATCCTCTGGGTGAGTCAGGTTCGACCAGAGAAGCAGAACCAGGGGAAGACAGCTATTACAAGGAATCGGCCTACATGATTGTAGGAGCTGAAGTCGATGGGCAGGTTGATCTAGGAGGGAAGATCAAGAGCAGATGGGGACCCCAAAGGCACAGGCTGAAGCTGTGACAGGCAGGCAGGAATGGAAGTTCCAGTGAGGGGAGAACACTTGAACACCCAGATGCCATTGGTGTGCGGCTCAGGGAATACCCACGCCCCCTTTAAAGGGCATCCACTGGTTAAGTCAAGCCTACCAAGATAATTTATTTAAAGTTTATTAAGGACTTTAATTAGATCCACAAAATCCCTTCATAGCAGAGCTTAGATTAATGGATTCTTTAAAAATTGAATCTAGGACTTTGTGTGCACCAAGCATGCACTCTACCTCTGAACTGTACCCTCACCCTTTAGATTAGTGTTTGATTGCATAACTGGGAAAAGGTGTGCATTTGCTGCGAAATGGCTGCTCCTTTCCCTTCTGTCCTTGTAGTTGAGCCTCGCCAATTTGACATGTCAAAAGCCATCACTCATTCCTTCCCTCCCCTCCTTCCTTCCTAAAGAGTTCCAAAACTTTTTTATTTGGGACTTGGAATTCAGGCATTTCCAAGGTGCAGATTGGATTTTTAGAACACTTTTTGTTGGAAAAATTCATGCCGTAAGCTAGAACTCTGTCAGCCTGTGTCCTCTGTGTCAGAGTGCTTCTTTGGCATTTTCCCTCCATCTCAAGATGCCTGTTCATCCTTAGACTCAAGGCACTGGCTGCCCTGTATGCTACCTGACCCTGAAATCATTCCAGGCTGGGCTGTCAAGTCCAGGAGCATGGCAGGAAAAGATTGGTGCTACTGGAGAACGAACCAGCAAGCACTCAGAGGAATGACTTTAATATCGAAATCTCTCCACTCGCCAAATCTGTGCATATAAAGCAGCCACAACAAATGGGGCTGTAAACAATGCCAATTGTGCTGACTTCACAGCACACAGAGGCAGCAGCTTTTTAAATTCATTTCAACAAAGGGATGAATCAAACTTGTTGGCAAACAATCCCACATTGTCTTCCCTCTCTCTCTCCCAAGTGGGGCAACATTCTCTGGGCTCCAGGAAGCATTAAATGCTTGGGTGCAAAGCTCTGTGGGACAGTCAATGGGTAAATGCCAGCTACCCCAAGGTTCAGAATTGCTTGACCCTCAATCTGAATATGTAAGAACGAGACAGAATTAAAACCTTCCATCCAAGTAATTTTCATCTTGGGAAAATCCTTTTATCAACAAGCAAGTCCAGAGTTCTGCCCCGGGGTGTGTATGGAATGTCTGTCAGATTATACAGCTCAGTGCTCCAAACTGGGAGCCCATTTGCCTCTTTTTCTCTCCTCAGTGTTTAGCTGATGTGATTACATGTTTGTGTGATTACAGTCTGTTATTTGCCATAAGATAATAGGGGGGCCCAAGCAACTTGAGTGCAGGAGCTGAAAACGCACTGATCATTTACTTTAATGGCTGCACAGCCTTGGAAATGATCAGAGGGTTCAGAATCCTGTGACAGAGTAGCTGATCTTGGGCCTCAGCATCCAAGAGCAACTTGACCTCCGAGTTCTCCTCCTTGGCAAAGGTGTATCTTTAATGGGGAAAAGAAGCTTCTTTCCTCCTAATGCTGGCAGAAGCACCCAAAATGCTCCCTGTTCTTCCCTCTTTCCCTCTGTGATATTAGAGAGAGATGGGCAATTTTTCTTTAAAGGACCAGAGAGTAAATACCTTAGACTTCGTGGCCTGTAAGGTTTCTGTTGCAACTACTCAACTCTGCTGTTGCGGCATGAAACTCAGCCACAGACAGTATGTAAATGACCAGGGGGGACCGTGTTCCAATCAAAGTTTATTTATGGACACTGGAACACTTGAATTTCATGTAGTTTTTAAATGTAAAATATTCTTTATTTAAAAATGTAAAAACCATTCTTGGCTTATAGGCCGTCCTAAATTAAAAGAGGCAGCAGAGCGTAGATTTGGCCCAGGGCTGTAGATATGGAACCTTGTCTTAGAGCATCTTCAGATGCCACATAGAATTTGGAAGAAGAGACAGCTTTGGTGCTCCTTCTAGCCTTAAGTGTCTGGCCTTTGGTCAGAAGCCCTCAACCTGGCCTGCAGTACCTCAACCTTGGTTTTCTCATCAGCTCTCCGGAGTCACCCTTAATTCCCTCCCAACCCGATGTAGGAATGAACTAATGATGGAAAAGTCCTCAAAGAACCATAAATTCCAGTTCAAACGTCCTCTTTATTTCAAGCTCCATTTTTCTTATACTTACTGTGCTTTTGAAACATTCTCTTCCTCCTTGGCCACCTGTACCAAGAGACTTGGTTCTGAGGATGGTAGTCGTTTCCGTGAGATAACCTTGTCACTTAGATTTTGAAGTGTGAAAAGTCACTGTGTGTCAACATGCTGACGGGCCATTGGAGGCTCTGCAGGTCTGTTTCATCCAGGCTGAGTGCCCAGCGGAGCCCACTTAAAAGTTTGTCTTGTCCATTTTGTTGCATAGAAGGAAACCTTTTCTCAGATGTCTTTTCATTTTTACTGTGATATATTGCTTTCATGATGCTTTAAATGAAAGAAGTATTTTTGAACATCTCTGTGTCAGACCTGACTCTCTCTTGAAAACATAATAAGCTCTTTGGATAACTTTCCTTGTGAGAATTTAACCACAACTTGTAATTTCTGTTTTCTTTTGATCTGAACAAACTTTGCCATACTTTTAATTTTGTTACCTCTCCTCTGAGGACTTCAGACCCCCACGACCTCAAATAAAAGGTCAATATATAGAATAAGAAGAGTGACAGTAGGTCACAATGGGTCCCCTTTTGCCTTTGTCTGCATTGATTCTGTCCTTACAAAAGAGCTGGGAGATAAGCTTAGGACATTTTGTCATCCTTTTGGCAGAGAATAGGACTGCACCAGCACTGGGCCCTCCCAGATTTTCTTTGGCAAAGGAAGAAAGAAGGCAATAGTTATATCCTTTTAAATTCCCTGAAGCTTGGAAAGGATTTTGAAGTACAGTTTAGAGTAAATTAGATTGAAAAGCATAGATAGTGTCATTCTTCCCTCAGATGACACATGGCCTCTGAAATGCTCAAAAGTTTTATCAGCCACGTGCAAAACTTCAGCAGGCAACCACGCCCTTGTCTCTCAGTCTGTCCAGTTTACACATGAAGCAGGGTCCAAGGCCCAGCAGAGCCGCCTGAGAGCCGGGGAGTGGTCAGCAGCCCCAAAGAAATTCTCTCCCTGAGCTGTTCTTGCTGTTAATGGTTGTTACCTGTTCAGGGCCATTCTCAACACAAAGCAAGTCACTTTTCTGGGCTCCACTCACAGGTGGAGCCCTCCCTCTGGGCTAGGAAGCACTATGCTGGAGTGCAACACAATTTTTCCCAGCCCACAGGGAAGGAGTATCATTGGGGTTTGGGATTTCATAGCATTAACTACGAATTTGTTCTTCAGTTTCATTTTCACCTGCAAATGGGGCATGATGCCTCCTGCAGCATTAACCTTGCCACAGAGGAACTCAGTGGCACAGGATGGCAGCTGTAGGCCGGCACCCCTGTTCTCTCACATCACCTGCTGTCTCTACCTGCAGGAGGCTGTCATCATGCTTTTACGTCTGCCCACTCTCTCCCCAACACAAGCATACGCACCCATGCACACACACGTGCACCCTCACATGCAATTTCATAATTTCCCATACAAGACCAAGAGCAAGGCATACAGATTCCTCACAAACTACACAAAGCACGACCGCATCTAGATGTGCAGGTGGCAGGAAAGGCATCCTTCAGTGCTCAGAAGATTGAGTGCACCCTCAGTCCTTCAGCCCCAGGCAGGCCTGTTCCTCTGCCTGCTGGACAGATTAATTGTTGTAAGGGTAGTTTGCCTTTCTGTTCCCTATCCCACCTCCCATCTAGGAACAGAATGATTGGTTCCATGTAAGATGTGAAAAGCATTCACTTTTTACATCAGCTATGAGTCGAGTGATAACCATATGCCAGGCACAAAGCTACAAGGAAAGGATGGAGTGATGAGAAGAAAAATATGTTACTAACTAGGTATGTCACTAACTAGGTTTGTCACTAACTAGCTGTGTGACCTTGGGCAAGTCACTGAACTTCTCTGGGACTGGACTGCATTTCTAGTATTGACTCTTTCTCTGATAGGCTAAGAAGTCAACAGAAATGGGGGAGGAGGAGGGATGGACAGCTTAGCTGTCAGGGGCAGAAATGGCTCCTCAGGGGGTTTTCTGCTTGGTGACAGTACTGTCCAGAGGGAAGAATAAGAAAACAGTAACTAAGATAGCAGCTACCTGAACACAAGGAGGAAACAGCCCACTGTTAGGGGAGATCACTAGAAGTCAAAGTCCCCTTCAAAAAGGGATTATCGCTCCTTTCAAAATAAGGAGCTCTCCTGCCACGTGGATCATTTGCAGAAGGAGGAAGTTCCCTTTGACTTGTTGCCTTGGTCCTGTGTCCCTTCATGGAACAGACCGAGGGATCTAAGTCCCTTTCAGTAAGTGGGTGCCTGTTCAGTTTGGGGAGATGAAGAATGTAAGTGGAGTAGAGGAGGAAAAGCGAAGGTCTTGAAGTCACTAAAAGCAGCTTGTGTCACACTCTTTGATGTCTTGGTGTGTCTCTGTTTCCTCATTTTTAAAAAAGGAGCTGATAGAATTCTTCATGTTTGTGTAATGATTTATCCTTTTCAAAGCAGCCTCATATGTTTGCTGATTTCATTTCACCAGGAAGGTAGATAGAAAGGAAGGCAGGTATTAATTTGCCCAAATCCTTTGATGTGGACTGTTCTGTGAACAAACCATCTATGAGAGCCTTTTGGACTAGGATCCTAGTCTGTCTAAGGTGTCTTTTGAATTGATGTTTTAGGAGACCTTCAACCTTGAGGTCCTTCAAATTTAGAGCAGTTACAAAGGTGGTTGCTATAAACATCATTGGTCATACTCAACACAAGCTTCCAGTTCTACATAAAGCATGAACTGGACCTACCTCTAGGGAGCGGGTCACTCTATTTCTCATTACTGGCACAATCAGCTCTTGAAGGCATTAAACATTACTGAGGCAGGCCTGGGGGGTTCTAGGTAAATTGAGCTAGTATTTCCCAGGTGCTTGGCTTTATAGATAAAGCACCTAGTGAATAAGTGTTTGATTCTTCCATCTACTTGTCTCTAACCCTTCAGAATGAACATGAGAATGAAAAAGCAATTTTTTTATTCATCTCAGTAGAGTTTTGAAGGCTTCTTGCTGTATTGTGCATTGAAAACCTTCATTAGTGATGCAAGCACTTCAGAAGGCAAGGAGTGACTCATGCAAGGTCCAAAAATAGTACTGAGGAAAATTGCTTTTATGTAATTCTTTCTCAGAATGTCACACTGTGAATACTTATCATCTCAGCAGAAACACACAGGAAAGATGGCATCTCCTGGGGCCTGCAGGGATGCTCTATCTCTCCGAGCCATGTCACGCCTCCCAGGCCTCTGAGAGTCACTAGTAACTTGAGGGCAGCTGCTGAGGCACAACAGGGGAGTGAAAAAGTGAAGGGAGGCCTAAGAGGTGACTTCTAAGTTCAGTTTCAAAAGGAAAAAGCACATATGCTCCAAAGAGGTGACATTTTGGTTTATTTTTTGGTTAGTTTTATTTTGCTTCCAAATATAGACTCTTAATTTTTTTCCCAAATAATTGTGATAAAATATACATACCATAAAATGTATCTTTTTAACCATTTTAAGTGTATAATTCAAAGATATTATTACATTCACAGTGTTGTACAACCATCACCACCATCCATCTCCAGAACTTTTTCATCTTTCCAAATTGAAATTCCATACCCCTTATACAATAACTCTCCATCCCTCATCCTCTCAGCCCCTGGCAGCCACCGTTCTACTTTTTACCTCTATGAATTTTTATACTCTAGGTAGCTCATGTAAATGGAAGCACACAATATTTGTTCTTTTGTGATTGGCTTATTTCACTTAATGTCTTCAGGGGTCATCCATGTTGTAGCATGTGTCAGGACTTCATTCCTCTTTATGACTAAATTATACTCCACTTTACATATATATCACATTTTGTTTATCCATTCATCTGTTGACAAACTGGGATTGCCTCTACCTTTTGGCTCTTGTGAAGAATGCAGCTGTGACCATGGGTGTACAAATATCTGTTTGAATCCCACTTTCAGTTCTTTTGAGTGTATATCCAGAAGTGGAATTGCAAAAAATGGACTCTTAAAAATGGAAACAAAAGATCCTGAGGGAGTAGGTCATAGAGTTTATACTATCAACACTGTGGAAGAGAAGGTGCAGAAGTGGATGATCCAGGATTGTAAACGTGGAAGTATTGATGGAAGGAGTCGCACAGACAGGGTGAGGAAAGTGAAAAGGTTGGGCTTGGTCTTAAAGAAGCTTTAGCTATTGGCCAGTTGAGGATTAGATCTTGAGATTCTCCTTAGGTAAGGTTGTAGTCAGCTTAGAGGGGGCCCTGGAAAGCTGAGACAGGGCCAGCCCCTCCTGCAGCCATTCCAGTGCACACCATCGGGCATCCATGCAGAGGAACCATGCCAGCTCTTCTCCCATCTGCTGTTGGTGAAGCCCTGCCCTGGGCAGCTCTACCCCTTGTCCAGTGATGATTCAGCACCAAGGGTTCTGCTGGTTCTCCCATGTGAGAAATGGGGATGGTCCCAGAGTGTTCTGGGCTTCAAGCTGCTCTGGGGTAGGAAGGATGGGCACATTTCCTACATTTAAAGGAGCCTTGGGAGCCAACTCAGACTCTGGGGTTTAACACAGGGCTCCTAAGGGGTCCCCCGCAAAGTGGCTCTGCTGTGCACACCCTCTGGGCTGTGAAAAGCCTTTGGGGGAGAGGGCAGATGAAATGAGAACAAGCTTGGGAATCATGGCAAAGGCTCAGGATGGTCACCATTGATGGCCTGGAATGATCTGACCTGGTACCAGGACCTTCCCTGCTTGGGACAAGCCCAACCAGTACCCCGGGGACGTGCATTTTTGTTCCATGCTGCTTCTCCCATTAAGCAATGTCTGCAGCACCCCCAGATAATGACCACTCTTGGAAAGATTAGCATTCTACATACTTGGTTAATTTTTTTTTTTTATGCAACTGGTGTTCTGCTCTTTCCTAGAATCTTTGCCTCTCTAAGGACTAGTCCTTACTCTTGCAATGTGAAGACAGAAAGGGATCCAAAAAATATTGGTTCACAGTAATTTTCAATTAGCACCGTTAGCCAAGTGATAAAGATACATCACATGCTCCAAAGTTCTGTGAGAGCCCACCCAGATCCCTGCTTTGTTGTCTAAAAGGGCCCTTCACAATCAAATGGCTTCCACTTTGGGCCTGGATTTCAAGAGGATTTATTAGCCAGGGGCGAACAGGGTGTCTGGCCCCATGACAACTTGGAAGGTTCACCATTGATTTGGAAAGAATGTCAGCCCATGTTCTAATAGAGAGAGGGAAAAGGGGACGGAGTCCTCAGCTGAACACTAATGAGACTAAGATGAAATTGCTTCAAAAAGATGTCCAGTCAGCAGGGCATGTGGTGGATGGTTCGAGTATGGAGGGTCACACCTGGGAGGGGACTGACAGGGATAAAAGGGACGCTTGCTTTAACAGTAGCCAGGTAGCTCTCATCAAAACGTCCTTTCCCAGAATTAGAAAAAGTCAATCTGTGTATAAAACAAGGATGCTCTTGTTTAGTTGCCTAGATCTGTTATATTTTTCCCCATGGCCCCTTTAGATTTGAGTGGCAGCAGAAGACACTTTTTTATGTAAGTATCTTGGAGCTGAGATCATAAATAAACAAAAAGGGTAGAAATTTCTTTGACTGATTTACAAAGCAGTGGAAAAAATTCTGCTTAGGAATCGAGGGAAATGGAACAGAGCTTTGGCTCTGCTGCAGCTTTGGCTCTTCAAAACTTGAGATATTATTTTACTCATTGGGCTCTCTGCTTTCTCATTTTCTAATAGGGTAGGAAGGCAGGAGGTGGCTGGGTTAGGTATCTTTTGTTCATGATCCAGAGGGCTTCAGAGGTCTTGTGAACCCTCCAGGGTAGTTTGCAGTGTGTGTTATCTTTGTGCACATGGGCATTTTTTCTGTGGAAGGCTCATTGCTTTGGTCCTCTTCCCTAAAGTGGTCCAAGACTTCCCAAATGTTAAGAACTCCTGAACTGGATCCCTGAATATCTTAACAGTCTTTGAATATGGTGTCGTACATCTGTGACTCTAAAGTTAATCTGGTGTGTTCTGCGAGGGGGCTGCGATGGTTTTGCCTTTATATCTATTAGTTTTCATTGTAACGTGAGAACAGTTGCAGGGACGTACTCTGTTTCCTGGCCTTGGCTGGGCTTTCTAAGGAAAAACAAGAAGTTGGAAATACTTAGCCCCTCTAGTCTCCCCAGTTCCTGATTGTGCCTGTTCATGCCAGCCTTGAAGTCTCAGACAGCTCCACTGTGAAGCCCAAGCAGCTTTCTGCCCCACATCTTTGCTGCTGGGTCCCTTTCACCCTCGCTCCAGCCCTCCACCCAGATATGCCTGTTTGACATCCATCCCTGTCTTCAAATGATGGACTGTAATTGAAAAGCTAAATGGGCAGTACCCTCAGGATACCCTCTCCCTCTGGTAAAGGAACATCTACTGCTGAGTTATTAAGCTCTGCACATGCAGAAGGAGGGAAAGATGGAGGAATGTGTGCTTTTTGAAGGAGAGAGTTCCTGGGCTAGAATGTCATCCTGGGTGAAGTTGCTGGGAACACCCACAGAAATGGCACATCAGACCATTCTGCCCACAAGCATTTTAAAAATCAAAATGCAATCAAATGATCCTCTGTTTGACATACACAAAATTCACTGTTTCAAAGCACTTTCATCGTGATTTTTGTTCCTTTAGATTTCTTGTTCCAAGAGTTTTGCCCCGCCCAGCAGGGGATTACTGAATATTCTGAGAAAAACTGTGTCTCCTGCCCTGAGTGTGACCCTTTCAGTGTGTGGTATGATACAGGGGTGGTCACAGACAGAGCATGGACTTCTTAATAGGAGTAGGGGGCGGGGGTGTTGGGGTGGGTTGGGGTGTCTGTATTACCAACTGCTGTTCATCAGACATCATTCACAGCTTTCGTTTCCTTCAATTGTGGGAAAACTGTGGTTTCCCTGAAATGCCATCTCGGATTGTCCAATTCTAAGGCATGGGGTGAAGTGAGCTGACAAGGAAGTTGCTAGGGCACTGCTGTTCAAGGCGAGCTTGTATCTGCTCTGGGCAAGTTGGGAAAACACGAGTGAGACCTTGCCATGTTGCTTACCAGTGCTCTGGTATTGTTTCCAGAGGACAGAACATTCAATCTAACCCATTTGACATTATGAAAACCATGAAATTTCTTTTCTTTCTTTTTTTTTTTAAAAACAAAAGCTCTTCTTCATCTAAGGCGTATTAAATATAGTTTTTTTAAAAGGAGAATTATTTTCTGGATACACAATTATGGTTTCAGTTTTACACAGGTTATCCTTAGTGCTTCAGGTGCGTATCAACATGAATGCATGTGACCACACAACGCAGCGCATGTGGGACGCATGTCAGTGATTCTGGAGACCTAGACCTGTTCATCATTTCCCTTCTACTCACTTTCTCTTTCACCTGCTTTAGTATTTTTTCTAGAACATTCTAAGAAAGAAAATGTATAGAAACATTTCCATTTGCATCACCTCTTACCAGATCCCTGTTGTGGGATGAGGTTTAACTCTTGAACAGGAGCCCTTTGATGGCTCAAAATTTGATGTTCAGCAATTACTGCTTTTGAGAGCTCCAAGTACACCCAGCATTGCAGTTTTTAAAACAATCGCCTCTTTTCTCTGGTTTCTCATCTCATTTGGCTCCCATCGAGACATGAGACAGTCCTCTGTTTCTGTTTAAGTAGAACAACTGACATTTATGGCCCAGCTGGAAGGAGAGAGGTGGGTTGACTGATTCAAGCTTTCATTTTTTTTTCCCAGCTGAAAATGTGATATGGGTTTGCTGTATGTTTGTTTAATCTTAATTCAGGCTCCTCTATAAAAATCCTGGTGGGAGAAAGAAAGCAAAGCTTCAGCATATGTGTTGAACTTGGAATAAGAAAGTTTAATCCTTGCAAAAAGTGTTGTATCAATTGCCTATTGCAACTAATCACAGTATATTCAGACAGTGGCAGGAACATTTTATTTCCCATTTTAATATTCAGTTCACACAATCATGTATTTAAGTGACCGTCTGAGTGCATTTTTTCCCTGTTTTCCTTAGGCCTGTATTTCTTTTATTTGACTGAAACCCTAGTGGCTTATATGAAGTAAACCAGATGTTTTCCATTTACAGAAGGTGCACCTGCCAGAGCCTGAGCAGGTTTGCTGGTTGCCAGCTGTTAGCTCGTATTCTCAGCATCAGTATATATTTTACCTGCAGGGAACAACTAAAAGGCTCCATTTATTGGGCACTTATGTGCTGGGTCCTGTGCTACATGCTTCAGGTTTGTTAGCTGATTTACTACTTATGTGATCTTATGAAGTGGGTCTTCTTACTTCCCCATGACTTTATTAAAGAGAAAACTGAAGATCAGAGAAGATACACAACTTGTCCAAGGTCACAGAGATAGAAATTAGAAAGCAAAACTGGGATGTTTGACTGTAAATCATTATTACATTATATCCCTTTGACTCAAATGTCAGTTGGGCGCCACCCTCCTGCCATTTCAGATATGAAGAAACAAGAAACTCACCCCCAGGCCAGAAATGTGAGGAAAGTCCAACAGCATCTTGTGAGTTCCTGGGAACATAGCTTCTTGTTGTTCAGCTTCGTGATTAGGAGCATGGGCTGTGGAGGACGTGTGATTACACTATCTGTGCCCCAACTTCTCAACTACAGCATGGAGTTAAGAATGGTTCCACCTTCACAGGGTGGTTGTGAGGATTAAACTAGTCCATCCCTGCCAGCGCACAGTAAGACTCAGGGTCTAATGATTACTCTGGATGCTACTTAGGGCTTGGGCCTCTTCTTCTGCTAGATAAATTCAGTTTACAGAGGGTCTTATCGTTAGCTATCTGGGTCGCACCCCCATGTCAACCCCAACATAGAACTCAGTCCTTTTGATTTCCATAAAACTACCCCTATTTTTCCAACCCCCTTTGTGTGTGTTTATTAGGTTTTACCAAGGGCTCTGGAGGAATTGGAAGGGAATTTACATCTTCAGTTCTCAGAAAAGCATATAATCTCAGTTGAATGTTGGATGTGCTTTATCTTAAAAAGTCCACGTTGTTCATGTCACAGCTGTTGTTGCCTTGTCTCCTGCTAAACCTTGTTCTCACAGCCTTTCACTCTACCTTATTAAGATGTTTATATTATGAAACAGTTTCCTAAAGAGAATCCTGGAGCTGACTTTAAGGTAATTTCTTTTTTGACTGTGACACTGATTTCAAGGAAGGGAAGCATTTTTTGTTGTTGTTGGTCTCCTGTTTTTCAACCTCCCTGCCTGCCTTCCTTCCATGTTTCTAAACATAAGAGAAGTACTGAATTCACTGATTAACTATTTTCTAATATCAAGAAAAATATATTGAAATGTTATTTTGTCTCTCTCCAGTGCTATTGACTTTTCAGAGGATCCTTCCTTTTTCTCCCTGTTCCCTCTTGGAATAGCTCATTGATGGTGCTCACCTTCTCGCTGTCACCCAGACTGAGCGTGGCGCCCCTCGGGATCTGTTACCTGAGAGCGAGTTGTGCTCTCTGCTTTGCTCAGGGTGCTATCTCCCATGCTGGCCCTGTGGTCGCTGGAGCAGGACAGCTGGTTAGGGACAGGATATGCCTCTAGACTGCCTCCCTCTCCTCAGTGTAGGAGCTTACTTCCTCAGCAAAGCTGGGAACAAGCAAAATGGCAGTAAGTGGCTATAGCAAGGGGAAAGCTTGGGCGAAAAGAGCGGACATAACCAAAGCTGGGCTGAGCCAGGGGAAGTATGGTTAATTTAAAGTATATGTTTGTGAAAGTGTGAGTGTGCAGACACACATATACATTTATATAATTATTTTTCTAATTATATAATTAATGCATAGAAAATAATTTTGGCCAGGAAATTTGGAAAATATGGAAAACACCCCAAGTAGATAAATGAAAATATCCCTAATTTCACCATCCAGAGAAATCTCTGCAAAACATTGCTATATTTCTTTCCAGTTGTCTTTCTGTGGCTACACATGTGCTGCATATATAACATCTATTTTAGATCAGAGAGGATTATACCTGGTCATTATCGACAACTCTATTTAGGCGAAGTCAGAATCAAAGTGTTTTTTGTCTGACACAGGGACTAACTCCCTGGCTTTCTCTGACCTTTACAGTGTTCTCAGAGCCTGTGCTCCTTCCCAGTGAGCTCACCATTCAGTTTAATCTGCTCAGCTCAGTCACATGAATCTCAGCATTTGCATTTCTGCTCACCCTCTTTCAGAATGCTTTCTTGACTCTTTGGTTAAATCTAAACAGCATCAATTCTCTGTACCTCAGCTGGCCCCATCTGGAGCATCATAGCCAGGGGTACCAACTTGCTAAAGTTTTTACACATGGATAAGCTACAGGAGACATCTGTTCCTTCACAGGTGCCTATGAAATGGATCATTTCAGCATTCAAAAGCAAAGCGGTATAATATTAGACTTGGAGGTATAAGCCTAGATAGACCCAATTTTATCGTCTGCAAAGTGGGATATTAAAAGTGAGCACTGGACCCAGGGTTATTCTAAGGATTCAGTGAGATAACTTGGGAAGTATGCTCAGCACAGTGCATGCGATACGGAGAGTACTCAGTTTATAAATATAATAGTTCACCAACTTCATGACTGTAGAACAAAGTAATATATAGTGTTCAAGTGACATTTTTCCAACGTGAAACATACAAGATGAAACTTTCCTGCAAAAAGTAACTAACAAGGAGGATGAGTTGATGGAAGTCATGTAGTAGCTACTTGAGTACTTCCTTCATTCCAAGCACTTCACAGCACAGCTTTCATTTAATTTTTACTGCAGTCCTGGGAAGTGGATACCACCATGTTGTCCATTACAGTATCTGAACTCCGAAAGCAAGTCAGCTTAAATGATAAGAAAATTCATCCTCTCTTATAGCAGGAAGTCCAGAATTAGTACAGTGTGCAGAGTTGGTTGATTCAGTGATCTAAAATGCTGAGTGCAATTTGTTCTTTCTCTCTCATCTGCCACCCCTACATTGGCTTCACTCTCAAGCTAGAAGCAAGATGGTGGCAATAGTTTCAGATATCACAGCCAAACAGCAAAGTCCAGAGTGAGATCATCTCTTCATGTGTCTCTCTCTTAAAAGCGAGAACAATTTCCCCAAATGTCTGCTTCAGATTTTCTTTTACATTTTAGTGTTCAGAATTTTGCCTGTTTCTGAATCAATCATTAGAAAAGCACATATAATAATTCTTAGATTAGTCAGGTCTACTCCTAGAGTTAAGGATGGGATTAGCTGCCCTGAAGCTCATGCCTGCAAGAGAAAAGGTGGATACTCGGCAAAACTGGGGCCTTGTTAAGAAGGAAGAAGGGATGCAGGGTTTGTACCTGATTGCATCCATATTAAAGGATCATCCTTGTTTTTCAGATGAGGAAACTAGCGATCACAAAAGCTTAAGTAAAGTGTCTGATGTCCTATGGCTAGTAAAGGGCCGAGATAAAATTGTAATCCATGGTTCATCTGACTCTGGTGATTACACATCTCTATAAGAGGTAAATATATAGCTGTCCTGTGTCTTTGCAAATATTCCGGCCATGGGAGTGAATTTGAGGCAAGATTCTTTAAGGAGATTGTAAAAGCTTGTGGAGTAACTGAGCTTGATACTTCGGAGTAAGGAATGCTGAGAATGCTGTGCGTAGCCATGTGATCTGGCACAGAGCCAGAAGTGGGGTGGTGCCTCCTGAGAAACAGTGGAGGTGAAAAGGTTAATCCTTCAGCAGTGACAGGTCATTCAAAGAACACAGGGAGTCTTGTGCCGGAGCCCAAGCTGTGGAAAGGATATCAAGACAGAAAGTAGTGTCCCCATCACATATCGATGATGTTTCAGTGCTAACTCCCAGACCCTGTGTTCTTCATGGATATTTCCTTGGCTGTTCATCGTGAGATCAGACAGAGGTAAACAGCCTCCTCATCAGTATACGTGCTGAGAAAGAGAATCTGAAGGAGTCACAATTTTGCCTGAGGCCCCAAAGATAGAACCTGAGTTCTTCCATGACCAGGTGCTCCTGCCACATTCCTATCTCTCCACCAGCCCCATCAGCTGCCCTCGCTTTATGTGCTCCTGGACTCCATCCTTGACCTTCCCCTCAATTTGTGTGCTCTCCTTGACTCTGTTTTTAAAGATTGCCTGAATGCCAATGATATTTAGGTCTGTGTTTCAGATGCCCAGCTTTTGCCTAAACTTCAGAACTTGATCCCAACGACCTATAGGCACCTTCATTTGATCACTTCAGAGGCTCCTCAAACTCAGTATGTCCAAATATGTTCATATCTTCCCACACCTACCAAACCAAAATAAGAATGTTTGTTTCTATTCCACAGTCTTCTGAATCAGAATCACCATCCAGCCCATAGTGCAAGATGCAGTCCTTCAGATTATTTTGACTTTGACAGCTGACATCTCAGGATACCATTTCCTGCTGGTTCTACTTCTCTGATCCAACCATCTCCATCTCTCTATCCCTGTTGACTCTGTCCTAGTTCAGGCTTTCATCCTTTTATGCTCAGGCTGTGTCGGTAGTCTATGCCTTTCCTCCTTCCATCTCTCTACCCCATCAAACCCATCCTCCATGCTGCCACTGAAGGTGTCTTTCCAAACCATGCATGCAGTCACGCCACTTCACTGAGTTAACTCTTAATGCGTTCACCAGTGCCTGCAGGATAAAATTCATCCTTGTCAGAATATCATATGAGGCCCTTCACAGTCTTGCCAGATTTGTTCCTAGAAAACTTTTTACCCCCTAAATACCTAATATATGTCTTTTGAGACTCAGCACACATGCTCCTCCTGGATCCTCATGTAGAATCAGTAATTTTGTCTTCTGTGCTCCTCTGGCACTTTCTACATACTCGATGCAGTGCTTGTAGCATTACGTTGTTAATGCATGTGTTCTTTTAGGCCGTGCCTCTCTGAACTGTGAGCATCATGCTTTTCTTTACATTTGTAGCTCCCCTTTAGCTAGTAGGGCCTGGAAGATAAGTTTTACTGACAATAAAATCACTTATTTCAGCTACATGTCTATATATGGTGACCACTGGTGGTTAAATGCTAAACTAACCAATGCCTATGTTTCAGTTGATAACTTTTTTTTTTTTAAACCTTCACACCATTCACATAGGCAACAATACCCCCTTGTAATGACTCTTATTTTTGGTAGGGATCCTCACTCTTAAACAATAAGATAGATGATGGTGCCCCTTTGTCCTCTCTGTTCCTCAAAAATCACTGATCTAGCCCATTATAGATATGTTTGACATCATGAATGTTCAAGTTGGTATTTTGTTAGGCCTTGTTCCTCATGGCCCTACAGGTATTAAGTCACTTATTTGAATTATTTCAATAACTAAGTGATCTTAGTACTGCTGTTTCCCTGATTTACCAATGAGAACACTGAATGAAGCACGGAGGAGTTAAGTGACTTGCGCAAGATCATACCATGTAATCAGGGATCAAGCAGAATGAGAACCCAGGCTGTCCTGTTCCACACCCAATGGTCTGGACCACTAATGGGCTCTGGAACCACTAACAACGGCCTTGTTTCCATCTTATAATCACAGTTAATCATTTGTCTCACAAAAGATAGTACACTTCACTTAAAAATCATGAATGGTCAGGAGCAAAGTTGCATATGTTTGATTTTCCTGCCTCTTAGCTGGGATTCAGTTCTAATTGTCACATTCTTCTCCTGGTGCTTGGAATCATGATGTTCATCACACACTCCCGTAAGTTAACACACGATTACTCCTCACCAAGGTGGGCATTAAGAGACCTGAATCCTTAATTTGCTCAAATGTTTCCCCAGTTGTGCACTTTAGATCTTTTCTCTTCTATCCTTGTGCTAACACATCCATCTGTGTCCTGCCTATCCTGATAAATAACAGAATCTTTCCACCCACTGGAAATTTCCTGACTTGGACCTTGAAGAAGAAGGTAAAGTGAATACTCCCTTTGCACCCCCCACCGCTGTCAATCAGCAGCCATAAAGGAGGAAGGCTCTAATTATTCTGCTGGAATTTGAACCTGTGGTTCCAGGGAGTCTTGAGTATGTCACACCCTCAGGCTGCAAACTAACTAAACTTTCTGCTCTCTCTGTGTGTGTGTGTGTATGTGTGTGTGTGTGCGCGCGCGCTTGCGTGTGCAGATAGGGGTGGGGCCAGTGGTGTAAAGGAAAGGAATAAAATCAAATCCACTTTCAACATCAAGGTTGACCTTCATTCTGCTTCCACTTTGGAGAGAAAAATAAGGATCCTGAAACCCACGTACGGCATGAGTGGCCCTGGAGGTCTGTCTTACTTTTCCACTTTCTCTGTCTCTCTCTCCACTCCCTTTCTCTCCTCTCTCCCCACCTCCCACCTCCTGCCCCTCCCTGCTCTTTCCTTCTGTTTATCTGTAATTAACCCAGTTCTTTCTTCATTAGTGCTACTGAAGAATCAGTTTGCTGTTCCTCTGCATTTGTTCTGGATTTTCTGTGCTTTTGTGTGGTTTCTTCTCACCTAAAAACCCACACCTCATCTTGGCATCTGCTTGTAGTCTCTCCACACTACCTGTTCAGGATACAGTGTTCCAGATGATGTGTGCTGAGCAGTGGCTTGGGGACAGACTCCCTCTGTGGATGAGGGAGTCCTGTTTTCCCAGGCCAGTCCTCCAAGGCTTCTTCTCTGTGCAGGGGTGACCAGGCCCCTTCTTGTTTTGTGGGTTTGCATTTTAGCCTATAATCAAGTGTCCCTGCTTAAAATCGGTGACACTATGGGAGGGCTGCCCCTGAGAAGTAGGAGGAGACACTGGGATGGAAGAAATCATGACTATGTAGGGCTGGACCAACCCTAGGTCTGATCTGTTTAGATCACAAGAGACGCATCTCCTGGAATTCTTGGAAGAGACTTTGGCTTAGTTCAGCGCTAACCAATGATCTTTCCTTTCTCTTAATTGCTCCCTAACATTTTTCTTCCCAAACACTTAAGACCTACTCAGGAAGGGGTGATTTAGAGAGCTGTAGGGAAAGATAGATGATAAAATGTCTTGGCTCAAATTCATACTGTAATCCACTTGTAATACTGTAATATTGTTTACTGGATTCTGCGCTGGCAAGTTCTCATTTCACTAGGTACCATGATTAATATTGGG
Source organism: Camelus dromedarius (assembly GCF_036321535.1). Classification (NCBI taxonomy): domain Eukaryota; kingdom Metazoa; phylum Chordata; class Mammalia; order Artiodactyla; family Camelidae; genus Camelus; species Camelus dromedarius. Next base: position 44,970,444 of record NC_087438.1, read on the forward strand.
GTATTTAAGCTTATTCTGTCTGTGTAAGGCAGAGAGGGAGCGGGGCAAACAAAATACACACACTCACAAATTTCTGATGATTTACTGTTCCTTGGAGCATGGTGGGGAAGCATGGTTTCTGAATTCCCCACCCGATGAACACATGCTCCTCATGTGCTGAGTTGCACCAGCCACCCCTGTCTGGTCCAGGCCTGCTGTGAAATCCTGAGTGTTGGGAGGCCCTCCCAGTGCCGCCCTCAAGAGGGAGAAATCCTGGGCAGCCTAACTGGCGAAGACCCAAAAATGGAATTCTTTGAGCCCTCTGAAGCACGGAATGATTCATTTCCTGTCATTAACAGAGTGAAAAAGATGTTCACAGAGTTCTTTAAGCTGGAAAAGCACATTATCCTAAATACTCAGTTTCCTGACGGATGGCATCAGCTCTCCTAATTTCCTTTCCGCAGCAGCGTTGCTTTTGGATATTTCCAGATTCTGGAGGTTGTTGGAACAGATGCTCAGTGGTCCAGGTGCATAATGTGCTGTAAGGGGAGAGAGAGGAGATTACACTAACTCAGCCCTGGGTTAAAATAGTGACGTCTGCATTCTCCTGGGCGTTTAATCCTCGAGTTGCTATAGAACCTTCCTAAATATTTAGGTATTAGATCTCAGGTTAAAACTTTCATGTTCAGGTTCACCTGGGCATAAATCAGCTAAGACAAAACAAGCAAGCAAAAAAAACCCCCAAAAAACCAAAAAAACAAAACCCAACGTCCCGCTTACATTTGCAGTGGGTATTATTTGTAGATAATCCCTTCTTGGGAGACAAGTCTTTGATCTAGAAAAACAAGTTTGCATCAAATAGTCTATTTAGTTCACTTATTGATATTGTAGGTTTATGTAGTCATAGGTTTGAATTTATAGACTACTCTTTCAGAGAGCTCAAAGAATTTAATCCTCTTTCCTACTTATTTGCAGAATGTACTCAGGATAAACTAGATGGTAACTAAATTTCTCTTCTTACAGGAGGCAGAGGGCCTAGAATCACAGAGAAGTGCAGTGATTTGTCTAGGGTCACACAGCCAGGGTTGGGATCTGGTGTAAAAGCATAAAAACATGGAGGCTCCCTCACCGTTTCATGCTGCCTGCACTTACCATTGAGAATGCGTCTCCGGGGACTGATCATTTGTGTGTCCAGGGTACTTGAAAAATATGCTCCAGGCCACAGGCTTGTCTCATTTCACCACCACGAGAGCTTTATGAGGTTGGCATTATTATCCCTCCTTCACAAAGGAGAAAACTGAAATTCAGGGTTACATCACTGGCAGAGATCGTGATAGCGTTTCAACTCCGGTCTGTCTGAATCCACTGTATTGGCTGCCTGTGCGACATAGAAAAGCAGATATCTGAAAGTGGGCTCACTGATATCTGGAGAATCGGTGTTCTGAAGAGTAAATATTTCAGACAAAATTTGATTTGCAAGTGACTGGTTCCAATAAATTGTTAGTGTGTTTCCCTCTGGCCAGAGTTAATATTCTGAAAGAAATTGAGGGTTGTTGCAAACAGGGTTTTTCTGTGAGTGGGGAAGGAAAAGAACTTGCAAGGAAAGGAGAGTGGGTGAAGAGGACCTTCCCAGGGTGTGGCCTCAGCGGCTCTGCTCGTTTTGGGGGAGGTCTGATTTGGGGCTAGGACATTGGGCAGAGAGAGAGAAGGACACCGAAGGCAGCCACTCACAAGGTGTGATTAGCCTGGAAGGGCCCCAGGGCCCGCCTCACCTCAGGCAGAAAGATAGCAATACCACCTCAGTGCCAAAATCCCAGAGGGGGAATGAACACCGAGAGACAGGGGAAGAGGGCTTCAGACGCCCCAAGCAGGAAAGGAGAGAGTTACTCCTGGCTCAGGCCCTCTTGGCCAACCTTGGAAAACTCTGGCTTGGGAATCAAAGTGCAGTCCTGGTATCAGCATCGCTTGGGGCTTTTTAGAACAGGCCTCCCCCTAGACCTACTGAATCAGAAATGCTGGGATGGGGCTCAACAGTCCAGGATTTAGCAAGCTGTCCGGGTTTTGGATGCATCTAGTCTTGGAGAAGCACTGCCCTAGGAAGCACTGGCTCTCAGACATACAGAGCCATCCAGGTGACCTCTGGGAACAGTGAGAGAGAAGCTTGTGACAGGGACTATCTACCTATTTATTAATGTGACTGTTCGATTGATAGCCATGTGCCTCACTAGGCTGTAAGTTCAGACTGCGTGCCAGAAATGGCTCGATGCTTCTCAACCTTGCTTACTCTTCTGGGCACACAGGAAGATGACATTTCCCAGCCTCCTTTGCGATTAGAGTGGCCTTGTAATTGGGTTCTGGCCACTGGAATATCACAGAAGTGAGGTAATCCATGCCAAAGCTTGGGTCCTGACAGGTATTCCACCAGCTTGTATGGGACTATGAGAGCTAGACTTTATTGTATTAAGTAACTAAGATTTGGGGGATGTTTCTCACAGCAGCTTCTAATAACTACTCTGACTCCGATTAATACAGACTGTGAGTAGAAAGAGGGTAAGTGCCAGTCCAGTTTGTGTTCATGGTTATATCCAGGGGTGGTATTCAAAATACTAATAAATGCCATGACCCTAGGAACAGTCAATCTACAGGGCCACTGCAGTGCTGAAGAGGGTCCTTGGAGGCCTCCTGCATTTCCAAGTGTTCACCCTTTAGCTGAGAGATTTGGGGAAACTTCAGGTGTTCCAGATGGAGGGGACACTGGCTGGGGCAGCATGGAAGAATTTCAATATTTTAATAGCCCACACAGCTTTAGTGGTGCATGCCAATTATCACTAATATTTAGAACAATCATGGCACAAGTAGGTGTCCAATAAATTTTCTGAATTGTAACCAGATAATTTGAATAGAACGTAGTTGGGTCCTGACTAAGCATTGAGGATACAAATTGCTGACATCTGTTTTTGAGTCCTTCCTGGTATAAATAGTCCATGGAATCTACAGACATCCATATGGGCTTGATTTGATCTACTTCTTTGCCCTAAAAGATGGATGAGGACCTCCTATTAGAATTGTTCCTTGACCTTTGTTGGGTTTCTGAATCCTTTGGTGGTTAATGAAACTTAGGAGTTCCCTTCCCAAAGGAGTGCACATACACACATAAAAGCAAGGGTGTAGATACTGTTTGGGGGTTTGTGTGTCCTTGAGGTCTACCTCCAGAATGAAGAGTAAAACATGAAGGAAAGCAATTCCTGGAAGCAGCTAGGTCAGGGCCAGGACCTATTTGCCTTTGAGCAAAGAATAAATGTAACTCGTAAAAATAGGACCTGGGAGGTTTCTGCAGAATCTGTAACTTTCACGATGTTTTATTGTTCTCAGTTCCTGTATTCTTCTTGCCTGTAGTGACTAGCGGCATCAACTCTTAAAGAACAAAAAAGAGGTTTGCGGCTTTACATGGAAATGGATATTAGCATTCATGTCATAACCCGTGGATTAGGTTTGACCTATCCACTAGGGTAGTGTATAAAAACCTGCACGCTGTGTCCACGCACTTCCTTCTCTGTCTCAGATCCTCCTTAGAGAAACAAGAGGTTCTTCACACTGCCAGAGCCTGTTTATTTTAACACCCACCATAGGGGGATCTGCCTTCCTGTTCCCCTACTGGATATAAAAACTGTTGGATAGTGAATCCTGCAGATCTAAAGGGAGGCATTTCTGGTGGGTGGGAGGTTGAATGATTCACTTCTGGATGTTAGTACAGTGAGAAAAATTTCATTCATAAATGTTCTCACACTTGTAGCAACTTTAACTTTAGTAGGTTTTTATTACTGGATCATTCCAGACCCTGACAGGTCTTTGGCACGGTCTGGGGGATGTGAGGATACTTGTTATTCCACAGTACGGGGACCACTCCAGGGACCAGCAATAGACAGTCATCCTGAAGCAGAGGTCAAGGTGATGCTAGATAAAATGAAGTGGCAGTTTTTTTAAAGGTTATGTGAACTCAAAAATAACCCCCACTGAGGTTAAAAGGAAAGCTGTAGCTGCCTAGCCCAGCTGCTGTCAAATGAGCCTTCACTTTCTCCTGTCTGGGAGCTGAGTATTTTAGGGAAAGGGATATAGAGAGCTGCTGCAGTTGCAGTTGAACCTCAAGTCCTGAAGGACAAAGGGACTTGCTGAAGGTCAGTGGCTGGATGGGGCCTGGTGATGCTTCTGCTTTGCTCGAGCAGGGCTAGTAGAGAGGTCTCCTGAGAGAAAAGCCAAAAACTGGCCAAAAGAAGGGGTGGTAGTGGGTTGGGAATGGCTCAGCAAGATTTCGTGCTCAATTCTATGAGCCATAGAATAGTACTCAAAATCCCTGATTATGAAAGTGAATTTGTCTAGGATTTGTCCAAAAGATAAGCCAGGAATGGGACATGTGGGAGGTGTGCTGAAACAGACCACCTACTTACTAATTTAGCCTTGGACCTTCCATGAGTTTGTTCTTCAGACACATGGTGGTCCTCACCCTTATGCCTAGGGGAGGCCCATACTCAAATGATGGGCTGGCAGAGCTGAGCCAAGGGCAGGGGGCAATCAGGGAATGACACGGTGCCAGGAATGAGAAAGGTAAAGTAGAGGTCAGGGTGAGGCTATCAACAAAACTGGAAGCAGAGAGGTCAAAGTTCACAGAATCAGAATCAGTCTGGATCTGAGGAGCTTGTGGGATTTGGGGAACCTTAAGTATAGTTCACTAAAGCCAAGACAGGAGGGCAGACCACCAAGCTTCAGAGAAAGAACCAATACGTGTTGGGCTGGTGAGGCAGGCTCTGGACTGCACCTCTTTTGGCCACTGCAGGCCTATAGCAGCCCCATCATCAGGTAACTATCTCAGAGAGGTTTGGTTACTCACACCAAATCACATATCTTGACTCCAGCAGTGTTGAAGTAAAGACTCAGTCTTGGATTCATGGGCATCTGGGAACTGAGGTGGAGCTGGCTTCAGAGAGGAGACCTTGATTTTCATCCTGGTATAACAGGAACTGTTGGGTGGTCTTTCCTTCAGGTACAAGCCTACCTAGGTGCTAAGTGGAGACCCTGGCAGCTCCCAGAAGAGCCCAAGACTGTGACCGTTGGGCACGTGTCTGCCTTTGTTTCATGTAGCAGGGTGGATGACCGGGCTGTGTGTGGAAGTCAAGCCTGTGCTGGACTCGAGGCTGGGCCACCTTCTCCCTCACCGAGATCCCTACCATTCTGCAAGGTGGATGGCTTCTTTTGTTTCTCAGCAGGAAAAAAGGACAGAGCAGAAAGTTGGTAGTCACAGGTCATGAGACTTTCCCTTTCCTGGGAAACCTCTTATGTTTTTCTGTGTATCACTTAGAAAGACTGCTGATAAGAGAATGAATTCCAGAGTCAGAATGTCCAAGTTTTATCCTGGTTCTATCACTCAGGGGACACGTGGCCTTGGGCAAGTTATTTACTTTCCCTGAGCCTCAGGGTCCACATCTCTAAAATGTGCTAATAGTAATAGTTGCCCCCTTATGCATTTGTTTTTAGGATTGAATGAGATGATATGGGAAGAGGAATAGATCAGTGCCTAATGTAGAATAAGCCCTTAGAAGTGTTAGCTTCAGCCATGATGGTGATAATGTCCGTACCAGTAACCACTACTACCCATGTTCACATTAGCAAAGAGTCATTTCTCAGATCAACCTGGGAAGGTGACACTGAATGGGGATACTTTGGTGGCAGTTGACCTTCTAAAGAGCATTGGTGGGCTGCCTGGAAGATCAAGGGTGTACCCCTCCTGAAAAATTACTTCTCAGCTGGTGAAACCAGTGCTCTTAGATGACTCAGTGGAGGAAGTGAGCTGCACAGTAGATGAAGAGGGAGAGCTTCCTCCCCAGCTGCAGACCTGGTGAAACTGCCGACTGAGTCCCAGCGGGAGAGGTGGTGAAGGGGTGAGGTGGAGGAGAAGAAAGGAGAGGGGTGGTGGGAGAGATAACCATCAGCTAGGAACCGGACCAGAACCTTAACTCAAACAGGAGGCAAGGCAGCTCATGAATCAGCATTAGAAGTCCCTTGTAAAGGCCATATGCGTGGCCCCATGAAAAAGTTTATTCCCCAGATGTGACATTTTAATATGGTTCAAACAAGCCTTGACAAAGTTGACCCAGATGGAGGTGGGGGCTGGGGTGGTCTGTGAACTCCTGCAGATTCATTGTGAGGTGCAGAAAATGTATGGGCATTCTCTCAAAAGCCTCAGCAGACCAGTAATTACAGATTTCGTGTAGTTCTAATGAGAAAGCAGTTTAGTTTGGCAAACACATCAGTGCTGTGTGTCCCCAAAGCCCAGTGGTATTTGTCTGCTTGGCTTTTGAACTCTGAGAAGTGGCACAGCAATCTCCAGTAATCACAGGAGATTTCAGATCACCCATGGATTTATACCAGAAACATCTTAACCCAGGGCTTAAGAAAACCTCACACTCTAATTATGTGCTGAAAAAGGTCATTGGATGGAATTTCCTTAAGAAGGATTCCAGTGTTTCATACAGCGAGGCCGTCAGGCTGAGACCATTTTGACATCCTGCTGTAAAGCCAGCTGTTTTGTACAGTTTCTGTGGAAAAGTGGTGAAGAATTCTGTAGCCATGAAGTCTCTGTGATTTGGGAATGCCTCTCCTTCTGGCAGGGGGGCTTTGGTGAAGAGGATTCTGTGAGAGTGATGTATGTGGAAAAACAGGCAGATTCTGAAGATTTAAAAATAATAAATGTGTTCTCGGGGTTCATGTGACTAGAGCTCTATTGTGTGGTTTCTTTGAAGTGCTGGGTCTTCTGACTGAATTTTCAAATTCATCTCACTGGGGCCTTTGGAAACAGAGCACTAAACCCTGGCCATGGTTTATGCTGGGGCCAAAGGGAACAGAAACTAATTGTTTCCCAGGATTCACACCGTGTTTGGATTAAAGAGGCTGAGCTCTCACTTGAGAGGGTGTGGGCACATGTGAATGTTTGTGGTGATTTTCTGTGTCTTACCCCAGATGCAGCAATAATACAAGAGACACCAGGTTGCATGAGCTCACTAAGGCCAGGAGAGGCAGTAGATGAGAATTTGGGATGGGTGGCAGGTGCCAGAGATCCAGGCGGGCATGAAATCTGTATATTCCTGGTTCTACGGCAAGGTCTAGTTGGTCTGAGAATGTGGGTGGGTCTTATTTCAGTATTTATTGTTCTACGGGATGTGTAAGACTGATTTTACCTGTTTGGACAGCCTTATTTGGCAAGAGAACAGCTCTAGAAGGTTTGAAATGAGCAGATTGTGTGTCAGAGCCAAGACTCTTTCTGGAGCCAGTTCACTGTTGAAGTTGTAGGATTCCCTACCAACTAGGTTTTAAGATATATTTCAGGGTTTCTATTCCTGATAGGCTAGGACCTCTGAGATCCAGGGTCCAAATCCCTGAGAGCCCAGGGAACTGACCTCCAGCTTGTAGGATGCCATTCTTCCTCCTCAGCTGACAAGCCCTTCCCCTCCCTCCTTCTATTGATGATAACAATCAGTGATTGCCTGTTGGGTGTTTCTCACCTCTGGTTCTCTGGTCACTCTATTCCTGGTAGTGCCTCAGCTTATCTAGGATGGAAAATGGAAGGCCTGTTGTTTGGTCCCATGGAGGACTTTTCTATTTGCTAATGCATTCTGTAGCATTTAGAAGAACATTGTGTAGAGTCATAAGTGCAATTTGCCAAATGCTTCTAGCTCTTCTCTTGCCTGGGTACATGTGTAGGCTGTACATTCCTGACCCTCGTGATTGGGAGGGGCCATTCGAATAGGCCTGGCAAATGAGTTGTGAGTAGAGTGACAATCACCTCTGAGTTGGAATATTTCATTGCCAATGTGAGACCTTCCAGAGCTCTCCCTTTCCTCTGCGGAATACTCAAGATATGGAATTGACTCTGATAAAAAGACTCTTCCTGCTGACTCATGATAAGCAATATGCACTGCTTTTAAGTCATTAAGATTTTGGAGCTATTTGTTATAACAACATCACCTGGCCTATCCTGACTGATTTATAGGCAGATTTGTCTTATGAGAATTCAGGGTCTTTTTTCCCTATTGTGGAGTAGCCTGATGTAATTCAGAGCTTCTGGAAAGGCTTTTCTGCTTTAGAATATCACTACCTCCTGCCTCTGAGCTTGCCACACCTACCTAAAGCCCTATGACTTAGGGCAAAGCACTCTTTGTCTTTTTAAGCCTTTGCTCTCTAGCTTTAAAATAAGGAGTTGGATGAAATGACCTCCAGGGCCAGTGTTTACTCTCTGCTGTGTGTCTCAGTGGTAAATTGGTCTCCTAAGCACCTATTCTGCTAAGGGTAACAGCCTGAGATGGGCTTGGATATCATGGATCTTTCTCTGAGGTCACAAATGCTTCTGCCCATTCTGTCTCAAAGGTCTTGACATATTTTATTCCTCTGCCTTCATCACTCAGCCTCAAGGAGCTCAAATGTCATCTCCCCAGAAAAGACTCCCTTGAAATCCAGTGTAACACAAATCACTCACTCTCATGTCACCCAATTTTATTTTCTCATATGAAGCCAAATGAGATTCTGTTGGCAAGGTGCCAGCGGTGCTTGCACTGGTCCCATCTAGTTATTATTTTATTGTTCATTGTCTATTTCCCTTCTGGAAAATAGACTGCTCTATAGCAAGGACCTTGTGTTTTTCGTTCATTGCTGTATCCCCCTGCGTGTAAAACTGAGCCTGGCACACGAGGCCCTCAGTTAATACTGGTTGACTATGGCCTCCTATGCTAGGGACCAGGGGTTCTGAAGGGAACAGAGGCCCATGCCGTATGTTTCACAGCAAGCAAGCTACCACCCATGCAACTGCTCTTCTGGTCAGAGTATGCAGGCAAAAGCTGGTTTGCTGGGAGCCTCGTCAAAACAGAGGCATTTCCCCTGGTGATTCATACAACTGGAGAATGACTCATGGGCTGCATTACTGTCAAGGTAAAGTTTGGGGATTTGCCAGCAACAAAGGCACAGTCTGTCTGCCTGTGAGGAGCAGGGCAGCAACTGGGAGACAGGAAGAGCTGGCCTAGGACCCCAGGAGCACCGGCAGCCTTTGTAGTTCTCTGCCTCCGGCTGCAGGCGAGTCTAGGAGTGAATGCTGCTTTTATTTATTTGCTTAGAATGATAACACTTCAAAGGAAAGGCTTTTTAAGAGATGTCTCCATTCCCAAGACTCCCACTGTATACACTTGATAGTGAATTTCCAAGGGGCTATGTGAACATTGGTCTTATAAAATCTTGGCCTTCTTTTCATGATCCATTATCCCTTTAATAAAATAAATATAACTATTCAGTAATAGCCAGAAAGTGAAATAAAACCCTGACAACAGAATCTCCTTTGGTTTCATATGAGAGAAGAGACCAGCTCTTTAAGGAGCATTTGAATTTCTTTGCAATGAGGTGGAAAGGGCCAATTTAGAAACAGACAGTTCTGCTTCTTCTCTCACTTCCAGGTGATAACGAAATATGAAAGTCAGAACATTGAAAAACTGGTTTTCAGAGTCACTGACTTTTTCAGAAAATGCTCATTCACTGCCAAACATCTGGTCTGTTGTGTACCAACAGTATGATTCTACATCCTATGTTGATGTGGGACCAAAAGCTGGGTAAGCAATTTGGGATTGGTGGGCGGGTCAGTTCAACTGATCCAGTGTTTTGATGTTGTCTCTAAGTCTCTGGAGAGTCAATGAATCTGAAAGTCTAACTCAGAAATTAAGATTAATTTATCTTAAAAAATTTGACTTTTAAGCATTATGCATTTTTCATTTTCTTCTTCCAGAAAATAGAACGAATGACCCCGTCTTTCATTCCCAAACCATCTGTAGTGGCATGACAGGTCTTCCCACCACCGCTGGGGGTTCGGCCTTCAGATGATGTGGCTGGGAGTGAGCTGGGGCTGCCCTGGGCTGGGGGCAGGGAGCTGGGCTCAGCAGACTTTCAGCACAAAGCCAGTTTATTCAGGTCCCACCTTTGGCCAAGCAGCAAATTGCTCTTTTGTGGGTGTTGGGGAAATCACAATTGGTTGTCTGTTCCTCGATGGACACAATAAAGAGGCAGAGTGGCCTCTTTTCCCCGAGCCCAGGACAAGCATTCAGGAGCTCTGCCGCTTGCATCCAGCTCTCCCACTAACAGGCCACGGCCCTCCTGGTCTCCGAGTCCGTCAGCCAAACCCTCTGTGACTCAGCTCCTTTCTTTGCAAATTGGGGGTGGTCAGATGAATCTGAGAACTGTGAGGCATGTTTGAAAAGCCTTTGAAAACCCCAGCTCCTGTAGAATGACTGGCTGTATCTATGGTTTGGGGACTGGCACAAAGGTTGGGCACTTTCCCTTTCTTGGGTAGCGGTCTGTGGCTTTCTGTGCAGAAGGCAACGCTGTTCTGATATAGAATTCTCCTCATCCAGTCCTCTTCCTCACAGGACCTGGGCCGCATGGTTAGTATGCTACCCCTGGCAGTCAGAGCCCTTCGGCCCTACCATGTCCCAGGTCTCTACAACCTCCTTCTATTTCACATAAAAATTTACTTCTAAGTGTCAAAGGATTTGAACAGACAGTTTACATAGAAGGAAAGAGTAAGTGAAACATCACGTAAAATAAATACATAGCTTTGAAAATAACTGAGAAAATGAAAATGACAACAACTTGAGTTAGCAGAAATAACTGTGAGCCAGCCTAGTGGGCTCAAGGCACACACACACATTTATTGCTTTGTTAGGGGCTCTCGATTGTTCTAGCCTTTCTGGGAAGTGACCTGTGTAATAGAAGCTACTTATTTTGAGAAATATACCCCCCAAAGAAAGAAAGAATGATTTGTTAAAAATGTCCACAGCAGTGAGATATGCCAAGTAATATATATGAAAGAGAACAATCACTAAATGATGCTCAGTAAAGTAATGTTTAAGTAAACTCTGGAACCTCATCACCATGAAATGTTACATATTGGTGAGGATGAGAATAAGGGATAGGAGTGTGGGGGCTCCTTGACCACTATTCTAGCAAGCTGTTATCATTGGTAGGAGGTTATCACCTTTATACAGTGTACTGAAACAGAAAGAAGAATAAACATTGCTGTTATATGTGATTATTGAAATGTTAACATTTAGATTCATGCAAGGATGTGATATATGTGACATAATATTTATTGAAAAATATTCTGTGAACTATGATTTTATCTGCATTAAGAGGCATTTGTATGTCCATATGACTCTCCAGAATGCACTCAGAGTGATGGATAATGATTTCTTTTCAATATTCATTTACTGTAAAACATTGTTTAATAATAAAATTGATGATAACAATGTGAACAAAACAAACCCCAACCATTTTCCAGTGTGTCTCCAGCATAGAGACAGAGTTTTGCTTCCCCTTTTCCCTAGTCCCTGGCATGATGCCTGGCGCACAGTAAGGCTCACTCTTCATTGGCTGGAAGTTGTTGAATGACATCCAGTTACATTAGGACCAGGCTTTCTGCCGGTTAATCTGTGCAGGGATATTGACTAGCTAATATATAACCATTCTCTTTCTTGCCTTTCCCCCTTAATGATTTTATCCAGGTGAGATTCACATGTATCCAGAGGCTTCTTAAGAAAGAAATTCAGTGCCAGGAATTAAAAACAACGTGTCAGGAAGGGAAGGGACTGGGTGGTTTTGGTGCAAAAGTCCTTTATTTGCCATTCAAACTCTACAGTGAAGGTAGCTGAATAAATGTCTCCCAGTAGGCATTGTCCTAGATAAACAATAATGAGAGGAGAAAGAATTCTCCTGCTTGTAATCAGCCTTGCAATGTCCTTTTGTGACCCACAGGGGGGTAGAGAGTCACACAAGGGATCTCACCAAAACGGCCTTCTGAATGATCATGATTTTCTCATAACTGCATATAGTAAGCTGAAACTTTCCCTGGGAAAAAAAATCAGTCCTTTTAAGGCAGGAAATAAGGTGGCTTTTAAGACTAGAAGAAGGACATTCTCTTCTCTCGAAGGTGACACCAACGTCATGGGGGGTTGGGATTGGAGGGGACTGTGCTCCTAAATACAGCATGGTTAGAGATTGAAGCTCCTTCTGTCCTACCAACCCTGGCACTGGGGTGGAGGTGTGATATTTTCTTGGAGACTGTGTGTGTGTGTGTGTGTGTGTGTGTGTGTGTGTGTGTGTGTGTGTGTGTGTGTGTACATGCTAAAATACATTGCTGCTGACTACAGTAGCGTTAGGCACTCAGGCTACAACGTTGTAGAGTAAATAGAGCTGCATATAACATATATGGAAAGAGATTTTTCTCCATTTGCCGGGAACCCGAGACATTGCAGTTTAATTAGGAAAGGTGGAGTCTTAACTAGATTTGCTAGAAAAGAGCCCGAGGGAAAAGCCGATGTGCTTCTGTGCTTTATGGAGAGGGTATGATTCCCGGGAAACAAAGGGGAGGGGGAAAAGATGTGAAGCAAGGAAGGAGGGAGAGAAGACACAAGGGGATTTATTACAGAGTGGACCACAGCTTCATGTGGGATGTCTTCATAGAGGCCTTCTGAAGCGGCGTCTCAGAACCACCTACCCCTGGCAGCACTTCTAGCTTGAGTAAGTGGTCACCCTTGGAAACAGCTGGAGCAGTCAGTGCCTCTGTGTGTCCCACCAGCCAGTGCACAGGTTGTCAGTTGTGGTATAGGGGGCTCATTGGTCATGGTGGTGGCACTAGCACCAGTGGCAGGAGATGTTCCAACTAGGGAAACATCCAGAGCTGTTGCTGGGGCTTCTGTGGCCAGGAAGCAAAGGAAAAGGCACGTGTGTAAGACCTAAGGCCCAAGCAGCACAAATTTAGCCCAGGCCAGGTGGGCACATGCTCAGATAGTGACAACTCCTTGGAGCCTCTAGGCTGCATCAAGCCATTGGGATGCTCAGTCTCAGCGAGGGGAAGGGACAAGCCAAGTTCACTGTGCCATCCAAGCACTTGACAAGGATTATGTTGAGCTGCTGTTTTCAACAACACCAAGTAATGGTTCTGGCAGTGACAGCAGCAGAAAAGGTGGCTATTCCATGGAGGATGCTGAGATTGATTTTGTGTTTTTCTCTTTCCATGAGGTGGTCACCAGGACTGATTACCTGCTGAGCCAGCATTCTTGGGGTCTTGGACTTATCACAGGAAGGGAAGACATACAGTCACTCATTCTTGGTCAGGGAGCTATAAGTCATTTAATTAGAATATTTTAAGATAAGTGATCTGATTTTTATATCCCAACTTAGTGAAAAGGGACCCATCCAAGACCTGTAATCATCCACACAGCTTGATCAAATTCCTACTTACTAGTTTCTTTGTCAAGATAAAAACAGGGAATGCAGAAGATAGAAGAATAAAGGAAAGAGGACTTGTTATTTAACTCTTCCTTGACAGTGATTTTGCTCAAGTCAGTAATGTGATGGCACAAAGGATGTTCTACATTGGGAGGATTCAGCCCATGTATTGAGACACAGGCATTCGAATTATTCAGCTTTTAGCAGCGTGTGGAATGCACCTGTGTTAAGGATGCTGCAATCCATACCCTTCTATCTTAATGTCTTAGTTCATGTGTGCCCGGCCTTTGGGGAAGTAAATAATAATTGACTGTGGAAAATTTGAATGATAAAATACTGTACAATATGAATGGCAATTGCATTCTCTCAGTCAATCACCAATAAATATTTACTAAGTACTAAACTGAGTTTTAAATGGTCTTTGGCCCAAACTAGGGGTTTTTGTCTTGATGTGATGTATTCTTAAACTTTGAGGTTAGAGTCAATCAATGAACTTTCCATTTAGAGTGTTTAGCATCTCTCCCAGGAGTACCATCTGTTAAGTATAAGATAGCAAGGTTAAATTCTAATACAGCAAACACTTTGCATCTTGAGGACTTGGTTTGCCTTCTGGGTTTATGATGCCACCAGAACATCTCATTTGTAATGTGTTTAACTGGCCTAGTCATCTTGGCTAATTTATAGCTGTGGACACTTAAGAGGGTAATAACATTAGGCCATGAAATGAATATTTGATATGACATGTGTATTGATTAGGGAACTGATCAATGAATGCTAAGAAAATTTATGTTTTTGTATATGTAAAAGGAGTTTCTTATTATTTGGAGATGGAATAATAGGTCTCTGGCTTTTGTTTGATTTCCTATTTTTCCTACACCTGCACAAGATCAGCACCTATTTTTCTTTGGTGTCCAATGACATTTTCCACATCCTGCTTCCTATTAAGGCTACTCATTTTACATCATTCACTTCTTCACCTAGGTTTTAAGCTTCTGGAGGTCAATGATCATATCTTAATTTCTGTTGCATACCTCATAGAGTTTTGAATTTAATAATTCCTTTATCTTGATTATGTATGAGCTGACATTTCTTGTAAATTATCCAGAATTAGCTAAGGGTGTTTTCTAATGGCTGCAGAACTCTGCAGCTTTCTTGAAGTATTCTGATACCTTTCCTTGAATCACATCTCAGTAAAGATTCTTATAAATTGTTTCCAAGCAGGTAAGGTTTTTTGACTGTCATGTGTGGGGAACCATCTGGAAATAGCATCAAGTTATGACTTTTCAATGACACTGAAGATACATTCCAGGGGTGCCTGAGGACAGCACACATTGGTCATGTCTGCTAATGTCCTGGATCTTTGAGGAAATAATCACCAGCATACCTGCTTCCTCTGAGCAGACTCCTTTATTTACTTGGCAGACATGGTTCACGTGCTGTTCTGAAAATTAGGCTGAGCCTAGGAAACTGACACAGAGGATTCAGAAGTGCTTCTGGCAAGAAAGCCACAGTATCTAAATTCCTGTGGAGACAAGTTTTAGATTGAGAAGTACTACTATTCTTTTGATCCTGCATATTCAGCACTGGAGTTTCTGCTGGAGGATCATCATAAAGGTCCTGGGAACTGTTAATGCCCATGACCTTCCAACGTCATGGCAAGAAATGAGGCTTAGCACACAGGCTTAGCTCTGGAATTTAGACCAAAGACTTGGAGAAGCTTTTAGATATTCTGAGCAGTTATCTTTGGTTCTATTTTTCCTGGTTGCTTTGAGCCACGAGCCTCCAGATACTCAGCTGAGCCTTGAAGGTGGTGGTGTTTGAATCAAGGTCACTCTGGACACCGATAGTCACCCTTCAGTCCGATGGAGTCTTGAACATCCAGGTGTGGGAGGCTGTATTATCCTTAACATACCCAACCAGTAGGGGGTGGTGGTGTCAGGATGTGTGTAACCACAAGGTACTGCTTTTCTTCTTTTGAAATTTGAACCTCTCAAACCTTTTTGAAGAGTATCCCAGTGAGTCCACGCTGCCGAATACCACTTCCCTGGACCCTCTCCAGGGTTTTAAGAAGAGTATCCTGGGGAAACTGTGCACATCCACCATGCCTGAGTGGAGGAGAGAAAAATTGTGCCCCGCAGCCAGGCCAGCGGGTGTTGGTGAGCACTCAAGACAGTAGCCTTTGCAAGGGCTCTCCTTTAGGGGAACCTGCCCATGCGGGTAGGTTTCTAATATGTACAGGCTCCTCTCCTCCCCTCCCTGTCATGAATATGCATGGATTTGGCTATAATTAGGTCACAGAGCAGATGCTATTAATCATATCATTGCCAGGGGAGATGATATATGGTACCATATAACTACAGGTCCAGGGTTTTACCCACATTTGGGGCTTCCTGCTTGTATTTACCAAGAGCTAGTATAAAGCTGAAATACTTGCCACCTTTTTAAAACAGGGCTGTCTCAGGAACAGGCGTTATCTGGCGTGGTGAGGACTGGCTTTCTGTGCCAATGATGATTAAACAACAGCAACTAGAAAACAGCCCTGGTACCCAGTGCCTGCTGCCATTTCTCATTATTGTCAGAATGTCTTCAGTTGCCCAGGGGTGTATTTTTTTCCTTGTTGTTATTGGTTTAATTATGGTAATGCCATCCTATAGGAGAGAACTAATTAACATCCTGTCAAGAGATCAACTCTGCTGTATTGCGTGTGACATTAATGGCTCTGTGTGTTTCAGGGCAAGTTCTTAAAGGTACTTTGCTGTTTTGTTATTGCTGTTGACACCCTGAGAGGAAACAATTTTCGATTAAACACAGATATATCCAACTCTCTAGGGGGGATATGAGTATTACATTACTGTTAATAATTGTTACAAATAAAATGATAATAAACACAGGGTAATTTAGTGAACAACAACAAACTTCTCACAGCAGTGTTTACTACCTGCACTAAGTGGAAAGGAGATGTGGAAGTGAGGGTGGGGGGAGACGGGACAGGGGCTGCCATAAGCTGTCTGTTCATCATGTACAAGGCACTTCAGAGCCCCAAGACCCTGCAAAGTATGATTTATTCTCCCTGTTGTATAGATGAGAAAATTCGAGGTTCTGAGAGGTTGTACAAGAACACACGGAGCCAGTGGTCACACTGAGCCTGGCATGATATCAAAGCCTGGGCTTTTCCCACAAAAACAAGTAACAATAACATAGGGCTGGAGACCTTCTTAGGTTCTCTTCTGTCATTCTGTCACGTACTGTCCCTAGCTGTCCAATTTGTGGCTTATCTGTAGCAAATATTTAGATATTTATGTGATAGACTATTTAATCTGTATTTCCAATTCCATTTTATATCCCAAGTCTTGTTTTTTCCTGTCTTAGTCCTGTTAGGTAGTTAGATAAGTGGTTAAGTGGGAGCACTGGGCAGATAAGTGGAGGAGAGGGAGGATGGTCTGGAAGATGGCATTATGCCTGCCCCCAGCATGAAGGGACTTTACGTCTTCCAAAGGAGCACCAGCAAGAAACTGGTTAGAAACCGACAGCCACAACCGCGTGGCAGCAGAAAGGACTTAACCGGACACAACCCAATGTTCGTTGTATTATAATTAACATTGCAGTTTAGCGCACCCCCAATGAGTTTTTCTGTGTACACCATGGGTAAAGGACATGTGCAAAGGGGCCAAACATGGCTAAGCATTCCAGGGACAAGAGCTGTCAATCAATCAAGAGACCACCTCTAAGCAAGGGTATAAGAGAAAGAGGGAGACAAAAACCGTCCCTTTTCCTCCCTTGGATCAGCCCGCCTCCCATTCTTGGAGATGTACTTTTTCTTTTCTAAATAAATCTTTAAAATCTCTTGCTGTACAACACACTGTCTCCCGAATGTAAACTTATCTTTCGGGTATGACAAGAACTGGAGTCTTTACCTTTTGGGGTAACAGTCTCATTTTTGGGCCATCTTATATTCTTATATATTCATGGCAGCTATCAACTCTTTTCTGAAAGACCATAAGGTATAAATAAATGAAAATAACTTTCACCATAATCCTGTAAGGTAAATGTAATCATTCTCTTTATTTTACATTAGAGAAGTCACTTGCTCAGGCCCCATATCTATTAAGTAGAAGAATTGAACCCTGAACTTAGTTCTTTTTGTTTCACCATACTGCATAGCTTACTTTAAAAAGGACTCATAATGGAGAAAAAAAGCACTAGAATCAAGGACATATTGAATACTTAGCTTTTGAGCAGTAGAGTCATATACTCTGAGGAAAGAGAAAATGAGAAAGAAGGAATATTTTCATCTACATGGTAAACAGAAAGCTAGGCTGGACATAATATTATTAGACTATTTCTGTAGACTCAGGGACACTCATTTGTATAACCTCCTTTTGTTATTTGAGTCTCTTAATTCAAAGAGTATGGGAATAATTTATATACTCTGAGTTGGTGACTGAGATCTTAGTTCTTTACTGGACCCTTGAGTGAGAGTGACTTCATCCTCATTAGTCCCATTATTAAAAGTTTACCTCAGATCTTCTGAACATAAGGTGCTATGTATCATTTTAAGGTACGATGTCTTCTCTGTTGAGCTTAGAAATTAATAATAGCTTTACGTCTATTGTAAAACAAGATAGGGTATAAATAAGTGTTATTTCTTAGCAGACAACTCTAGAATATATATATATATATATATATATATATATATATACATATGTATTCAATATATTTTCAATATCTCTTCCAGACCTCTGGAAGAAAGCCTAGGGTTCATCCATCCCTACCTTCTCCCAAAGTGTAAATGAAAAAAACTAAAGCAGAGGGAAGGAAAGGGATTTGCTTAGAGTTACCCAATAGGTGATAGCCTCTAAGTGCTGAAAAACTTGGGTGTGAAGACCAGACTTATCTTGCAGACATTGCACAACAAATTTCTGTACTGCAAATCCCCATGTGGAATTTATCCCTTCTCTTTGAAAAAAATCAAGTAGAGCTGACTGCTGCTTATGGTCAGGTTTTCCCAGAATGGTGATGCAAAGCCATGTCCTCAGCCAGTCCTTGCTTTGCTTTTCCTGTCCCAGCTATATCATAAGAAACATCGCTCATCCCACCTAAGAAGCTAGACAGCTCCTTCTAGAAAGAAACAGTTTCCAATGTATTTCCCTTTCTGGGAGGAATTGACACTGAAATGACATGGTAAGATTTCAGGACACTAATGGAGTCACATATTCCAGTGGGAGAAGCCCCACAAATGTGGCTGTGCATTGCTTCCTCCATCTAAATAATATTTGGGACAAGAAATTGGCCCTGGAATTGTTTTCCTCTTCTGTCACTATGCTGCCAGCCAGGAGGGATCTCTCTCCTCTTCCCACAGAAACATTTATGTATTTGGGAGTTCTCATGATATTGGTGGCTGGAAAAGAAAGACCATCCTGAAGTCTTCATCAAGGACTCTTGTGGAATGTGTACCTGGCAAGCAGTAAAGTGGAGTTTTATTTCCTGGTTCCCATTGTCCTACGTACACGTCCTACAGGAAACCACAAAGTGGGAGGTAAGGGATGGGGTGGTGGTGATGAGGATAAGGGGCAGTGCTTCTAAGCCAAAGTGGAACTTGGACCTTTCTGTATTATTGTGATCATATTGCCACATCACTATCTTATCTCAAATTCTAACATGTTTCTCTTTGGATACAAATTCCAAAGTATTTCAGATGCAAATTAGAAAGTATTTATCCTTGGGAGCTGTATTAGGAAAGGCCCCTCCTAAGAATGACGTTAACTCTGAGATGCAGAAAAAAAGAAATGAGAGACCAGAGATGTCCCAGCCCCACTCCCAGGATAAAGACATTTGAAAGCTTCCCTATTTCTGGATTTTCTAGTAATTGATCTAAAAAATTTCCTTTATGATCTCAGCCATTTTGAGCTGGAATTTCTGTTCATTGCAACTGGTGTGATTGTAAACCTGCAGGGATGAGGACTTCCAAGACAAGAAAGTTTGGATGAGGGGAGGAAAGGAGAAGGGCAAAACAAACACTCAGAGCATGGCTAGCCAAAGAGAAACTTGGCTGACTTAAGTATTTGTCTATAGCAGGTCTTGATCTCAACTCTCTCTTTCAACGTCTTTCTCTTCCAAAGTCTTTCTGGGGGCAGTGTGGGCATATGGCAAAATCTTTCACTTTGATAGGAATTGATAATAACTTTAAATCTGTTTTCTAGCACTCCCAGGGGTGTGGCCTTACCTGGGACTTAAGCCGTCACAGACTTGACCTTATGTGTGAAAGAAGGATAAAACCTGCTTCACAGCCATGAAGGAGGAAGAACTAAAATGAGCGTGTGTAATTCATAGCACATAGACTGTGCTCCAGACACATAAATCTCTTTCTCTTGCTTTGGTGATCTGACAAAGGAAGGCTTAACAATAATTAAGTCCTAGATGGATGTTGAAACATCTATTCAAAAGTAACTAAATCTATGTAAATGCAAATGACGTTGCTAATGTAAATAATGTAAATGGTGTTGCCACCAAACTTTGTAAGGCCTCAAGTTTTGATAATTAATCACTTTGAAAACAACTTCTCAACAATAAAAGTCCCAATGAAAGAGCAAAATGTGGCTTTTGAAAGAGGTTCTGTGACTTTTCCTGACATTCTCTTATTAATTGGAATAGCTACGGTACAGTTACATGATTTTGCCCCCCTAAAACCTACTGGGGCTGATTGAAGAATAGCTAACTTAATTAGGAAAGAAGTCATTATTTCTGATAAAAAATACTGGCAGATACAGAAAATACTTGAAGTCATATTTTTTATTTTACACAAATCCTACACGTTTTTGTGTATGAGACTCACCATGTTTTCTTCTGGACTTTTGAGTAAATGGAACTTGGTACATGGCAAGATTTAGGTCCTGTGCTATTTTCCCATGGTAGACCAAATACTTTTCTTAAAAGCAGTTGATTTTTAAATTTAATGCAAATTCCCAATGTCCCCTCATTAACTGGGAGGTACGGGTGACAGCATATGTTTGCAATTCATTTCACTTTGAGTTAAATCTGTGGAGAGCCTACTGTGTGCTTGCTAAGGGGGGATTTTACAGCTTAAAGTTCTAGCCCAGAGTGTTACGGTCTCTGCGGTCTGTTTTAGGATTCCTCCTTAAGTTTATTACCGGAGTCTTATATATGTCATTTGTTTCCTATTTTATGCTGTTCCAAATTGTAAATATGCCACAAGTAACTTCCCTTTTTCTCCTTCTCCCAAGCCTTATTTATTTTCTTTGGAATGCTTACAGACACATTGTGATGTTCTGAGGAGTTGTCACTTATGTGCATGCCCCTCTGGGATCAGACTCCTTTTGACCGTGAGAATTGGCATCTTTGAGATCTCATGAAAAAGGGCTCCAAATCAACATTCCAGATCTGGGGAATGCCATCCCATTGTCCCATCGAGTGCATGTGGGCCACAGTGAGACAGAATGATGGATGTACTGAGATGCTGTGGATGAACATTTTTTTAAAGTAACTTTTTATTTGGGAATAATGTTATATTTGTAGAGAAGTTACCAAGATCATACAGAGAGTTTCCATATACTCCTCACCCAGCTTTTCCTATTGTTAACATCTTACATTACCAACGCACATTTGTCAAAACTAACAAACTGACATTATTACAGTACTATTAAGTGAGCTCCAGGTTTCATTTGTATTTCACAAGTTTCCACATTAATGTCCTTGTTCTATGCCAAGATCCAATCCAGGGCACCACATTGCATTCAGTTTTCATGTTTTGTTGATTTCTGGTCTGTGAGTTTCTCAGTCTTTCATTTTTAGGACCTTGACAGTCTTTTGAAGAGATCTGGCCAGGTACTTTATAGATGTCTCTCATTTTGTACATGTCTGATGCCTTTCTCATGGTTAGAGTGGTTTTGGGAGAGAAAAAGAACGCAGAAGGTATCTCCTCATCAACATGACATGCCATTGAGGGGTACATGGTATCCACATGACTTTTCACGGATGAAGTTAACTCTGATCGTTTGGCCAAGTTAGAGTTTGTCAGGTTGTTCACTGTAAAGTTATTGTTTTTCCTTTTCTATATTCTATATTCTTTGGATACAAAATCACTAAGTCCTGCCTATGCTCAAGATGTGAGGGATTTAAACTCCACTTCCTGGAGGGAAGATATCTACTTATAGTTGTTGGAATTCTTCTGTAAGAAAGATTTGTCTACTCTCTCCTGAATGTTTTTAGAGATGTCAATGTAATGGAAATCTTTTGAGTCAATAAGCGGTCTAGTGCTGTTTGTTTGGGAGAAGTATAAAGTTTGATTGTCCCACATGTTTCCTTGGGAGCATAAAGAAACATGAGAAAACTTCTAGGGTAGTTCTTTCTGCATCACCTAAGCAATAGGACCACACATTTTAGATCCTCTCTGGCATTTTTCTGAGCATGTTTTCCCCATATGCCCACCTGGAATCTGCACTACTCCTTTAAGATCATGCCTCTGGTACCCAGAACCTTGGAATTTTTTGCCCAAATGGCCCTCCATGTCCTCTTCTCCATGTCGGTCTCCAGAAGACACATTGGGCCCCTGGTGTGCAGACTTCTGACCTGAGGGGTGGTCAGATGACTGCTGTGGGCAGAGTCTGGATATGCAGTCTGGTGTCCACATACATGTGGATAGGGGTGCAAGGTGGAGCTGGGTCTGGGAAAACAGGGGGTCAGTCCTCAAATCAGAGGCTGGTTTGGTTCTCCCCTAGATGCCACCCTCTGCTGTCATGTTCTGGCACAAATTCTGAGAATTCTCCTTTGGAATCTGGCCATCCAGATTGCTGAAAAGGAGTATCTATTACAGTAAGAGAATAGAACCTGTGTAATAGTATACTTGTGTGAGTGATAATTCAAATATATGGCCTGTGGACCTGCATTTATAGACTTGCCCTAGGCTCTGAAAATATTTGAGGCAGGCCTGTTTATCATTAAGTTAAGCTGAGAACAGGTCAGGCCTATTGGCCATCACTTGCTCCCCAGTTCCAGCACTCAGGAATACCATGCTCTCCAGACAGCAACTCTCAGTGTGCCTCTGGGACTTCCCTTGAAACACACAGTTTAAATTTCTTGAAAGGCATGAGTGGGGAGGCTTCTCTGCCACCATGATAGAGAGCTTGTGTTTGCTTTCATCTGCCTGGAGTCCCCTTTATCCACCTAAATCCCATTCTAAATCCTCTTCACATATCCAACTATTTTAATCTGAATTACTTTTTCCATGTAGTTTTCCTTGATTCTACAAATCCCTTCTTCTCAAATGTGATATTGTTACTCCTTGGTAGCTATGGGTTTCCACAGGTCACTGCCCTTTTCCTCTGGGTACTTTGAATGCAGTTTTCACATGAAGCCACGAGGTCAACAGTGGCTCCTGGACGAGGCATCTGCATGCCTGAACTCTTTGTTCTCCCAAGGCACGGTCACCTGAAGACTCAACATGGTTTTACATTCAATGTGCTAAATATAACTATTTTGTTTTAAAGTCTATTTAAATAGGATATACGTTAGAGCAGGGCAGAGGAAAATGCTTAAGAATAGGTACAAATTAGATGGTTATTCACTAATCATTGATTCCTTAATCAGATGATGATTTTTTCCTCCTAGGTTTATTGGAATATTTTCTGTAATTCATCTGCAATCACTTATTTGATGCAAAAGCTCTTTGGCGGAAAGATGAGAAGTTCTAGGATTTCAAGTAACCCTAGGAAGTGCCAGAACCCTGTAGTCACTGTCTAATCAAAGAGATTTATTGGCTCTTAATGTTCACTTTTCTTTACCAGCCATGCATGACGCCTCAACTCTTCTTTCTCATAATTTTTCTTCCTTCCTTCCTTCCTTCCTTCCTTCCTTCCTTCCTTCCTTCCTTCTTCCTTCCTTCCTTCCTTTCTTTCTTTCTTTCTTTCTTTCTTTCTTTCTTTCTTTCTTTCTTTCTTTCTTCTTTCTTTCTCTCTTTCTTTCTTTTTCTCTTTCTTTCTCTTTCTCTCTCTCTTTCTCTCTCTCTCTCTCTCTCTCTCTTTCTCTCTCCCTCTCTTATAAAATAACTGCCTTATCATTTTTGAGGCTGAGCCAAAATCCACAGAAGACAAGTTAACCAGAGAATGCTGTCCAAGTTGGAAGGAACTTATCCCCATTTTTGCTCCTCCTAACACTTTTATTCAGTAAATTATTAAAGATACATTGCTCTTCCTAATTTTTTTTGTAGTTTTGCTTCTCCAAAGACAATATATTCCTCTTCTGTGTTTACTCATCATTGCTTTTGGAAGTCAGGTCACTGTGTCTATAATAGAATGTACCTAAAAGAGCATAAAGGTATAAAGGTTTTAAAACACAGATATGAAATGATTTCATTATAAAACTTAATTTTATATAGTTTAACAATTATATTCTTTCTTGCACTGTTCTTTGCTTGTTTCTTTCATTCATTCAACAAATCTCTAATAAGCATCTGCTTTGTTAGTCTGTGTTCTATAGGTGCTAGGCATATAGCAGTGAACACACAGGCAAAAATTATTGCTCTCACAAAGCTTCCATTTTGGGGAACGCAGATCAGAAAAAGAAATAAGTAAGATATATGCTCTGTGAGACGGTGAGAAGTGTTATAGAGAAAAATAAAACAGGACACAGGGCTCCAAAGTGCTGGAGGTGGAGGTGGGGAATTGCAGTTTAAATAGGATGATCGGGAAGGCCTTCCAGCAAAGGTGATATTTGAGCTGAGATTGATGGAGGTGAGGGAGCAAGACACTTAGATCTGAGAGAAAAGGCATAGGAAACAGGAGGTTCAAAGTCCTGAGGGAACAGGCCTGGTATGTTTGAGAAGCAGTGAGTGATGGGCTAATGGTTACAGCAGTGAGTGGTGTGGAGTTAGAGAAGGGCAGGGTGGGGGTCCCCGGGGGGCCAATTTGTGTGGGGCCTGCTGGGTCACTTTGGTTTTTACTCTAGTGAGACAGGAGCTAGTGAGAAGGGCTGGAGAAGAGGAATGGTAAGATCTGACTTGTGTTTTCAGAGGGTACTGTGGATGCCTGTGCTGAAGGGTCCAGGTAGAGCAGGAAGAGAAGCCATTGACCACTCAGGTCAGGAGGCTGCTGCAATACTCAGGTGTGAGGTGAGGGGACTCAGGCCAGTGTGGTCATGGTGCAGATGGTGAGAAGAGGGTGGCTTCTACAGAGATAGAACTATAGATGTGTGTATGTGTATACTTTAAAATAATTGGTTTATTGAAATACACCATCCAATTCACCCCTTTAAAGTGTACAACTCAGTGGCTTTTAGGATAATCACAGATTTGGGCAACTATCAGCACAATCAATTTTACAACATTTTTATCATCACCAAAAGAAAAGTTGCACCCCTTTACCATCATCCCTCAATCCCCACTCAGCCCTAGCAACCACTAATCATGTTCTATCTCTGCAGATTTGCCTGCTCTGTCCATTTCATGTCAATGGAATCATACAATATGTAGTCCTTTGTTAGAGTTTCTTTCACTTAACAGAATGTTTCCAGTCTGGGTGTATTTTGAAGGTGGAATTGAGAGAATTTGCTGACTCCTTGACTGTTTGGTGTGAGAAAGAGAGGATAAAGAATGATGCCTATGTTCTCATTTGAGCACCTGAGATGGGGAAAACTGTAGGAGGTACAGGTTTGGGAGACTCTCCAGAGTTTCTTTTTAGACATGCTAATTTGGGGTGACTACCCGATATTTAAGTTGAGGAGGTGAATTGACATTTAAGACATGATTTAGGAGTCCTGGGGAGGAGATCTGGCTAACGATAAACATTTGGGAGTCATCAGCATATGTGTGTAAATTGTATCTTAATGAGATTGTTAGCTCCTGGAGCTCAGAGGCTATTTTGTATACGGATGCCCTCTGAGTAGAGTAACGGTGGGTCTATCTTCCTTACAGACACCTCCTGTTCAGATTAGTGAACTGTTGCATAGAAGGTGGCCCAGCCTCCGCTTCTACCAACCTTGAGTCTCAGCCCAGGTGTCAGGCTTCACATAAGGGAAGTTTCTTACTTGCCTGAGGCAACTTTTTTAAGCTATGGTGTGTCTACTTCAGTAACATCAGGGCTGCTCAATCTGGAACTGCTCTCCTTGGTCTGTCCTCTGCACCTGGTTTTTCCCTACCCATCACTCTCCTGACAATTGGTTCTTCTTCTGCTTTGTCTTTTTCTTAGCCTTTAATGACAGTATCATCTTCTCAACTGCATTAATCCTTGGGTTCTCTGATCAGCCATTCCTCTTCTCTCCCTCATTATCTTGCTGTAAACAACCTGAGGAATGCCTCTCTCTAGTCAACCAGCCTGCAGCTGTCTTACCTGTTGCTTCTTTCCTCCAAGGCAGTCCCTCAGTGTCAGCACTAGCAGCATTTTGGGCTGTATGAGCTTTTGTTCTGGGGGGCTGCCTTGTGCCTTGTAGGATGTTGGCACCATCCCTGGTCCTTACCCACCAGATGCAAGCAGTGCTTCTCCACCAGTTGTGAAAATGAAAAATGCCTCCAGACATTGCCCAGTGTCCTTGGCGGGGAATATCGCCCCCAACCCCCATTTTATAAAACACTTCTGTAAGGGAAAATGTGGTAATTCTGACTGTGGCCCCTTCCAGTTCTAAAATTCAATTATTCTGTATCTACTTTATGCAATCCTCCACCCATGCATATACTCAGCTTTTTAATTCCTTCCCATAAACTAGGCTTTCTAGACATGTGATCGTTTTCCTTTAGCTTTTTCTCTTTTAATTTCTCCTTTCTTTGTTCTCCTTCTGAGTTTATCTGTGAGCCACAGAATGGTGATACGTGTAGAAAATGAATGTAAAAATTAAGGCACACCTATATGTTTTGTAATAAAAAAGAAAACCAGATGTTTTTATTTAAAAATTCATTTTGAAGAATTAATGCTTATCTATCTTTAAAGTTCTTAGAAATATACAAATGTTAGAATCTGTAATATCATCTGTTCCTACCATCTAATTGTCTTCTGATTCAAACTATTTCCGAAGCACCAACATCAAGTTGAATAAAAGCGCATTTGGATTTAATTTAACATTGTTGCTGCTGATTAGTAGTATTGTAAGAGTCTGGCTTCCCACTCTTGAGGTCCAGCCTGACAATGATGGAAACCGAAGGGATTGTTTGGGGATAATACACTCGAAGTTCCAATAAATAACTTTGAAATGAACTCTTGGGAAACAGCTTCTAAGCCGGTGACAGCATCTGTTTTTTATGATTGACTTACAGCACCGAGTTGGTGCACGGTGGCAGGCGGTCAGTTTTGTCGAATCGAGGGTGTTCCAATGTGGCTTGAAAACAATTTTGTTTCTAGCTCATGAGATGGAGAACTGAGATGAACAGTGTTCGAAATGGTTCCTGGCACCACCCAGCAGCATCCATTACATTTTTCAGTAAGTACTGCTTTGCTAGGTACTGTGAGGAGTTAAAAAACAATCCTGGTCCTTAAGTGATATTCTGTCTGTAGAAGCAGGCAAGAAAAATAGGAAAATGTATAGAAACTGCAAATATATATAACTGCATCTATGTTACCATCACCCTGAGGGCTGAGTAATTGTTGCTGGTGGGAACAGAATGAATAAGGAGAGCCAAGTGGGGTCAGTCAATAACCACCCAGAATAAATTGTTAATCAGAAGTGAAGCTAGCACAGACTGATAAATAACAAGGTTACTTGATCTGAAGAAAGAACCTGCTTCCCCTCATGTCGGTAATTATATCAATACAGAGAAAGAGACAGCTTGGCTTTTGCTGGGATACAGCCAGATGATGTTGTAAATCAATTACATGTTCACGGGCACCCTCTTCTGCATCCGCCTGGTGGGGCCTAAGCAGCAGCTGATCCCCATTTGCATTCACTGAGCAGCTTAATGATTGCCTTTGTACCTGTGCAAGAAGCTTGGGCTCAGGTCTATGCAGAGCTGTGCTTTCAGACTTACCATGCCTGCTAATTACCTGGGGGGTCTTGTTAAAATGCAGATTCTGATTCAGTAGGTCTGGGGAAGGGCTTAGGATTCTGTTTCTAATGAGCTCCCAGGTGATGCTGATGTTGCTGCCCGCGGACCACACTTTGATTTGAAGACTGTGAGGCAGATAGTCCACTGAGGAGGGAGAGAAGTGAAATCTGAAAGATGTGGAAATAGAAGAGGGAAATGTGTGAATTTAATCTCTCTCTCCAGTCCCTCAGAGCTGTCTACCTCTTCTTTTCCCTCCCCTCTGACCCCTGAATACATACTAGGCCAAGGGATCCTGATTCAGTTGCTGTGGGTTGGGGCCTGAGCATTGGTATTTCTAACCAGATGGTTGTCACACATGGATGGATTTGAGACACTGATTTAGCATCTTTTAAAAACTACTACTTTGAAATTTTCTTAATTCAACACATAGAATTACCATATGCAATTAAATTAATAAATGATTTTTGTTGATGATAAATTACATCTAATATGTAACAAAGTATATTTTTGCCCAAATTTGGATACTCTGTGAGAAGCAGGGTAGCATTGCTTGTTACCTGGACTCTTAGGGCCTCACAACAGCCTCCTAAGAGAATCCCTCCCCAGTCCATCCTCCAAATGCAGCTGGTTTCCTAGGATCTAGACAGCCTGTCAGAATCTCAGGAACCTGTTCTGGATGCAGAATTCTAGGCCCCTGTTCCAGACCTAAGGGCCAGAATCTTTTAGTAGGATGCCAGCTTGTACACGTGAGCACGGCCCCCGTCTGAATGCCACCTTTGCTCCTGGCTGTGAGTCACGAGGCCTCCGCATAGGGCTCCTGCGTGCCATGGGGCAGAATGGAGGCAATTGCCTTCCTCTCCCCTGCGCTTCCCTTCTGCCCACCCTGCGCTGTTCAGTCTGTCAGATGGTAGCGCAGTATCTCTCCTCTTGTGAAACCTTGCATGTATCGGGGTGGACATTTTTCTCTTAAGAAGTCAAGTTCTGGTTAAATGAACTTCTTTTGGGTCTGCACTGATTCCCGAATGAATACCAGGGTTGGTGGGGGTAGGGGAGGGGTAGCACTGAGATGCCCCCTCGGATGGATAGGTTCTCTGGTTCTGGCTGCTCCTGGTTTCCCTTGAGCACCTTGCATTCTGGTCACAGGGCTTCTGCCTGGAGATGGCCTCGTACTTACCACACTCTGGGTCTCTGTTGCTCCTTTCTAGAATATCATCTTGACAGCCCAGATGTCATAAATGTCCCCATTGATGAATGGAAGTATTTGTACTCAAAAATGAACATGCCAAAGTCAGCTCAGACTATTTCTCCCTCTGCAGTTCCTGTCATTTGTGGTGTTCTCTTCATAAACCACAGGGCTAGGCAGTCATAGCAGCTGTGTCCAGAGCTCTGGCAGTAATTAAATCAGTTGGGATCTGCTCTCTCAGGACCATGGGGGAATACACTGACATCCATTATGGACAGGCTGGATGGGGGTGGGGAACCAATTCTTGTCAGTTTTGTCCATGTTCAAGCACTGGAGCATGTGAAGGAAGAGAAACTTGAGTGGATGAGAACAGAGGGCTACGTCAGAGGCAGAAATGGCCCTGGAACTCGGCAGGGTTTGGAAGAGAGGAGGGAAGAGGCCAGAGCTCTGCGGTTAGGATGAGAGCAATGTGCAGAAGTGGAAGGACACTCCTGGGAGTGTCCTGGCTGGACTGGAGGGAGTTAGTCTGCCCTGGGTGGATGTCCCAATGATAGCCCACTCTAAAAGGCAGTCTTGTCCCACCTTCCACCCTGGTTCTGCACTCTCACGTCACCCTGTTTTGTTTTTTCATGAAATCAGTCACATTCTGAAATAATCCTATTTATGTATTTGGTTCCATATTATTTGTCTTCTCCACTAGAATTTCAGCCACATGAGAACAGGGACCTCCCTTGTCTTGCTCACGGCTGTACTTTTCATGCTTGGGACTGTGACTTGAAAATGCTGGGAGCCGTATTAGTTTCCTGTGGTGGCCATGGTAAGTGACCACAAATTGGGTGGTTTCAAATAGCAGAAATTTACTCTCTCCCAGTTCGGGAGGCCAGAAGTCGGAAATCAAAGTGTTGGCGGCGTTGGTTCCTCCTGGAGGCACGACCTGTCCCCTACCTCTTCCAGCCGCTGGTGGTTGCCAGCAATCCTTGGAGTTAGTTCCTCAGCTTGTGGCTGCATCACTCCAATCTCTGCCTCCATCGTCAAATGGCCTTCTTCCCCATGTGTATCCCTGCATGTCCTCTCTTCTTATTAGGACATCAGTCATTTGGATTTAGGGTCTACCCTACTCCAGTGAGGCTGCATCTTCAGTAAGTATATCTGCAAAGACCCTCTTTCCAAATAAGGTCACATTCTGAGGTTCTGGGTAAACATGAATTTTTGAGGGACACTAGAAGTGCTCAACAAACATTTTTGAATAAATGAGTCATAGGAGGTTTCCTTTGCCCTTCAGGTTTAAGTCCCAGAGGAAAGAGAGGACAAAGAAAGGGAGGGGCTACTTTTAGTTCTAAATAATCTAGTGGACAGCTCAACCTTCTCTGCTGAGTATAGAAGCCCGTTGTTCTCAGGAATATTCCAGTAGGAAGACATTGGAGAAGAACATTGTTTTTTACTCTGGGAAGGTTGGTGGATTTCTAGGCAGAGGCTGTTGTGATGTTAGCAGGGCTCTGGGACTAAGTTCACATGTAACTGGGGGTTCTGACACTCGACCCAGTGCTGGGCTTCCTTGGAAACTGAATGGCCTGGGGGCACCAGCAAGGAAGGATTCCAAAGAAAATGAGAGCATCTTGAGGAAGTATTTGAATTAAAAAAATGTTTTGAAAAAACACCAGAATCATCACAAGGAGAAAAATGAGAATGTAGTTGGAATTCTCTTTACTTATATTATGGTTTAGGTTTAAGTTTGAATTTCATATTGGCTGGGGGCACTGTAATGTTCTCAGTGCTCTCCAGTGGTTTATCCAGCCCTTATTGGACTCCAATATTTCTGAAACCTCAACCAGAATAAAGTGAGGGGCAGGAGAGATAGATGTTCTTTCTAAGCTGTTGGCAGTTTCTGTTTAGTCAGAGGTTTGAGTAGATTCCTCACATCTGTAATTTGGCTCATGTAAGATGAAGCCCAAATCAGGCTCAGGACACTGAGTCCAGAGACTGCCTGATGATAGGGAAGCTGCCTTTCTTGAGCCAGAATTGCATCTCTGAGGGAGGTTGACCAGAAAGGCCAACCAGTGGCCAAGTGCAAAGAGGAAAATGTGTTCCGCTGGAGATGCCAGCGGTGCTGGACCACTTGTAGTCTAGTCAGAGTAAAGTGTGAACTCCTTCCCTTCTCCGTAAGCTTTTGGCAGGCCTGGGATCCCTGAGGCACAAGCTGGTTACACCTAACCAGTGGCCTGGTCTGTGGATCCTCGGATGGGTGACGCCCGGTAGCCTGTTTCAGATTTTCTTTCTGCGTTGTTGCTCCTCCAGCTTGTCTATTGTTAGACTTTATATCCTGGTCTCAGCCATTTTTGTAGGTGTTAATCCTCAGAAAGAAGTAGTTCAGGGAAAAAGATGACAGCTCGGACAACTAGTTGTGAGCTGACAAGTAATGACTTGTGCAAGCAACGTGTTGAGTCTCTGAGAACCAGGAGGTGGATTGAGGTGGCGGGAGACAGTCAGGACCAACTTGTGTGATGTGCATGTATCTCCGGAAAAATTCAGAAATAGTTGAGGAAGGAAAATTCCCCCAAACTGGGCTTCTTGAAGTTCTGCAGAATGGGTTCTCAGGCTACCAGGTGTGAAAGGCAGGAATGACTTATGACATTAAATTAAGGAGCTGGGAAACCTGGATTGCACACTCTAATTCATATTCTTCTAGAGTTGCTGGCTTTTGACTTTTGGTGTATCCTGATTCAAACTGCCTGCTGTTGTTGCATTTTCTTTCACTTACCATTGTTCAGTGACCACGGTGAATTTGCTTCTCCAGTTGATGTGTGTGTTGCTTATAAAGTGCCACACCAACAACCGTGGCCCAGGCCAAGTGTGATTGAGCTGCTGGGGTCTGGCAGCCAGTCTGAGCAACACTGTGTGTGGGACGTGGGTGGGACTTGGGTGGGACTGGGGCTCTGCCAAGTCCTGAAAGGCAGGCAGTGATGCTCACTCACAAAAGTGCCGGCTGTGGCAAGGCATTGCATGGGAGAATAATTAGCCTGTGATTTTTAAAGTGTTCCTTAATTCAGAGTAGCTGTATTTGTTTTTGTGTCAATAACTGACAATGTCCTGTTGGGTAGACTCTGGAAATAAATGTTTCATAGCATGTGTCCTCTTAGAAAATGACCAGAAATTTGCACATGTTTGCATTGTATGATTACCATACTTGTGAGTAAGGTGAAAACCTGGTGACTAACCTGTATCCTCCTCTTTGTGTGAGGGAGTTTGCTCTGTTCCAGGTGAGGGAGGCCCAGAGTGGCTTGAGGTCCTGTCCTGTGCAAAGACCTCTGGGGACACCTATTTCATCCCAAGAACACCCTTTGCTTCAGAGTCAATTACATCTTCTTCTCCCCAGCAGAAGGTTGAGTTTGAACTTTTTATGAGCTCTGATAACAGCTGGGGTTCCTCCCCCTTCTGTTTTCCTGCCACCCACAGCCTCTCAAGAGGCAGGATTAAAGAAGATGTTGTTGCTTTTCCTCTCTTCTCTGGCTTTGATTTTCTCTCCTTCCTTTATGTTTCGGAAAACTTTAAAACAAACAAATGAAATATAGCTCAGCCCCTTCTGAGCTGTGCTCTTGTTTCTGGTGTTCCCTCCCGCCCCACACATTGTCCTGCACTGTTTTCCTGCTGACTTTCTTCTCAGTTTCTCATTCTCTTTTTCTCTCTCTGTATTAGTTAGGATTTGGGTCTGGCTGCTTCAAAGCAGAACAAATAACAGTGGCTCCAATTAGATCAAAGTTTATTTATCTCTCATTTGACAATATGTGCTGGTTGGTGATCAGAGGGACCCAGGCTCCTGGTATTTTGTCCTGCCACCTTGTAGGCGTGTTGCCCTGGTGCTCCTGGTCCGTGTTGACACTCTGTGACCTTCACATCTGAATTCACTTCCAAATGAAGGGAGGAGGAAAACATGGAGTTAGAGCATCACCTGGTAGGGCCTGGAAATTGTCCTCAGCACTTTCACTCACATCCTTTGGCTACATCTTCTGGCATCGTAATTGCCAGAAATCAATTGGGAGAGGAAGTCTCTAGCTGGTGGCCAAGCATTCAGTTAAAACTAAGGGGCTCTATGATCAAAGGGAGAAGTGGAGAATGATGTGAGGGGGCAGATACCACCCATGCCGTTAAACTCCATGTTGAAAATGATTGAGGATTATGAAAGCAGACTAGACTGTAAGTTGCTAATGGGAAAGAAGAAGGAAAAAGTATTAAACTGTTTCAGTAAGTCCAAACATATTTGTCACCCAGTTATGCCCTATACATACACAGACCCTAGAACTGCTGCTCGGCAGGTCATACGGGAATCTTAAGACATTCATGGGCATGGATGCTAAACCAACATGGCTTCCAGCCCAGCTCTCCCTCTCACTAGGTGTTAGAGTTTGGCAAGAGCCTTAAATTCCCTGCAGTTGGATTTCCACTTCTGTTAAATGGGGGTAATAATACCTTCTTTATTGTGATGGTTACAGATAGAAACAATGATAATTGATTCTTATGATGGTTGGGACAAGGTAAGCTCTCAAGGGTGAGCTGCTGTAGTTTCCCACAGGGTGGAAATTGATTCGGAAGTTGTATATGATGTCCCTAAATTAGAAATCCACAAATGGAAATGGCAATTGCTGTAACCCCGTGATGGAATGGGGTGGAGATGGGAACTCTGTGATGAGGAGCTGGGGGAGCTCCTTGTGCAGCCTAAAGGAAGAGCTTTTTGGGGTGTTACATTGGATGTTTCCCCAGAAGGAGACCCAAAGGCAAGGAATTGGGAGGTGGTCCAGGAAACACTGTTAGGAAAGTGGGGAAGTGAGAGAAGGCAGGGAAGGAAGCTGATGGGGACATCATTGAGCATGTTACTGCTGTGTGCAGCTGGGACTCAATCTGCTTGGGAGTTCTGGAGACAGTGTAGGAATGTCTCACCTGAGAAGCCAGTGGTCTGCCAGCTCCCGCCAGTTATTAGTAGAGGCTGGCTCCAGGGGATATCAAATCCCTGGCACTCTGCCTGCTCCCCCTTCCAACTCAGTGGACCAAAACAAGCCACTAGGCTAAGACCCACAGGTGCATGAGGTGGAAGCCACTAAGCTGGTTAGTGCTGAGGGGATATAGGTGAGGCACTCACAGGACGGCTTCTAATACACCGGGCAGCCTCACTCAGAGCACAGAGCTTTCACCTGTGGTCTGGGGAGGGGTTTGCCTGAGGGTAGTGGACGCCCATGCTCCTGTATGGTATAGCTCTGCTTCGACTCTGTGCGTTTGAGGGTCACTCAGTCACCTGCTGTGTTTAGTAACAACCAGCTCCCATTGATAACTGTTGTGAATCAAGGGCTTTTATTTTCCCCCATATCAAGGTTGATGTGATGAGTGGCCTTGTACCACATGATCAAGACAGTCTGGCAGGAGCTGGTTCAAGATGGTGACAGGAAGGCCCTGCAGTTGCCTCCTCCCGTGGACTCACTGAGTCTACAGCTCCAGGTGGAATGATTCCCTCTGAAACAGACCTGAAAACTAGCTGGGCAACTCCTTCACATCCACGAGGAAGACAAAGCTAGGAGAGGCGGAGGCACGAATCTTGCTCTAAACCCCACACCTGGCCTGGCGGTTTAGGGAGGGAGCTCAAAACCTGGAACATTGCCCTGAGGAGTGAAAAGTTTGGACCCCACATAAGGCACTCCAGCTTTTAAGGCCAGCACCTGAAAGAACCCTCCCCCCAAACATCTGGCTTTGAAAACTAGCGGGGCTTGTAACCACGGGACCGAAGTGCTGTAAACTGGAGAAGGGCTAGTGCGCAGACTCGCGGGCCAAGGGCATGCGCAGAAGCAGCTGTTTGGAAAGCACCCAGACTTCCTGTGAAGGCATGATGGGCGGGTGCCATTTTCGTCCTCTCTCTGCTTTGCTGAAGGTGGTGGGGTCCTTTTTTTTTCTGTTTTTTTATTCTAAACTTTTTTTTTTTTTTTAAACACACTTGGGGGGCACTCTCTTTACAGTGTCCCACTGCCACGCTCCGTGCTGCCGCCGTCGCCTCCCTCAGGTGAGCGTTTGCACACCTCAGGTGCCCTGGTTTTTGCAGCTGCCGCCCAGGGGACGCCCCTTGATGGTCTGGCTTTGAAGGTGGAGGGCTTGTGTTCTGGGGTCCCACAGGACGGTTACAGTCAGAGGGACAGTCCTTGGCAGGCTGCCACCCCCAGGGCACTGCATAGACAACCGGAGGAGACGCCCCCAGTCTTTCTGAGAAAGAGGCCTATTTGCTTGTCCTGGAACTTTGGCCCAGGGGGCAGGCTTCTGGACTGGCCACTCCTAGGGGCCCATGGAGCGGCTCTCGGGGAATGGAGGCGGGAGGATGCCGTCTCTGCGCCTGCCTTCTGCTTGGCTTCAGCTCGCTGGTATCTCCCAGAAAGGAGCTTATACACTTGTCAGGGGCCCCGAGTTTTGCGAGGACTTTCATCCTGGGGACATTTCTAGATTGCCTGGCCAGAAGGACTTATGCAAGCATTCCCACTGGACTGTATATATTTGCATATTTAAAAGCTGCTTCCCGAGGGTCCGGCTTTTAATCACCCTGAATCTAGGTGCTGCCTGAGATCCACCCAGCCACCTTGGGGCAATGACTGGCCTTGGTACACCCTCCAATCCTGGGAGCTGTTAAAAATGAAATGGGCTACTTGGATGATCACAAAGATTTGAGAGACGACCAAGAGCTAAGGCAGTGTTGAACAGTAAGGTTCACTTCCAACACAAGGCTGCTCAAGTCTAGGAGAGGTGACTGTTTCATCTGATACATAGAAACCAACACAGAGTCAAGCAAAATGAGGAAACATAGGAATATGTTCCAAACAGAAAAGCAAGATACAACATTAGAAAGAAACAAAGAAACATAATTTGGCAGTTTGTCTTCTAGTCCAGAGGTAAGATTCTTACTCTGCTTAATCATAATTATGGTCATAATGGATTGAGTAATTTCTCTGTACTAGAAACTGTGCTAAGCACATGACTATGTGATCTCTTTAACCCTCATAACTTTGCTCTGATATATGCAGTATTCCCATTTAGCAGATAAAGAACTTGGGGCTGAAAGGTTGGGACAAAATATCAGATGGTTGCTTCTTTGCTTTTATAAGGTGATGAATGCTTATGCCATGAATAGACTCAGGAGTCTTACATGGGTATGTGTAATTTTGCCTCATACTGCTCAGAAGTAAGATGTCACACACACCCCCGTGGAGCCACGGAGACCTCCATGTTCTTCTTATCCCTTAATTTTGCATCATGGCCTCACTTCCTTTTCCTTCTCTCTTTCTCTCTCTTTTTTTTTTTTCCCTCTCAAATCTCTTGAGCCTGGCAGAAAAAAAACTTTCTGGAACTTAGCTTGTCAAAGTGCAACCTTTGCGGTGAGAACGAGAGCAGAAAGAAACAAGTTATTCGAGAAGGGAGGCCCCCGCCAAACAGCACTCATCTTAGTGTGTGGGTGTCGTGAGGCAGTCTCTGCAGTTTATGTGGGGAGTGCTCTGTGTGGAAGACTAGCCTTTCAACTTACTTTGAGAAATAAACTTAGTACTTCTGAAAGGTCTTCTTTCTATTGCGTGAAATCAAAGAGTGCAGCTTGCTAATGGCTTTCTCGTCAGTCTGCCTTAACCCCATCGGAGCTGACCCACCTGGGGATGTGGCGAGGTAGATGTGATGTGTTTTCCATTCTTGGCCTTTTTCCTAGGCTGCCATCATGAGTGCCAGTGGAGAGAGTGAATTGTGTTCTGAGGACATATTTCCAATCTGTTAGCTCAGCGTTTAACTCCTTTTATCCAGACTGGTAAATAGCCCTCAGATGGTAATGAATTCTAATTGTAGACAAAGAGGAGAGAGAAAAAAAATAATGCAAAGCTCCACTCCCTGCAATCCCTTGGATCAATCTGGTCCTTTAGGAGAGTCTGCTGTTGAGAGGTGTAATTTCTAAATGAAAGGTCTGAATTTGCACTGGGCAGTTTGCGTGAGTTGATGTGTTGGTGAGAATCCTCGGATGTTCTGGGGGATGCTTGTTAGCAACTGGTTACTCTCTGTGGTTTCTCTCTTATAATTGTGCATACATAGCAGGCTGGCATGAAGAGTATAATCTTCCTTCGAGGTGTGAAAATGCATTAACTTGTGCTATCATTTTGAAATCATGACCAATGCTGGAGTGAGCAATATGGAATAAATATACATATATAGGCGAGCCTGCACTGTTAAGAGCTTTTGTAACCCCTTCTCTGCTCTCCATTCCTGAATGCACCCTTGCAATTGCTAAAAAAAAAAAAAAAGAAAAAAAAAAGGGCAGCGTTTTAGACTGTCAAGAGTAAAGTCTAAATGTCAATTTACAGATGTACATATATACATTTAAAGTTTTTTGTTGGTAATATAGATCAGAATTAAGCCCCAGATTTTCCCCTGGAGTTATATTTATTCATTTAACATTTTTTTTTTAACATTTCATTTAACATTTATTGAGCAGTGACTCTGCGCTGGGCCCCGGCTGAATACAAGTCCATAACAACAAAGAAAACATAAACCCTGCCCTCAGGAAACTCATGGCATAACTGATAAATTAATGTTCCCCTATTGCGTGACTTCTTGGGTATAAATAAAGAATGATTAGACAACTTATAATTAATACAACTTATCCAGATATAAATGATAACCCTTCAAATCACTAATTGTACATAAGATCTTTATTAGCACAAGTCCTTGCTTTGCATGATGAAGATATTAAAGACATAATGTGTTTTTATCATAGATACTAATGTTCAAACTCTAGATTATTGATTTGATTATATTTTTATTGCATTGAAAGATATTTCAAAAGCCCAAGATACTGGTGAACGTTACTGCTAGCAGCCCTAGACTTATCTGCATTGCCTTTATTCTTTTCCTTCTTCCTTTAAAAAATTTTTTTTTCTACAGTGAGAGGGGTGTCTCTCCTCTTGTCCAAGGTGAATTACTATATGTTTTCTTCAAGTCCCATCCCTTCCTACACCTCTGAGATGTCTGTCTCAAGTCCCTGCCCCTCTTCTTGCTTTTATAGAAGCTCCCTGAATAATGAGGTGAATTCCATCAAGATGTCAAAGTATTCTAAATTCTACACATTTAAAAAATCCCCTTCTTGAACATCATACACCCTCCTATAATTACCCTATTGCTTCCTTTTTTTTATAACCAATCTTCCAGAGTGAGTTACCCACACAGATTTTTTTTCCTGTTTTTCTTCCCTTTCAAAACAACTATCCACAAATGCAGCCCCATTACTCCACTGAAAAGACTTCCATCAACTCCCTAATGACCTCTTTTTTGCAAAGCTAATGAATATTTTTCACTTTGATTTCACTTTATTTTTCTGCACCATTGATATTGTTGATCACTCTCTCTCTCTTTTTTTTTTTTTTGTCACTCTAATCTTTCTAAATTAACTTAGAACATATACCTCTGCAAGGGTCAGTTCCTGCATCCTGTTCTAGAGTCTCAGAGTCTCAGCTCGGCCTTCTCCATGGTAGATACCATCTACTCCCATTCACTATTACATTGTTTTGGCTGTCTAAGCTTTACCTCCCACCCCAATCATTTTGTAAGTTCCATAGTTAATTGCCTCCTGTATACTTCCACCTGAATATACTGCAAAAATAAGAAATTCAACACATCAGGAACTCAGCTTACTATTTCCTCTGTTCTCATTCCCCAAATCTGCTTCTTCTCTCTAGTTTCCTATCACAGTGAATGCTATCCCACCCAGATGTTGTTAATGTCAGTCATCCTTCTTTTCTCTTTACCCTCGACCTTCACATGTCATCATCAAGTCTTATTGATTCTAATGCCTAAATATATATTTTTGACACAACCACTTATTTACATCCCATTGTTATTATCCTTATATAAGCCACAATAATTTCTCATTTAAATCATTGCAATAAACCTCTTAATAAATAACCCTGCAGTCTTCTCCCACTGTAATCTGTCCTCCCCACTGAACAATGATGTTTCTAAGACACAAAACATGACAAAGTCTAAATTTCTTCATGTGGCCAATAAGAGACCATCCCCCATCCCACTCATGACAATTCTAAGGACACTGCTTTGTAAGTGCTTGTCTCCTTGTTTTCACCTCCCTCCGTGCTGTAGATTTGCTGAAAAAAACAATCATGGTTTTGTTATTTGCAGCTCTGTCCCTCTGTCCCTACTGATTAGCCAGAGGGACAATACCATGAAATGATGTCCTAACTTCATGAGAATTGACAATCCTTTGTTGATTTTGTTTCTACTGATTGGGGTGACCTGTGCTGTGTTCTTCTTTTCTCCCAACATCTGCTTATCCCCAAACTGCATAATCTTTTTGTTCATCAAATAGTAACTGGACTTCTAGATTCTTCATAGAATTAAGAAATGCCTAGTACCATTTTTCAGCACGTGCCCTTGTTTATATGCATATCTATTCTGTGATGGTGTCCTCCCAGGGCACGGAGGACCATGTCCGCCCTTGGCATTGGAAAGCTCCGCATTGCAACTCGTAGTGGTCGTGAGGCTGTGGTATCATTCTGACTCAGCCCCTCACTGTTGCTAACAGACCATGATGGCACTGGCCTAGCACAGACCTGAATTCTGATTATAATCAACTCTTAAGACTCTTAAGACCAATTCTTAGGAGTTGTTTACATGCCAAAAGAGAAACTTTGAGGGTTAGAAGAATATAAAATGCCAAGGAAAATGAAAAATGCCTGGTACTTTACTACAGGGGTAAAAACTGATTACTGGCAGGAAAAAATGGCTGGAAGAGTGATGTCTCTTGAGCTCTATTTGCAAGACACTAGTGGATCCTGGATTTAATCACTAAGGCTCCCGGGGGCCAGATCAGGGCAGCTTCTAGAACTCCTTGATGCTTTGACTTAATGGTGGAAAGTTGTGATGGATGTGCAAATTATTTAGAATGTGAACTTATAAGATTTCTGATTGGATTTGGAGAATGGGAGTGAGAGAGATTGCAAGTAGGTTTCTAGCTTGGATAGCTAGGTAGATGGTGGCCCCACAAAAAGTGTAGAAAATGGAATGAGAAGTAGGTTGGAAGGGAAGATGAATACTGTGATTTTAGACATTTTTAGTTTGAATTTCTTGTGAGATATCTAGGTGGAGATAGAAGGTTGTGAAGCTTATAAGAAATATTATGTTAGAGATAAAGATTTGGGGAACCCCTCAGCATTAAAAAAGTAACTGAAGTCAGCGCAGCAGAAAGAATTAGCTCTTAATTTTCTCTGCACTTACAGTTCAGGCAAGGCTCCACCGTTCAACTCTGCTACCCTTCAGTACAAGTTTCCAAACCAGGTCTTCCCTTTTCATGGGTCCATCGCCATCTCCCGAACCTCCAGCACAGAGAAACTCAGGTGGCTCCATGTCTGGGAGGGGGAACATGACAGTGAGCATGTGAAGCATGGGAAAAATGCCCCCACATTTCAGAGGTAGGTGGAGGCAGAGAACCTCACTGGGGAAACAGAGAAGGACCTGCCAGGAAAGCAGGAGAAAGCCCAGGAGAACACCAGTCACAAAAGTTAAGTTAGGAGAGCTTCAAGAAAGAGCAGTCAAGAAACAACTCCTCTGAACTGTATTCAGAGCTGGTAAAATCTGGGTTGCCTTGGATACATTCTCCCGGAAGACAGTGGCCATAGTTACCCTATTGCTTGTTGTTTGCTCTGATTTTTTTTTTTTTCACTTTTAACAATGTTTCTAGAAGGATCTGGAGTGAGGTAAGATGAAAGGTTTCCATTGGGGATCTCATATATGGGGGAAATAACTACTTTGGGAAACTGCATTTGAAGTGATTATTTACCAAGTCCTATCTGTGGATGGGAGGCTCAGCCAGCTCGGGCTCAGACCCTTATCCCTGAAGAGGCCATTCCATGGTTTTCTACTATGAGCAAGACTTCTTAAGTGAACTTGAATCTGTATTTGAGAACTCTTTTCTTGGTTATCACTGAGGTTTCTGATCTACCACAAAGACAGGTATGTGCTACTTCACCATGACTTTTTAAAAATTTGTTTACTAAATAAAATTTAGTTTTGCTTTTCAATTTTTAAAATAGATTTCATTTTTTTAGAGCAGCTTTAGGTTCACAACAAAATTAAGAGGAAGTTACAGCAGTTTCCCATGTGCCCCACACATGCATAGTCTCCCCTGGTATCAGCACTCCCCACCAGGGTGGTACATTTGTCACAATTGATGAACACTGACACATCATTATCGCCCCAAATCCATAGTTTACATTAGGCTTCACTCTTGGTGTCTTATATCCTATAGGTCTGGATAAATGTATAATGGTACAGTAGCATATGTCCGTAGCAAGGTGCCCTTTGAGCCATGTGTTTCGACTAGGTTACAAAAATAAGCACCAACTTTTTAGTTCAGAAAAACTCAAACAATATGGGAACTAGATATCCCTACCCCATCTCTTGAAGAAGGCCTTCACTGGAAGCAAAGGTCATTGATGAAGCAGATCAGTGATATCTGCTTTGCACATCCCTTTGTAAGTTTTTAAAAAGCCATTTCACATTTTGTTCATAGTTGTTTTGAAGAGGCTATGTCCTAATACTCTCTTAAAATAAACAACAAAGTCTAAGTGTCCCTCTTTAACAAAAACGACCCCACGTACACGTTGTATTGCTCTAGAGATTGGAGAGGGACTCACGTAGGCATGGGATGGGCAGATAGCAGCATAAGTTTTTTCAAGTATGGCAGATAGCAGCACAAGTTTTTTCAAGTACATACTCCAGCTGTGTATGGTCATGTTTGTTTTAAGGTCAATGGAAAGGGAGTTACTGAGTATCAGGCATTGTTTATATTATATTATATATTATATATTATGCATATATTATTATATAGATACTATTTTCCCCTTTTTACCCAGAAGGGAACTAGTCTTCAGAGAGATGAACTCGTCCAAGGCCACATCATGTAGGTTGTAAACATTCATGGCTTATGAAGTCCCCAGTGCAGGAAGATCTCTTAAGAGAAAGATGAGGTGTACATTTGATTTGGGGAACACAGTGCCCTTATCTTTAGCGTTATTTTTGTTTCAGTGCCAATAATCACAGTATTTTTCCAGCAAGATACTGATGTTTTGTCTTTTTTTCCCTCTTGTTCATATGAGTCAGAGACTTTTAAAAGCTTAAAAAGCTAACTGAGTAAACTGTCCTTGTAAAAGCACTCTGGGTTTAAGGAGGTTTGACTGTTCCAGCTTAGGTTAAAGATGGAAAATTATATTTTTAAGATAATTACATGTTCCTTTTGATAAAGCAAAAACATTCACAAACACAGATGTGGTTTCAGACTGGTCTGCTGAGCCTCCTACTGGCTCTGATTAGCTTGTGGTAACAACTCTTCTGCCTAGGGAGAAGCGAGTCCCTCACGATGGTAGTGGGTGAAGAAAGAGGAGACTGGCTTAGTGGGTCACCCTTCACATGTAGCTCACACTGCCTTCAGAGTCCAGTATCTTTAACTTAGAAGGCCATGGATGAAGACTGTCTTATACATTGATGGTTAAGAAAGGACAAATAAGAGGCCTTGGGAAACTCTTACTAAAGCTGTATAGCTGGTTGCAATGTATTATTTCAGCACTCTGAGTGCTTCAATAATTTGTATCCAACTAATGTCATCAATGGCTCCTTCTCTGTGTCCTTTGCTGGTTCCTCTGCATCTGCCAGACCTCTTCACCTTCCACAGTCAAGTCCCACTTTTCTCTAACTGCGTTCACTGTGTCATCCCACCTTATCAAATACTACCTGGAAGGTGATGACTTCCAAAGGTAAATCCTTAGCTCAACCTCTTCCCCCGAACTCCAAACTCATTTTTAATGATCTCCTTGATACTTCCTCTTGATGCCTAGTAGACTTCCTAAATCCATCAGGTCCAAAATGGACTGAGCTTCTGATCACTAACATTCTACCTTCCATCAGCCCATTCTTTCTGTATCTTAGTAAAAATCCGTCTTTCCACTTGCTCAGGCTAAAGAACTTTTGAGTCCTCCTTGTCTCCTCTTTGTCACTCTCTACATCTAAACCATCAACAACGAATGCTCTTGGCTCTATCTCCTAAATACATCTGGAAGCCAGCCACTTCTTACACATACATCTCTATCACCCTGGTTCAAACCACTGTCTTCCTACTTACCACCCTTGTTCTTACTGTCTATTCCTAACACAGCAGTCCCAGGAATCCTTTTAAATGTCCTTAAATCTGCTCAAAGCCTTTCAGTAGTTTCTTTATCCTTTGGAACACAAGTCAAAATCCTTACTGTGGTCTGTAATATTCCCTGCAACTTGCTTCCCCCACCACCCCATCTCCTCTTATTGCTCTCCCTCTCCCTCACTTCATTCCAGCCACACTGATTGATTTCTCTGCTAATCTTTGAACGTGCCAGGCACACCTCTCACTAAGAGGGTTTGTGAAAACATGGATTCCTGGACCCCCACCCCCAGAATTTGTGATGTGATTGGTTAATCTGCACTTCTGAAAGGTTGCAGGTGACCTTGTTGTGTAGCAGGATGACACCTTGAGTGGCACTGGTAGTATGCTGATAAATCAAATCTGTGGGGTGAGTGGGTGGAGGGCCTGATTTACAGTGTCTGCTGATTTCTGTGATGTGAGTGCTCCCATGGCCATTTTCGAGCTCCCAGCATGATGTTAGCTGGCTCACAAAATTCCTAAAAATTTGACAGCTGGCTCTCAGGAGCACACCACTGGAATGGGACCACCGGTATAGAATAGCTCTCCAAAGCCTGTATGTGACTGGGTTAAGGAAGAGAGTGATCACTTATTCTGTAATTACTAAACTGTTTTGGTCCTTGATGTAAGATGTTTCATTTGGTCCTTGTAACAAATCTACAAGATTATGTCTTGCTATTTCCTTTTTTTTGGGTAAGGAAATTGAGAAGTCAGTTATTACTTTTTTGAGTCACACAACTGAGATTTGAATGCAGCACTGAGTGAACACAGTCCCTCTACCACAAAACAAAACAAAACAAAACAAAACAGTACCTGAATCTCTGTGGGTGGTGTCGTATCTCTGAAGCCATCATTGTAGAGCTGAGAAATGAAAATGTGTGGAGCTGAAAGTAACCTATAGCATAAGTATAGCTATAAGCTGACCTTAGCAGTGAATGAATTCTGTTCACCTGAGGTTTTGGAAAAGAGCCTTGATAGGTAAACCTATATACCAAGTAGACAAACTCTATGGGAACTGCAGCCCTCAGAGCTGATCACAGCCCAAGGGCCAAGTGCAGCTGGAGAACATGTTTCTTGTCTTGGTTACTGCCTGATAATCCAGGAACTAGTAAGTGCAGATCAAAGGAGACTACGTAGCTCATATATTGAGAATTCTGGTGCCAGGTGCTGAAATAACCTTCCTTTGAGGGCAAGTAAATTCTCCCAATTGATGAAACAGAAGTTGCTCCAGGCAAAGGCCCCACTAGCTCCCCTGCTTAATTGTCTCACTAACCCTCATTCTGGATTGAGCTTCAATCACTTTACTTTCTAAGCTTGGAACCCCTCGGACAGGTTTCCACTGGCATGCTTTGCAAGCAACGGGGGCGATTATCCAGGCATCAAAATTGCTTTTC
Organism: Camelus dromedarius; assembly: GCF_036321535.1. NCBI lineage: Eukaryota > Metazoa > Chordata > Mammalia > Artiodactyla > Camelidae > Camelus > Camelus dromedarius. The sequence goes on from NC_087438.1 coordinate 45,014,528, forward strand.
TCAGGTCTTTTCTAGCCAAGCTTAGTCTCTGTTCCTCCAAACTGCCTGGAACACTGCCCTCAGCCTCACCATCCTGTGCTGGTGGAGACCTGGTCTCAGGCTGGGCGGTCTGGCTCTCTGGCCCAAAGGAAAAAAACTTCAAGCCTAAATGTTACAGACCTTATGCTGACCCCAAAGTCTAAGGCAATGCAAAGCAAAGTCTAGTGGGATGGAAATCAAGTTTCATGTTCTGAGCTGCTCTGATCTTCACACTTTTTATTAAGCTATTGGATGAATAGCTTCTGGGCTTCTGCTGTCCCCAAGGCATTTCACTGTGGCTCAAAGTGGCAGTGGAGAAGTAACCCTAGAGAAGATCACGGAAGGATCCATTTCTCTTAGACAGATGGGCAAGCAAGGGATAGTCCATTTTTAAAAAATTATTATTCATTCATTCATTCATTCATTCATTCAAATGCCGTTGGAGCAAGCGCAGTGGAAAACTAGAGGAGACATCACTCTGGCTGTCAGAGACCAGAGGACACTTCTTAGAAAGCTTTAAGAAGGACTTATGGAGATGCATTTATGAGGACATGGTAGGTGGGAGGAAGAGGGAGAACCAAAGCAGTTACGTACCTGAATATCTGAATGTCAGAATTTTTTTTTTTTTTTTGACCTACCCAAAAGAACAGGAATCAAGTTAAAGGCATCAGAAAGTCAAGTTTCCCTAACTTGTTCTGCCCCATCTCAGGGCTTTCTTACAGCACTCAAGACGAATTGAGAAATATCCTGCCATTTCTCTTTCTCCTGGTGAGGCCTCCTTTACCTCAAGGCCAGAGAACAGAAAGCGACATTTGCTTTTATCCATTAAAAATCTACTCAGAGAGAGTGAAGCCTATATTTTTAGAATTTATATCACTACTTCTCACCTGCAGAAGGTCTTTGAGAGGACCTAAGAACAGATAGCCAAAATGTCAACTTTACTATGGTAAAACTGCAGTTTGGATGGTGGTTGCGTGACTCTAGGCAAGAAGGCCTACTGATACCGAGCCCAGACCAAGCAGACTCACCCACCTAAGCCCTGCTGGGGAGGAACAGTGGTGACTTGGCTCCCAGTTTGGACCATGCTGGGAGAAGCAGACTCGGTTTATTTTTCTCATTTCCACTTCCCTCTCCTTGGGTAGAAAGAGAAAAAGCGGGAACATAGACCAGAATTGTTATCCTGGAGGAGCTTGGGAGTTAGTAGGACGCAGTTACCCCTAATATTATGCACTGGTCAGAGGAAGACAGGGTGGCCGGGGTTGTGGTCATGGGGAATGTTCTCAGTAGAGACAAGGTGAACCTCTTCCCCAAAACAGAACCATTAGAAAACCTTTCCTGTGGGGCGTTTCTTTTTTTCTCCTTCCATGAGGTGTTGAGATGGGAAAATCTTACCTCACAAGAACTTTAGTCTCTGGCAGACCAACCCTGAGTGGGTTCCATTGACAGTCGTTTCTGGCAGTCATGAATAAGAAGAGGTGAAAGAGAAAAGGCCTGGCTGAGCAAGAGACAGGATTTGGGGGCCTCTGAGGCTTTGGGACTAAAGCGGATTTAACTTGACTCCATCACTCCAGGACCTTATGAAAAGAAGAAAGGATAATGGGGATTTTGTGTGGCAAGAGGAGAATAAGGCTGAGCTTGTGCTCTCTTGTGCATTCAAAAGAGAAAGAAGGAAAGAAGGACCAAATATGGAGTTGGACTTCATTTCCAAGCGTGAACCTTCATCACTTTCATCAGTAGCCATCTGGCATGCAGTGTTCTGTGGCATTTCTCTAAAATGACTGGCAACCTCCAACAGTTTCCTTGGCATCGCCGATGAGAAGCCTTCATTCTTAGCAATGTGCTAGAAATAGTCAAAGCTCAACACAGGCAGGTAATGATACTTACATAATCAGCACCTTATTCAGTCCCAATACAGTGAAGTCCTCATCCCCGCATGATAATTCCAGATGCGTATTCAGAACTTCTTTGTTTGGCTGCCGACTCATGAGGCTTCTTGAAAGAGATGCCGGTAATGGGGAAAAACAACAACACATACATAGACACACACACACAAATCCTTCCCTCCTCTGGGTTCCACATCACTGTATTCGCGTATGCTTATAGCGCTTAGTATATAGCTCTATAATGTTCTGTTTATGTATCTGTCTCTTCCAGTAGATTTTAACACTTAGAGGAGAGAGAATATATCCATTTCATCTGTTTATCCTCATCACTGATTCACTCATTTTCAGAATATAAATGAAACTCTTAACTTTTTCAAGAATAGATGGTTTTGAAGAGGACTTTTCCCCCCTAAGAAATATGGACCTATCTCAAGGTGCTATATGAGGAACCAAGCCAACACCCAAAGTGTGTATGACCAGTAACCTCTGGGACACTTTCCACAAGCACAAATGTGTTTGTTCTCGTGCTCTAGCCAACATTTGGAACTGGCAATTTGATCTGACTGACTTAATCCAAGAATTTATTCAGGTTTTCGAGACCAAACTGAATCTCTTAGTACTTTGGAAGAAAGAAAATGTGCACATGAACAGAATCTCATACACACACAAATTTGAGAGGCCCACGAAGTTGTGATGATTATGTAGTAAGTTCACTCTATGCTAGAGAGAAGAAGAAACACACACAACCAAGATTTGAACAGAACTTAGTTCTTTCGGAAAAGAAGCCCATAGAGTGGCAATGTCCTGTAACATTCTATGGGGAAAAAATTCCAGTTGAGCAAGTAACTTTTACTGATTCGATTTGCACATCCAAGTAGAGCTCTGTCTACTTGTTTTCTGTCACCCGTTTTCTCAGCCTGTAGCTCCATGTATATATCTGTGGGTGCACATACATGCCATTTACTCACTAATACCTGATGATGTCTGATGCCATGCTAGACAAAATCAGTGTACCTCTCAACCCTAGGTAACGGCTATGTTATGTGTATCAGTGTTTGATACGGCAAAATTCCTGGGCAAGTGAAGGACATTGTACCATATCTTGGAGATTGTCATTCTGATTTTTGACTTGTAATAGAATTTTCTTTTAAGTTTTTAGACTATTAATGCTCTGATGTGGACTAACTTCTTTAGTGGGCAATGCTTCCTAAAACTGTGTAGGCTTTGATAATAGTTGTTTGTGTTGATGTTGGGATATCCTACTCCAGGATCTATCTTGCAGAAGTTTCATTATTAGAATGTACATGTAAATACCAAGAAAATTTGGAATATCTGCACAAAGCATACATTTCCCACTTTATTGTTCCCCAAACAACAAGGCCATTTGGTTTGTTAAACTAGCTAGATACCACCTTTGGAAAACTATTTCTCAAGCTTGGAAACCACATAGGCTCCTTTTAAAAGCAAAAGAAAATTCCACAAGTTTCCCTTGAAGGTCCTTGGAACCCAGTTTAATTTGACATTGACTTAAGAAATCAGAGTTTTGATTTATGAAATCATCTTTTAAAAGGAAATATCAAAAATCCATGCTGCTTCTGATAATTAAAGAAACACAACAATCATTTGGTAGATTTTTACAATCATAGTTATGAAGGAAGTTGAGGACGAAAGATGTACATATAAATGAGTTCTGTAGAACTCTGCCCTCCAAAAGTCTGGGTGTTTTAAAATACATTTAAATAAATGGTGGAAAAGAGCTAATGGTTTCTCACCTTAAAGACCTAAAGATTAAAGAGAAGTAAGTCAGTTTTTGAATTGAATACAGATAGTTACTTTAAAGTTCGCTTTAGAAACATTTTATAATGTGTTACACAGGCATTTCCCTTAGAGCTTTCCAAAATGCAAGTTATTAAACTGCTAATCAAGTATAATATCAATTAATTAAGGGACACAAATTGAATGGTGTGAATCCCTTGTTTGGAATGTTTTTGGAATTTGTAACTAGCACCCCACAATCAATTCAAGCTCACCAGAAAAAGCTGAAGTGCTTTGTTTGAATAGCTGGCCTTTGTTTTTCTTCTTGTTGGTGTTTGTGATAGAATTGCCGGCAGCATTGCTGAGAGCAAAGATGACAGGGGAGATGAGGAGTCCTCAGGAGTGTGAGGACTGAGGGGCTAACAAGGAAGCACTTACTTTGTTCACGCAACTTATTTTTAGCTTACAATAGGAAAAAATACTTACACTATAAAAGTGTTTTCATTATTAGAATCCTAAAAGAAAAAAAAAACACATTTTCTTATGTAAATATAAATTCCTTTTGTTTTTGATAGATTTTCCTACATTGAAACAAGTATTTTTTCTTAACATTTTATGATAATCTGATGTTTTTAAAATTAGAAGTATTATGTTACTAATGAACAGGTTGATTTTAATGTTATATTTTTTGAAATGAAGAGCTTTCTATTCCCTTGTAAACACTGATTGAATGGAAAAACGTTATTAACTCAGTTGGAATAATAACTACCGTTGAATTCCTGCTGTTCAGATCATGATATCAGTGTGACAGGAGGGCCATCCACCTGGTCTTGGCAAACTCTTCATTTAAAACACCCCATACCTGCAGGAAGAAGTCAGTGTTTAGGACTCTACATCCTGAGCATCATCTCCGAATTTTTCTTCTTTACATCCCTGCATTCTGCTAGAACAGTCTCCCCTGCGATACTTAAAAATGGGCACTTACATTTTACCATAACTATTTTTTGGATACGTTTATTTAGAATATCCTTTCTTATCATTTCAGTGTGATGAAATTTTGCTCACTTGGACCAGAGTCATGGCCACTTGGGTTTCAGTGTCATGTTCTCCAAATCAGTCATTCTCGTGTTCTCTCTTCACGCCATGGTGACTGTGGCATGGCAGTTATTGGCAATTATTGGGCTTCTATTGTTCAGTAATTCTATAGTAGAGTGAAGTTGTGGATTTTGAAGTCACAAATAGGCATAGTGGATTTATAGCTCAGAAACTGGCTATGACATTGGACAAGTTATTTAACCACTCTTAGACCCAGTGTTCTCAAAGTAAAGGGGGATTAATTTACCCTTCAACAGGTTTGTGAGGCATGAAAAAAAATATACAACGTGGTTCTTACCACATAGTGGACCCTTACTTAGTAAATGGTTATGATGATTTGTACTGTATGTATATTTGTTTCTCATTGTATTTTGACCTACTTGAGATTAGAGACTGTCTTACTTGCATTAATATGCCCAGCACATCAAACCTAGAGCACAGTGGTAGCTTAGCAAAGATTAAGTGATTGAATGAATAAATGGTGAGCTATCAGGGAACATAAAACTGCCTCCTTAATTCTTAGCTTGCAACCTACACATTTAAAATAATGAGAAAATCTCACACACATTTCCAGAGTGTATCTTTTTCTTTATAATCAGGTTATTCAATTAATTAGAGCCTGATACTAAAGAAGTTGAGGCCTTTGATTCCTAAATGAAGAAGTTAACTGTATCCAACTGTATCCCAAAGTCACTGAGGGTGACATATATATGTGTATATGTGTATACACACACACACACACACATATATAAATATGTATATATTCTGTTTCTCTGGAGAACCCTGACCTATAAGACCTATAATTTTACAAATTGATGATTAGTATGTTACTTTTCTCTTGTGGCATCATTAAGCAAACTCAGACCAGCTTTTACTCAATGATTTTCAGAGAATTTCCCGAAGAGTCCTAACCTGTTAAACTGTGTACCTGTCCAGTGAGCCACTTGCATCAGAGTCACTTGGGAAGCTTGCTAAGATTCAGCTTAACAGGCACCATGTCAGACATGTTGAATCAGAATCTCTGGGAAAGGGACTTGGTGATCTGTATCTTTGACTAGTTCTTCTGATTCTTGTGCACATGAAAGTTTGAGAACCGTGGTATTTGTTTTTGATTTTGCCTGGACAGTGAAATTTCTGGAGGAGAGACTATAATAACTAAAACCAAAACTGAAGAAGGATTCAGCAGTGGGAAAAACAATAGATGATAAACTATATATGGATTATACATTTTCTTTTAAGTAATGGGTTATGGATGGGTTATACATTTCTTTTAAATAGGATCAAGTTGCTGTCATTGGAGAGGATTACATGAGAGATTCAAGTTTAAAACATGACAGAAAAAGTCCCTAAGTGTAATTATTTTATTTAAAGGGAAATGGGGAAAATACTAAAGAAATGTACAAAGATGCAAAAGAGAATGACAAGGATTTACTGTATATCACTATAGGGAACTATATTCAGTATCTTAAAATATAATGGAAAAGAATAAAAAAAAAGAATATAGGTATATACATATATATGTATAACCAAATCACTTAACTGTACACCTGAAACTAACACAATATTGTGAACAACTATACTTCAATTAAAAAAAAGAAACAAAAAATTAAAAAAGAGAATAGAAGGTGACATTGAAACCCATGAAGAAGAAACAGATGGTTTTAAAGAGCAGTAGGCAGAGGCTGACTGTAACCTGGGGCTTGGTTTAGAAATGCTCCCACAGGAATTGAACAAGCACATGCAGTATCCAGCTTCTGGCTCTAGTCAATCCTTAATTCTCTGAAGGAAGGTGGGGGAAAGGAAGAGAAAGATGGACCCTGTCTCTGTTGTGTAGATGCCAGGTGTGTAATGCATAACATATGGAATATGTTTTTCATCAACACCATGGCAAAAAGATTTGACCCACCTGGTTATAGAGATGAGTGGGTTTGTGAAACAGTTAGCATATGGAGTAGATTATTAAGAAGGTCATCTTAGCATCTGGCTTACTGAAACTCCACATTTCCTATAACTCTAGGTCACAAGAAGAGCAATTCCCATAACAGATTAAGGCCAATAACATTTGAAGAATGACTTATTTTCACCCGGGGTGACCCTTGTATTTATTAACATAGTATTGATTTCCTGTTTGCTTTTTCTGAGTCAACATGGCAAATGATCTTTCACCCCTAAAAAAGTTATGAGGACTAAATAGTCAGATAAGTGAATGTTGATGAAATAACTGAATTCTTCATACTCATTTTGAGTTCTCTATGTGCTATTCATGTGGGCTGATGGATTTTTCAGAGAGACTCTGAAAGACTCTGATTAAGTTCAAAGTGCTGACAAGTAGTAAAGTTTAGTTTAAGAAGCTCAGAAGCCCCATTTCTCTCCTTTTATATCCAAAAGTTTTTAGAAATAAAGGACACCATGCAAAATCCTTGCAAATTAGACTACAGAAGATATTTTTAAATCGAAGGGATTAGCTTGACATTTTTTTTACTCTTCATAGAAATATGGTCAAATTATTTAGTTCTTTTAGGCAGTAAATTTTTTTTAGTTTAGAGATTTATAAATTCTAAATTTATTTTTAAAACCTTTGAGAAGAGAATTAACTATGAAAAAAGAATCAAAAGTCCTACAATTGCTATTGAACAAATATCACCACCTCCCCAAATAAAAACAAAAACTAGTGTAAAACCTGAAGGCACTTTAAATTTTATCTGGTTCACGGGACAGGGTGTGAAATAAAATGCAAATAAGATGCCAGCAAAATTGTTCTAGTCCAGAGGCCAACAAACTTATGGCCTGTAGGCCAAATCAGTCCACCACCCGTTTTAATACAGCATGTGAGCTAAGATTTTTACATTCTTAAGGGGTTGTAAAAATAACACAAGAAAGAATATGCAACAGAAGCCGTATGTGGCCCACAAAGCCTGAAATATTTACTGTCTTTCTCTTTTCAGAAAAAGTGTGCTGACTCCAATATAGTCTAAGTAAGAAAGGATCTAGAGCTCTTCCTCCATCTGCGTGATCTGTGACAAATGGCATGTCTTCTCTGAGCTTGCTCCGTTGTTTGTGACTTTCGGATGGTTAAACCTGACCACCTTACAAATAAAAAAAAAAGGGAGGGGGAGTTTGAAAACTGTCATCTGCAACTAGACATTAGTAGGTAATATCTATAATGTGGAGCCTCTTTCCATTGAAAAATAAGCATTTTGATAGAACTGCTTCTTTCTTTCTCTTTCTTTCTTTCTTTCTTTCTTTCTTTCTTTCTTTCTTTCTTTCTTTCTTTCTTTCATTGAAGTACAGTCAGTTACAATGTGTCAATTTCTGCTGTGCAGCGCAATATCCCAGTTATTTATATACATACATATATTCGTTTTCATATTCTTTTTCGTTAAAGGTTATTACAAGATAGAATATAGTTCTTTGTGCTATACAGAAGAAACTTTTAAAGTCTATTTTTATATATAGTGGCTAACATCTGCAAATATTAAACTCCCAAATTTATCCCTTCCCACCTCCTTTCCCTTGGTAACCATAAGATTGTTTACTATGTTTGCGAGTCTGTTTCTGTTTTGTAGATGAGTTCATTAGTGTCCTTTTTTCTTTCTTTCTTTCTTTCTTTCTTTCTTTCTTTCTTTCTTTCTTTCTTTCTTTCTTTCTTTCTTTCTTTCTTAAGACTCCACATTTAAGTGAGATGTGGTATTTTTCTTTTTCTTTCTGGCTTACTTAGAATGGCGATCTCTAGATCCATCCATGTTGCTGCAAATGGCATTATTTCATTCTTTTTTATGGCTGAGTAGTATTCCATTGTATAAATACACCACAACTTCTTTATCCAGTCTATCTTTAGGTTGCTTCCATGCCTTGGCTATTGTATAGTGCTGCTATGAACATTAGGGTGCATGTGTCTTTTCCAATTAGAATTCCCTCTGAATATATGCCCAGGAGTGGGATTGCTGGATCATATGGTAATTCTATGTTTAGTTTTTTGAAGAATCCCCATACTGTTTTCCATAATGGCTGCAGCAAACTACATTCCCACCAGCAGTGTAAGAGGGTTCCCTTTTCTCTACACCCTCTCCAGCATTTATTGTCTGTGGACTTTTGAATAATGGCCATTCTGACAGGTGTGAAGTGATACTTCATTGTAGTTTTGATTTGCGTTTCTCTGATAATTAGTGATGTTGTACATTTTTTCATGTGCCTATCAGCCATTTGTATGTCTTCACTGGAGAATTGCTTGTTTAGGTCTTCTGCCCAGTTTTGGATTGCGTTGTTTCTTTTTTTAAGTTGTATGAGCTGTTTATATATTCTAGAAATCAAGCTCTTGTCAGTCTCATCTTTTGCAAATATTTTCTCCCATTCCATAGGTTGTCTTTTTGTTTTGTTCATGGTTTCCTTTGCTGTGCAAAAGCTTGTAAGTTTAATTAGGTCCCATTTGTTACTTTTTGCTTTTATTTCTATTGCCTGGGTAGACTGACCTAGGAGAACATTGCTAAGATTTATGTCAGAGAATGTTTTGGCTATGTTTTCTTCTAGAGATTTATTGGGTCTTGTCTTATATTTGAATCTTTAATCCATTTTGACTTTATTTTTGTGTGTGGTGTAAGGGATTGTTCTAACTTCATTGATTTATGTGCTGCTGTCCAGTTTTCCCAACACAACTTGCTGAAGAGATTGTCTTTTCTCCATTGTATATTCTTGCCTCCTTTGTCGAAGATTAATTGACCTTTAAGTCTATAAGTTATTTCTGGGCTCTCTATTCTGTTCTATTGATCCCTATGTCTGTTTTTATGCCAGTATCATGCTGCTTTGATTACTGTATCTCTGTAGTATTGTCTGAAGTCTGGGAGGATTATTCCTCCAGCTTTGTTCTTTTCCCCTCAGGATTGCTTTGGCAATTCTGGGTCTTTTGTGATTGCATGTAAATTTTAGGAATATTTGTTCTAGTTCTGTGAAAAATGTCCTGAGTAATTTGATAGGGATCACATTAAATCTATTTCCTTGGACAGTATGGCCATTTTAACTATATTGATTTTTCCAATCCAAGAGCATGGGATATCTTTCCATTTCTTTAAGTCATCTTAATTTCCTTAATCAATGCTTTCTAGGTCTCCATGTAAAAGTCTTTCACCTCCTTGGTCAGATTTATGCCTAAGTTTTTATTGTTTTGGATATGTTTTTAAAAAAGGATTGTTTCTTTACTTTCTTTTTCTGCTAAGTCATTGTGAGTGCAAAGAAGTGCAACTGATTTCTGTATGTTAATCTTGTATCCTGCTACCTTGCCGAATTCTTTAATCAGCTTTAGTAGTTTTTATGTGAAACTTTTAGGGTTTTCTGTAGGTAGTACCGTGTCATCCACATATAGCGACAGTTTTACCTCTTCTCTTTCAGTTTGGATCCCCTTTATTTCTTTTTCTTGCCTAACTCCAAAACTATGTTGAGTAGAAGTGATGAGAGTGAGCATCCTTGTCTTGTTCCCGATTTTAGTGAGGTTTTCAGGTTTTCACTGTCAGTATTATGGCTGTGGGTTTGTCATAAATAGCTTTTATTATGTTGAGATATGTTCCCTCTATACCCACTTTAGTAAGAGTTTGTATTACAAATGGGTGTTGAATTTTATCAAATGCTTTTCTGCATCTATTGAGATGATCATGTGATCTCTGTCCTTTCTTTTGTTGATGTGGTATATCACATTGATTGATTTGCATATGTTGAACCTTGATGGAACTGCTTTTAAATTTGGGGTGGGAAAATGATGGACATACTTTGTGGCAATTTTATTTTGGGGACAACACTTTTCATCAGATTATTTGCTTTGAGCACATTTTGGGCATTGCTCCCATATCAGACCCTGGTACTCTGGATCAAGTCTGAGCTTATCTTTGTTGAGAATATGAAGTCTTCCTTCCTAGACTGTGCCACTTATTATGAACAGAATAGTGAAGGTGTTTCTGAGTGTAGGAAGGGAAACTATTTAAAAGATTTGAAATCAAATGCCTTTTAAGTTCCCTCACTTTGGAAGTCTGAAGGTAACACAGTGTCCTGGGTGTTGGGAAATTACCAAGGCTGAGACAAATGTGAAATGCTAGTGTCTGGGATAGATGAACAGTGGAAATTTAGATTAACTTCCTACTGAGAATTGAGGAGGATGAGAGGAGACCCAAAGCCCACTAAACAGTGCTGAGGATATCTGTTGGCACAGAGGGAGCAGAATGGGGCAAGTACATTATCAAGTCAAAATGATGAAAATATGGGAGGAAGGTATAGCTCATTGGGAGAGTGCATGCTTGGCATGCATGAAGTCCTGGGTTCAATCCCCAATACCTCTGTTAGATCAAAATAAATAAATAAATAAACCTAATTCCTCCCCCACCAAATAATGAAAATGATCATGTGTGCAATACTTACTAGATTTGGGCTAACCACTTTATGTTCATTATCTCACTGAATCCTCACAGCTGCATCATGAGGTAAGACATAATGATCTCCATTTTATAGGTGAAGAAACTGAGCAGGCTCACAGAGAAGTTATGTGAGTTGTATAAGGTCAGGCTGGAGTAGAGTAACCAGGAACTTCTCAGGAAGAGAGGAAGCAGGGACAAAATCGTCAGGAAAACAGATAACTGGCTGAAGCCCTGAAGCCTCAATCTTGATAATGAAACATCTGAATTTTACTGCCTTGGTTACATCCGTCACCCTGGCGATACCCTAGTCCTAAGTGATTTAAAACAAGGGCCCTGCTTTTGGTGATTACAAACCTGATTGAATTGTGATTACAAATCTGATTGGGCAGTGAATTTGAGGAAGGAGGAGGAGGCAGAGGTTTAGAGAGGATATTTTTTTTTTTTTAAAAACAATCTACTCACATGTAAATTAGTGAAATAAAAAAAAAAAGTTTTCTCTCTTGATTAAAGTAGATTCTCTACTAGGCATTAGCCTAATTTACTTGAAAGTCGCAAAACCTCAATTATTTTACAATCAAGATTATTGTGAATTTCTGCCAATACATTTCTCTACAGACAATTCAAGGAAGGGCTCACTGTGCATGGACTTAGGCATTAAAGGAACACCCCCATCCCATTTCATTAATATCTCGTCTTCATATCACAGTGTTGGTTATGAAAGAAACTTCAGGGAACATTTAGTCCAACCTCCTTTATTATTTATAAAAGGAAGCTAAGGTGCAGAGAGGCTGTATGATTTGCTCAAGGTTACACAGTACATTTGGCAGTGTAGGTAGAGTGGTGGCCATGAACTATGTACCACTCAGATGTGGTCTCTGCTGCCTCTGAATGCCTTACCTGTCTGCAGGAGAGCCAGAATTGAGCCCCTGTTACAGCATATTCCTTAAGGAGTCCAACTGGCCACTTGGTGGTAAAGTGGCTACATTGGGCCTGTCCTGGAAGGGCCAGTGGTTTATCTTCACAGGGTTAGATACCTACTCTGCTCGCCTTCTCTGTCTGCAGAATTTCAGCCAGTACCACTCTCTAGGGACTCACAGAATGCCTGATCCACAGACAGAGATCCAACCAGGGATCTGACTTTGCAGCACAAGAGGAGTGGGAGTGGGACATGACCGTAGGATCCACTGATCTTATCACATACCGCACTGCCTGCCATCCACAAGGAGCTGACCTCAAAGAGCCCTGGAATGGTCATCTGAAGGCATGCCTGAAACTCTAGCTTAGAGGCCTTTGTGAAAGTAGGGAGTGCCATCCTTCAGGATGCAGTATATGCATTACATCAAAGACTCCTCTATGGTGCTGTGTTCCTGGTAGGAAGGATACACGAGTCCGGGAAATAAGAGGTGGATGCAGGAGTGTCTGTATTTCCTTTCACTCCCAGTGACCCATTGGAGATTTTTCTTTCCCTGAAACTGTGCTCACAGGGCTGCAGAGGTTAACCTATTGCCAGAGGACACAGTCCAGTCCTACTGAAGTCCAAGTTACCCCTGCTGTCAAAGTACTTTGGACAGCTTGTGTCCAGGGCCCCGCAGGCAAGAAGGAAATTCACCATCCTGGCAGGGGTAACCGATCCCCACCAGCAGGGGCAGTAGAGTTGTGTTTGCACAGTGAGGCAGGGAGGAATGTGTAGGGAAACTTTCTGATCCACTTTGGCATTTGCTAGCACTCCCTATCCCAATGAAGCTGAGAATGAATATGTGTGGTTACCTCAGGCCCAGAAGGTGCGTTTCCAGAAGGAATGAAAGTTTGGGTCACACTACCAGATAAGCCCCCAAGATCTGCCCAGGTGATAGCAGGAGGGCAGGGGTGCGTTGGGGTTGAGGGAATTTAGAAGGGACAGTGAACAAGGGAAAGGATGAGAGGCAGTGATGGCCCTGAGACCCACTAACCTCCTTCAGTAGGAGAGGCCAAACAGGAGCCATGGAGGAGCTGCTCCTAAAACTGTGTACAGAAGAAAAAAAATCTATGCAGCCCAAGAGAAGTGTGGTGGCCATGAAATGAACCCCCACATCTCCTCCTGCAGGAGCATAATTGCCTGATGGCCCCAGCTTCTGTCCTTCTGGATCTACCACCATATTCCCATTGGAGCTTCACTTCCCACAGGCTTCTCCTGCTCAGTGAGTGAGCACAGAGGGGAGCTAATGCAGGCCATTCCTTGCCACTGATGGGTGACTTCGGCTTGAGGACATCCCGCTGGGCTGGCCAAGACTTTCTTAGAACTGCACCGCAGTCTGGGACCTTCTTCCTCCCCTGCCTCCTTCGCAGGAGACCTGCATCACCGTCTCAAGGTTCTCCTCTCCCTTCTCTGGCTTCCTTCCCTGTTCCCTTCACAGGCGTTTCCTCCAGTCAGTCTCCTGTGTATCTAATCCTGTCGTGGTTTTTGCTTCTCAGAGACCCTGAACTAACACAGTGGTGATCCTTACCTTCTCCCCAAGTCCCTGGTCTTTTAAAGGGCTGTCAGCTACCTTCTGGCCTTCCTCTTCCTCCTCCTCTCCCAAGAATATTTCTGAATTCTCCCAAACCAGTTTCTTCCCCAGGGAGAGGACACATCCCAAAGGTCCTTCTGATTCTTATTTTCTACCACCACTTGCTCTCCCAGCTCAGATCTTTATGTCCAAAACCTTGAGTTTAAGTCCGTAAATCCTCCCCAGTAGACTACACATCTCCTTCCTTGAAGTGCCTGCTCCAGAACTCCACTGCATCTCAGGGGTTCCACATCATGGAGGGACATTTTCAAAGTGTAGTGGCCACTCCTGTCCTGCAGATGTGGGCAGACTCAGACTTGCCCTGGTCTTGTAGCATCCCTTGAAAGGTTGGCACTCTTCCCAGGTGTTCAGTCAGTCTTTACAATGGTTCCATGAGGTATGGAGTCTTAGTATCCTCCTCTTTTAGGTAATGAAATAAGGTACAGGTCATTTAAGTAACATGCTCATGAACCTACAGCTAGTAAATCCTATAGAAGCAGGATTTGAATCAAGGTAATATGAGGGAGAGAACAAGGAGATGTTGATTAGAGGAGGAGATTGGGTCAAAGGAAGAGCTGGTTTGATTTTTTGTTTCTGTTTTTTTAATGAAACAGACTTGAATTCCTCCTCCACTCCCCCTTTCTGGACTGAAGCTTTTTTTTTTTAAATAGTTTTAATAGGAGTACTGAGCTACCCTGCAAAGGGAACGGAGCCCTGTGGACTCTGAGGGTGAAGGCAAAGAGTCTGGGGAAAGGAGACAAGGCCACGAGGAGGGTGGGTCTCCATGGGCACTGGGGCCCAGGGAGTGGGAGGACCCTGACACACCAGAGGAGATAGCAGACCTGCCTTTGGGGCTCGGAGAACAAAGGGAGCTGTGGCCTGTGGCCACTGAGGCTGGACCTGCCCCGTGGTGCCTCCCTCCTGTCCTCCCTTGCTCCAAACTTTTTTTTTAATCAGCAAAAAATATGTGTTGGACCAAATGATTTGCCGTTTATTTCTTACTGTTTGCTTGCTTGCTTGCTTACTTGTGCGATGATAGCAGAAGACCCACTGAGTGGCAGAATTCTCTGTGACTCAGTCTTTCTCACCTTGTCCACAACCTTTCTTGGGTTCGCCCCTAGAACACCACAGCTCCCAACATTCTCAGTTTGCAGCTCAACCAGCCCCAACCAGTGGACCCCAATACTGTAACAGTCTGATCATTTTCTTTCTCTCATTCTTTGTTTTTAAATAAAAATAAAGAGAACATACAAACTCTTGTAAGACCTGACAGGATGCAAAACTGGGACACACGTGATTTTCTCATCTGGGTTTCTGGACACCATGCAGGAGCCCTCAGGCAGGGTCACGTGTGTGCATGGTAAGAACGGTGGTGAACATCCTCAGTAAAGTCCCTTCATGTCATCAGCCTGGACCCCTGGGCCCTCCTGACACCCAGCACATTGGAGCAGAGTTAGCGCCTTGAGGATTTGTGCAGGTGAGGCAGAACAAAAGGACAGAAACAGCTGATCAGCTTTTAACGTCTGGGCAGCTAAATCAGGATTAACCTTTTTTGGCTTTCATGCTGATGAGATTTAGTGAGCCCAGCATGTCGCCCAGCTTAGAAGCAGACTTTTTGCTAAATAAGATTTGTACTGTTTCATAAGTAGGAGCCTAGATATATACCAACAGTTAAAAAGTAATAATGCCCCTGAATTGAAATCTATATGTTAGAATCTATATGTATGAATTAATTGGATTGGTGTTAGGAGGATAAAAACCTTTGTCCATTTGTTTCAAGCCATGTGTTAATGGGAAAGGTAAAAATGCTACAGACGTTTTCTCCAACTTTATTTTTCAGTATAAATGTGGATGATGTCATCTTTCTTCCAACAAATCATTTAAACCTTGATGGCACTTGTTTGTCCATTGTCTAACATGCAGCAAGATGTGTCAAGGATAAGTCTCTACGGTTCTTCTAAGTAGCTAAGGATGAAGATCACTTTGGGGACTTATTATTTCTGAAGTTTACTACACACCAGGCACTATTTTCTGTGTAAACCTATCTAGTTCTTAAAACAGCGTATGTTAAAATGAGGACTCTGCCATCACATGTATTAAGTAACTTGCCTGCGGCAGGTGGCAGAGCCAGCTTTTAGACTCACATGTTTTGCCTGCATACCCAGTGCTTTATTCCCCCCATATGTTAATATATTTACTCTGGAGGTTCCATGGATTAGTGTAGAAGACCATGGGCTCCGGCAGCAGCAGAACCGACAAACAAAAGGTATCTCTGTGTCTACTCTCGTTGTGTGACCCTTGGAAGCCATATAATCTCTGTAAGCCTCTATTCCCTTATCTGTAACATGGTGATACTTTTAACATACCGATTTGTTTAGTGATTATGTGAGAAAGTATAGGTAAAACATTTAGCATATTGCCAGGTACGTAGCTAGTTCACGTTCGGTGGTACTGATTCCTAGCAACCCCCCCCACCCCGGTTTTTAAATCAGGCCTTTGGATATTCTTGACAGAGTAACTTGTGGGGAATAATTTTTAAAAATATCACTCTTTTTGAGGTATGTTTCAAACCTTATGTTTTACTGCATCTTCTCTTGTACTAGAATTCTATTACGGACAAGAAAGTTCTCACAGGACAAGAAAAATAAAGTTGATTCCAGGATGGCTGAATCCTGATGAACATCTTCTAACTCTAGGTCTCTGGGAGTTGGTTAATGGTTGTAATATATTACCATTTGAGTTCACCCAATCATTGTTCAATTATATAAGGATTCTTTTTGTTCCAGGTTTTGTGCAGACCAGATCAGAAGGCTTGGGTCAAAGGTGAAAACCCTATAGTATTAGGATGTGGATATTTGGATAACTAAGCTATGGGGTGAGAGCTCAAGGATAACTTAAAAGGACTGACTCCCCTTCTGATGACCGACTCTGTACCCTAAGCTGGGGGTTGTGCCATCAGAGAGTACTGCTCCATCAGCACTTCCAGCCCTTCCTTGACCCACCCCTTGCTGGGGCCCTAGGTGGACCCATCACACTCCCTGTAGAAAAAAGGTACAACCAGTTTTCAGGCGATACACAAACACTGTATGAGCTAATTTGAGTGTCTGATGTAACAACTGCACATATTAGTGTCGGCTGTAGAATTAGATTTGTTCTATTCTGAGGAAGCCATCTATTAGCAGAGTTGATGAGTTCATAATTTGATGCATACCCTGCCTTTTGCTAGTGTTAACATTATTCTTTGTTTTTCTTCAGCTTTATCTAATTTTAATGATTCCAGTTACCAGTTGTCCTAGGATGATCTGTAAGTTTATTTCATGCAAAATCGTTATTCCTTTTTACTTATATATAATCTGTCCTATAAATGCTCAAGCAATGTGTGTTGTTTGCATAGAGAAAACTTGTGAATATATAACAGAGCCATTTTCTGGCTTTGTAACATTGCTGTTTGACTTTAGGGGCAAATTGTGTTTGCAGTGTCCTTTGTCCTCTACATCAAGCCATGTAATTTTCATCACTGTCATTGCAGCCCAACTATAAACAGAGAAAGAAAATTCCGCACTGTGCTGATGATTACATAAACATTTGGTTCTATCCGCATGATGTGCATGCCATCATGTGAAATATATCATATACGAAGGCTTAGGCCTTTGTAACCTGACGATTTATTCTGTCTATTCACTTTACTCATTTTGTTTTACTGCTTGGAGGTTGGCAGTTGTGCACAGATTACTGTGAAAATGCCCATTAGCACCTAGGGAATCTGAGAAATGGCTTAGGCAGATGTAGGCAGCTAATGCTGATTTGGGTTAACATCCTCTTTGTGTCAATGTCCATGTTTTGGATCTGGTTGGAAATAAGATGGTTGGTTCCATCACTCACAACTTATCACCTATGTGCATATGTAATTTTTGTGTAATTATATATGAACCTAGACTAATATGTAGGATACATAGTCAGCTTTTAACATTGATTACCACAGATGGCTAGGATGGGGGTGTTTATTAACATTTTATACAAAGTCAGTGCAATTTTATATTGTTTGACTTATTACGTCAGGCAAATAGTACTTTAAAAAAATCCAATCAGATGAAACAAAAGGCAAAATATAGTGATATAAAGAAAAAGAGCTAGAAACTAAATCATTGCTTAAGATTTAATGTGCATATAATTCATCTGTATATCTTGTTAAAAGGCACATTTTAATTCACTAGGTCTGGGATGGAGCCTCTGTTGCTACAGTTCTAACAAGATCCCAGGTGATGTCAAACCAGACTAGAGAAATGGCTTAATAAAATAGTTGATTTCTGCAGCAAAGTGCTAGCACAGAGTAAATATTAATATAAACATATAAATAATTACACTTGACACTGGAACAACACAGGTTTGAACAACATGGGTTTGAACTGCGGGGGTGTACTTATAGACAGATTTTTTTCAATAATAAATAACTACTGTACTACACAATCCATGGTTGGTTGCAGCCATGGATACAGAGGAACTGAGTGTTTGGAGGGCTGGCTATGAGTTTTATATATATAGATTTTTAATAGCACAAACGGTCAGCATCCATAAGGCCCTGTTGTTCAAGGGTCAACTGCATATTTAAGTCAATCAAGCACGCATTTGTTCTAAAAGCATTTAGGAGAATTAGATGCAGCCTATGTTCTCAAAGAATTTATACTCTTATTGAAGAAATAAGACTTAAAAATCATTTTTGCCTGGTAGAAAGTAGTATTATGTGTAGGAAAGTGGGAGATAAGGCTGTTTGAAGACAAGTGTAAGGCAGGTACAAGGGCATTGCAGAAAGAGCTGGGATCACAGGATGGGAGGCTCAAGTTGGACTGAACTTAACGCAGAAGGGTTGGAAGGTACGGAAAAAAGCATAGGTTGCTTCTTAGATGAAGTCATTATTTCTAGAAGATGACTCTTGGGTGCTTGAAAGAAGCTTAGAGTTTTTCCTAGCTTCAGGTTTCATGCAGCCAAAGTGGGATTAGCTACTGATTAGCTAGGAATTGCTGACTAGGATCAGCTCTGTTCAGCAAAATCTCATTCTCCTCATCACATCCTCATATTCAATTACTCCGACTAAAATAAGTATTTGGGTTGTGTCTGCCAGATGGTCAGCTTTCTTTTCTCTAGAAGAGCTGTTCATTAAAGTGGATTAGGGAGAAAAATACTTGGTAGGAAATGTATAAATAAATGAATTACTTATTATATCTTTGTGCTATTATTTGAAGATTCTGTAAGGGAAATAGAGAAGGACATAAATACTGCTTAATTCAAATTCCTGCTGCTCTCAAAGCAGATTAGGCAGACAGTGGGCCAGACCGCCTGCATCTTCTGACGCTGCAGCGCAACCATGGTCTGTGGCATGTTATGAATTACTTGGAGTACGGACTTGTTACTAATATTTTATCCCTTGTCATAATTCAAATGGGTAGCTTTTTATAAATATTATCCTTCTCATGTGACTTTACAGCATGCATTTTGTTTGCACA
Organism: Camelus dromedarius; assembly: GCF_036321535.1. Taxonomy (NCBI): domain Eukaryota; kingdom Metazoa; phylum Chordata; class Mammalia; order Artiodactyla; family Camelidae; genus Camelus; species Camelus dromedarius. The sequence goes on from NC_087438.1 coordinate 45,033,700, forward strand.
TGACTTAATTTCATTTAAAAGCTCATTTTTTCCCAGTAGAAGACAAAATTTAATTTTATGAAATCCAATAAGAAGAAATTTTCTATGATGGAAATTGGGTTTAACGAATTTTCTGAGTTGTGTTCACAGTATTAGGTTGAGGCTACTCCCTTTACTGTATGCAATGAAAGTATAGCAGAAGGGATGGATTTTTTGCTTTTCCAATTGAATTGGTGACAATTTTGTTCAACGATTCAGTCAAGTCTGTGACCAGTGGCGGTGAATTTGAAAAATATCAGTATATGAGCATTTGCAAATTAATGCTCACCTTATAAAATCAGTGAATTCAAAGGTATTTAAATTACTTTGATGTAAGTAATTTTGATTGACTGTATTTACTGATTATATTATTCAGACTTAGCCTTTTAAGTTATTTACAGGTGCAGGGTTTTGGAACATGGAGGAATGAGATCAGGGATAGAGGTACAGAGCCCAAGGGAGACAGAGTTGTCCAGAGGCTAAGGACTCAGTATTGAAGAGAGAATTCATTTCTAGGTTCAGATCCCAGTTCTGCCACTTACCATCTCTGTGATTTTGGGGTTGGCTGCTTAACTGAATTTCTTCATCTTTAAAATGATCATCTAAATAACATTTAATAATTTTACACTGCTTAGTAGATATGAGATATGGTTGTAAGTACTTGATACAGATTGCTTCATTTAAATATTACCAGTGTGAGCAACTTCAAAGTTGTCAGGGAGAGGGGAAATGAAATAGTGCTTATGAAGTCCTCCATAAACGTTGGTGGCAGCCAGTTACGGGTGTGGTTTTTGTTATTCTCACCATCACCACCAGTACCGCAGATGATGTTTACATCTAAAGAGGGTGACTCCTTGCTTCTCACTGAGCAGAGTCCATCCCTGGCTGTGTTTATTACATTTGTAAAGCGATGTAAATAGCAATTTGTAAAACACTGATCAAGAGGCTACTACGTCTCTATTAGATATATTTGGAAGATGTAAATTAGGCTTTTTATTCTTCTACAGATAACTTAGAATCAAATGCCTCCTGAACTTTTTTTCTAAAATCACTTTGTCCAAAACCCTCCCCAAATATCCACACTTTTATTATACATTTTGAGTCCTGACTTCATTGTATAAGTGTCTGACAGTTAGTAACTAAGCAACAAAACATATATCTTCAAACTAACAAGCAGTCGTTGGTAAGAAAAAAGAAGACTGTGGCTCTCTTCAGCTCATGTAACATTCATTTATGACCGTCAACTAAATGTACATGTCTAGTTATCTAAAATAAGCCAGCTGTTCTGCTGGCTCTAAATAAAAATGAGCATACATCCATTTAATGAATATCTCCTAGTGCCTCTATATGGCAGGTGTGGTTGTAGGTTTGGGGGTTATGGCAGTAAACAACACAGACAAAAATACCTACACTCGCAGAACTCACATTCTAGTCAGACACCCACAAAGAGAAGAAATTAAATTCTTTTTTTTTAATTGAAGTATCAGTTTACAATATTGTGTCAATTTCTGGTTTACAGCACAATAGTGTAGTCATACATGAACATACATTTATTCATTTTCATATTCTTTTTTCGCTGTAGGTTACTACAAGATATTGAATATAGTTCCCTGTGCTATACAGTGTAAACTTGTTATTTATCTATTTTATATATGGCAGTTAGTATCTGCAAATCTCAAACTCCCAACTTATCCCTTCCCACCCCCCACCCCTGTAACCATAAGTTTGTTTTCTATGTCTGTGTGTCTGCTTCTGTTTTGTAAATAAGTTTGTTTGTCTTTTTTTAAGATTCCACTTATAAGTGATATTATATGGTATTTTTCTTTCTCTTTCTGGCTTACTTCATTTAGTATGACGATCTCCAGGTCTACCTCTGTTGCAGCAAATGGCATTATTTTATTTTTTTTGTGGCTGAGTAGTATTCCATTGTATAACTATGCCACAATTTTCAATGGGGTCACAGAGAGGGCTACTTTGAAGGGGTGATATCGTATGAATGTGAATTAGCCAGGATGAATGACCAGCAAGGGGTATGACAGAGTACTTGTGAGGCTGCATATCTGTAACTCCCAGCAGTGGCAGACAGTCAGCGCAGGACGTTACTGGAGAGGGGAGCTGAGGGTGCCATGGCTTAGCCAGAAAACACTAGAAATGTCAACCACCTAGGAATAATTCTTTTTCTTTTTTCAATCTGCTCTTCTTTCTTCCAAACAGTTGGAGTTTCCCCCAAGGCTTCTTTCTCCCAGCTCCTTGGACTTGCCTACTTCACAAGGCCCTGGCATATCTGTTGGATAGGGCACTTGAACTTTTTTGCATTTGGAAAGATGATGTGAGAGACAAATAGCCTGTAAACTCTACTTGGCATTTGTGAGCATATCTCCTACCTCCTTGAAGGAGTAATACAAGACTGCCAACTATATTTAAATTATTTACTCATTCTACTTCTTTTCTATCCCATTTTCATAAACATTCTACGCTTATTTTGCTCTATCGAGTTTTTGGGTTTTTGAAATGAGAAGAAGTGTCAACAATGATACAGATTTTCTGTCTTCACTTTGTAAAAGATAAAAGGACTCGTTGCTCCTGAAAGATATATTCATTCAATTCTAGTTCTTTTAATTATAGATAAAGAATGTCTTGAGGATAAAGTAAACCTGATTTAGGTTAGGGAAGGTGGTGAGAGGAGGACTGTGGCTTTCACCCTTACCGCTTCTCCCACCATGAGCTATGTAGGAAATTACCCCGTGAATGATGCTCAGTCTTTACTGTGGCTGACCTAACAGTCTCAAGGGGTTAAAGCACTTCACACACGACACGCACATCCCCCAGACCACACTACTTAGTAAACCTTTTAAAATATAAAATTAATTTTAGAATTTCTTAAATGGAAAAAAGTAATATTTCCAGAAAGAGAAAATAGTCAGCATAGAGAGTCTCATATCTGTTTTCAACAAATTGTATTCTGGATAATAGAAAACAAAAGACACTGAGAACTCTTTATAAAAAAATCCCTCTTTTCCCTACTTATTTCAAAACTTTAAAGTTTTTATGAAAATTACTTTTTTGTTTGCTGGTATTACTTTCAAATTTTATTTTGCAGTTAGTTCCTTGTGTCTCATTTATTTTCATTTTTTTTTCTCCTTCATCTTTTTTTTCTAATTGAAGTATAGTCAGTTACAGTGCATCAATTTCTGGTGTATAGCATAATATCCCAGTCATGCATATACACACATATATTTGTTTTCATATTCTTTTTCATTAAAGGTTATTACAAGATACTGACTATAGTTCCCTGTGCTATACAGAAGAAATTTGTCTTTCATCTATTTTTATATATAGCAGTTAATCTTTGCAAATCTCAAACTCTCAGTTTTATCCCTTCCCACACCCTTTCCCCAGGTAACCATAAAATTGTTTACTCTGTCTGGGATTCTGTTTCTGTTTTGTAGATGAGTTCATTAGTGTCCTCTTTTTTCTTTCTTCTTTTTTTTTTTAGATTCCACATATGAGTGATATCATATGATATTTTTCTTTCTCTTTCTGGCATACTTCACTTAGAATGATGGTCTCCAAGTCCATCCATGTTGCTGCAAATGACCTTATTTTATTCTTTTTTATGGCTAAGTAGTATTACATTGTATAAATATACCACAACTTCTTTATCCAGTCATCTGTCAGTGGACATTTAGATTGCTTCCATGTCTTGGCTATTGTACGTAGTGCTGCTATGAACATTGGGGTGCACGTATACCCAGGAGTGGGTTTGCTGAATCATATGGTAAGTCTATGTTTAGTGTTTTGAGGAATCTCCATACTGTTTCCATGAGGGCTGCTCTGCTTCATTTTTAAAGTTCTACTAGTAGAATCTGTTTGCAGCTACTTTTAAGTATAGCATTATGAGATTTAAGCATTTTCATCTGTATTGAAAAGAATAAATGAATTTATACTCCTTTGACATAGGTCCCTATGCCCAGTTGACTTCCATTTGCTGCCAATTAAAGTAATGGGTTTCCCCAGGAGCATTGGTAAGAAACCTCTGCTCTTCTTCCTCTTCATTCCTGCCCTTACACAACTCATTCATTTCTGATGTGACCATCACATTGATTTAGATGACTTAGAAATCTATTTCCCTGTGCCTGACTTCTCTCCTGAGCTGCAATTCCATTTCTCTCTCTTCCTGATAACCTGGTGGTCCTACACTTACATCAACCAGTATGTCTTAAATCAAGCTCTACTTTTTTCCTCTTAATTTCTGCTTGAGGTTTCCATATTTCTTTCAGTGAGGCCCTGTTCTCACTGCAACTGACAACTTCAGTCTGCCTTTGTGTTTTCCTTTCTCTCCCATCCCTAACATGCATGGCGGTCATTCGGGGCTGTCTCTTTGGCTCTTCCATTCTACTTCCTTCTCTTCTCATTTTTATTTCCCACCACCAGCACCCCTGGCCTTGACCCTATTCTCCTCATGCCTGGATTACAGCAAGATTGCTTGACTGATCTCCCATTTTGCCCCCCACTCCCTTCTCTTTTCTCTTTTCGCATCTAGTTAATATGTACGTTAAGAATGGGACTATACCTTAGAACCCTTATATTCCCAGGAGAGAAATTTCCACAAGGCAGCATTCAAATTCTGCTTTTTTTCTAAAAGGACAAAAGGTCATTTTTGGTGCTTATTGTATGTATCTGGTTGTAAATTTGAAATTCAATATTGTGCAGACTTCATTAAAAAATATTATGCAGATATGCTCATTTTCTGTGATTATTAGTTGAATAAGAGGGTCCCTAAGGTTTTTTTCAACTTTTAGTACATGTGCTGCCGAAGTGAGCACTGTTTTTTTCAACTTCTAAGTTTCTCACCTCCAAATTTCCATGATATTGGTAGTATAAGCAGGTTCTACGTGTACTACGCAATGTGAAAAAAAAATCCACCACTTTGGCTGCTAATACACATTTTATTTGAAAAATATTTACTTAAATTGAGTAAGAAAAATTAAATTGAGTAAGAAAATCTTTTGTGTTATCTTCCTAGTTACTTAAAGGTTTTAAATTTACAATTGTATGTTCAGCTGTAAAGAGAATAAATAGACTTATGAACTATCTATTTTAAGCTAATATTTAAACTCAAGAAGAAATAATTCAGTCTGCCAAGTGGGTTTACTTCTGGACTCTCAATTCTGTTCCATTGATCTATGTGTCTGCTTTTATGCCAGTGTCATATATGGCTTTGTAATACAGTTTGAGACAGGAAATGTGATACCTCCAGCTTTGTTGTTCTTTCTTAAGATTGCCTTGGCTATTTGGGGTCTTTTGTGATTCCATATGAATTTTAGGATTGTTTTTTATATTTCTATGAAAAACAGCATTGGAATTTTGATAGAGATTGCATTGAATCTATAGATGGTTATGGGTAGTGTGGATATTTTAACGATAGCAACCCCTATCCATTAACACTGAATATCTTTCCATTTATTTGTGTCTTCTTTAGTTTCTTTCATCAACCTCTTGTAGCTTTTGTTGTGTATATCATTCGTTTTCTTTGTTACATTTGTTCCTAATTACTTTGTTGTTTTTGATGCTATTGTAAAAAGTACTGGTTTTTAAATTTCTTGTTCAGATAGTTCATTGTTAGTGTATAGAAATACAACTGATTTTTGCATATTGATTTTGTATCCTGAAACTTTACTGAATTTTTTTTAACATTTTTTATTGATTTATAATCATTTTACAATGTTGTGTCAAATTCCAGTGTAGAGCACAATTTTTCAATTATACATGAACATATATATTCATTGTCACATTTCTTTCTCTGTGAGCTACCATAAGATCTTGTATATATTTCCCTGTGTTATACAGTATAATCTTGTTTATCTATTCTACAATTTTGAAATCCCAGTCTATCTCTTCCCACCCCCCCAAAACTTCACTGAATTTGTTTATTAGTTGTAACATTTTTTGGTGGACCTTTATAATTTTCTGTAGATAAGATCTTGTCATCAGCAAATAGACGTAAGTTTACCTCTTTTCCAATTTGGATGCCTTTTATTTCTTTTTCTTATTGCTCTGGCTAGGACTTCCAGTACTATGTTGAAAAGGAATGATGAGATTGGGCACTCTTCTGTTGTTCCCGATCTCAGAGGGAAAGTGGGTGCCTGTGAGGTGGCAGGGGCCAGTTGCTGACATACGTATGCTGGCAGGGGCTGGGGCCAGAGGCAAGGGCTGGGGCCAACGACAGGTGCACTAGCAGCTGCAGGAGCCCTCGTTGTCAGTGTTCACTCCTGTGGCTGTAGGACCTCACCATGGGGGTTTGCATAGCAGTGAAGGCTGGTGACGAGAGCTGGGCCAGCGAGGTGCAGGTGCACAGCTAGAGGAGCTATCTGCAGTTAAGCCCAGCAGGGCAGGCCAGTGACGGGCGTTAAGGCCAGGTCTGGGCCCATAAGCAGCTGAAAAGGCCCTGGTTGTCAGCATTCACCCCTGTGGCTCCAGAGTCTCAGCCAGATTCCCTCAGTGAGTATCAGAGAAAAATGCCTTCATTAGTTCTCGAAACATGCTTTCTCCATCTCACAGGCTTTGGATTCCATTTGCTAGAGCATCTTCCCCCAGCTTTGCCTGGCAATACCTACTCGTTCTTTAGTAATCAGCCTAAAAGTCACCTCTTCAGAAATTTTCTTTAACCAGGTCTCCCTCTTATAATCTCCCATTAATTCCTTTATTTTTCTAATTTAGCTCATAGGACTTACCCCATATTTATTTGAGAGGTTATCTCTTTCATATCACACTGTCTAGGAAACCTGAGGCCCTGACTTGTTTTTTCTCTCACTCCTTCTGGTTTTTGCTTTCTCTTTTCCTGATGTCCACAAAACACAGTGGTGCTCTGATTGTGCCCATCTCTTCCAAGCTCCCTGGTTAGTGAAATCACATCTGTAGCTTCAAATCAGCCATGGTGAGAGTATTTACACCATAGAAATGAGTAAACGTTACAAATCAGGGGCCCTCTCCCCAGCTGGTTGTTAAACATTTCCCCCCCAGACCACTGCACACATGTATTCATACATATAATTTTTACTGACCCATTGTGTTAGTCACTTTGCTAACTGGTTTGTGCTTTATCTCATTTAATATAATAATTACGTTGTAGATACTGTTATATCCTCATTTCACAGGTAAGAAAATAACTTCGGAATTGCCAGATTCCTATCACCTGCAGTGTATATGTGGCATGTTTGGCAGTTAATATATAATAAATATTTTTATACAACTGAAAGAACAACTTGGTGCAGACAGGCCCTCAAAAGAAATACTGCTTATCTTTCTTCTGGTGTCTTTTACTTAATAAATAAATCCTTTTGTTGACTCTTTGCTACATCTGGGGTATTAATCTTCTGCTTTAAATGCTTTTAAATTCTAAGACATATTCATATTTTCTTAGTACCCTAACCCCTAATACTTTACCATAGTAACAATAATATAAGACAATTGAATATTATCTAGAAAGTTTAAAGCACATAGGAGCTAAAAGTTGTGTACCAGGCCACATTGTCTTTCAGGTGTAAAGGCAACAGACTAACATCTTTAACATGAAATAATTCAGGGAGATAAGAGTTCTTTCTTCCTGCGTAATCTACTATCCTGTGAAACCCAGCCCAAGCAAGAGGGGAATCAAAATACAGAACAAAAGGAAAAGCTGCTGTAAAAGTATGGATGTTACTTTTAGAAGCTCTTAAAGTTTAAAACTTGAAACCTCTGTGAGAATTTTGATTGTAGAACTGAACTGAATCTAAATAAGTATTGAGCATATAAAAATAATATGACAAAAAAGATGTGAAAGAAGGTTAAGTAGGAAGGATTGTAAGACTAATACTTTTATCTTTTACAGGGCATCAGTGTATATTACCCAAAGTTAAAGAAAATTATTCTTACTTCCTGAAGGTTTTGTGTATTATAGTCTTCTTTTTTTTTTTAATGGAAGATCTGGGGATTGAACCCAGGATCTCACGCATGCTAAGCACATACTCTGCCACTGAGCTATACCCTCACTCCCCATCCTGTGTTACGGTTTTAACATTAGAATAATCTGTCTAAAATTTAGCTATGGATCTAGCTTAATAAAATGATCTCAGTCTCTTCATAAATCTATCATGCTCATTTTTAATTTGTTCATATTCAGAGAGAGTCTAGCAAGTTGACTATGAAAAATTTGTACTTACATTTTGTCTGCTGTAATTAAACATATCGGTGAATAAGGAATCAACCCTGAGCTAGGCTTAAAGAATGAGTAATTTGGATATTGGGAATGAACTCTCTGCTTTAAGTCCAACTGAAGAGCAAGGTTTACACAACTTCTGCTCTCCATTGGTAACAGAACACTGGCAAGGCATCCCAGGATATGTTCCTGGGAAGCAAATGATCTGATTTCCCCATTTAGCCACCTTTGACTAATTATGCTAATTATAAAACAAGCTGCAGGGAGCAAGCAAGGATGATGACTTGAATTTTACTCTAAGAATTAGTTTTGTGTTGCTAAACAGAGGCGCAGGATGGACTATTAAAACTGTTTCTGTATCTGTAAGAACTGTCTATGCAAAGAGAAGAGAAAAATTGGTTGGATGATTTATGGGGCTTGATCCTAAGTTTAAGAGACTTTCTCTAACAAAAGATTTTAGAAATGAGACCATTTTAAACTCAAGTACTTATATTTGACGTATTTTAAGTGGTGTACCCATACTTTGGAAAATATTGTCCTCATTAATTGATAAATTATACAGTGTTCCTCATCTTGCGCCACTCCCCACCTCCCATACCATGCCATCTTTCTCTTTCTCCCATGCAACTGACGTGTCAAGTTTTTCATGGCAAATGAGTCAAACAAAATGCAAATTTTATTTATTTGAACTGGTATCATTGTATCACTGTTCTTTGGGTGAAAACTACTAGTGTGCTGGTGTAATTTTTCAGCATGTGCTGGCACACACACAAAAAAGAATTTTTTGATTGTGAAATGGGGTGGCATTTTGGGCTGGGGTCTGTGTTCTCTGGTTGCAGTGTTTTTAATTGTGGAGGCATTCCTTGCCATGATGACTACTGAGAGTACTTTTACTTTTCAAGGGCACTCTGTGTGATTTGAAATTATGAACTTCTAAAGCAATCATTGCAGCCTTCTATTAGTATGATTTTCTCCTGCTTTTCATTACAGAGGTGAACTATATTAGCTGCATTATTTGTTAAAGAATCTTTCATGGACTACTCTAGAGACCTAACTACTATCTTTAACGTTTCTTTTAAGGGGAAAAAATTGACTTGACTTTCAAGTTCAAGTTTATAAATAAAATTTTTGAACACAAATTATTTAAAAACTGGATTGCTAAAAAGGTGAAGTTCTTTATTCATTTTATGCTGCAGCAGCTATTATGGGGAAGGTTTATCAGGAAGAAAACAAAATACCTACCTTGGGTGGGGAACGGGATTGGTATACGATCTGTAAAGAAACTTGTAATTTAGTGAAACCATTAATAAGGTATAACAATGTAGGTTTAAGTGCTAAGTGAGTGATATCAGATATACATGTTATTGAAAGTTAGAACTCATAAAAATTTTCAGCTGAAAGAATATACCACAGTCTGTACCTATTTACCTTTACTTAAACCACTTGCCATGTACTCTCATGTATCAGAGAGGAGTATATATAGGAAATGCTTAAAAACTATTTTCCCATATTGAAATGATGAAAACCTTCCTGTGGAGGTAAAAACATGAGCTATGCATCTTAATTGTTAATGATATTATAATTTCATACTTTAATGTATTGTATGTAACAAGTATTTATTGAGTAGTGTTGGTTGGGAAGGATACCCTATGAACCCTTTTCTAACAATAGTTTTTAGAAGTCATTTGGCTCTGCATTGATGACTTGCGTTACATATGTGTCATGCAGATATTAAGCACAAATGGTCAGAGAATTACTCCAGAGTTTTCCCCAGGAGAACTGCATCCTTGGCTCTTTTCTTGCCATTCTTCAAGGGAGTATATAACTTACATTTTTTATGGTACAGACTTGTGAACAATAAGGCATTCATTATTTGGATATTGGCAGAGCTAGTTGTAGACAACTCAAAATGGGTGGACTGTGTTCCCTCACTAGTTCGTCTCTGGAATCTTCTTCATGCTCTCCTGTATCTTTCTTGTTAGTATTTTCCTCTGTGAGTATTTGGGTCAAGTTCAGTTCCTTTACTTTTCCTGTAACTCTTCCCCTTAGTAATAGCTAGCATTCATTCTCCTTGCCATCCTCTGTCCTGAGTCCAGACTTGGTTTAGACATCCATCCTCTTCCCCAGAGCCATATGCTGACCCATCTCCAGTCCTAGAGACTGAATTCTGATTGGTCTAATTCAATCATGGCAGATCTGATTGGCTTGCCAGTGATTGATTCAGGTATTGGTTTGTGGTATGTTTTAGGTTAATGCTACATGAATAACAGCATTCTGTGGACATCTAGGAAAAGCTTCCTTGTTCTTACCAAAGATAAAATGAAAATAATGGCTTTCTTTCTGCCTGGAAATATTGTCGTACTTGGGTATAATACCTGGAATATCTACTTCTTGATCTGAGGTTGGCATAGAGTCTGAGTATGGAGTCAATACATGGAAGAGGGCAGAGCCTAGAGAGTTACAGAAAGATAAAGGTAGAGCAGGGTCAACAGCCGTTTTCATGTAAAGGGCCAGATAATAAATATTTTAGGATTTGTGGTCATATGATCTTGTCACAGCTACTTAAATGAATGTCCAAGGTTATATTCCAATATAACTTTATTTAACAAACAGACACACAAGAAAGTCAATAGACCAGATTTGGCCTATGGATTGTAGTTGCCAGGCCCTGAAGTAGAACCCGAACTAGTGTGTATTATGATCTGTTTCTACTCACAACACTTCTGATACCAAATGTGTGTGGGTTTTTCCTCAAACCAGCAAATTCTCCAACTCTCCAGATGTCAAATGGGTGTCCTACAATTCAACTCAATTCTAACACAAACTACTGGGAGTTAGCACAGACCCTACAAGTTAGAGGTTCAGGCCCACAAATCTGCCTCCACTTTAGATGCTGATTGCAAGTCCTAGACCACCAGGGCTTCAGACCAACTAGCTGTAAATCAGGGGGTTCCCACAGCCCTCTCCTGAGGATCAATAATTTGCTAAAATGGCTAACAGAATACAGAAGAGTGTTTTCCTTACTTTTATGGGTTTACTGTAAAGGGTATAATTCAGGAACAGACAAGTGGAAGAGGTACAAGGTATGGGAGCAGGGGTTCACAGAACTTCCTTCCTCTTCTGGGCATGTCACCCTCCCAGCCCCTTGCTATATTCACCAACTCAGAAGTTCCTTAAACCTCATTATTCACGAGTTTTTTGTAGAACTTGATCTCCAAACCTGCATCCTGTTCTAGAGGTTGGTGGGTAGGGCTGAAAGTTTCAACCCTCTAGTCACTTGCTATTTCTGATGACCAGTTCCACCATAAGCTCACTTAGGGGTCCCACAACCACATCACCTCATCAGCATAAACTCAGGTGTGAATAAAAGAGGCTTATTATGAACAGCAAAAGATACTCCTGTCACTCAGGAAATTCTAAGGATTTCAGGAGCTTTGTGCCAGGAACCAGGGACAAAGACCAAATATATTTCTTATTTTATCACAATATGTGTCTGGAGCTCCCCTATATTTATACTTCCTTCTGTGTGAGACCGTAAGTTTTCTATTTGATGAAAGCAATTGTATCTATGTTTTTTGTTACTTGTAGCCAAAAGCAGCCTCAGAATCTTGGTCTTGGATAATAGGGTAAGACAATAAGGTAAGATTATAGGTAAGATCTTCTCTGCTCCTAAGTGGTGTCTGTTTTGTAAAAGAAGCCTTCTTTGTTATTTAATCTATTGTTTATAATGACTCAAGTCTTAGGCTTGATGAAAGGAAAGCAGAACTTTAAGTTGGTAGGAGGTTAGTTTTTCTAGGGCAAATTAGGCCTTATGGAGAACCCTAAATGCTGTTGTGCTAAGTTGCCCGCATTGCCCATGGAACCAGGCAGAGCGTATTTTGCTGAATGTACACTCTGATTGGTGGTTGTGATGACTGCTGGCCTTTCTAGATGTGGATGCTCCTATTATCTCTTCTCACAAAATACGTGAATATGATATCTTTACTATTCCCCATTGTGCCACTTTTGAGCTTTATGGAGCATTTGAAAAAGTTTATGTAAATGCTATTCAGAAATGGTAAAAATTGTTTCTGTGAGAGAGGAGACCACTGGTAACCTAAGAGAGACATGATTAAGATGCTCCTTCTAGCCTTGGTGTAAATCTTTGTAATGTAACTATGAAGTTTGTAATTCAGTTCTCCTGGCCACTTTGGAGTACACCAGGAATGTTCTATTTACTCTTTATGGGTTACTGTCATTTATTTTGTCAAGGGGTTGTATCTTTAGAGTACTTCCATTCTTTTGGGTTACATGTTGAGGTAGATACAGATATATATATAAAATTGTAAGTAATATTTTATGTATGTATATAAAATAGTAGTTATATTAGACTTACATTTTTCTCCCTTCATGTTGTATTTTTAACTAAACTGTGTGTAGAATCTCTTTGAGGATTATTGTATAGGAGGTCCAAGTACTGTTAATTCTTTTGAAATAGATGAAAGCTAGAAGTAAGGAAAGAAGACACATAAGAAAAGAAACTTAATGCTACAGGCAATGAAAGAAAGCTATTAAAACTTTCAAAACTCAAAGCCTGCTTGAATAAAAAGTCTGATGAATATATTAAGACCTTGACCAACAAATCTTTAAGAGACTTGTGGTTAATTCACTTATTCTTTCTGCAGATGGGGTTGGACCCTGCACTGTAATTGCCTTTCTTCTGCTCTTTCCATCAACCTTTGTTACCAAGAGAGTCAGTTAAATTGTTTTCCTTGAATACAGTTTATCTCAGATGATTAAAAACAAAGTAAATGATGTTAGTATCTGCTAGTGTTAGCAAGTAACAGATCCTTTTGTGAGGATGATGATTTTACCATGCCATGTCTTCTGTCTATGACCTACAAAATTACAGTCAACAGTTACTGTAAGACCAGTCACAACAACCACAGGAGGAATTCTATAAGAATCACTAGTTTGTCTTCTGTGGAAGGAAGTCCTTGTGGTAGTCCTATCTACCTACCTATGCAGTGAAATTTGGAAAATATTTTTCTATTTTATCTGTCCAAAGCTTTATTATTGTTATCTCTGCTTATATCCACCCTAGAAACACTTAGATTTCTGAGTTGACCAGGTAAAAGGGATAGTTTGCAGTCCAGGGTATGAATCAGGAGTACACATACAGAAATAAAACTTCAAGTATTATCTAATACCTGACTCCATATTTAAATCTACAGAGGAGTCTGATGAATTGAGAGTTGAATGAGTTTGAATTTGGTCTGCATATAGGAAGTGAAAAAGAAGGAGGGGGGGGGTCAAGTTAAATATCAGTGAGCAAGAGGCAGCCTTCTCTGACTGCAGTCGTTTTTCTCTCCCAAAGTCAAAATACTGCCTAGTTTCTCCCTAGCTTGTAAAGATATTCAGGAAAGGATGCTTATGCTTATTTTGTGTTCCAGTTATTTTTGATGTTTCCAGGGCTGAGAGGTTTGGATTAATTGAACTACGAAAAGAATCAAGAAGTTTTGGCTCTTTGAAATTAAAATATAAAATTTTACCATTAGAGATGATGGTTTTGTGAATAGTGTTGTTTTCCTAAGCACATACAGCAACTGAGGCTGGAGTGGGAAGGAAGGAAGTTGTGGTAGCCCAGGGGTTGTATTTTATGTCAAGGGACTAATATTTACTTGCTCAGTCAATAAAGAACAGCTTTCACGTCAACCCTTTTTGTTTTTTCCTGATAAGCACAGCAGGATTTAGAGTAGAACTTTCTTTTTTATTATCCTAAGGAGAATTAAGCATAATATTTTTTTTTCATATTTATTGAAATCTCATTTCAGTACCATGTGATGGGAGCTAGAGACATAATTCCAGGATAAGGAAGCTTGTCTTCCAGGACTCACTCCAGTCTTCCTTCCATTCCCACATATCCCAGTTCTTCACTGTCTCTCACCAAGTATAGCAAAATGTGGGGACAATGTGTACCCTGAGAAGACTTAAGTATGTATTTTTTGTGTGGCACTTGAGAACTTGGAGAAATAGTTCTTGATTTGATCCAAGGTGGAATTCAAATTGTAAGCATACATCTTATCAGTTCTTAGAGAGAAATGCATGTTTGGTTGCTGAAGATACTGGTTTATTTTCATCTGACCTGATTAGAAAATTCATATTAGAGTATACAAAGAGGACTGAGACTCTCAGACACCAAAGCTTATTGCTCCTTTCTTAATATGGGTAGTCCCCAAGGCTTCACTTATCATTCTTTTCTTAACCTAAGGACTCCCCTTGGGCATTCTCACTCACTCCCATAGACTCAATTTTCTACTGTCTACCATCTCTATCTCAAATTAAGACCTCTCTCTCCCCAAACCAAGCACTAAATATGCAACTGTTTCTCCAATGTGCCATTAGATGCCACTTAGGACATGTTTAGGACTCAAGTCATTGCCTCTTCCCTTCAACCAGATGTTCCTTCTGTGTTCCTTAATGCTGCTGATACACACATTTGCTCAATTGTCCATTCAACCTCAGAAGGATACTTCATATTTATTTATTCTCTTCATTCCCAAAGTCACTGCTCTAGCTCTGGTCTTCTCCTCTTGTCTATTGTCATTATCTCCTAGATAAATCCTTGCCTCTGTACCTCAATCTTGAACATCATTTTTTTTTTCAGAATTACTGAGGTATTATTATTTTAAATACCTGCAGACAAGAAAATGCATATATTTAAAGCATACAATATGAGGACTTTTGAAATCATCGCTGTTTAAATTAATGACTACACCATTCATCCTCAGAAGATTCCATGTGTTCCCTTATAATCCCGTGCTCACTCTCCTCCCCACATAGCTCTGTTCCAGGGCAGTCACTGATCTGCTTTCTGTTACTATAGATGTTTGCATTTCCTAGAATTTGGTGTAAGTGGAATGTTCTTTTTCTGACTTTTTTCACTCAACATAATTATTTATTCCTTTCCAATTAGGATTGCTTTTTGTTTCTTTATCTTGCTTTATTGCCTTTGCTAGAAATCCCAGTAGAATGTCGAACACAAGGAACAAGAAAGGAATCTTTGCCTTGTTCTTGATACCAGTCTGTGTTAAATATAATGTTAGCTGTAGGTTTTGCACAGACGTCTTTTATCAAGTTGAAGAATTCTCTAATTTGCTATGGTTTTTATACATTTTATTTCTATATGTGTTATAAATACTACAATATATTTTTTTCCTTAATTACTCAATTATCTTTAAGTAAAGTTTTAAAAATTGAAAAATAATTATTTCCAGTACTCTTCATTCTTTTGATAGATCCAGATGTCCATATGGTATTACTTTTTTTCTACCTGGAGGACCGCCTTTTAATATTTTTTGTAATATATGTCTGCTGTCTATGAATTCTTCAGATTTTGCATGTTATGAATAAGTCTCTATTTAATCTGGTTTTGGAAAAATACTTGATCTGGGTATAAAATTCTCAGTTGACAGTTGTCTTTTGTTTCAGTATTTTAAAGATACTGCTTGATGCCTTCTGTCTTACATCATTTCTAAGAAAAACCCTGCTGTTGTTCCTGCCTTTGTTTCTCTGTGTGTAATGTCTCCCCCACCACCACCCCCTACTTCTTTTATGACTTTCTGTTTATCATTGGTTTTTAACCATTTGGATTATGATGAACCTTGGTGTTATTACATGCATGTTTCTGTGCTTGGGGTTTATTTATCTCCTTGAATCTATGGGTTTATAGTTTGTATTCATTTTGGGAAATTTTGTCCAGTATGTCTTTAGAAGTTTTTTCTGTCCAACTTCTTTTTATCTTTCCTTCAGATATTCAATGCAAGCATATTAGGAACCTTGAAGTTCTCCTACAGCTCATTGATACTCATTTCAGTTTGGGGCAGGGTGGACTTTTTTTTCTCTTGGGTAGTTTATGTCATTTTGGATAGTTTCTGTTACTATGTTTTCAGGTTCATTGACACTTTTTTCACTAGTGTCTGATCTTCTGTTAATTCCTATCCAGTTTATTTTTCATCTCAGACTTTTTTTTTTTTTTTTTTTTGTATCTAGGGTTCAGTTTAGGTGTTTTAAAAAATGTCTTTTAAATCTCTACTTAACCATGTTCAAACATTTCCTTACTTTGACATTTGGACATTTGGAATATAGTTATAACTTTTAACGTGCTTGTGTGCTAATTCTTTAATCTTTACCTTTTCTCAGTCTGTTTCTGTTGATTGGTTTTTCTCCTCATTGTGGGCTATATTTTACGCCTCCTGTCTGAAGCCAGAAACCTCTCTCTGCCCAGGAATCTGGGCAGTCAACCATAGGGCTCAGTTAATTTCCCCCTTCTCAGGAGTCAGTGTTGGCACTCCTTGTTGCCAATATCCAAAAACCTTGTTTCACCTCTCTTGTCCAGTTTTTTTGGTTGTTTAAGGCAGAAGGTTAAATCTGGTTCCTGTTATTCCATCTGGACCCAAACCCAGAGTTTCTTTATAATTAATTTTTCAAACTATTGCTTGAATTATTGTTCTGATTATCTGGTCTAATTTTGTCATTGTCTTACTTAAAAATATTTGGTGAAGACTTTTTACCTTCAAATTCCTAACCTTTAGTAGAGCATGTAAGGCCCTTCACATTATGACTCTTTCCACACTCACTTTAGGCCATTGATTTCTTCCTTTCCCCACTCCACCTTTTATACACATAGGTACCTTGTAGTTAATCACAGTCAATTAACCATAGTTTCTGGCATACACCTTCCTGGTGTTTTGATCATGTTTCAGTGCATACCCCTTTTCCTTCTCAGGCTATGCGATCGTAACTACTCTGCACATCCGTATGTCCCAGTTCAGATATAACCTCTTCTGTAAAGCCTTCTGCGATGTTCTCTCCAGTATCCCTGGCAAGATTAATAAGCCTGGTGTTTCCTCAGCAGGATATTTCTGTTCTTTATGGAACTCTTACCATAGGACCTTCACTAGAATGAGAGGCCTTCCAGAGCAGCATTTGGCAAATTTATTCTCTCAAAGGCCAAAGAGTAAATGTTTTAGAGTTTGAGGGCCTTACAAGTCTTTGCTGTATATTATTACTTGTTTTTCTTTACAGTCCTTTGAAAATATGAAATCGATCCTCAGATTGGGGAGTAAGCAAAAACATGGTGCTGCAGGCTGCAGTCTGCTGACATCAGCCTTAGAGGAGGGAGACTGAATTTCATTCTCTCTCCTGGTAGACTGCCTGACCCTGAGAAGATGCTCAATAAAAATGTGCAGTTCTTTAATAATGAACATAAAATATCCTATAATATTTGAATGTTTCCTGTGTGATAGTAACTCACCTAAGAATTTAACATGGGTTCTATAATTTGGTTTGTGCAAAATCAGGTCATATTGTCAGCCCCCATTTATTGGTGAGGCAGTCGTGGCATGGAGAAGCTGAGGGACTTAGCAGAGATCATGCAGCTCCATGCCTTGAATTCATTAGAGAAGAAGTAGGACTAGGGCAGCGGCAGTTGGCTGTGCTGGGTTAGGCTCCCAAAGAGGACAGAACATCCTTGCAATTGATGTATTCAACATCCCTCTCACTCATGGAAAACAAACATATGTTGACATGTATCTATAGAATCTTTGACCTAAAAGATTTCATGAGTTTCAGGAATAAGTAACCACATACACTCATTTTTATACTTATCATAAAGTTTGGAGAAAATAACAAAATTGGGTTTCCAAGAAGATAGGCATTACTTTTTAAAACATGAAAAGCCTTGAATGTTTTGCCATCATCATATTTGTTTCCTTAAAATCTAGAGAACTCTTAATCCTTTTCAGATACAATAATATCCTTCGAACAGAACACTTTGTCTATACCAGTTTTCTTCAAAGCATATCTAGTTGAGTTCAAAGCTAAAGAAACATATTATTTTAAGCCATACACAAATGTTTGGTTTATTTTTTAGATTTCTTGACCAAATGGAAAAGGTAATTGTCTCTGTGTTTTACAAAGAAAACACATTACCTCATGGCTGACAGTTTGTGACAGAGTGAACAAATTTGAGGTGATACTAAGAATTTTGGTAATGCCTTTTGGAAATCCAACAGACTAGAGTCATTAACAGGGTGAAACTGGAACTCCAATAATCAATCAAACCATCATCATGAAACAAAATAACACCCTCAAAGCACCTGCCATTTACCATTAAGTGGTCATGATCTTTATATGAAAAATTACAGTGGCATAAAAAGCACCTCTGTCAAAATTAGCTTTTCACAAAGCAGATGCTGTTTGACTGCCGTAACTTTAAGCAATAATTATTCTTAGGCCAATTTAAAGAAAATGAGTAGGTAGTTTGGATTTAAACATACAGCATATTTACGTCAAGAGCAGTATTGTGAAGAATGTTAATTTTCCCCACTGGAAAATAAATATGTTTTAGCAAATGTCAGCCGTACTCATCCCTGCACTGAATTCTGCCAGCTAGGGAACAAACACGAGAGAGCTGCAGGGGAGTGGTGGCCCTGAACCTGAATTGGGCTGTGGCCAAAGCAAGAGCCCATTTTTTGGAATTGTGCAACTGGCATTTATCTCAGTTTCTAAATATGAATCACTTTGACTTTTCATCACTGACATTTCTTCTTCCTTCCAGCATTGTATGTTGCTTATGTCATTGTCTTCCTAGCATTGTTAATACACCAAAACAAACAGAAAGTGGTAGGATAAGCAAAAAATGAAAATGATGTGGTAGCAGCATAAATATGGACTGTGTGTGGGTGGGTTGCTATGGGGTGATCCCTGCCTCCTCTTGCAAATATCACAGTTACCTCTGAGAATTAGGGGATACTAGAATTGTAAATATCATTCTACGTTCTTTTAAAATAGACTCCAGTATTGTGTCCTTCTTGGAGGACACATCATTCCTAATCACTGGTTCAGCTTAAGTCAGGTCTTGTGGCCGAATGCTGAGAGGACGAGGGCTAAGTCCACTTGACTGGTCAGGGGAAATTTGGGAGGAGACAGTTACTGAGTCCACAGCCTTGGCTCACCTGGCATAAAGCCACACACTTTCCCATGGCAAAACTAGCCATCACACAACAGGTGTAGGGGTGGGAACTCTTCTTTTACTAAATTCAACAAGGAATTTCTCACATATTTTATTTGGAGAGCAGAAGCACATGCAGTGACAGATGGGGCTGAGAGGTCATGGGATTACCATTTGATGGTGTAGTTGATCATTTAGTAATGTACATATTTCTAAAGAGTTGAGCAAATGCTATAGGTAAGTTGGGAATTTTTTTGACTTAATTATATATTTCATTTGTTTTTTTTTTTCTTCCCTACATATATAAGTAATGGCTCTCTGAAAGAATTAGAATCCAGCTAATGATTTACTCATTTCTGCCTTTTTTTTTTTCTTTAAGAATAATTTACATTCAGTGACAAATTAGGCTTCCTCTGTATCATGTACCTGATCATAGGTTAAGTCTCTGTGGAAATGACATTGCATTTTTTGGATCATTATGAAATATCAAGCTCACTGGAAAGGGCTTTCCTAGATGGTTTTGTACATTGCTCTCTCCTCCATAATTCCATTGATATCTTCCTTTAGTCTCTCCTGGGGCCACTTTTTCTTTAGTTTTCATAGCATGTAGTCTCCATGCCTTTTCTTTTTCTGTGTGGGTAATGTTGGTTTTAAAGCCATTCTCTTATCCATTCCCTCTTCTTTTCCATTTAAATGTTCCACAAGTCCCTGATCTGTCACACTCTGCTTGGGCAATATCATGGCATCAACTTTCACCTTCATGGGTCTGTATCACTGACCCCAAATCTCTCTCAAATTCCTGGTCTCTATTTGTTTCCTATTGCAATTGTAACTTCATTCATGGCTTCCGTTCAAAGTAACAAGCCCTAAACTCACTATCTTTCTTCCAAACCTTCCAAACGTATTTGTATATTTAGAGCAAATTTATACTTGATACAACTTTAAATTCCTCTCACACCTGCACAGTTCCTTATTTATAGCCAGTGGTTAGTAGATGCCCAATATGTCTTAAAACTTTCTTACATTATTTGAAAAAAGAAACAAAAGATTTATTCTTTATTCTCAGCCAGCATTATTTATTATTCATGGTAAAGTTTCCCTTACTCTTTCTCTTAAGAGATGCATTTGAACTTGTAGAAACCACAGCATATGGGAGTCAACATTAATCTTGGAGGGAGTGGTCCAGCGTACTTTGGGAAAACTAAGGCCTAGAGGCAGAGCGTGGCTAATCTAAGATGCAGGTCAAGTTGTGAGCAGCTGATAGTCTCTGTTGCTGAGGCTGCTGGAAAGTTCTGTGCTCTTGGGCTAGCATGTTTTCTTTTTGATTGTTCTAAAATAATCTGTTTGTGGCCTAGGAGTAGTAATGAGAGAGCTCAAATAAAGTTTCTTTCAAACTCAAATAATTTCCAAAGGGAAAAATTACTCATTATTTACAAAGAGACTATAACACATATGGATCAATGAATAGATGTCCAGAATAGAGAGCCCAGAAATCACTCATAGACTTAAAGGTCAATTAATCTTCGACAAAGGAGGCAAAAATACACAATGGAGAAAAGACAGTCTCTTCAGCAAGTGATGTTGGGAAAACTGGACAGCCGCATGTAAATCAATAAAGTTAGACCAATCTCTCACACCATACTCAAAAATAAACTCAAAATGGATTAAAGACTCAAATATAAGACAAGACCCAATAAACCTCTAGAAGAAAACATAGGCAAAACACTCTCTGACATAAATCTTAGCAATATTCTTCTAGCTCAGTCTACCCAGGCAATAGAAGTAAAAGCAAAAGTAAACAAATGGGACCTAATTAAAGTTACAGGCTTTTGCACAGCAAAGGAAACCATGAACAAAACAAAAAGACAACCTATGGAATGGGAGAAAATATTTGCAAAAGATGAGACTGACAAGGGCTTAATTTTCAGAATACATAAACAGCTCATACAACTTAAAAAAAGAAACAACCCAATCCAAAAATGGGCAGAAAACCTAAACATGCAGTTCTCCAATGAAGACATACAAATGGCCAATAGGCATGTGAAAAAAAAAGCTCAATATCAATAATTATCAGAGAAATACTAATCAAAACTACAGTGAGGTATCACCTCACACCAGTCAGATGGCCATCATTAAAAAGTCCACAAACAATAAATGCTGGAAAAGGTGTGGAGAAAAGGGAACCCTCCTACACTATTGGTGAGAATGTAGTTTGCTGCAGCCATTATGGAAAACAGTATGGATATTCCTTAAAAAACTAAAAATAGGCTTATGTAAATATGATCCAGCAATCCCACTCCTGGGCATATATCCAGAGGGAACTCTAATTGGAAAAGATACGTGCACCCCAGTGTTCATAACAGCACTAGTTACAATAACCATGACATGGAAACAACCTAAATGTCCATTGATAGATGACTGGATAAAGAAGATATGGTATATTTATACAGTGGAATACTACTCAGCTGTAAAAAAAAGAATGAAATAATGCCATTTGCAGCAACATGAATGGACCTGGAGATTGTCAATCTAAGTGAAGTAAGCTAGAAAGAGAAAGAAAAATACTGTATGATATCATTTATATGTGGATCTTAAAAAAAGACACAAATGAACTTATTTACGAAACAGAAACAGACGCACAGACATAGAAAACAAACTTATAGTTACCAATGGGGGAAGGGAGTTGGGAAGGGATAAATTGGGAGATTGAGATTTACAGATACTAACTACTCTATATAAAATAGATAAACAGCAAGTTCGTATCTTCAATATCTTGTGGTTACCTATAATGAAAATGAATATAAAGTGGAATATATGTATGACTAAAACAATATGCTTTATACCAGAAACTGACTCAATTTTAAACTTGAAGAATGAGACGATTCAGACTGCTGAATATTTGTGGTACTTAACTATAAGAAGCATTGGAAGCACTGGAAGCAATGAGATAGGAAGACATTAATGTACATAGGTTCTTCCTGATGTCAATAGCTGACTCACAGACTTTGCCTATGTAGGACTGCTCATTTGCATACTGCCTTTCCTTGCTTCTATTACAAAGTCCTTATTTTTTTCCTGCTTTCTTCAAGTTTCACTCAGAGAGTGATTTTCCTCTTCTGTAAAATGGAAATTGTAATGTTAACCTCATTGGATCCAGGAGATTTTAATTAGAGAATGTGTATGAAGGACCTGATTCAAAGCATGCACTTAGTTACTATTAGTTTCCATATCTTCTTTGTCCTCTAGCCAAGAGACAGCAGATACATAGAGTATATGTTGCCATTCCCTATTTTATGCCCAAATTAGACATGTCAAAATCTTCCTAGTCCTTTCTGGTTGAGCCCAAGGGGAGCCTTAGAATTCCTTTCAGTGCCCGTGTCGAGCAGCTACTATTGATCAGATGGAGTTCACACATGAGATAAAACTTGTCATCTTGTCCTGGATAAATGAGAGTTTTTTTTTCTTTTCGTTTCCAAATATGATTCAGCTACATCTGTCTGCTTAGTTCCCACCCCCATCTCAGTCCCACCCCCATTTCCCTTCTGACTTTGCGTTAGAACTGGTTTTAGCCATGTTCTCTTTTGATTTCTGTTTCTTTTCCTTTACTCTAATTGGTTTCAAGAAACCAAAGATATGATTTCCTAGGGCTTGGATATACGAAGTTACAGTATGCTCAGTTGATTGTCATAACTTTGTCACTTTGGTTATTCTTCTGTTTTATCTAAAGAAAAAAGTGTTTCCCATTTGGTTTAGCAAAACATATGGAAGATTTTAGTCTCAAAGATAATTTTTTGAAAGCTTGAAGTCCAAACTGAAAAAAAAATTACACTCTGAATTATTATTATGGAGACACTTCCCTATAAATCATAGAAATCCTAGTTTGAACATATTCTATTTTGGGATTTTGGAAAATCTGTGAGTAATTTCTAGTCCTTAGCTGTGTAATCTGTAAAACCAGAATAAACCTCACTGTTTGTTATGAGGACTTAAAGAAGAGAATTCATGAAGAGTGCTCACTGAACAGAGACTGTCACTGAATAGGGATTCAGACATCACAGAAATTATTAATTTATCCAAATGTATTTTCACTGTAAAAAACAAGGACAGTAATTCTGTAAATTTTCTGCTGAGAAAATATCATCTCATTTCATTCTTCTGAAAGAATGCTTGACCTTTGACAAAAATCTCAAACTTAAGCAAAAAATTGCTGAATAAGCTAGTTTGCCAGACTTGGTGAGAGATGGAATAAAAGTTCTTTTACATGTGGAGCATCTTTTCTTTCTTTTTAATAAAATAATTTCCCTCAAGTATTCTAGAGATACCTAAGATGATTTTTTTGAAATTGGAAACAACAAGATCAATTAGGAGGCTACTGCAGTGATCTAGTTGAGAAATGGTGGTAGCTTGAGTTGGATAGGAGCAGCAGTGATAGTAAGAATTATTCAGATTCTGTAAATATTTGAAGACAGAGCTGACAGGATTTCCTGGTGGATTGGACATAAGATATAGGTCAGTGATGACTCTATGGTTTTTGGCCCAGGCAGTTAGAAGAATGAAGTTGCTGTATTTCATACCAATTCTCCTCACAAGGTACAGTTGAAAATTTATCTGGCAGAGGGGCTAAGTGAGGTCTTGGTCCAGTCTTGATTGTTTTTCTTTCATCTCCTGGTTCTGAGCAGTCCTCCAGCTTTGTCCAGTTTGTACCTGATTTAGGTCAAATGCATAACCTTCTCATACTACGATTATTAGACTAACTGAAGAGAATTTTATTTTTATTGAAGTTTGGTTGTCAGGCAGTGTTGTGTTAGTTTCTGGTGTACAGCATGGTGATTCAGTACATATACATATTTCTTTTATATTCTTTTTCATTGTACGTTATTATAAGATATTGAATGTAGTTCCCTGTGCTGTGCAGTAGGACTTTGTTGATTATCTATTTTATATATAGTAGTTTATATCTGCTAATCCCAAACTCCTAGTTTACCCCTCTCCTTTCCCCTTTCCTCTTTGGTAACCTTACTTTTGTTTTCTATGTTTGTAAGTCTCTTTCTGTTTTGTAAAGAAGTTCATTTGTATCATTTTTTTAAGATTCCACATATAAGTGATATCATATGATACTGTCTTTCTCTGTCTCACTTACTTCACATAGTATGATGATCTCCAGGTCCATCTATGTGCAAATGACATTATTTCATTCTTTTTTATGACTGAGTAGTATTCCATTGTATAAATATACCACAGCTTCTTTAGCCAGTCCTTTGTCAATGGACATTTAGGTTGCTTTTATGTCTTGGCTATTGCGGTAGTGCTGCTATAAACATTGGGATGCATGTGTCTTTTCCAGTTAGAGTTTTCTCCAAGTATATGCCCTGGAGTGGATTGCTGGATCGTATGATAACTGTATTTTTAGTTTTTAAAGGAATCTTCATCTGAAGAGAATATTTTATCACTCTTTTTAATTGCTGAAAATTCAACTTTTTAAGCTCAGAATCCTCATAAGCTGTCTTAATAAAGCTATGATAATTTATGTTCTGATTAGTATTCATACATCCTTATAGTACAAGAATTTAAGGAGATGCAGCTCTCTAATAGCTGCACTGCCAGCAAACGTCTGCTGCAGAACTCTGGAAATTTTATAGGAGTGCTGCTTCTTAATCATTGCAGTGCATCACTGTTGCTGTATTAAGTGCTACCTTGGCCCAAACTGCATAAGGAATTTTTTTTTTCCGTTTAAGTATCTCCTGGTCACTTATTCATGGATAACATCAAATAAATCAGTGAGAAATCTGCCAGTTTTACATCATCATTTACTTATATTACCCATACCAAGAATACTCCCTATTTCTTACTCATTTAATTAAGAAGAAATAATAGAGAAGATGTTTGTTCATTTCTCTTTAAAAAAATTTTTTTTTGGCCAGTACTACAGGACAGATAAGGTTTTTATTTTTGTAAGAACATTATTATACTTTCTCCT
The DNA here is from genome assembly GCF_036321535.1 of Camelus dromedarius. NCBI lineage: Eukaryota > Metazoa > Chordata > Mammalia > Artiodactyla > Camelidae > Camelus > Camelus dromedarius. The sequence continues at coordinate 45,058,885 of NC_087438.1, forward strand.
TAACACCCCAGTGGCATGGGAACATTCTGTTGTCATTTTTTCTGAGCACAGTTAAATCAATGGAAACAAAGCTGTAAAATGTTCAGAACAACTGTTAAATACAATGAAGGGCCTAAAGAGAAGAGGGCTGAGGATGCTTTATACTGCAGACTTTTTAGAAAAGGATATGAATTGGATATTTTTCAAGGACTAGGATAAAATTATTCCCTTTAATAGACTATTTTAGTTTCTGTGTGATCTTTTCTTCCTTTTTGTCTTTGGCTGATTCATATTCCTGCTAATCACAATGAAGTAAGCAAACTTTAATATAGAAAGAATTTCACATTGATACATCACACAAGGACCCTTAATGAAAACAATGCAACCAATGATATAATTGGCCTGAATAGGACCTGAACACCCCATCTCCAACTTTTGATAGAAAAGATGAAAGCAACTTAATGAGTCTATTAAGAAAAAAATGGCAAAACATATATTTTCTTTCTCACTCTCTTACCTCTCATTCTCCCACTCTATCCCCTCACATACATGCACAGCATGTACACAAGGGTAATTCCTGCATTTGAAGTGGTCTTTAAAAACATGACAGTATACTAAAGGAAAGAAAAGTGGCCACTTCTTACTAGTGGATTTGTACACCTCAGACCACTATTTTTTCAAAGAGGAAAGTATGTAATAGACTTTCTCATAACATGCAGAATGCAAGTAGTTTAAAAGCCTGTTAGAACCACTTTCCTTTCTTATCTTTGCAATTCAAGGCAGGAGACCATTTTATGAATACTTCTTCATGAACACCATATGTCCTAGCCATGGTTTGTATATGACTTTTGTCCTTGGATATTTATTAAAATTGTCAAAGCTTCCCAGTTTAATAATTTATATGAACATTCTAGCTATAAAAGACTCTGCTCTCCAAAGAAATTGCACTTTGACTAAATGAATGGACTAAATGTCACTTTAAAGATTATCAGAGATTCATGTATGTTGAGCTGATAATCATGCATCAGAAAAAAGTTAGATGGGTACCACAATCCAGATGGTCAAACTTCTGTAGTCCTATGCCACATGAAGCCATCTTTCCAGGTATGGTTTATGTTATTTTTTTTTTTTTTTGCTTCCTTTTGTCTTCCTGAAACAAAGAAAGATGTATTGCAATGAGTAAATGCCTATTAGTGGGGGGAGGGGGTGTAATTTAATCATAACTAAAAGTGTGTAAGTCCCAAATTTCAGACTTTGGGAAGTTTTAGATATGTAAGAGTTTCTGTAGAGAGATGGCTGTTGAAGTGTGTGTGTCTATGTGTCTGTGTGTCTGTATGTATATCCCTTCTACTTGGGATAAGAGAAGTTTATAACTTCCAGTAATGGTCTTATAGTTCTATCCATGACAGAGAAATTATTATCAGACTTACCTTTCCTTCATTAACAAATATAAAACTGTATGAAGTATTTGAAGCAACTTTTTTCAGGCATTGGAGAATAGATAGCACAGGACCGATTTTTTTAGAGGAGGGAACTAAAAAGTTGAGCTCCACATTCACCCTGGCTGTATGTGTGGGGGCAGTTTCACACTAATAACACATTAAAGAGAAGTCCACACAGAAATTAGCACAAAGGAAATAGATTTCAGAGTTTGTGGGGTGTTGAAACTTGGAAGGTAGGATATGAGAGTGTAGGATGCTGTACAGCAAAGGAATTTCATAAACTGAAAATAGGTTTCTCTGAGTCTATAGCTGAGTGCCTGTACAGGCAAGACTATGCCAGTTTAGGCAGAAAATAGTTACTGAAGGCTCTTAGCTGAATGGATATTCTGAAGGTAGCATAGGGTTAGGAGTGTTAGAATTCCTCAAATTCAGAGGAGGAGACTTCAGTGAACATATTAGATGTTTAGCTGAAATGGCAGAAAGACCACGTGTCAAAGTGGGCTACTTTAGCTCTAGTCAGGGTTACGCTAGCCCTGCCCTAGCAAACCCTTTGGTAAAGCTTTTGGAAGGAGAAAGCCCATCTACTAATCAATTTGCTGCCTCGCAGAAAAAAAAAATTAACCAGTTTTAAGGGAAAACAACAAGATCCAGACTCTCACTGATGCACCATTCACAGTATTCAAAAACAAGAAAACATTATTAGACAAATGAAAAAGCAGAAAATTGTAAACCATAATCAAGAGAAAAAGTCAGTAAAACAGACCCAGAGATGACATAGATACCTGAATTATTAGACACAGTATTTAAAAAACTATAAATGTTAGATGATGTAAAAGAAAAGAGCTTAATGTGTCAATAGGTGAAAAATCTCAGCAGAGAAATAAGAATAATAAAAGTAATCAATGAAAGCACAAGTCCTAAAAAACACATTCTGAAGGAAAAAACTCCCTGGTAGACTTAATAGTAGATTAGAAACTGTAGGAGAAGGATCATTGAACTCTATGACAGGGCACTAGAAATGATCTAAACTGAAGCACAAAGAGAAAAAACAAAAAATGAACTTAGCCTCAGCTACTAGTGGGATAATATCAAACAATATAATAGTATCTGGTTGGAGTCTCATAAAGAATGTGGAGAGACTGGGGAAGAAAAATGTTTGAAGACATAATGACCAAAAGTTTCCCTAATGTGTTGAAAAATATCAACCAACAGGTATAAGAACCTGTAAACCTCAAATAGGGTAAACAAAGAAAATCACATGTAGGTACACTATAGTCAAGTTTCTGAAATTCGAAGATTAGAAATACGCGTTTATCTAGAGGAGAAATGATATATAAAGGAGGACACTTCTAATAATTACTACTAACTTCATAAAAAACAATGCAAGTCAGAAGGCAATGAAATGACATCTTTAAATTAGTAGAAGAAAAATAGTCAACCTAGAATTCTTTACTCAGTGAAAATATCCTTCAGAAATTATGGTGAAGTACTGACTTTAAAAACAAACAAAAGCAGACACTTAATCAGAAATGTTAAAAGTAGTTCTTTAGACCCAAGGGAAATGATACCAGGTGGAAACATAGATCTATCTGAAGGTATATAGAATGCCCCCAAAATAAGTATCTGGTTAACTATAACTACATTTCCCCCCTAATTTGTTAACTTCTTTAAAAGATAACTAAAGTAAAAAATACTCTTAATAATTTGAGATTGATAACCTTTGTAGAAATAAAGTAGATGATAAGAATGGCACAAAGAACACAAATCATACAGGTGTGTTTGTATAGTTTGACCAGCTACCTTAGCCAAATTGATATTTATAGACCACTTCGTCTAACAACTTCCCAATAAAGATTTTTTCCCAGAGTATGCAGAACATTTTTTAAAACAGATCATATGCTGAGCCAAAGAAAATTACTGATAAATTCCAAAAGATTGAAATCTTACTGACTACAATAGAATTACACTAGAAATAAACACATAGGAGAAATTTAGAACATCTTTAAATATATGGAAATTAAACAGTACATTTCTAAATTGGTCAAAGAAGAACTCATGAAGAAAATTTTAAAATATTTCAAACTGAATGATAATGAAAAACCAAACCAGAGAGTGGAGTGGGATGTAGATAAATCAGTGATTGGAGTGAAATTTATTGATTTAAATTCTTGTTTTAGAAAATGAAAAATAGATTGAGTATATAAATATATAAAAATATGTGTGTATATACATGGATATTATATATACTATATGTACATATACATAAAGGTGTAAAATATAAAATTGATAATCATGACCAAGAAGAGTTTAGCAGGAATGCAAGATTGGTTTATAGTTTAAAATTCAATGTAATTCATCATGCTAACAGAATAAAGGGAAAAATCATATAATTATCTCACGAGATGGAGTAAAATATCAGACAAATTTAATGTCTGTTCACCATAAAAGCTCTTAGTAAATTAGGATTTAAAGCAAACTAACTCAATCTGATAAAATTCATCCATGAGAAACCGACAGGTAATATCAGACCAAATGAAGGACAACTGAGTGTTTTCCCCATCAAATCAGAAACAAGGCAAGAATGTCTCACTACTTCTATCCAACATTGTACTAGGGTCCTAACCAATAAAGTCAGGGAAGAAAAAAAATCACGTGGATGGGAAAGGAAGAAATAAAAAAACTTTATTAATAGGTGAACTGATTTTGCATATAGAAAATCCTATGGAAGCTGTAAAAAAATTACTAGAACCAACAAATGAGCTTAGCAGAAATGCAGGCTAAAAATATCCATGTTGTTAAAATGTCAGCTTCCCTCAAACTGATGCATAGATTCAATACAATCTCAATAAAAATCCCAGCAGGGTTTTTGTTGTTTGTTGTTGTTGAAACTGACAAGCTAATTCTAATGTTTATGGGGAAAGTGAAGCACCTAGAATAGAACAAAGAACAAAGTTGGATAACTTTATTACCTGATTTCAAAATGAACCATAAAGCTGCAGTAAATAAGACTGTGCTGCTGACGTAGGTTAGACAAATGGATCAGTGGGACAAAACAGATGTAACTGAGCAGGACCCTGGAGGGCCTTGCAGGGTCTGACCCTTCCCCCTTATGCTCTGCAGCAGCTCCTCTCAGAAGTACCTGGATAATAGTATCTCAAGTGTATTTCCTGAGTTTTTCAGATGCTAAAACCCCACCAAAGGGAAGAAATTAACTACTTGATGATCGAGAGCATGTGACCCTCAGACCTCCTGGTGCCTAGGAATTGATACTGTTGATTGTCCTGTTCCCTCAACATCAACCAGTCAGAGAATCATGCACTAGCTGATCATGTGCCTGTGACCCCCCCCCCCCACATGGCTTTTAAATATGCTTTGCTGAAACCCTTTGGGGAAGTTTGGGGTTTTCTTGGGCATAAGCCACCCATCCTCCTTGCTTGGCTTTGCAATAAACCTTACTCTGTTCCAGGCTCCAACATTTCAGTTTGGCGTCATGGTGTGTCAGGCACATGAATTTGCCTTCCGTAATACAGAGTCCAGAAATAGAATCAGAGTTATACAATTGATTTTTGACAAATGTTCCACAGCAACTCAGTGAAGAAGGGAAAGCTTTCAACAAATGGTGCTAGAACACACTTAGATACCGTATAGAAAAAACATAAACCAAACTCCTATCTGTTATCATAAACAGAAATATCAATAACAAATAAATAGCCTGGCAAAAAATATTCACAAAACATAAATATGACAAGTTCTCATATCAAGAATCTATAAAGATGTTAGATTATATGTACAGCATCATGCTTTCTAAAAGATTCTGGGATCTTTTGAGACAGGATGAAAGAGGGCAGGGCACAGCCATTTAAGGAATGCTACAGCAGTTAACATCAAAATGGTGAAAGATTCAACCCCCAGTAGGCCTTGAGGCTCGAGGTGATAAGAGATTTAACTTCTAGTAGATCTTGAGCTTCGTTATACCCTCATTGTAATATATTAACATGGTAAATAACACGCCCACATGCATCATGGCAGTCCCAAGGCTAGCCACAAAAGGTCAAAGAGTGGGAAATGGCCAACTTCCCGGGAATCCCAGCTCCTTCCCCAGGCTACTTAGACTGGTCCTTCCACTTATTAGCATATGAAGCCACCACGCCCATAAAAACTAGCAACGCGGCGCCTCGCAGTCCCCTCTCTCTCTCCCTCTTCAGCGATGGCCCACATTCTGTCTATGGAATGTGTACCTACTTTTAATATGAGCACCCAACCCCTACACCTTGTGGCCTTTCTCTTGCCTTTCAATGTATCTCTCTGAATAAATCTACCTTTACTGAGCTGTGGCTCGCTCTTGAATTCTTTATTGCACGAAGCCAAAGACCCACACTTGGTGGGGCACATCACATTCCAGGGGCTCAACCCAAGCCTGGGACACGGCCCTTCTCACGCCCCACATCTGTTTTTTTTCCTGCATCACTGTCTGGAATAATTTATCTTCATGGATAGAAAGCAGAGAATGTCATTTGTTCTCCAAGGGTTGAAGATTGTAACTAAATCTGAGCAAAACTGTTGCTGGACTAAAATTTCTATTGATTGCTCCCAAGGATCTAAAATAATTTAATAAGAAGTGAAAATATTCTTTCTTAAAAAAGAATCTGTGAAGAATTCCTATGACAATAATAAAAAAGGAAAAATAGCCCAATTAAAAATTAGGCAAAAGACTTGAACAGATACTCCACAGAGGAAAATATATTAATGGCCTACATAAATATGAAAAAGTGATCAATGCAATTATCAGGGAGATGCAGAGTAAAACCACAGTGAGATACCACTACATACCTACTAAATTGGCTAAAATTAAAAAGACTTATTGCAATAACTTTTGCTGAGGATGTGGAACAATAGTATGTTACTGGTAAGAGGGTAAAATATTGCAACCTCCAAAGAAGAAAGATTTTTCAGGTTAAAACAAATTTTTTTTTTTTTTTACAAAGTTGAACATATACCTGCTCCATGATCCTTTTTAGTATTTGTCCAAGAAAAATGAAAGCAATTGTCCCCAAAAAGATTTCTTAAGATATATTTATGGCAGATTTATTGTTAACAGCCTCTTAATGAAAACAGCCCAAAATGTCCATCAGCAGGATAATGGACAAACAGTTGCGGTATGTTCATGTTATATGATACTACTCAGCAATAAAAGGGAACAGAGTACCAATACACCTAATAACATGGATGAATCTCCAAAACATGCTAAGTGAAAGGAGCCAGACATGAAAAGAACACATTATTGGGTGACTACATTTTTATGAAATTTTAGTACAGGCAAAAATATTCTAAGGAGATAGAAATCACCACTGTTGTTGTCTCCATTGGGAATGGACAGAAACTGACTGGGAAAGGAAGTAGGGAAAGTTCTTAGGTGATGAAAACATTCTACATCTTGACAGGGATGATGGTTATACAGATTTATATTTGTGTCAAAATTCATCAAACTGTACAATTAGAATAAAAACTAAGTTAATATGAGCTAACAATACAAAAAAATTAATGGCCACAGAAGAGTCTACTCTTTCCCCAGAGACAGAGAAGGAAAGGGCACTTCCTACATTTTGAGGGATGAGAAGAGAGGGGAGGGGGAATTCCCTGAAGTTCCAAGCAGAAAAATCACTGTTTCAGCATGAAAGATACAAAATCTGAGATTTCTTGGCCCTCAGTCACTGTAAGTTGGAGGGTGTGGTGGCTCTGAATTGAGGTGTTTTGGATCAGTTATGAGGTGACTCAGAGTTCATTTCCTTTCTGATTTATAGCTCAATTTTTGAAAGTGTTGTCCAGAACTGTTTTGGAAGTAGAATGGGAGATTGAGCCCTGGGCCTTAAATCCAACATCGTCTTTGCTATCCTGAGTTAATGTATTTGTGTCAAATTCTTAACCCCTGTAGACTTCAACTGTGGAATAATATAAATTCCATCAGATGATACTTGTCAGGGGTATCAGGATGTAGGAATGAAAAAGTGATAAGGAAAATACTGGTCATTGTTTCATGGCTGTGACAATGTTCTCTCTCTCTATCTCTCTGTCTCTCTAAGAGAAACTGAGCTGTTCCAGTAACTGATTCATACTGTTTACTCTTATGTAAATGTCTGTTTTGTTGATAATTCTGAATGTTTGCTTAGGTAACTTTGTAACTGTTAAAGAAGTCACTATACTCTGACTTTTCCTCCACATTTGTTCTTAGGATTTAGAGTTTATCTTCCCTTCTAGAGAAGACACGCTTTTAATAAATGGCAGTCTTAGAAGATTTGAAGCTCAGATTGAAGATGGGACTTCTCGGAGGGCTTTATTTAGAGAGAAACACTTAAAGTCTAGTCAATTTTTTTTTTTAATTTTTAGACTCTTCCAAGACTCAGGATAAAAATTAATATTTAAATGTTAATATTTAATTAAACTGAGCTATAAGTATAAAAGTTTCTTCATTGCTCTCCCTTAAGCATCTAGACTTTTCCCCTTCAGCTGTTATCTTGGCCTGGCATGACCATGGCCACCCCTTGGTCCCAGTAAAGGCTGTGCTGTTCTTTTAAGACCCACCCTCCATTAGGGCCCTGGTTAAGCTTTGGGTGTTAATCACTCCCTCTTCTGTGCTTTAATAACTGGAGTGTGGGCACTTTGAGGGCAGGGGCTGTGATGTATTTGTCTTTAACTCCAAGTGTTGTGTTTAGCATACCATGCTAAATGTGTGCTGAAGACACAGACAAGTGAGAGAATAAATCAGTGAATAAATGAAATAAGCTTGTAACTTCTTAAAGTTCATGTAGGCTTTCAGAAAAAGATAAGAATTTTTTTTTTAAGAAAATGTACTGTAAGAATTTTATAAAGGAACCTCTATTTTATACAGAGCCATGTTATATTTAAAACTATTAATGAGTTTGTTTTTATATCTGGAAAGAATGAATTACCAAGGATGGCTATGAATACTTTTGCTTATGTGGCATAAAAAGAATCACCTTTTTTTTCCTTGCCATCTGGGGTCTCTGTCCCAGCTGAGTTATCTCAGCTACCCAGCAGAAGGCCGTTTTCACCAACAAGCTGAGGAGCTTGGTATAAACACATAATATGCTTAACTGAAGAAGATTATCACGTCTAATTGAGGAACATTACCTCATATTTAGTCTTAGGGTACATTCATGATCAGCTGAATAGCCAACATACATTTGACTGCCCTAATTTCATTTCTTAGCAGAAATGGGGTTCTTGGGAAATAAAACAGCAATATTGGAGGAGTGTATAAATAACTCAGTGGCAGAGCATGTGCTTAGCTTGCAAGGGGTCCTGGATTCAGTACCCAGAATCTCCATTAAAAAATAATAAATAAATTAAAAAAGAAACTTAATTCCTCTCCCCTAAACAAAGAAACAACCCCCCCCCCCCGAAAATCAGCAATATTGTCTGTGACTCAAAAATGGATCTTTTGTATCATAGGTGGACATTTTCAACCCCATGGCCACATTTCAGGGCTATTGGCTGGGAAAGGGAAAGCACAAGATTATCTTATGGGGGTTGGGGAGGAAGCAAGACTGCCTGAATATTGTTGATTTACAAGAACTGGCACATTACTTTAGTGATTCTCAGTATTATTGCAATTATTGATATGTATAATTTGTGCTTTCCTGATGAGACTCTGAGCTATGTGGTGATTGGGTCATTGTGTTTGTCACTCTGTATCCCTCATATCATTGCACTTTGTGGGCAGGTAATAAGTAATTATTGAATGAATTCAAATATGTAATACAGATCAAATTCTACTTAAAAATAATCTATCCTGATATTAAAAAAGCTAAACATGTAGTATTTTATCTGGACAGTTCTTGAATCACTTATTTTCCACTTATATTGTAGTTATTTAAATACATATCTAATCATATTACTCAGTTGTCAAGTTCTTGTCCAGAGGAACCATTTCTAATTTACTTTTACATTTCCTACAGTGCCTACACACGTTCAGCAGTCAATTAAGTCATGTATTGAATGAATGAATTATAAGGAGCCTTGTAAAACTTAAAGTGATATTTATTGATACCTATTATTAACATTCAATGAGTATTTTATTGGGACAGCAAGGAATTTTACCTTCATTTGTATCAGATCAATCAATCAAGCTTTCAGTCAGTGACTGTTGCATTTTTTCCTGGGCTTGTGACCTGTGGAGGCTCTGGAGGATGCCTTGTTTAAGTAGGATACACTGTGGGCAAGGGCATCCCTCTGTGAGTTCCTAATTCTATTATTGAGAACTTTCTTAATTATATTGTCCTTCTATTAGATAAACGTGCTGATTCTCACAGAGTGCTTGTAGGCAAAAATCCTTTTAATTACATATCAATTTAGTTTATGTCTGATCAGCAACAAAATTCTGGTTATTAGAGAATCAAATTAAGTGTGTGGCCCTTGTGCTATGGACTTGGAACCCTTGCCACCTGGCCTATAATTATGGAGGTAAAAATAATTCGTTATTTGCTCCCACCATAGGGAAGACTTTGACAGAGAGGTCTTCGACTCCTTGGACGACTTCGTTCAGCCTGAGATTATGAATGTTTCAACCTCAGGAAAATTCAGAGTGTCACATGCCTTCCTCCAGAGCCTTTTCTGAGCTTAACTCTGAAAATACCTTATGTTTGCAACCAAGAAAAAGTGGGCTATTTCTCAGATAGACTGGGAAGGTGACACATAGGTTTTGAGTCCATTTTATTGTGGGAATGGGAAGGGGAAAAATAGCAAAATGAAACGTAGGATAGAGATTAGCAGAATGTTCTGTAGGTAGACCCAGAGAATAAAAGAGAAGCAGCACAAAGAGAAACAGGGAAGAACCAGAACCCTGGTATGCCCCAGTGATCAAAGGCATGGAGAGTTTCAAGATGGGAAAGTTAATGTTACTGAGCCAAACTTGGGTCTGCCCGCCCACAGGCAATAAAGCCAATTTACCGACACCGGGTTGTGGTGAAGGAAACTGCAGTGTTTATTGTGAGATGCCATACAAGGAATCCAGGACAGCTGGTACTCAAAAAGCCCAAACCCCCGATGGGTTTCAGGAAAGCATTTTTAAAGGCCAGGTGAGGGAGTTGTGTTGCAGGGAATGTGATCAGCTTGTACACAGTTCTCTGATTGGTTGATGGTGAGGTAACAGGGCCTTGTCACAGGGGTTAAAGTTATCGATCTTTAGGTTCTAGTAGACCTGGGGGCTGTGTGTTCATGGTCATCAAGTAGTCATTAACATTTTCCATTTGGTGGGGGTTTTAGCATCTGTAAAATATCTCAGGAAATGTGTATCAGATACTATTATCTAGGTACTTCAGAGAGGAGCTAAAGCAGAGGATATGGGGGAAGAGTCTGTCCCACAGGGTCCAGCTCACTTATATTAACAGAGTAAAGACCACCTAGAGAATGCAGAAAACAAAGAATAAATGAAGAAGCCATTTGGCTTGTCAAGAAGGGACTCCTGGACACTCTGAAGGGTGCCATTTTAGTAGAGTGGTAAGGAGGGAAACTGACTGCAAAGAGGTAATAAAGAAACCAGGGTTGAAGAAATGTAAGCAATAACTATAACCTGCTGATTCTAGAAATGTGGCCATGTTGTCTGGAAATCACTTTTCATGTCTTTTACCTTTACTTTTCCATTCTGTTGGCTTATTTTGAATTATAAAAACTTTTCATTTGAGTCTGGGAGGGAAAAGAATTTCCTGTAGCTGGGGAATTTGGGCAGAGTTGGCAAGGTCACCTCTTTGGCCATCTTCACATTCAACTTCTTTCTCTATTTTAATAACATTGGAGGATGATGACTTGTTCTGTTTTGACATTGGAACTACTTTCATGGTTTCCACATGCAATAAAATGAGATCTGAGTTCCTAAAAGGGCAAGTATATTGAAATACCAAAGTGACCGTGGGGAGGGGTGGAAAAGAGAAAGCTAATGGAAGACAATTGAGAAGACTTAAGATTTGGGGGATGCAATTGGGTAGACTGAGAGCAATGCATCTCTGTTAAAGACAGGTTTAAGGGTTCAGTGTTTGGTGTTGGCCTTGGGTTAGATAGATGGGCTTGTTCGTTAATATTTTCACAAAGAAAGTTAGGAGAAGAGATTATTGTGTTAGGGTTTTCGTTCCTTCTGAGTTCCTATGGCTGTGTGTGGCTCTGATTTAGCCTGCAATGGACCCAGGGGTATTTTTGTAGAAACTAATGTTATCTTGTTGAGGAAGATCTGTCTGTTTACCATTTGCTTCTTATCCTTCTTCAAGGGATAGAGTAGAGGGAAGCTCACTGGTCATCATTCTGTTATTTACCTTATGGCCTTCACCAAACTGCCCAACGTCTCTAAATTTTAGGATTTTTTTTTCAAGTCTGTAAAATGGTTTTAATAATATCTGCGTATCTTCTAGGGTGGTTGATGGATCAGATTAAATATGATAAGAAGTACTTTAGAACCAAAGAGTGCATTATAAATAAATGCGATGTTACCAAGAAAGGGAGTAAGGGGACCAACCGCCTTTGTGGGCCCTGTAATCCAGCTGCATTGACTTCACACTGAGCCAGAAAGTGAAGAGCATGCTCCAAAGCAGGAAATTGAAGCTCTAGTTTGTATAAAATACCTTTCATTGGGCTTAGAACATATTTGGCAGTCAGTAAATATTTTATATTCTTCTCCCTTCTTGGTGCCTCCCCTTCCAGCCATGTATTAGCATTATTAATGCTACTCAGTGATAGATCCAGTTCATGGGTCCAAAAGCAGGCACAACATCAGACCATCTCTTTAAGTGAATATTGAAACAACATCTTCTTTTACACATTTTATCAAAACATATGGTCACTTGATCAAATTAGTAGGACAAAGCCTTGGAAGGGATCTACACAAGGGAAGATTCTTGAAGCTTAGATGTTAGTTGCTTCATGTGAAATCTGCCTCACATGGTGATGAAATGCCCACTGCTATGCTCAGCAGCTCCTTTTTGTGTGTGTGTGCGCGCGTGCGTGTGCACGCATGCATGCTCACACACTGGTGTGTGGATTGACATACAGTGTATTCACACATATGCAAACACATAACCTCCCAAAAGAACTGCATGGGGCATATCTTTTTCTGACATTAAAGTGAGTTAAAAGTAATTTTGGTTTGGGAGTTTTATGATACCTATTGAAAATATTTGAGAACCTTGAATTTCTAAAATATCATGAGTGGGAATCTCTGCCCCAGGTCACTTTGTACTTAAAACCATCTGTAAAGTCCAACTTATAAAATGGATCATTTAGGCTACAGAGGATTTTGCTATTTTTCCTGTCTATAGAGATAGAGCAGAAAATAACTCAAGTTGTTTGGTCCAGCCCGCTGTCTGCAGCAGATCACCTAGAAATCATCCCTAACAGGCAAGAAGCTGTCCCAGAAGGAAGCCCTCCTCACCTTGCTTTGAAAGCTACCATCTCATTAGGACTTTCCACTTCTGACTAATCTACAGTGTTACTTATGCTGCGATTGAGAGTGCACCTGTTTATTAAACCTAAGATGTCATTTAAGTGTTGGCTAATTTTGTAACTGAGTCCAAGCTTATACTGCTTGCTGTGTGACAGACCAATAAATGGAGAGATGAGATGTTGGAGCAAGGAATAGTTACTATATTCACAAAGCCAGCAGATCGGAAAGATGGCAGACGAGTGTCCCAGTGAACCATCTTATCTGAGTTAAAATTCAGGCTTCTTTTGTACTAAAAGGGGTGGGGTGTGGCTGGTTATTGCAGAGTTCTTGGTGCCAGCCAGACCCCAGAGGAATGTTGATAGTCCTTGTCACGCTGGTCACCAAGTTCCTATAAACCTCCACTAAGATAAATGTTATTCTCTGTTCTGCACCTCTTATCTCTATATGAATGAAAAGTGTAATACCTTTAAAGGTCAAGCTTGGGAGACAGAACCTTGAGAAAGAGCCATTATGTGTATTTCAGGCTATAGGCAACATTTCTTTACTTATTGAGGAGACAAAGCACAGGCAACAGAGCACAAAGGTTAAAGCTAAAGGAGTAAGTAGATCCAATATGGAATCAGGTTCGTTCTTCTCTGTTATAATTGGTACAATTGACTATTAAGAAAAACTCCTTCTTTGAGTCTCTCTAGTATGCTTCCCCATTTTGTTTGTTTTCAGTAAAAAGGACAGAACTTCCAGCCTTTGTCTGACCATTGCCCATTTCTAGTTAGTGGGTTCTTTGTGTATCATCTACCACACACAACCTTTGTGATGAAGGTCCATAAAAGAAAGGCTCTTTTCCTGAGAATTGATGGCAATGAACTGTGCAATCGATAAGAGAACTTATTTTGTGTCTTGGCCATAAACCATTTTTATGTTTATTGTAAAAAAAAAATAACAAAAACTTGGAAAGTGAATAAATGAATGAAAATAGAAATCACCAATATTTTCAAACTAGATAAAAAAACTATTAATATTTTGATACAATTTCTCTTTTCCTATTAGTGGATATACATAGATATTTGCAGCAGATAGAACATTTTATCCCCCCCCTTTTCTCTTAATAATATATAGTGAACATTTTCTTATGTCACTAAAATTTATTAGTACATTAACTAGAAATACATTGAATAGAATACATTAAATAGTACATAAGATTAATAAACATTAATAGATGTGCTTTTGTTCATTGCTGTTTTTCTTTGAGCTGGTTCTTTCTGTAGGATATGTAGAATATTAATAACAGCTTTTTATGTATTTTTAAAATTAAATCAAGTAATATCCCCATATCCCCATTTATTTTCATTTAAAAGTCTCAAATAATTAAAGTTCTCCAGATATCTCATCCTCAGAAGTAACTGTTGTTATCAATTTTGCATATTCCTTTACAGTCTTTTCTATGCATTTGCATTTATATATATGAACATTTAGAAAGTACTTTTCTTGATGTATGCTTCTTTGTAATTTATTTAACAAATCCTTTATTATTGACAATTTAGATTGTTTCTAATTTTCATTATCATAAGTAGTAACAAATAGTTTTACACATAAACGTTAACTGCATCTCTGATCATTTCTTTGGAATAAATTTATAGGATTGTTGGATCAAAGCAAATGGTTCCTTGGAGGTTATCTTAAGAAGATAGTATATACTGATATATACCTTTCATTATTACAAATCTGGAAGTTTTTATTGTTGAGTGGATATATTCATCTGTCTATTAAACAAGAAAAAAAAGAAAAGCAATTGAAAATTTGGGAAAAAAGTTATAAAACAAAACCATGGGGCAAGCTAAAACATAGTATTATTCTAAATTATTGATTGTGCTTAAGATAGTGGTTGATGAAACCACAAACCCAAATTCTCACTGGACAGGTAATTCAGGAAGAAGGAGATAGACTTATAATCTAAATCCATGAGCAATTTCTCTGTATTTAAAATTGCTGTAATTACTACTAGTGTCAGGCAGGCATCCCCATTTAGATTTTTTCATTTTATGTATTTTGCTTTCAGGTTAGCATTCCATTATTACTCTTTTCTTGAAAACTCATCCTATCAATTTGTTTTCAAAGAGCTTGTTTTAAACTGTTTTGTGTATGTAAGAAATAGGATGGAACATTTTTATTTGGTTAGACTCCTGCCTTTTATCACAGAAGTGACTGAATTTTACTACTTGAAAATTGAAATAGATACTTATAAATACACATACATTAAAATATACATAGAGACACATAGTAATCTCAGTTCATAATATTTTACCTAATCTTTCTAATTTGGAAAAATCTCTTGAGAAATAATATTACTTGTTGTAAAGAAACTTTTCCTGGATATTCAGCAGTTTCTTCGATTTCAAGATAGTTATATTCTTTTGCTAGTTTCAAGGAAAACTGAATTAAATACTTTTATTTTAAAGTTGTGTATAATGTGATTGATTTTTTAAATTATTATTTTTTATTTGAGTATATGCATAAAAAGTAGCCTATAATGTTTGCCAAATGTTAATGGCTGTTTGTAGCTGATACAATTTTAGATGACTATTTGCATTCTTCTTTTACTGTTCTTTATTATTTGAATTTTAAATACCAAGCAATATTATTTTTACAAAACTGTTAAATGGCTTTAAAAAAATACTGCGTCAGTTTACACTCCTGGTATCATCGTACAGGAGCATAGGTCTTATTATACCTTCGCTTTATCTTTTTATTCTAATATTAACTCTTGATTGGAGAAAGTGATGTTTTACTGTCTTAATTTACATTTCTTTAACTTTTATCTGGATTGGGTATTTTTCCATTATTCTTTATTAATCATTTCTTGCTGGTAGGTATACTCTGTCAGTTATCCTCCATTTGTCTTACTGACATCTTTCTATTAATCACTGTTCTTAAATTGAATTTTTAATTGAAATAATTGTAGATTCACATGCAGTTGTAAGAAATAGTACAGGGAGATCCCTTATACAGTTGGTCCAGTTTTCCTCAATGGTAAGGTTTTGCAAAACTATAGTATAATATTACAGCCAGGATATCGGCATTGATAGAATTTAGAAATCTTAATTCAGATTTACCCAGTTTTACGTGTACCGTGTGTGTGTTTGTGTGTATTAAGTTCTACACAGTTTTATCACCTGTGTAAGATGGTATATTCACTTCCACAGTCAAGATACTGAACAATTCCTGCCAACACCACAAGGAATCCTCGTGTTACCCTTTTATAATCACAACCACCTTTTTCCCTCCACAAACCTCTGCAACCATTAATATCCCCTTCATTTCTAAAATGTATCCTTTCAAAGATGTGATAAAAGTAGAAGCTTACATTATATAACCTGAACATTTTGTGAAGTTGAAGATATCTTGAATGTCACATGCCAGCATTTTCTTCTTCTCTCCTCTCGTAGATGACAGAAATTACTCAGCCTCCCTTGGCTTCACTTTTCTCTTCTGAGGCTTTTGGCTTCTAAAACCGTCTGCTTCTCAGAGATTCTCATTCTCATCTCAAGTGATTTCTGCCTGTTGGAAACAGGTTTTGAAGAGTAGTAACAGCGTGGAATGGCTGTGGCCAATGTTGAGAAGGAAATAAAATGGGAACCTTGTCTTAAATTATGAGAGTGAGAAAACCCCCAGAGCAGTGAGGGTAAAATGAATATTTCAAGACTGTCATAATTCTTCTCCATAATATGTGCTCAGGGAGAAACTATAGCAGGAATCCAGAGTTCTGCCTGAGGCTCATTTTCAACACAACATGGCAAAGTTGTCAGAAACTAGAAGGAAAGGAGAAGACTCTTTTTTCTTTGCTATCTTCTTTCAATGACAGAAGCATCTGGTTTGCCACTGTGTCCAGATGATGGGTATCCCTTGGGGTCTGCAAGTCCTGCTATAGAGTAGGCCCAGGAAAAGGGCTTCCTGCCTGTGATGCCCACCTTTTTCAAGGCTCTAGATAGTTTACTTTAGTATGATCATCATATGTTGGTAAGTTAAGCTATTCTACTTGGCTGAAATTAGAGCTTTTGAAATATAATCAAGTTCATGAGAAGTATATGGAATTCAAATATACCTTTATAGAAGGAAAATAGATGAATATTAAACTACTAGAGTAAATATTAACATTAGAATATTGTTATTGTAGTGGGTAGCATCTCATTCCAAATACAGCTTATCTTTTCTAGTGACATTATTTTGATCATTTGAGTCATCATTTGTCTGGAAAGTGAAAATAAATTCCAGTCAGTTCTGATCTTCTTACTGCCCCATCTTCTTTCAAGTTGCATCCAACATCCAGGTTTTATCTAGCGCAATGGGTGTGTCAGTGACTATTTAGTGGGCAGGGGAGAGTTAAGCATTGATGAGGCTTGATTAAGACCTCAAAACTTGATCAGCATTTAAGAAAAAAATTTTCCCTTTTGCAGAGTCATCAAGATTGACCTTTAATCAAAGAGTGAAGTCTGTAAAGTGTGTCTTAGAAACTGTATACACTTCTGGGAGGACTCCTTTCTGCTCCACTTCCACCCCTCAGGATAGCATGGGTCGGGTGAGGAGTGGGAGGGAGAGGACTCTCCTCCTAAGCAGCTTTCAAAGACACACTCTTGAAAGAGGTACCAACCAGGCTGCTCTTTGTGCCCAGGCCCATCCTCTGTCCTTTCTGTATCAGTCTTCATTCCTCCCAACTCTCCAAATTGCCCCTTTCCCCAATGCTTTATTTCAAATATCTTAGGAAAAAAGATATAAAAGGAAACCACATAACATTTACAGAGCATCTATAGGTGTCAACATTAGACTTTGTTCTCCATAATTCATTTCCTCCAACCCATCAGCCAGTCATGTCCCCTCAACCTTGGCATTATCTCCAGAATCCAGCCTTGCTCCCCATCTGCCTGCCACCACCCCAGGCCAAACCACTTCCACCCCTCCTGGATGACTGCCTTGGCCTCCTAAATAGACTCCTTGCTTCTTCCCTTGCCTTTATAGTTTAGTTATAGCATAGTAGCCAGAATGATCCTTTCCCAACAGATGTCAGACCATGTCCTGCCTCTGCTTAGGATTTCCAGAGGCTTCTGTCTTGTGCAGAGTAAAACCCAAAGCCCTTTCACTGGCCTTCAAGAGCCTACATGATCCTCACCCTTTCTGGTTCTCTGATCTCATCTCCTACCATTCACTACCTCACTGCCTCTGCTCCAGCTACCCTGGTGTCTTCACAGTTCCTGCATCAGAGTCTTTGCACCTGTTATTTCCTCTGCCAGAAAGACTGTTCCATCAAATGCCTGCATTACCAGGTGGAGGCCATTGCTTATCACCTTATATAAAAATGGAAGGCACTATGCACTTACCCCAGGGTATCTGTCTGTCTGTCTACCTATCTACTATCATCTGTTTCCTTGAACCCTGCCCACTCCCCCTCCCCACCCCGCACCACATGGACACATACTATTATCTGTTCCCAGAGGGCATGGATATTACCTCTTTTGTGCACTGCTGTGTCCCCAGTTGCTGGAAGAGTGCCTGACAGAAAGGTCCCAATAAATGTTTTGAAATGAATGAATGAAACTACACAATAATCTGGGGAAGGTAAATATTTTCTCTTATTTTTATAAATGAAGTCAACAGTGCTCAAAAAGATAATTTGTGAACGCTCACACAGTTACTAAGGGGTGGAAACAAATACAGACCCTGGGAAGCTTTTCTAGTCAGGATAGAAAAGATCCAGGGTAATATTTATAAAATGACATTGCAGATAAATAATATATTATTATATTATTCTTCCTAACATTAGGAATTTAAAAGAGGATTCATTTAAATAGAGGTTACTTAGGAACAGGCAATGTCTTAACCTGAGGGAATGTGTTTTTGATGGAATCTCAGACACATTGGCAGTTTCTGCTGGGTGGTGTCTTGGGGCGAGGGACCAGCTATGCTGCTCATCCAGTTGATTAGGTTGTGTTCTGGCGTGTGCCTGGGAACTCTGAAAGCGGAGATTCTAGGCCAAGCTCACTTCAATATAAAATATGCTTTTGTGACATTCTGGCCCTGGTTCAATGGACCTTCTCTTTCTTTCATTCAGTTTTGGCAAGATTTGGCATAAGCGTATAGTAGACACCCTTTTTGCTGTCTCTAACCCACCACTTAAGCCATTTCCATATAGGAAAATGGGGGTATGATGGGTTGTTTTAATGTTTCTTTTGAAAATGTGAGAATTGAGGGCAAGAGTCAATAAAGGGATAATTCCTTAGAAATGAGAAAACACTGTAAATCTGAAAAAGAACAAGAGGAAAGCAAAGCTGAAGGGAACATTTTGATTATTTAACATTGGTTTACTTGTACATAAGAAAAATGCATCTATATTCTTTCCCATGTAGGTTTATCTTCTTTTCAAGAAATGCTATATTCTTACTCTATTTTTTTTCCTTTCAAGCATTGTATTTGGCTGGCCTTTAAAATGCTGTTTTTCCATTTTATACAGGTGGAGATACATCAGTATAGTCTGGTGATTCAAAAGTGCCCAAGTCCTAAAGTCTTTAGCCTGAAATATTTGGCCATGATTAATCACTCAGCTGGATTCTATTCTTGGTCATTCTCAGAGAAGTCTTTCAAAGATTTGCAAAAATACAGCTTTAATTGTTTTCTACCTGGAAAATATATCTGTTTACATGCACATACATACACAGGGGTGTTGTGACCCAAACTTGAGGTAGGAATTCTGCAGAAGTCACTGGAAACTTGTCCAGTTCAGAATAATTTACACTTTTCATACTAGTTCAGGATGATGGGGGCACGCTCAGAATCTGTGATGTAGCCAGGTGTCGTGTGGGATGAGGAAGCCAGTGAGCTCACCTCTGCTTCTTATAGTGTCTTGGGTAGTTCATTTACATAAATTATTTTATATATCTTATCTAAGTATAAAAGTTCTTACAAATTTATTAAATTCACACTAGAGAACATAACTGAGGAACATACAGTTTGCTGTTTTAATAGTTGTAAATTACTAATCCCTTTTTTTCTGGTATCTTTTCTTGCTTAAAGAGAGATTTTAAATAAAGAACTCTAAACCTCTCCCATTCTCTTCCCTCCGTATCCTCTCAGAATCTCCTCCTCTGGCTGAGCAGGAGAATGATACACTCCTAAATGAAGAGAATTTAGGCCTGGATGGGATTTGTGCAGGATGCAGTGGAGAGGTCACGGGGTCATTCTCTCTTGCTAATTCTTCTTCTCTGTTCACACAATGTATCCTGAGGCTCCAAAGCCAATCCCTGGAATTCACACAGGGCAGAGTAGGTGCTCCTGCATGGGAAATGGAGGGGAGAGGAAACTACTGAACAGTGATGCGAAAGATCATATACTAATGGTGTGATATGGGTGATTCACATTTTATTTAATAATTTAAACTAATATTAAATTGAATTAAGTTTAGTTAGAATAAATTTTGTTTTTCTGTTTTTCAGTTTTTTTCTCCAGAGCATGCATTTTTAAAACAAAAAAATACTTCTCTTATACTAAGTGAAAAATAAAAATTCAGCATTACGTATATAATCTAGCTACAAATATATAAAATTTATGGCAGGGAAATAAAACTGGAAGGAAATATACCAACCTCTTAAGAGTGACTGTGGATGGTGGGTCTAAGGCTTATTTTGATAATGTTTTTCTAGCCTGGTGTTGTCTAATTTTGCTCAAATGCTTATGTTTCACTTTTAGAGTAGAATATATAAAACACACTTCGCTGAAATGGTGTCCCTTCCTTTTCTTTTTATTAATGACTTGCGTTGCAGAAAAACTAATATAAGTCAAAAAGGGAATTTATAAGCAATATTCTTTGCTTTTTGGTTACTTTCATTTGAAACAATTTAATTAAAATGCTAGATATAAAATGTAATTTTACCACTCTTTCTCTTGTGTAAACCAGCACCATGGAGCACTGTGTTATGCTGGCGTCAGGCAGTTGAAAACTCAGTTCCCCATGTGTCCCTCCAACCAGCAAGGTGGCCTTGAGTGACCCAGGTTCCTCCCCCTGCTTCAGTGTGCCCATATGTGATACTGAAAAACCAATGCCGTCTGGTTCTTCCTGTCTCTAAAACACTCTTGCAGTATCTTGTCTGGCTTCATACCTTCCCTGGTGCCTCTCTGCCTTTCTCCCTTTTAAGAAGATATAGTGACAATGGTTTAAGAAATTGTATCCTCAGGGAGTTTAGCAGCATGTGGGAAAAAATTTTTTTTTTTTTAACGTAAGCAGCATTACATATGAGAGTGAGATTTTGTGACATTTGTTAGTGTATGGTATAACTATTTTTTTTTTTCTGTGCCCATAGCACCATTCTACATCTATTTTTCCAACTCTGAGAACCAAAGACATTTTAAAGTTCAGTAAAGTGTTTTAAAATAAGTCCTTTTTTAGTTCACCTACAAAGCGATTGGCCATGAACAGAAACAGTGGTATCTCTTCTTCCAGGGCAACATTGTCTGGGATTACACAGGAAGAGTCTTTGTGCTGGAGGATGTGTCTTAGCTCCTAATCCAAGCAAGTAGTGACATTTCTATCATGCACTCCAGTCCAGGGACTAGAATAGCAGGACAAATAATAATGTTGATGATGATAATAATAGTGGCTGACGCCTAGTGAGCACTTTCTGTGTTCTAGGCATTGTCCTAAAATTTTTAAAGGTTTTAACTTATTCAATGCCCATAACAGTCCTGTGAGCAAGGTGCTGTTGTTATCTCCATTTGACTGAAGCAGAAACAAAGAGGTTGAGTAGCTTGCCCAAGGTCACATGCCTGCTAAGTGGCAGAATTGGGATTTGAACTCAGACAAGTCTGATTCTAGAGCCCATGCTTGTAACTACCTGACTGTTTCCTCTCTGCTAGTCAGTATTCAGCAATCTGTGTGGAATCCAGAACAAATCATGAGCCAGCCAGGCCTTCTCGATGATGTATGTTCCTCACTTTCTGTTCCCCAAACCAGAGACCCCAGCCTGCTATCTCCATGTTCTCTGGGCACGCAGTCGTCTTCTTCCTAATCAAGTATTTGCTGGGATTGTGGGCAGAGATTTAGAAACAAATCTGACTTTAGGCGGGTGTAAGGGCTTCAAGCTTTGGAGATGACTAGTAAAGCAATGATTTGTAAAAGAATGCCCATCTAGGAGCAGGGAAACCCCAGTTTGATTTCCAGTTCAGCTGCAGATACCGAGCCTAAGGGAGGGGATTCTGATCCAGTGGGTCAGGTATAGAACCTTGTAACTATACATTTAAAATTTTCCCCACATAATTCTGACACCCTTCTCAGGTTTGATAATCCCTAACCTAGAGCATGGGGAAAATGAATAGTCTAGGGAAAAAGGACAGTGAATCACCACTGAATGTTTATGTTCATCAGATAATGTGATGGGGCTCTTTAACAGCCTAATCCTGGAGGGCAAAAGGAAAGAATCAGAGTCTAGGGCAGATTTACCCTTAATCTCCTATGCTTGGGCAAAGTATGTTGAATCATATGACTGGAGCCTCCTCCACACCCTCCTGTTTGTTGACCATGCTGTTATGTCATGACAAGCCCAGAGCGCAGGCAGCTAACTAGGCCTGGGGGTTAAGGAAGATTTCTCAGATGAGGTGACCTTTAGAAAGAAGGCATTTACACATTGGGTCCATTTGGACCCAAATCTTGAATCATTTTAGGACCTGAACTTGAAGAGGTTTATCTTGGAAGACAGTAAAGCTGTTCAGTGAAGGTCACATGCCCCCATGTGACCAGGATTCTACTCCATGGGCAGAGATAGCCACTGGCTCCCTCACCGCACACCATCCCACCCTAACTCGGCCCCCTTATTTCTCCTCCTGTCCCTTTAGATCCAGTCGCCTCAAGTGCAAGTAGATAACTAGAAGCTAAAACAGAAATTTTATTAGAAACAATGGTGTATTTTTATCTGTTTTTACTACATGTTAGAATCTGCCCATCCTTGATTGTTTTTGCACTTTTAAGTTATTAATTTAATTATCAAATACTTGAGATATACAGACGATTCAGACAATGAAATGATACCCATATTTCCATCTTCTGTCTTTAACAAATGTTAATATTTTATCCTATTGGTTCCAGATTGTTCTCATTTGTGAGGAAATAAAATGTTACGGAGACTGTCAATGCCTACCCCTATCTTGCCTCTGGCATCTTGCTGTTTGTTAAGAAAATTAGTTCAGAAATATTGCTGTTTTCCCTGTCACAAGTGGCATGATGTAGACTTGAGGGATCCTATACTCCAGTGTCCTATGACAGTTGAGTCCTGAAGATCCTAGAAGGCAGGCAGGGTTCTGGGACTAGGGCAGCATTGCTCAGCCAAAAATGTTTCTTTTCCTTATTACTGATCAGCTTCTGTGCCATATCGGGAATGTTTGCATGAGTGTTGGGAAGCGGGTAACATTCCCATTTTGGTTTTTAGCCCCTGTTTACCCATCTTTATTCTAACTGCAGCTGGGTTGCTTCAAGCCCTCATTAACTTTGGATGAGAGCTGTAGCCACTCTGTAGGCCTACTCGCCTCACAGTTTACTCACCTCTTATCACATGCACCATGTATTTGGGTGTCAGGGCGTTATCGTGTCTTTCTTGAACTCCCTGGTGTACCCTTCTCCATGTGAGTTTTGGTAAGAAGATGTGAGACAGAAAGAGATTCTGGTGTCTGATATAATAATAATCATAATAATGACCCCAAACATTTATTAAAAGTTCATTCTCTGCCAAGAATTGTTCTATGAACTTGATATGAATTAATTCATTAAATTCTCATAGCATCTCTATGACATAGGTATTATAACTATCCCTATTTTAGGGATGAAGATGCTTGGACCCGAAGACTAAGCGACTTGCTCAAGTTTTTCCAACTAGTATGTAGTTTAGACTTGGTCCATCTGGCTCCAAAGCCCGCATTGCTTAAAACCATGCCTCCCTGCCTTTCACTGTAGCTCTTGATGATGATGCATGAAAGAGCAGGTCCATTTGGGGACCTCATATTTTTGCTAATCTTTAATGCATAGCGTACTCTGTCAAATTATTCAAAAGTTAGTATTTTTGCATCTTTTTTTTATTAATGTATGGTCAGTTTACAATGTATCAATTTCTGGTGTATAGCATAATGTTTCAATTACATACATGCATACATATATTCCTTTACATTTTCATTATAGGTTACTATAAGATATTGAATATAGTTCTCTGTGCTATACAGTATAAACTTGTTGTTTATGTATTTTATATATAGTAGTTAGTATCTGCAAATCTCAAACTCCCAGTTTATCCCTGCCCATTCCCTTCCCCCCATGGTAACTATAAGTTTGTTTTCTATGTCTCTTTCTGTTTTGTAAATAAATTCATTTGTGTCTTTTTTTTTTTTTTTAGATTCCACATACAAGTGATATCATACGGTATTTTTCTTTCTCTTTCGGGCTTGTTTCATTTAGTATGACGATCTCCAGGTCCATCCATGTTACTGCAAATGGCATTACTTTATTCTTTTTATGGCTAAGTAGTATGCCATTGTATAAATATACCACAATATCTGTCTGTCGATGGACATTTAGGCTGCTTCCATGTCTTGGCTACTGTAAATAGTGCTGCTGTGAACATTGGGGTGCATGTATCATTTCAATTTAGAGTTCCCTCCAGATATATGCCCATGAGTGGGATTGCTGGATCGTAAGGTAAGACTATTTTTAGTTTTTATAAATCTCCATACTGCTTTCCATAATTGCTGCCGTATTTTGCATCTTTTGAATGAGCTCTGTTTGGCATATTTTGAAATTGAAGTATCTGGGATCCTAACATATGTCTTCATAGAAACACTTTATAAAGCATAGTTAAATTTTCAGACAAATCCACAGTCTATTTAAGCTATGAAATAGCTAAATACATGCATTTGTAATAAAATAGGAGAAAAGAGCAATGCTGTCACAATATTAGTAAAAAGAGAAAACTAGAGTTATTATATTTTACTCTTAGATGATTGTGCTTAAGGGAAAGCAGGATGAGAAGTAGAATTTTTGGAGAAGATTTTAAATTTGTGAGTACTTTTAGGGGCTTTGGATGTGAATATTTATTGTATCTAATTTTATTTAAAATTTAAAGGCTTTCTTTTTATTTGATATAGTTGTGCTGGTAGTAATGTTTTTATCCTTCTGAAACTCCAAAACGACAAGAACTTGTTTGTGTATACAACGACGAGAAGATGATTTTGCTGAAGTAATTAGGCAAGAGTTAAAAAAGAAGGGGAAGAGGAGAGATAGAGAATATACATACACACACACACACACACACACACACACACACACACACACACACACACACACACACACACACTTGTTTTGTAAATAGAGATCATTTGAGTTTAAAAAATAGGGGTAGAGTAGGTGATGTATGTCTATCCCTTCCAGGCAGGAAAATGATTGTGAGGAAAAGACTGTCAGTGACATATCTCCTTCTGTCATTCAACAGTAGCATCATTGACTCAAACCAGCAGGTTGGATGGAAGATGGAGAAATTCTGTGCAACCAGCTAGACACTCATGTTCCCAAAGGGCATTTGTAATTTAACACATACTTTGTATTTTTCTGATATAAAGAAGTTCTTTTAGGTTAAAATGGATTAGGCATGCTTTTGAGGAAAATGACATTAGAACTCTTGTGTTCCTAAGACACAAAAGTGAATGCATTGTAATTTTTTTTTTTAAACCAGCAGTGTTTTCCCTTTTTGTCCTCTATTCTTCATGGCACTGCTAATGTATCTCTGCAGGGCCTCTTCTTTTCTGTCTAGTTATTCCCTCATTATGAGGGATGTAAGGAGCCTTGCAAGAATGGTTTCAAGTAATCTGCTGTTGATTGTGGCTGAGACAAGCTTGCACAGTTATTTAAGCTCAGGCCTCTTCTGTTCCCCCTTTCCTATGTTTTGTTTCTTTGTGTCATGGCACAGTTAGTCTCTGGGGTAGGCATACATTTATTTTTTAGCTTACATAACAGAAAGCTTGTTTCCTTACTATCCATGGAGCTGGAGTTTAAGCTCAACCTTGGCTGTAGTGAGAAGGAAGTCCTGGATTTGACATTACTAAGGTACTTAGAAACATTGCTGTTTTCAAAACATGTCTCCAAGTCATTAATTAAACACTGAAGCAAGTAAGGTGAACTGAATCAGGGAGAACCCTTCCCTGCACGGCTTCCATTTTGGCCCATGTAAAATACACACAATTTAAATCTTCTTGAAGACTTCTAAGGGCTCCAATCTCCATAGTTAAGAGTCACAGTTAATAATATAATATTTTCCAGTTTGTGAAAGGAGGAATAATGCTCCCCAAAAACTGGATTATTTTCACTTTTACTGCCTAGCTAATGATCTCAGTCGGCATAATTGATTTAAGATACCTACTGATTTGAAATGTTTTTAGTATAAAGCTTTGTAAGCCCTGCTTATGTGATCCCCTTTGAAGTTAGTCCTGGAAACACTTTGTTCTTAGAAGATGTTGGAATAAGCTCCAAAACAGACATTTGTTGCTCAGAGGGTATAAATTCTGATTTGTCTGAAGTTCTTGGAGGAGTGATAAATACCATGGCATCTTATTTATTTCTCACTTTCTACTTAGAACTGTGCCTCTGAAATATTCCGATGAAATTATTTAATTGCATCATCCAGCTCGCATCAGTGTATGCAAAGCTTTTCCTCCTGATTTCTGAGTTTATAGCTCCCAAGTGAATGAAACTGGTGATTTCTTTCTGCTGAGTAGCAATTTGGAGAGGGTACTTTTGAAATTCTGTCAAAGTAGAATTTCAGAGAAGCTCCTTTGGATTTTTTTCCTGGTATATAGTGATCAGGAGGGAAAAACATGGTTGGTATCACCATCCCTTTGTCAGGTGAATATTAAAACACCCGAATTCCACCCTGATATTCCTGAAAGTTTGTTTACAACAACCTTAAAAAGCACTGTATATCCCCTTTTTCATTTTGAGGCAGAGTTGAACATGACCACATTTTTAGTAGCAATAGATGGAGAAATGCAATTTTTAGTCACCCAAAAGAAAGTTTATTTTTAAAAAATCTCTTCAATAATAATTATTTAATTATATCTTACTATTTTCCACTGAATGCCCATTAGTGCTCACCAGAGGAGCCACTTAGAGAGTAAGCTGTGCTGTACAGGGAACCTTCGTCATACAGTTAAAGTGATTCTGATGGATTGCATGTGTCTTGCTTGTGTAAGGTATATCCTAAGGCAGGTAAAATAGGAGGTATTTTGGTGAGTGGCTCAGTGGGGCTAGTCGGGTTAGTAGCATCACAATAACTTCTTCAAGGACAAGTGAAAACAACACATGAGTCAAGTATAAATTAGCAGAGAGGGAAATGTGCAGGAAAGGGCTGTAACACTCAGATTCAAGTTCCCTAACCATCTGGCCTAGAGATACCCAGGAGCTCCAACATCTCTGAAATTGCTGTTTGAACTATAAAATGCAGACAATGATCATTTCCTGTGAAAATTAAATGAGATACTCTATTAAACTGCGTTTCTATGAATGTACATTTGTAGCACGCCTCATCACTTGGTGACTTCTGAACTTTAGTCAAACTGACACCAGTTTCTTTGAGATTTCATTTTTTTAAAAAGACTTTTAAATGAATAATTATAGGTTTCTTGAATTGAAGCCTGAAATACGGGTCCATGTTTGTAAGGATCACACACAGCAATCATGTTGACCTTTATCTCACTACTTTCTCTTTAGATGGAAGTATGTATTGAGGACAATTAGACGTGGAGAGGCCAGGCTGAAGCTTGACTGTGCCTTTCATTAGCCGTGTGCCATGGTGCTAATTCCTAGACTTCTCTGAGGGTTTTTTTCCCCTTCTAGATAGTGTAATAATAACCATCTCACAGAGGTATTTTGTGAATTGGATAAGACTCCAGTGCACCTGGTGTACAGTGCTTGACAGACAGAAATAGGAATAACTCGTACATATTGGACTTACTATATATATATCAGGAATGCTCCTAAACGTCTTAAAGATACTAACTCACTAGATACTCACAGTATCCCTATGGGTCAATAATACCGTATTCCCATTTTATAGATGAGAAAACAGAGCCACAGAAGGTTAAGTAGCTTGCTTAGCATCAGACATCTACTAAGTGCTGGAACCAAGTTTTAAATTTGGGGCAGATTGATACCAAAGTCTGTGTGCTTAACCATAACACAGATCTATCTCTAAATAGGAAAGGTATTTCCTATTAAGGAGAACAAGGCTTTGATTTGGATTTATGGAACATATACGTCTTTCTCATATGCAGGATACCTTGAATTCTGCAGAAACTTCTTGCAGAAACTTTTTTTCCCTAAAATATTAGCTTACGAATGGCATACTTTTTGTGTAGTAATAAGATGGAATACATTACAGTGTACAGATTTTCAAATACATACACAAACTGAGAGAAGCAAAATGTATTTGATCAGGTTAATTACCCATGCTATGCTTGTATTAGCATACTCTTAATTATCCATTTCATTGGAAATGTCTTAAGTACGATATAATTTAATGATTGGAAATAAAAGTTGCTTTAGTAAGTGCTTTTGTACATTTGCAGAAGCAAATTGGTATTAGAAGATCTTATTAATTGTGTGACTTTAGGCAAGTCTCATAAATTCTTTGAGTCTTACTAGTCTTCAAACCTGGAAACTAGGAAATACAATCCCTCTTGGGTCTACAGTGAGAATCAAATGAGAACATTGATGAAAATGGCTTTGGCAAACTTGCAAGTGCTATCTAAATGCAAGGATCATTTTTAGTGTTAAGAGAGTTCCAGGATTTCATGTGATTGCTCATTAAAGTGCCGAGAGACCTGGGATGTGAAATCCACATTTCTCAATCCCAGACCTTGGCTCAGTCATTTGAGATATCACCCCATTGGGAATGCACAGAGGTTAGACCACATTGCTTAACTGATTCCTATGGGAGGTGTTGTCTCATCCAGAGACATGGTTTCTATGAATCCGACAAGGGCTGGCCTAGTTGACTTCCATAGTCCCAACACTGAGAATTTAGAATTCTGAAATTAAAACAGGAGGAGCTCTTCTGCAACTTAACTGAGCCTGTAAATTAAAACTTCAAGATTGTTTAGTACTAGCATTTTATAGTGGAGCGTTTGCAAAGAAAACCAAACACAATCACCCCAAGTGTTTTGAATAGGCTCCAGTTTTTCACAGGAAATGGAGAACTCTTTTTCATTTTTACCGTAGGAATTGGTATTGTTTATTTCCTCATCCATATGTTTTGTGTCTGGAAAGCCCAGCGGGTCATTCTGACCCCTTCCCCTTAGACCTTTGAAGTTCATTCACATCTGTCTCTTCTCTTTGCAGTTCCTACAGGCTTCCAGGATCACTTCCTCTTACTCAGTGTTTTTCCTCACATCCTCCCGGTCCCCATCTCATAGTCCTCCCACTTCGTCCTCATTTTATGAGTTTTAATTATACACATCCAAAAGCATTGAGAGTTAAGGTCAGCAACTCTAATTCTACCATCTTTTCTTCCAGCACCGAACACGCTTTACCTGGGGCAGTTAAGATGGAAGGAGCGGAGAGAGGAAAGGATGAGCCGGATATCAGAGACCTACCATTTTGATAGAATAAACAGCTTTCTCTTTCAGATTAAGGGCAGGCTGTCTGCCCTTGGCTTCTTTGGAAAAATCCTCTCTTGACGTGCCTCACCTGGAGCTTTTTTCCCAAAGCAATTCCAGCTTCCCCTTTCTCCACTGATTTCTGGCTGTCCTCTGGCCATCCTGCCACCCTCTCTCTTCTCTTCTCTTTGAGGTGTCAGTGCTGACTGTATGGCTCTCCTTGTGCCTTTCCAAATTCTTTGCACTTCTGCTGCCAGTTTTAGAATGATTTGTGATCTCTGCATCCAAAAATACTAGTTCTAGAAAAAGATCTACCTGGCATCCTAGCCTCATTTTGCTGAGGCGTTCACTGTCCTAAGCCAGAGAATGGGCAGGAGAAAAGTGGAGGTTCTTGCAGGCCCTTGCCCTGGTTCCCTCTTGGGTTGTTACGTTTGCTGAGGTTTCCAAGCCTGCCGTGAAAGTCCTGATCGAAAGCATACATGCTCCCTTTGGGTTATTCAGTTCCTTTCACATCACAATAAAGTAAATGTGTGCTATTATTTATTTTTACAGTGCTCTTGTTTTCAGCTAAAAATTGCATTAATGATGTTTGAGGAATTAAGGCCTCATCATTTGGCCTCATCAAATCATTTTGCTTCGTTGGTTTCCTTCACTTTCCGTTGGATAATATCATGTTAGCTTCTGGTGTTGTTAGAAAAGTTGTTTTCTGTTGTCAGGTTCAAGTCTGTCTCTCTTCCCCTTGGCTATGTTATTCCTAATTAAGTCCTCTTCCCCCTTACCAAGACCACCTAGAATAATTTCTCCCTCTCCAGCGTTTACAACCTTCAACATCTCACACATCATAAATGAAAAACGGCTGGGCATTTGAACTTTGTAAGCACAAACCATTAATGGAGAGTCAATACAGCATATGGCTGTGATGAATGAAACTGTGTTTTTGACATGACCGTTTGTTCTGATAAATTTAAGTGATTCTTGGCCCACCAGTGCTACAACCTGAACTGTCGGAAGTTCCCTAAGTGACACCGTCACATGTTGTTTTGTGTCACATTCTCTGTAGGACTTTGGGAGTATCCATGACAGTAATGAGGCATGGAATCTTGTATTCAAATTCATAAATTTCTCCTCTGCTCACTTTTTAACAAATGGAAAAGGTGCTTTTACTGATTATATTTAAATTAAATGGTGGGATTTGAAATTTCTCATTTAAGCAAAGACCTTGGTAAATACATTTCACAGAACGTCATCGTTTATTCACATGTAGTGGGAAGGGTGTATAAATTTACTTAAATGAAGAAAATTAATAAAAATGAGTTGGCAGAACTAGAGAAGATATGACAGGTAGAGAATGATGAAACAGTATGTTTACATCAAATGCCAATGCATTTGTCTAAGTACCTTGGTATGGCCTTACCATTAGTTCTGCTAGTAAACATTCCAAATTTCCTAGGTTTTAGAAATACTGCTTAGTCCTAGGGTAAGTAATAATGCTTTATAAATGCTTACTGCATGCCTGGTACCATACTAAATACCTATATGTGTTATTTCATTTTATTCTCTGGACAACTCAGTGCGGTAGATATTACTATTTTCATCCTCATTTACATATTTGGGGCTCTGGTTAGAGAAGTTAGGTAACTTGCTTAAATTACACAGTAGATAAAACCAGAATTTGAGTACATTTCTTTCAGACTACAGACCCTGCCCTCAAGCACATTGCTCACCCAGAGGAAAACTCACCTTTGAAGAAGCTGAGAGCCTTCCACAGTGGGTGCCATGTTAATCTGTGGGAGATAGGTTGCTCTTCCTTGTTTCCTTACTTGTCAGAGCTATCAACCTGGCTCTTTTAGAAGGGATGAAGTGTTCTTTATAAGCCTATCTTAAATACATCTCTTTTTCTTGAAGAAACTGAAGAGAATTTATCACTCCCCCTTTTTAATTATAGAGCTTAGATGATTACTTTATATCCAGATCTCCCCCTTTGCTAACGTGGAGGTAAAAGACAGGCAGAAATCTCCAGTTTGGGATAGCAGTTAGTATGACATAGCTGAGAATAACAAACATGATGACATAAATGTAGAGTGCTAAAACAGCAGTGCTGTTTCAACATTCTGTTTATTTCAACACTTGGGGCTTAAGGAAAGCCAAGTTTTGGTTGAACACTCTACTTATGTTGTTAGCGGAGTAGCTGCAGTCTATAATGTAATAATTCTAAAGAGCCAGATTTTCTATAAAATTTGGAAAATCGTGTTTGAGTCTAACAGAGTTCTATGGGATTAACAGGATAGAGTCTGGTGGCACTGGAGGAGAACAATGGAATCTTTAAGTGGGAAAGAAACAGAGAATTATTGAGGCCAAACTGACTAATGACTTTGAATTAATTCAATTCAGGACATGTTGTCCATTTGATTGATTTTAGCAAAAAGATGCACATTAGAAGAGGTTTTCTGATTAATTGCCTAATGTCATTTCATTCTATCCTCAGTAAATACCTACTGAGATTATTTACACACTTACAAAGAAGAGAGTATTTACTTGCAAAAATTCTGGTAGTTTACACATTTTCTGAACAGGCTCAGTAAATGATTTGTAAACCCATGGGAGAGTCGATCAGTGCTTCATCACATTATCTACCATATGTAAAAAACACTGCATTACTTTGCCTTCTGTTAATGTACCATACAATCCTTTTCCAATGTAGAAACAGTTGAAATCTATTTTGTTTCTTGAAAAATACTACTAAAAGGGGCATGAGTACACTCACGAACCATAGGCTGAAAGTGCTGAAGAAAATCTCTTGCTAGTAAATGTCATGTCAAAAGCTTTGGGTCCTTAAAATCAATCACATGATGATTAGACCATCTTTGGAAAGGTGTAATTAAGGTGGAGATATGTTCAGCGGGTGCCCTCTGTAACACTGATCTCGCCTGCACATGCTATCAGGTTAAAGTTTTTTGTGTTGATCCCTTTTGAAAATTTCATTAATAAATTTGGAAGGTTTAAGGTTTTGAAATCAAAAGTACCTGATTTAAATTGCAGCTTTGTCACAAGTCATATGTCTTTAAGCAAATTGCTTAACTTATTTATTCACTCATATGTTTTTATTTTTCTTATCTGTGTAATGGATTAAATAGCAGAATTTCCCTTGCAGGATCATTGTAGAGGTTAACAAGCTAATGCACACAAGTTGCTTATGTAGGAACCGGTACTTTTAAAAAAAAAAAGATTGCACATCTTCTTTTATTAGCATTGATAAATTCTGTTGGAGGTTTAATTTTTACTATATAAATATTGGCCTAAGAGATGTTGTACTTTCAGCTGTTTACAGAGAATTAGACCATTCTTTGTGTTCTTTAATTTTGACCTCAAGCTCTATGAAGGAAGACAATGCCAAACTTATGAAATCTGAACTGCATTGGGTGTGGTATAACGTCTCATCCAAAAGCTTCTCAGGTTTTGATAGGGTGCCGAAGTGAACGGATGTCCAAAGAGGAGAAAGGCTAGGAATAGATAAAAGCGCGTCCAGCCTCTCAGGAGTCTCTCCAGGCTGGCTCCTATGTGCTGTGCTTTGCTGTGAGACTTCTCAATTCCCCTCTCTCTGCTTCAGTTCCCAACTAGCCTGGGTTTTTCTTTCACTCCTGGAGGCCTAACACCCGGCTCACTCTCAGAACCTCTCTGGGACCACATGCCCTTCAGCTTTACAAACTTGCAGCTGGATTAAGAGGTTTTTTACCCCTGGACCACTGCAACCTTGAGTGCCTTGCCTTGCCAGGAAAGGGGAGGTCAGAAATGACCAAAGCATTCACAGTATCTCTGGAGCAATCTCCTCCTTAAAGGATGCATTTCTTAATAAAGATGTGGAAAATGAATCTATCAAAGTAGGAAGCTTAAATAACTCAGCCCCCACATGTTATTTTTAGATACTTAACATAAATGCTCAAATTCAGGGTGGGCCCTTCTTTCAGAGTTGGAAAAACCCTCCCATGTGGGTGGTCTTGAGGATGGGAAATTGTCAGTCCTTATATCTATCAGAAGTTCTCTTTTGTTTCCTCACTCTCATCTGCTTGGAACTGCTCCCTGCATTCTTCTCTTTGACGTTTCAGTAAGTAACCAGGCCAAAAGGCCATCAGAGATGGGGATATGGGTTTACTACTGTCCACTGTTTAAAAAAATAAAAAGATAAATCTCCCTTTAAGAACTTTTTATTACCTGTCTATCAAAATGGCCATGAATATCATTCTCTGACAGCTCATGTGGAACCATAATCCAACACAAATTATTTTAATTCATATTTGGTCCATAGGGTACATGTGATATTTTTCACTGTGCCTTTCAAATGCACAGGACTTGTTTTCACATTGAATAGGTGTAGTCAAGTGCAACAAAGTTTAGTGGTGCAGGGAAGGTAACAGAATTGCTGTCTAAATTCAGTTACTCTCCCCCATTTCCATCCTTCTGGGCGGTTTCATCATGAGTGTAATGAGCTAACCAGTTGCTTGATTGACTGGCAGGAAAGTTCCCAGCCATCAAGACTAGTAGCTCTACAATCCTTTGTCAAAAATCAGCAGAGCCCTGTGGACACTCCAGATATCTCTGGAACTGAACAAACTCATATACAAAGAGAAATGGGAAAAATGTAGAAAATGATAAAAGTAATATAATAGAATTAAAAATTTTCCTTAAAGAGTGAGGATAATTTGGAACTTAAGTCCACATTTTAAAATTGATCTGCATGGAGGGTGATCATATGTCTCTGTCTATACTTATGGTCCTGGCAAAATTGTTAGTGATGCTTTTTATGATTCTTAAAATTACCTGGGCTTGGACAGTAATTTTTTGGTAAGTCTAATAATGAGGTACATGAGGATTTGGAGCCTGAGCACTGCCTATGAAATCTTAACCTCAATATTGAAGTATATATACAAGATGTAAACCTGGCAGCAAGTGTGCCTTGCAGAATCAATAATGTTCTTATAGTTCTGTGGTAATAAATGTTCTTTCTCAGGTGTTGGACATCTGAGTATTTAATTATGTCCTATGTGCAAAGCTTGAATTAATCACAGGCTGAAGTGCTTTTTATTTATACCCATTCTCATTTTAAACAACGTAGAGGTGTCTTATGAAAATAAGCCTAACAAGAAAAGAAATTAAGTGAGAAAAACTGGTGAAAGGAAGAAATACAGTTAGTAAAAGTAAGATAAAACCTCAAACATAGTTATTTCTCCAAATATATGGGAGTGAGTTGCTCAGGTGGTGGCAAAGATGATGAAGAGATTAAGAAATTTGGAGGCTAAGTACTTTAAGCGACTCACTCCCATGGCCACATTTCAGAAGAATTTATCTTTTGAAATTGTAGCTGCTATCTCATGCTTTGAAAAAGCCCTCCTCTTTGTTTAGGAATCTTTCTTTTTGGACTCCTCAAACCTTCTAACCTTTAAGTTCCCTGAGGCCTTCAGCACTTTGAATGCTCTGTTGGATCCAGGTCTATTAGCATTTTAGAAGCTGTTTCTTCCTCAAATATATCTAAGTATCTCCCTGTCTTACCAACACCCCATTCTCTAATTCTCTCACCAACACTCTCTTTCCCCCTTGCCTTTCTGCTGCACTCTCCTCACAGTATCCTAACTCTGGATCCATTTAAGCATCTGCATTTTACTTCTACACCCAGACTTCTGGGAACTGCGAGAGACAAATCTCATCCCGTTACGGTGGATGCTGGATCCATTGATGCTGTCAGCCAGGCACAGTCTCCAGTCTGGTTGTGATGATCCTTCAGTCTGTCACCAGCCAACTCTCACTTAGGTTGTTTCTGGCAGCTGTTCTGGAGTTTTCTCCTGCCATGCATCTATGGCACCTGTAAGCAACTTGAATTCAGCATCTGGTCCTGTCTGGCACATTGTAGACACTGAATAAATGTTCATTGGATGAATGCAATTTTCATGCTAGTCTCCTTTTCCTTATCTCCCTTCCTCCCCATTCACTGGCAACTGATAACCTTGCTTTTTTTTTTTCATGGAGAATGTAGAAGCCATCTTAAAGACATACCTCTCAACCTTCTGTAACTTGCCTCTCCTTCATCACTAACTCAGTGAAAGAGGTATTCATTCATTTGTTCAGGACCAGTCTTTTCAACTGTGTTATCAACCTCTTTGCTGACAATCCTCTCCAACTCCCCCCAACACACACTCATTCTGTGAACTCTATAAAGGGTCCCTTCTCTCTTCTAGATCTTCAGTTATTTCATTTCTAATGGTCTTCACTCTCAGTATGTAAGCTTCTCCAAAGCTTTCATAGTTTCAACCTAAACTCCCTCTGTTGTCTTTCAAAATTACTCTTGCCAATATCCCAAATTTGTTAAATTCAGTGGGAAATTTTCCATATAGTTGCCTCCATCTTGTCTGTTGATTATTCTCACCTTCTTAATGCTCTCCTGCTTTTGGTTGTATGACACTTGGCTCCTGTGTCTTGCTGCTGCTTCTCAGATGTCTTTATGGAAACCTCCCCCACTTATTCACTGTTCTAATGGATGTGTTTCCCAGTGTTAAATTCTCTTTCCTCTCTCTCCTCACACCATACTCTCTCATTTAGTGACCTCAGCCACACTCACAGCTTTGATCATGGATATTATGATCATCTAAGCCTGCATCTCCAACTGAGATTCTTTATTGGAGCCCCTGATTACTACAAATTATACATTTTGGAGGATCTGTGGACACCTCCCAATCAAATATGCCTTAAGCTAAGATATTACTCTTCAAATCCTTCTCATTCATTATTTGTGATTGATGCCACTGTCCATCTGTTCATGAAGCCTGGGAACATGCAAGTCCCTCTTTTCCCTCTCCTCATTGCATCTCGGCCATCTCCAGATCCTGCTGATTCTGCTACTTCAATATCTGCCAGTTTCATGCTTATCCTACCATTTCTTTTGTTGATGTCTTAGTTCAGGCTCTCATCATTCCCCTGCAGCTGGTTCCTAACTGGTCTCACTGGCATTTAATTCTTCTATCATATGATTGGCAGAATGATTTTTCTAAAAGGAAAATCTGAACAGGTTACTCCCTTGCTTAAAATCCTTGTAAGCCTCCTACACCTTTCAGGATGAAGTTCAAAATTCTTAATAGGATATGTAAGGCCCATGTTGGTGTGACCACTACCCACTTTGTAGCATCATCACTCAACCCTAGCAATGTCGTGCACTTCTTGTTTCTGTTACGATGCCCCACGCTGTTTACTTTGTGATTTGTTAAAAGCTGTCCCTCTGTTCAGCCTCCTCTGTGGCTCAGATCACTCTTTCCAGAAAGCCTTTCCTAAACTTTCCCCAGCATGATAGGCTCCAAAGCACCTCGCGCACATGTCTTCAGGTTCTGTTTATTTCTCTGTCCACTACAAAAGTGTGGCACCTCAATTAGGAATTATTTCTCTCTTATTTGTTATTATCTCTATGCCACCCCTACTGCCTGTCCCCACTTACTGGTGTTTTTACAAATAGCATTTTCTACACTGTAAATAGATTCCAGAGACCAGCTTAAATCATATATATATATATAAATAAAAACAAACCCAAAACCATGCCACAATTTAAAAAATTGAAGTATAGTCTGTTTACAATGTTGTGTTAATTTCCGGTATACAGCATCATGAATCAGTTAGTTTTATATATATATATTTATTATATATATATTATAATGTATAATTACTTTTCAAATTTATTATTATAGGCTATTACAAGGTATTGAATATAGTTCCCTGTGCTATATACAGTAGGACCTTGTTGTTTATGTATTTTGTATGTATAGTAGTTAGTATCTGCAAATTCCGAATTCTGAGTTTATCCCTCCACCTGTCCCGTTCTCCCCTGGTTACTGTAAGTTTGTTTTATATGTCTGTGAGTCTTTTTTTTTTTTTTTTTAAATAAGTTCATTTGTGTCATTTTTAAAGATTCCACATATAAGTGATATCATACAGTATTTTTCTTTCTCTTTCTGGCTTACTTCACTTAGTATGACAATCTCCGGGACCATCCATGTTGCTGCAAATAGCATTATTTTATTATTTTTGTGGTTGAATAGTGTTCCATTTGTATAAGTATACCACAACTTATTTATGTAGTTATCTGTTGATGGATATTTAGGTTATTTCCACGTCTTGGCTATTGTAAATAGTGCTGCTTTGAACATTGGGGTGCATGTATTTTTTTGAATTAGAGTTCCCTCTGGATATATGCCCAGGAGTGGGATTGCTGGATCATATGGTAAGTCTATTTTAGTTTTTTAAGGAATCTCCATGCTGTTTTCCATAATGGCTGCACCATGGCACAATTTTAAGGCAATAGCTTGTCACTGCAAGGCCCAGAGGGTAGAAGGGTAGCTTTTGCCACCAGCGCACTGTTAGAATACTTGTATGATCCATGACCTCTTGATGTAACTGTTCGTAGCAGCAGATAAACTGAAGTTTGAGAACACTAAAAGTATTTAAATTAGAGTTTTAATTATGCATTATATATATAAAGATAAAATATAGCACCATATATAGAGAGATATAATGTCCTACTTAACTGCAAGTTTTCATTATTTTGGAAATTGTTCTCTGTGAAAGCTTAGACTTGACTTTCTACACTGTTACTGTACAAACTCCAGCAGTATCACAATTTACTGTATCATTCAATTCTATTTCATTTCTCACTTCCTAAATGCATTTTGGCTTGTGTCAGGTGGTAATTCCATTTCCCCATCACTTCAGTATTTACAGGGCCTATGTATCATGAGAGGATGTGACCCAGGCAGATTGAAATTTTATTTCTAGTGTCTGCAATAGGGCATCTCCACCACGTTTAACTTTGGACTTATGAACTTCCTATCTGAGACTCTGTGGCACCTGATTTGCATCAACTGTATACAATCTCCTGCTCTTTGGAAGTCCAGAATTGTATAATCTTGGGGGAAGGAAATTTAGCCATATGTTAATTTTTCATTGTGCATTGTACCTATAGTGCTTACTTTGCTCCAGCTTTCTCTTCCTTTTCGTCTTTGCTTAGAATTGTGTTTCCTGTTTATATAAACTGGGGTGATCCAGAGGCCTCCGCAGGCAATAAATCCTGCAGGATAAAGGCAGACCAAGATAGGAAAATGTTTTTTCCCCAGCTCAGTGAACAAGGCAGCTCTGGAGCCTGCAGTACAGTTTTTATTTTTTATTTTTTTCAATTCCCAGTGTGGGTTGTTCACAAGGATGGACCATGAGCTGCAGATAATTTCTCTTTATTCCACATCTCACTCAGAAAAAGCTCTAGGAAACAGATTGGTGATTGTGTACAGGAATAGAATCACATATGATCTGATGACTGCAGTTTAATTATGAATAGAATCAAGGAGAAA
This sequence comes from Camelus dromedarius, assembly GCF_036321535.1. Classification (NCBI taxonomy): domain Eukaryota; kingdom Metazoa; phylum Chordata; class Mammalia; order Artiodactyla; family Camelidae; genus Camelus; species Camelus dromedarius. The sequence continues at coordinate 45,097,788 of NC_087438.1, forward strand.
ATTATTTCTGAAATCTCTTCTTGCTCCATGTATTTGAATTCTTCAAGGTATAATACAAGGATCTGTTTATTTTTGATCTGCAAAATGAGCTGCATGTAGAGAGGTGATTTTCTCTGCTTTTTGGATTATCTGCTTGCTTTATTAGAGTGGTCCAAGTAACAATATTATTATACTGGGCTTTCCAGTCAAAATTCCCATTTTATAGTTGAGAAAACTGAGGCTGAGAGAGATGATAGATCTTCTCTTAATATACAGGCTTTCCTCTTTCCCACTCATGTCTAACTTTTTTTAACATACATTCTTATTCTTTGCCTTTCCCCTGCCCCCAGAACACTTCCATGTTACCAATCCTGGTTTTGTTCAGAGTTCATTGATATAGTAGGCTGACGTAAAGCTGGGATTTCTGGAGTGTCCTCAAGTAGTGATCAAGCAATTAAGACTTGATCACTTTCTCTACAGTCATTTCAGAAGAGAGTGAACAGAGCAGACATGTGCTCCTCAAGTTCTCTCGAGTGTAGAAGGACACATTTATAAGAAATCACATCTCAGATCCTTGATACCATCCATGATGCTCCATGGAGGATGTCTAAGATCCAAATTCTGGAGAAAAACTCAGGAAGTTCCAAGAAGAATTTGATTATTTTTAGCAAGTAAAATGGTGAGAGGAGATAGGAAGATGTGGAGAAGAAAAGGCAAGAGTGTTCAGAGAAGGGTTAAAAGAGAGACAACTCCCTCAAGTGACTAAATGGCTGAGGCCTGAGCAGTAAATCTCTCAACGGTTTTTCAAAGTCTGAGAAATCTGTATTTAGAGGTCAGCTGACACACCTGCTTGAATTTCACCTTTGGCTTACTTATGTTCTGTAGAATTTAGCTTGAGTTTTAAAGGGCGATGAATGATAAGTGAAGCTGACCCTGATCCTTGTTGAATTTTTCAAATTAAATGAATTGTATTCTGCACAGATAATGTGTGTGGGTAAAACATCAGCCATCAGTATGTTTGAAGAAGAATAAACAACGGGCTGAACTCTTAACCTTTCCATTAACTTTTTATTTTTTATTTTAAACTAGTTATAGACTGACAAGAAGTTGCAGAAAATAATACAGAGAGGTCTCATGTGTCCTTCACTCAGCTACCCACCCCACCCCCATGGTAACATGTTACATAATTCTTTAGTCCATTATCAAAACCAGAAAATGGATATTGGTGTAAGACAGTTAAGTAGACTACAAATCTTATTCAAAATTTCACCAGTTTTTAACAAGTATTCACTTTGTACGTATATATTTCTAAGAAATGTTATCCTGTGTATAGATTTCTGTAACCACCGCCACACCCAAGATACAGAACTGTTCTATCACTAAAATGGAACTCCTTCATACTACTCCACTGCAGTTACCTTCCATTAACTTATTTTTTTTTGCTTTGCTTTCTTATTTATTTGTTTATTTATTTATTTATTTAAAATGTAGTTGGTTTTCAATGTAGTGTTAATTTCTGGTATACAGCATAGTGATTCAGTTATACATTATATATATTTATTCTTTTTCATAAAAGGCTATTACAAGATATTGAATATAGTTTCCTGTGCTGTACAGTAGGACCTTGTTATTTATCTATTTATATAACCAAATGTGTCATGCAGCCCTTTTTCTTTATTGTTCTTCACGAGATGGGATACATCTTCCTCTAGGGAAGATGGTAAGAATTCTTTTGTCTTTAAAGAGTGTTGTCAGAAATTCAGATGAAACTTTCCATGAAGTTATATGTGATATATATGATATGATATGGTTATATAACTAATATTTTCTTAAACAATATAAGAGACTCTTTGACAGGTATAAAGCCCCACTGTTTACAGATGTGAGTGACAAGTTTGTAATGGAGTGAAAATATGCTGTGTTAAATTTAGTGAAAGCTGCTCTGTCTGGTCCTGTTGAAAGGGGATTTTGACCAAATCATGCAATCCTTTTCCTGTTTGTAGAAACTGAATTGATGTTCTAACATTCCATGCTTCTTATTACGTATCTTGGATAGGCTAAAGAGTGTCTAAAAGGTACATTCTACTTTCTAGACAGAAGGAAAAGAAATTTTGGGAAGCTCTTTACCTGAAGGTTAAAAAGTTAAAAATCAAATGGTCTTCAGGGCCGGGATTTAATAACCACCTTTGTATTGAGTTGGCATGAGGAATGCTTCTATAAACTCCTAAAATGTAAGAACAAGTGACTCTATCCTGATAATTAATTAGATTAACTTCTAGTTGGTGGGATCTGGGTTTATCTGAGACCACACATTCTCATTATGCTTTTTGTAATCAGCATCTGGGGAAAGCTGCTACATGGTAGACCAGGAGAACGCCCAGGCCTTGTTTCTACTCTGCTTGCTGCTGTGGGTACCTCCCTCCACTGTGGCACACTGCATGTCAGAGAGATGCTTACTGTGGCTCTGCCTAATGTATTCTGAGGGAAAGTGTTGCGTAAGGCAGAACTGGCCCCACTAAGGATATCTTCCTCAGAGCTGTTACTTAGGAATAGTGACAAAGCTTGAATTTCTTCTTAGAAGCCCCTGAAGCCTGGAGGTTATCAATTGCTGATCTTGGAGATGTGACTCTCAGACTTCATGGATGACTATAGCTGAGGTGCTCATTAAAATTATCTCAAACTAAATATTCCTGTTTAGTGAAGCCTGCAATGGTACCTACTCCATTCTCACTGAGCCCCTTAAGTTGTTTCTGATGTGGATGTTCTTTCCCATAAGGCTGCATTTGGAGACACTGCCCCAAGATTGCATCCTCATTTTGATGTTAATAGAAACTGAACCCCGAGCAGTGATTAAATACCATCTAACACAGTATCTGGAACTTGTCTCCTGACTTTCAAATGAACACTTAATATTGAAATGACAACCAAAAACCTCACTTTTTTAAAAAGAAAAAAAAAATGCATGATTATGAGAATAGGAAAATTTTCTCTTAAACCAAAAAAAAAAAAAAACCAAAAAAACAAAAAAACAAAAATCAGTGGCTGGAAATTGTGAAACCTTGGACCAGCACGTCCAGACATAAAACAGAAAAAGCAGCCCATATGGAAAGAACGCAAAAGGAACATGGCACTGGGAGCCACATGATTCCAATGAGGACAGGGTCTCAGAATACAAATGATAAACTGTTTACACAGTTTCCCAGGAGCTCAAAACACTTGGTAGACTATTTTTTTTTTCTTTATTGTGAATAAGTCTTATGCTGAACTCATTATTATTGATTCTGTCTTGCCACCATGGAGACTACAACACAAAGAGAAGTGGCTGGTTTGTGGTAATGAAAGATGATCGTGTGGAGAGCTAAGTGGTTGGGTAACTGCCCCGACCTCTCTTCAGATGGACACCAGCCATAATTAGATGAGCCCACTGCTGCTTCATGGCTCCACTTGACATTAGAGACTATCTTTTCAATATACTCTGAGACTATACCTTGTGAATATAGGCTTAAGAAAATTTAGACATATTGTTTTTCTGGTTTTTTTTTTTTTTTTAACTTATGGTTACCAGAGTGGGAAGGGATAAATTGGGAGTTTGAGATTTGCAGATACTAACTACTATATATAAAATAGACATATTGTTTTAAGGTATTGTTTTAGGCATTGTTTTAAGGAGAGCTGTGGAACTGAATATTCAAGCAGATTGGCTATACCTTAGAATTTCAGTGCTCAGGGCTGGGAGTAATGAAAGTATGTTAATTCACATACTAACTGCCCAACACTGCTAGTGTGTGAAGTACAGGATGATGTATAAAGTAATTACCTATAGGACCACAAGAAATAATCTTGGAAACCTTAGTCTCATTTCACAACTTATTTCCTTATTTTGTGGATTCTCATTTTGTGGATTAAATTGAGCCCTATAAAGGAAAGCTTTACCTTCCTCTTTTGGTTTTCAGTAGTTGGGACAAAGAAAATGACTGTATAGGACTAAAGCAATGATTATGTTGGAGTACTTGAAAATAACTTTTTACTAAGTTACATGTTTTCCCAATGTGGGTTATTAATTTCTTGGATTTGTTTATTTTTCTATAACTGATCTTGTAAGAAATTCTCACTGCAGTGTATGTATTTATTTATCCACTATTTATTGAGCACCTATAATATTCTACGACTGTGTTGGAGATTGAGGGAAACAATGGTGATACTGCTCAAAATGAGTACCCCGTTTTCATTTATTAACTAGAAGTATTACATAGTATATTAACTTTTCTATTTATATCCAATTAATTATTGCTTTACCTTTTAACTACTAGATAGTCCCATTAGATGGATTGGCTTAACTACTATGAAGATTTAAAGCCAAGTGGTGATTGCTTTGTGAACTAAAAACGTGAGCAATATTTGTCCAAATTTTTTCTGGGTCGAGGAATGGATTTTTTCTTTTTCTTTAGCAATAAATATCTTTCTTTAGCCATGTGTTTTATAGTCCTCATCTTTAATATTAGACTCAATTATATCACTCAGTACAGCTTCCCTGCATAATTTTATTGCTATCTTATAAGCTGTAAGATTTTATTTTGCTAGGAGAGGGGATAAAAGTGAGAATGATTGATGACTTTTATTTGTCTTAAGCATTGAAGTAATTTAATGCCATATTTGCTTCTGTCTTCAGCTTTAACTTTTCATTCTAGCATCCATGGGGGAAATTTGTGCAGCAATAATTCCAGATTATGTTATAAAATTTTAAAATATATATAGAGTATTTGCTTTGTCAGAACAACTTTCTTCACTCCACCAAGTTGTTTAGAATAATTCAGTTTAGAAATGGAGAAACTCAGGCATAGAGAGGTATTAAGTGACATTCTCAAGCTAGTATATTCAATTTGTGACCCAGATGTGACCAGAATAGGTGGTGATTTTTTCACCAAGTCACATAACTCTCTGATAACGTGAAAGAAAGAATGTTCACAGTGCTGAAATGTTCTCTCAATTATATAGTACATGAGATGTGTAGAGTCTTTGCAAATCATACCACATGGAGACTCTACTTCCAACAGATTATGGATATTTGTATACATCTGTAATTAGTCATAAAGTATTACTTGTGTGGTTACATTGGAAAGAATGAAGCACATTTTTTAGTGCTGTCCTGAATGTCTGCAGATTTATTGCCTGGAACATATTTACTTGTTCAATGCAACATCTGCTAAACCTGTTGGTGTCTTATTAAAATAGCAGATCTAAGTATAAAGTAGTATCATTGAATATAGTCCTTGGGCTGATCAGGCAAGTTTAATTGGGTAAAGGCTATTTTTGAAACATGTGACACTCACTGCCTTTATAGGTTAGATTCTGCTCAATTCAATAACAGAATTGTTCTGATTACGGCCATTGAATATTTGGGGAGGAATGCTACCTGACTTTCACCCCACATACATGGATTAATAATGATATCGATAACTGTACTATTGGTTTCAAGGGACTAACAGATACCTCATAAACTGAGTGAATATGTAATCCTTTTCTCTGTTGCAAGCGGCTGGAACTCTTGAAAGTTTTCTTCATAAGCCCATTTGCACTTTTTTCTCAATCCTGTCACTCTTTCAGGGTTAAGTTCAAGCCTAACCTTCACTAAATAAATATCCTTGATTTTCCCAGTCCATTTATTTCTCTCATTTCTGGTCTCCTAAAGCATTTATAGTCAATATCTCATTATTTTTATACTTGCATGTATACTGCCATTATATGTAATGCTTATAAAGTCATGATTTTCATGGACAGTTCCAGATAGATGTCACAGGCAAATGTACACAGTCTATAAGAGTCCTTTATTTGGAGGGAGCATATACTCACAAACTCCTTCATGTTCTCTGTTTTCTTGCATCCAGAGCCTTCATATGCCACAGTTGCTCCAATTTCTTTTCTCAGTGACCCTCCCATTATACATCCATTCAGAGAAATATTCATCTAGGACATGTGTGCTTCTGGTCATGGCAGAGTAACTACTAAGGAACTTTCTCTCCCACTGTAAACAAGTAGGAACTTGGAAAAAATACAAAGCAGCTGGTTTCAGACATCAGACAATAGTCAGTCAGGTCTGTGTCCCAGGAGAGAACAGCAGCAAACGAGGTGAGCCTAGACTGACTCAGCTTTCCGCCCGTAGGTTTTCAATGGATTTTGGCCCTGAGAGAGGGAACTCAAGCAAAGCACTGGTGGCTTTACCACATTGAGGTGACAGATATAGGGTTCATGGAAATGGAGGCAGAAGTGGTGGGGTGGAGTACCAGAAGAGGGGAAGATTCTCAGAGAAAGAGCTCCAGGACTCTGCATGGGAGTGGGGATGGAGAGTGGGTGACTCTTGAGTTTTTGTTTATTATTGTATTATTTAGTTATTTTATTTTGGTGGGTCGGGGGAGGTAATTAGGTTTATTTACTTTTTAGAGGAGGGACTGGGGATTAGAACCCAGGACCTTGTGCATGCTAAGCATGTGCTCTACCACTTGAGCTATACCTTCCCCCTCGACTCTTGAGTTTTTGAATGAAAACTAAACTGTATATGTACAGGGTGAAACTTTAGGAGTAAAAGAATGACCAAGGAGCTATAGGCCAAACAATTCCAAGAGGTCATATTGGGCTGAAAGGCATTCTAGTTTTAATCAACCAGGAAGGAGGGAATCAGTGGACACCTAAGACATTCAATAGAGACTGCTAGCACTCATAATGTAGCATCCAAACCAAAATTGTTAGAGATCAATAGAAGCAAAAATATGTAACCAATAACCGAGAGAAAATTCAGTCATGATAAATAGACCCAGCAATGACAGAGAGGATGGAATTAGGAGACGAAGACTTTAAGAGAGCCTTTAAATATTCCACAATTTAAAGTAAAACAAACAATGCAGAGAGGAATAGCAGATATATAAAAAAGAACCATGTGGAAGTTTTGAACAAAGCACTTGTACCCAGAATATAGAAATAACTCTTATAATTCAATAATAGTAAATTAAGCAAACCAATTAAATATGAGCACATATTTGAACAGAAATATCACAAAAGAAGTTCTACAAATGGTTAATTTAGACATGAAAAGATATTATCATTAGTCATTAGAAAAATGTAAATGAGAACCACAGTGAGATACCACTGTATATCATCAGAGTGGCTAAAACAAACAGAGTAACAAATGTGTCTGAGAATGTGGAGTTACTGGCATTCTCATTCATTGCTGTTGGTGCTAGAAAATGGAGGAGCCACTTTGGAAAATAGTCTAGCAGTTTCTGAAAAATTAAAATACACTTACCAGATGACTGAGAAAAGTGGATCTTAAACCTTTGAAAAAGGCAATTGAACGTTAAGAAATCAATGCTCCTTTAGCCTTTGCCACTGTGTGTCCCTTGCCTGTTGAACTCCTACTCTCCCATTTCTTCCTGAATCTAAGCCACAAAAGTCTGCTAAAAGATAAACTAAGGCATATTAAAAAATTTAAGAGTTTATTTGAGCACATTGATTCAAGTTGAGCAGTGTCAACTTTTAAAGTGCTTAGAAATGCTGTGGGGATGAGAGCTGAGGAGAGACTTTTACAGAGAAAAGGTAGGTGCAAAATAAGGAAATTATTGATTGTCCATGGCTTAAAGCCTACTTGGCTGTTTGTGATTAGTTGTCCTTAAATTTTGATTTCATAACCTTGAGGCATTTACAGGCTTAGATTTGAGTTTGCTTATTTGCGTTTGTAGGTGCCAAGCATTAGAGCTGCATTAAAGCATTAGAGCCATCTCAGTCCAATGGCCTCCTTGTTTAATTAATTTAGCTAGTCCAAGCACTTAAGTGGTTAACCAGGAGCTTCTTATATGCAAGGAGTGGGAGAGACACGAGGTAGACCAAGCTGGCATCATCTCTAGCTGTAAGAGGTGAACAGAAGGCTAGTAAAACTCATATATCATCATTATCATTGTGTCATAGTTGTAATGTTCTTATTGATTGGTCAATGTATGAGTTAGATACAGCTTCTCTTTCAAGAGTTATCCAGTCTTAATAAGGAAAAGTCATATGGGAAGTGGCGTCCTATACAGAAGTTCAGAGTGTTATGTGAGTTTATATGTATTTCTGACAGAAGTGTTAATAGTTCATTGTACTCAATGTTGTCTTATTTCCCTAAGTTTTATTTAAGGAGCCAAGGATAACCTCTTGAACGTTTGCTGTATTGATGGAGACACCTAACCCAATGTTAAGAGCATAGATAGTGCTCCATCAACTGAGATGATTATTTGCTCGGTTAGTTAGTTCCTCTTAGGCTTGGCAGAATCCCCTGAATGGAAAACCAAAGGACTATGACATTGAAAAGATACATGTTTCCTTTTCTCTCTCTGAAAAGAAGTAGAAAGTCAAGGCTGGAAAATCAGGGCTGTGGTTATCAGGGACCCAAACTTCTCTTCTTTCTGCTTTGTCACCTTTGTTGCCTCTTGTTTATCTTCAAAATGGTCCGAAGTGACCACTAGTGCTGTCCATCACTTTTGTGTTCCAGTCAGAAAGAAATGGTCTGTAGTGGTGGAGAGGGCTGCACGTGTACACACCCCTGGGGAATCAGCTCCCTTTGAAGACCTTTCCCGGAGCTCCACCCAATTACTTCCAGTTACGTCTCACAAGTCATAATGACTTGTAAAAATTCCAGGAAATATACACTTTTAGCTGGGCATATTGCCTCCCTGAATAAAATCAGATTCTGTAGATAAGAAAGGGGGTTGGTGCAAACTAGGTGGTCAAACAACCATCCTTGCTATGATCTAGTTTTTCAGTAATCTCAAGCTTGAGAAAGCTGATATGGCTATTGCCAATGAGGTGGTTGTGTTTTACCATTTTTCTGTTTGAAGTGGGAGAAGTTGTTGGTTCATCTTCATGGTTCTTGAAGGCCCATGTGTACTGCTCTTCTGTAATGCTGAGGTATTTTTCTTGGCACATGGGAGAAGTAGCTTTCTTGAAGTGCAAAGAAACATATGATGACAGAGAAAACTTCCTAATAAAGAGAAGGCTTTTGGAATATTATGGATGAAGCAAAGGTAATCTGATGACAGATCAGCCTTCGTGATCTTTATGCCAAATGATCAGTATTGAAGGAGAAAGTTAGGGATGCTTTGAAGTACCTTAGAGACGTGTCAGATGAGCCCTACTGGTCCTCTTTCCAAAAGTCAGAATGGGCTAATTCTCCTACAAAACAAAAATAGACAAATGTACTTTATTTTCATTTAGAAGTACTAGTTTCACTGGTGCCCAATGGCTAGAGATAATAATTAATATTAGCTGCCAAGTTCCTAGCAAAAACTGAGGAAACTGAATTATTACCTTTTTGGTCTCTCAAATAAGATTTTAGGATATTTTTCTAAATCCCTTTGATCTTCAGCAGGAGGAATGTTGTTCCATTTGAAAGCACTGTTATTATCAAAAATAATGGAAAAGACCACAAATGGCACTCAGACCTAGGGCATCTCATCATGCTACAATTTTCACTATATCAGCTTTGTGGCAGGTGCTGTGCTGAATGATGTTTAAGTATAGCTTCTGCCCAGTGGCCTGGATCAATTTTGCAGCCATTATTCTGTTTCATTTAGTTTCAGGACTAAATGGTCAATTGTGTAGTTAGGTTCTTGCCAGTACATTTGTATATAGCAGCAGCATCCACTTTTGTGATGAATCATAAGTATAAAATTGAACAGGAAGAGAACAAGTAAATGAATCACAAAGCCTGTTAGAGGCCCTTGAAAGTCTGGCCTAAGTGCTAGTAAATGCTAAAGGGGAACATGTTTACTGTAGTAGAGATAGATTAAATGGATGAAATTGGTAGATAATTGGGAAAGGTATGTGGGAAAATTGAATGAGTGTAATGGGTAAATAGCATTGCACAAATGGACAAGTTTCTGATGCCGAAATAGGGTACAGCCATGGCCAGTGTTTATGTCACTCAGATGAAAAGACTGCAGTTTGCCTGGGCCAGAATGAATGATTCTGCATACCACACACATCAGGTTAGAAGCATCTTTAACTTAGTCATGCCTTCCAGAAGGTGCTTTAATTAGGCAGAGAAATGGGATACAGTGCAAGATAATGTGTCTGTGAGAGGGCTTAGAGACCGTAGACCCATCTCTCCATCCCAGAGGAAAGGTACAGTGTACATGCCCCTAGCACTGTGGCGTGCTACCTGTGATAAGCATCTTCACTGGCATAACTTGGTAGAATTGTTTTACTGCTTTTTTCCCCCATACAGTAGTTCATTCTTGTATTCACTCCTTCATTAATTAATTAACTCAACTTTGTTTCATTCCTCAAAGGAGATTTTTAAACCTGGAGGTTTAAAAAAACCCGGAGGTTTAAAAAATCTCCTTTGAGGAATGAAACAAAGTGTAGGACTTTATAAGAATTGCAGCCATCAGCCCTCCTTCTTTGTGGTTCATAAATACCCACTACATTTTTTTTCCAATTATGTGCTAACAAGGTAATGATGACTTCATTGCATATTCTTTATGGTTTAGCACTAGTGAACTTTTCTCATTTTACAAGAGGTTGTTTATCTGCAGTGGGACTTCCTTTCTGTTAACTGAATATTCTGATTAATGGAGCAAGAATTTTGATATATAAATTTGAATTTAATACAGTACACTTAGCAATAACACTATCCTAGACGTGATTTAATCTGATTTGAATCTATAGATAGTTTAGGAATTTCCAAACTAAAACACAAAAACAAAAACTTCTAGGATCAACCCAGAAATTATTATGTAGGACTACATATATGGAAGCTCTGGGAAGTAGAGCTGAGCCTATATTAAACCTAGGACACCCTAGGAATTGTTTAAAAAGAAATCTCTGGTATCAGCTGTTCACTTGTCTCTTTTTTTCATAGCAGTAGAATGCAGAGTAAATATAAAAGGAAAGAAAAGAACATAAGCAAAAACTAGAGAAACTGAGCTAGGATTGTGCATATATAAGCTTTAATGAAGACTTGAGAACTAGGGAAAGTCCTGTTTCTTCATTCTCTCTTATACTACTTTGCAGCCATGGAAACCCTCCCCTAACTCTTGCCTTAAGCAACATTATCATGGTCTATCAAATGGCATCTTCCCTCTTCTTCCAGTCTTGATAATGGCAGTAGTAACAGACCTGTTTTCTGTCATCACTGGTATAGCCAATAAGATTGTTTGTCCAAGGATTGTCCAAGAAGAGAATGAAGCAATACCAGAAAAAATCTTGCACAATAGCTGTAGCTATGATGGCTGCTAACTGTAAGGGGCATGGTGCTTGGAGAACTCACCCCATTCTCTGGGGGTGTGGAGTAAAGCTGCCTCATCTTAAATTATAGATAGAAAATTTAGATTTTGAATGATAGAGACACATTGTTAATTCTAGGCATGACTGAAACATTTTCTGAGTTTGCAATGCCAGATGCAGGACTTTCCAATTTTATTTTTAAACTTATTATACAGTAAAATTGACCTTTTTGTTGTACAGTGTTGTAAATTTTAACACATGTATAGATTTGAATTGTCACCACTACAGTGGAGATACAGAATTGTTTCATCAACCTCCCGTAAAATGCCCCCGATTCCATCCCTTTGTCATCACTCCTCCCTCTACCCAAGATTTCTGGCAGCCACTAATTTCCATCAGTATAGATTGTTTCCGTCATTATAGATGAATATGTAAATAAAATCAAACAGTATATAATCTTGAAAGACATTATTCAGAATGGTTTCTTCACTTAGAATAATGTCGTTGAGATCCATTCATTTTATTGCATGTATCAATATTTCATTCCTTTTAATTGTGAATAGTATTCCATTTTATGGATGTACTGCATTTTGTATCCATTCCCCCGTAGAGGGATGCTTGACTTGTTTACAGTTTGGGGTATTAGATATAAAACTGCTATGAATAATCATGTACAGGTTTTTGTGTGAGTGTAGTTTACATTTTTCTAGTAAACATCCAGGAGTGGGTTAGTTTGTAATATACTAAGTGTATGTTTAACTGACAAACTCTTTCCAGAGTGGGTATACCAATATGTATGAGCAAGGTATGAGAGTTCCAGTTGTCCTGAATCCTTGCTAGCACTTCGTATTATCAGTATCTTTTATTTTAGTCATTCTAATAAATGTGTAATGTGTAGGTACCTCACTGTAATTTTAATTTGAATTTCCTTATGACTAATGATGTTGTACCTTTTCCCATATGCTTAGTTGCCATTTTTATGTCCTCTTTGGTCCTTTGCCACTTTTAAATTGAGTTGTTTGTTTTCTTATTGTTGGATTTTAAAAATTCTTTATATTCTGAACACAAGTCCTTTGTCATCTGTGTAATTTGCAAATATTTTATTCCAGCCTGTAGCTTGTCTCTTCACTCTCTTAGTAGTATCTTTGGCAGAGTAATGTTTTTTATTTTGATGAAGTCCAATTTGTTGTGCTTTGGTTATCACTTTTAAGAATGCTTTGCTTAACCACAGGTTAGGAAGGTTTTTTTTCCAATTTTTTTTCCCACAAGTGTTATGGTTTTACATTTAAATCTATGTGCTTTTTTGAGTGAATCTGTATATAAAGTATGAAGTTTAGGTCTAGGTTCAATTTTCACATATGGATAACCAGTTGTTCTAACCTTTGTTGGAAAAACCATTCTTTCTCTGTTGAATTGCTTTATACTTTTATCAAAATCAAATGGCCATATTTATATGGATCTATTCCAAGACTCTCTTTTATTCTGTTCTCTTAATCTATGTGTCTATCCCTTGATTATTGTAGCTTTAAAATAAGATTTAATATTGTATAGAGCAATTTCTACATCTTTTGTTCTTATTTTTAAAAATTATTTTAGTTCTTTTAGTTTCTTATCTTTTCCATATACATTTTAGAGTCAGCTTGTTTATATCTACATAAAACTCTGCTGGGATTTTGGTAGGAATTGCATTAAATCATTAGATCATTTTGGGGACAATTGAAATTTTGCTGTGTTAAAATTTCTAGTCTGTAAACATGGTATGCTTTTCAATTTACTTAGGTATACTATGATGATTTCTTTCCTCCTCAGCATTTTGCAGTTTTAAATATACAGGCTCTGTACATATTTCAGAGGTATTTCCATAGAACATTGGGTAGATTCCATAAACCAACAAGAAATATTGAGTTACTTTAATCTCACATAGCAGAAAGAGAAAGCAATAAAGAAGAATATTCTACTTACAAGGCAGGAAATGGGTCTACAATAGACAGTCATTGAGAACTAAATTAAACATACTGACTGAGAATTGATACTGACATTATTGCATTTTAAAAGTCAGAATTCAGGTAGACAGGAAGACTTGCTAGGGCTGAACATGATGCATATGAGATTCCTGAGACATTTGTATTCGATGGTGTGTGAAAAATGAATCTCCATTCTTGGGATGGGCTGTCCTGGAAGCTAATGCTGTATTTAAAGTTTTTCGTTTCAGATCATATGTGTATGTGTGTGCGCGCGCGCATGATTTTTACGTTTAAGTCAAGCCTCAACAATTTGAAGAAATGAATTCAAGGATTGGAAAGACCATTGCCATGTCATTTACTTTCTTACCCCAAGTCCCAGTAGGTCAGAACAGCATGACTGTTACACTGAAATTGCCTGCCTGCCTGCCCTTACTCTTTCCTTCTCCCTCCCTTCCCTTCTCTTCCCTTTCCTTTTTTCCTTTCCTTTCTTTCCAACAATCTTCAGAAGAAACTTTCATTCCTGAGTGATGCATTCCACTCTCTAAAGATCCACTTAATAAAAGAAAAAAGAGCTACTCATTCTGCCCCAACATTAGCTTTATGAAAAGAATGCCACAGGTGTTTGCACTAGCAGCAAAGTATATTAACCCTCAATTATCTATTGTGACCCTATATTGGTCTCAGCCAGCTATATCCCACATTAAGGTACTATGAAATTTAATGAAAGGTAAACTACACAGATATTACTGAAAAAACTGCAGAATATTACTAGATATAATTAATGGATTCAAAGAAAATAAATGTGCTGCAATCAAGATGAAATTAGCATTTTAATTTTATCAAATTTTGTAGAAACATTTGTTTCTGAAAACTATAGAATTTTAATTTTTCTTCCAGAATACATAGGATCTTACCTTGCTTTACATAAATGTGTTTTTTCTATCTAATAACATATTTTATGTATTCTGTGCCCTTTACAGTTATGTCCTTGTGTATGTCTCATCTGTGAGTGGATGTTTTCCATCACCGTCATATGTCTAAAAGTAAAAAATCAAAACAGGCTGCAACCCTAATCTCACTCAATAATAATGTTTTACTGTTGAACAGTTTTAATTCTTAGTGACTGTTTGAAAATGTTGGACTTGATAGAGCAAAACTGATTTAACTATTTCAAGTATCAAGTCAATACTCAATGAGAAGTGATAATTAAATATAGGCCTCAAATATAATTACAGATCACCATCAGTATCTTCATATTTGTTGCTTTAGTTTGCTAGATAATTTTGATATCTAATACCAAAGTAGCCTGTTTAACTAGATAAGTTTAACTAGATAACTAGGTAAGTTTAACTAATCTTCATTCATTAATACAACAAATATATTTAGAACCAACTGTGTAGTTGGCACTATTATGTCCTCTTTATTGGTCAAAGATTAAAAAGCATTATATCTCTCTTTAGGGAGCATCCAATTATGTAGGAGTGATAGAACAAGAAAGCAAATGAGTATTGTACATGTCAAAATACTAGTTCACAGTTAGTGAACTCTTCCATTTGCTCAGTGTTACACTATATTTTATGCATTTTAAATCATTTTAACATCATGAAGAATTTACGTGATAGATATTATTACCATATAAAAATTTTGGATGAAGATCTGAGGCTTCAGATGCTAAAATCTTGCTATTAGTCATTCAACTAGGAGAGCAGAAATTCAAATCCATGCTCTCTGAGTTTTGTGTTCATAGTCTGACTCAAGCATAAGCCTTGTAACCATCAAACTGTCAATCCCTGTATGGTCTGTAAAAAATATACCAAAGAAATGCTTAACAAAACACCACAAAAATGGTGCAATAATGTTTGGTAGGACATCAGACATTGTGTAGGAGTTCAGAAATTGTCATTAACAGTCTCCTAGAATCTATGAATTTTTGTAATTCTTTCTTTATTAAACTGTCTCATGACAGCCTTGTCCTTAGAAAGAAGTCTGTCATTTCTTTCTATATATTACTTCAGCTGCAGTTTTTAGTGGAATGTTTATTGTCATTCTCTTCCATTTTAATTTCCTCTTTAGTCAAAGAGTTATTTAGGAGTGTATTTGGTGCTTTCAAATATGTTTATAAATTATCTTTTAATTATTCATTTTCACCTTTCTTGTACTTATAAATTATTTGACATTTTGGAGACTTTCTTTGTGGCCTAGTATGTGATCAGTTTTTTGTAAAGTTTCCACATGAACTTGGAGAAAAATATTTGTGTTTATTTGGTGTGTTAGTCTAAAGATAAATATGTATATGTCTTGTCTTTTTTTAAATTTAAATCTTATGTAGTCCAAGGGTTTTTGTTTTGTTTTGGTCTGGTAGAAGACTGTTAAAATATGCTGTTCTTTTATTGTGGATTGACTAATTGCTCATTATTCTATAGTTTTTATTCTATTTGTATTGAGACTCTACTACTTGTAATAAATAAATTCATACTTGTTAAAAATCCCTAGTAGAATGTCAATTTTGTCTTACAATAATGCGAGACAAAGTAGAATTTGCCATAACAGCTATTTTCCCAGTAGAACCTTTTCATACCTTTTCTTTCAGCATTTCTGAATGTCTTTTATAAGAGAATTTAGCTGAATTTTAATCTGCCTATAGCTTTCTTGGGGGAGTTTTCTTTGTGTATTTCCCCTCTTGTTGCTAAATGTCGGGAGCAGGAGGTTTGCATCAGATGGCTGACTTTCTGCCCATCTTGGCTAGAAGGCCTCTACTGGGCTTTAGATTGGAGTGGGAAGTAAAGATCAGAGTAATGGTAATCCATTTTACTGATCCCTGTATACTTTGGGCACTGTACAGTCTTGTGGTATGGTTCAACAGAGGTTACCCTACCCCTTCATGGCCCTGGGTTAGTAGAGGGCTCTATAGGTAGAGCCAGGACTTTCCTGAAGATTCAAGGGTATTAATTTGTAAAGGGTGGCTGGCAGAATGTAGTCAGTAAATTTTTTTCTCTAATAAAGATGAGGAAAACCAGTGACTAGAGTGAAGGAAAAATCCTAGCTGAAAATGTCACAAAAAGTAATTTTTTTTTCCAAAAATCAAGAATAATACAAACTGGAAACAAGAACACAGAACTAGTTCTTTTGAAGAAAGCAAATGTACCAACAAAGACAACAGATTTATTATAAACAGGAGTAACTTACCTCAGAAGACAATTTGAGATCATCTTAGGGATCTATGCCTTTTGTGCTTTTCTCAGGAAGTATAGTAAATAAATGTTAGCAGTCTCTAAAAGTCTGCTTAATGCTTAATGGTTTGGCATCCTGGGAGTTTATCCTGATGCCTGCTTGAGGGAAGCTGCCCAAGCTTGGTAATCGTTTCTTCTCAACCTGGTTTTCAGTGGTTACACTTTTAATATTTAAGAACATCTTCCTTCTAATTATACCCTTCTGGCATGATTGATGCAAGAGTTGCGGAAGTAAACCGAGTCCACGGGATAACTCAATCTCAGTGGGTGCTTAACTGAAACTATCTTGTGAAAAACACAGTGTTCTCTTCTAATATACGACGGGGTATGTGAAATGGGACAACTCTTAACGAGCTGAAAAGCTTATGTATTAAATATGAGTCTCATTTTTAATATGGAAATGGATCTGGGAGGGTTTTAGGTTTCTTATCTTAGTATCTTGTTTATATACTCGTATGAGAGTATTTCTAGGTCAAATTAGTACATGCAGGGTAAGATAGGCACTCTGTTTGTGCTAGTTTTAAAGCCCAATATGAATGTTGGTAAACAAAACAGCAGAAAAGGCATAGCTCTGTAATGATTCTCAGTTGTCCACCACAGTTGGTGTATTTTTCCTCAGTCTAATAACTTTTTCATCAAAATCTTCAGGGAAATGAAATAGTTTACCCACACCAATGCCTTCCGAGACATGTGCTTTTGTACATGTAAACCAGTGAGTCTCAACCTGAGTTAAATTTACCAACATAACACACTAAGTAAAATTAAGAAAATGTAGTTAAGTCTTGATAATTCTAACTTAATTATTTCCTTATTTGAGCATTCACATTATATTCTTCTTACTTTTGGTGGTTTAAAATATCATTTTGAAAAACGATAAAATGGGGATAGTAGTTGGGAAATTTTTAATGTGCTACCCTAGAAAAATAAATCAATAATTTGTGTAGCTCCCTTGATGATTTTTTTCTAGTTTTTACAGTATTGTAAAATTTAACATCCTGAGAATCATTGTCTCACATCATTCTATGGGATTGAAACAAGTTCTTTCAGAGAAGAAGCAGATTAAGTGGCATGTTTAAGACTGGAAAGATAGCTTTCCTAACATTTTTATGGAATGGATAGAGGTATCTAATTGAATAAAATATACTTGATTTGAATACACTGAGAGTGTTTTTTAGCCATTCCGTGATCTACCTGTTAGTTGTGCTCAAAACCTGATAGAAGTGGGAAGATGGGCCTGAGAGAAATTTAGGCCAAGGCAAGGCACCTAAGTCTGAAGCAAAAGTCAGTACTATGCAATTTCCAAGGCAGTGTAATGGAAAGCCTGTGAAATGGCTGTGTCTTTGAGCATTTATTGAGCTTATTTATACCATCTGGAGGCACAAAGACTGAAGGCGGAAGAAGTGCTCTATTGCATGAGATTATTTTCTTGACTCTAAGGTCTCTATGATCTCTCTGGTAGCTGATAGTTTTTTGTCATTGTGATTTGAGAAAGTAAGGACTGTGGTAAAATGCTTCCGAGAAGACTGCTCTCTAGAACAACAGATCTAACTGGCATTGTTACTTGTGCTATTGCCTCTTTAACAGCATCTTTCCTACACCTGCACAGCTGTTGGGCAAGAGCTGCAACTTATGTTTTAATTCTGCTATCCCAGGAGAAAAGCTTTTCTCTATACATTTAACTCTTTATTATTGTGCTAAGTACAAGATAAGCAGAAGAGATTTGGGGGGAGAGGGGAGGAAAGTCCTAAGACCCTGCAATTTTCTCCCTACAGGTGATAATAAAAACATTGAACAATTGTCAGTTGAAAGATCTTTAGTGAATCATATACATAAATTTAAGGAATAGGCTCTATAACATTAGGGTGGCCTTAAAATGTGTTTTTACACATTAAATTGTCTGAGCCTACAATGCTTTAGTCTCTTAACATTTATGGAACACATTTGCTAGGTACTGTACTAAATTCTAGGGATATAGTAGTAAATTAAATATGGTCTCTGGCCCCAAAGAAGACTCATTACTGAAGCCCCAAATCTTTGAGAAATAGCCACTGTTTAAACTCAGAACCTAGATATGGTTAAATCCAGACAGTTGATATCTCACTGAAAAGAGACATAAAGGACCATTCAATATAGTCTTATTTACTTTCTGCCTACTTGTATGATAACTAGTTATTTATAACAGTTTGACAAAGCCAGTTTGATTCTTATGTTTCATCTTAAAGCTACCCAAACTTGAATTCCCTGAGCAAGATTTCTTGCAGAGACACGCTGAGAAGAACCTCATCATTATAAACTTCCTCATGCTCACATCCACATTCGTTTCCTGGTTGGCACCCCATGCTTAGCCAGGAGGAGTCGTGGTACCAGGACAAAAGGCTCAGCATCCCAGGCACCCTATTGTTAAACCCATGGGCCAACCTGCATGACAGGGAGAGTTTGGGTGTGGGTTCACGCAACAGAAGGAGCAGGCCAGGGGAACACAGGTAGGCCACAGCAGCTGTAGCAAGTTTCCTGGATGCCTGTGGCCCAGCCCCAAAACTTTTTACCCAGTTTACTTTTAAAAACTTCCGTATTTGGCTCTTAAGACCAAATAAAATGTTCCAAATTTACATTTCTTCATTAATGCTAGGTAATAAGGAAGAGGCCAGTATGGTCAGTGATCCCCAGGACTACATTTGATTTGGACAAATAGATGGTAAAGCCTATAGAATATCCTACTAATGCTTAGTCAGCTTCCTGAGTTGGAAGCACACTTAAAATGACGAATGTAGTAGATGATTAGCAGGGCCTGCCTCATAGACTGTTCCAACTTTTATTTTAAAATGTCCTGTTTTTGTGAAAAAGAGTGAGGGGCCCATTTGTGAATGTAAATGATAGCTTGCTTCTGTTTCACAAAATATTGAGAGATGGTGTTAGGAATTGTTATCAAATATCTGTCCATATACATATGCACATACAAGTCTACTCTGTATATTTGTGAGCAAGTCAGAGGCATCACATCTTATGAACTTGGATATTCACTGATTCCAAGTTCAGAGAGACTGATGAAAATAAAAATCATCTCTAAGTGAAAGACTTTTCATAAATTGATGGTTTTGGACTTCAGAGACAAGAACTGACCTTCTGATCTTTTGGGTATTAGCATGGACAGGGAAATCAGACTCTGCTTTTATCTGTCATGATACCCCCTTCATTTATAGCCTGGTCCAGAGCATTGGGAGCCAGTGCCTTCTCATATGTGCAAAGGATGTTCTCCTTGCAGGTGAAAACCAAGACTTCAGCTTCATTTTGAGAACAGCATGTACTAGGCCACTTGTTTTAATGTTTCAGATTTTATATTTTATAGTAATCCATAACCTGCTGGGGCTTTGTTTTTAGACCAAGAAAAAACTTAATGAATGGTCTGAAAGCTTCAAGTCTGATCACTTAATTATCAGAACCCATGTTCCTATTAGAAAACTCGACAAAATGTTTTGGTTATGGGGATGACTTAATAGGCAGTCATGTGAAATGTTTTAATGGAAGTGGTATGGTTATGGCACTTTTGCAAGGCAACTGGACTGGATAGAAAGCAAAGCTCCTCCATCAACAGAAACTTAGGCAAAGACTTTCTTTCCGCAGCTTCCTTGCATACTGCAATAAAGGAAGTATGAAATCTTGAGCAAGTAAATTAACTTTACAAAGCACTCAGAAGCTGAATTTAAAGTGCTAATAGAGACCTCTGGAATACTATGTTGAGTGCTTTCAGTGAAAATTCTACTTAACTTCTCAGTTGTAACCAACAGATACAGTGTTATAACTGGCAGGGACTCAGATTGTTAAGAGGAGGACAGCTAACAGAGTGCAACATGATGAATCCAGGACAAACATGACTCCCGTGTCTTAATTCCAGATTGGGACTATCTGTTGAGATGTAAAGTTCACTCTCCAGATCCATTCTCTTAGAAATAATTCCAAAGATTTGTCCAGAGACATCAGAAGACATCCCACAAACCCACGATTTGTTTTTGTAAATACTTTACTTATGAATATAATGACCACGTAAATTATTATTCAGATTTTATTTGGGGAAAATGTAAAAACAGAGTGCTGAGACTCAGTTGAGCACCATGAGAATCACGGTCACTATACTTGTAATAAACTTGCCCAGTGACAGAAAGTAACTGATGGTTCCTCCACCAACTCAGTGTGAACAGAAAAAGTTGCTTATTGATAGTGTTTCCATTCCCCATTCCTTTTGTGCCTGTTCCTGTCCAGCCAGCAGCAAGCTATGGTGGGCAAACCTTTTGGAAAGACAGACATAAATAAACTCAGGTTTTTCATTCATCTGTTAATTTTGGAGTTATTAAACTTTTTTGAAGAAACTTACCCCCAAGAATGTCTAGGACAGTGGCTTTCAACCTACATTTTATTGTAACACATCAGAATGTATTCAGGTGTGTCATAAATAATAAGTAAGGTACCAAAATTTGTAACATGTTACTTTTGCATAAATTCAGGTGAATTCAGGATTATAACTAATGGTATAATTCTCAGTTACTTATATTCCAAAATGTTTTCTGGAGAAACAGAATGAAGTAGAGCTTGAGAGCCACCCTGTTTTGTTTTTTTAAATCTGGTTGAGTTGAACAGTCTCTCCTGTGCCATTGTGTCTCTTACCTGTGTGTAGCTAGGAGAAAAAGCGGAGAATGTGTCTTCCACTTATCTACTTCTGCATAACAAACCAATCTACTGAGATAATGGCTTAAAAGCAAAACACTTTTTTCTTTTGCTCAGGAGTCTGCAACTTGGGCAGGGCTCAGTGGGAATAGCTTTCTTTTGCTTGAGTCAGAGTCAGCTGACTTGGTACTAAAGTTGGAGGCTGGAATTACTGCAGTCTTGCTCACTCTCATGTACAGAGAAGAAATGTGAATTGTTGCGATTGGAGGACTGTGGCCGCATTGTATTTTGCAAAAGTGGTCATAGTTTTATTTCTGGAACTACATGCTTTTCCAGAACCTTGGCACTTGCTCATCGGGAAATGGGGTTTATATTCTTTCCCCTTGAGACTGGGAAGGATGGGGAATGCTCTAACTATTTGAGTACAGCAGAAGTCTTACCAGCCTTGACTTGAGAAGCTGGCCTTTCCACCTGGCTCTCAGTATGCTCACCCTTAGAAGCCCAGGCCACATAAAGAACACATGGATAAGTGTTTGGTTGACAATCCCAGCTAAATCCTCAACCAACAACTAGGATCAATCATCAGTGAGTAAATGAGTCTTCACCCACTCCAGGCTCCAGGTTTCAAGCTATGCCAGCTGCTGCCATACATAGCAGAGACAAGCTCTCCTCAGAGTCTTGTCCAAGTTGCAGATTTGTGGGTAAAATAAACACATAAGTGCAATACATAACTGAAACAATCTGCTTAAAGATTAAAAAGAGTATGTGTAAAATTTTCTGAAGATCCCAGAGATTATTCTGGAACAAAATGGCTTTATTAATCATCCCTGCTGATATAATTTTCCTGTATAATTAGAAATGGGCATGAGTCTCTCATCAAATTTCACTACTTTGCATGAAAGCAGTTCTCTTCTCTAGAAGGTATCCTGGCTATAGAATGCAGACTCAACACAGCTAAATTGATAATTTGCAGATTTCTGTTATCTTTGGAAATGTGTACCCCCAAATTCTTTAATTCTATCATCTTATTAATGAGCTGCTAAATGAGATAATATTAACTCTAATTTTTAAGCTGTGTGGTAATGATAGAAGAGCATTCTTACTACATTAGTGTTGATGGATACCAAGATTTTAGAGCTTTGGTGTTAGCATGAGTCCAACTGAATGAACATATGTGGGGGACAAAGGGGTATTAGATAACATTGTGTAATGGAACATGAAAAAGAGCAAGTTTCTTTTAATAGGATTTTGCTGTCTTCTCCATATTCTGTGTTAAACAGAAACACATGGACATATGGTTTATCTTATGAAATGTCACTATGTTGATAAGAATTCTGATAAGGTGGAATTTTCACCTTTCAGACATAATAAATGATAAAGAATGCTGTAAAATTGCCACACATTTATCATGGGAGAAAACTTCCTATAGCCATCATGTTATTCTATTCTCTAAGTAGGTCTTTAAGGATCTATATTAAAAACCACCTGGAACAGTCGTTCTCAAACTTGATATTCATTGGAATCATCTAGAGGGTTTGTTAAATAGCTGATTGCAGTGCCCCAACCCTAGAGTTTTTGATTCACTAGTAGAGGGGAGCCCAAGAGTTTGCATTTCTAACAGTGCTGCTATTCTAAGGACCACACTTTGAAAACTACTGATCTAGAGAAACAAGATAAAGTCTCATTGTGTGTAGAGCTTTTTCTAACCACCATTCTCTGAAATATACTCTAAATTTAAGACAGCTTTCGAGTCACCACATGACAATGTTGTTTTCATTCATCCATGGGTTAGATAAGCCATTTCTCATAGCCACATTTCATCACATATTAGAGTAAAATTAGAGAATTGGGTCTTTCAGTCTGAGTGTCATCAAGTTCCAAATGAGTTCTAAAATTGAGGATATATCAGGAGGAAGTTATTGCAGGCTTTTCTTACCAATGTACAACCAGAGAATTAGGTTAGTTTTGCCAGTTTAATTATAAAATAGCCAGAATTCTGTCTCAAAAATTTCAACAATAAATGGTGCGGTAGACAAAATTAGATTATTCCTGGGAGCTCAAATACCAAACAATTCTGGCCTAGATACCTTGGAAATCTGAGTTTCAAGAAAGTGTTAGTGTCCTCAAGAAAAGTATGAAAGGGTCTCTCTCCTTAACTCCTGAGAGGGAAACTGATCTGCTACCCTGGAGATTTTATTTTAGTCTTCTAAATATTTTCAACTAACTGAACCTAATTGGATTATTCAAAGAAATAGCCCAGTTAGCAATGCTGTAGGTCAGCACTGGAATCATTGAGGCCTTTCTGTTCATGGATTTTTCCATTGATTTTTCCTCATTTATGTCCTTATGTTATTTGTTTTTAATTTAACTATTTCTAAATGAACATTTTTAGTTATCATTTTCCATGGTGGACTCTCTTGCTTTGCCTAACTGAAATGCATGTTTATGATTATATACTTTCTACTGGTACTTCACTAAATTCCTCATTTATTAAAAAAATTAGTTCTTTTTTATTATAAAAAGAAATACATACTCATTGTAGGAAAAAAATATTAAAGGAATTAATATCCCAAATTCTATCATTGCACTATGTATTGCAGTTAATATTGTGGTAATTTTCTTCAGAGTCATTTTCTATATATATTTCACATAAATGTACTTATTATTTTCAAAAATATAAATTAAGTCATTATAGAATTTTAAAGAAACCAAATGTTCTTTAAATTAAAACATGTAAATAGAAAAAAGTGAACAAAATTATAATTCAACCATACTCCCTTCCCCCAGGTATTATCTTTATTTGCATTTTAGTTTGCTCTCTTCAAGTATTTTTATATACATGTAAATGCATTTTTCTTCAAAGGAATTTCCTGCATAAATTCCTTTGCTATCTTTTTCACTTAATTTCACTATAGTGAATATTTGTGCATGTATTTATTTCTTCTTGAATAAATTCCTTTAAAAAGGTTTTATGTATTAAATGATTTCATCTTTTTAAGGCTTCTGCAAATTATTATCCAGAAAGTTGTACCAGTTTATTCTCTCATCAGCAATGTGAGACCATTTTGTTCCCTCACTTTTAAATATACTATCTTTTAAAAATCTTTAGCATTTTGATATGCTGAAATGGTGCATTGTTATGTTTTATAATTAATTCCTTCTTTAATAAACATAATTTTCATAAGTTGATTGACCTATATATATTTTTTATTTTCTGAATTTTATGGACACAGTCAATGTCTATTTTTTCTGTGATTATGTTCACCTTTATATTTACTTGTAGGAAGCTCATTAAAGATATCTTGAAATTTTTTAGAACTAGTGTTTTATTTATATTTTCAATTATTCAGAGTATTTTTTACATAGAAGTTTGTTTTTGTGACATCAAATACAAAAGTATTTTTTTTAATTAATGGTCTCTGAAAAGAGCCAGAATATATTTATTACTGTTTTTCACCTGTGAATAACACCCATTTACTTTTCGTTATTGATTGTCTTAATTGAAACCATTCTCTTCCTTTTATTCATCCATTTTTGTAATCCCCTGGATCAAGATACACACATTACCAGCTTCTCCCGGAAACACCTCTTGTGCTTCCACTCAGGCATGTCCTCACTCCCAAAAGTAGTCAGACTGAATTTCTATCACAGTAAGATATTTTTCTTGATTAAAAAAATGTTTAATTGAGGTGTAATTGACATATAACATTATATTAGTTTCAAATGTGCAAAATTATGATTTGATATTTGTATACATTTCAAAATGATCACAATTAGTCTAGTTAACATCTGTCAGCATACATAGTTAAAAAAATCTTTTTTCTTGTGATTAGGACTTTTAAGATATACTGCCTTAACAACCTTCAAACATGCAATATGGTATTATTAACTACAGTCACCATGCTGTACATTATATCCTCATGACATTTGTTTTACAACTGGGAGTTTAACTGATTGATTTTTGAATATTAACTAACTTTGCATTGCTAGAATCAACCCTTGTTGGTCATTATGTATTATCCTTTTTATATGTGGTTAGATTCAATCAGCTAAAATTTTGTTAAGAACTTTTGCCTGTATCCTCATTAGGAATATTGATTTGTAGTTTTCTTTTCTTGTGATGTCTATCTTGTTTTGATATAAAGATAATTCTGGCTTCATAGAATTAGTTTGGAATTGTTTCCTTCTCTTCAGTTTTCAGGAAGAGCTGGGGAAGAACTGATATTATTTATTCCATAAGTGTTTTGTAGAATTCACTAGTGAAGCCACATGACCCAGAAATTTTCTTTGTGAGAAGGTTCCTAATTACTAAGTTTCTTAAGCTGATGCTTAAGCTGAGACTGATATTCTCAATTTCTTTTTGAGTGTGCTTTGATATTTAGTGTCTTTCAGGGAATTTGATCATTTTATTTAGTTGTCAAATTTGTTGGTATGAAGTTTTTTTTATGATTGTTCTTTATTATTATTTTAATTTCTGTAGAATCTGTAATGATGTCACCTTTCCCATTCCTGATATTGGCAGTTTGTATCTTTTCTCTAATTTTTGCTTGATTAGTAGAATAGAGGTTTAGCTATTTAATTGACTTTCTTAAATAATCAGTTTTTGTGTGCACTGATATTCTCTATTATATTTCTCTTCTATTTCATTGATTTCTGTCCTGATCTAAATTGTTACCTTTCCTCTGCTTACTTTGTGCATAATAAACTTTTTCAGTTCAAGATACATTCTAGGTTCCCTTTTCATTTCTTATTCGACCCGTGGGTTATTTAGAAATATGTTATTTTAGACAGTTTTCTGTTACTGATCTCTGATTCATTTCCTTTGTGGTCAAAGTACATTACACCTTGAATCCTTTAAAATTTATTTAGAGTTGTTTTGTGGCACAAAATAATGTGTATATTATTAAATATCTTGTGTACACTTGAAAAGACTGTACTTGTGCATATTGAATGGAGTGTTCTATATGTGGTCATTAGGTTGATGATATTAAGTCTTCTGTATCCTTACTGATTTTCTGTCTCCTTGTTTTGTCATTTACTGTGAAGGAGGGTATCGAAATATCTAACTTAATTTATGGATTTGTCTGTTTATCTTGGCACTCAATCAGGTTTCGCTTTGTGTATTTTGAAACTATGTTCTCAAGGAAGGAAAAGTACCAGATAGGATATATATGTGGGGGAGCATAAAAGTCAGTTAAAAAAAGATGGACAACAAAATAACAATGCATCGTGAGGTTTAAAACAAATGTAGAAGTTAAATATATGACAACAATAGTAAAAGGCAGAGGGGATGGTGAAAACGATGTTTGTGATAATCATAAAATATTCAAGGTAAACTCTAATAGGTTGTATGTGCATGTTTTAACCTCCAGTGTAACCATTAAAAATAACACAAAAAGATATAGCTTAAAGCCAATCAAAGAAATACAATGAATAATAACAATACTTGCTTAATTTGAAGAAGTAAGAAAGAGATTAAAAGATCAAAGAGCAGATTAGATAATTTGAAAACAATAGCAAAATTGTAGAGCTAATCCTGACTTTATCAATAATTACATTTGCTGTAAGTGGTCTAAACATTCCAGTTAAAAGAGATTACTACAGTGGATTAAAATGCATTTGTGCTCACATATGCATGACCCAAATATATACTATTAACAGGCAACACGTCACATATAAAGACATAGGGAGTTTGAAAGCAAAAGAATGGGGAATGATATGTCATGCAGACACTACAACCTGAGAGATTTTTTGACTACTTCCTTTTTACGAGTGGGATTTTTCTTGTAGGGCTTCAGGAAGGAGAGAAAAAAACAGAAATTAGAGGAGGAAAGAACAGAAGTGGAGATGGGAGAAAAAGCTAGACAATATTAGGTAGAGAGGGGCGGGAGAGGGCAAGAAATGGAGAAGCAAAGACGAGGAAGAGGGAAATTCAGAGGAGAAAATAGTGGGGACAAGAGAAGAGGAGGAGTAGGAGGTGGAAAAGAAGAGTGAAGGACGTAATAAGATGCAGATGCTTACTGCTATAAATTTCACAAGTCATTTCTTGTTGGGCCTTAAGTTTCTGAAAGCCCCAGCTCCCAATTCCTGACGATCCTTTCTAGTACAAACCACTCCCTAACCTGTACCTTTCTGGTTTTCTGTATATTACATTTTCAAGTGCCCAACTTTTTCTTTCTTAAATCAGCAAAAGGGCCTCTGCTTGGTCAAGAAATGTAGCAAAAATGCTTTCAATTTGCAAGTGCCTCTAATTACTTCAGTTACCTGGATTCTCCTTAGCTACTCCTTGGGAATGCTAAGTCCTCCATTCCAGACCACATGGCCATCGCTCTCTCTGCCAAAGGAGTGATTTAATAGGTGACTTCCCCACTACAAGTATTTTGAAACAAACGTTGAGAAGGTTTTATATTAGAAATGACTATGAGACTTCAGTCACTGGCAGCACAAAATGGCGAAAATATGTGTAACAAGACTGGGGGCAGCCCATCCAAAAATAAGGGTTTCTCAATTTAAAGCCTTAGGTGAGACTTAAAAAAAATATATATGTATATATATATTTCTATGAAAGGAGAGAAATTGTTTTAGACTGTTGTCCCTGGATTGGCTTCAAAATAAAAAAGCATTTTGTAGGGTTTTAAAACTCTCCTAATAATGGAATTAGCTGCATTAATTTTGCCTAGAGAATGTTTGGCAATAGTTAGTGGTTGAAAGAAATTAGCATTTACTTATGATAACTGAACTGTGCTGCAGCTCACTGTTTTTTCCCCCCACAAATGTGTAAATATTGCCCAATAGTTTTGGAGTTAGGAATAGCAAATACACAGTGCACGTTCCTGTAGTCCCCCATCCTGCATGGCTGACATTACTAACTAAGCAGGTACTCTTTTCCCTAGTTTCCTTCAAGCCCTTCTCCGTTCATCACCTGGGCCACCCATCATGTAGGCTTGGTATGTGATTTCTTAGCTTTTGTGTGTAAGTATGCCACCATCTCCTTCAGCAGTCTGGCAATGCCTGGGGATTCTCTCTCAGAATAATGTTAACTTATTTTTTTCAGAAAAAGTTAAATGCATAAAGTAAAATGTGTAGATTCTTGTGTCATGCAATTACCAAAATATTTTAAAATCTGTAATACAGTAATAAAATTGCCTTTTTATAAATAAACTTTAAACAATGTCTATCAGTGAGTTTTACAGAAATTACCTGATTTGAACACAGCATGAATAATTCCTCTTCATGTAGAGTTACAACATGAAATAAAAATATCTGTAATTTATACTGTTGACTAAATCACAGATACCAATACTAATTTTTTTTCCCCAGGTTAAGAATCCTAGGAGGGTAATGTGACTGAGGGGTCGTGAAATTTGGGATCTACTGATTTTTAAGCAAGAGGCAGGCCTTTCCTGTTGGAAGTTGTGGTCTTCTTAATAACAGCCAAAATCTCAATTATGGACCACACTTTGGGATTTGTGGCATACAGAATATGATAATAAATATGACACATATCC
Organism: Camelus dromedarius; assembly: GCF_036321535.1. Taxonomy (NCBI): domain Eukaryota; kingdom Metazoa; phylum Chordata; class Mammalia; order Artiodactyla; family Camelidae; genus Camelus; species Camelus dromedarius. The sequence continues at coordinate 45,126,381 of NC_087438.1, forward strand.
TAAATGTTTGCTAGATAGTTTTATATTAAAAAAAAAAATACTTCACCTTCCTGGTCCTGGAATATGGTTTCTGTTGAATTTCTATATAGACCAGCAGGGAGTTGGAAGCAACAGGCTCTGTACCATGTTGTCCTTTCCGTCTCCTGAGCATAAACAGTAAATTCTCAGGAGGATGTCTGTGTGGCCTTTGGGTTGGTATCTGATTTGATCCTTTTTAAGAAAAACCAAGGAGGTGGAGGCCCCAGACCAAAATGCAGAGCCTCAGTCAGATCTGCTCTGACATCAGCTTCTCTTTCATTCTCTAGTAAATTGTTAGGAAGGCAACACCTTCTGATTGTGAAATTGGCCTCTACCATACATCATTTAGTTGTGAAAATTAACCGTTGGGGATGGTTGGAGCTGTGAAGTATATTGAGAACATCTGAGTATTAAGAAAGCTGTACAAAGCAGGGATAATATTCCTTTAAGGGGAAAAAAAAACTTTCAGAAGGAAGAAATTCCGAAGAGGATATAATTCAGTAACCAAACAAGCCTTGTCAAGTTTTCAAAAGTACAATTTAGAAAATGAAGGGTTAGAAATTCAGTGGGGCATGTTCATCAGCAAAATGCCATAATGTTTGAAACAGTGTCCGTTGTTAGAGCCAGGCAGGGGCCTATCATTACTGGTCTAGAAGGGCATACTTGCTTAGCTATATTAATTCTCTCAAATCAAAAGTAATTTGCTTTCCATTTCTTCTTTTCTTTTCTCACTGAAATTGAAAAGATAGTAAATAGAAGATGAGTGTGTTAGATTAATTTTCTTTATCTGGGATAAAAGTATTAGATGTTACATAGTTATAGTTACAATGGAAAGCGTATGTGATACTTTTTTTTTTTGTGATTATTGATATACCTCATAACCTTCCAAGGGAAAGATGGCTCTTGAAATGCAAAATGTGCACTGTTAGTAAACTGTTTGGGAAATTCTGCTGGAAGTATTTTTTGAGTTGAGTGGAGTGATACTTACATAGTTGGTTCATATACAGGGAAGCCTTGCCAAGTAAACCACAGTTTACCACACCACAGAAGTTTTCATGAGCCTGTTCACTCTGCCAGTGTAGTTCATCCCCAAGGAGTCCCATGTGCAGACGCAGCAGCTCCCTCAGCTCACAGATCCCAGGCTCCCCACAGGCACATAGGATTCTGGAGGCTGTGGGCATGATTGTCTACCAGGCAGCACCAGCCACTGGCACTGTACATACAGACACAGACAGCTCTCTCTGGTCCACATGCCTGGAAAGGCAGGAGGAGGACAGGCCATCACTAGGACGTGGGTTCTCCAACCACAGCAGCAGCCCTCTCCACCTAAACCACTCTCCCTCAAGCCAGTGCCCGGACCCTATGTCCTGACGCTCACTGCCAATCTCCCAGGGGAGTAGTCTCTTTACTGTCTCATTTTCTATTGCGCATCTATTTCCCCATAATAGAAAAAGAACAAACAGAGTTTTTGCTAGTCCTGGCTCATCTTTGCCTCAAGGAATGCCCAGCACATAGATCTGGAAGTCCTACCCTAGAAGCTCTTCCCAGCTGGTGGTGTTCTGGTCCTATGGTTCGAGGTGGCATGCCAGCTCTGAATTATTCACACTTGGGTTGGGCACCTTGGCCTTGGACCTGACTAGCTGACAAGGTAACCTAGGAGTGGAATTTGGTGTCATTATCCACAGCTCCTGCATGTGACATGTGAATGGACAGGACATGCTGAGCATTTGTGAACAGAGTCTTTAATGAGTCATCCTGTCTTGTGCTGACTGGGCCTTGCCTTGCTAAGCACCTCTTAGAGCTATTGTTGATGAGCCCTGTTGCTTTCAGTTGAACCACATGATGTGCTTAAAGATCACTTATCCAAGCAACATGGCTTTTCTTCACTGAGGCAACTGAACCTCTTACATTTATTTCAGTAACTCTTCTACTGGTGAAAAACAAGCCCTTCCACAGGGCCATGTCCTTAGAGCAGAGAGCCTCACTGCTCTGCAGGCACTGCTGAGGCAGTGGAGGGGATGAGGAGGATCCAGGCGGCATTGTTTCTGGCCTTGGCACAGGCCCTCGGGGTAATGTTATAATCCCAGCAGGCCAGCCTGGGGAGGAGGCCGCCACATACCTCACTCAGGAGTCAACTTCTGACCCCCGAAATGATTTTGTTTAAAATGCTAGTTACTCTGCCATAAATTATTCTTTAGTTAAGGGGTTTGGCTCCTGTATGAGTTACTGTGGTTTGAAAAGAGAAAGAAAAAAAAAAAAAAAGAAAAGAAAAACCAAAAAACCCAGAACATCTTGGTTTAGCCAAGACCCAAAGTCTAACCAAGGAGAAGTGAAAAGAGACTAGAAATGGCAAAGTTGAGGGCAGGGAGAAGAGGTACAGCTCATTACGTGATAATAAAATTTTTCAGAATTATTTTTTTCTCTGTCTGAGCTTCTCTGGGAGTGGGTTAAGAAGAATGTCCACTCTGACAGTAGTACGTGCTGGGGATTCTTAGCCCTGAAGCTGCTTCTCTTACATACCCACCCTGCCTGCCGACAGTCCAGAAACAAGCCAGGGTGCAGAGCTGCCCAGGCAGAGGTTTCCCGAGGCCCACAGGGGTCAAATCTGTGAGCAGCACAGGGGAAAGCGGGTGGATCCAGTGGTGTGCCAGAGAGTGTTTAACTTGCACAACCCCTTGGTTTTGCAGTGAAAATTAACTACTTTTGTTTGGGATTTAGCTTCATTTTCTTGTGCCTGTCGCTGGCTGTTTAGTAGGAAAACCAAAATTAACTGAGTGCCCAAAGCGGTTTAAAGTTTTTCTGTTGTCTCAATCATTTACTAATTCTTTTTGGGTAGAACAAAGACTCTTTTAAACAAAAATGCTCAGTCTTTAGAAAATCTCTTCCTCCCCAGGTTTCTCTCCTTTCAGTGGCATCTGGTGTGTGGGTCATTGGGAGGAAATGGCCCTGGCCTCTGGCTTGCCCACCTGCAGTGACTTGTAACAGCCCGCTCCTTGGCACTGTCTCGTGCCCCCAGGGTACTCTCACTTTAATGGCTTCATATCTGCAGCTGGAAAGTACGTGGCTTCTTCTGGTTTAGGAAATCCCAGTGGAGCCTGGGCCACCTTCTCCTTGCTGATTTGCCCTGCCCATAGCTCTCTCGGGCCATGGGGCATCACCCTCCTGCCTCACCTTCCCCTGACTTTGCAAGGTCACCCAGCCTTGCCCCAGAAGTTCTGGGGGTTGAGATCAAGAAGGAACAAAACTCAGGGCTTCTCAGTTATCTTACCATGTCACCCTGTCCTTGGGGTCCAGCTCAGGATGGTGTCTGGCAGCAGGAGGGGAACACCTTGACTTCTGTGTTACCTCACAGGCCTCCACCCTTAGGAACAAAGCCCAGGAGGGGCAGTCAGGAAACGCACATTCCTCTGCTACTTTCCCCCACCTAAGTTTCCCTTTGTTTTCTTTAGGAAGAAGATGAAGGAATGGGATTTTCCTTTACCCTTTTTTTGCTCTTGACTCTAGTTAAGCCTTAAACAAGTGTACTTGGGATATCATCTCTGTTCTACAGAAGGCGAGTAACTGGACCTTCCAAGATTGCTCCCTATTTGCTAAAGGAGGAGACAAAGGAATTTAGCAAAAATTCTCTTTCCACAAGAATTTTTAAAGCCTCAAATATCTCTAAGAAGTGAAATTTCAGTCTTCTCCTGCTACGGGTGATATTTCTCATAGCTTGACCTCCAGGATGAAAAACTCCATTGAAATATGCATTAAAGGAGAAATTTAAAATCATCAGTTTTATATTTGCTGATGTATTTTCAGAATTTAAACCTCATGTTGTCAGAATTGCCACACTGTACACCTCCAAGGGGAGGAGATTTGTGCTCCCTGGAACATCTGGTGTAGAGCTGTTGAAAGGAGAGGATTCCAGGAGGTAGAAAGTCTTTCTAGAATGAGTTGTTAATCAAATTTTTAGCCATGGTCTTCTAATATTGTTTGCTCGTGCAATGGGGGAATAATCAGGAAAAGCAGAGCTTCATTTAAGTTAAGCAGCAAGAAGCTCTAGGTGAAATATATTTTGACTCTCCTGTTGTTTGACCTTCTTCCCCAAGAACGTTTCTACATGGCACCTGTAAGCACAAATGTTTGGTGTTTCATCTTTCAACTGTGCCTGCACTAAAAGGATAAGCTTCTGATGCTTCTGTGCTTCTGTCCTCTGCTTGGGTAAACAGTTCTTCTGTGCTCTAGGTTTCCGTTGGTAGTTTTATATGAAAGTTTAAAATAAATATAAAAGTGAATGGCATGCTTACTTGTGTACTTTGAAAGGGTGAATTATGTCAATAAAGATATTATTTAATTATTTAATTATAAAAAAAGAAAAAGATATAATCATCCATCCACACACAGTATTATTTTTTCTTATTAAAAAAAAAGACATTATCACATAAACTTCTATGAATCTTGATTTCTTTGCTGAAACATACACTGGCAAAATCCCTCTGGATTAACTGGTATATATCTAATGCATTCTTTTTAATGCTGCCAAATACATTTTATAAGTGTAATGACATTTATTCAAGCAGTCCTCTTTTAATAAATATTCACTCACTTTGTTTCTGTTTTTCTTACTAAAATAATTCTTCATTTGAATGCTTCATCAGTATATCCCCTTATATCTTAGTACTATTATTTTTATAGAATAAATTCACAAGAGTAGAATTGTATGGGTTACAATATACATATTTGCAGTTTGAAAAATATTGTAGATTACTTCCCAAAAAAGACTCTAGTAGAATTTTCCTCAAGTCCTTGCCAAAAGTAGGTATTATTACTCTTTATTTTTGACAATCTGATGGATATAAATTATCTCATTGTTGCTTCAGCAGGGTTGAATGCTTTTTTGGTATTCTGCTTTCAGTTGAATATTTATATCTATCACCCTACTATCTATTAAATTATTTACCTTTTTGTTGTTAATTTATAAGTTATTTGTATACTAAAGATATTACCCATTTGCTTGTCATATGTGTTGTAAATACTTTTCCCCAATGTAGTTCCTTTTTCAAACAAAATTTTTAATTTTAAGTATTTAAAGATAGTAATACACTTTTTTATGTATCTGGGTTCCCAGAATAGGCATATCAGTCTCCTTTGCCTCTAGAATTCTACACATAGTATTATTTTAAAGATCTTTATTGTTTTCATTTTTACATGTAAGTCTTTAATCCATCAGGAATTTATTTTTTCATTTGGTATGAATTAAGAGTCCAACTTCGTTTTCTTCCAGGTGGATAGCCAGTGGTTTTGGCTCCATTTATGAAATGAGCTACCTCTTCCCACTTACTCAAAAACCACCTTGGTTATATGTTAAACTCCAGTTTATAAATGGTTTATTTCTCTTCTTTCTTTTTTATTCTACTAACTTATTTGTCTATTCCAAGACTATAATCTTTTTTTAACAGTACCTTTCTAGAATGTTTTGTGTCTGATAAGGCAAGTCTTCCCTTCAGTAGTTTCAATGACCAGGGAGAAATGTAGGAAAGGAGACCTACCAGATTGTTTACTTTAGTTCATGAAAACCAAGAGGAGGAGGTAGTACAAGGTGAAGTTGAAAAGGGCAGAGAGAAGGCAAGGGGCGGGGGGAAGACTTCAGGGTAAAAGCTGTCCATGAAGACAATTATATGTAAGATGCAGTTCCACCCACCTCCTTTTCTTCTTCCCACTCCATAGAGGATGATGGTATGAATATTAGCAGTGAGATACATTATCACCATCATGATCATGTCCAAAAGAGCATCACTGTGTTACTACCAATGGCTATGGTTGGTAAGGCCTGTGAGAAAGTGGCTGAGATCCCTGGCCTACTAGCTATGAAGTGAGTTTGAGATCTGAATTCAGAGATGAATGTAGTTGGTATAAAATGGCCCTCTGAAAGGAGAATCTTCTTTTCTCCAACATGATCAACCTTACCAAATTATTAACAGTAGAACTGGACATCATTCTGGGAGATTGAATATCCTTAATGGACCCAACCCGTTCTTGCACATTCATGTTGCACTCTTCACTAAAATAGCTAAGTACACAGAGAGAAAAGCATTTCTGGGAAGAGCCTGATTTTTTCCCTGAAGTGAAAGGATTCTTTCTGCCTCCGGAATCTTTATTTACACCAGCTTTCCCAAGAGTCTCTCCATCTGCTCCTTCTTTCTCATGGCCTCAGTTAATGTTCTATGTTAAGAGTACAGATTTACATAACTGGCTATTCCTGATAGAATGGATGTACTTTAAACCACTTTGGAAAGGACAGAGTAAAAACCACACACTGTAGATTTTTGAAAGCCTCATTATTTATTTTTTTTCTTTCATGTTCTCTCCTTTTTCTATTTCTGATGTTTCTGAGTCTTTATGATTTTTTTCTCTTATTCAGTTAACCTGATTATATTCTCTATGAAACCATTATATATCTACACTTTTTCCTATTGTCTGTGAGAATGTATAATTAGACTTCTTCATTTTGTGTATAGATTTTGTGTTAAAGGAATTGTGTAGAGAAATTAAGGGAAGTCATTTTAGTGAATGAATTAGCAATCATTTTGTATGTGAACCTTAATTTGGGAAGTTGGGGGAAATCTGTAGATACAAAATGATGTAGAAAAATCCAAATGCTCACATTCTCTTTTTCTTTTGCATCACCTACTAACATTTACATCCCTCCTACTAGGGTATTTTATGTATGATTTTCCTTGAACAAAAGTGGATATCATAGACTATATTTCTTTATATTGATTTTTTGAAGGTTTAAATCAGAATGATCAGATTTGCATGAACTGGAGCTCTAGACCGTTAATGCAAAAAATGTCAATGATATATGAGATGAAGGTTTCAAGTTACATTCCTTTAGATTTCAAGTAGAGTTGCCACCATCTGCTAGAACTACATCAAAAGATATATTTCAAGCCCTCTTGTTCAGCTTTTCTGAGTTTTTACATAAATGCCTCTTAGTTGGCTGCCACTGAGCAACAACCTAGGTCTTTTCCTAGGTCTTTTACCATAAGATGTGGGAGAAACAAGAAAGGCATAAACTAAACAATAGAAAGTTGTGGAAAATTGTCTTATTAGACACAAGCTTTGATTCCACATCTGCAGATTTGATACTGAGGAAGAAGACTCCCCTCCCCTTCCTCTCATTTTTATTTGAAAAATTTTTTTCTTTCAGAAGGGTTTTCTTTTTTTTTAATTGAAGTATAGTCAGTTTACAATTTTTAAACCAAAAATAATCAAAGAAAAAGAAAAAAATATTTCAGAAATGAAGACTAAACTTAAAGAGATATGAGGATAAATGAATAAAACCAGTAACATCTGAAGATAAATAGCAAAAAGAAAAAAAAATGCAGAGAGAGAAAAGAATTCAAGAAAAAGTGAAAGATGAAGATAGGCAAAGAAAGTCCAATGCATATATAATTAGGATTCTCTGAATAAGAAAATCAAAACAGTGGAAAAGAACAAATGCTAGAAACTTAACTCAAAAGTTGTTTTTGAAATTCAAAAAAGAGAAAACAATACATTGAAAGAGCTTATTACCAGTTGAAATTTGGCATAGAACTATGTCATTTAAAATATGCGTAAAGCATCAATTCATACTATGGTAAAATTACTGGACTTTAAAGCAGAGGAAAATGAAATTGGAAACTAAGAAAAAAGACCAATACATTTATCCAGAAAAGAAAATCTTAGGTCATCAAACTGCTTGCCGATACTACTTTATTCCAGAAGACAATGAAGAAGCATGTTAAAGATAACTCAAAAAAGATAATGTGAGCCATTTTTTTTCCCAGCCAAAATGACTTTCTAATATAGAAGTTGCACACAAACTGGTGAACATGCCGTAATTCAGGGAATATATTTTTTTTCCTGAGGAATCTACTAGAAAATGAGCTTCAGGCAACAATAAAGAATGAAAGAAAATTGACAGAAGGTCTGGTGATGAATACAAAGTATATATGGACATACAGAGATAATACCAAAGTGGTAGTTATATAAGAGGAAGTGTGGTATGTAATGGCTGTATAGTCTGAAAATTGTGATATACCATAACTAAAAATATAAGGAAAATAAGGAAAACAAATAAAAAGCTTATAATTACTTTGTGATTATTATTATTATGAGTAAATTAATATTTCAGACCAGGTGCTGGAGGAGGTGCAAGGAAAAGAGGCTGTTATTGTGTAATATTTCTCACAGTAGGGACCAAATAGAAAGTAACCAAAAAAGGGAAGGATACTAAGTATGTTATATAACATAAAACAATATGGCAGAGTTAAGTAAAAATCTTGATTATATCAAAATAAAAACGGATTAATAGAGTTATAAATTTTTTTCTGATTAACAAAGTAATATCCAACACTGTTATATATGACACACCCAAAAGAAAGATTCAGAATGGTTGAAAATAAAATAGTCAGAGCTCTATCAAGCACATACAAACAAAGCAATAGAGAAAATATTGATATCTGACAAGGTAGAATTTAAACCAAAAATGATAATAAAGAAGTAAATACATTTTATAAAGCTAAAGGCTAAAATTCACAATGAAAATGTAAAAGTTACTTATAGACTCACAGAAATATTTCATACTACATGAAATTGAATGGAAATTTGAAGTTTAATAATATTAGAAAAATTTAATACACTTATAAAATGCAAAACAGATGAATTAGACTAAAACTTAATGATGATATAGAACTAAGTCAGCAAATACTTTCTGGAAAGGGCCAAATAGTAAGTATTTTAGATTTTGTGGGCCATACTGTGCCTGTTGCAAATACTCAAATCTAATGTTGTAGTGCAAAAGTAGCCAGAGATAATACATAAATAAATAGCTGTGGCTCTTTTCCCAAGAAAACGTTATTTACAAAAGCAGAACGGGCCAGACTATAGTTTGCTAACTAACCCCTGATACAGAAACCTAAATAACATCATCAAGTATTTGTGTATGTATGTATCTTTCTATGTAATCAAATAGCTTATATATAGCTACCTGATCATAACTATGTCTATGTATTTTTCTAGTGTGTGAGGAACATTCACAAAAATTGACCTTAATTTAGGTTATAGAAAAATCCATATATTCCAAGTATTAGATATATTACAGGAACATTTTCTTACAATAATGCAGTAAAACTAGAAATTAATGACCTAAAAACCCCACAAAACATTCTAACACCTGGAAACTTACCCCATTAAATCCCACATCCATAACACTAAAATAATGGAAAATAAAGAATTAAAAAACTCAACTCAAAATGTTAAAAATTAAAACACAAAATAAGCCAAGAAAGGAATTAATTACAAGCATAAAATACTAAGTTAGTAAACAAATACTATAAAACCCAAGGCTGTATTTAAAAAATAAAAAAGCCACTAGTTAATCTAATCAAGAAAAGGAGGCGAAAACATATTATACACAATTAGAAGGGATAAAAAAACAAAAAACCATGAAAAGAGGGAAAGTTTTAAATAATTTGAAGACTCTTTAGAAGCACTTTGGAACTGTATGGAAATACTTTGAAAGCCTAAACTAAGTAGATAATTTGTTTTTAAATGAAAATTACCAAAATTGACTCCAGGACAGACAGTCTAAAAGACAAATTACCTTAAAAAGAATAGGAAAAGTAGCCAAAGACACTGTCATGAAAGAGCACCATCTTCCAGTAGTTTCATGGGAGAATTCAACTAAACATTAAATGAGGACATGGGTATAATGCTACTTAAAGTATTCCAGAGCATAAAAAAGAAGAAAAAATTCAGGTTTATTTTTATGAAGTAGGTTTTGCATCCCCAAAGCTAACACAAGATTGCACCAGAAAATAATCAATAGACTAATTAATCATACTTATGAATATTGATACATATGTCAAATTTAAATATTAGTGTATTTAATAATAGATGCCACTGCTATATTAAAAAATGTATGAACAAGTAGGGTTTATTCTAGTAGTGCAAGACTGTTGGTTATTAGAAAACACATTAAAAATTTATCATACTTATAGAGCTACACTATAAAATCATGATCATTTACACAGATGTAGAAAAAGGCTAGGGAAAAATCTAGCAATTACATGTTCAAAACACTCAATAAAGTGGGATTGATGGATGTGTCCTTAATAAAGATGAAATATAATATAACAAACCCTACCTTATGATCCAGGAATTCTGCTCTCAAGGAACTCTGGTGCATAGGCTCCCAAAATGTTGATGATAACATTGTTTATAATAGCAAAAAGCTGGAAATAAGCTAAATAATCATCGAAGTACTGCAGTGCATTCATTCAGTAGATTACGGCTCAGGAGTTAATATGAATTAACACTAAATAGATTGGCTGTGCCCCTATCTGCTAATTTCTATCAATATGACCTTGGCAAATCTACTTAATTTCCCTTGGCTTTTGGTGTTCCTATCTGTAAAATGGAGATAATATCTACCCAGAGTGTTGCTGTCAGAATTAGAGTTAATATATGTGCAAAGCTCTTTGCACTGTGTGAAACACGGCAGGCACTCAGATGATGATTATCTCCTAAGTGCACTGACGCTGCCAAGTTTACTTAACTAGGTTATAGCAACTGAAATAAATAGAGCTTTAATAATAAGGCAGACGTTACCATATCCTTTTCATTATATTGCCTTAGCTGAGGTCCACATCTCTTATTGCTTGAATTGCAACAATAACCTCCTATCTGATCTTCCTGACTCTAGTCTGTTTCTTCTTATCAAGGGTTTTTCAAACCATAGGTCACATCCCATTAGAGGGTTGTGAAATCAGTTCAGTAGGCCGAGACCAGAATTTTAAACAATGAAGCAATACAAAATATCAGTGTATCACATGCAGTGCAATTCTATTTTGTTTTATGAAACTATCCTTCAGCCCTATTCCTGCACTTAAGTGTACTAGGTTGCTGTGCCAGAGCATTTACTATGGGTGACAAAGTTTGACATATCTCTGTACATGGTCCATTCTCTATAAGTCAGCTGGAGTGATCTGCAATGCAAATCTGGTTATGTTACTGTCTTACTTATTTTTTAAAATCTCTCAATAGCTTTCATGGAAAAAAGTTCCTTACACACAAGGCCCTTGGAGATCTTAACTTAAGCTCTTTTGCAGCCTTGACTCCTGTCTGTGGCCTCCAGATTACCCCATTGGCACCATGGTGATCTATTTATAGCCCACTGGATAAGTTATATTGTTGGCTTTTACCACTTTGCACATATGGTTTCTCTCCCTGGGTACATCTCTCCTCCTTCTGTGATTAATGTCTCCTGATTATGCTTTAAAATTCAGCATACGCCACTTCTTTCAGGAAGCCTTCTCTAATTCTGTCTCTCCTCTGTGTTCCACTAGTGCCATATCCCTACTGTTATAATACTTGGACCAAGTATGACAATTTTAATTTATTAGCCTGTCTTATCTACTAGAACATAAGTTTCTTAAAAGCAAGGACTGTTTTATTTAACTCAGAATCCTCAACTAACAGCAGAGAATGTGGCATCTCCCAGGACCTCAGTATGTGTCTGTTGATTGATGATTGATTAATTGCACCTACCTGGGTGGCAAATGAGAGATCCTGGTACACATGAAAATCTTAGGAATATATTTGTTTCGGTTTAGATTTACGTCCAAAATTTAATCTTTAATTGATACCCAGTTTATTCTTTTTTGTTTTGGTTAGTTTTTTTAATATCCAAATTTGATTTTTAATTGATATCCAGTTTATTCTTTTTATTATAAGGCCAAAAAAATAAGACCTTTAGGAGTCACTGATAGAAAAACAGATATAAATGTGGTTACCCTTTGATATATTATACACTGTTGTCTATTAATTTTGAGTAGAATACTATAGTTATGAAACTAACTTTAGTCTCACTCTTTCTCTCTTTCTCTCTATATGGATGTCAGTTTGCTGATGTCTCAAAGCAGCTAGTTAAATAAAGTTCATCTGCAGAGCTGCTTTTGTGGCAGCTGTCCCCAGTAAACACATTCCTTGCACTCTGGCATGAAAGGGCCTAGTGCTGAGACTTTTGAGCCAAAAGATATGTCAAACCATTAGTTTTCATAGAAGACATGATATGTGGGCAGTGAAAATTCCTTTAGCTGGACTGCATGTGGATCTGATATAAATAAAATATATCGTTATTTTTCAAAGATGGATTTTTTGGGTTTTAGGACATTTTTATTTCACATTTTCCTTCTCATTTCCTATCTTTTGATCATTTCTTTATGGCTAACAGCTTTGTAAGAGTGGGGCTACAGGGAGAATAGGGGCAAATCAGAATGTGATGTTAAGTTCCTAATATTCATAAAAATGAGGGTTAAGTTCTATTCACCGCTCACTGTCTGTCAGACACTCTAATCAGGGCTGTTATGTGCACTGTGCGTTAGCCCACACCAACCCTGTGAGCCTTAGTGTGGGTAATTAAAGTTTGGCAGGATAAAGTAAGCTGTCACAGTTACATAGTTAGAGCCGGTGTCTCATTCTTTGTGTTTAAAGATGGCAAAAATATGATTGGAAAGAAGGTAGAAATGAGAGGCTAAACTGGGAATATGAGTTTATGGTTGAATTCTTCAGAAAGAACTTCCTGTCTGTGAATTATGGAGTATTCTGGACAGTGGATGTACTTCACCGAGTTTTTACTTTTTAGTGCATTTTGCTGTAAGATTGAGAAGTTAATAAAAACCAAGAAACAAATTTTATTCATTTATTCATTCATTTATATTTTAGAGTCCAGAGACACAAGCAAAAACAGGAAATCCTACAACCAGTGAATTAATGATTTAGACACATAAATAAAAATTACAGCATTGTAATCAGAGGTATAATTGATACAAACAACAAGAGAGAAATAGAATGACCACATAAGCACTTAACTCTTCCTGGTGAATTTGGGGAAGACTTTCTGAAGAGGTTACCCTTGAAGGATGATTAAGACATTACCAGTCGATTGTTTACAAGCATGTTAAAAAAAATCTGGAGGCCATGGTAGCAGTGGCCCAAAAAGCTGCTGCAAAGAACAAACATCTAGAAAGCTGATAAAAGCAGCAGTCCAGTGATCAGAGTTAGAACACTACAACTTCCTGGATATTTCCTGTTCCCCAGGCTCTGAAGTCTGCTGAGATGGCAAGCAAGAAATTAACCTGCTTCATGAATTTTTTGGGAGTTTGACAGAAACCAAGGAAGAAAGTATTGGGGATTAAGTTTGACAACTTCTGAAGTCCTAGGTGCCTCACCATTGTCATTTTCTCAGATTCTGTTTTTCTCTATGTTGAATGAGGCACAGTCATAACAATGCCATTAGCCTGAACATTGAAGTTCATTCCCAGGTAATGTGATTAAGGATTGGCCTCCTCCTGTCCTTCACTCCTCCTTGACTGCTCCTGAGTTCTTGACAACAGCATTAATCAGAAGACCAAAGAAATATTATGAACTACCCTTGAACTTCTTGGACGTACTAACTTAGGGAAAGCCCCAAATCTTCCAGCTCTTGTTTTTGCACGCATGAAATGATGGAAAATAATAAAATCAAGACAGGAACACATTTGACTTTTCCAGGTCCACTTGGTACAAGTGCAAAAGAAGCCACAGATGGAAGCACACAGATGGATGCCCACTGATCATACAGCTGTTTCTTTGTTGGTCCAGAAAACCAACTGTGGGTGGGAGCATTGGAGGAAGAGACAATATTAGAATGCAATGGCATTTTAATTATACCTATCATAATTCTAATGTTCTGTTCTGTGGTGAATTGTTTGGGGAGTTGTCTTGAAATTAGAATCCAATCTCTCAAACTTGAATCAGTTAAAGCAGTACTGTTTTTAAATATACGGAGAAATGAATCTGCAAAAGATTTTCCAGTAATCTTGCTTTGTAATGTTTAGACTTCCTCTGATGACTCTTGGGTTGAAGAAGAGAGGAAAGGTAGAAGCTCAGGATTTAAAAGGTCCCATTTCCGTTCCCTAGGGGTGTCCACTGGAGAACATCCTTGATGCCTTGAATGGTTTAAACTCTGAATACTCGTACCAGAAGCCAGGCCTGCTGGGGATGAGTCCAACTTTCCTGAAGGAGGTAATGTGACTCCTAAGCTGGTGCTGCCATCCCTATTTTCCAGGAATGGAAACTTGAGAGCCAATTAAGTAAGCTACTTACTAAGGGTCATACTGAATTTCATTTTAGAAGTTATTATGAGACTACTATGTTCCTGGCACAGGGGTGGGTGAGAGAGACACTGTTCTTGCCCTCCTGGAGCTTATGGTCTAGTAGGGGAAGCATACTTTGTATTAATGAATTAATTATGTGATGATAAATGTAATAAATGCAAAGTGAAGGGTGATAAGAGAGCATATAAGAATCGAAGTAGAAATAGATTAGGCAGCAGCAAAGTCTCTCCTGGGCAACACAAGGCTTGCATACTGAACGGAGTTATGTTGGTTAAGAAAGAGGGCATAAGAGCTCCAGAGAGAGGGAACAGCATGTGTGAAGACTCTGTGGCTGAAAGGGGAGTGACTTGTTTGAGAAACTAAGACCAGTGTGATTGGAGAACAGAGGCTAAGACAGAAAGCCAGGGAAGTGGGCAGGGATTGGAAGCAAGAGAAACTTGTAAGCCACACTGATGATTTTGCACTTTATTCTAAGAGCAATGGGAAACCAAAATGAATGCTCCCCTCCTTAAAATGCTGAAAATGCTCCAATGTAAGCATTTTTAAAAAGGTTCATTTGGTGATTGTATGTAGGTTGACTTGGAAGGTGGCAAGTCTGGAAGCAGATTTGGTCAAGAGATACTGGTGGCAGTGATGACAGAGTCTCACAGATCCAAGAGAGATTGAGGAATCACATCAGCAAGGTTGGGTGAACGATTAGATATGAATTATGGAAGAGGAAGTGGTATTAAGTTTTCTTAGTGAACAAAAGAGTATTTGATGGATTCATTTGCTGACATTAAGATCCAAGAGAAGGAAAAATGCTTACATTGGAGCATTTTCAGCATTTAGCTTGGTGAATGGTTACAGGGCAGGAAAGTTGTAAGTTTAAGTTTAGACAGTTGAATTTGGTGTGTCTCTGAGAAACATGTAGGTGAAGTGACAAAATGAAAAAGGAAGAGTGGAGGTGCTGAAGTGATGAACCTGAGCTTATAATACCTATTCTGCCACCTACTATCCATGTGACTTTGGACAAGTTTTCACATCATCTTGTGCATCAGTTTCCCCATCTGTAAAATGGAGGTAGTAAGAACAGTACCTCCAGTGAGTTGTGATGATTAAGTGAAAATGCACATCAAACTAACGGTAGGTACTTGAGGATGGGTGTGAGATGAGGATGTACAGGAAGGGGAACAGTAGGTAGGCTGAGATGACCCGTATTTTTATCATTTCAGTTTTATAAGAATGTGTATTTTCTTATATGTATATCTAGAAACAAAAGAATAACATGATAATACATAAAAGACTAAATTAAAAATTTGCATTGTAGCACTCGGCAGAGCACTTAGTGAATAGTCAATAAATGTTAGCTGTTTGTAGACATAAGGACCTAGATCTCAGAGAGAAGTCTGGTCTAGAGGTGTACCTTTCGTGTCCTTGGCACTCTGATGCTAACAAAAGCTGCAGGAGTTGATAGAATCATCTGGAGAGAGAATGTTGAAAGAAAGAGAGCCAGAAGTTAAATTTTGAGGAGTTCAACTGTTAAAAATCAAGTAGAGGAGAACAAACAGCAAAGGAGCCTTAGAAGGGGCAGCCAGCAAGACAGGAAGAAAACTCTGCCCATGTGAGCAAGGTGAGCTTATGTTCAAAAGAAGATGTAAATGATATGACATGTCGTTGCAAACTGTGATGAGTGGAAATCTACAAAGAGTGCCTTGGATAAATTAAACTGAGAGTTGAGCAGACTTTTTGGATAATCAGGCAGCAGGTTTTGTTGAGAAACTATCTGGTTCTTTATTTTGAACCAAATCTTGGCTTCTGTCCTGGAAACCGGGCCAGCACATTGGTCATCTGGAAGTTGAATCTGTATTTCTCCATCTATAGGGAGGTGCTACTTAAACCTGAGTCAATTTATATAAAATGAAAAAAATATCACTGAAATCAGAAAGGGAAGCAAAAAGATACCAAGACAGGAAGTTTCATTCTGTTCACTCATGGTTCTGGCTGATGTATAACCTTTAATTTTTTTCAACAAAAATTATTTTGCTTTCTTGAATTATAATTACATAGACAGACATCCCTCTCACTTGTTCTATTTTTTTTTTTTTGTAAAAACTGACACTTTTCCCTTTATATTTGGGAAAAAATGATGATTGTCTGACCTTAGAAAAAATAGCTGAGTCATCTTTGTACTATACACACACACACATATACATACGTACATACATATATGAAAACCATTTCAGTTCAGATAACTTGAAAATTTCCAAAGAGAGAGAGAGGTTTAATTCCATGCCCTGTTTTTCAGTTATATAGCATTTTACTTTAAGACACTAAAAATGGTAGTTTTATTGAAAAGTAAAGTAATTAACCCTAATCACATCATAGACTGGGAAATGGAAGAAATAAATGGGTCACAGTAAATTTGTAGTTTCAGATGGCATTCTGGAAGGCAAGAGTCCTAGCTCCAAATTCTGCTTGGATTCTGAGCCAAGGCGTTTGAGGGACAAAGAGGAGGATACTTTAAATAGCCTCACCCATTTTGTATCAGTTCTGCATGTTCAGGATGTAGCAGAGCACTGAGGTTAACATCCTGTGTTTAGCACCTTTGACTTCCTACTAGCTCAGTTTTGAATCCCAGGCAAGTCATTTCCTTCTATGAACAACATCACTTTCCTAATCCGTTAATTGGAGATAATAGTCTTGCCATCCTTATAAGGCTGTTAGGAGGAGTAGATGAATTAACAGAGGCAAAACTCTTGGCATACAGGAAACTCATATATGGCCTGACCAATATTCTTAAATAAGAGAATCCCTCAGTAGAAATGTTAATCTGTTCATTTTCATCTGTCCCAAGTTCATTTAGGAAATGTCTTTCTGCTCTCCCCAGTTGCCTTCTCCCAAACTTTAAGATTGTCTTTATAAATGTTACAGGTATGGCCCTCAATCAGCGAACTCAGTTATGCAAAATAAATTTTTTATTTTCCTCATACGCAATATGATTTTCATTTGGGGACCTTATTCTGCCAGGAAGTGTAGAAACAATCTGTCAATTTGAGGATCTCTTTTCCCCCTTTACTCCCGTCCTTTTTCTGGGGTTATATGTAAATATTCATAACGCCAAAGCTTGGGAAGAGGGGCCGTTTATCCTTAAATGTGCAAGAAGTGGTCACAGTGTTCATGCTCTGGCCTGCTCCTGATCATCCATCATCATTAGTCCCACTAGGAGACCCTGGTTCTTATGTGCATGGTCCCACCTTGTCTGATGTCTTCTCTAACTGCATGTGTACTAGGACATGAGACTCCTTCCCCAAGGTAGGAAAGCTCTGCTTTCTTTCCAACTTCTCCGAGTTATTTGGTCTATACCCTGAGCCACTAAGTTTTTCTATAGTCTTTGGTTTTTATATTTAAAATTATAATTAGAATTTTATAGTTAAAATTTTAATATTTAAAGATGTGCGCATTATTTCTACTCTCCCACTTGAAACATCCCTCATTTGTAGCAATGAATGCAAAGCTAATTAACCTACTTGGTGAGGGAAAAAGGAAGGGATGGCCAGAGAGGGAAGGATCAAAGGTGAGTGTCACAAATCTACTGCCCTGCCCCTGAAGTTTACAGACATATTATGGAAGGTAATGCTTTTTACCGTAGAGTGCACTGGGGGGATATGTAGTAGATGAAATGGCATGCAGGATTTATTATGTATACCCAGCTCAGCTGAAAGACGTTTTAAAAGTGCAAGTTTTGTTTGTCTTAGAATGGACCATGACTGTATATACTGACTTAAATGAATTTTAAAATCTTCCATGGGTAATACAAGAGGGCCCATTACACAGCCTAATCAGGGGAACCTTGAAGTCAAAAATCATCACACCTATATTAAAGAGGCAGACAAGGCCTGCTTGGAAAAATAAACTTGTTTTCTCTGGTGCTTAAGCCTTGACTGAAGGTCCAACTCCATGCTTTTTGGTTCTGTAGGAGTTTTTCTTGACTTTCTCTGGACCCAATAATTCTTGCAGAATGTAGCAAGAGGGACAAAAATGTTTGCCTTTACCCTCTTTGGTCCACTTATAAATATGGCTTTCTTGCTGCCCTTGCTTACGTCCTGTGTTACCAGTAGTTGGAGGGAAAATAATTCAAACGTTGGTTTTCAGAGGGGACAAAGGGATTGGGAAGCATTATGTACCTACTATACAGAAGCAGACCTTGGTGGCCATCTGGTGCGCCATGTTTTGGGGTAATTAACATGCATCCACACTTCTATTTTGTTTCCTTTTTGAAGTGAATCTGAAAATGTGTGCTAACAGACTGTCTGTAACACAAAGGAGCCAATGTTAAAAAATGATTATACTCATCCCTTTCAAAAAACAATGAAAAAAATAAAACCAAACTTTGTTTTGCCACCAAAGACAGAAGCTGCCCTGAGGGTTGCCAAAGACTCTGGATCCTGGATAGAATTGCTTGTTCTCTTTAGTTACCACATTTGGTGAACAATGTTGGAGGCCCAATATTCCCCCTTCCTTTTCATCAGGCTTGTCATCCAGTACCTTCAGGGGAACATTTACATGACCGAATGTTCACAGCCACAGTGGTACAGCCCCATTCATGGACTGGATTTTGAATCTGGGATTAGTTCTCACTGGTTAACAGCTTGAGTTTGTTTTGCCAAATAACTTTATCATAACTATGAATTCAAGTGAGTCAGTCTACTGGATGGTGGCTTAGTGTGTCTGTGTGCTGGCAGTGTAAATTGAATTTAATCTACAGAGAGAAGAAATGATTCTTCCTGACATAAAGCCTTTTGGGAGAATTCAACAAATAGGTCACATGTACAAGTCTAAACAATTTATTTCTGGAAGATGTTACTTTATAATGTCAGTGAAATTGCTTCATCTGCAAAATATCTGGCTGTATTTTAAGTCAACCTGAACAAATAGATGAGAATACTCAGGCTGTCATGGTGAACATAAGTGAAAGCGTATTATATAGATAAAAATTTGCAGTTGAAAAAAGTAGCTCAAGGGTAAGAGTGAGAATTGAATGAAATTTCATTGTAGAACATTAATTTCACAGCATGAACCTTTAAAACTAAATTGCTTTTAACACAAATTGTTATCTAATATTTACTTTAAAAATGTGGAATGGTTAGCTTGGGGTGAACACAAATTGTATTCTAACTTAAGAGCAATTATAATTTTACATTTCATATAGAGTTATATGCACTAAAATACATATTCTAAAGTCATTATTATATTCCCCTTTTACAGATCAGAAAACTGAGATTTAGAAGCCAATTACTTGTCCATGTTTACTTGTGTAGGTAGATCTTAAACTTAAATGGACCCTAGATTCATTTAGTCCTTCCCTCTCTTCCTTTCTCCTTGAATTATTTTTGCCATGATTCTTCTGTTAAGATAGGTGCCTGGGAGGAAAGATGCGTAAGATCAAAACAACCACCCTAGAAGTGATTATATTTCACATAAAAGAGAGAAGACAGTATGAGTCCTGGAGGTGTGGATATGGGGAGCTTTGAGAGTAGAGAAGAGCACTGAGTTGTGTGTGTGTGTGTGTGTGTGTGTGTGTGTGTGTTCGTGTTCGTGTGTGTTCGTGTGTGGTGTGTTGGGGGAGGAAGTTCCAAAGACCCACAGGAATAGGGAATTCTGAAGTATTTCTCCCAAGCAAAATAAGATATAACTGTTGCACTGTTTTTCTCCATGGGCTCCCTTTTATCATCTCTGGCAGCACCAGAAAAAAAGCCACAATAGGGGCTAGTTCTGAGTTTGAGAGGTCTGCAAGTAGATCTAAGAGAAGCCATGGGTGAATAGGTCATAAGCATTCAAAGCTACAGCTCCTAAGATCATAAACCTTAAGTCTCAAGGGTTTCCTGAGCACAGAAGTGAACAATAAAAGAAAGTCGAGAGAGACAGTGAATGGGGCCAAAAATAGACTGTTCATGTTCAGGACAGGGTGGGCTTATTGGAGCCAGACTTGGGTTCTTAGAAGGAAGAGGTGGGTTTGAACTGGACTTTGTCAGTTGTGGTGATGTGTCAGTGCTCATCCTCACCTGATGATTGTTTAGGCAAGCACTCAGAGGTGAGTGACTATTCATTTGTTAGATTCTCAGCCTCAGAGGCTGCCTGTCAACATTATCCCACAGGCAAAGAGAGGGGGTAGCACATGTGGAAGTTACCAAAACAGTGGACCAGAAGGACAAATACATTTCCAGGGATAGTTGGGAGGCAAGGAAACAAACAAGTATCCTAAAGACCGGGAACCAGAAGCATGCTTGTTAGGAGGAAGCTCTGTACTAGGTGAGTCCAACTCCAATGTAATTATCTTCAAGGTCAACATTAGGATGAAGAGGAATGTGGTCCTTTCCTTCAGGGGAAAAAAATCATCGATGAGTCTTGATTACCTGAGCAATGGAACTTCTCTCCTTTTCTCTAGGGTAAGGGGTATCTCAGGAGGGAAAAATATGCTGGTGGAATTATGTAGGTAGTGACAACTGGATGCAGTGGAACTGCCAGGGCCAGAGGGTCAGCAGGAACAAATCCTGAGGTTTTCTTCAACAGCCTTCCGCAGGAGTCATCCTGCCCAACCCCACCCAACCCCATCCTATCTATTGTTTCTTCTCAACCTGTGATGGAGGAGGAGACAGATTCTCTGGACTCCTGTCCTTCCTGTTCCTTCCTTTTTCTGTAAATCTTGTACAGAAAAGCAAAGGCATGGATGGGGGGGTGTGAAAAAGAGCCCTTTCAAAAATTTTCTGGGAAGGAGCATTTCATGGACATAAGTTTTCCTAGTCCAGCATTAAAAATATTTTTTGTTTCTTTCTAAACTGCCCATAGTATGATGAAGTAAAATAGCTTTCTTCTGTGAACCTGCATATTATGTTGTCCATAGGAAAGGAATGAGAACAGTTGAAGTGATCAAAGCTTCTCTGCCCCTCCGTGTCAGTTGGGTCCTCTGGGATACCAAGATAGAATTCAAAGTACTGAGATTTACTGGGGGTAATGCTCATGAAAGAGAAAAGGAAGAAGGAGCAGGATTAAGCAAGGAAAACCTTTAGATCATGGTGTAGATCTGTTACTGATAAAAGGAGAAGGGGAGGGAAGGAGGGTTAGATAGGAGGGGCTTCAGACTACACTGCAGCTCTGTAGAGTCTGGGCCAGTCCACTGGGTGCTGTGGCACAAAAAGTACCATAGAGGCATCCCACATTGTTAGCAGTGGTGCCCTAGTAACTGTCATGCTGAGATATTAGCTAGAGACTGCCCAGGAAGAGCCTGACCTTGGCTCTTATGCTGCTGATTGCAGCTGACTGGCAATTTTTTTCTTGAAGGCAGATAAGGGCAGTGCACCTCCTTGGCTGCCGCACAAGGCTGGGAATAGGGTGTGGTTGGTTCTCCCTGTGGCCACATCCCATGACAACCTGAGTCTTATTGTTAAGCAGAAAATGCCACTGGAGAAAGTGTTTTCTTTCCAATTGCTGTGGAAGTCTCACTGGAAGCTCTCCTATTTTACACTCTATCAGAGAAAATTTTAAAATCTTCTCCTTAAGAGAAATAATGCATTTTACTTCTACATTTAACACTCAAAGTATGAGGAAATTCTTTTGGTAGATAAGATTTTAATTCTCTCATCCTTCTCTCTTTAACCTGTTTCATCTTGGCTTGACTCAGTGGAGAGGAAACACAGCTGGTTTTCACCCAATAAATAATTGTTCTGGCTTGCTTTTCTCACTGAGGTTGAAGTGATCTATCTGATTTTAACTTTATACAGTGGCCTTACTTTTTATAACATACACACATAAATATGTAATATGTATTATTAGTATATATATGATATATAGCATAGATTTCTATTTATTAATACACACACACGCACACACACATATATCCCTATAGAATTGGAGGCTGTGCTTTGGTTTATTGCTATTGTATTGCTAATAGAACTAGTTGCCATAAGAAAAATTCTGAAAGACTTTTTAGAAAATACAGATGAGTGGTTCTCAATGCCCTTTCATTGAAAAACTAAGCCATGAAGATAAATACACTAAAAATCAAATCAAATCTGGGTTGTAAGCCAACTCTGCCATTAACTAGCTGGATGACCTTGGATGTGTCATAAAGCCTTCTCTGTAAAATAAGGAGCGTAGTTAGTTGATATCCAGGGTTTTTTTCTGCCCCTAGAGTCTTTTAACAATAGCTCCCAAATTGTTCATGGCCTGGAGTTCTAGGATTTCATGAAGGAGTTACTGGATTGAGGGAAGAGATGTCCAAAGAGAGAT
This sequence comes from Camelus dromedarius, assembly GCF_036321535.1. Lineage (NCBI taxonomy): Eukaryota > Metazoa > Chordata > Mammalia > Artiodactyla > Camelidae > Camelus > Camelus dromedarius. The sequence goes on from NC_087438.1 coordinate 45,148,850, forward strand.
TTGAGTAAACACATGATCCAGGCCTCCCACCCCCACCACTTCAAACAGAACAGCTAGCTTTGATTTGTTTTCCATGTTGAGTTTCGGTGTAAGATTATCATTTCAGAAAACTTGAATTTTTTCAAGTATCTCTTTCTGATAAAAGGCAGGATTATCTAAATCATAGGTAGGTGTAACCTAATCAGAGAAAAGGAATGTGTTTGTTTTTTTGGCTTAAACATCTTTATTATAAAATGTGATATGCAGAAAATTGTGTAAGATTCTAGGTACATTTGTCTATAAAGCAATTTTAAACATTTCTCTATAAAATAAACATCCTCTAACTCTATCAAGTCATGAAATAGAACACTGCTTAAACTGCAGGATTTCCCTTATATTCTTTACCACTCTGACTTCATTTTGTCATCATAAAGTGACTTATGGCCTTTTAAGATAACCACAGCCCTGACTTTTGTAGTACTCTTTTCTTTCTTTACATTTTTTTTTACAACCTGTGTTTACATATTTAAAAATTAGATTAGTGCTTCCTGTTCTTGAACTATATGTAACTAGAACAATACTGTAATTAATGTTTTATGACTTGCTTTTTCCTACACACAAATTTGTAAAGTTTGTATACACATCTGTAATGTATTCAAATTTATTTTGATGTAGTATCCCATTGTGAGAATATGAAACATTTCTTTAAACATTTTCTTACTGAGTTATAGTCATTTTACAGTGTGGTTGCCAAGGGGGAGGGGGGTGGGAAGGAATAGACTGGGAGTTCAAAATTTGTAGATACTGACAGGCATGTGTAGAATAGATAAACAAGATTATACTGTATAGCACAGGGAAATATATACAAGATCTTGTGGTAGCTCACAGCGAAAAAAATGTGACAGTGACAATGAATAAAACATTTTGTATATACATTTTATATATGCATTCTGCGAATGATGGTCATGTCAGTTCTTTCAGAGAGTTGATAATTATGAGCAATATTATTACGGTCATATTTTTATTGAGGTATAATTGACATACACTATTATATTAGTTTTAGGTATACAGTATAATGATTCAATATTTGTATACATTGCAAAGTGATTATCACAATGTCTAGTTAATACCCACATGTTACCCATAATGTCTAGTTAATACCTACCCAAATGTTACAAAAGATTTTTTTCTTGTGATGTGAACTTTTAAGATTTATAGTATCTGTCTTTGTCTGACATTTTACCTAGGATAATGCTGCTGAAGTCCATCCAAGCCAAATTGTGATTTCATTCTTTTTTATGTCTGAATAATATTCTGTAATATTCTATTGTTTATGTACCATATTTTCTTATCCATTTATCCGTTCGTGGATACTTAGGTTGTTTCTGTATCTTGGCTATTATAAATAATACTGCAATGAACATGGGAGTGTATATATCTTTTCCAATTATTGTTTTTGTTTTCTTTGGATAAAATAAATACCCAGAAATGGAATTGCTAAAGCATATGGTAATTCTATTTTTAATTTTTTTGAGGAACCTCCATACTGTTTTCCATAGTGGCTGCACCAATTTACATTCCCACCAACAGTGCACAAGTGTTCCCTTTTCTCTACGTCTTCACCAATGCTTGTTACTTGTTGCCTTTTTGATAATAGCCATTCTGACAATTGTAAAGTGATACCTCATTGTAGTTTTGATTTGTATTTCCCTGATGATTAGTGATGGTGAGCATCTTTCCATGTACTTGTTGGCCATTTGTTTATCTTCTTTGGAAAAATGTCTCCTTGAGTCTTCTGTCCATTTTTAAATCAGATTTTTTTTTTTTTTTGCTATTAAGTTGTATGAGTTCTTTATATTTTGAATATTAACCTCTCATCGGATATATAATTTGCAAATATTTTCTCCCATTCTGTGGGTTGCCTTTTCATTTAGTGGATTGTTTCCTTTGCTGTGCAGAATCTTTTTTTAGTTTTATGTAGCCTTACTTGTTTCCTTTTGCTTTTGTTGTTTTGCTTTTGGTATCAGATTAAAAAAAAAATCATCACCAAGACCTACTTCGAGTAATTTACCACCTATGTTTTCTTCTAGGAGTTTTATGGTTTCAGGTCTAACATTCAAGTCTTTAATTCATTTTGAGTTAATTTTTGTGTATGGTGTAAAATAATGATCCAGTTTCATTCTTTAGTGTGTGGCTGTCAGTTTTTCCACCACTGTTTATTAAAAAGACTATTGTTTCCTCAATGTATATTCTTGGTTTCTTTGTTATAAATTAATTGACCATATATGTATGGATTTATTTGGGGGCTCTCTATTCTGTTCCATTGATTTATGTATCTGTTTTTATGCCGATATCTTACTGTTTCGATTACTAAAGCTTTGTAATATAGTTTAAAATCAGGGAGCAAGAACAAAGCAAGATTGCTTTGGCTAGTAGTGATCTTTTAGAATAGTTTGTTCTATTTCTGTGTAAAATACTGTTGGAATATTGATAGAGATTGCGTTGAATCTGTAGATTGCTTTGGGTAGTACAGGCCTTTTAACAGTATTAATTCTTTCAGTCTGTGAGCATCTTTCCATTTATTTTTGTCTTCTTCAATTTCTTTCATTAATGTTTTATAGTTTTCAGTATACTCTATGAGCATTTAAAAATGTGAATCGTGGTATACATAAGCAAACATATCTTTAAGGTATATATGTATGAGTGGGATTAGTAAATCATAGAGTTTCTATACATTCAGTTTCACCAGATATTGACAGTTTTCTAATGTTGATATAACAGGTTATACTCCTACCAGTAGAATAGTACTTGGTGTTTATATCATCATCCACATTATGTATTGTCAGACTTTTACTTTTTCCCAGTTTGATGGATGATTAACAGTATCTTATCATGACTTCGATTTTTATTTCCCTAATATTTGGGACGTTTTATTGGGTTGCTGTCTATTTGGGCTTCTTTTGTGAAGTGCTTGTTTAAGTCATTTGACCATTTTTCTATTGAATTGTCTACATTTTTCTAATTAAATTATAGGTGTCTCTTATGTATTCTGAAAAATAGCCATGTTTTAGTTAATGTATATTTTAAATGTCTTCAATGCCATGATTTTTCTTTTCACTCTTTTTGTGATATATTTCAGTGAGCAGATGTTTTAATTTTAATGTGGCCAAATTGATCAATTTTCCAGTCTACTAAAATTTGTGTCTACTTTAAAACTTTTTCCATAGATCCTCAACAAACTAGAAATTAAAAAAAAATAGATACCTTAACCAGATACAGAACACCTACAAAAACCCACAGCTAACCTTATACTTAATGTTTAAAGACTGAATACGTTCTCCCTAAGACCAAGAATAAGATAAGGATGTCTCTTTTTGCTACTTCTGTTCAACACTGGAGGTTCTAGTCAAAAAAATTAGGGAAGAAAAATAGATGAAAAACATCTTGATTAGAGAGAAAAGAAGTAAAATTATCTCTGTTTACAAATAAGATGATTTTGTATATAGAAAATCCTAAGGAATATACTGAAAAATGAACAGAATTAATAAGTGAGTTCACCAACTATCTACGTAGTAGGTGCATGGTAAGTGTTTGTTGAGCAAGTAGACAAAACCAAACAGTAATTTCATATGACTTTCTCAAGCCAACTGAGATAATACATTGGCTCATCTATACTAGTCAATTTGTCCTGCTGTGTTTCTTTCAGTACCAATCCCTATGTAGCACTTTAGGCTGCGACCTAAAAAGTAACATATACTTCATTTGGCTTGAGTATTTTATTTGAATGTTTTCCTTATCACTGAGACTTGAATATATAATATGTTAGAAACTAAATTTGATAGATATGGAATTATTTAATTCTTAGGAATTGGGCCTGGAAGAAAAGGAAAAGAAACCATTTGCCCACACCCTAACTAACCTAAACAAGATTTAGGTTATTACTGCAGGACTTTTCAGAATCTTGCTAATTCTAAGGCAAATCTCCTTAGACATTAATTCTATGGTAAAAGTGAGTTGCAAATTTCAATAGATACATATAACTATCACCTATTATAGTGGCATTCTTGGGGGGAAAAATAAGTCTGTAATTGACTATCTTGAATTTTCATAATATCAAGTTTTAGCCTCTGAGAAGGGATTATACTGCAAGATTATAATTTGGGAATATTTGATCAGGCTGTTATACTATTCTTCCCATGTTTTCCACCATATTTCTAAAAGAATATTATTTTATGTCATAATTATACTCGAGATTTTGCCTATTTCTCTTTTGCCTTCTTAGAAATTTAATTTTGTTGTATAAATGAAGGAAGTCTGTTTTCTTTCCTAGTTATGGCCCAAATAATAAATGTTGATGATACTGTGCTGCAAAAATAGCCCTCTATTTAAAAAAAAAGAGTTCAGCAAGGTTGTAGGATACAAGATTAATATATAAAAACAATTATTTTCTAACACTATCGATGAACAATCTAAACTTGAAATTAAGGAAACAATTTTGTAAGTAACAATGAATAAAAATAAAATTCTTAAGAGTAGATTTAACAAAAGGACCAAATAATGTATTATTCCTGTTAAATAAGATGTCCAGAATACTCAAATTCACAGAGACAGAAATTAGACTAGTGCCTACCAGGAGCTGGAGGAGGAGTAATGGGTAAAGGGTGAAGAGGATTTTTTGGGTGGGAGCTGAAAATATTCTAAAATTGGATAATGATGGTGATTGCACAACTCTGTGATTATACTAAAAGTCACTGACTGATATACTTCAAATGAATTTTTATGGCATGTTATTTATAACTTAATAAAGATGTTATATTAAAAAAGAGTCTTTTTGTGCCCCAAGGTTGAAAGATAATTCTCTCCTAGTTTCTTTTAATAGTTTTATGGATTTCCTTTCGTATTTAGCTTTTTAATCCAGCTAAAATTGATCTTTGTATATGGTACGAGGTAGGTGTCCAATTTAAATACCTTTTCATCCAGATATTTGTCCTAAAACTATTTATTATGAAGTTCATCTTTTCCCACTGATCCTTGGTGCCAGTTCTCTCATAAATCTAGCAGACATATATTTCATAGATCTTTTTCTGAACTCTCTTGTTCCATTATCTGTTTGCCTATTTCTCTGCCAATACCACAATGTCTTTATTGCTATAGCTTTATATTTTTTGATACACAGTAAAATATGTCCTCTTACATTGTGTTTTTCTTCAAGAGGCTCGCTGTTGCTTTTAGTGTTTTGGTATTATATGCATTTCTAACAAGTTTTAAAAGTGAGTTGTCAGGTTGAAAAAGCAAGTACATGAGGTATACACACACACAAACATAAACTCATTAGGATTTTTACTAGGATTGCATTGCATTTATAAGTGCATTTGAGGAGTACTGATATCTTTTCAAAAATATTCCAAATTATGAACGTAAGTCACTTGTTTATTTAGGTCTTAATATTTCCCAATAAAATTTTATAATTTGTCATCTGGAGGTCTTGCACACTTTTGATGAGATTTACTCCTTGGTTCTCAATTGATATTTTTGATGCTATGGTAAATTAATTCTTTAAAAAAATTTTGTTTTCTAACTGTTGCTGGTATACAGAAAAAGAGTTAACTCTTGTTTATTGAATTTTGTATCCAGTAACTTTGCTAAATTCTCCTGTTGTTTTAAGATTTACATAGATGATTTTGGATTTTTTTATATGCTTAATCCTATCATCTGCACATAGTGACAGTTTCTTCCTTCAAATTCTTACGTCCTTTTAAAATTTCTTAATTAACTGTGTAAGATCAATGTTGCCTAGAAGTAAAGATAGAAGAACACCTTGGTATTCCTACTAGCAAAAGAAAAACTTGTGACTTTTCACCATTAGATATGGTGTGGGCTGCAGAGTTCTATGGCTGCCCTTTATCAGATTAAGGAAATTTTCTTCTGTAGTGTATTGGATCGTTGTTTCTATTCTTTACTCCCTTACTTCATTGGAATCATACAATTACACACTATGCCGTGTAAATGCTCATTGCTTCCCAGTGTTGGTGGAATATATTTCCTTATGTCGATGTTTGATTTGTCCATGTGGCCTTTCTCTGGTCGATGGGTTGTTAATAAATGTGATGTAAGCAAATATTTTATATGTGGTTGCATGGTTTGCTCAGCCTTCTGCCATCTAATGTGAGAAAAATATGCCATAGATAGCTGCTTGTGTGAGTGAATGAGAAAGTACATGAAGAAGATCTAAACATAGCACTAAGCCTAAGTCCGACCAGTGATAGCTGAGCCCATTAGAGGCATAACCTACCCAATGACTCTTACTCATTGTTGGAAGCCAGCAATCTTCGAAATTGTTACCCAGTATTACTGTAGTAAAAAAATTCTCTGATGTACCTTTTATTCCTAGTTTGCTAAAATTTTTTTAATAAACTCTCAATTTTATTAAATACTTTATCTGCATTTATTGAGATGATGTAATTTTCCTCTTCTACTTATGTGATAATTTATGTTATTTAATTTTTAAATGTTTAACAGATTTTGCATTCTTGGATTTAAAAAATAGAATCAGCTTAGTTCTAAGGTATTCTCTTTAGATTTTGTTTGCTTATTTATTTATTTATTTATTTTGTTTGTTTGTATATCTGTGTTCCTAAGAGAGATTGGCCTGTCAACTTTCTGTATCATATTGTCCTATATGATTTTGCTATTAATGTTACATCATTCTTTGGAAGAGTTTGGCTAATTATTTCTGGAATTATTTCTTCCTTGAATAGAATTAGTAACATTTTTTAATGAAGACGTAAAGGCCTAGGATTTTCTTTGAGGAAATATTTATGACTATTTTAAAAAATTATTATTAGGGGCTAATCAATATTTCTATTTCTTTTTGAGTAAGCTAAGTTAGAGGGGATTTGCCTTTGAATTTGTCAGACACCTGAGGTTCTATTGTCTGGGCTACCTCAAACAGGTGGCATACCATAGGTCTAGATTCATGCCAAGGTTGTTCTGAAGTTACAGCCTCTCAAGAACAATTTTTTCACTTTTCTTTCCATAGTCTTCTTCAGCTGTATGTGGCACCAACACAAGCCCTCTCTGCAGATCACCAGGGTTGAGAGGAGGTGGGTCATGTCTAGGTCTTTACTCTAAACCAAGGAAATGGGTGCTTGTGACCCAACTCAGTGGCAAGGAGCTCTCTAACCAGTCTCCCCACTCTGGACAGAGCTTGGGCCTCTCATCTCTAACCCTCTGGCCTAGCTGGAAGCAGAGGTGAAAGGCTTGATTTCCAGATGAAAGTAGCTTTTGAAACTTTGACATTCTCCTTATCCTTCTGATTATAGACTTTCAACCAAAAATTGTCCAAGAAGTTCCTATATGTCTTTTTAGATTTGTATTGGGAAAGAGTCAGAGTAAAGTCAACATGGGGGAGATGACACAATTTAAGATTATTCTTAATCTCTGGTTTCTGATATTCTCTGAGAATGATAAATGAAAGGCACTCTGGCCTGCTACCTTCTTTTTCTTCCTGTGAATGATAGGATCTGCTCCATATTCTATTTTCTGTCCAACCATCAGCTAAAGCTTTGAGAATCCCTTCTGTCCAGGAATAAGTTCCTTTTAATTGGGAGTTTAGTACAGGCAGTTAAAGAACCATCCCACCAGCTACAATTCCTGTGGGGAACCCCGTAAACTTTTCCAGGATAACTTTACACATGTTATAAAAAGATAAGAGGTCTCAGTACACACCTAATCTTTTTTTTTTTTTTAATTAAAGTCGCTGACAATGACTGCAGTCAGACCCTTCCAGAAAAAAGTGCTCAGGGTCACTGTGTAAGACAGCACTGAGCTGGATAAATCTTTGGTATGTCAGAGAATGGTATTTCTTATTAGAATCTAACCAGGTAATCACCTCCAAGGCTGTTGTATTTTTCTTCAGATAAAGACATCTCTTTCTGAGCACTGCTTGTCCTCCTGGCTGCATGGTTTGGCTTCTTAGTCATGGCTTTCTGTGTGTACTTTGCTTTTTCATAAAGGGCTCCTATGTGTTTCTTTCCTCTGCTTGATGGTAGCTTTCCTCATGTCTATATGGAAGCAACCATGATATCTGGGGTGTATGGTTTAGGGTGTAACATTAAAAAAGAAGAAAATAAACTAGTTTAGTCAACAGAGATACTAATAGCTTTCTAGTAAATTGGGATTGTCTCCTCTTTCCCTTAACCCTCATTGTCATGCCAGGAGGCACCTCCAAATAACAATGATGATGACTGATGATACAGCAATGTCTTTGGGGGCCCATCTGTCACATGCAAACTCAGTTCAGTGCTGCTTCACTTGTACTAGATATGGCCTCTGAGACGAGTTTGGCTGTGCTCCAGCGTCCTTTTCTGGCTTCTGTCCTGATGTTTTTATATATGATCTGCAGGTGTTACTGATATAATTTGTCCAGGAGTTATATATGATATCGTATTTACTAACCTAGATCTTCCTGCAGTCAGTATAAGAGAAAATCCTAAAAATGAAATCACTGATGATTACATAATAAAGTAACATTCTAGAAATAGCTTTGCATGCCTTTGTTTGACTTGAGAGCATATGGGTATCTCTGATTTAGGATTGCTTTTGAGAATTAATTTAATTTGGAATTAGAGATCCAGGCTAACATTTAGAATCAAACATATAATTATAATTTCAGTATTATGAAGAGACATGACTGAATCTGTTTTGTGGATTTGGGAGATAAGGTGTTTCAAAGGAGGTAGAGGAGGATCTTAGCTTGAGATGTTCTGATACAAGCAAATGTGATGGATTGAAACCAGGGATGGGTTTTATTCAAACTGAATGAGAGTGCATTTTCCATGGCTGTTGTGTTGATTTGTGCAATTCATTCTGAGCATTTTGAACATCAGCTGTTTCCACCTCTCTCTCCTAAAACCAGCCGAGGTGGAGGGGAATATACCAAGCCACGTATCAGTAAAGAAGAATGACTCTTGAGAATATAATATGACTGTAAAATAGCTTCATTTAGAGATTTCACTGCATCTAGGTTGGTAATGAGAAAAATTCTAACACAAAATAATACATGGCCTCAGTGTAAATTTAAACTCCATTATTTGCATGCAACCAAGCAAAAACAGGAGGAGAAAAGGGTCTTTGGGATCCGGAGTTAATAAGATTTGTGACAGCTTCTGTCTTGGTTATATAACCTTGCTCTTTTCAATGAGCTATGAGGAGTCCGGTGAAAAATTCAGGAAAACTAAATTAAATGAAATATTCTAGAAAATAAGCCAGGACTTTAGACTGAGTGTAGATGCTTTTTGTTCCTAAAATATCTCATCTTTATTTTTATTCATCTCATTCTTCAGCTAGTTTGTAGACAAAAATATTTCCTTATACAAAGGATTTTTCTCACTAAAAAAAAATTGGATATTCCCAGTTGTAGCAGTAATAATGAAATCAATAATATATAATCCATATCGAGCATCTTCTATATACTTCTAAATATTTAACATACATGATTATGAATCCTCACAAAAAATATTAGGTTAGCTAGTTATTTTCTCTGTTTTACAGATTTGAGAAACAGAGGCTCAGAGAAGTTAAACGTTTTGCTCAGGTTCATATAGCTGGTAAGTGGTAAAGTGATGATTTGGATAGAAATCTGATTGGTTCTAACTCTATAATGCCATACTGCCTCTCCTAATATCTATAATACCTTTTGTCTGTTTATAGTAAACAAATACATTACACAATCTTGGTTAATTCAGTAACAATGTTGCAGAGGCTATTTCCGCTTTACAGTTGAGGATTAAGAAACCAAAATCCAGAGAATTGATTGCTGTGTCCAAGTTTACTCAACTAGAAAGAGACACACTTTGGACTGAACTTAAATCCTCTGCATCTTCATGGTCGCTTTCCTCTAAGATCATTGCTTTCACTGTATGATCTTAGCTTGGCCACAGGCTGCAGACCAGCAGGGAACATTGGATATTAATGCGATTTCCAAGTGGTAAATGTTGCTGTTCCTTCAAAAGTGATCAAAACAATTAAAGAAAAAAAAAACACTTAGAATATAAATACTACTGACCTGTTTTTTCACTTGGCAGTCAGTGGAGTTTAAGCTTAGTTTAGTTTTTCCTTCCATTTAAAGAATCATACAGAGTGTCTGTTTAAGAAAAGTCTTTCTCAAAAGGCTCTGTTTCTGTAGCAAAGAAGAAAGAAGCAAAAGAGAACATGGAGGAGTCCATGGCTCTAAGAAAAAAAAAATTAAAGTCCTGATACACAGTGTATAAAATCTGGAATAAGTACACCTGAGTTTGGAAAATCAACCCCTGAGAGCAGGTGGCACAAGGCCACAGGTCTGATCCTGCAAGGATTGATATTTTCTGGTTGAATGCCAGTGGTGTTGTTCAGTGAAGGTTGTTCTAGAGGATTAGCTTGGATTATCAGTACAGCCATAGATGTTTCATTGAGAATGAGTGCTGATATGCCCAGGTCCCTCTTAATGCATCTGTTGGTAATTGTGTGTGTGTAGGGAGAAGGCTGAATAGAGGGAAAGAGAAAGGAAATGAACAGAGTAGAACTATGAAGTGAGAGAGAGGAGATGATGACCTCTTAAAGAAGATAATGTGCGTTATTTGCACTAGATTTTATCTCCCACTCCCTGCTCAGCTTCCTAGAAATGGAAGGCCATTGTTGCTGACCAGCTGTCAAAGTCAGTCATTACTTTACTAGGTTTTCCTATAGCTTTTTGAATTTGTTAAATTTTATCTTTTGACCAAATGCTTTTCCCTTGGTTCCTTCATATCCTATTTCTTCATCTGTAATCTCTGTTTCAGGCTACTTTAATCTTTGTGTTTCTTAAATGTCCTAGTTTCCCCCCAAATAAATTAGTAATATAATAAACCCTGTATACTTAATGGCATAAATAAGTTCAAATCTCATTTGTAATAACAAATGGGAATGGATGTACTCTCCTATTAAAGGACACAAACTCTCAAAATAAAATATAACAAAGATACTAAAAATAAAAAGGACAGAATTGTATTAGGCAAATGCTAACAATTAGAATTACGGATTGCTATGATAGCATAAAAAAGATTTAATTAGAAATTATTACAGAAAACAAATAGGATTATATTTTTATATTGCTTGAGAATAAAATTTATGGTGAAAATATAGCATCTATCACCATCAAATACATTTTTTTTTGTATATTTGCTTGCTTGTTTTATTGACAGACTGCTTGATTGGAATGTAAGCTTCACAAGGACAGGAATATTACTAGAGGTTAAGAAGTTGGCAAACACAATGGAACACAACTGTAGTGAAAGATTTTTAACTCAGTCTTTGATTACATAGCCAAAAACCAAATAAAATGAAAAGAGATAGAGGGACTGAATAATATAATTAACAAATTTTGTTTATCAGGTGTATTTTGAATGATGTCTCTTGTAGCAGAGAATTAACTAACTTCATTGACAAACACACATTAAGCACCTGCTAGCATACATGGTTCTTAATATCATAGAATTTGTGGTTTGTCTCATACGACACTGTAAAAGTAATTCCCTTTCTCATCACCACCTCATACCCCAACACTCTTTTGAGAGGGAGGTCTGAGTGTCTTAGAGAAAATGTCTCCTGCATCCAGTCATAATCAATCATTGCCAGAAGTGATTTCTGACCATAATGTTAACTGATTACTTGCTTCATATGTGAAAAAGGGTAAAATGAATAAGCTTTAAAGTTTAGTGTCAACATGCAGAACACATGTAAAACAAACTAGTCTGAGACTTTGCAAAAACTTGGAAATAAGGGAGAGAAAAGGAACATTTAAAAATCAAACATTTAAATGTTGTGGAAAAATGAGGAGCCAGCTTGAAAATTATAAAACATTTATGAGGGAGTGGTTTTGGAAATCACCTCAACACTAGCTAATTTCGTAACAACCCATTTTTAATAGAAATTTTAAGATTTGACCTAACTTACACTTCTATATTCAAAAGTACGTCTGGGAGGAAAACTTTGGCATGCTTGACTTGCAGTTTTTTTAAAGAACTGTAAGATAACTAAAATAGTTTCTAAATTAATTTGATTCAATTTTGTAATAAAAAATTACACAGAGAGAAGGCAGATAGGGCAACCATAAAGTAACAGTAAACATCTGGTGTAGACCCCTGTGATTCAAGGTAAACAGCATTGTGATAATAACTAAAGAATTTTAAACCACAGAATATCATATTTGTTGGCAGTGCTAAGTACCAGCACATAAATACAGTAAGCATAGTTCACAGAAGGAGTTTTGAAATTATGCAGATTTTTGACTCCATAAAAAAGTAACTTCATGTGGAAGGAAACAGAATTTTATAAGGACTTTTTTTAATTACCAAAAAAGTTTAGGTATAATTCTATTAGATTTCTCATCTAATAGGAAGTGAGTTCATAATTTTATGATTTGATACTCTGTTCCCTATCTAAGATGAAATTCATTCTTTTTTTTTTTTTTTGGTTATGCAGTAAAACTCTATTGTAAGTATTGCCATGCTTGGGCTAAGTTTAAAGACCTTATGAATTATTGATGACTGCTTTACTGCATTGCGTACCTAAGGGTTTTAGAAAATATGCCTCCCGTTAGTTGAAATTGTTTTGGAAAATTCTAAAATTACTGGCTAGCCAAAAAAGTAAAATAAAATTTTTTTATTAATTAAAACTATATATATATATATACACAGGGAAACTGACCTAGTCTGGGGAAGATCAGAATTTTTTTTTTTTTTGAGGAAGTGACTTTTTAACATGTGATCTAAAGGATGTCAGAGTTCAAGTGAATAATGAGAGAAGGCTCTCTCGGGAATGGGAAATAGTGTGTGCAGAGGACCCAATATGGGAAGAAACTGAGATGTATTTCCATAAATTTGAGGGGAAAGATCAAGAATGCTTTATACCAGATTGTCAACAGCAGTTACCTTGGGGAAAGGGGTACTTTCACTTACTATTCTATATAATGGTTTAAGCGGTAGGATTTTGGTCAATTTAAATATTATTCAAAGAAAAGAAAAACTCCACTCAATACAGATACAAATTTAGGAGTGAAGACAGGTGAAAAATGCTACCTGAAGGTTAATTAATGAAAGGTATCCATTTCAGAAGCCCTGATCCAGGGTGCTTCTCAAAAGTGGTTCTCTGAATTTGGCAGGCATTCAAATCATCCAGGAATCTTATTACAGTGCAGATTCACATTTATTAGATCTGGGCTGTGGCTTGAAGATTTGCATTTTAAATAAGCTCCTAACTAATGCCAGTGCTTGGCATTTTTGAGGGGCAAAGTTCCAGGTGATTATAATGGACTACCAGAGTGGAGAAATACTGAGCTAGAATGGTTGGGTATTAAGAACATCTTGCCTTTCTTCTCTTATATATGTCCTTTCCACCTGATAATCACCTCTTCTGTAGGTCTCAACTCAGGGAGGCCTTCCATATCCATCAGGCATAGAGGTTGCAAGGTGTCTCAGTAGCAGAGTTTCTCAAACTAGCATGTGAAAGAATCCCCTGGGGATAGGGTTTACCAGGTATTCAGCTTCTTGAGCCCCTCTCTAGAGGGTAAGAATCAGCTCAATCTAGAGTGATCTCTGGAAATCCATGATTTCCAGATCCAAGCTTCTCAAGAGACTGATGTCCGTGGTTCTGGGATCTGTTTGAGAAATGAGCTATACCCCCTCTGTCGTCAAGCATGGCATGCCCCAGATGCTTGGTATATAAGTGAGTAAATGAGTATAGGTTCTCTTCTTCCTTTTCTTTTGTGATTATAAAAGTTATAAAGGCTGAATCTAGAAAATAAGGAGATACTAAAAAAGATAGGAAAGTAGGAAAAAGTCACTCATATCCTGCTACAGAAAGGCAAACATTTTTTGACTTTTAACATATGTTGTTTTTTTTTTTTTTCTGGTGCTTTTATTCTACGCATTTTGTTTCACTTGGCTCAGAATGTATTGAATGTATGTCACCCTAAATACTTTTTGGACCTAGAGAAGTTGAGGGTGTTTTCCATGGCATTGTTCAACTGAATGCACTGTTTCAAAGGTTGAACTGTACAACCCTTCAAACGTATGCATTTCTATTACTGACTCATTCTTTGACAGCAGACTACAAAAAAAAAATTACCTGAACTTTAGAATTTTGTATTTCATGTTCTCAGTTCATGTTTCATCTCTCAAAAGACCATTCAAAATAGAAAAATATTCTTACATCCCAGAAATTTACAACTGAAGTATTTCTAGAAGTAGCTATTTTCATTCCTATAGTTAAATCACAATGAGTTTTATACATTAGATGCATGTCACCTTTTTGATTTCTAGCCAAAAGACTGGGAATTAATTATTAGCTTTTTAATGACCTGCTATTTGTTTGAAGATGTTGACATTTGCACAGCAGCATTACAAGAAGGGTGACTGCACATTTAACAACCTAGTATTACCTCTTTTGTCCTTGAAATACTGAGCCAAAGGCATCATCTCACTTTTCACTGTTAAAATCACATGATCTTTATCACTTAGCAGAGAAGATGTAAGATAGGATTCTTTGTGCCAACATTGCCTATTTTACTCCTGTTGATTCTTTTCTAAATAGTATATTAGAGACCTTAACTCTTTATCCCTCTTTTTTCCCTTACAAGTAAGCATAATTCATTTAATACTCTCCTGATTATATTCATAGATTTAAACTTCAGTTTGTATTTGAGTTTATGAACAAATGCTGTTAATTGATAGAAAAGGACAAATTGGTTCCCTAAAAGAGACAACAATCTAGCCCTACATGGCTCAGAAGATTTAAATCAATTTTTTCATTGCTGTGAGTTTATTTCCTTGAAGGAACTTAGCCGCCAGAAGAAAAATGACTCAATGACATATCAGTATAGCAAAATATAAAATACCTCTCCCCATTCTCAGGAAAATTTGTTGAACCTTATGATCATAAGTATTTATTGTTTTTCAGCTTTGATAATAATGGGGATGCATTCTTCTCCATAAATACTTTGCATAGAAAAGGGAAGAAGACAAATATGGTGCTCAGTTAGAACTATGAGTGTTCTGAAATACTGTAATTAGAGTCTGCATGGTCACGACAGCATGCAGTAATCATGAAGTAGAAACAGGACCTCATGCTTGGTAGCTCTGCATGATTCACTCAGGCCTGGAGTGGGAGGAAATGAGCATAATCAGTATTTACTGAGCTTTCCTCATCTTCAGTTACCGCTATGCCAGATTACCTGAAATGACTCCCAATACTACCCTGAACTCACCTCCCCACATAACTCAGGCGTATTCAGAACTTGAATTTTCTTAACTTTATGTGTCCAAACAGAGAGGGGTGACACACAATAAATGAAATCAGTTGAGAATTAGGGAACATTATAAATTGTTTGCTGTTGACCATGTTTGGACAGATTGACCACCCCCCAAGTCCCAAAAAACCCATTGCAGATACATAGACACATAGATAAATTGATAGATACACATATACATGTATATACATACATCGTACATGCATACAGTAGCCCCTCCCTCCTCATGCAGGGCTTCAATTTCCATGGTCAACCACAGTCCAAAAATATTACATGGAAAATTCCAGAAATAAACAATTCGTAAGTTTTAAATTGCGTGATGTTCTGAGTAGTGATAAAATCTTGCTTCATCCCTCTCTCTTCCGCCCGGGATGTGAATCATTCTTTTGTCCAGCGTATCCCACAAATTAGTCACTTAGTAGCCATTTCAGTTACCAGATTGACTGCTGTGGTATCGCAGTGCTGTGTTCAAGTAAACCTTATTTTACTTAATAATGGCCCTAAAGTGAAAGAGTAGTGATAATGGCAATTTGGATATGCCAAAGAGAAGCTGTCAAGTGCTTACCCTAAGAGAAAAGGTGAAAATTCTTGACTTAATAAGGAAAGAAAAAAAATCACATGTTGATTGCTAAAATCTACAGTGAGAATAAATCTTCTTTCTGTGAAATTCTGAAGAAAGTAAAAGAAATTTGAGCTTGCTTTGCTGTGGAGCCTCAAAATGCAAGTTATCACCATGGTGTGATAAGTGGTTAGCTGAGATGGAAAAGGAATTACAGTTCTACAATAAGATACTTTGAGAGAGAGAGAGACTATATTCGCATAATTTTTATCACAGTGTATTGTTATAATTGTTCTATTTTGTTATTAGTTATTGTTAATCTCTTGCTGTGTATAATTTATAAATGAAACTTTATCATAGGTATGTATGTATCAGAAAAAAATATAGTGTATATAGGGTTGGCTACCATCTGTGGTTTTAGACTTCCACTGAATGCACCTTGTGGATAAGGGGAAACTGCTGTGTGCATATATCCAAACACTTTCAGTAACTCTTAAGACACAAGGGGTAGGAGAATAAGCCTTTTGCAGGAAAACTTTACATTTCAGAAGATTGCATTTCATAGGCTTAGGACTAACTTTGTCTGCAGGAGTTCAAGGCTCATAAATCTATTCAGTGCTATAGTAGAAACCATGTATTTCTCTAGGTTTACATTGCATAGGAAAAGTTTATAAAGCCTTGATATACTCATGAACCTTCTTATGTTTGGAAAGCACTGGTAGAGGAAACATGTTTTGAATTTTTTTTTTTTCTGGATGTTCCCAGGAGGCAGAGACCCTTCGACATCTCATTTCCAATTCCTTGGAAAGAGAAATTAGAGTCAACCTTTTCCAGGAACTAGGGATCTCTATTTTTAGCTTCTACTGATTAAAACCACATTATTTGAGTAGGAAGAATGTGAACTGAGTGTACCTTTCACTCCTGAACAGTGCATATGGGATTTCCATGATACCGGTGGGGTATGCTTGTGAATAGATGTGTGGACAGTAAATCATCTTTGTTTGAGTTCACTGAAGACATTGTTGGGTCAAGCTGGGTCAGCTTTTCCTTGAATTGTGCTTTTATCTTGTGCTTTTAAAGGGGAATTCAGTTAAAATATAGTGTTGTGTCATAAAAATTTCATTTTGCTAACAATCTTTGAAATGTGTTCAAAAAGCAAGAATGGGATAGAGAAGAAAGTTAAGGCCAAAAAGAAAAACAAGAAATCATAACCTAAGTTAGTAAAGCAGAAATCGGCATCCTGATGGAAGCAGATAAGATATCGGGAGTGAGGAATGGTGAATACGGCAGGTGGATGGTGAAGAGTGAGCTGGAAGGAGAGTAATGGTTAGACTCAAATCAAAAGATTTGTAGAAATGAGAACTGAGAGGGGATGGAAGGAGAGGGAGATCTTACAGGGAAGGGATCAAAAGCCTAAATGTACCAGAAATGATAGGCAGAGTAGTTACCATTAGTAAAATACTGATGTATCAGAATTTGATGAAGAGACTTGGAAGAATAAGAATTATCTTGTTGCAAATTCAGAACTAGGTTTGGCAATGTATGCCCAGGACAGTAGGAGAAAAACAAAAAAGAAACAGCTGTTGCATAGATTTCAATAATAAGATGGAATGCTGGGAAATAAGAAGACCCCAGTCTTTTAATAAAAAGTGAAGCAGATTGCCATGTTCTGTGTGTTGAGGCAGGTGGTGTTCACGGAGGAAGAACCACCTTAGGAGGGGGCAGCTGAGTCAGCAGAAGAAAGGCAGGTAAAAGCCAGGGCACTTGGAGGGAACAGTACCTGATTTTCTACCACATCTGTTGGCTACCTTACATCTTATTTCTTCCTTTTCTCCTGAGGTCCAAAATGCTCTCTCCCCTCTCTGCAGGTTCTTTAAACAATGACAACTTTAAAAGACTCCAGATGGCTTTGAAAAAACTTGAAAGTCATCCAGGGTGCACTGCAAGTCTTTGTAGACACTCCATGTGGAGCCAGTCTGAAAACCTTATAGTTTTTCTGTTTGGATTATGTCTTAGGGATGAGCTGCTGTTGCCAGCACACACACACACACAATTAAAAAATTAAAAGTAAGCCGACCCTAGCCCTTGTGTGCTCAGAAGCAAAGAGGCAACATGAGTTTTTGCAGCCATGTTGGCCTTTTGTGCATCACTCTGTACCCTGCCTGTCCTCGCTGTGGACAGAAGGCAGAGGACACAGTGATCACGGAATAACTCACTCCCTGCTTCTCAGATAACAGTTTATAACCTACTCCTTCAGCGGATTTACTGTGCTTGCATGGGAAATTTAACACAGCATGGCTTCATTGGGACTATATTAGAAAGATTCATAGACTCAACCAGTTTTGCCTAGTGATGGCTAAGACTGTTTAAAATATCATTACTGATTATCTATAGAAAGCCAGTCTCCAAAGTGAGTTATGTTGAAATGACTTTAATAAAAACCAGCAAGTGTAAGCAGCTGCTTTTAGAGGACAGGAAGATGGCATAAAGCTGAATTTTAAATTCTATTGTTCAAGGAACAAACAGATTAAGAACTGAAGAATAGGGAGTGTTTGGATCTACTGGATTCTTGGAAAGAGAGAATCCAAAGTTTTAAGATAATATAAAAATGCAAGAAGGATAAGATATATTCACATGTGGATTCATATTCTAGAAAAGGCAAAACTTGTGTGTATGTGTGTGTGAAAGAGAGAGGAAAGAGGAGGAATAAAATGCTTGTTCTTTGATGCTTTGATTGATTTATAACATGATGATTTATGCTAAAAATATATTTTTCAGGCCATCCAACCCCTCTGTCGGCAGACATGTGGGCAGGGAAGAATACATGAGGTGGGCAGAAAGGTCTAGGTATTACCTGAGTGTTACTTTTGATCATGTTTAAACTTATGGGGAGATATTTTATTTTTAACACCATTGCAACATCAGTACCTCTGTGTCCATCTGTGAACATGAGACAGGAGGGGTGGTTGGGTACTGCTTCAGTTGGCACAGTTGACCCAGCTGAAATATCCTTGCTTTGGGGTGAATTTTCCACTCCTTCCAGGATACTAATGACAGATATCAGGATTTTTATAACAGTTCTAGCCATTTAGTCAAATGAAAAATTGCAGTAACATCCTGCAGTTACCGTGTAGGCTCTTTGCACTCCCATTATGAGTGTCATCAGAAATCCTTGAAACAGTCGTCAGGTCGTTGTGGAGATACAGTGTGCTCATGATTGCTGTTTGTTTTTCTCCAAAGCCACATGCAGAAAGATTTTCAAGGGGTTAAGGGCAACTTGCAGATTCAAAGAGGACTGAACTCACATATTGGTTATTGACAGGATACTGTTATCATCAGATTTAGACACAGACAGTAATTTCCATATATAATACAGAGATAAAAATCACCAATAATTATGGCTTTTTGAGCAACCCACTGTCTAGTGATATGTGAAGCTAATAGCAAAAGGGAAATCAAGAAGTTTGCCAGTGGCTTTTATGAAGCAAGGATAGTGTTTTTCTAACTGCAGTCACTCATATTCCAACTATGCAATTTTTGCAACATATAGAATCACTTGCACTGCTATTTATTAAATATTTTCTTTAAATTGACTCAATTTTGCTTACATGAATGAAAGAACTGGTCTTCCAGAAGGAGATAGTGAAAAAGGGATCTCAGTTTACCTATAAATATTGATATTTGTAAAAATCACTTGAATTATGTTTGATAGACTTATGATCCAATGTGAAAAATGTGCATTTGTTGCCTGAAAAAACAAAAATGTTGGCATAACATTTGTGGTGATTTTCTTTCTTTTCTTTCTTTCTTCTTTCTTTCTCTTTCCCTCCCTCTGTCCCTCCCTCTCTCTCTCTCTTTCTCTTTCTCCCTTTCTCTGTTTCTGAATAAGGATCTGATGTTTTTATTCTGTCAAAGCCTGTGGAAGAAACTAAGCAGCACATCCTCTAACAAGCATTATTAACTTGTCATGTGTCACAGTAACTGATACTCTAGATCCTATACAAAAAGTGATGAAACGAACACCCCCAGCAGTGAAGCTCTGCTTACCTGTGTGGACACCAGGGTAGGCAGAAGACATTCTCTAGGGCAGGATTCACAAGGTGCATTCCATAGAATATAACTCTGTGGATTAGTAATAGGTGTATAAAAAAAATAAAGGAGGCAGGAAACAGTGTTCAAACTAGTTGGAGATACCATGGTTCAACAAAGTCAGGTAGCCTATTGTAAGGCACTGACAAGCGAATATGCTAGTTTTTCCCTCGTGTATTTCATGACAGAATCGCCACTGACCTGCCCCCTCCCCCCAGGATGCGACAGGACTGATGATCTGGCAGGCTCACTTTGGAAGTCGTGGTGATCTTTGTGGGCTGCTGCGGAACCCTTCCAGATGGCTTTCCTGGGATGAAACAGAGATTGCTGGCTCTTTCTGAGCAGAGGCATGGAGTTAAAGAGAAAAGTTGAGGGTTGCGGCTCTGTTCATGGTCACACTCAGCCATCAATATCTCTGGGCAAGGGAGGCATTTTACGCAAGAAGCGCAGTCCATCCTGTTGCCTGCTAAAATGACTGATGTAGTAAAAAGAATAATGAACTATATTCTGTCCCACCTTTCCGTGACCTTCAACAGATATTGATACATTTCTGGGTCTCAGTTTCCTCCTTGTAAACAGAGGGGGTTAGTTAAGCAGTCTTTGGTGTCCTCTGCCTGTTCCAGCACTCAATAATTAAATGGCCTTATTGTTGTTTTATTCTAAAGGATGAAAAGATAAGACCCAGAAGAGGGAAGAATAGCTAATGATTTGATGCTTGGAAGTTACTAGCTGAATAATGATTTTCATACCTAGGAAGCAAAGCCTTTCAAAAGCCATCTTCCCTAATGAGTCTGTAAATAGACATCTGTAGACAAAATTCAAACACTTCTGAGGTTTGTGCCCAGCATGTGAGAGCAGAGCCCCATGGTACTTGTTTATGATGTTTTAATTCTTGAAGTAATTTTTGGTTCTTTAGCAAGGACAAAAAAAAAGTTTTAATTTTTCCCATTTTAGTGTCTCTTGAAATGGCATCTTTGATGTATAGCCAGGATTCTTGAATTTTCAATTGAAGCTCCTAGTGACTCAAAATTTAATTGGACACACCTCTTGGCTCAGACTATTGATAATTAGTCCATTTAACATGAGGGAACTATATACCCTCAAGCCTTCAAAATAAATATTACAGCAGTGATGGAGAAGATGTAATTTATTATAATACCTCTCCTAAAGTTACCCAACTACAAGAATAGCAATTTACGGTGCTATTTTCTCTTATCATCTCCTTCTGGCTCTTTAACCTGTGATTCAAACTACAAAATTGCAGGGAAGTGAGGGTATCATAAGGGGATAACTGCTTCATGCAAAGTGGGATAGGAACTAAACTAGAGGCAAAATCAGGCTGAGTTTTCCTACTCAAACTAGAATTGGAATTTGGAGCTCTAGGTGCTAGTTCTGAATTTAGCACTAATTAACAAGAGGATATTACTTGCCTGTGCCTTAGCTTTCTAATGTAAAATAAAGGTATTAAAATAGAAAATCTGTGACGTCCCTTCCTGTTTAAAAAAAAAAAAGCATTTATTATTATGTCCAGGAAATGGGATTAAGATGGGAAGGAAAGAGTCGATTAAATATCCCTAGGGAGGGAAGGAGTGGAAGGAACAAAACCCAGCCTGGGCTCAGCTCTTTAATGGTTACTTCTGAGCAAGAAGGCAAAGACGTGGCCCTGGGAAGGACTTTAGAGACGATATTAACATTCCTTTCCTTATAGAAGGTAAGTAGGTAAGAAGGTAATTTGTATTGTTGTTATACCATACCCATATTTTAAATAGTCTTTTCATATGGTCACTACTTAGTACACATTAAAGCAAAATTAAAAATATATAAATATGAATAGCAAATAAAATAGGCTCTTTAAAGAGAACAAAAAAATGAAGCATGCTTTATCTGTATGATTGAACTGAGTATTTTTTAGTTTTTTCTGGAGCGTATTCTGCCATTATGACTTTTGCTACCTGATCACACTTGAGGTGGCCGCTGCTTACCTAATAGGCTTCATTTCCCACCTGTCTTCCTTTAACCGTCCTCTCAGCAATGTTTGACTCTCTGTAGGTTCTCAGTTGTGTTATATTTTCTGATGCTTCTGTGTCTGGAATGCCTCGCCCCAGACTGTCTGAAGAATTCCCATCTGTTCTTTCAGTTTTGTCTCCAATGGTTCTTTGAGGCTTTTTCCGTCTTCCTCTGGCAGACATGGGTGCTCCTTCAGCTGTACTTGAATATGCATTGTGTATCTCTACATTGACGCTGTTGTACATTATACTGCTTTGCATACCTGGTTCCTGATGGATAGTACACACTCCTTGAGAGCAGAGGTTGAATTTCCTTATGTTCACAATGGACCTGGCTTTTTGCCAATCCATATTCATCCGCCTGTTCTATTTATCCGTTCTCCCTCTTCTCCATGCGTACCTCAGGGGATTTTAACATATATGGTAACTGAAATGTAGTAGTAAATACATAAAATAGATCTTTCTTGGTATAAAGGAAAGGGATGGCATGGAGGAGCTGAGCAGTGGATGGGAAGGTGTTGTATAAGCAGAGGTGAAAGAGCTTTTGTTACCAGGACCTGGGCTGGACATTGGGAATGCTGAGGCTGCTGGAGGGTGTGGACAGCCAGCTTGGTCACCGTTATTGTTTGGGGACGACTGAGAAGGATTCAGAAAGTACCTAGAAATTATGGCTTGGGAACTTGGTCTCTAACTGTCACCCTCTTTTGATGGAGAAAACTCTATTTGTTGTTACTTTTTATTGTATATAATTATTCACAAAGAACATGTTTAAGTCTAGATTTTTCAAGACTGTTGTTAATATTTAAAGCAATTTTACTTTTCAAATTTTAGGAAAAATATCTCCCAAGTATATGTACACAAAAGCCAAAATATACCTTTCTTCTTTTCTTCTCCTCCTCCTTTTTTTTGTTTCTTTTTTTATCCAAAGGGGACTTATTTCTCTTTCTTTCCCAAGCACTTTTCCACCTTCGTTTTCCTTTACTTCCCTCTATGTCAAGTCCCTTGAATCTAAAACCAGGTCACCCCTGCTGTCATTCTTTCCTTCATATTGTGCTACACTCCTAGAATTCCCTACACTCTCCTCATACAAATCCTATTTATCCTTCAAGGGCTAGTCCAAGTTCGCTTCCCCATTAAGTTCTCCCTTGTCACTGTGGTCCTTATTGAATTTCTACCAGTGTTATAGTGGCACCTAGACTCCACGTGCTGACTTAGCTCTTCCTTCCCTTTCATCCTGTGCTGTTTACTCCTGGTTCATTTTTGTGGGTATCTAGTCAGCTGGAAAGCAAGCAAGCTGAGGCCAGGCCCATCTCTAATGCACACAGCTTCTATAGCCTTGTAGCCCCAGTATAGTGTTAAATAGATAATCTTGACTTAATAAAATACTTACTTGATGATTTGCTTAATGAGGGAAATCACCCACTAAGATTAATTTCCCGCATGATAATTAAGTCCTGGTTCAAAGTCTGACTTCACAAAGTGCATTTTGTGTCCCATTCTTAGAAGCAGGCAAAGAGACAAAACCACAAAAATGACTCAACTCCTGAAATTCTCAACTTTGAGAGTATTCATTTTTAAGAGGAGGAAGGAGGGAAGAGGTGAATTCTAAGGTAATCCAGGCTTGCACTTTGAGGTCTGGGATTAAAATAGTTTCAACACTATGTAGTCTATTAAGAACTAGACAGGGGTCAAAAGTTTCCTTGGCATTTAAGCTGAGCTGATCATAGTTTTGCACTTCTTAATGTGAGATTACTACCCAGACTTATATAATATTCTTTTCTTCCCAATTTAGAAAAAAAATTTAATTTAGCTTCATTTCTCATTAATATTGATAAGCATTTAAAATTTTATTATCACCTCAAAATTAGTGATTCTGCAATTAATATATTTTGCTAATAAATCTCCTTGTGTATCTTAAATCATTTCATAGGGTTAGATTCTAGAGGTGGAATTTCTGGGTCAGAGCACATAGACTTGCTTAAAGTTCACATTTTTGAAAACAGAAAATTATGATTTGGCATGTAATAGTGAGGAAGAGGAATGTTATGGCTTTATTTTTATAGACTTTGACCCCCAAATCCTTTCACCTTGTTTTTTTTTTAAACTTAATCTCCCAATTGCATCATTTTTCCTTAAGTGTAGTGTGCAGAAACAGTCTTGTCAAGATACCACTTTGAGGAGGATGCTACTTAACTCATTTTGACAACAGGGTAATATTCAAGTCAGTTCAACCCAAACCATCTCTACATTTCCTAGAACGGTTCTTCAATTCAGGCATTAATGAAGATGAAAGTAGGATTAGGTGGTGATAAATAAACCCACAATCTAATGAGAACTGTAGACCTGACTATAAACTTAAACATAACAAATATCTGTAGATACAGATATATATATATAGATACACACAGAGAGCAAGGACTGCTATGAGTATACATTTCATTCTCACTAAAGAATTGCTGAAAAAACTCAGTCTCGTACATCTTTAAAAAAATTGTCTCAATTATATCCCCAATCTGGGTGCCTCCTGCTTTGCAGAGTCCACGATTTGCTTTTTGTCCTGTGTGAACCCTTTTCTCCTGTGCAGTCCCTGGAGTTACAGAGAGGCTCTCTCTGCCTGTACAGCTCTCAAAAATCACTTTAAGCAGATTCAGGCACCACTAGTTCCATTGCTGGGGAGATTTGGCTGCTCTCAGTGAGCTCCCGAACTGCCTGTCTCTAATTGCTTCCCAGTGTGGTGTGACTTCTTGTCTGTGCTATGGGACCCTGCACTTCTCTGGCCCTTTACTCTGAGTACACTGTGTTCTCTGGCTGGCTTCTCCTGGGTTCTGCCTTAATGCATTCTGGATTAAATTTTGCTCTGGTTAAACAAGAGCATAATTTTCCAGTGGGGGCATGAGCTGAAAATGGATTTTCGCCATGATGTACATACTTGGTACAAACCATGACATTACCCCTCCTTTGTGCTCCCGTAGAACCTGGGGTACATCTCTTCTGTTGAATCTCTTTACTGTCTGCCTCACCCACAAACTAAAGTGCAAAAGGCTTTGTTTTCTTTGTTTGTTTTTAGTTTTGCTTTTAATCCGTCCAGTGTTTTGCTCGGTAGCTACAAAATTTTGTTAAATTATTTGTTGTTAAGCTATTGTCAAACAGTTGAAATATTTACTTAGCTATCTCTGCTCAGCGTTTTGCTGTTTAATTGCTTCATCTCCCTCATGTGGATTGTAGTTATTCAAAAAATATTAAGTATTGACTCAGTGCCAGTAATAGATTTTGGTGTGCTTGTATCTTAGCCCATGGAATGCTGTCACTAATCTACATGTGGAAACTGTTTTCAAAACTCTATTTAAGAAACATGGTGTGACCATAACTTTTTTTCAACTAGCAAATTTATTTCTATGAATAGACTTACAAGGATATAAAGATTAATTTAGATTTCAATTTCCATTTAATTAATTTTAACAACTAAATAAACAGATAATCCTACCAGCACTGTATCCATAAGGATGGATGCAATTATGCAGTGGTAAAAAGCAAAAATCAAAAAAAAATTTTAGTGATTGAAAACAACAGAGTTTATTTCTCATGCATGCTTCATGGCCATTTGTGTTGCTAGGGCTCTGTTTCATATCATTTTCACTTAGGTTTTCAGGCTGATAGAGTCTCCACCATCTGAGTATCACTCATCTGTGCAGGGAGGCAATGGCATGTGAGTACTTAAAGGCTTCAGTGAAACAGAACACATTAACTGCAGCTTACATTTTGTTGGTCAAAGCAAGTCACATGGTTTTCTGAACTCCAGAGGGTAAGGCAGCACAATTCATGTGCCCAGGAAGAGAACAGATGTTTGGTATACAGAGCTAATGACTCCCTCACTCCTGTATTCTGTGATCAGTTACTCTGTTCACGTTCTTCCCCTCTGCCAAGTGACCTAATGGTACCAATTCCAGGGAAAGAAAGACCAGCTATGCAGGTACTCATAGTTTCACAAGAGTGTGGATGAACCAAGTGCAGAATGTCCAGGGGAGGTTGGAATCCACACTGGGAAAGTCTGTTGGTCCAGTGGACAGAACACTGTATTCCAAAGAGGTAGCCTGGTCTTAAGTCATTGGGCTGTTTCCTTGGGTTTAGATAGGTCAGAGGTTTAACACAGGAATTCAGACAAGTCAAATAAACATCGATCCCTCACAAGTATTTTCATGAATTAGAGTAGAATAAGAGTGTCAGGAACCTTATGTGTATCATCAAAGAAAACTTTGGATCTTAAAACATGCTCTTCAGCTAAGGAGGATAGAAGAGGGCTCATGTACATTATTTGAAGGCAGGAACATAAAACAGAGACTCACAGTGTGCTTCCTTTGCCTTAATAAAGCCTAGGCATTTTTATGGAGACTCTTCTATGTAGAATAATTCTTCTTAGCCTTTTTGAGTCATACATCCCACTCAGAATCTGATAATGCAATTCAATGGAGGAAGTCTTGCCTTTTCAATAAATTAATCTTGATTTAAACCTCATACTTTATATAAAAATTAACTCGAAATTGTTCATGTAGTTAAAAGGAAAATAAAACTATAAAACTTAGAGAAAAAAAGACATGGGAGAAGAGTCTTTGGGGATCTAGGGTTAAGCAAGGAGTTTATAAACTTGACACCAAAAGCATGATCTATAAAAAGAAAAATTGTTAAATTGGAGCTTATCAAAATTTAAAAAAAAATTTGCTCTCCAAGAGACCGTGTTAAGAGAATGAGAAGACAAGTAGCAAACAGGGAAATAATATTTACGAATCACATATCTGACAAAGGACTAATATAGAATATGTAGAGAACTCTCAAAGGTTTAACAGTGAAAAACAAGCAAAAAATCTAATTAGAAAATGGATTTCTGCCTGAAGAGAGATTATTTTATGAATAGGATATATAGTTGAAAAATAAGCACATGAAAATAGGTTTAACATAATTAGTTATTTAAGAAATACAAGTTAAAACAGCAATGAGATAATCACCACGCATCTGTCAGAGCAGCTAAAATAAAATAATGACAACACCAAATGCTGAAAGGAGTTACAGAGAATCTGATCACTCATATGCTGCTGGTAGGAATGGTACAGCAACTCAGGGAAACAGTTTGGCAATTTCTTATAAAACTAGCCATATTTATTATCTTGCTTCAGCTCCCATAACAAAATACCACAGATTGGGTAGCTTAGAAATAAACAAATTTATTTTCTGGTAGTTCTGGAGAGTAGAAATCCAAAGTCAAGCTGTTATCAGGCCTTCTTTTGAGGCCTCTCTCCTTGGCTTGCAGATGGCCACCTTCTTGATGTGATCTCACGTGATCGCCCTTCAGTCTGTGGGTTGTCTGTGTCCTAATCTCCTCTTAGAAGGCCTCTTAGAAGAACACCAGTCGTAATGGATTAAAGCCCACCCATGTGACTTCATTTTACCTTAATTACCTCCTGAAAGGCCTTGTTTCCAAATACAGTCACATTCTTAGGTATTGGGGGTTAGGGCTTCAATACATGAATTTTGGAAAGACACAAATCAGTCCGTAGTACCATGCAACCACCATGTAACTTAGCAGTTATATTCAGGCTTTTGTCCCAGAAAAGACTTATGTTTTAAAAAATCTGTGCATGAATGTTCATAGTAGCTATATTCCTAATAGCAAAAAACTGGAAACAATGCAGCAATCCTTCAATGGGTAAATGGTTAAACAAACTAGTATTTCCCATACCATGGAATATGACTCAGCAATAAAAAGGAATGAGTTATTGATATAGACACAGTGATGAATTCTGTATGAATCTCCAGGGAATTATGCTGAGAGAAAAAAATCTAATAACAGTCATACTGTGATTTTATTTATGTAATATTCTTAAAAAGATAAAATCATAGAATAGAGACTAGATTAGTGATTTCCAGGAATTAGGAATTGGAGTCGGGATGGGGAAAGGGAGGTGGTTGTGGCTATAAAAGGGCAGGATTTGAGGGATTCTTGTGATAGAAGTGTTCTACATCCTGACTGTATCAATGTCAAACAGTTTTGTTGAGTGTTTTGTTTTGCTCTTTTTTCTTAATGAGTCCTTGCTAGGCGTTTATTAATGCTTTTGATCTTTCAAAGAAGCAATTTTTAGTTTTGGTCTCCTTTCTTTTTCACTGATTTCTACTTACATTTTGATTACTCTGTTGACAGTCTGTCTCTCAAAGCAAACCTTCTAATGGATATTGTCATGCAGGTTCTTTATTAGAGATTAGCTCCCATGGAAGGGAGGAGACTGTAACTTCATTGGTCAGGGGGGAATAAATATCTAACTGTGATGGAGCCTGGAAAATATCAGACAACCCTATGAAGAGCCAGAGGGGTAGTTAGGCTTTCAGCAGTGTCCTGGCATTGGTCGGAAATGTCTGGATTTTATACCTCCACTGTGATCAGTCACTGAATATGGGCTGCCCAAGAAGGACTTGTCCTTGGGTGAGGAGGTTCTCTGCAAATCCTCAAGGAGCTGACAGCTAGAGTCTGCTGATAACTGGGACAGTCTGTCTTCTTTGATTTTGGTGGGGGATCTGAATGGCATGTCTCAGTTCAACACAATTTCCTTCCTTCTTTGATAATACTTTTTTCTTTTATTGGACAGCTGAGATAGTTACTTAGGTCACTATTTTTAAATTGAAGTATAGTTGATTTACTATAAAAAATAATAAAAATGAACTTACTTACCAACCAGAAAATAGACTTGCAGACATAGAAAACAAACTATGGTTACCAAGGGGGAAAGGGTCGGGGGAGGGATAAATTAGGAATTTGGGATTAACATGTACACACTACTATATATATAAAACAGATAAACAACAAGGACCTACTGTGTAGCACAGGGAACTATATTCAATATCTTGTAATAACCATAATGGAAAGGAATCTGAGAAAGATATATATATGTAAGTATATGTATAATTTTTTTTAGGGGGCAGGTAATTGGGTTTATTTATTTATTTATTTGAAGTACTGGGGATTGAACCCAGTGCTAAGCATACACTCTACCACTGAGCTATAACCTTCCCCCATTGTTACGTATAATTGAATCACTTTGCTGTACACCTGAAACTTAGATCATTATTTTTAAGTCTTTATTATTTTCTAATACACACATTTAAATTCACTACATTTTCCTCTAAGCACTGCTTAAGCATCATTTTCACAAAATTTGGTATGTTGTATTTTCATTATTTAAAAAAAATTTCAGTCAGGTTCATTGAGATACAATTTAATACAGCAAAATTCACCCTTTTAATGTATAGTTTTATGTATTTTGTTTTTACTTCAAAATATTTTCTAATGTTCATTGTGATTTCTTCTGTGACCCATGGGCTTTTCAAAATTATGTTGTTAATCTCCAAATGTTGAAGATTTTCTAGTTAACTTTTTGTTACTGAGTTCCAGTTCATTTTAATTTTGGTTAGGAAAAGTATTCTGAGTGAATCAGTCATTTGAAAGATACAAAGAACTACCTAAAGGATACATATATGGTTTACATTGTTACTATTTTATGTATGTTTGGAAGTATGTGTAGTCTCCATTTATTAGTAGTGTTATATGAATACTAATTATTTCACATTTGTTATTAGAGGTTTTCAAGTCATCTATATATTGCTATTTTAAATATCTTGCTTTATCTCTGACTGAGAGAGATATCTGAAAATCTCCAATTATGAATGCAAATTAGTCTATTTTTCCTCTTTGTTCTGTCAGTTTTGCATCATATGTTTTAAGCTGTGATGCTAGCTGCATATACATTTAGGCTCATCACATCTTCCCAATGAATTGATCCTGTTCTCATGTAAAATATCCCTTTTCAGTGTTAATGCCTTTATGGCACAGCTTTTCCCATCCTTTTACTTTACTTCTATCTGTATCCTTATATTGAAAGTGTGTCCTTTGTGAATGGCACATACTGAGTCATGGATTAAAAAGTATTCTATTCCTATAACCACCATCCTTTAATTGGAGTATTTATGCTTGTTTCTCTGATATTTAATGTAATTACTAGTATGTTTGGATTTAGGTCTACTATTTTGTTTTCTTTTTCCTATCTTGTTTAGTTGCTTTGTTTCTTCTTTCATAACTTCTTTTGTATTACTCAAGTGTGTTTATTTTTCTATTTTATATATTTCATTGGCTTTTTAACACAGTTTTTTATTTCCTTTTAGTGTTTATGCTATATATTAAAGCTTAGCTTAATAAAACCTGAAACTGAAATTTTACTGTTTCACAAATAATGTAAGAAGCTCTCAGCCCCGCTTGCTCTTTTTGGTCTGTTCTCATATAGTTTACTTTTATGTATACTATAAATTCCACAAAACATGATTATTTTTGCTTTAAACACTCTTTTTTTTGTAAAGTAAAAAAAAATTTATATTTACCTATACATTTATTCTTTTCAGTTCTGTTTGTCTCTTTCTGCAATTCCTTGCTTTCATCTGGGATAATTTCCTTTCACCCTGAAGAAATTCATCTAGTATTTCTTGTAATATGGTTCTGCTGGCAACAAATATTCTCATCTTTTCTTGTCTGAAAATGCCTTTCTTTAGCCATTATTTTTAAAGAATATATTTTTTTTAGATATATAATACCTGTCTGGCTGTTTTTCCTCCTTTCAACACCTTAAGGCTGCCATTCCATTGCTTTCTGTCTCCTATTGTTCACATTAAAACAACAGTTCTAATCTTTGTTGTTGTTCCCCTGAAGATTTTTCTTTATTGTCAGCTATCTTGTGGGAGTGGTTACTGTGATGATGGAAAGAAGAAGAAAAATTGATTGATCAACTTCTGTTTCCTCTTGGGGTAAAAAAAAAAAAATTCCATTGACTGGGTTTCACAGCCTCTGTTGTCTCATTGGCAAGAGGGAAGCCTTTGAGAAGGGAAGAAGAGCTGTGGGGTAAGGGCAGGGGTAAGGTTGTGGTGGGGAATTCCTGTGAGTGGCAAGAGCAGGCTGAGATAGCAGCTGCACTGAGCCCTTTGGTCTGCAGAGATGGTGAAGGCCTGTATGACCTTAGGAGTAATACAAGTTTTTTCTAGGGCTGTTCCAGGAGAAAAGCAAGTAAGTATATGTATCTAAGTAAGCGTATAACCTTAATCTTGAACAATATCTTAGGGGGATATTCCCTTTTCTCTGTGATATGAGTTTTAAGTGTGTTCCCCTTCCCTTAGTTGTACATAGTCCTACCATAAATGGCACTCCCCAGACCACTGCTGGGCACGCACTTTAGGAGCGATCCATTGAAGGGCAACTGAACACAAACTATGTATAAGAAGAACTGAACATGAATATGGAGTAAAGACTGTAGTGTTCAGATGGTTGCCACATGGGTGAGGAATTATACTTATTCTATAGAACCATAGATCAGCGCCAGGGCATACAGACAGAACCTCTAGTGAGAAAGACTTGCGTTCAAGAGAAGAAAGATATTTCCAGGTTTTGCAATAGTGAGTTCCCGATAATGGAAGTCAACAAGCACAAGCTGTTTGGAATTTTATTGTGGGATGGTAGCCTTATTTGATGGTTTCTAGTGCCTCTTTCTGTTATCAAGTTCTGCAGGAGGCAGATGCTGGGATTAGTCATGAAAGGCTGCCTTTGAGGTAATATGGATACAAAAAAGATAATTGTAGGTATAGAAATGGAAAAATATTCCTCTAGCAGTACATGAGTGAAAGAAGAGAGGTTTAGTTGCTTGAGTGCCACCTGTGTTGAACTGATCAAGACTATATTCCTAGAAATAGGAAACACTTTAATTGAGTCGTAAAATGTTAAGAACTGACAATATCTCCAACAGTCATCTAATCCAGCTCTGTCATTTCACAGATGTGGAAACTGAAGCCCAGAGAAGCTGACTTGCCTAAGGCAGTGATTCTTGAAGTGTAGTTAGAAGAATACTTGTCTCAATTCCTGAAAAACTTGTTTAATATGCAGATTTCTGTTCCCTATTCTAGAGCTACTAACAACAACAAAAAAAAAACCCTCCAGAAATCAAGTCCCATAATTTGCATTTCATCAAATATCACAGGTAATTCTGTGAACATTAAAAAAAAAAACATTGTTTAAATCTCAATGTTGATTTCTTACAGGGCTCTGAGGAAGACCCAGGACTCTAAAATCCCAATTCATTATTTTCATCATTCTAAATTGGCTATCCTTGTAATGAAATCTGTTACCATCCCCTACAAACTAACTTGTAAGCTTAGAAACAGCCCTAGGAATTAAACTGTGTTACTAGTATAAAATTGTTACTATTTATAAAATGCAAGAGAATGATTTAGAAAATATAAACAAAGTCAGTAAAATCAGGATGAACCCCAAGATCAGAAGCCATGAACATTCTCTTGATAACAAATTTAGAAAACCTTGGAGCAACCTCTCCATCCTTGACATTGGAACAAAGGGAGCTCGTCTCCTTGATTTAATCTAATCAAAGGCTGAGACCTCAGTCCAAAGTGGAAAAAGATGTTTGTATATATGTTCATGTTAGACATATTAGCATATTAACTTATTTTTCTTCACTTTAGAGTGCAACTGACATGACTAGACTGAAGGGCTTTGGTTAATATTTTGTTAATTAAACCCAGGTCTTTTAATATATGCACAATTAAAGGTATTCTCTACTAATTTTTCACAGCTTGTTTGGTCTGTGGAGATCATATCATGGAAACTGAAGACAAAAATGAAGAAAAATTAGACTTTATACTTACTACATTACGAAGAAATAGGGGGATCAAAACAGAACTGAAAGTGGCAAGAGAAAAGGTGTGTCTGAACGTGGGCTTTGAAACATCAATTTTGTTCAAATATATAGAGCTTGATTTAGCAGTTATAGTTCTGCATAGGAAGGAAGGTTGCTTGAGTATTTATTACTAAGGTCAACTCTGTTAATAATGTACTTGCCAGAAATCAAGAAATGGTGTTTCTTGAATAACTACACAAATTGAGAAAATCACGTTCCACCTTTATTACCCATAGCTAACAGTCTGGTCACACCTGTAATTAATTGCTACTATCTCTTGGGTTCCTGCAGGTGTTGTATACAAAATGCTTAACAGTCTTGGGCCTCTGCTGTAATGGGATCCTAAAAGCTTCCTGTTGTGCCACGTTTTGACTCCTTAAAAGCTGCTTTTAGATTCAGAAATCCAGCAGGCAGTGTGAAGCCGTTTTAAGTGTAATCTGGGGAAAAGAATGTTTTAGCCATCTGATTCTGGTGGAGTAGAGTTGTAAATTCATTGCAAGGAGAGGAATTTGAAGGTTGGAGGAAAAGCTATTGAACTTTTATAAGTGGAAGATTTTAAAGATCTGAAGTAGAGTGATAATGTCCACAAGATTTGATCATAATTTATGAATGCTTTAAAATAAAGGATAAAGAAGGAACAGTTGAAGGTGAATTTAAAATGTGAAGTTTGGTGACTGGTACAATAGTAGTACTGTCATTAGGTATAGCAAAATAATGAAGGGGAGATGGACTGAGGATAAGGATGATTTGAATTTTCAATATGTTGACTAGACTGATTGTATAGAATGTAATTCGAGATATGACACTGAGAATATGTGGATATCAGGGAAATGGAGATATAGATCTGAAAATTATCAGTATTTGTATAATGGCTTCAACCATGGTGGATGAGTTTTTTATAGGAAAGGAGGAAGAGCAAGAATAACAGGAATTAAACTTTGGGTAATAGCCATAGCCAAGGGATAGGAGAATGTTACGTTATTGACAATAGTGGAAAGCAGTTAGAGACCCAGGGAAGATTCAGAATAATATAATGTCATGAAAGTTAATGTTGAAGAGTTTTTAGATGAAAAGTTACATATTGTAGAAGTCAAAGAGAATACACACAGAGGCATTCAAATACGGCAAGCAAGTATTGGGAGGTTTTATGTGAAATTAAAGAGAAGAAGTAGAATGTTTGCAAGGTGAGGAACAAGTTGATGGGGAGGTATAGAACAACAAGCACTGACCACTAATTTGAGGTGCCAAAGAGAAAATGATAGATTCTGCCCAGTAAGGAGTCACCTGAATTAAGCAGTGAGGAAAAGGAATTAAAGCAATGGAAAAGTAGTTGTTGGAAATGCTAGAAGACAAATTCCTGGAGGAAACAAAAGAAGAGAAAGACACAGAACCCAAATGGACTTTGCCGTGATAAGAAAGAGAAGTATTTGCCCTTTAAGACCGTAGGCAAAACTATGCACTAGAGCATCGAGCCAGAGGCAGAGAGGATGGTGGGTGAGGGAACTGATGCTAAATGACCATATCTTCTTAGTGGAGAAAAAGCCTCAAGGCCATAGTCTGTATTTGGCTGCATGTAACCGGAACTTGATAATGTGTAGCTTAAAACATCAGTGTGTTTCCTGTTTACTTAACATATAATCCAGAGTCAAAGGGCTTCAAGATTGACTTGGCAGCTCAAAAATGAATCAGACCAGACTCCATCTGTCTTTCTACTCTCCCATCCTTAGGGTGATTTTTTTTTTTTTTTTGGTCCTCAAGCTATTGCCTCATGATGTCAGGTTGGCAGTTTGTGTTGCAGACATCCCATCCTCAGGCTTCTTTAAGATGGAAAGGAAGGCTCAAGGCAAAAGGCTTTTTACTTTGTGAGACTTCTTTCTAAGGATGTTATAAAGATGCTACTGTCTTCTGGACTACACTGTTTCTGACTAGAAGTCTGCTTTTATTCTTATTTTTGTTCTTCCATAGTGTGTCTTATTTTCCTGTGGCTGCTTTTAAGATTTTTTCCTTTTCATCAGTTTTTCAGCAATTGATTATGATGTGCCTACATGTGCTTTTCTTAATGTTCCTTCTGCTTGGATTTTGTTGCTCTTCTTGGATCTGTGGTCTACAGATTACATTACATTTGGAAAATCAGCAGCCATTATAATTTCAAATACTTTTCCTGCCCCTCCACCCTTCTCTCCTTCTGAGGAAGTCACTTGATGTTGTCCCACAGCTCATTGATATCCTGCTAACTGTTCCTCTCTGTATTACATTTAGAGTAGTTTCTATTGTTCTTTGTTCACATTTAGTGATCTTTCTTCTGGAAAGTCTAATCTCTGGTTAACCCCATTCAGTAAACTCTTCATCTCAGTGTATTTTCCATCTGCAGAAGTTTGATTTGGGTCTTTTTTTTACATCTAACATTTCCTTTCTCATCATGCTTACACTTTCTTCTACCTTCTTGAACATGAGAAATGTATTTATAATAGTTGTAATTTTACATTGGTACTGTATTTTATCTCTCTTTCAACATTTTTTTTAATATTTTGTTAAATATTTGGGGGTTTTGTCCTGAGATGAAGTTAAGTTACTTGGAATCAATTTGATCCTTGGTTTTGAGCTCTGTTGGGTTGGGTCCAGAACAGTCTGTACTCTAGGACTGATTATCCCTCACTACTGAGGCAATGCCTTGTCCTGTGTGTTAGAAGATCCTTAGTCTCTGAGAATTAGAAAAACAGGCTAGTCTTAGCTTTCTGTCACCTGCGAGGATTACTTCATCTGCTTATTTCTGGTGACTGCCACTTAATTTCCTCACATCCTGCACCAGTCAGTCCTCGGGCATAGACTTGAACTTCACCTTCTGTCGATCTCTGTAGCTCTTTCTTTCTCTGTGCATGTTTTTCCTCTCTGGTACTTTGTCTTGCAAATCCTGGCCACCTACTGAACTCTGAACTTTATCTTCTCAACACAGGAAAACCACTAGGCTCTGAATAGGTTCTTCCTCCATGTTCTGCAGTCTGGAAATGTTCTCAAGGTTGTGATGTGGGCCACTCCTAGAGCCCACTTTCTTTGTTTCCCTCCTCCTAGGCATCATGGTCATCATATTCTTCTGTGGCCTATTGTCCAATGTTTGAAAGCTGGTCCAGTGTTCTAGTTGTTCAAGGCAGAAACGTAAGCCTGTTAGTCCACCCTGACTGTAAACAGAAGTACTCCCGTACCTATGTTATGCACTAGCCTCTCCCAGGGGTGATAACCCCTCAAATCTCATGCAGTTACTGTCTCTACCTTGAAGTTCACAATCTCTGGGTGGTACACCATTCTCTCTGTTATGTCTTGATACACTTTCTCATGGTCTAACAACTAGTAAACTAAAAGAAAAAGTTCTATGCCCTTCTGACCTCCTGAGAACAGAGGCATAGTAACAGACTTTGGCCTTGAGAAAAGTAAAGAAAGTTTAGGTCAGCTGCCAAAAGGAGTGTCCTAGGAAATTAATAAGAAATTAATGACCCAGTAGTTATTATATAGCTGTCTTAGACAACCTTAGAAAATCCTTTGAACAAAATACTCTTAGCTGGAAGAAAATAATTTATTTATTCAGAGCACATTTTATATTAGCATAGGGGTCTCTCCAGATTAGTTCTATATTTACATATGCTTCAACAGAAAAATAGAACTTTAATTTTCAGATTAGTCTTTCAATAGAGTTTAATGTTAGCTTGGTTCTTAAGACCATTATTTAATTTAAGCTGTCTCACCATATGATTTATTGCAACCACCCTTCAAGTATCCAAGGGCAGACCACCTTTCCTTTTTGGAGGACGTGAACAACACACAGTGGGTTCATAGTAAATATTGTTGACTGATAGCCTTAATCACCTCAATCCTCTAAAACTCTGACATGCCCCCAAAGTTTGATCTAAAGTACAAATACATGGAAATGACTAGCTAATGAGTGAAGCAAGCTTTAAGTACACAATTACTGGGGTTAACGGTGAGTCACATGGTGGGATTATAGAGAAATACACATGTTTTTCCTGTCCATTTTACACCTGATCTAGAAAGCATAATGATGTCTTTAATTGCTCCATGGTTTTCAAGCCAGCATATCTTCAAATCACTCATGATTGCTCTCAAAGTAAATTATTTTGAACTTTCAAGAGAAAAAAAATATCAAATCTAAACAGGCTTAGAACTAGAGATTGGGAGTGAGTTGGGAGACTATTTCTACAGAATATGCTATCCATACTAATCTAGAAAGTTGAGAAACCTGAAGAGAGTTTAGGAAAATATGAAACCTTGTGAAACTAGATTGGAAGTAAAATTCATTGAATTTGAACCTTAGGTCCACATGTTTCCATAATATGGTCATTGCTCACATTTATTTACTTACTATTAAAATTGAATGAACATTGTTAGATTGCAGCTGTTTAGATTTTGATAAAAGACAAACAGCATTTTCTCCTTCCAAACAGTGTAAGACATCAAATTCATACTTGAGAAGAAAAAAAAAATGAAATTGAGAAAGACTAACAGGAAGTGGGTTCATTCACTTTGGAATTTTATTTATAAACAGACCAAATCAGATGGACCCTAAGCCAGAGGGTGGCCACATCTTGATCCCATAAACACACACATTCTAATCACCTTTAGACAACATCTTTTTGGCCTTTGTTTGGCTTTATGCATGTAAAGTGA
This sequence comes from Camelus dromedarius, assembly GCF_036321535.1. NCBI lineage: Eukaryota > Metazoa > Chordata > Mammalia > Artiodactyla > Camelidae > Camelus > Camelus dromedarius. Next base: position 45,186,251 of record NC_087438.1, read on the forward strand.
ATCTGCTATTTATATTCTTGCCAGTTGGAACTGATGGGCCAGGTTTGTGGGGCTTTTCATTTTTAACAAAAATGTTAAAGTCAATTTATCTTGCCCCGATTCTGCTGTCAGAAAGCTGTAACTACTGCAATGGCTGAGTGTATGAAGAGATAGCTGCCTGGGATTCTCAGTGAGCCAGGGACTCTGTTACCTAAAGATATTTTTTTTAAAGTATTTTAATTCCTTTATTAAAAGTAGTTTATGAAAATGTGAAATTTTTAATATGTGAAAGTAGAATAATACAGTATCCCAAAGGTGCTGACTTTACGTTTACAAGCTACTTGATTTTTGTTAAGGTAAATGAACACAAGTATTTTCTTTTGTTCATTTATTACTGAAGATGGTGTATACCTGTTATTTAGTCACCTCAGGATGGTCACTTCTAGAAATGCCTCTTCTTCATACTCCAGTTAGTGGTTCAGAAGGAGCTTCCATATTTTGACATGAGTCTACCCTTCTGCCCTCAGAGCCCTGAGGCTTGAGAGGTGAAAGTACCTGCCTTAGTTCACCTACCTGAAACTGGTAAACCAGAGACCTCGTCAAGATTTCTTCAACTTGAGAGTATACTTGGGTCCCATCAGTTGGTGGAGGTTATAAACTATACAATTTGGGTGCAACTGATGGACGTGTCTTGTGCCCTTTGCTGAAAAGCAGGCTCTGGTAAGAGATTGGAGCCAACATGTGGTGACAGGCTGAGCCAATACTTTGTGTCTGAGAGCACTGTGTTTTAATGGTGCATAGACAAATCACATTATATCCAAATTTGGGGGCTAATATCTGACAGTTATGGAGTGTCAGATCCCATATGTGTATTTTAAAATTACTTCCACTTACTATTATTGAAAAATTACTGTGAGTCATTTACAGAGTCATAAGTATAGAAAACCTATAAAGAATGTGGTTCCTTTAGCAGATATTTACTGACCAATTATTAGTATTTAGGCTTTGTAGGAACATCAAACAACATTGAGGACAGTGTCAAGGAACTGATAGATAATTCATAGGGGAAATAAGTAAAAAAAAAGAAACTTCACTACAGTCAAATATGTGTATGTGGTAACCGCCAATCTCTGATGGATAAAAGGATCTATTATAAAGACCAAAGCATTGGCACCTCAAAACCTTCAGTCATGATAGCATTAAGAGTTCATAGCATAAAACTCTCTCTTCTTTCATAAACATACACTGTGGTAGTTGGAGGTGGTCCACTAAACCCAGTAACTGCAGTGAGGCAGAGACAAATGGGGGATGTTAAGTCGAATCTTTACCTAGATCTGTCTAACAGTGGGCCCATTGAATCTGTAGGTCCACCTGGCAGTTCTGTTTCCCAAATTCAGTCAGGATGAACCTACTTAGCAAGTGGAAGAGACCACCTTTATTGTTTGACTGTGCAGGAGAGTAGGAAAAACTAAGGTCTTTACTGGAAACCCCTGAAAATGTTTCCCTTCCTGGCCAAGATTGTAAGTTAAAAACCACCACCACCACCACCACCACCACCACCAAAAAACAATACTGCATCCTCAGTGGAATGGCAGGGATTACTGCACTCTCAAAGACGTAAATGATACAGTGCTAGTCACGCTCATACATCCTCATTCAAGTCACCAGTCTTTCCCCTACGAAAAACAGATGATATCAGAGCATTACAAACAACTCAGTGGTAATACTGATCACAGCTACTGAGCTAAGTGTAGTATCTTTAATAGAAAAATTCAACACAGCCTCACATATATGGTATATGGCTATTGATCTAGCTAATGTTTATATTTTAACACTCATCAGGAGGGAAGGAGATTGTAAGATTGAAGATAAGGAAGTCTGGGGAAGAGGCATGTAATCAGACATATGGGAATGGGCCCTCAAAAGGCTGAGGATCTTTGGACATTAAGTTTATCAATAGAGAGCATTCCCTTCAGAAAAAATGCTGAACACTTGTGTGAGAAGAGCGACACATCCAGTGGATTGCAGCCAGCCCTTGCACTCTACCATTCTAGAGCATGCACAGTGGGCCTGTGGAAGGGACAGCCCTGGTAAAGAAATGGGAGGCTACACATTGACCCACGAGGATGGACACCTTGCACCAAGAGTGATCTAGTTACTGTTATTGTTGAACGTCCAGTCTCTTGATAGCTGAGAGAAATTCTGAGCCCATGATATGGCTCCACAACTCAGTGAGACTAACCAGCTCATATATATATATATAAGTGGATTATATGAGACCGCTTCTGCCCTGGAAAGGCCATGAATTGTCCTGACCAAGATATACCTGGTTTTCAGTTATGAGGTTGCCTTTCCCACCTACTAGTCAAAGACACACAGAATATTTGATTTATTGACATTGCCTCAGATCAGGAGAGCCATTTCATGCAGGAGACTATGACAAGGGGCATATGACCATATGATCTTATTCCTACCACATATTACGTAGCCCAGAATTTGTTATTGGAATTGCCTTCTTGAAAGCACAAAGTGCCAAATTAGAGATGGTACCTGTGAGATTGGGGTGCTGTCAAGATGTATATATATAATAAGCAAAAAACTGAAACTAACAAGTAGTTACAGCAAAGTTGCAGGATACAAGGTTAATATACAAAAAATCAATTGGTTCCTTATATACATCAATAAACAATGGGAATTTGAAATTAAAAATACAATTTCATTTACATTAGTAACAATGAAAAAAACCCTGAAATATTTAGGTATTAAGCTAACAAAATACATACAAGTTCTTTGTGAGAAAAACGGTAAAACTCTGATGAAGAAATCAAGATCTGAAGTAGAGAGACTATTTTGTAACTCTCAATCTATCTGAATAAAGAGAGAGATATTCCATGTATATCAATAGGAAGATTCAATATTATCAAGATGTCTGTTCTTTTCAAGTTGATCTATACATTTATTCAAATATCAATCAAAATCTCAGCAAGTTATTTTGTGAAAATCATCAAACCAATTCTAATGTTTACATGGGAAGGCAAACGACCCCACAGTGTATTGGAGGAGAACAGAGTCCAAGACTGATATTACCTGATTTCAAGACTTCTTTAAAGCTGCAGTAATCAAGACATTGTGTTATTGGTAAAAGAATAGACAAATAGATCAATAGAGAACCCAGAAATACCTATACAAAGTCAACTTATCTTTGACGAAGGAGCAAAGGCAATTCAACAGGGAAAGAATAGTCTTTTCAACAACTGGACATTTACATGCAAACACATCCCTTATACCTTTCACAAAAAGTTAACTCAAAATTGATCATAGATCTAAATGTAAAACTTAAAACTTAAAACTTAAAACTCTTAGAAGATAATCATAGTAGAAAATCCAGGTCACCATAAGTTTAGTAATGACTTTTTAGTCACAACACCAAAAGCACAATCTGTTCAAGAAAAAATTTTTTTTTAAATTGAATTTCATTAAATTAAAAAATTTTGCTCTGCTAAAACATTGATTAGGGAAGAATAAAAAGACAAGCCACAGATTGGAGATGATGCATGCAAAACACATATCTGAGTGGTATCTAAAATATACAAAGAAAACTTAAAGCTCAACAATAAGAAAACAACCCAATTAAAAATGAGAAAAAGATCTGAACAGATATCTCACCAAAAAAGATAAACAGGTGGCAAATAAGCATATGAAAAGATGTTCAACATCATGTATCATTAGGGGACTTTAAATTAAAATAACAATGAGATCCTCAAACTAGTAACAACAAATGCTGGTGAGGATATTGGACAACAGGAATTCACATTCTCAACTGGTAGGAATGTGAAATAGTACAGCCATTTTGGGGGATATGATAAAATTTTCTTCCAAAATGAATATATTCTTACCACATAATCTAGCATTTGTATTTCTTGGTCTTAAGTGAGTGGAAAACTTAAGTCCACACAAAAATCTGCACGTAAATGTTTATAGCAGTTTTATTAATAACTGCCAAATTTTGGAAACAACCAAGAAGTTCTTTAATAGGTCAGTGGATAAACAAAATATGGTCCATCTATACATGGAATATGACTTAGCAATAAAAAGTAATGAATTATCAAGCTATGAAAACACATGGAGGAACCTCAAATGAATACGGCTAAATAAGTCAATCTGAAAAGTCTACATACTACATATTTCCAACTGTATGACATTCTGGATAAAGCAAAACTATAGAGACAGTTAAAAAAAAAAAATCTGCGTTTGCCAGGGGTTTAGAAAGTGGAAGGGAGGGATGAGTAAGTGGAACCCAGGGATTTTTAGGGCAGGGAGACTATTCTGTATGATATTGTATGGTGGATATGTCATTATACATTTGTCAGAATCCATATGTAAACCACAAAGAATGAACCTAATACAACCTATGGGCTGTAGTTAGTAATAATGTACCAATATTGTCTCATCAGTTGTAGTAAGTATGCCACACTAATACGAGATATTTATAATAGGGGAAACTAGGATGGTGAGTAGGGTATATGGAAACTCTCTGTACTTTCTACTCAGTTCTTCTATAAACATAAAACTGATCTTTTAGAAAAGCCTCTTAATTTAAAACAACAAATAGAAAATCCCCCCCCAAAGTTTGAAAAAATGAAAAAGGAAAGGTCAATATCACTATACATTGCAAATTAAATATGGCATGTAAAACCACAATGAGGTAAGTACTAGTATGTATGTACCAGAATGGCTAAAATTCAAGATTAAAAATGCTGAGTGCTGGCATGGAGCTGTGAAACTGTCTATGAGTTATACTGTACATTCAGACATTGCTGGTGCAAAATGGTACAGCTATTTTGAAAACCAGTTTTGTTTCTTATAAAGATCAACATATACTACCATATGACACAATAATCTTACTTCTGTACCCAAGTATAATGAAAATGTATGTCCAAACAAAAACTTGTAGAAGAATTTTTATAGTAGCTTTATTCAAAATTGCCCCAAACTGGAAACAACCCAAATTTTCATCAAATAGTGTATATCCATCCAATGAAATACTACTCAACAATAAACAGGGATACAACAACATGAAGGACTTTCCAAATCATTGTACTATGTGGAATAAGTCAGATAAAAGACTATAAAAAAGACAACCTAACTGAGATATAGAAGAAGGGAATGGCCACTTTGATAGTTTGGCAGTCACTCAAGAAGGTAAGCACAGAGTTACCAGATGAGGTAGAAAGTCCACTTGAAGGTATAGACCCCAAATAATTTAAAACATACGTTCACATCAAAATTTTTACATGAATGTTCATAGCAGCGTTATTCATAACAGCCAGAAAGTAAGAAAAAAATCCCAAATTCATCAACTCATGAATGGATAAATGAAATAAGGGATATCCACACAATAGAATGTCATTCGGCCATGAGAAGGAATCAAGTTCTGATACAGGATACAAGATGGGTGAACCCTGAAAACATGTGAAACCAGACACAGAAGGCCACATATTGTGTAATTCCATTTATAAGAAATGTCCAGAATAGGCAAATCCATGGTGATAAAAAGTAGATTGGTGGTTTTTAGGTGCTGTGGGGAGGGGCACGAGTGTGGTGTTGGTTGGGTTTTTTGACTGAGGAAAGTGTTCTAGAGTTAGTTGTGATAGTTGCACAACTTTACAGATGTACTAACCACCACTGAATTGTACTTTAAAGGGGGTAAATTTTACAGTGTATGAATTAAAGCTCAATTTTTTAAAAAGGCTTTATTCAATATGACTTCATTTATATGACATTCTGTAAAAGACAAAACCATAGTAAGAGAAATCAAATCCCAAGGCCTAAGGGTGCAGGGAGGGGATTAACTAAAAAGGGGCAGGAGAGACTCTGGGGTGATGGCAAGTGCTATGTATATTTTTTGTATATATATATATTTTTTTATTGAAGTATGGTCAGTTTACAATGTAGTGTCAATTTAAGTGCTATATTTTGATTGTGGTGTTGGTTCTATAACTGTACGAATTTGCCAAACCTGTAAGACTGTGCACCTAATATGACTCAGTTTTATTGTATGCAACCTATAGTTCAATGAATCTAATCAAAATAGGGAGAGAGAGGGAATGAGAATAAGAGAGAGCCTATCTGAATCATATATCCCAGATAAGCTAAACTTCTGGTTGTATTTTTGGAAGCAGTTTTGTCCAGTAGAAAGAACAGGAGCTTAGGCTTCCCACCATCCTAAGTTCATCTCATAGGACCCATACTTTTAGATCTGGGACTTTGGTAAGATTCTTAATCTCTTTGAGCTTGTTTCTTCATCTGTTGATTGTGAGAGAGAGAGAGACAAGAAGATTGATTAATGGTGATTTGGTACTTACTGCATACGAGGGAATAAGATGAACATTTTTTAATAGTATTGTAATTCCAAAAAAAATTATTTTAAATATATGGGGCACATAAGGGCAATACTTCCATAAAATTTATAAGTTCAGAAAAATGCTAGAATAGTTAATAAATGTACTCTCCCTGAGCATTTGAAAGCGTCATATAAAAACAGCTGCCTCAAAGGAGCCTGGTCGGAGGGAGATAGTGACAAAAGTGTGGATCTCAGGGGTGAAAAAGAGTGGTTTCACTTTTCTGATGGCAAGATGAGCGGTGCTGGGTTGCACAGGGGCTTTGAATAGTTAAGCAGCCTGATATCTGCCTATTTTCTGTTTTGACTGAGAAAGGCAGATATAGCTTGCAAATGAAGCTCGTGCCAGGTAGAACTGAGAGCAACTTAACACCGAATTTCAAGTCAGTTAATTGGAGCTGAGCTCAATAAGCAGTAGCCCAAGGGAGTCCCCAGGTGTGGCTGGCTTTTTGGGTTGGGGAGCTGCGAGTGAGCGCAGCCTGCGTCCACTTCTCAGGCTCACACTCTGTAGGAACCCTGTGCCCTAGCGCTGCATGACAGCAAGGTGAGGTTTCTCCTTTGGGCAAAAAATGGGGGGAAGGCAGGATTTGATTACGCAGCAACTGATTGACATTGGGTCTGAGAATCCTTTTGCCCTCCTCCCCCTTTGTTGAAATCACAATGCGTTTTGCAGACCCATCTCAGTTCCGTCTTCCTGAAATTGAAGCCATGGCTCTGGCATTGTTAACACTCTTTGTCTGCAGCACAGCTTTGCACTTCACGACTCTGCTGTCTTGTACCTGTGGTATCTGATCATCTTTATCCTGGGCTCGTCTTGTCTGGTCAGTGAAATGTCTATTCCTGAGGGCAGGACAATGTAGTCATGTAGTTGCTCCATATCCCTCTCTGCACCTGGGATGCTGTGGTTAAAAACCAGCTTCTGATGAATTGACCAGATTTGCTCGAACTCTTGAAATAAATAATCTAGTCTCACCCCTCAGAGAGGTGTCCCTCGAAGTCTTAGCAGGGCCCAGTTTATGGCCTTTTGACCATTTTTGTTGAGACAAAACCTTCCCGAAAGAGATAGGTGGTCTTTGGCCAGTCACAGTCTCTCTGAGCCTCTGTTTCCCCTATCAAGTGGGCTAAACGTCTACTTTTTTTCTATATTGTTGTGAAGAAATGTTGATAGTGTATCACAGCCCCACACAGTAGATGCTCAGTGAAGGGTCACAGTGATTAGCATTTCCTCTTCTAGAGACAGTTTTTCATGAACAGCTGTAATAGAAAGGGCATGGGGGTGGTAAGTGGAGAAGTGATACTCCTCGTCAGTGAGAACGTTGCCCTGAAAACCTTGCAGCATGACTGTGGGGAATAAATGGGGTGAAGCCCACCGCAGAAGCCTACCAGAAGAGCACTAAGGAAAGGAAGGCATCGAGGAGCCCGGGCGGGGGTAGTCCATATGTGCAATATCTGAGGAGTTGAGTGAGATATGGAAAGGAGAAAGATTCTCCTCTTTGTGCACCTAAACCTCTGTTCAGTATTTCTCTGTAAGGATATGAAATGTTTCTAATAAATAAATTAGAGCACTGAAGGAGATACTGATTCGACATTTCTGCTTGTGAAGTTACTTTGAAAGTACAATCAGTTTTCAGACTTCCCTTTGCCTCCTGCGATACTTCATTTGCTAGTTTCAAGCTGGTTTGGCTCCATGAAGCAAAAACAGGTGCCTCTGAGAAGTGGTGAGAATTCCGCATTAATGGTAGGCGGAGATCTCTTCTGTGTCTGAAAACAGGCTGTGTATCTAAAACCTTTCTCAGTGTCTGTGCCACTTAAGTGCTGGAATCAATCATAAAACACAGGATGAGGCAGAAAAATTGTGTGATTGTTTTGAATGTCCTCAAAGAGGATTTCAGAGTACCATAAGCTGCTAATGAATTACAGGAGGCAGGTGCAAGACACACAATTGCTTTTCCATTTCCATCCCTTTTATCATTTGAGAGCACTTACAGATTATTCACTGATTTCCTGTGGCAGAGGCTTTTTGTGAGAAAGAAATGTTCTATCAGAAAACAGCTATTAAACATTGTTCAAGGTGTTTCTGATTGGAAGGAGAATAGGAAAGACAATGAAAAAAAATGATAGTTTCTCACATTTAAAGAATTTCCAGTAGTTCTTATCAAAAGTTTCAAATGGTTACTGGACTTCATTTTGCTAAGACACTGGGTTGCTAGGACTCATGATTCAGACTCCATGTAGTCTTTCTCCAAGAAACTCCAGTGTTTTAGTCCTCCAAGTCCATCTCAGTAGTCGGGGACCTTAGTTGTCAAGCTTCAGTTTTATCCACTCCTATTCATTGCCACTCCCACAGTCTTCCTGGATTGTAACTCCCTGGTGCAGGAAGGTAGGCCTCATGGCCAAGAGTAGCCTAGGTTGGAAGCACAATCCTAAAACAATCTTAGAATTTACAGACAGAATCTTTATTTCGAGTTGAAGTAGCGGGCATGTGTATGAAGGCGGGGATGGCTGTTTCTCAACCTTCCCCTCTACCGTCAGTAATTACATCAGCTTTACATTCTGAAGACTTTAAAAGGTCCCAGAATTGTGGCTAAGGCCAAAAGTGGATACCAAACCATCAAGAACCCAATTGGCAAAGTTGTGAGGCTGTCAGCATTTAGAGCTGTGCTCCCAGCCTAGAAGGATGCCCCAGAGTCAGCGTCATTAATCCAACTCCTCCTCCTTCCCACCTGATCATGATAGCAAGAGGACTGGTAGAGAGAGCTGGTCACTTGTAGGAGGCATGGTGTTCCTGGAGAGAAGCTCTTTTATTTTCACATTGTGGTGGTAAAGTGGGGGCTTTGGCTTCCCTTGAAGTCAAGTCAAGAAGGTGTCCAGAGAATCACCAGTCAGATTGGAGGGGCTGCCTTTTCATTACCCTGATGGGCAACTGTGTAAGCAGCTGAAGTGGAGAAAGAGAATTAGAGAGTGACTGTGGGGCCAAAAGAGGAGGTAAAGACCAAGCAGCCTGTACTCCTACTGCTTAGCATGGCAAGATATGTGAATTGTTTTCAGACTGAGTGAACCAGCAAACCATAGTTTAGCTTGCTGGTATGCTACCAAGGAGAGCAGCCTACATGGCAGAAAGAGATTACCAGGGGTGGTGGACCTCCAGGGTGAGAGCTGAAGGAGGGGTTGAGGAAAAAGGTTACATTACAGCTGAATCTCCTCCTCAGAAACCATGCACTGAGAAGACCCCAGCTGTTTGCTCTGAAGAACACATGGGGATTGGCTTAGGAGACAGGCAGCACATGGATGACTACCCTGTGAACACAGTGGTGCTGGAGAAAGATAACAGCAGCAGTCAGCCTAGGAGAAGATGTCAGCCTTACTAGAGCAGTCCCCTAGGGAAAACTGCCTCTCCCATTTCTTCTCCTGGCCCCTACCCCTGAGAGAAAGAGCTTGTGAGAGTAAGAGGAGGTGTGGGAACAGCATACCTCCTCCCTTTCCCCTAGACAGGCCTGGCCAGTACAGGCAGAGAGGAAGAATAAACCTGCGTTGAGTCTGACACTTTAGTTTTAAAATGAAGAAGACTGAATGTCAAATACTTAAAGCCATTCATTCATTCCACAAATATTTATTGGTCACCTACTATATGCCAGGATTGTTCTGGGTGTATAAACAGTGAACAAAGTAAAAGACTCAAAGGAGACTGATGCAAGGTTAATATTGAAAATGATAGGAAAATTATAAAACCTGGGAAAGATATCCTTAAAGAGCCACCAACTAGTAGGGGAAAAGGCTCAACAAAGCCAATCTGGTGGGCAATTGTTCCGGGAGAAAAAGAAAGTCGTCTCATGTTTATATGCCAAGGAGTTGACTGTTCAAAAAACTGTTTACCTACTTTTATCAGCACAGTTGATATCTCCCTTTAATGAGCACAAGGTGGATTCCCGGAAGGAAGGAGGCTTAAGTAGGAAGAATCGCAGCAGCAATGGGAAGGTAGAGAATTGGGCCATCAGGGAAGCACGAAGACCGTGGGACCTCCTCACGATGTTTTTGTTTAGGCTAATCTTGCTGTTGTAGCTAGGAAACCAACTTGGCTATTAGGGCTTGAGACAGAGAATCCCTGCCATTCATCCTTCATTGCACATAACATAATGGACACCACCTGCATGCAAAATGCTGCCTGTGATAGAGGCAAACATAAGGGCAGTGTGGAACCTTCCCTGAGAGAGTCCAGCGGGGGAAAGATCTGCACCTGAGTTACAACGGCATTATTTTGTACTTGCAGAGCGCTTTATAATTTACAAGATGTTTTCACAGATGTCTGATTTTAGAACGTTGCTCTCAGATGAGAGCCATGTTCTTCTTTTAGATGAGAAAATTCAAGTTCAGCAAGGTTAAGTAAATTGACCAAGACTCATAGCTATAAAGTAAAAACTTGAACCACATCTTCTAAATTCCAAATGTTATTTCCAGGACCTACTAGTCATAAAAAGCAGTGTGTTAAAAGTAGTGAATACGCAATATTGTGCTAAAGAGTGAGGGTTGGCAAACGTTTTCAGAAAGATCCAGATAGTGTTTGAGTCTTTGCAGACTGTAAGGTCTCAGTTGCTACTACTTTACTCTGTCACTGTAGTGTGAAAGAAGCTGTAGACAGTTGAACAACAAGGTCCTGCTGTATAGCACAGGGAACTATATTTAATACCTTGTAATAACCTATAATAAAAAAGAATATGGAAAGGAATATACAGGTATAAATGAATCACTGCTGTACACTGGAAATTAACATGGCATTGTAAATTGGCTATACTTCAAAAGAAGCCTTAGACAGTACATCAAGGAATGGGTGTTGCTCTGTGCCAGTAAAACCATGCAGCAGTCCAAATGTGTTCCATAGTTTGCCTTTGCTATAGCCGATCACTGGAGAACAGGCTCATTCCTTCTTGGCAGTAAGGTACCAGTAAATATTTAACAACTGGAGCTCTGGGAGTAGGGGTGGGTGGGGCTTGATTTGTAATGGTTGCCCATTTCTGCGATGTAAATACTACCATCATGACTGATCTCAAGCTACCAGCATGAAGTTAATGAATGATGAGTTGGGAAAAGGTGTGTATAGGCCAGCCCCCAGCACTTCACTGTTTGGGATTATCACTGAAGACTTCTGGGCTCTGGGTAGGATACCAGCAGTTGAAAATAGAGTGTGGATGGAGGAGAAAGAACAAGAGGCGTATCATAAGGGTGGACAAGTGCCAAGCCTGTTCTGGGAATGATGGCCAGCTCAGTTGGGATTGAGCACCGAGTGTGAGTAGAGGGAAAGGCAGGTGAGTGAGCTGTCACACAAGGTCTAGGGTGCAGACAGCCTTCACTGCCAGCCAGGAATCTTGGGGTTTGTTGAGCCTCTGAAGCTCTTTAATCTGAGGACTGTTATGGAGCTGTATTTTAAAATATCTCTAGCAGCCATCTGAAATTGGCTCAGGAGAAACTGGAAGAAGGGAGACCTATTGAAAAAAAGAGCCATCACTGAGATACAAAACAGGCCAGTTAGAGGTGATGAATCAATCCAGTTTGGTCAGCAAAGTAGGAGAAAATAGAATAATTTCCCACCCAGAGTAATACAGATCTTATATTTTCTTTGTCCTATTTTCTTTCCTTTCCTCTAATCATTTTTTATTCCTATTCATCACAGATTGGCTATATTCCTTTGGGTCTCGAATTTGGGAGGGCATCAGAATCATCTGAAAGCCTTGTTTAAGTCACATCTTGTGACTTGAACCCATATCTTCTGAATTCCAAGTGTTACTATTTCCATGACATCTCATTGCATCCTAAGATTCATAAAAAGGACAATGGGCTGTAGAGCTGGACCCCAGAGGTTCTGCTTTAGTAGATCTGGGGAGAGGCTGGAAAATGTGCATTTCTAACAAGTTCCCAGACAATGTTGAAACTACCAGCTCTGCAGCCGCACTTTGAGAACCATAGTTGTGGCAAATACTATGACTGTTTTCAATGCAGGTACTTCTCAGTCACCTCAAGCCCGAGTATGGAGGACTAAACTCATTATTCACTCCCGACACCTGCCGAACACCCCTGTATTTCCCTATTGTTGGAACTGGCAGCACATTTCACCTAGTTTTTCTGGTAAGGAGCCCCAAAGCCTTCCTTTCCTCTTCTCTTTCACTTCTTCCCTAGCTGGTTAAGTCATCAAGCCCTGTTGCTTCCGTTTACTGAGTCTCTCTTCTGTCTACCTACCATTCTTTAGTCTTCCTGCTGCCACTTTGGTTCAGGCACCATCATCTGATGTTTCATAGGGACCTTCTGTGTGGAGACCAACATTCCCACTTGTCCTTCTTGAACATTATCCACACTATGGGCAAGGTGATTTTACAAAACGCACATCTGATCATGTCATTCTCTAACCTAAAGTCCTTGTTTTCACTTGCCCTTGAGATAAAACTTCAAGGCTCTGGGTGGCATGAACTGTCTGTTTCTCCACACTCACTTCAGAGCACACCCCTCACTGTCTACACTCCATTACACTGATGTCCTGTCAGCTTTTTGAGCCCATCACTTTCTCTGGAAGCCAGATCTTTGGCATACAGCCTAGAACACTCTTTTTCTTCACATGTTGGTTGTACAACCCCTAGTCATCTTTCAAATCTCAGCACAAGTGTCTCTTCCTCAAGGAAGTGTTAACTTTCCCACTGGGTGAGGTTAAATAGGCTCACTCTACTTGACCGTGGAAACTATCTATCTCCTCTTAATACTTTCTTCAAAATGCAGTCACTTTAGTGTATGGATTCCAAGATCTCTGAAGAGAGAGATCCTCTGTCTTGTACACCATCCCATCCCTAATACTTAGCGCTATGACCATGGCATAACAGGAACTCAGGATTGTTGAATTATAGTCCTTCCTTCATTACTTCCTCCCCCGTCTTCATTCCCTCTCCTGTACACTGCAGAAATCATGAGTAGTTTCTTGCCCAGTATTTACTTCCCAGTCTTCTTTGCTACCAGAGCCCTGATTTTGTGAAAGTTTATGTCTCTAATGTGTCCAGAGATGGTTGGACCCCTTTGAGGAGATTCAATGAGGAGAAAGTTATCTTATTTCCAGTATTGACACAGAATTAAAAACAAAAGAGAAACTAAAATAAGTTAAAAGCAAGAAAACTATTGATTCTCCAAATGTGAAAGAAATTCATTCATCCATCCACCCACCCAGTAAGTACTGTTATATGTGAAACAGTGTACCAGGCACTGGATACCAATGGTGAGCAAAGCAGATATGATTCCTTCCCATATGACCAAGTAGGAGTTGCCCAGGTGTTTGTGTTGGGGGTGGGGAGGGGGTTAGAAGTGGACAGTGGTATTCCAAACTGAGGGAGGTAAACCTGTGATTGAGAATCTGCATGACTTGGAGGAACTAAAAACAGCTCAGCTTGGTCAGAGCAGAGAATGAGGTGGGAAATGGTAAGATATGTGGCCTACAGCGTACAAAGAGGCAGATCATGAAGGGCTTTGTTAGCCGTATAAAGGGATTTATCCTAAGAACAATGGGCAATTTTGTAAGGATTTGAACCAAAGCAGGGCATTTTAGCAGGATCCATCTGGATGTTGTGTAGAGATTAAACTGGGAGAGTGAGAGAGGAAGCAGTGGAAGGTCATTAATCCTGTTGTTCCTAATTTTTTTCCCATCTTGGAACATATGAAAAAAAGTTGCTGTTTTTCTACCTATTGGTTAAACTAAAGGGAATTTAAATCCCTGATTAGGTTTCCAGCTGTTGGAGGGGACAGGCCTGGGGACTGGTTCTCCTAGGCCAGCAGACTACTCTGAGGGCTGAAGAGAATCCATAATCTAGGCTTTTTGGCACAACTGTAAGCCTTTTTCTGCACATCTGGTGAAAAGCTCCCATTCAGTCCTATCTCTGGTGCTTACCTCCTCTCTTTTAAGAACATCCATGCAAAATGCAAATGACCTCAATGATAAGGGGATCCTTTGGCTACAGTGCCAGGGAGCCTCCCCCTTTCCAACTTCCTACTACAGCCCTCCCTCTTCCTGGTCCTCTCCTGTGGCTTCTAGATAAAATGCCATCCTTCCACGCACATTCATTCCCTCAGGGCTCTGCTTCCAGAAGATGACAGTGAGTACAAGAATGATAAATGTTTACACTAATGTTTAAGTCAACCCAGTACTACAGCACCAGAGTAACAACACACAGCTGTCATAAAGGTCATTCCTGTGAAATTATACCAGTGGGCTTTTCAGACGGGAACACCCTGGAACAATTGAGGTGAAAAAGTAGACAGGAATTGGGAGGAAGTAGCAAGGACACCCATAGAGCCCCTGACCTGAGCTTGTGGTGGGGTTCGGTAATTTGCCAGATGGATTAAGATGGTGCTTCATCTGCATAAAAAAGGAGCTCAGCCTGGCAGGAGCAGCAGGACCTCCAGGCTGTACCTCCATATTAAACAACACTTTGTAGTTAGAGGGTTTGTTTCATCAAAAGGCTTCATGGAGAGCTTTAACAAGCATTTAGTAATTAAATTTGACAACATTCCTAGGAAGCCAAGAGTGTGGGACAGTGGACGTCCAGGGAAAGCTAGCCGCCTCATCTCACACAGCGTCTGACATGAGATGAGGGTTCAGTAAATGTCTCCATGAAAAGGAATAACACATCTGAAAAGATGAAGGATATCAATACCGTGAGCTGACTGCTGCTTCACTAAATCCGATAGACCAGTGGACCTCTGGTTTTAGTGACATCAGATGTGTGATGTCATACACATTTTGTATGTAGCAAGGCCCTAATACTGGGACATTCTCACTCAGTTTGGTGGGTTAGAACCATGCCTGGGGATCTTTATATAAATGTCTTAAATAAGTGTTTAACATACACTGTACTAGTTTGCTAGGGCTGCCCTAACCGAATGCCACAGATTGGGTGTCTCCAACTGTAGAAATGTCTTTTCCCACAGTTCTGGAGGCTGGAACTTTGAGATCAAGGTGTTGGCAGGGTTGGTTCCTTTTGAGGCCCCTCTCCTTGGCTTGCAAGGGACCATTTTTTCTCTGTGTCTTCACATGGCCTTCTCTCTGAACTTGTCTGTCTCCAAAATTCTAAGGCTGTCAGTCTTACTGGCATATGGTCTGCCCTGATGACCTCACTTTACTTAATCACTTCTGAAAAACCCCATTCCAGATATGGTCACAGTCTCATGTACTGAAGGACAGGACTTCAACATGAGATTTTTTTTCCACGGTGGGGTGAACACAATTCATTTCAAAGCATAGACCAGTTGTTTGGTCCACTGCTGTCGTCTGACTCACCAATTGTGAATGATAAAGATAGAATAGACTTTAAGACTGAAGTCCTTGCCCTTTGTCTTATGGATAAAAGAAGCCTAAAGACCAGCACTTTTTCAAAGCAGAGTGATGATTAGCACTACCCCTTCCCATCACAATCCAGGAGGGCAAGAACCTTCCAGGTCTTAATCATTATTTATCCACAGAGCTGAAGATAGTGCCAGGGGCCCAATCAATATAGGTTAAATGAATGAACAAGAGAATGAATCCAGTGTTACTTCTCCTGTAGCACACCCCCATATCATCATAAGAGGTTATTTTCAGGATATGAAAAGGATAATGCAATGAGGATTCTGGAAATATACATTCTTTTCCTAAGCTTGGTGAAAGGCAAGAGACATTTTTTCCTCTGGAATTTGATTTCATTCTCTTGAAGATATTTTCCTTCACAAAAGTTGACAGGAAAATGTCCCTTGACCAGAATTACGGAGAGAGGGGAGTCTTGGCTCTTATCCTTGGCTTTCTTAGTATATGACCCCCACCTTGTGCTGTTGACTTGATAAGCTCTGCGTAACCATACATCTAATTAAACAACAGCAAGTGTAGCTTTATCCAGGGCCAGGGCCAGGTCCCTAATCCTATTTAAGTAATATTGAGGTAGGGGAACTGCTTGCAGCTTTGCTACTGGAGACCCCCAGTATGTGAAGAAATGAGTGCTCAGTCATCACTGCCACCAATCACTTCATGGCAGTGGGGACAAGAGTTTAGGAGGGATTTGAGGGAGATCACTACTTGCCACATGGTTTGTTTCCCTAAGCTTACACCTGCAAATGGTAAACTTAATATTCTTTCCAGTTTGATTCAGAAGTGAGGGGCTTCACATGCACCTTTGAACGTCAGCGGCTGCAGTGATTTACCGTAAACATCCCATAAGGCTTTTGAACCTAAGAAATAGATTACGTAATTTTACAAAGGCAGAGATGTGTTAGCTCTAAACTTCAGCTACTGCAGCACATGTAACAGTGACAAGGATTTTGTGAGATTCACAGCTGCCTTTTGGGAAAGGTAGTGAGCAGTTCTAACATGGCCATATATGTAACCTTGCTGCTTTAAGAAATCGCTGAAAAGGGAGGGAAGTTTTTCTAGTGGGATTTAGCCCCTTCTACACTGTTTATAACCCCTGCCTCAGTGTTTATACCAGGGTGCTGCACACACATTCCTCTTTCTCCCAGGTGGTCTCAGCTCCTGGAGGTTTGAGGTCCTCTGATATGGGAGCAGCTTCCTCACCTTGGTGCCTCCCACCAGTGTCTCTAACCCAGTGGTTCTCAACTGAGGGTGATTTTTTCCTTGCCTCCCCCAGGAGGCATTTGGTAATGTCTAGAGACCTTGTGATGCTCACCCCTGGAGGGTTGCTATTGGTATCCAATGGGTAGAAGTTAGGAATACTGCTAAAAATCATGCACAGAATAGCCCACCATAGTAAAGAGTTATCCAGCCCAGCATGTTAACACTGCTGAGGTTGAGAAACCATGCTGTAAGCCATGAGCATACCTTATCTTGACCGCAGTTCATGGTCTGGAGTTCCGTTGTGCTGTCCTCCACTTCTGCTGTCTTAGAAGAGATGGTCCTATCCATCCCTACCCACCTCCTTAAGCCCTTCCTCCTTCTTGCAGGGCTGCACTCCATCATACATCCATCTCTCTCTCTTAAAGCCTTCATTATTGCTCCTATAATTCCTCATTCCACCTTTGTCTATAAATATGGACCACATTTTTCTAATTTCATAAGCATCCCCAAAATAGATATTAAATGGTTAGTGACTCAAAAACTCTTTGTCTAAACACTTTGAAATACACTCTTTTTTACTGCAACATTTCTTGTATGTGTTGAAATGTCTTCTTCTCTTTGTCCTTCCCCACTCCCATTTTTTGTTGGTTCCTTCTAATTCTAACCCTTCTGAGTCTTAGCTCAGACTTTAGGCTTCACTGGACATTCAGTATCATTGACCGCACACTTTTCCATAAAGCTTTCTTCTTCCCTGCCTGCTATGTGTGCATTCACCTACCTCCAAAGCTGCTCTGTTGTCTCGCTTTAATAATCATTAACCAGTGATACCCTGCTAAAATTCAGAAGTTTTTTTTAATTGAATTTTTTGCCACGTGCTGTTGATAACACAGCTCCCAGCATCTGATGTGTGAATAGTGAAATGGCAACAGGTTTGGGGTAGCATTAGAAATCTCTTTCAATAAAATCTTTATAAATCTTAAACTGCTGTCCCTGCCTTTAAACCTCACTCTCTACAACGAAATGGAAAGGTAAACATTTATGGTGGTCACCCCTCCGTCTTTGTCAGCCACATTCCTTCTTCCCAGATGATTGGCACATCTAACACTGCACCTTAGAGGTTTCATCCAGTAGCATGGCTTCAGTTGTTACTTTTATACTGAACCCCTTATCTACATACTCAATTACATTTTCTGTTAGAATCATAGAATGCTCCTATTATTTTTCTCTGAACTTCTTGAAATTATTTGCCTAACTAAACATTAAGTGTGATCTTTGAATTTTGCTGGCCTTTGCAGCAAGAGAGGCCAGAATGGTCTGCCCATTTGCTTGGTTCCTGCTGAGGTCTGACTGGTCCTGTCCAGTTCTTTAGAGTATTCTCCCTACATTCAAGGTCCTGTCCACTTGCTGCCATCTTGAATTTTCTGCCCACAGAGGCATCTATCATGCCTTCCTGAACCTTTGCCATTCTGCAGGTTCTCTCAGAACCTCAGCATCTCCTTCTGGACCACACGAGGACTTCTTGGCTCCTTGACATCCCATGCAAAGTGTGGTGGGCTGAAGTGCTCTTGCATCATCTTTCCTCCTTGCTGCCTTCTCCCACACCATCACTTCTGCATTACATTTGTGTTAGCATCAAACTGGGGTTGCTCCAGGGGGCACTTTACTGTGACTAGGAAGGTAGGCCAGTACCTCCCAATGTCACTCATCTCATGTTTCTAAAGTTTCTTTCCCTCTGTCTCCCTATCACCCACCCCCTTTCCCCAGTGGGGATGATAAAATCCAGGCATGGGGTTCCACTGCTGATTTCACTCTCTCCTTTTCCCCACTGTTCCTCAGATCAGAACAAGTGAGCGCCAGGGCTTTTCTTTTTTTGTGACTGTGCCTAGCCTGGCACAGAATAAGTGCAATAACTTCCACACTCATCTTGAAGATTAGTCCAGGCTCCTACCCTTGGTGACTGACTCCTCTCCTCTCAAGACCTGTAACATGAGTCTGTAGTTCTTAATGATGATGCATATTTTTTATTGTTAATTATACTATTGTGTCCACCTCCATAACTTGGTTGCAAGACATTTCAGGGTGCTTGACCCTATATGTGGTAGAATAGATATTTGGTCTTTGTTCCCAGTTCCTGGCTCAGAACTTCTAAAACTTTTGGAATTTCTAAGTGATAAAGATGATGAGAGTATCGTTTGTCCTAAGGAGCTGACTCTTAGTGGGCCCCTAGAGAGTTTCAGGATGGGAGCTGGTTGCCATAAAGACCAAGCTTTTAATTTTCAGTTGAAGTTTGAAAGTTTTAGCCTCACTCTTCAATCTACAGGGAGGAGAAAGGAGAGCTGGTGATTGAGCTAATCACCAGTAGCCAATAATTTAATCAATGAGGTAAGGGAACCTCATTAAAAACCCATAAATGATAAGATTCAGGGAGCTTCCAGTTGGTGAACACATTAATGTGCTGAAGGTTAGCACATCTGGAGAGGGCATAGAAGCCCTTCATCCCTACCCCAATGCCTTGCCCTACAAATCTCCATTTTCCTGTTCCTGAGTTGTACCCTTTATAGTAAGCCAGTAAATGTAAGTTACGTATTCCTGAGTTCTGTAAGCTGTTCTAGCAAATTATCAAACATGAGGAAAGGGGTCATGGGAGATCCCAACTCAGAGTCTTTCAGACAGAAGAATGGAAGTCCTGGGACTTACGGCAGGCATCTGGGGTTGGGGTGGGGTATCTTGTGAGTCTGAGCCCTTAACCTGTGAGGGCTGTGCTAACTCTGGGTAGTGAATGTCAGAAGTGAATTGAATTTTTGGACACACAGTTGGTGTCTGGATATAGAATTGGTTGCTCTGAGGGGAAACACACACACACACACACAACCCCTTGTTTGGTGTTAGAAGTGTTGTGAATAAAAACAACTCACTGTCATATATGTCTTTGCATTCCCAAGCCCTGCATTTCACTAATTTTGATAGACCTTCTACTAGTGTCAGAGAAAAAGCTTTGAAATCCCTAGGGGCAAGTTAGGGGACGACTTTATGGTCATTTTGAGTTGAAAATCAAGAAAAGTGTCAGAGACTACCAGTCACACTTGCTTCTCACTTGGAATTGTCTCATCCTCTGTTAATGAAGACTGTTGCATGTTATTCTGGTTCAGGTGCTTAACTGTATCAAGTTCCTCAACAAATGGAAGTCATGGAGCCTCAGGTAACAGTATTCTCAGGTTCATTTGGCTTATGTCGTAACCATGAGTGAGATGGTGGACCTCCATTTTGGGAGTGCAGTACCCTGTGAATGTGGAGTAGGAGGAGGGAAAATGGGGAGTTAGAAGGTATCCGAATAAAGTATAAGTAGTGATCCCAAACTATAATTTTGACTGAAACTCTATCAGATATAGTAAATACAATGAAACATGTTGTTTGAAGATTGCTATTGCCTTATGACAATTTTATTTGCCTTGCTTATGATAAAACTCTTTTTGAAAAAGCTGTTGGTTGCTGATGTATTCAGGAAAATTTCCTCTCAGAGTACTCTGCAGTGAAGACACAATACCCATCTGATGTGTGTCTATTGAACTAGCAGTAAACTGGATATCACTTGAGATCTCTTCCCATGGGAATCACATGAGCCACAGACTATTTCCCTTTGCCATCCACCTAACATTCAGATATTTTCCCCTGGATTATCCAAAGAGTAAAATGTGGCGGTAAACAGTCCTGTCTGTTTACTGAGACAGAAAACTGATATACTGTCTTTCCTTTTCCTTCTTCTGCCACCCAGCTCTGTGTTCCTGTGAGGTCTCTCCAGCAAACTCACCAGTAATGCCATGTATGGAAGGAAGAGAGATAAAGGTAACTGGATTTGGCATAAGTAATTGCATTTCACTTTCTCCTCTGGGTCTTTCTCTATCTGTTGGATCCAAATGGAATATAAACTCTTTGAATTCATTAGAAACTCCACATGGTCGCCATCTGTTGCAGATACAGCAATCAGCTCATTCAGCATCATTCCAGTCCCTTGTAGCATGCTTTGCATCAGTGGTGCTGTGGTCTCCAGAACAGGTGGCTTCAGCATCACCTAAGAACATATTAGAAATTCAAATCCTCAGGCCCCACTCCAGACCTGTTGAATCAGAAATTCTGGAAGTGGGCCTTAACAATCTGTGTTTTGATAAACCCTCTGGGTGACTCAGATACACACTACAATTTGAGAAGCACTGCAGTACATCTCTCCTGCTGAAAGTATCATCTGCGTCAGCCTTAGCATCACCTGAGAGCTTATTAAAAATGTAGACTCTTGGGCTCCAGCTGAAATCAGCTGAATCAGAGTGTGCATTTTTACAGTATACCCCAGGTGATTCGTGTGTACAGTGAAGTTTGACAAGCCATGTCTGTGTCTCTGGTTCAGTGCTGGCTGCACATTGGAATTGCTTATGATGTTTTATATTTTTAAAAAAATGAAGCCCCAAAGATTTAAATTGACTTGTTATGAACTGTAGCCTGGGTATTTGGATTCTGAAAGCTTCCCAGGTAGTTCTAATAGGCAGCAAAGTTTGAGAACCACCTCCTTATGTCATGCTGGTGACTGGGAAACAAAATACATATTTTCTACCTATCTTATGTCTCAAGTGACTTAACTTCCTCCAAGTAAATGTATCTGAGCACAATTTGGGAGGCACACATGAAGCAGAGTCTGACTGTTGTTCCACAGTCATGATTTTCCTGTAGAAGCAGTTCAGTCATCCCAGTGTTCATCTCTAGTTGCCCAGACATCAGAAGGCAGGGTATACATTTTGCTGGGCTGGACCTCAGCAGAGGTGCAGTGGAACTAGAGTCTGCAGTTGGAACAGAAGCTCCCTGATTTCCTGGGTACCTGGTGATGATGGAAAACAGTGTCCGTGGTGAGCAGGTTCTGCCATGTTGTTCTATAAGTCGCCTATGCAGAAATCAGCCTAGAGCCCTTCTACCCATTTTGTAAGCATTTAGTTCCTCTTAAGTCCTTTTCCACTTAAAACATCTAAAGTGGTTTTGTTATCTGAATTCTGACTGATCCATTTGTGTAAGATATAAATTCATGTCCCTGTCAATCATTGATTGTTCATAAAGTGACTGAATTGTGCCATGTTTTGTTAATATGAGCCTCTTTCTTTCCATTTAAAAATTGGAGTTTTGTCACCAGAAACAAAAATTAGTCATAGGAAAACCACTACGCAATCCAAACTCTTTAAGACCAGCTCTTTTCCTAATGTTATCCCCATCCCTCCCACCAGGGCACATCCTTCCTAGGTTTGAGTGTTCAAGTCATCTTTGTGATGATTACAGAATCTTGTGCACTGACACTTGTCCCATCCAAATCTTCACTGCCTGGCTAAGAAATATAAAATGATTTTTTTTCACTTACTTCAGGAGTCCAAACCAAGCATGAGTTTGATCCTATAAATTCATGTATCTGCTTTACATCTACCTAAAAAAAGACAACTAAATTTAGTAAGAAATAATTTTATTTTCAGGTGATGTTTGTGATGACTATAGACTTTGACATTAGGCAGCTCTGATTTTTCAAGAGTGTTTTCTGCACAGAAAGGGTGAAAGTGGCTGTTGTTATCAGAAATGGATAGTCTAGCCAGGAAACGAATAGGAAGATAGAAAGCAGAAAAGGAGGAGGGTGAGGAGGAGACTGGGGAAGAGGAAATTCCCAGCACGACCAAAGCAGCCACAGATTCCCTGCACACGTGAGGGGAAACTTGCCTGTAGGCCCCCACCCTGCATTTTAAATATAATTTTTAATTTTCCGTGTATTCTTGGATATCCTCTTCCATGTTGGTAGTTGGAAGTTATTAAAGCAGTCCCCAGAAGCTGTTTAGATGGAATCTCCCACATAGTGATGACTGGCCGCTCTGTATAGAATTTTCACGCCATGACTGCTATTCTGAAGAAGCAGAGCAGCCACAATCGGTGGTCCATCCCAAGTGTTTTTTGTAGATAGTCTCACTGCCTTTCCCAAACTGGGCTCCAGTAAAGGTAGGAGGGTAGGTAGTTGAAGAGAATTTCTTACTTGGGATCTCCCAAGGAAGGAGGCTCCCTTTCTAATCACCTTTGATCTTCCCCTGAAAATCATCTTAAAAGAGTAGCTCCACTATACATCAGCTTCACTCCCAGAGGGTGCTGGGGTTTGTGCAGTTAGACTTGTGCTCACAGGAAGGTAAGAAGAAAGACCTGGCAACCTGAATTGGACTTCCTGAAGCCAGGCTGTCAGATATAGAAGCATTAAAGATGATCTTCATCTGCAGTGAGTTGGAGCTAAATCTCACATGGAGGTTGACACGTGCTTAGAGACCCAAGCTTTACTTACACTCTTCTTATATTGTGTGGGTGTTTACCATATTGAATTTGTCATTGGTTTTATGCATTTTTCTTTCACTGGTTGTGGAGGTTTGTGGCTTGCCTTTTAACTTTGCAAAACTTTGGTACAAAGGAAATTTTAGAATGCCAAAACATTTTCCAAATAATTTCAGAATGAACTGGGCCCCCAACTAATTTGATTTGGAGGAAATAAAGAACAAAGGCTTGTTAACAGACAGCTTTAAAATATAATTACTCACACGTGGAAACATGTTTAAGTGTGGGGTCTCAACGAAGGGATATCATGCAATACTTTAATGCTCTAACTGTTGCCCATTTAAAAAAAAATCTCTTGTGCCATATGCAGGTGTGATTACACAGCCAACTGCCAATTCTTACTGGCTCAAGGATCCTTTTAAAAATGTCCAGATGGATATGAATGTCAGATTTGGCTGTTAAATTATAGAGCCCAATATATCCCTTTTAAGTCCTAAGGCACTGAAGCAGAATAGTGATGTCTCCTCCTACCCCTAAATAGATTTCAAAGAAGCAGTTTGATTTTTAAGTTGGGAATTATATCTCTGTTCATTTATTTTGAATCTCAGGATAAACTTTATTCTGACTTTTATCACTGTTTTTCAGTCCAAGTATCTTACGAACAATGTCAGAAAAATGTTTTTGGTTGATAAGCAAAAAATGAGTCAGAAATTGGCTTTTCAGGTGATGGGTGTCTTTAAATGAATGAATGGGGAAGAGGAAATAAAACAGTGACATCATAGTTTCCCTGGGTGGCTCCCCAGAGCCTGTTCTCATGCCAGGGACGTGGTTTAGAGGAGGAGGACATTAAAACAGAACAGAGAGACAGGAGGGCATCGCCCTGGTTCTTGATGGTACGAATCCTAAAGATGCACATCTGCCGCCCTCAAGAGAACAAGGCTCACTGGCAGTTTGCCCTCAGCACTGCTGTGGGAAACACCATAAATGTCACTGTTACTATTTCCTCTTGCCCAGATTTCAAGAGTGCAGTGGTCATCAGGAACCTCTAGACAATTGATCACCTTTTTAAATAATCTGTGTGGCTGATAGAACATGGGGCTGCCTCATCTAATGTGCTCTGCAGGGCCTCCTTCTTATAGACAGGAGCATCTGCCACACATCCCTGGACCATTACCCAGGGCAGGCCTCTCAACAAGGTAGCTGAAGTGGGACCCTGGCCCGTGATAGATCCCAGAGCATACCCAGTTGCATCAGCCATGGGGAGGGGGTAGGAGAAAGGAAATGGTGTTTTATCTAGTGCCTGGCTCAGTCATGGTATAAGGTGACCACGTGATCATATTTGTAGTGATGACTTGGAGGTGAGCTGTCACGTGGTCCAAGACTCCTGTTGACACTCAGCTAGGTGACAGCCAAACCTCACTCTTGTGCTTTTCACATTAGGAAAAAAGCTCGGAAAGAGCATTTTAGGTGAGATGTAGCAGGAAAAGTGGAAAGAAAATCTGGAAGTCTTGGGACTTCACATAACTTTTAAAATACTTTTAAGTGTAAACAGTGACAGTAGAGAGAGGAAGCAGGTAATGGGTAATGCGTTGAAGCAGTGACCTCACATGCTCTGGCCTGAAGGTGAATTCCCTGCAGGCAAATTCTATCTGAACAACCTACCCTGTCTGCTTCTTCCTTACATAGGTACCTCTTAAAGATTCACTCAGATTACATACTTTATTACACTTGAGCATCACAAAAATGAATAGATATGACTAATAGACATCTCAGGCATAACCTGCCTCATATTGAACTTGTAAAGCCTGTACTCTGTCTCACTGATGGCAAATCCAGCCTTCCCATTACTTAGGCTGAAAACCTCCATGTCATCCTGATTCTTCACTTTCTCTTACAATCTACGTCCAATTCTTCCAAAAGAATCCTGAAAAATATTACCTTCAAAATACTTTTCATCACTTCCTGGATCTGAGCTCACACCTCTCCCTATATTACAGCAGTAGCCTCCCTACTGACAGCCATGGAACTCTAGAGTTTATCCTCAGCCTAAGGAGCCTTTCAAACATAAATCGAATCAAGTTCTCTATGCCACACCCTCCAATGGCTTCCCATTATCACTCAGAGGAAAAGCCAAAGTCCTCATCAGGGCCGACAGAGCTCTCATGACCTGGCCCCTAACCTCTTCCTTTACAAGTCTGAACTTGTTCTTTCAGCACTTAGGGCACCCTACTACCTTAGTGCCTTGCACTGCTGTTCCTCTGCCTGGAATGCTCTTCCCATGGAGCCCACTCCCTCGCTTTCTCACATTGTCTTTTCTTAAACATTGCCTTAGCAGTGAAGCCTGCCCTGACCTTCCTATTTGTTCTGATAACCGAGCCTGAAGCTCTCAGTTCCTCTTAACATCTTACTTGCTCTACTTCTTTCCTTCTGAATACTTCCTACTTTGGATCACCTTGTACCATTTATTCATTTATTATGTTCACTGTTCAACACCCTACTAGGCTGTAAGCATCATGAAGGTAGAGACTTTCCTCTTTGGTTCACTAATGTACCCTAAGTGCCTGGAACAGTGTTAGTACATAGTAGGTGCTCAATAAGCATTTGTTGAATGAATCACCTCCACCCTAATGTTGTCAGATTATACTTTCTTATCCCTGGCATGTTTATATGGTGTTTGCACATTTATGTGGCATCATTTAAGCCACACAAATCGTATGTGGAAGGAATTATTATTATCCCAATTTAAAGAATGAGAAACAAAGTCAACAGAAGTAAAAAACAAACAAACAAACAAAAAACCTAATTTAACACAAGTAGGAAATAGTTGAGCCAGAACCGAAAACTGTGTCTCTCCTACTGCAGTGCCCAACTCCTTCACCCTCACTCTACCTCTCAGATCTCATGCATATAAATCTTCTAGGTAGTTGTGACCCCTTCTGTCGTCGTTCTCTCTCTTCTTCCCTCCCCTCTGACTCCAGAGACTCCAGTGTCCTTTCCCACTGCTCACATCTGCCTCTCTGTATTTGCTCTGTGTTTAAGTCTTAGGAACTTAAAATCCAGATTTTCTGACTCCTGATTGAGTGCTCTTTTTGTAGCACCAGGCTTAACTTGACTACATGAATACAAACTGATGATGTTTGATTTCTCTTGTCATTATACAATGAAATGCATGCAGCAAAATCTCTGCAAAGACTATGAGACTTTGCCTGTGTTTTCAAAACAGGTATGATTCAGTTCCAAGCAGAATTATTTTAACTGAAACTCAATTTGTTTTTCTTGGGGTACTATCATACAAAGCACTGGGAACAACAAATCCATAATCAAGCTGTGTTGGGTAAGAAATAAGTTCATGCTGGATCTAGGGTATGGATATGTTTACTTTCTTTTGGATCTCTTTATCCATGTGTACTTTTACTTCTTAGTAATGTCCGAAAGTTGGATCAGATGCCAGAAACCTAGAGATTGCAACTAAGGATTTGAGGCATATTTTCAATCTCACTGGCTGATAAATAAATGATTACTATGAGTATCAGGGTCTCCACCATTATGATGCAAGAGTGCATTGGAAGGACAAATCCATGAACACTAGAGGGGTCAGGTTGTGGTCATTTCTCTACAGGTTGTCCATATTGGTGCCCATGTATGGCAATTCCAAGTGTAATTTACCTACATAAAATTCCCCCAAATGCTGGAACAGTACTTGACAGAACTTACCTAAATCTTATCCCCACCTTCTGGTTCTTTCCTTGCCCTGGTCTTTTTCCTTCTTGCTAAAACTTTTTACTTAAATGATAATGCATTCTTGCATTTTTCTTCTTTCTACTTTAAAAACTGCTTTAAAAATGACCTATAAGAATAAGATCAGGAGGACATCAAGGATTCTGCTCTCACCATTCTGTTCAACATGGTACTGGAGGTTCTAGACAGTACAGCAAAACTAAAAATTAATGAATAAATGAATTAAAAAGGCATCTAGATTGAAAAGGAATAAGTAAAACCATTATTATTCATAGAAAACATGACCAACCATGTAGAAAATCTGATATAATCCACAAAAAAAAGCTACTAGAACTAACAAATAAGCTTAGAAAGGCTGAAGGATACAAGATCCATAAAAACATTCTACTGTATTTCTGTATATTAGCAAGGGACAATCAGAAACAAATAAATAAACTAGCATCAAAAAATGAAATATTTAGGAATAAATCTGACAGAAGATAAGAAAGATCTATATACTGAAAATTATAATACTTTTTATAATAGAGAAATTAAAGAACACCTAAGTAAATGAAGAGATAAATTATATTCATGAGTAAGCTACTCAGTATTGTGTTCTTTCCAAATTGATCTATAGATTTAATGCAATCCTAATCCTATCCTTAACAGTTAGCAAGTTAATTCTAAAATTCATATATAAATGCAAAGGATATAATATAGCCAAAACAACTTTGACAAAAAGAATAAAGTTGGAAGACTAACCCAATCTAATTTTAAAATTTTTATAAAGCTACAATGATCAAGGTCCTGCGGTATTGATATAAAGATTGACAAATAGACCACTGGACCAGAACAGAGAGCATGAAAGTAGACCCACATATATATGGACAACTGATTTTTGACAAAGTGTAATAGCAATTTACTGTAAAAAGAATATCCTTTTAAACAATTGGCTATTTATACACAAAACAAAAAAATTTATATCTACATCTCACACTGTATGCAAACATAAACTCAAAATGGATTGTGAGACCTTAATCTATAAGACTTCTGTAAGAAAACATAAGTAAAAACCTTTGTAACTTTGGGATAGTCAAAGATTTCTTTAGCTTTGACACCAAAACACAATCCATAAAAGAATAAGTTTGAAGTTAGATTTCATAAAACGAGAAAATTGTGCCCTTAGAAGATACTGTTAAAAGAATTGAAAGCCACAGAATGGAAGAAAATATGTGCCAATCTATATCTGATAAAGGACTTAAAAGCACAATCTTTAAATAAATCACAAAACTCAATACTAAGAAGACAAAGAACCCACCTAAACAATAGGCAAAAGATATGGCCAGACCCTTGGCCAAAGAAGATATACAGGAGACAAACACATGAAAAGATATTCAGCGTCATTTGTCATTGGGAAATGTAAATTAAAAATAAAGGCCATACCACTACACATCTATTAGAATGACTGAAATTAAAAAGACAAACCATACCAAATGCTGGCAAGGATGTGGAGCACCTGGAATCCCTATGTACTATTGGTGGGAATGTAAAATGGTACAACTACTCTGGAAAAATTTTATAGTGTCTTTAAAATTAAAACAAACATCTGGATTTTTCAATGTAATCCCTATCAAATTATCACTGATATTTTTCACAGAGCTGGGATAAAAAATATTAAAATTTATATGGAAACACAAAAGATCCCAAGCAGCCAAAACAATCTTGAGAAAGAATGGAGCTGGGGAAATCATGCTCTCTAACTTCAGGCTATACTACAAAGCTACAGTATAGTACTGGCACAGAGGCAGACACACAGATCAATGGAACAGAATAGAAAGTCCAGAAATAAACCCACACACTAATGGTCAGTTCATCTATGACAGAGGAGGCACAAATATATAATGGAGAAACGACAGTCTCTTCAGCAGGTGGTACTGGGAAAACTGGACAGCTACCTGTAAAAGACTGAAATTAGAACATTCTCTAACACCAGATACAAAAATAAAGTCAAAATGGATTAAAGACCTAAATGTAAGACCTGATACTATAAAACTCCTAGAGGAAAACATAGGCAGAACCCTCTTTGACATAAATCACAGCAACAATTTTTTTGAACCAGCTCCTTGAGTTATGGAAATAAAAGTAAAAATAAAGAAATGGTATCTAATTAAACTTAAAAGTTTTGTACGGCTAAGGATACCATCAACAAAATGAAAAGACAGCCTACAGAATGGGAGAAAATGTTTGCAAATGATGCAACTGACAAGGGACTAATTTCCAAAATATACAAACAGCTCATACAGCTTAATATCAAAAAGCAAGCAACCCAATCGAAAAATGGACAAAAGACCTAAATAGACATCTCTCCAAAAAAAAAAAAAAATCCAGATAGCCAACAAGCACATGAAAATATGTTCAATATCACTAATTGTTAGAGAAATTCAAATCAAAACTACAGTGAGATATCACCTCACACCAGTCAGAATGGCCATCATTAAAAAGTCTACTAACGATAAATGCTGGAGAGGCTATGGAGAAAAGGGAATCCTCCTATACTGCTAGTGGGAATGTAAATTGGCACAGTGACTATGGAGGACAGTATGGAGGTTCCTTAAAACTAGAAATTGACTTATGATCCAGCAGTCCCCCTCCCGGGCTCATACTCAGACATTAACATAATTGAAAAAGACACATGCACTCCAGTGTTCATAGCAGCACTATTTACAATAAATAGTCAAGACATGGAAACAACCCAAATGTCCATTGACAGATAACTGGATAAAGAAGCTATGGTATGTATGTATGTGTATGTATATTTGTGTGTGTGCATGTGTGTGTGTATACAGATAGATAGATGTAATGGAATACTATTCAGCCATAAAAAGAATAAAATAATGTCATAAAAAAAGTCCTCTATTTTCATTCTGCCTCTGCAGACCTTCCAGAAGATGGCTAAAATGCCATGTCTTTTTGTAACACTAAAGGAATTTAACAGAGTCATGGCATTTTCCTTGAGGATTCACAGGAAGAACCTAAATGAACCAGATCCTTCTCACCACTGGGCATACCAAAGACAAATCCTAGGTTTTCCTTTACTTATCCTCCACAAAACTGCTGGACTCTGCCTAGGAAAGACTGATAGATGCTGCCTTTCCTGCACTTGCTGCCCCTGTTGTGAACTGAACCAGCCTACCACCCTGCTCTGATCTCCATTTTTAATGCCTTATACTTTTATGTCACCAGTGGGTGAGGTGGTGTGAGCAGGTAAAAGTCAGCATTTCTTCCGGAGGAAATTTCTTCCACTAGGTACCTACAAAACATCTCTTCAGGTCTCGCTGCCTCAGCTAACTGAGTGGTTAATAAGTTAAGGAAAAGAGATTTTGAAAGAGAAACTGATGTTTAAAATAATAGCCATGCTAAAAATGAAGAGTAGATTAGACTTTTCTTTTAAGCGTGTTTCCCTAACCCTCCCTATCTAGGCTGAGAAGAAGCTAGCAAGTTCATACAGTTGGTACCATGTCACACTAAGGTAACATATCAAATAGTTTAGGATTTTTTTTTTTTTTTTAGTGTGAAAGCTATACAATAAAACTTACTAGCAATTTTGCATGTGAAATTCTACTGGTTTTTTAAATTGGCCTGTTTCATAATTTTTGCTCTAGAGTTAAATTAGATGTTGAAGGAAAAAGATAACTTATAGTACACTGGTATTCTTTACATAGTTTAAGGAGTCCAACAGTTATGTCTCATAATGTGTCTTAAAACTAATAGCACAGTTTTTCATGTCTCTTCTTTCTGAGCTTGTAATGTGCCACACATACTTTGTTGAAAGCTGGGGACTTACTCTTTGATTTCTGATTTGGAGAAATGAAAAGAACATGGGCTTAAAGTAAGATTAGACACATGCTTGTATCTTGGCCCTGCCAGGAGTTAGCTAAGTGATACTGAGATGTTATTGAACTTCCTTGAACCTCATTTTCTTCATAGGTATCATGTAGATCAGGACTTGGCAAACATTTTCTGTGAGGGGCCAAATAATAAATATTTTAGGTTTTGCAGGGAAAATGGTCTCTGTTGTAAATACTCAATTCTGCAATTATAGTGGAAAAACAGTCATAGATAAAAAACAAATGGTAGTGGCTGGGTTCCAATACAACTTTATTTACAGAAAAAAGCATTTGGCTCGATTTGGCCTATGGGCTATAGTGTGCTGACCCCTGATACAAATAATGATACCTTCCTGCCAGGATTGTCATAAGGGCTACATACTGTATGTCAGGTAGTAACTGAGCAGGACCCTGTTGTCATCGGTGACCATATGGTATTTGTAAGTGCTTTATTGTGTAACAGTTTGTTTATTATTTTATTATTTTTTAAATTGTGTAATGGTTTACATGGCTTTTCTTGTATTCTTGCTGACCAAGGTTAGGGTGGGGGTGGTGGCTTGGGTGGTCTACCCAACCCCCTCAGGGTGCTGTGTGCAGGGATCATGCACAGTGTCTTCTCTTTGCTCCTGACACAGTGCCCTCCTTTTGCTCCTGACAACTCAGAAATGGCAGTTGGGTGTTTTGTGAACTCACCCTACCTGCCCATGTCTGCAGTTATTTTTAGCCTCTTACAGCTTCTTAGTATTCTGTTGTACAATGTGCAGGTCCCAGCCTGCAGCAAGGTCCCAAGCCTCAGCCTGCCTAAAATACTACAGACATTTAAAGTGTGCAAATTCTTCTCTAGAGCACCTTTTCACAGACCCCTTTCCTAAGCACCTTTTGTTGTAGGCACAAGAATATTAGAAGAGTCCCAAAGCCAGAGGCGAACTTCATACCCAACAGAGGGAAGGGGATCACTGCATCTGCAAAACCAATTTGTTACCCTGGATGCAATCTCTGTGGAAACCAGCGCTGCCCCTTGAACTCTTGAACTTTTACTATAAAACCCCCTACCTTTTCTCCTCAGTGGGTTCACAGTCTTGAAGGCATTAGCCCACTGTGGCTCCTTTGCCTCACAAAGAAGTAAAGCTGCCTTTTCTATTTCATCCAAAACTCTGTCCTCTAGTCCCAGTTCAGTAAGTGGGCTACAGAGGTAGAGTCTCAGCAACAAAGTGATTAGAATAGTGCCTGGGCTAAAGTCAGGACTGTGCCCCAGTGAGTTCTCTTATCATGTGTGTGCCTCTGGGATCCTCTTTGCTGCCACTTGTGGCCCAAGGTAGGATGCACTTAGGTACGGGATGTGTTTGTCACCAGGGCATCAGACTGTTCTGGAGAGAGTTTCTCTTTGCATTTTTTAATTACTTGTGAAGGTACTTTGACAGCTCTGAGCACAGTATGATTGCCAGTTGTTATTTCTTTTATTCTTGGTGTCAGGGACAGAGAGGGAAAAGCATTCTCAAAGAAAGTGACCCCTTGACCCACAGCAACCTCTTTTAATAAATCTTCTGTAGAAGCTTTGAGAAAAAGCAGAACTGATTGGGCAGTGTCTTTTCCCCCTTCTGGATAAGTTTTCTAAATATGTGATAAAGAAGATCAAGGTACATGTAAGATTTTGGTTTGAGAAAAATGTGGCATGGGTGGACAGTTTCTGTTTAGACTTCATCCCAACACGGCAAGGTGAAGGGATGTATTGAAAAGTATCTGTTGCTTTGAATTGATACCAGGGAATAAAGGCTACTCTATCATAGCTTAGAGAACAACCTTAAAAATAGTATCTGTTGGGAGTTGAGTCTTCTTTATTTTTTAGAAAGTAATATATTTCTATTCTAGAAAATTTGGAAAATATAGAAAAGTATATAGGCAAAAAAGAGCAAAACAAAACAAAAAAAACCAACTAACCTTTAATCTCCCTTTCTAATGTTGACATTAGGTCTTTTATCCCTTCTCATCTTTTACATCTTTTTAGTTTATAAGATCATAATCATACCCTATATTCATTCACAAGGTCACATTTGTAAGTTGCTCTGTTCACATTAATAGCATGAAGTGAACACATTCCCATGTCTTTAAAAACCTTTCATGACATTATTTTTAATGGCTGCAGAGGATTCCAAACATAGAGTTAATACACTTGGTTGAAGGTTGATCTTTCAAGAACACCATTAGGAATTTCCACTCCCCCTTAGCACCTTTGTCAGAATTGGAAAGAGAAAGAAGAGAGAGATTACAATTCAAATCAGTTTGTTTGTCTCCTTTTTAAAGTGGTGAAAGGTTTGGTTCAAGAGAATCGTAAGACAACAGGATTGTCCTTTCCACATGGGTTAGAGCTGAAGTGAGGCAACTGAGCAGGAGTCTGATGTGGCAACAGGCTGTCAGGATTCCCACATTGGCAGCCAACCTGTTCTGGCAGGGGCATTGCCTCAGCCACAAGGCTGCATGGTGACAGTTCAGGAGCTGACAGCATGTGCTCATATTGCAGAGTCACCACATGCATGCCCTGTCTTGACTAATTGGGTTGTTTCATTTTAGACATTCTCCTGTCACAGAACATTCCGTGCTTGTACAAGTGATAATGAGTTACCCCGGGGACAACCTCTTCAGAACTAATAAATCTGTAACTCTTAGAGTACTGAATGTATCCACCCTTCTCTAAAGTTACAAAGCAATGCATTAATAATATTTAATGTTAAAAGATTTGTGTCAGGATGGAGTCTGAAACATTGTATGTTAGCAATTAACCCTTTTGTTTGCGGCCTTAATGAATGAGATTAGAATTGGATTTAAGGATTTCTTAAATGGCAAAGTCTAGTGACCTTAATTACTCTAATCTTACCTGACCTAGATGAATAAAATGCATTTTCAGCATGTAAAATGGCAAGCATTGTTACCTTATAATGTGTAAGCTACTGGTCTGATCTCTAATGTTAAAAACAAATAAAATTGGAAATAATGAAACACACACTAACTTATGCATAAATCCCCAAAAACAATTAAGGGTATCTCAAGTCCGGGCCATATAACATCATCCAACAATCCTTTCTTAATTTTTAAATAAAAATTTCTTTCTTGCCTCCTGATTATAAAAGTTTTACCTACCTGTTGTGAAAACAACAGATGATTAAAAAAAAAAAATAACTTAGAAAGTAAAAGCCACCCATGATCTGGCCACTCAGATATAACCATGTTCACATTTTGGTTTCTATTCTCCCCGGGGAATTTTCTTCTATGCATATGTACATAGGGATATTTATTTCCTCATATGTGGGAATGGGATTATATTGTACTTACTGTTCCAGATTTCACTGCTAGTTGAGTAGGAAAACAGATAATACAAAAATAGCCATCATGGTAGGTTCTATAGGATTTGACACACATAGACTTCCTGGTTCCCTGGCCAGGAGGTGCCTGGGTGGCCTGAAAGTCTGCTGTTTGTCATCTTTAGTCCTGGTGGAAAGTTCATCCAACTCCCCCTCACTGAGGCCTTTTCCTACCTTCAGCCTTTGAAGATCAGTGATTCTCAAACTACCTGGGGGTGGGGGGGAGATGCAGTTGCTTTTTCATTTTAAGTATTCTTTTTTTGTGGTAAAATACACATAACATAAAATTTACCATTTTGCCATTTGTAAGCATACATTCAGGGGCAGTAAGTACATTCATGTTGTTGTGAAACCGTCACCAGTATCCGTCTCCAGAACGTTTTTCATTTTCCCTTACTGAAGCTCTATGTACACTAACAGTAACTCCTCATTCCCCTCTCCCCCTAGCCTTGCAACCAGAAACTGCTACTTTTTGACTCGGTCAATTTGACTATTCCAGGTACCTCATATAAGTGGAATCATACAGTATTTATACTTTTGTGTCTGGCTTATTTCACTTACAATGACTTCAAGTTTCATTCATGTTGCAGAATATGTCAGAAATTCCTTCCTCAGGGCTGAATAATATGTATGGATATTCCATGTTTAAAAAGTCTGTTCATCCTATGAATACTTGAATTGCTTTCACCTTCTGGCTATTGTGAAGAAGACTTCTGTGAATATGATGTACACCTCTCTGTTTGAGTCTCTCCTTTCAATTCTTTTGAGTGTATATCCAGAAGTAAAGTGGCAGAACATGTGGTACTTCTATTTTTAATTTTTTGAGGAACTGCCATACTGTTTTCTGCATAGTGATGGATAAGAGTTCCAATTTCTCCCTCACCGAGACTTGTTATTTTCAGGAGCTTATTGTTGTTGTTTGTGATAACAGTCATTCTGATGGGTATGACATGGTGTCTTATTGTGGTTTTGATTTGCATTTCCCTAGTGGTTAGTGATTTTGAGTATCTTTCCACGTGTTTATTGGTCATTTGTAAGTCTTCTTTGGTGAAATGTCTTTTCAAGTTGGTTGCTTGTTTTTTTTAATTGAGTTGTTTGGGTTTTTGGTCATTCTTTGTTTTGTTTTATTGTTTAACTTCTCTTCCATTGGAGATTGATACTTTTATAAGATACAGTAAGATTACTACTACTGAATTATTGGATATCAAGGTGAAGGATGTTAAGACAAAGTCCTAGGACTTCTCTTTTTTGCCATAATGAAGTAAAGGGATCGATTCACCCTGCTCTCTTAAACAATTAGGAAACCAGAATAATATATGAAACAGTGATTTTTCAGATGTTGAACAAAAGTCCCATTAGGAGTATGGTTCCTTCGGAGAAGGGAAACAAACCAGGTGAGTCCTTCGAGTGCCTCAGCTTACTGCTTGGAAGCAACCTGAAAGCACACCTTAAGGGGATTGAACTGAGCCCTTGTAACATACCTGCCTGCCAGAACAAAGTCCAGAGCTATGTACAGGAACACAGCAAAATTCAGTACCCGATAGTGAAAATTCACACTATCCACAATCCAATAAAAAAAAATTACCTGGGATGCAAAAAACAAAAACAAAAAACAGGATATATGATCCTTAAAGAAAAAAATCAACTATTAGAAGATGAATTACCATAAAAGTGAAACAGAAAAAAAATGACATAAAAATATAAGACCTGTTTTTAAAAAATTATTAGATTTAATGGCCATAAAATAAATTATTCTATAAAATTGCTATAAAAGTTTCTAAATGCTTGCTTCCAGGTTTTGTACTTATTTTTCCATGAAATCATCGGTAACAATTCACAGAACATTACCTGGTCTATGGATCACAGATGTGATGTAGCCCCGATTAGACCAATTTTATTTTAACCCCAAGAAGAATGGCTTGAATATGATTACAGTAAGAAAAATCACACTTGAATGTATGGCCATACAAGAGAAGAGCCTGTGTCCCAAAGGCTCTAGGGATTCTGGTCTGAGTGACTCCAGCCTCCCAGCACCATGCCAGACCCAGAAGGAATGCCTGAGCTGAAGACTCAAGTCTTCAGAGCAAGGTATGGCAGGAAATTTATGAGAGGCTTAATTATCACAGTCATTTTAGATAAACAGAGACACAAGGTTTTAAGTACAACCCTTCTGAGCCTAATGATGTCCTCTGTGATCATGGACTTCAGAAGAAACTACTAAACCATTCTGGAAATAAGTCCTTGGTTCACAAGATGCTGAGAACTAATTATTTAATGCATTGAATTGCGTGCATGTTGTTAACTGCAAAGTATGAAGACATGATTAGAAGAGGCACCATGGAGCTCTTTACCAGCTACCTCTCGGAGGCAAATGTCCATGGACATATTGTTCCAGAGGAGAATGGAACATTGTCTTCCAGAAAGCTACTAATTAAAAGCTGCTAATTAACAGCAGCTTTCCCTACAGTCCTGAAGATTGCTGCTCAGCCTATGCAGGTTCAAAACTGTTTTGTGTGATGAAGCTGGGAGGAGAAAGGGGAAAAAAAAGACCAAATAAATATGTATAAATTGGGGATATGCAAATGTCACTGATGACATTGGGTTTGTTACTTACATTTTGGAATTCATTGCAACCCATCTATCAATGTCTTTTTCTGTTCTTTTTCTTTCTTTTCTATGAAAAGAATATGATGATAACAGTACCTACCTTGTAAGATTCAAATGGGTTAATATATGTAAACATATTGGCACATGCTAAGTGCTCAGTAAATGTTAACTGTCTATATCTGTATCTAGACATCTCTAGATGTTTACTTATTTCTTCATTTAAATCCACACAAGCAATGTATAGTGTGTGAGAGATCAATTTAAAAATTACACAACTGGGCTTTTTAAATTGAAAGCTCTAGTATAATTTTACAGAATGTAGCACTGTTGATTTCAAGTTAGACATTTTCATTATTTTTTGTGGCAAAAGCACACCCCCCTGAAAGCAAGGAGTTGAGT
Organism: Camelus dromedarius; assembly: GCF_036321535.1. Taxonomy (NCBI): domain Eukaryota; kingdom Metazoa; phylum Chordata; class Mammalia; order Artiodactyla; family Camelidae; genus Camelus; species Camelus dromedarius. Next base: position 45,223,490 of record NC_087438.1, read on the forward strand.
CATTAGGTGTGGGCAGTGGAAGCAATCTGCAAGGGCAGGTAGCCTGCCATGTGTTTCATTATCTACAAAGTTCATCATCTCTTTTGGTTTCCCTACAGAATTATTAGTGCCCATTTCCTATGACTAAGTCTCTTGGTCTGTTGGTGAGAAAAACAATTATATGGCAGAGCACTGAGTGATGGCTGCCTTGGCTGGGTGTTGCCACTCACACTCAGAGTGCTCAGAAGCATGACAGAGGTGACATGTTAACTAGGCTCAGCTAAAGTGAAAGATGGCCAATGGTTGTTTCATTTTATAGTTTCAAGTCTACATCCCTTAGCTTACTGCACAAAATAGAATCTCGTGGCGAGGACACTTTGCCAAAACAGTGAAGAGGTGCTCCTAATTGAGCATTCATATCTGAAATTCTTGATGAGTGCCTTGCCTGGGTACAGACATCAGTAGCAAGTCTGCAGAGCTACACCCTTCTGTTGCCAATGGGAGACTGCTCTGTGGATTGCTGAGTTTTTTTATGGATTTCACTCGGTGCTCTCTAGATAAATATGGAAATTTCTTTTAAGATGACCAGTGGCCACTAGGGATGAATACTCTAATTACTTTTGGTGACAGTAAATAAAATTACTTTGAAATGGATCAGAGGTCTTGTCTATAGAGAAAGGACTCTCTTAGTTATCCTTATACTTGGCTAAATTGGTCTTCTGAAATGAGAATGTATATCCCTGAGAGACCTGAGTATTCATACTGAACTCTTTTCATTTAAAAATAATCATTTAAGGGGCAGAGGTGAGCTCTAATGCTAAACTAGAAGTAGCAAAAATGAGATAGTAAGGAACTTATTTTTATTTTTCTGCTTCCTAACTTTCCTCCCTGACATTCTCTAAATTTCTATTATTGGTCACTTTTTTGTTGTTTCTATGTCCTTTCTTGACACCCTCAGCCAATCTCTTGGTTTCAAATATCACCATTGCTTTGTGAAAAACAACTGGATCTCTCTTTACAGGTTGGGACTTTTTATTACATAAGATAATAAATTTTAGATTAGATGACAGTCATCTAAGCCATCTTTTTTTTTTTTTTTAACTTGCATCTGGAAGCATCTTGATTCTTTTTCCTCTAAACAATAATAGGAGGATGAATCTTTCTATAGCCAAGTCATGATCATGTCACTCCCATCTTCAGAAATCTTGGGCAGTTCTCCCCTCCCTACCAAAAAAGTCCAAATTTATAATATAGCATTGAAAACTTCCCTAAAATTTGCCCCAACTTACCTTTCTAAGCTTATTTCATATATGCTTTTGTTACATGGTCCCTTCCAGTGGTTAAAACACTTCAAGAGATGCAGTGGGGAGACAGAAGAGGCAAGGGTGCCAACTCAGTGCCAGGATGTGCTCTGGACCAAAGCCTGTTCCCCCTATCCTGCTCCCGTCCTGCCTCCAGGGACTCAATGTGTCAGCCCAGTTTTCACCTAGAAATTCATTTCTGTTTAGGAGGCAGAGATTAGTTTTGGAAAGTTCTTCAGTATCCCAATGTAGATTAAAGAGCAAACTGAACTTCCTGAAAGATGCAGATTGCCTTTGAGGGCATGGCTTCCAGACCCTGAGCCCTGGGATCAACACTGCCCTGCAGTAATCCTTGTGTATTGTGTGCCCTCCACACGCAAGGTTCTCCTCTAGCAGCGGGAAGCCCACTCAGAAAATGCTGAAGCTGCAAGACCCACTTCCAGAACACAGAAAAACAGAGAGGAACAAGGCATACAGGTGCCCAGCAAGCAGCAGACCACTGTCCCTGCCTCAGCAACTGTTTCTGTTGCAGTCCAAGAACTCAGAGAGCCTGTCCCTGTCTGTGACTTCAGATTCAGGCATTCAACCAGTGCATTCCAGTAACCCCAAAGGGAGAAACTCCATCACAAAAGAGAGTCAGAGCCCAAGTCAAAGCAGGAGATGATGGCTTTCCCTTACAGTGATGTCCCCATCTTGGAATCCCCTGGTTTTCACATTCTCCAGGCAGAGTGAACAAGGGGGCTGGCCGGTCAATCCCAGTCCTGGCCTTGTGACTCCAACAGTGGGAGCCAAGAAAGCTACAAGTACTCCGTGGGCCAGGTGGGAACAAGGACCTGAAGAATGGGGCTGGAAGTGATGCCAAGGGAGCAAAGTATTTCCACCCACTCCCTTGATCAGGGAGCTCTCAGGACTAAAGAATATAATTCTGCTGATCACATAAAGTCTCAGGATTTCCAGTGCACAACGCCCTTGTGAACAAATTTCATGACCCACAGGTCTTCGAGACCTTTCCATAGCCAGACTATTGTCCAAAGCAAACTCTTGCTCAGAAGATATTAACCAAAATGGTGCTTATGTTATCAAGCTGCAGAAGCTGCACTGAAGATCAAGTTGAAACTGCATCCAGAACATCCCTAGCAGCAAGAGAGTGAGAAAGAAGGCCCCTCTGAACCCACAGATATCTGCCTTTGGAATGATCTGAAACCTCTCTCAGTTTCAGGCAAGCAGAGCCAGAATTCTTCCCTGAATACCAGACTGCAGCCAACAGTGCATTCTGGCACCAGCACCCACACCTGCTGCTCACATGTGTCCCCTGGCCTGGGGTAGAAAACAGATTCCTTCTTCAGGAAGCCCTGCCAGCTCTACTCCACTTTCCCTGCATGGTACAGGGCCAAATTTGATGTTCCCAAACCAAGCAGTTACCTCTGTCTCCCACAGGGGCAATGGCTCTGGCAGATCCCTATGCCCTCCTCCCATCTCCTGCACTGGTGTCCTGTGGAGAGCCCCCCACCCTGGGGGAGGACCCAGATGGACTGCCTTATGAGCAGCTGGAACATCAGGAACACTCCTTACAAACTCTCAAATCCGTCATATGCTTTCCCCTGATGAGAAAGCATCCATAGCAGCACAAAGAATGCAGAATGCTGGGGTATTAGATGGACCTGCAAAGAAACCAGAAGGGTTGACACAGACCTTAGTGGCTCAGTAATGAAGCCTAGGGAAGGGACTTGTGTCCTGGACAGATGTGGAGTCTCCACTTGTCCATCCAGGTTAGAGATGTGCCTTTTTCTCTAGATGAAGTGATCTCACCTTCCATGTACTCCTAGTCTGGGCCCCTAAGATCCAACCACCCAGATAATAGGACTCCTGAGCAGATAGTTTGACTGAAATTACAGCAGGAGTTTTTAATAAATAGAAGAAGAAGAATCAGGAACAGGCTGCTCTACCACAGTGCTCCCTCCAAGATACAGAGGTTTATCAGCATGAACCTTGGAATTTGTCCCAGGGCCTCTCTCTCTGTACCAGATGACCCCTAGTGAAGGCTGGGCACCTGGCCAAGCAGAACCTTATTCTGAGAGTATGACTACAGCACGTTCTCTGCTCCTAGGGGCATAGCCCTTAACCCCAACATGCCAGGGGTCTTATATGTATGCCTTTCTGGATCGGCAGGAGTGATAAGCTCTGAAATGCAAGGGCAAAGGTCCCCAACCCTGCATCCAGACCAGGGCTTCCTGGAGTCAGTCGGCCAGATAGTGTGTCAAAAATCCCAAATGATTGAAATTTCTCTCCTTGCAAGAGGGTCTTCAGTGGTTTAACTGAGGGAAGTGCTTTCACAATCTCCAATGGCTGTCTGCAGAGATGTTTCAACAGCAGCTTGAAGACAAATTTCGAGGTCATCTCCCTGGAATAAGCATAACAGGCATCAGACCCAGAATAGACATGACTTGGATGATCCCAGGCTCTTAGTGAACTGTCCCATTTTCCCTCTGAGTTCTAACAGGATAACTTTCCAAAAACAATGCCCCACCCATGAGCCCTGGTTGGGGATTTGAGTTTGGGATGGTCCTTCATGTCATGAAGGGAAACATCAATTTAAATGTCAACATGGATCCAACTCTCAGATGATACCTCAAAAGAGGAGAGAGTCAGTGTGCTCTGGGGAGATGATGGATTACACTCAGGTGGCTCCAGGATGCTGCCTGCTGAGCAGAAGGTGATTCCCCTGCCACCTGGTGACCATCCTCAGCAGGAGTATGGCAGGAAGCGTCAGTGGTTTGCAGAATCTCAGAGAGACAATCAGACCCACCAACAGAACTAATGGTCAACTCTGTCATAGCCACAGCTACTACTCAACCCTTCCAGAAACCTGATTAGCCTCAACACAGTTCCTCCAGTTTGACATGGCCCAGGGCAGAAGGCCTTGAATACATCTGTGGCAGGTAGCCCTGTGCTTTCTCCTGGTATGAACCCTCTGAAACCTCCCACCATGTACGACCAGTCATCAATGCTGGTCTTGCTGATCAGAAACCTCAAGTGCCTCCAGGTTCTGTTGTACATGGTGGGCCTGACCGCAAGCCCAGACACTGCTGCTTTCATTCAATAGTCCTATCTTAGGATTTGCTGCTGCTCTGCTGGATAATCTGCTTCTGTGAATATCCAGGTGTCTTCTCTCTGGTGCAGCTTGCCTCCAGAGGTACTCCTTCCCCACACCTGCTTTCCATTGTGATGTCTTGAACATCTAAGTTTGCCATGTCCAGTTCTGCCTGACTGTCCTGTCATACCATCAAGATGGCAGTAGGCTCAGATAACAGTGCCCCTCCAGCTCTTCTACTCTACTTCTCATCAATGAGTAACATGCCAGGAATGGGCATTAACACAGAAAATCCTTTAACTTCAGGTTCCAGTGCCAGCCGTCAACCTAATGGGAATGACCAAGCCACTCCTCACTCCAACCGGATGCCCTCCCTGAATACCACGGGGACCAATGTACTTCCCCATGGTGTTGTTTCAATAGGGCCTGATTCGATGTCACACAGTCCTCTGATGGGTCATGGGTCCCAGGAGCCTCAAATGGTATCTCAAATACAGTTACATTTTTCTCAGGAGTTCCCTCCAGTATGAATCTCCCCCACAGCAAGAATCATTTTCTTCATACCTCAAAATTCAGTGGCTACAGCACTTTGCAAGTTTGGAGACCTGAGGGCTCCTGACTGTCTCACTGTGCTGGGGAGTAGTATGCCTTCCATTCTTTCTGACTCAGATCTGCAGGAGGTCAGACCTGAGTTGAATCTGTCCTCTGTACTCCACCTGAGAAGCCCAGCCAGACACTGAAATGGTTCCTGTGAGGGGAAACAGCCCTGGGGTCCAAGATCTGTGTTTCTGCATAAGGGATGATGGACAAGCAAACCAGCCCCTAGAAGGTACTAGCATTGCCTAGCATGGGAGGTCCGAGGTCAGTGGAAACAATGCATCCTTCCGGATACAGGTCTATCCATTCCAAGCCTCAGCTCAATGAGATATCCCTGGCCTCTCTCAAGCAAGTTGTGTTTCCTTCCCTTACGCCCCAACCCCTGCTCATGCTCTGTGTCCCTCTCCTCTTTTCCCTTGGGCACTGTGGTACATGGCATTATTTTGAGGAGATAGATCTAGCAACGCCTCCGTATCCCTGCTAAGCATCCTCCTGGTTTGGGAAGGGAGCATGAGGTCTGTCCCCTGGGACTCTGTGGCTTTTTTTCTCCCTTGTACCTTTTATTTTACCAGTATGCCCTTCTTTCCCCCAACTCTTATTTTTCTGTTTTCTTTCTATTTGAATTTCCAGGTGAATTTTATTAATGTGGGAGTGGAACAGATGCTAAAAATTATCCTGGATTTTTTTTTTTAAATTTTGTGGTTACTTCCCTTTCTTCCTCCTCCCCCACACAAACATTCTATGTAACTTCCATTATATGCAGTACAAAACCACTAGTTTGGGCTGTGATGTCAGAAAAATAAAACAAACTGTTTCATATAAAATTAAAAAGAATAAGGCTTAATTCAAAAATGACTTCTCTGAGACTCTCCCTGATCTTCCATGGAAAAACAAATGCCATTTTCCTTGGAACTTGCTACTGACATCTAATACTTTTCATCCATCCTTTTTGTGTAACATTTTTTTAAAAAAATGTTTTATCTTTCCTATTAGTTGAAACTATATGAGAAGTGGGTCTGACTCTGATTCAAATTTGGATGCTCCACAATGTTTTGCATATAGATGTTCATTGAATGTTAGGCAGATGCATATTTTTTTTTCTCTAACCACTTTATATTATTTCTAAATGGGGAATAATGGAAGGAGCAATTAAAATAGGCCTCACAAGTTGAAACACGACACTCAATTTATGAAATTAGGGGGAAAAAAAGGAATCAGAGGAGGTTATAACCTGAGCTATAAATAGCTTCAAAGAAACTAAGCAACAGATGACAGAGGGGTCTGTATGCGCTTACAAGATCCTGAGGGTAAAAAACTAGAGTTTCTGTAAAGTAAGGGAAAGTTTATAGAGTTTGCTTCTTAGCAGTGCAGTCAGGCAGTGTCAGAACTTACTGTGTGTCTTAGTCCGTGGAGGCTGCTATAACAAAAGACTCCAATAGACTGGGTGGCTTCAACAGCAAACATTTCTTTCTCACAGTTCTGAAGGCTGGAAGTCCAAAATCAAGTCTCCAGCATCTTCAGTGTCTGGTTGGAGTCCACTTCCTCATTCATAGGTGGTGCTTTTTGCTGTGGCTTCACATGGTAGTAGGGACTATGGAGCTCTCTGGGGTTTGTTTTATAAGGGCACTAATCCCATTCAGGAGCACTCTATCCTCATGACCAAATCACCTCCCAAAGGCCCCACCTCCTAGAACCATCACACTGGGGATTAGATTTTTTTAACATACAAATTTTAGGGGGAAACAAACGTTCAGTCTCTAATGCTATGGTTCAGCACAGACTCAGAAAGCACCCCCCACATCAGATCAAGTGAAAAGTTGTGCTGAGGACAGCCCTACACCGCCAGAGGTGCCTCTTGAAGCTGTGGAAACTGGGGATTTTAATAAAATTCTTCCTAATAGTGTCCCTTGAGACAAATTGGAGGTTAAAATTTTATCAGATCCAGTGCTATTATAAAATAACTCTTGTGGCTCCCCCAAATTAGTAAGTTATTCAAAGCAGCTTATTTCAGCCAGCCCCTGCTTAGTTAAATGAGAGCTAAGGAATAGAGTACATATGGAAAACAGAAAAACACCCTTGGGTCTCTGCACGGCAGAAAATATTCAGAGTCCATGCCCACATCTTAATTTTTTGCAGCCATCCTCTTTTTCTAGTTACTATTTTATATAGTTTATTTTTTTATTGAAGTATTATTGATGTACAGTATTATATAAATTATAGGTGTACAATATAGTCATTCACAACTTTTACAGGTTATATTCCATTTATAGTTACTATAAAATATTGGCTATATTCCCCATGTTGTACAATATATCCTTGTAGCTTATTTTATACCTAATAGTTTGTACCTCTTACTCTCCTACCCCTCTATTACCCTTCCCCCTTCCCTCTTCCCACTGGTAACCACTACATTCTTTGCACCTGCAACTCTGCTTCTTTTTTATTATATTCACTTGTTTGTTGTATTTTTAGATTCCTCATATAAGTGGGTATATATCTAAAAAAAACCCCCACTAATTTGAAAAGATAACATGCACCTCAGTGTTCACAGCAGCATTATTTACAGTTACCAAAATATGGAAGCAACCTAAGTGTCCACCAGCAGGTGAATGGGTAAAGAAGATGTGGCATATGTATGCAATGGAATACTACTCAGCCTTAAAAAAGAACGAAATTTGCAGCAACTTAGACAGCATTATTCTAAGTGAAATAAGTCAAAGACAGATACTGTATGATACACTTTATTTTTACTTACATTCAAGAGTGAATCTTCTGAAAACTTCATTTTTAAAATGTTTTCTATTCGACTTTCTTAGGTAGCATGATGACAGTACTCTGCAAGTAGTCATAGACAAACATGGACAATAAAGGTGTGCTTTTAAGAAATGTCATTTCCAACATTCTTAGGTTCTAAATGCAGTGACAGTGAGGAACACCAATGGCATTGCTGCCATGAGCACCAGGTACCAGCCACAGCTTGTCCATCAAGAATTGTGTCACTCTCCTGAGTTCAGTGCTCTCTAGTTACTCACAGGTGTGCTGACTTTAAGTAAATCCAACTCATGAGGTTTAGACTTGCTAAATAGAAAAGCTGGCAGAGTGATTATCTGCTAAAGCAAAGGATCTTTTGCCATGTCAGTGCTTTAAGTAACAAGCTGATTTAGTACAATTTAAACTTTGAAAACTATTATTTCCTAGGAAACTCTGTATTTGCTGGAAATGCAATACACCTGTATTTTCTTCATTGATCTATCACAGACTTTGACAATTTCTGAAGCCAGCCAGAAGTAGGATACACAGCTAATGGTATGTGTGATGTGCTGTGTGGCTTGTGAGTCCAGAATAAGAGGCCAAAGAAGAAAATAACTGTTTCAGCATTGACTTACTGTGAATCAGTTTTGAACCTCAGAAAAGTCATTTTATTTTGCTCACAGGGAAATCATTAAGCGACCTACTCCACCTAAAGTTGTTTAGGTTTCTGCGAAGAAAGGCACTCTGATTGGGTTTGGCAGAATAACGTATTATATGGGGGAAAAATGAGATCATCATAGAATACTGGAGCTTAAATGGTCCTTAGCATCCTCTTAATCAGGCTAAATCCTTCATATTATAGACGCAAAAAGTACAGTGGGCATCTTAGTTTTGTCTGCCCAGCATTTCTTCTCATCTTCACAAGTCAACCTTAAAAGATGGAACAACTTCCAATGAAAAGTTCCAAAGAAGGACTGACATTACTGGCTTCAGTGGTGGAGACCTTCTGAAGTGGCTCCTCTGAAGGTTCTCAACTTAAGTCACACTAGGTACATGAAGATTTTTCATGTATAGTGGGTACTAGGTAAAGTCAGCTTATCGTGTAAATTGAAAGAATGCTCCACATTCATTATTGTCATCAAATAAAACATGTTTGGATTTTGTTTTTGGATGATTTTGATTTGTTTTGGCCCATGGTAGGGTAGAACAGAGACTGTAATTATAAATTATGGTGCATAATCAGGCATTAACAGGCAAATTTAAACGCAGCTTTTAAGTTTGAATTAGTCTGCTTAATGTCTAAACCACATAGTTCCTCCTTCTATCTATAGTCCAGCCTAAAACATAAAAGATAAAGCAGTCTCTGGGTTGAGATTTAGCCCTCTACTCTGTCTTATATTCTAATCTCCAAGAATGTAGAATTTGCTGCAGTGACATGTTACAGAGACATGTTCTGTCTTGAAAATAAGTAAAATATTTTCTGTTAAAAATAGATACAGAGATTAGTGATGAATAAATCTCATTAAGTTTGGAATCTGGGTTGACTTTATATGATGGTTCCAGGAGTTCTGGGGTTTAGTGACAGATTATAGAAGTATTTGAGGATTAAAGAACTCATCAAATCTAGAAAAAAATGAATGGCCTTCAGGGATATTCCCCTCCCCCCAAATATACATATATGTATGTATATATAATATCTGTATCTACACACACACATACACACATATATATATATATATATATATATATATATATATATACTTAGAAGAGAAGGATTAATGACCAAGGCTTTAAGTTTTCAGAGACTTATATTTTTTCCATTTCTATTGGAGAAGATAACTCTATTGTGAAACATGTCCACTGGAACAACAGGCCATATAGAAGGGCACACAGTGTTTTCTCAGTGATCATGTTAAGAACTGAATTCCCTTGCAGGTAAAAAGAGTCTGGCCTAATCTCAAATCCTGTCTCTCCCAATTTAGTTGCTATGTAGCCTATTCAGTTAGTTATTCTCCCTCGCAGAGCCTCCATTCCTTCAGCCTAAAGTGAGAGGGGTAACAGTGTGAGGATAGACTTCTCAATCACAAAATAAACTTTTAAAACCATGTTTGATTAAAAAATAATATTTAAGAAAACCCGAAAGTAGACATCTACTTTTATGTTGACTGTGTGAAAGGCTTTTACTCTTCCTGCCTCCTCTGTACCTCCAAGTGAGGCACTGCTTCAGTATCTGCTTTCTCATTCCTTGTTCAATAGTTGTTTATGGGCCTAACACAGGGAGAGACCATGGCCCTTCAAGGAGAGAGTCCCAGACTTGTGGAGAAAAGAACTTGAGACTTGACTTCTTCATTATCTTTGACCTTGGAAAAATTATTGCATTTCTTTGTCTTATGGTTTCTCATCTGTAAAATGGTATTATAGACCAAATGTTGGTCCCCCCCAAAAAAAAATTTGTTATGTTGAAGCTCTAACCTCAGTGTGATGGTGTTTGGAGGTGGGGACTTTAGGGGTTAAGGCCAGGTAAAGGGGTCTCACCCGGAACCAAATCAGCTGGCACCTTATTCTTGGACTTCCCAGCTTCCAGAACTGTGAGAAATCAGTATCTATTGTTTAAACCACCCAGTCTATGGTATTTTGGTGTAGCAGGTCAAGCTAAGACAGATGGGGATGAAAATATCAACCTATTTTATAGACTCCTAGGGGTCACAAATGAGACATTGTATATAAAATCTCTGCAAATTTTCAATCACTAAACAAATTGCAAGTACTGTGTTAGGAACTAAAGAGATATAAAAATGAAACAAGCACAGATCCTGACCTCAAAAAGTTCATAATTTCCTAGGTGAGGTAAGACCCATGTATAACCAACTATGATACAAAAGAGAAAGGGCCATAGTAATTCATTCTTCATTTCATTCATCCATTTATCAAATATATATTGCACACTACTGTGTGCCCAGTGCTATTCTACATTTGGGGCATCAAGAAACAAAAGAAATTCCCAGGGCTTTTACAGAGCTTCTGTGTGAGTCATAGAAGTAGTCAATAAACAAATGCATAAATATGAAATAATATCTCCAATGGTAGGAACTCCTTTAGTGAAAAATAAAGTAAGGCTATGGATAATGATGAGGGGGACTTGGCTATTTTGTACAATATGATGAGAAAAGACTTAGGTCATCAAACTGGAGGGTCTGTCTGATAAGGGACTTTTTTCCAGTTATACATATGTGTGTGTATATATATATGTATATATATATTCTTTTTCATATTTTCCACTATAGGTTGTTATAAGTTATTGAATATAGTTCCTGGTGCTATGCAGTAGGACCTTGTTGTTTATCTATTCAGTATATAGTAATTTGTATCTGCTAATCCCAAACTCCCAATTTACTCCCCCCCCATTTCCCCCCTGGTAACCATAAGTTTGTTTTCTATGTCTGTGAGTCTCTTTCTGTTTTGTGAATACATTTATTTGTATCATTTTTTTAGATTCCACATATAAGTGATATCATATGGTATTTGTCTTTCTCTGTCTGGCTTACTTCACTTAGGTCCTAGAGTGACTTACTTCACTCTAGGTCCATCTATGTTGCTGCAAATGGCATTATTTCATTCTTTTTTATGGCTGAGTAGTATTCTGTTGTGTCTATATATATACACCATATTTTCTTTTATAAGGGACATTTGAACAGACACTTCCATGAAGTGAACAGATGAGCTGAACAGGTTTATTGGAGAATAATGTTCCAGGCAGAGAGAATAGTAAATGCAAAGGTCCTGAGACAGGAGGGCTAGTCATAAAAAAGATTCTTCTAAGAGGCTCTGGGAATTCAGAGTTGTGAGATTCTTTCTGGCTGGAAGTTGATAATGGTATAAGACCCTCAAGATCAGTTCAGGGAAGACAGGGGTCCTGGTAAAGAGGAGGCTTGTATAAAAGCGTCACATATTTTACATTGTATTTTATACTCTTTATTCTTTTGCTTAGATCATATCTCATAAATTTGTATCATAGGTACATATTTATAATTATTATCCAACCCTCAAAGAAAGTTATAAATGATCACATTTCAGTTTCCTATGAACATAATTAATGGACGTTGTTATCATCACTCCCTTTCCCATTGCAGATTATTAGTATCATCATCTTCAGACACAGGATAGATTGTAGTTGAGAACCTATGCTTTGGAGTTAGGCAAACAGAAGTTCACATCCCGGTTCAACTGGTTACTAGATTTCTGACCTTGAGGATATTGCTTGGGCTTTTGGAACCATAGTTTATTTGTAAGATGGAAATAATAATATCCTAATGAGTTTGTTATGAGAATGAGAATGTTGTGAGATTTTACACACACATACATACACAATATTTAGCACAGTACCTGATACAAAGTAAATAATCCACAAATAAATGTTTAAAAATAAAATAGTGGGAGGTACCCTGTTTTTACCTACCGCCGCCTCATGGAGGTAGTATTGAAAAACTGCTCACTGATGCTGGGTTTTTTTCCCCACTCTCTCTTTAGTGAAATATTCACAAATATCAAACTATAAAGTAAAAAACTTACAGCCTAAAAGTCACACTATGAAAAATTTATCCAAACTGAATGGAAGAGAAAGTATGAATGGAAGTAACAAGAGTATTTACAAATTTTTACTGTATAAAAGGGGCTTTAAAAGACATTCATCTATTTACTTTTTGATAATAATAATCCTGTAGCCTGAATGTTATTTATCTTCCCCATTTTACAGATAAAAAAATATGACTCATACAGGTTGAGTGATTTTTGGCTAAAGTCATACAGCTTATAAGTGGCGAGGCCGGAACTCATCTTCAGGTTTTGGATTCCAAGTCCTTGGGGCTAGTTACTGGGGCAACTGGTGCCTAAGAAATCCTCGCAAGACTGGAAAAACTTCCAAGTGATTTACTGGATTGGTTGCATTATGGACTCCCTCCTACTTGTGGATTTTGCTTTCTCACTGAGGGTTATTCCAGAAAGTTACCTAAGCCTCTTCACAAAGCTTCAGAAATTCCTGGTTTCAAGACAGCTCATGAAGTACCTAAGTTTCCTTTGAATGGATTTCAGATGATCGATAATTTATACAGCCTCATTGGAGAGCAAGGTCCCTGCACAGTTTAGGCTTATGTGATCACTTGTCTGAGTTCTGCCAGCACAGGGACTGTGTCTTACCCATCTTGGCACCCCAGGGTCCAGCAAAGAGCCTGGCACCCAGGAAGCACCCAGGCAGGGCTTGAGCCCCAGGCTGACAGGCACTGTGATGATTGACATCTGCTAGCATCACCAGTTTAGCTCTGACTTTTGCTGTAATGACCAGACTAAATGTCAGCTATCATGAGAAAACACACCACAAGGTGGTTTTCAGTTTTTAGTTCTGAATCCAAGCCGCCGACGTGGACAATGAGACAGTGGCGCCCTCTGTCCTCCACACCTCCCATCTCTTCTCTTCTCCTTCTGGTTCCTTTTCAGAAGGAGCTTCTTTTGTAGAAGCCTGAGCCAGAGCTACAGGTCCTGTTGCCTCAATAGAGAAAATAATTTTAGAACAAAGATGTAAAATCACCTTCAGCTTTAAGCTTTTTGCACATCTGTGTTGACTTAAACCTTCCCGGTGGAGAAGAGTGGCATTGACCCTCAGACTGGTGAGGAGGCAGCATCGCACCAACCTGGGGTGGAGTTGCACTAGGTTGAAATCTCTGCACTGCCGTGTCACATGAATGTATTGACCAGTTCAGGTATTGATCACTTTACTCAGTATAGTCCTTGATGGAGGATTCCCATGAATATTCTCACTTTCCAGATGAGAAAGTTGGAACAGAGAGGTCAAGTGACTTGCCTAAAGTCACAGAGGGTAAGTGGCAGATCTGGGGTGAAACAAAGCCATTGGATTTCACATCCTGCACTCTTAACTATGTGACCTTGGATAAGTCAATGACCCTCTCAGTGTCTCCATCTCCTCATTGGTCAAATGAATAGAGGAACAACTCTTTCTATTTATGGTAAGGAAAAGACATTGAGATCATCCATGAAAAGCACCTGACACTTAGTAGGCATTTCAAATGTGTCAGTTCTCTCCCTCCCCTCAAATAACCTGAAATTGAAGAGCATCATCTCTTGAGCAGTCCTTTAGAAATATAAAGCTAAAGTTAATCCCCACCAGCCAGGGCCAATGACAATAAAGCTGATTTGTTCAGACTTATTATTTTGTTTCAATAAAAGACCTGTCTCCAGTTTCCCGGGCAGACCCACAGAGCCAACCCAAACTGAAAACACGCGCAGCCATTGCAAACTTATTGTTGAAACATGACAGACACTTCAGGAACCAGGAAATTCCTTCTTAAAATGACTTGCTTCTTAGCCAAAGCAGAGATGCTCAAACAATACAGCAGTGCAGCTGTGGCCTTCAGGCGCACAGTGGGGCTTCATGCTCCTGGGGTGAGTGGAAACACAGAGACAGGCTTGCCAGCTGGCACTGTCACTCCAGGGACAAGATATGCGTGGCCTTGCCTTCCAAGTTGAGAGCAATTGCTGGCAGTACACTGTGAGCATGTCAAGTTAAGGGAATATTTTTTTTAAAGGCCCATCACTGTTTTTCTTTCTTTAAATGGTAGCCACCAAAAAGTTATGCAAACACTTCAGCTGTGGAATATTTAATCTGACATTTGGCGTGGCTCCCTTGTTGATCCAAGACACGAAGTATGCAGTATATGCCTCGCAGTTGTTTTGTTGCTTACTTGAAAAAGATAAACTAGTTACAACAGTTTAGTTTTCTTTCTTCTCACTTTTAACTGGGTCGCTGCCAGGACCCATCTTTGATTCCTAAGTAATAGGATGACAGTTATGAACCACAGCCCATAAGATGAATAGCTCATTTAACCAGGTTGGAGGATTTAATATTTTTTGCTTGTTTGTTTGTTTTTTGGCCTGGCTGTAACCTTTAGGAGTCCCCGTGGTTATGGTTTTTTCAAGGGTTTGGCACCTCTTTTCTTCGGGTCTGATGTTTCATGGTTTCATATGCTCTTGTGGAAACATTGACAAAACTGTCCTCCCATCGTCCTTGCCTTTGGGTTTTTAGCAAGAGGAGAACAGGCACCTTGCTGCAGGCTTCTGCCCGTCCCCTGGGACATGCATCCCCCGTGTGGGATCATCTGTCAGTGCAGGTTTACTCACGCTGTTCCTTCCTCTTCAGCGGTCTCACTGACAGGTGTGTTTTCCTAGGAGGAATCTCCTCTGGGTTCTCTTTATCAATCACATGGTTTCCAGTCCTCAGCAGGTAAGAACATCGCCACTCCACAGAAAACACTCAGATTCTCAAAAGCTTGTTAGTGGGTAGTTCACATTTCTTACCACGTGGCGGAAAGGATGCAGGACCGGCCAACATTCCAAAGGGAAGGAGAACTTTTCCAAATGTTCCTCCACTGAAGAGTAGAACAGTTGCTTCATGTAAACAAACCTAATTCCTAAAGTCCCATCCTTCCTGCAGGTGAGCCAAGAAGGCTAAAAAGCACAAGAAATCATAGGAACATGATGACTGTTTCTCCGTTCTCCTCCACTTCCATGCTCATTGTTGTAACAACACTGATTTAAACATCAGGTCTCTGTCACCCAGTTCCAGGCGATGGCATAATTCTGCTTCAAAGAGAGACTGAAATAGTGCTTGTTCTGTATAAAGCAAAGGGTGGGGAAGAGAAGGGAATCAAATGGAAATGCTTAGAAAAGGAAACTAGAGACTGGCAAATCTGGATGTTTCCTTCATTCTGATTCCAGTTTCTTGGTCTCATTCCAAATCAAAATATATCTCTGATGTTAATGGAAAATTTGAAGAACACAGACCTGAGTGATAAAAGCTATGTCTCAGTTTTATGGTTTTAGAACTTGAGGGGGTCAATTAAATGAGAAAGAATCTTCTCAACATCAAAAAACTTTAGCCAACAGATGAAATGTGCTTGAGGTCAGGGAAATGCTAAAAGGATGGGCCTTTTTAGCAAATATAAAACAGTTATGTATCCTGATTAGCAGTTTGTATTAAAAACACCTACCTAGAAATACTGTTAATGGCAGTTTTTCACAGATTGTGGGGTAACAGGCAAATTTTACTTTCTCTTTATAATTCTCTCTCTGTCCTCCCTCCCTACCTCCTTCTCTTTTATAGTTTTTGATATCGAATATTTGTTTCTTATATAAGTTGAAAAATGGCAATTAAAATGCACTCTTTCTCCAAGAATCTAGTAATATACCTTTGCTGGGAATAATATGCTGGTGAGTCCTGAAATGAGGTCGTTCTGTGTGTCCTGACTGTCATCAGATGCTCCAGGTCAGAAAGTTTCTATGGAAAGTTCCCAGCAGCCCTTCTACCAGAGGGCAAGATTCACAAGCTCTTTGCCCACTTTTTTCAAGCTTTATTTGTGCAAGAGGGAATTAATATCATGTTCTTATAATGGATCAATTATATTAACAATTACCATTTTAATTAGTTTAAATAAACTAAACTCCATAAGCCAAGAATATTTCATAGAAATTAATTCCCAAAGTTTTCCCAAAGTTTTCCCAAATTGTTTTCGGTTGTGAGGTGTCTTCAAGGTAGATGCCAGGGCATTTCTCAGTAAATAACTGGCAAGCAGTGTAGGGCATTTCAAGTTCCCTCAGGTTCTGAAAATGTAACTTACTGTGGATATTGAATAACTCTTTAGGGTTTAGGATGGTGTCGCAATGACGTCTTACATGCTGACCGCACTGACTGGAGGCAGTTTCTGGAATGCTCTGTTGAGAGGGAGTGGGAGGAGCAGGCTCAGTGCTGATGCTCAGATGTGACAAGTGACATCTGCCTTGTGTCTAAGGCAGCAGTACCGGCGGCACAGTTGTTTTTAAACCATCAGACCTATTCTAGTATTTGACTAAGTGAGTTTCTAGTGATTCACATAGAGATCAGCATGTTTTCCCACAATATTTAGTTGGAAATTATCTAAGCATATCCTAGGGGCTGCTGAAACTATTCCTGTCTTTCTGTCCGCTTGACTGCTTTGTTCATACCCACAAGCTTCAGCAGACCTTCCATTTGTAATTACACATGGGAGACTCTTTGTATTTCATAGAGTCTGAGAACAGGAAGGGAGCTTAGGGACCTCTAATGTTACCCCCTTAGTTTACAGATTGAGAAGCAGATGCCTGAAGAGATAAAGTGACTCCCTCAAGGTCACACAACCAGTTAAGGGCAAAGGCTGTATCACCTGACTCCTAATCCAGTCTTGACTTACCACACTGTAGACTTTTTCATCAGACCATATTCACAAACTCTTGTAAGAGATTTAATAATTCAAATAGATGATGCCCTTCCAGAAGGACACACTGTAGAGTAGCCCCACTGGTTCTGTGTTCTTTTCTTTTTTTATGACATTGAGCACTGAAAGCTCTCAATCCATGTTTGATCTTAAAAGAAAATGAAGGGGTGAAAACAAGAGGTTTATAGATCACAAGAATGCTATTCTTAATAATTTACCTTGACATGTGCATTTCCCCCAGCCCCATATCACTCTACCAAGCAAAGGAAGTTTTAAAGCAAGATGATTGTATGAAAGCAGTATTAAAGTATCTCTCATTATCTTTTGCCATTGGATTTCAAAAGTTTTCTTATTTATTTATAGATTGCAGTATATTCAATATATGCAGTGGAAACCTTTGAGCAGTGAATTAAAACTGAATTCCAATGGGAAAAAAACACTTTACTTCCTGCCATATTGCTGCAACAGAAATTTTATTGGCAAAGTAATTTGCAATATTATTCCCAGCAGAATAATTCTGCATATGTGAAGAGGAGTGTAATTGCCTCATTAAAAAATCAAAAGAGGAAGAGAAAAAAGTGAGCAAATTGGGAGGTATGTTGCCATAACCACAGTTAAGTTCCATATGTATTAAAACTAATTTATGAAAAGCCACATTTATTAAATAGATAAAGAAAGTGGTGAATTGTCCTAAGATATTATACCCTATAAAGTTCAGGTTCATACAGGATTCATTAAAAGAAAAGAAAAAGAAATATACAGTATCTATTACCAAAAATACAAGAGTTTAGTAGAAGACAGAAGGAAAAGCAGTTGTAACAGCCCTTCCCTTCTAATCATTAAAACCAACTAAAAGACTACAGAGAGAGGAAAATATACAATAAAGTTATGCCAGCACTTAATCTTTGTGATTATGTCAATCTATTACTCTTAACATTTCTGACATTTCTAACAGAAAAAAGATGACCTTTCAATGATAGCAAAGAATGATTCAGTGAGCTACCACACAACTGAGAGAATGATGTGGGAGTATGAATTTGTGACAAGTAAGAATAGATCATTCTGGAAAATTCTTCTAAATATCCCTTAGTTTGAAAGGACAAAGACTGAAAGAGTTGGGAGGCTGTGGGAGAAACCAAGGCAGTTGAAACCTGTCTCTGTTGTGTTTACATATCACAGATCCCTTGAGGAAAGTCAAAGTTGTTTTCCTTCAGGATTCTTTGTCTCAGAGGGTTATTAACGATGGTAATCTGGCGACATAGTGTCTGGAAGTTGGGTCATTGAGGAGATGGAACTTACCTTGTTTGGAGCTATTTCTGCGGCTGCATATGAAGTACATGGTAATATGCGAAAGGGAGAAGCTGGTGATGAAAAAAAAAATATGCCTTTTCACCAAATAAAAAGGACATAATAGTGGGAATTTCTTGATGTCAAATTTGCCCCAGTATGACTTGTAATTAGAGTCTACTGAATAAAACAGAATATTCTCCCAACTCAGTGGAACTGGAACTTGAAGTAATTTCAAACATACATAGAAACAGCCTACAATAATAAATTTTTTAAATCACAGTGGGTCATAATTCCCAATTATCTCCTCAACCAAAGGCTTCTGAATGATTTCAATGGCTGAACAGATTACATTAGCTTGTCCAGCTAGGCATTCAGCCTAGATTCAAAGGGAAGACAGGAAACTCATCACAGTACAACAGGAGGAGATGCAAGACTCCATTTATACTATTTATTGTTTGTTTAAAAATGACAATTATAGATAGTGTTGTCTTCTTTTTAACTTAAGCAAAGGGAAAAATGAGACTTCTGAAAAAATCTGTAATAAAAAATAAATACTACATTCCAAAAAAGAACATCGTTTTAGAAAATATTTACTCTGGGAAACTGAAAAGTAGATAATAAATATTTTGATTTTAAAAGAATAATAGAAAAAAGGGAAAACATGAACGCTAAGAAAAAAGAGATAAAAGGTGAAATAGTAAAGGAACTGAAATTTAAAAGTACCAGCTTTGCTATGAAAAACAAGTAAGTTATTTCAAAATTTTAAATGGTAGTATAAGTCAAAGAGACAGAGATATAGACATAGAGAAAACAATGCAGAAAGACAAATCAGAAGCCTGGAAGATGCATAGCAGGAAATTCTAAAGCACATAGAGAGGCAGGGTAGAAAACTAGAAAAAATAAAAGAGAAGGTAATAGATATAAAATGCAAAAACAGAGATCTTCAACATGAATAATGGGTGTGAATGAAATACTTGAAAAGGAGTTAAAAATACAGAAGAAAAAAACCTAACTGAATTAAAAGAAATTTTGTGCAGAGTAAAAAGAATTACTCCACTAGGTAAAATTACTGAAAAGCAATCAACAATTTTTTTATGACATTCTGAAATTCAAAGGCAAAGAGCTCTAAAAGCATTGAGACAGAAGTCACAGATTGCCTAAAATGGGGAAAATGTCATGCTGACTTCAGACTTCTATACATGTTCACCAAAAGGCAGTAGTAGTTGGCCCAAGGCTGGAAACTATTCAAATGCCTATTAACAGTAGAACGTATAAATAAGTTTTCTATTCACACAACAAAATAGTATATAGCAATAAGACTGAAAGATTTACTATATGCAAAAATATAGATTAATCTCCCCAAAATAATATTGAATGAAAAAAGTGAAAAAAAGGTAAATGCTACAGGAATTCATTTACATAAAATTACAAAATAAGGTAAAACAAATCTATGCTACTAAAAGTCAAGTAATGGTTACCCAGGGCAGGGCTTAGGGGAAGGATATGATTCTAGAATGAGAGGATTACTGAGGACTTCTATGAGTGCTGAAAATATTCTGTTTCTTGATCTGCACTCATTTTATAAAGTATACTTAGTTATTCATTATGTGCAAATTAATCAAATTATACACATGTGATATGTATACGCAAGTAAAGTGTTTTTTAAATGTTGAAGTAAAATTAGAGTCACTGAAGATGAAGAGAATTCAGTGTATAGATGCTGTGGATAGATGCCTTGTTTAGGAAGGGGCTAGAAATACTGAATAACCTTGGACTTTGCTAGAAAAATGTTTAGAGAAGTATTTATTTTAAAAATTTAATGATAATAACTAAGTATGTAATACACTCCATAGCTTTCAAGTCAGAAGGAAAAAATAAATTTCATCAAGTTAATAGAAGGTAGGAAAGATGTAAAAAGATGAAAGAAAATGCATAGTAATAAATAAACTTATTTTAAACATACCATTTCCAATAAAAGTAGGGTCAATTGAAGAAGTGGTTGATTTCAGACTTAAGAGAGGATAATAAGATGGTATAAGTAAACAACTAAATGAATAAATAAGGATGAAAGGATTACTCTTTCTTACCAGAGAAGTCCTATTAAATGTGGAAGAAATGAGGAAAACAGAAAAATCTCCATAGAATACCATAATAATTGCCACAGGCAAGATCCACCAATAATTGCTAAAATTAGTGAGTAAAAGTTTAAGAGACACAGGATATTTCATAACCTCAAAGTATCACGCACCGCCAAGACACAGTGGAGAAAGCTGGCAGATAATACCTTAACTAAATGAGAACAGTTAACATCCTCAATAGTAAGACCTAGTGACATCGTTTAACCCTATGATACCCTGTGAAGGGCAAATCTCTCTGGTGTTCTTCCTAATAAGCATAAACTTAATCTAATCCTGAGAAAATGGCAAAAACAGCCAAATTGAAAGATACTCTACAGGATACCTCACAAGTACTCTGCAGAAGTGTCAAGTTCTTGGAAGACAAAGTCAATCTTCTAAGCAAGATTCTGCCTCGTATTAGAGTCTTCAAAATCTTGGGCTACACTTTTCCAGCAGTCTCTCTACTCATGGACTTCTTATCAAAAGCAGCAGAGAAATAATGATAAAAGATAAAAAATAAAAATAACATTTGTCTATTTTACTTCTAACATAACCACCTTGAGAAAAGATGTAGGAAAAGAAGCATTTGGTTCCTTGGCCGAAGTGTCATGATCTGATCACCTGCGATAGTAGGGAAGACTGGGAACCTGTTGGTCCTTTGACAGAGAACACATCAGCACTTTGAGCTGATGACTGCACTTCATGGTCTAACTTCACATTTTATTAAATTACAAAATGTAATTCAATATGACTGAGGCAATGAGGCTTAACGTGTTGGCTTGGTACATGTTAAAAGACGCAAATCGCTGGCAGCCACACTTCTGTGTTTAACCCACCATCCCAGCCAGAGCTATCTGCCTTTGACACCTTTCTGTTCTCCTTTAAATTCTGAGGTAGTATTTTTATTTCTTTATGACACATCATAAATTTCCAACTCTGTATTTGCTAGAACAATTTAATCAGAAAAATAGCCAACTCTTCTTCTATATTCAGTCTTTTTTTCCCCTTTTATCTTTGTCAAATAGCTTGGAGGTTAAGAACAGAGTCTCAGGCACCTATCACCAGAGTTCAAATTCTGGCCTTGCCATTTTTAGCTGTGTGATTTTGGGCAAGTCAGTTACCTTTTGGGTGAGCCTTATTTTCCTTAGCTATAAAAGGATTAAAAGAATTAATAATTGTAGAAAACTTAGAACAATATCTGGAATTTGGTATGTGCTTGATAAATGTTAGCTCTCATTAAAGACTAATTCCTTAGATGTTTGGTAGCAGTCTCTGGGACAATCCTGTGTAGGCGCCTGGTACCCTAAAAAAATACAACCTCATTTCCTAAATAAATAGAAACCTGAAGGCCTTAAAGATAAGCTTCCTGCCACAAGTCAGTTATAATATAGGAGCTTAAATTTAGCTTCCAACATGAATTTTTGCGAGGATATAAAAGTGGAAAATCTTGTAGCATTAGTTTTGAATAATTCATGGGTGACTTGTGACCCAGTAGCTAAGCCTGTGGATAGCTGACCTGAATGGTTCCTCTATGGTTGGACTTGCTGAGACCTGCCTGGCCATGGAATTGTTGCTCCTTCCTGGACTGGACACAATGGGGCTTTATTTCCTTGGGGCCCTGTAGGCTGATGACAAGAGAGCTCCACCCCACCACTTCTGCAAGATCAGCAGCCTTGTGCCTGGCCTGAGAGGTGAGAGGCTTTGTGGGTGTAGACTCGGCCATGCAGAAAAAAGAACTCTGGGAAAACTAGTGATTCATTAGACTGATGTATCATTATGCATTCAGTCAGATAAATATGATCTATTTAGTTTTCAGCCACTGTGTTAGATTTTTAAATTCAACGGCCGGCAGTGACTGATGGATAGTTTTTCAGTGATATTTGAGAGAAAGTCCCTAATTTAAAACTTTATTTATTTTCCAGCTTTATTGAGGTCTAATAGATAAACAACACTTGTGTAAGTTTAATGTATACATGTAATAATTTGATAGTTATATATTGCAAAGTGATTACCACCATAACCTTAGCTAACACCTCTCTCACATCACATAATTATTGTTTCTTTCCTTCAGTAAGAACATTTAAAATCTATTCTCTTAGCAACTTCCAAGTATTTAATACAGTATTATTAACTGTGAGGCTTTTAAAAATTTCCCTCTTCCTTATATACTAGTATGTAATAAACAAGTGTTTGCTATATTTTTCCCTGTATTATAAGGTTTCTTTTTTTTAAACATATGCTTTTACTCTACCTTAAATGTATTTTGAAGTATGATATGACAAAGAGAAAATATTTTTTTAATTAGCCAGTCAACCTGATACTATTTATTGAATAATATAACATTACATGTTAATATTTTCAAAGATAATTTTGACAAGCTTCGATTTTTAAACAGCAGTTTTCTTATTTTAAAACTAACATATTGTCATGTCAGAAAGACTTTAAAAAAAAGAAAATTATAATTTTATCTTAGACAGCTGTAAGTAATTATTTTACTTTTTAAATAGGAATATCTGGTTAGTTATGTTTGAATTATGTAGAATAAAAAGAAATTCAGTTGAAATTTTAAAAATACTGCTAACCTTCAGTCAAAAGTTCTTTAAAACTAAGCAAAACTAGACCTGTTAGATCCTAAAGATTCGTTATAAATTTAAAAAAGGTTATAAAATCATTAAGATATTACAGTTGTTTTTTTAACCTATGTATTTTTAACATGGGAATAAGTTTAAATTTTCCTAAGCCCCTTTATTTTTATAAAAGAAAAACAAACTTTAAGATGCAAACATGTTTCTGGATGACTTTCTGTAAATGATTAAAAGAGAAAGTCTGTTCTGTGAACAAATATGCTATCAAAGTGACAAATCAGTTTCAGGAAAAATACAAGAAAATGATCCTAGCTGTTTTGTTATTGGCCCAAAGATACTACCTATGAATTCTGAGTGACTGTCAGTCATCTCTTTACTCCTGAATTACACGACCAGTGGAGGTGTAGCTTTTTGTTTCAGACAGCACTTTTCCTTGGATGTCATTTGCCTAAGATTATGCCATGTTTGGGTGATGATTTTCTGTATGTGTTTCTTCTAATTGCCTTTCTTTGTTCTTATTTGTCAGAAGGGATATATGCCCTTTTATCTTATCAGTATCATACTATACTTCTAAATCATATGATTTGTGTAATGACATCTATTTTCTTATTGAAGATATTCCTCCTGTAGCCCTGTTTGCTCTAATATGTACCAACTTCTGTCACCCTGCTGCCTACTTGTCATAGTAGGCTGTCTTGCATTCTTCTTCATTGCATTGTGCTCTTATCTTATATTCCAAGTCTTTGTCTGTCTTCTGTCATGTTTTACAGCCATTTCATTGAGATATAATTCACATATCATACAGTCAGCCATTTAATGATTTTTATTATGATCGTAGAGTTACATAACCATTAACACAGTCCATTTTAGAAGATTTTCATCACTCCAAAGAAACTTCATACCTATTAGTAGTCATTCTCCATTTCCTCCCCCCACCCCCAAGCCCTAGACAACCATGAATCTATTTTCTGTCCCTATATATTTGCTTATTTTGGACATTTGATTTAAATAGAATCATGTACTATGTGGCTTTTTGCATGTGGTGTCTTCCACTTAAAAATGTTTTCAGGGTTAACCCATGTTGTAGCATCACAATTTTTTAGTGCCAAATAATATTTCATTATATGGGTATACCAATTTTGTTTATCCATTCACCAGTTGATAGAAATTTGGCTTTTTACACTTGTTTGGCTACTATGAGTAATGTTACTATGAACATTCATGTACAAGTTTTTGTGTTAACATTTACTTTCATTTCTCTTGAGTATATATCTAGGAGTGGGATTGTTCAGGCATATGGTAAATCTGAGTAAGTCTAGGTTTAACCTTTGAGAAACTGTGAGACTATTTTGCAAAGTGGCTATATCTTTTAAAAATCTCACAGCAGTGTATAAGAGTCCCAGTTTCTCCACATCCTCATCAAAACTTTTTATTATCCATCTTTTTTGTTATAGACATTCCATTGGGTGTACATTGATATTTCATTGTCATTTTAATTTGCATTTTCCTGATAGCTAATCTTCTATTACTTTTTAATTTTGCTAGAGTATATCCCAAAGTAATTTTTTCTAAAAAAATATTTGTATGGACCAAAATGCCCTTTTATAGTGGGAGGGGTAATATTTTACTTTTTATTCTCTTCTAATTCATGTATTTAAGCCACTTTAGACATGTCTTCTTAATTACTTAAGGCACCCTCCCTATGGAATTAATATTTTCAAATTTACTTGTTATTTGTGCTTTTTGTTTTTTAATAGAATTGTAATTACACAGGAAATATTTGATCGATTCAGAGGAAAAGCATGGAGTACATAAAACTGGCATTAATACATTCTAAATTTCTTTTTCAAATTTGAATTTGAATTTTTGGGCCAAGATGAAGACATGCTTACCAAAAGGTGACTCACAACTGAAAAAAAAATGTGTAGATCCGGAGCATTCTAGAAGCTCGAGAAAAGAGACCCTCCCTCCCCCCCAAAAAAACCTAGTGGTTACTTCTTATATAATACTTCCTGTTATTAGAAGCCATACAAAAAAAGGAACTTCATAATTGAACAGTAACTTAAATACATTATTGATGAAGGTTTCTCCTATTTGTAGTGGTTGAAGAGTTGAAATTTCTAGAACGGTCAGTTTATTGGAGCTGCGGCATATGGTCAGAGTCTGGGTGTACATGTTGGGCATCATGTGTGATCCTGGGCTGCACAAAGGCACATGAATGCTCCAGCAGGAAAATAAAAAGAGGGTTCTGATCTAGGCTGCCTGCTTATTTTCTAGATGCAGAAATCAAGGTCTAGAAAGACTTAAATCTCAAAGCTTGCTTGTAGAAAGAGAATGCTGGAATGCAGTTCCCCTGAATCTTCCTCTGGTGCTCTCTGAACAGCTAGCGTTCAAGGTAGTGAAACACTTCCCGTTTAAAGCACTTGCACATAAACATCCACTCAGCTTCATGAAATCTCCCTTGAAATGCTGAGGCCCACTTATTGACCCCAAGTTAAAACATCCTTCTCATCAGAACAATAGAAGATTTAGGTGTCACTCAATGTTGCTTTTTTTTTTTTCAATCTCATTTTTGCTTCTAGTTATGTATGTTTAAAAAACTATCTCAAATGAGAAGTTTTTTGTCTTTTGTTTCTATGACTTGAACATTCAGTTTTACCCATTGCATTCTACTGGGGACCACCATTATCTCTTCTTTCCTTAATACATATTAATTGAGGACTTACTCTCTGCCTAGAACCATGGCAAGCACTCTCCTGGGTGGATGCTCTCTGGGGAGTATTGACAGGCAAAAGAAAGATCTTCACCCTTTGTGCCTGCTCCCATAGACCCATCACCATGCTGTCTCCCCACACCCCCATCTATTTTATCTTTCAGTATTATTCCTTTTAGACCCCTGGACAACCAGTGAAACCATTCACTACTGCCCAGGTGTCCACATCTGCTTTTCCCTCAACCATTTCTCTTTCCACACAAAGTGGATGACAGATGCATTGCCCCAAGCTCTGCCCACTAGCCAGATGTTTCTTCATTGTACTTTCCCTGGATCTTCCCTGAGTAAGACTGTAGTAGAACCCATTTTCAACTATGCCCACATTTGAACTGGTCAGCTATGAATAACCTCAATGTTTTTCTTCCTCCTTTAGCTGGTCTGAAGGACTCTCATGCAGTTATAGGTGTGAGCTGAGGGAGAGGAGTCAGTTAAATAGCGGCAGATGACAAGGCAAACTGGGGCCACTTGGTTGTGCCACTTACTTGTGTCTGTGGCCTTGCTTATTTCTGATCCTAGATGCACAATTTCCATCTCATGAAGGGTCGCTATTGAGACTTCATGACCCATGGCTTGGTAAAGAGAACCCAGCTCTAATGGACAGCTGTGGCTTCACGGTCACTTTATGGTCCAGGTCAGAAGCTCAGTCTTTAGCAGAGCCCAGGAGCATGGCAGGAGTGGTATGGTGAATGGTGTATATGGTTCTAAATTTCAGATGGCATAGCCTTGCTCCAGAACTGTAGTGGTCTACATTGTGATTCTCCTGTAAGGGCTGGCTATAAGGTCCACAGAATGTCTCTTTGTTACTGATGCCACTGGTACCATAGCATCTGCTGGGTTTTCTGTTCCAAGGTATGCGGCTAATTATCCCATGGCCTGCACTTGCTACTTTGGGCTCTACTCAGAGCTCTCAGCCTATGTGTCACTTAGTCAGTGCCTTGGAAAAGTATTCCCAGGTGTGGAATATGCTGCCTCTGGAACCTGTGTTTCCTTCTTAGTGACAGGAGGGGCAGGATGCAATGGTACGCCCTTTACTTTAGAGGAATGTCTAAGCATGCCCTGGGCCTCTGGACTCTTAAGAAACTCAGTGATGTAGAGAAAACTCAAATCTTCATAGAGTTTATCTCGCACCCTCAGGAGCAAAGATGTTTTGCAATGGCCTTCAAGTCTAATTAACATGCCATGAGTACAGTGGATCAATGTGATATTCTATGGAATGTCCAGATGGTCTGGTCCCTTCATACCACACTGTTACAGAGGGACAGAGAACTGACAGAGCCTTGAGGCAAGATCTTAAATATTGTCCTTCCTGCACAGACGGGAGTTGCTTCTGATCCTCCCCTTTGATAGGGTTGGAAAAGAAGGCACTTGCCAGATTATGCTTCCGAGGCCATGTTGGTCGACTTGAGCAGACAGGCCGCACGGGGCACAGCATCTGCAGTAGGGGCTAATGCTTGGTTTAGTTAGTGGAAGTCCACTCTCATCAGTTAGGATCCACCTCCTTTTTGTAGGGGCCAGACTGGTGAACTCAAGGGAGAAATGAATCAACCACCACTTAGATCTTGAAGGGTAACACCAACCTCTGACAATCTACTCAGGATGGAAAAATCATTTGGATTCACTCTCTTGGATAGAGGAAAGGGCGATTTCATAAACTTCTACTTTGCCTTACCCGCTGTGACAGCTATTTCACCACAGGCTGAAGTATCAATATTTCTGCCAACTGCTAAGCATGACCCTCCATGCTCAAGGGTCCACCAACTGGACCCTCTGAACCA
The DNA here is from genome assembly GCF_036321535.1 of Camelus dromedarius. Taxonomy (NCBI): domain Eukaryota; kingdom Metazoa; phylum Chordata; class Mammalia; order Artiodactyla; family Camelidae; genus Camelus; species Camelus dromedarius. The sequence continues at coordinate 45,251,045 of NC_087438.1, forward strand.
GACATGGGGCGTGACCCCATTTGTGACCTGGCACTCAGACACCACCACTCTAACAGGGGCTATGATGATGTTTGAAGTCCTTGGCTAGCAATGTTAATGCAGAACTTTTGCCAAGGAGTCCTCAAAATGTTTGGTTATCCCCTCTCCTCAGTGTGTCATTACCCAAAGAAGTGGGTGTTGTTCCATTCCAATTGGGAGACTCATTCCTGTACACACTTGTCAGGATGCTGCAGGTCCTTTTCTATCAGAACATGGCTTCGCTTTCTGTTAGTGAGTTCAAATCTGAGATACAGGCTCAAGTTTAGACATTGATCTTGGTGAACAGCCTGGTTGGAGTTGAGAATTCAACTTTCGCTGAGCTCTGCTACCCTTATAATTAAGTTCTGGGCTTGATTCTCATATTTTTCTGTCCTCAGTTGCTAAGATGAGTCTTCTTATGCTTCTAACAAGACCCTCTAACTTTCACATTTTCTTATGTTTGGGATTAATCTTCCTCAGCATTTTGCTGTCTTTATCCTAATACATCAGTAGCACCAGAGCAGCCATCCAGTTCCATAATCTTCATAATTCCTACTTCTCTCATACTTCTCAAACACTCCTCAGATATGCACTAACCAGTGCATTCTTTTTAGCTGGTATCTCCTTCCAGTTTGCCACTGGTAATAGCATTAATAACTGCACCAGTACCACCACTGGGGCCTCTTAGTGCCCAACCTACCACTAGTTATGAGGTTCTCATTGCCAGCTAGGTGGCAGATAATCTAGTTCAGAAATTCCTATGTAGAGGCTGCTTCCTAGGACCACTCTCAGCATCAACTCTCTTTTGTCAATTCCCCAGAAAATAGACTCTGAGGTAGAGCTTTGTATGCAGAAAGGTTTGCAGGGGAAGTGAGAGAAGCAAGACTACCAGAAGGAGAAATTGTACTCCAATGTAGTTGCAACAGAGGCCTGAGCAGTTCTCCCTGGGATCTAGGCATGGTGAAGGTGCTTTAGAGATTTCCTAAATTGAGGCAAGGAGGCCACCAGAACCAGCCATTGGATGCTGGCTGCTTCCGGAGGAGTGGGATTATGTTTACTTGGGTGAGTCAGTTCCCTTTGTCCACAAGCAAATACTGACTTGTGACTCAGCTTTGAGCCATTAGCAGCCAACACACCTTGGTCCTGAAGGGGACATCTGAGTGGTACAGGGCAGTATCCACCACAGCGTGATCCAACTATAAAGATCCCAATGAATGCTACTGCAATTTCAATCTTCTGTTGAATTTTTAGATGAGAAAAATTTATTTTAAAAATCAGCCAAAGAATCTGAAATTTAATGGAGCAATAAAATATCCTGCTGGGGCAATATCAGCAAGATCTTTGTTCAGCAATAGATCAGATTTCTTCTGGTTTATCTAAGAATTAGCCCAGACTTTTGAAAAGGGAAGTATGTTTTTGAAACAGTAAATAAATTATCTGCAGGCTGTGAGGGTAAAGGCTACTAGGAAGGGCTGGAGCTTTATTGGGATAATTGAACACGTAGTGTTTCTTCAGCAGAACTTCCAATTGTGTTTGTCAAAGATATAAAGTTTTTGTGAGTGAGATCTTTTTCCTTCACTTCTGCTTCCTTTTCAGTTCTCCCCGCTCCATCAGTATTTATTTCTGTGTGAGTCTATTAAGATGCTCTCAAGTTTCCTAGCACATGAAAATCCACTAGAGATTGGGGCTAGTCCAGAGAGTCTATGATTTCTTTTTTCTCTGCTGGACACAGAAAACTTAAGAGGAAACTATAAGGAAACAGATGATTAAGGAAGTTGAGAATTTAGATTCTAGTAACATTTTCACACTCTACAAAAGTCTGGGGAACATGATACACCAACCATGGGCAGAAAACCCGATCAAACACTCAGGAAGTTACCTGTGGATCTATCAGCCAGAATCAGTGAGATGCTTCTTTTGCCAAATTATTGAAAATTTGAGGGAAAAATCTGAATTATATCTCCATAACTTTAAAAACTGTGGGAGAATATCTTCTGAGATGTTGTATGAATGTAGAAACAAAGTCCTACAGATACCTATACTTTATAATAGTAAGAAAATAATCTAGATGTAGAACGGAGGAGGGTCATTTCTTTTTCACACATGCTCATTCTCTAGAAGCAACCAAAAGGTTGACAGAGCAACCAGTGACACCCTAAAAACTCTAAAATGTGTTCAAAGTCATAAAAAGAATTACTATTATTAGCATAAAGTGATGTACTCAGCCTTTGACAGCATAGATCTCAATGTTCAAGTACCTTGGCTTTTATTATGTAAAGAATATTTGGGGAAATGAAAACCCAAAGACAGTAAATCAGGGGTCATAAATTGCCACTCCATCAATTAAGTCTGGTCCGTTGATTTTTTTTGGTGGGGGAGGGCCTCTAGTAACTATTAATATTATGAGAAATCAGAAACACGAGCAACACTGGGCTTCTCTGTGGGGAGCATGGCCTCACCATTTTTTCCCCATCCCTCTCCCACATGTCTTTTTCACTCCGTTGAGAGGCTTGAATGCAACTCTAGGAAAAAAAAATCAGAACAGGTAACGAGGCAATAAGTAAATGAAGGTTGTAAGAAACTAAGGCTGAATTATGTTGTTCCTTACCTAACCTGAAGGGTGTAACCAAGAAAAATAACTAAATAAAAACCTTGTTGTACAGGCCTCTTATGTAAAGTAACTAATTTGATCAATTTTCCATTACATGTGTTTAATAAATTGGACAATATGTTCAACTAAAGAAAGGCAATAACAGTACCCTCTAGACTGTTGTATATGTTCTCACTTCATGACATAAATGAGCTGTAGAACAAGGAGAAAAACATAATTAGTATTTTGTTCTAAGTAAAAAAAAAATAAGATAGACACTCACAAACAATTACAAGCAAGTTCCTTCAAGTTGTGAGATTATTAGCTAAAGCTTATGAACCATGAATACTAAGGGAACAGTCACTTAGTAATTGTCCTCGAAACACTCTTATTGACTTAGAACCAAATCCAAGAACTAGTAGTAGGAACAAGCATGATTAACATAACACTAGAGAGCCGTACTTAGGAGGAGGAACCCGGGACACCCAAGCGCTGTAGGGTTGTGAAGACTTCAGAGAATCCGTGGGGTTGAACTATTCAAAGTAGTTGCTTTTTGCAGGCCTGAGAACAGTTAAGCCATCAGTGTCGTGTGTTACAGAGGTAGCATCAAGTTCCTGGCAAGCTGGCCTGGAATGAGGGAGGTGATTACTTCATGACATTTGCCACACCATATGGCAGGTAGAGAGGTCTCAGGATGCCATCCAACGGCTCCTCGGCACACAGCTCCTCCAGGGAGCATCACTTGATATACGAAGCTTGTGAAGGAGTTCAAATTCTCATAGATTATTATCCCAAGAAAAAGGCAAGTCTACAACCTGACAACTTTGCAAGAGCCAACCCAAGAAAGAAGTGCTATATACAGTGAGAATGAACTAGAAATTAGAGGCCCAACCAAAGCCATAGAATCAGTGGTCAGTCAATCAGTATTTACTGATCTCAGACTGAAGTGGCTAAGAATGTGGGACCCAGGTCAGATTGGTGTTCAATATAACTTCTGTCTCTATTATTATTTTTATTATACTAAACATAATTACTATTTATCATGAATTTTTATATGCTAGGTTCTGTGCTTTCTGCTTTTCCTATTTTAGGATGTTCAGTGAACATTTGCTGAATGAAGGGATGGGTTATTTCTTCCAGGCATCCTGCAGGGATTACAGATGAGAATTTAAGCATTTTGCTCAAGCTGCCACTGCAAATAGGCAAAAAAGCTAAAAATCAAATTCAGATATGTGTCATTCCAAAACACATGAATGTTATACTCATGGTTTATGCAAGAAGATGAAGAAAGATTGAAGTTATGTCACCAGTAACCACTCAAAGAGTAGTATTAACGTGGAATAAGAAAGAGAGTAGCTCAGAGGGATCAGCAAAGAGAGTCTCAACAAGTGCTAGAGCAGGAGGGTGGAGTGCAGCCAGACAGAAGCTCGGTGTGGTGGGCGTGCTGGACACGGCGTAGGTGCTTGTCCTCTGACCTCAGACATGAAAACTCTGCCAGTCAGAGGTCATGGTCTCCCATAGGATGCTGGCTTGATATCTCTGGCTGTTGCTTTCTGTAGGAGGTTCTATTTCTAAGGTTGAAAAAGTCGAGGGAATAAATGAAGGCTTGTGCAGTATAGCTGTGGTCCTCAGTGCAGGGCTTCCTTGACTCTGAACGTCCATATTGTTCTGGCTCCCAGAGTCTGGTGTTTGCATAAAGTTTTCTCTCACTTTATGCCTAGAATCAGCTCACAGGAAGGAGTGGTCCAAGCAGCCAGCACTTTTAATCTCTGCTTTTATCCCTGTGGACTTTCATCTGTAGCCAACTGTGCAAATTATGAGCTGGGGAAGTGGGGACCCATTTGGCATTACGTCTGCAACTCATCACCACTCTCTACCCTGAGCTTGAAGAATTTTCAAACAACTTCTCCAAGAATAACTGAGCAAATATGTTTATTCTCCAAGAATGGGGTCCCTATCTGTCCCAGCCAGACAGCGTTTTGCCTGGCCCCTGCCAGTAGGCATCACTACAGAACATATAAAGTATTATGTCAAGCATCTGAGCCATTAGGAGGTAACTGAGTACAAGAGTTGATCTGCTACCAATGCTGTCTTCCTAATGTCATCTAGCATAGGACAAATGCAAGAGGAATTTGAAGCTAAGCCAGTGGACTTTGTTTGACAAATCCAGCCCGTTCTCAATTATCCTGACTAATGAGGCACAAAAACTGCCTGAAAACAATGATAGCCAAGTCTCAAGCTGTATTCAGCAAAGCACATCACCTATAGGAGGGTTATAACAAAGCCACAGAAAGTGTATGTGTCCCTGGATGTAAGTGGGACACCTAGACTGGATTTTGAACTTATATTTTCAAGTCATACTAATATTAACACTAAATTGTAGCAAAACAGATGAACTTAACTCCAGAAAACCAAGGAAGGCTGCCAGAGAGCCCGAATGAACAGATTGCTATAGCCATGTAAATAGGTCAAGTAGAACCTCATGCATGTTTCAGGGAAAGCTCTGAGATTATAATATGTATAAACAGTTAAGCAGAAACTGATAGAAACCATTTTTGGTAGAGGCTGTATTACTGTGGTGTGAGTGAGACTGTGTAAACCAAGATCCTTCTGATACATGCACTAACTGACTCTTTTGGAAGAGGTCTAAGCCTCAACAATCCCAAATTCCATACAAGTTTTGCTAGGGTTGTAGAGAAACTCTGTTTTTTGACTCTAGAATACCAGCAAAGGAAAAGGCAACATGTTAAAACAATTCTGGATAAAATTCCTAGCATGGGAGCATTTCACCTACTTCATCATAGAAATCTATTGCAATTATTACCAACAAAACCAAGTGTCTTCTATTAGTTAAGTCTTTTCCAAAGGAACATACATTGTTTCCAAATTACCATGGCTTCCTCAACTCTTGTAACCTACTATAATTTTTTCCACAAGGGTTATTAAGTAATTTTGTTTGTCTAAAGCTGCTCAGAAAGTGTCCCTTCCAAATGTTATTCTTTTAAATTTTTATTCAAAGTAGAGGGTGTTGAATGATGCCTCCTTGTTAGACCAGCTTTCTTAATCCCATTAAATAATACAGGGTGTTTGGGGTGGTGGGGCGGGGGCAGATGTATGAAAGAGATTTCCAGATACTCACAGTGGAAGTGGATCATTATGACCTCTCCCAGAGACAGGATCATATGCTGATTTTTGCCATGACATTGCCTGAAGTGACCCATGTTGGGCATCTGGACCCTATAGGCTCTCACAAAGTCTGTGTCTCTGGACTTCAGACCCCCCTCACTGATGTCACCATCCATGCCTTTGCCTCTACTCCAGTCCCCAGGGAAGCTCAGGCTGGTCCAAGTCCCATTCCAGAGCTTTAGTACTTAACCTCTTAGATGCCATAGAACAGACTCCTTTACTGGGGAGAGCCTATTGGCCCAAAGCCCCAGTCAAGTCTCTCACTCTGTGATTCCTCTCCTCCTTCCAAGCCTTCCGTTTCCTTATTTTACCTTCTTCTAAACTTAGTCTTCACATATGAATATAGGGGTGCTCGAAATCCAGTCAGAAGAGCCTTCTGAAAGGTTGTGTGCAGTTGAGTAGTGTAATCTGTTTAGTTGTTGCTTGTCATTTCCTATGCTGTGGCTTTCTAAAGGTCAAAGTAGTCAAGCACATGGGGAGTTGGCTGCTGGGAACAAGAATTATAGAAGGTTTGACCTTGGAGTTTGGCAGGTGGGATGGGAGGAAAAATACCTTTGTTCTTTATGATGAGTAATTATTATTTAGTGCACAATGAAAAACTGGCCTAGTTTGGCCCTTTCTCTGGGTTCTCAAACTATAAGTTATTTTTTAACTATAGGTTATCACCCATTATCTCATAAAATAAAATAAACTTATTGAACCGTGACCAGAGATTTTTTTTAAATAATAGAATATATCAGTAGTAAGGGTATGTTCTTTCATGTGCACATGTAGGAAATAAATATGTATTGCATCAAGATGTAAAATGCATTTCTTACCTTAGATTGAATATTTTAAAAAAAAGAGCCAAGGTTCTGCATTAATACTCACATATTCAGAGACCTGCGGGGCCAGGCAGATAACATAAGTTTTTGCTCAGGCCAGTACCAGTCAGAACAAGGCTGTGAGCATGATAGATTGCTGGAGAGTGCATACCCCATCTAAAGGTATGAACAATTCAATATTTTAAAATGCAAAATCCACTGTGCAGACCTAATTCACTTGGGAAGAAGCCAAAAAAGCATGTTGTCCAATTATAAGATGCAATTAGCCTCTGGAATAAGAAAAAGGTAAAAGTAGAAATGGAAAATGGAAGTTTGTGGCTGCCAAGAATTGTCTGAACATGAACATGACTCTTGCTAGGTCCTAGGGTATTACAGAAGCAAGGAAAGATAAGGGAAAAGCATGGTCTCTGTGTGACCATTTTTCCTTGGCCTGAGAAGAAGAATATGATGGTAGAAATAAATTTGAGACTTAATCTCAATATTTACTCATTTTCCATGTGATTTTGGACAACTTACTTGAATAATCTGAGACTCAGTTTCCTCCTTAGCAATATAGGGATATTAATACCTATTTTATAGTGAGGATTGCAGATAAGTATTTTAAATATGCAGCATTAGCACCAACCATACTGTTAAGTAAGTAATTATTATTCTCTGATCTCCACAAGAGAACCATATTTCAGGTAGTTTTAATGATTAACCAAATAAATTCAGAAAAGGAATTATGGTTTTCTAGAAATCATTTTAATATTTTAATCAATCACATAGTGGGAAGATATGTACTGGTTTGGGAGGGCTATTAACAATATAAAATATTTTAAAAACTGCATGTAAAGCATTTTAAAACTTTAAAGGATTGAAATCATACACAGTATACTCTCCAGCCACAATAGAATGAAAGTAGAAATCAAAACACAGAAAGGAATTTGGGAAATTAATAGAGATGTAGAAATTAAACAGCATTCCTAAATAACCAATGAACAAATGAAGAAATCAGAAAGGTTAATAGAAAATACATTGAGAAAAGTGAAAATGAAGACACAGAACAAAAAGTTTTATGAATTACAACTAAAGCAGTACTTAGAAGATTTATAACTGTAAGTACCTATATTAAAAATAAGAAATATTTCAAATCAGTAACCTAAACATCTACCGTAAGACTATAGAAAAAGAAGAGCAAACTAAACCTGAAACAAGTGGAAGGAAGGAAATGATAAAAATTAGAATGGAAATTATGAAATAGAGGACTAAAATAATAGAGAAAATTAACAAAATGAAAGATTGATTCTTTAAAAAGATCAGCAAAATTGACAAAACTTTACCTGGATTAATCAAAAAACAGCATAGAGAGAAAATGCAAATTACCAAAGTCAGAAATAAATGAGATGACATTATTAGCAACTTTACAGAAAGAAAAAGGATCCTAAAGAGTAGTGTGAACATCTGCGTGCTAGTAAATCGGGTAACTTGAATGTAATGGGCAAAGTCCTAGAAAAACCAACCAGCTAAATTGACTCCAGAAGAAATAGAAAATCTGAATAGATCTGTAACAAGAGAGATTAAATGAGTAATCAAAAAACTCCTCACAAAGAAAAATCCAGACCCAAATAGCTCTACTGATGAATTCTAACAAACATTATAAAAATTATTAGTAATTATTCACAAATTCTTCCAAAAAGAATTAAAGAAGAGGGAATACTTTCCAAATCTGACACTGATATCTAAACCAAAGACATCACACACAAAAAAATCAACAGACCAATGTCTTGTAAATATAAACACAAAATCCTCTCACACACAAAAATACTAGCAAACTGAATCTAGCAACATATAAAAAGGATTTTACATTATGGCCAAGGGGATTTATCTTGGGGGGGGGCGTTGGTTTAGCATCTGAAATCAATTAATGTAATATACCATGTCAATAAAATAAAGGACAAAAGCAACATGGTCATCTCAATAGATGCTGAAAAATCATTTGACAAAATCCAATACCCCTTCATGTAAAAATATTCAACAGTTCAACTGAGAATAGAAGGACACTTCCTCATTCTGATAAATGCCATTTGCATAAAGCCCCAAAATAACATTATACTTATTTTCAGCTGTCATTTCCTTGTATATAGAAAATATGAAATAATCCACACACACAAAATAACTTCTAGAGGTAATAAAAAGTTTAGCAAGTTTTCCAGATACAAGAGCAATATACAAGATCAATTCTTTTTCTTTTTACTTGCAATCCAAAAATAAAATTAAGAAAACAATTCCACTTACAAGAGCATAAAAAAGAATAATACTTAGGAATAACTAACAAAAGAAGTACATTACTTGTACATTGAAAATTTGTATTGTTGGAATAAAATTTAAAAGGCATAAGTAAATGGAAAGACATCCTATGTCCATGGAAAGGAAAACAATATTATTAATATGGCAGTCCTCTTCACATTGATCTACATATTCAGCAGTCTCTATGAAAATCCCAGCTGGATTCTTTGCAGAAAATGACAAGCTGATCCTAAAATTTATATGACTATACAAGGGACCCAAAACAATCTTGGAAAAGAACTAAGTTGAAGGAATCACCCTTCCTGATATCAAAACTTACAACAAAGCAAATGTAAGTGAGACCATTTCATAGTGATTTAAGGACAGACATAGATCAATGGAATAGAATAGAGATTCTTGAAATGAACTTGTGTTTTATAGCAAATTGATTTTTGACTGGGGTGCCAAAACAGTTGAATGGAGAATGAAGAGTTTTTTCAACAGATATTGCTAGGACAATAGATACTTACATGCAAAAGAATGAAATTGGACCCCTGCCTTACACTATATACAAAAATTACCTTAAAATGAATAAAAAATCTACATAATTCAAAACTATAAACTGTTAGAAGAAAACATGGAGGTAAATTTCATGACCTTGGCTCTGACAGTGGCTTCTTAGATGTGATACCAAAAGTAAAAGTGAAAGAGAAAATAGTTAAACTGGATTTCATCAAAGTTAAAAACTTCTGTGCTTCAAGGATCACCACAGAGAAAGTAGAAAGACTGAATGGGAGAAGGCATTTTAAACCGTATGTAACAGAGTACTTATATCTAGAAAATATAAAGGAACTCTCATAACTCAATAATACAAAGATTAAAAATAGGCAAAGAATCTGAATAGAAATTTACCCAAAGAATATATACAAATATCTAATGAACAATGGAAAACAGCTAACATCATTTTCTTTAGGGAAGTGCAAATCAAACTATGAGATGCCACACAACACCCACTAGGATGACTGTAATCAAAAAGACAAATACTAGCAAGTGTTGGTAGGGTGTAGAGAAATTGGAAACCTTAGATAGTGCTGGTGGAATTTTAAAAGGGTACAACCACTTTGGAAAGCAGTCTGACAGGTTTTTTTTTTTTTCTTTTTCCTTTTTTCTTATTGAAGTATAGTTTAGGATTAGCAGATACAAACTACTGTATGAGAATAGATAAACAACAAGGTCCTACTATATATATAGCACAGTCTGAAAGTTCTTAAAAGTTTAACAGTGAAGTTGCTTTATGGCCCAACATTTCTACTCCTGGGTATTTACCATATGTTCACACAAAAACTAGTGCACAAAGATTTATTACTGCATTATTTGTAATACCCCAAAGATGTCAACAACCCAAATATCCTTCAACTGATGAATGGATAAATAAAATGTATATTCATATAAGGTAATATTATTTAGCCATAAATAGAAATGAAGTACTGATACATACCACATTCTGAGCAAACCTTGGAAAATTAGGCTAAGTGAAAGAGGCCAGACACAAAAGACTACAAATGGTATGATTCCACTTACATGATATGTCCAGAATCGGGAAATTCATAGAGACAGAGGTACATTAGTGGTACCCTAGGTCTGAGAGGGATTGGGGGGAGGGGTTGAGGAATGATGGCTAAAGTGTATGAGGTTTCTTTTTAGGGTGATGAAAATGTTCTAAAATTGATTATAGTCATGAATATATGAAAATCATTGAATTTTGTATACTTTAAATGGGTGAGTTATATGGTATGTTAATTAAATCTCAAAGACACTGTTACCAAAATAAAATTTGTAAAAATCTGCATATATCCCTCTACTCCAAATTCTGGTTGTGTTCCCTAGAGAAACACATATGTTTACCAAAAGTTGAGTATAAGGATATTCATATTTTTAATTTTTTTAAAAAATATTATCAGTGGGAAGCAGAAATAATTTGTGGTAAACCCATACCATGAAATACCATACTGTCAGTGGAGAATGAGGTAGGTATTTCTGTATTAATTCGGGTAAATCTACGTCATTAAGCAAGAAAAGCAAGTTGTCAAAAACCATGTAAAATATGTTCCCATTCACTAACAAAGCTGCTTTCATATACACGTACTATATGTTTAAATACATGGTGAAAGGACTGATGAACACATATCAAATAATGAACAATAGTTTCTTCTGGGATGAGGAAGTCAGTAGGTGGACAGGGAATAGCACAGGGAAATTGGGATGAGGAAACCTTTGCATTTCACTGTATAAATCTCTTTTGTTGCTATCTTTTCAGTACCTACTTATGTGTTTATGTATTATTAGTATAAAATAAGAACAAATAGAAAGCTATATAAGATGGATGTAACACATGGACCAAGTCCCAAGGCACTCACTTCATACCATCAAATTCTTGGTGTAGTCTTGCTGAGCAGAATAAACTGAAACTTTCAGAGCAAGATTCACATGTTGTTGGCTATCCTTATTAGAGTAGAATTATGTTCTATGTGATGTTTACTTTGGTAAAACATGGGAGATGGCACTCTTTGGCAAATGTTTCATCTGGTGCACATACAGGATTTTGTGTTTGCTATTCCCTCTGCCTGGAATGCTTTCCCTACAAAAATCCACATCGAGTCCTCCCAATTTTTTAGACATTTAGTCAAATACTTTCTTCTCAGCCAGGTCTTTCCTGCGTCCCCTACTTCGAAATTCCATACTCAGCTCATCCCCCTCTACTCCCCATTGCCCTTTCCTGCTTTCTTTTCCTCCCTCCCTGCTTTCTTTTCCTCCCTCCCTAGCCTTTTCAGCCATATGACACCCTCCAGTTTCACATATTTACTTGTCTAATGTCCATCTCCTCTCACCACAAGTTAAGCCTATGAAGCCAAGAATGTTTGTCAGCTGTTTCATGGCTGTAACCCTGGATCTAGAATGATATTTGGCCCATAGTGTGTGCTCAATAAATTTTTGATGAACCAATGAAAGAATGATTTAATAATAGCATTTGAATGAAGGAAACTATGATTATGGGAGCTACTAGCCAGCTGGGATGGAAAAGGATTAACTCTCTGAACTCTCATTACCAAATCTTATCCATTGAGTGAAATAATGTTAAAACTGGATGTAGGTGGCAGCAAGAAGGTTTCCATATTTTCTTCCGTTGGCCCAAACCATTTGCGCTCATTAGTTCATGGTTTATCACTGAGACTTACAAAGAGGGAAAACAAGAGAGCAGAAGTGCCATTTTCCTTCCTCTCTGCTTCTAGTCAAGCTGAACCAATAATGGAATCACAAATTTGAAATTTAGTTGGGGACATGAGAGTTCAGACATTTCCAAGCTTAACTTCCAGATCCTTAGAGCAGTGTATCGCCCATCTGAGTTTGGAGTTAAGGTTAACATAACTTTATTTCTGTGCTAAGCTGATTTTCCCACCCATCCGTTAATGTTTCCTTCTTAGTGAGTCCTTCCCTAAATCCACATTTCTTTTTCCTTCACTATTCCTGGGTATATCTAAACATGAAAATACTTCCTTCAATTGAGAAGTCCTACAAGCCAAGATAAAGTATAGCAATGAGTGAGTTCTCAGATCTTTCTTTGTATGTGAGCACACTAAACTTGAAGGCAGAGAGCATTAAACTGTTTCTGAAAGCACATTGTATTTTTTATTTTAGTTTTTTGTCCACTAGAGGACTATCTGAACGGATAGTGCAGAGTCAGTTTTGGGAGACTAAACACAGAGAAGAAGGAATTAAAGAGAATTAGCAACAAAAACACTTAAAGGGAGAGCGCCCATGGGTGGGAAGTGAGGTGTTCATTGATTAAGAGATAAACCAATTTCTTCCCTGCAGTTCCGTGGGGTTTCACAGCAACAGAAAAGAGCAGAGACCTAGTCCTAAAACCATGAGGCACCATTTAGTGTTACATATTCCTTCAGTATCTTCCAAGGTGCACAGTATATAGGTGCTCTGAAATGAGTGAAAGATAAACCTATCTTGCCATTATTTAAACCCCCTCACCAAAGATACTCTGAATCCTTTTAGAAAGACAAACTGTTCTTCTTTTACAGGCCTAAGCTCTTCAAATCTCTTCTATGTCTCTCTTGTTTCCGTTTAAATTTAATGCATCTTCAGTAGTGCTTGGAGTAAAGAGAGAGACTGCCCCTTCTCGGGAAAACAAGTCGCTCCCTGTCCCCCAGCTCCACGTGGGTTGCGGCTCGGCTTCACGCGGTGTGCTTTACACAGAGGTGCAAAACATGACGTTCTGTAAACATTTCAAGAACTATTATCAAGTACTAAGGCTGCTCTGTCAGACCCTAGATGAGCTGAGGTGTCCTCGCCATATCATAACAGAGTACATGTTGCCTGCAGGTCAGGCTGTTTCAATGACACAGCAATGCTCCCAAACTAGTTGGGTGGTAAGCACGAGCCCTGTGACCCACCCTTACCTTAGTTCTAAGAGACAGGCTTTGGAACTGAGGCTGGTTAGGATCTGGCTGCGTAGATTCCATGTGCTGTCCTGTCCTGTCTGAATTGCTCAGAAGGAGTCTTGAGCCCTGTGTGTCTGGGTAGGGTGGAGGTGGGGCAGAACAAGAATGTGGCATCAGAATAGAAGCAATGATTTCCAAACTCCTTGGTCAGCTGTGTGGAGCCTAATGTCTTGTTCACTGCAAGGTTCATGAATTCAAACCACGAGATCAAAGCTGGGGAGGTTACCTGTTGTTGTGGGTTGCTTTTTACACTTTGGGTTTTGTACGAATTTGAAAACAACAAATAATACATCAGTGTTTTTCTTGCGTACTTTATTCCATCCTATTCCTGATTTCAGTAGATTCCACTGTGTCAGGTTAATGGAAGAAATATACTGTCCATGTCCAGGTTTCCCCAAGCGCCTAAGGATTTTTCTTATATTACAAAGTAGTAATTATTCCAGTAAAATGATGAAATATTAATAAAGATGGAATTATGAATTTGACATTACCAATGGCAATATAAGGATTATTGATTTTTTTTCTATAACTGAAATGGTTTGAATTGTATTCCTTATCCAAGGCCTCAAGAATAATTAACATTCTTTGACTACACAAGTGTCTCATGAAATGTGTTAATGAGATTGTTTTCTGATATGGAAAAGTGTCCCGACATGGTTTTTAAATGCAGGCTGCGCACTGCCAACCAATTATCCTACAAAATGCAACTATTTCTCTTTGTCTCTCACTAGCGCCTGAATAGACAGCATTAGCCCCAACTGCATAATTCTGGCTTCATTTTCATGTCTGATACTATAGTAATGTTGTGAGGCATTTACTTAGCAACAGGGGTAAATGTTTGCTTTAAATGTGATTTCCTTTCTTCAGCCTTTTGGAAATATGCCTAAATTAAGCAGCACCCCTTCAGTTCCTTCAGAGGAGTGAGCATGTGTTTGCATGTACACCTCAGGCTTGTTTTTTCTTCCTCCCTGTGGTGATAGGGATGAGGTGAGCATTTGTGGACAAATTGTGCGGCACTTTTATTAATGAAAGATGGAAAATGTGACTAAAATTCTGCAGAGAGTCTAACATACATCTGCTCAAGTCCTGTGTTAGTTTGCTGGGGATGTCATAACAGAGTACCACGGACTGGGTGGCTTCAACAACAGAAGCTTACTGCCTCAGTTCTGGAAGCTGGAAGTCTGAGGTCAAGATGTTGGCAGGGTTGGTTCCTTCTGAGGGCTGTGAGGGAAAATCTGTTCTGTTCTTATCTCCTAGCTTCCGGTGGCTTGCTGCAGGTGGTAGGCCAGGCTTGCACAGCCCCTGGGGAGGCCCAGCTTGGAGCTGTAGAGATGGGGAGTAAAGCTTGACCTTAGGAAATTCAGAAGCAGATGGTGATCAGAAACACAGGCAATCAGTTCAAGTGTGAGAAGTCAGACCCAAGCCACAGTGTTTCTGGTGGGTATTTTCTCTCAAGTATGGTGAGACCTTCCTCAGCCTTTGAATTTGTCACTCCTCAATGGTTGGAGGCATTGCTCTTTCTTCATTGCAGTCCTATCACTGAGGTCATGTTCTAATTCTTCCCAGTTCTCCTGCCTGCTGTTCATTCACTAAAAGCCATTTGCTTTGTGTTTCAAAGAAGGAAAGGTGATTGTAACAGGGCAGATTCATTAAAGCAGTGGGGATAGATGTCTTACTGCGGTGGGTTGAGGAGACAATGGGAGATAAGAACTAGAGAGTCTTGCTATGACAGGAGGCAGATAGATGAGTGATCTGTGAAACAGACCAGCCAGTCTCTCTGTGTCCAGACTCCCAGCCACTCATTCTGACTCTGGAAGTCATTTCATTCATATCCTTCTTCTTTGATATCATCCATACATTGATGCCTCCTCAATTTGTATCTTCAAGTCTGACTTCTCTCCTGAGCATCAGATTCATTATTTCCAACTGCTTACTTGAGCTCTCCACTTGTATGTCTCCAACAGAATCCATCCTCTGCAAAGTGGCCAGAAGAATTTTCTAAAACTGTCAAGTAGATCATGCCATTTTATCTAGAGCCTTCCAGTAGCTTTCTAAAATACTTAGAATAAAACCCAAATTCCTTTTTATGGCCTTCAAGGTCCTACATAATTCATCTTCCTCCTTAATCTCACTTCCTACCATTTTCCTGTTCTTTCACTGTGCTCCAGCCACACACCAAATTAACCTCTGTTTGTTGAGCAAGCTTTCTAATTGTGAACTCATAGATCATTTCACCTGGAACAGTCACCCACCAGATCTTCACTTGGTTGCCTCCTTCTCTTCATTCAGATTTAAGCAGATAGGTCACTGCTTCCTCAGTGGCCTTTCCTGGACATACAGTTCAAAGTAGCAAAGTCCATCCACCCACCCCCTACCCCGGGTACTCTTTTCCATTACACTGGTTAATTTGTGTCATGGTGTGTATTCTTCTTGGAAATTTATCTTGCTTATTCATTTACATCTATATTGCCAGTTTCTACTCAAACACCCCATCACCAAATATACCATAACTCAAGGAAAAGAGAGACCATGGAGGTTTTGTTTGTTTTGTTTGTTTGTTTGGTTGGTTGGCTCAGCATGGCATTCTCAGTACTTAAGATAGTAACAGGTACATAAATGTTCAATAAATATCTATTGAATAAATGGCTGGAAATATGTCTAGAATCCAGCTGTTTCTTACCACCTCTGCTGCTTCTGCTTGGTATAAGCCACCGTCTTCTCTTGCCTCAGTTACTGAAATAGCCTAATTGGTTTCCTTTCTTCTGCTATTGCCTATCTCAGTCTATTCCCAACACAGCAGTCAGAGTGAACTCATTGAAAAGAAGATGAACACTACTCTGCTCAAAATCCTCCAATGACTTCTCATCTAAGAGTAAAAGCCAAAGCCACTGTATCCCAATCCTCTGCTACCTCTGATTTCATCACCTTCCTCACTGTCCTCCATCTGTAGTGACATCTTTGATACCCCTGTGGACACCAAGCCTGTTTCTGCTTCAGAAATTTTGTATGTGCTTTTCCTTCTGACTGGAATTTTCTTCCCCTGGACATCCACAGGACTTGCCCTTCTCTTGCACTTCTTTCAGGTCTTAACTAAAATGTCACTTTATCATTAAGACCCTTACAAGCTACCATAATATAAATGTGGTTTATATATTTTATATATTGAAATATTAAAATATACAATATATAAATATAATAATATATTCAACACCAGCCCTATCTTTAAAAAATGTATTGGTAGAGATTCAAATATTTAGCTCAATTTAATCTTTATCAGAAATCCTGGTGTCATTTAGTTAGCATTCAAAATTATGCTGTTTCTGTCCACAAGTAGTGAGTTTAGTCTATTCAAGATATTGATTATATTCTGAGATGGAACTCTTGAGAAAAACCCTTGAAACCATTGACATGGTGTTTATTGACATTATCGGTGTCATGAAGAAATGATTGTTCTCACTTTCCTCATGTCAAAAACTGTTATGACAAATTTCCCCTTGGCTTCCTCATACTTTAATGGAAAAAAGCAAGGTTTTAATACAGGATGCCTATTTATTTGCTCATTTAGCCAAAAAAGATATATGCTCAATGGCTAGAACATAATAATACTCAATTTTCCTCATTTACTTCAATTTTAGATCAAGATCAGGAAATATTCTGCCAGCTGTTCTCTTTGCAAACAGTAGGATTCTAGCATTTAATTACTTTAATCTTCTTTAATTTCCACAGCAGCATATATAAATGATGCCCTTTGGTTCTGATCCCAGTACACCTATCTCATGAATCATATAACTATTTGGTAACTATTGTAAAATGTTCTTTTTCTATACCATGGCTTTTCAAGACTAATGTAATAAAAAAAATATGTTGATCATTTCTCCTTCATATTTGCTCCACATATACTGAGACATGATCCACATTCTATACATTCTATACATAGTTTTAGCCAAATATGAAGCAAAATGCATGCTGATAACTCTACAAGCTCTTACTTACTCTATGCTGTGATATTATTAGTATCTTATGATCAGTGCAACAGCTTCTGAAACTGTCAAACTCTACATTCCCTGGAATCATCATAGATTTATGGATCACACTTGGAGAAACACTGTTACCTTGATGGGGAGCCAATAAAGCTGTCTTAAAAATAATTTTTAAAATACATCGAAGGGAAAGGTGAGTAGGGGCATAGGAGGAAACAGAGAGTAATGGTGGGACAAGGGAAAGAGAGCTTGTTCTTTACACAAATTCATTCTTCCAGTCAAATTTGCCAAGGCAGGAAGTGACCTCAAGAGGGAATGTAAGCAATGGAGAAGCAAGGACCCTCAGGCAGATGGCCCCAATCTTTTCTTATTTGGGGTTCCTCTCAGAACACGGTACACTCTTCCTCTTTTCTATTCCTGCTAGTCCCCCTACATTGAAACTCTTGGGCAGTCGTTTGCACACGTTTACCATTTGGGAATGCTAGAGACTGAGCATTTGTGTCTCCCTCAGATTCATATTTTGAAATCCATTCCCCAATGTGATGGTGTTTGGAAATGGGGCCTTTGGGATGATTAGGTTATGAGGGTAGAGCCCTCATGAATGGTATTAGTTCCCTTGTAAAAGAGGCCCTAGGGAGCTCCCTGCCCCCTTCTACCATGTGAGGATACAGCAGGAAGACAGCCATCTATGGATTGAGAAGTAGGCTGTCACCAGACACCAAATCTGCCAGAGTCTTGATCATAGACTTCCAGCCTCCAGAAATGTGAGGACTAAATTTCTGTTGTTTCTAAGCCATGCACTCTGTGATATTTTGCTACAGCAGCCTGGACCAAGGCAAGGAGACAACAGTTTGAGCAGAGTGGGATACTACATTTCCCTGCTGCACTAACATTTAGCTGTGTATCTATCCATGGCTGGTCAGCATCATCCCATGTCCTAATGCAGAGAATGACACTCACCACATTAATGCAGTAATGACCTGACAGGATACTTGATTTTCAGAGTGCTTTCACATTCATTATTTCATTTGGGTGTCATTGAACTGCCCTGCCCAAGTCAAGGATATTTTCCCTTTGAGCTGAGAAGAGGCTTATTGAATGTACAGTTTAGTCATAATACCTCTTGCACCTGAAATATTTATACAGTTGATGGTCTGTGCAACAGCAGGGGAAAAACAAGAGCTTTCTACCATCCTGTCCTGCCTGTGGAATCTAGTTTTTGCTGAAGGAGAAGACATGGGAATTTATAAGAAATGGGTCAGGATGAAAATGAAGTTTAGGTCATTAAGAAAGTAAGAGACATCCCTCAAATCATGGGTGTATATGTTAATCCTGAACTCCTAATTTACACTCCCCTTCCCCCTTTGGTAACCATGGGATTAACATATGCACACTACTATACATAAAATAGATAAACAACAAGGACCTACTGTATAGCACAAGGAACTATGTTCAATATCTTGTAATAATCTATAATGGAAAAGAATCTAAAAAAGGATATATATAATAAAATAATACATACATGTATGTATGTATGTATATAAATGAACCACATTGCTGTATACCTGAAACTAACACATTGTAAATCAACTACACTTCAATAAAATTTTTTAAAAATATTACTAAGATTGATGTTAAAGAAAAAAAAATAAACATGGGTGCAGCTCAGAAATATTTGACTCATCCGAGTATTAAGATTTGCTGACCTGGTCTGCACACTCCCCAACTTCCACAGAGACTTTCAAATAGCATAGTCCACTGAGAACACAAATTCCTCCAGTCCAGACAAGCAACTTAAAACGTTCTTATGTAATCTTCGCTGCAAAAGCTAAACTCTTTAATCATATTGATGGAGTCTGTAAGATTTCACTGAACTTAAGAATTTGAGGTAATTCTTAAGGACACCTGCATTTATGCCCTAGATACCCAGGTTTTGGAGGTGGGTTAGGTTTCCTGTTACTCTGTAGGTTTTATCATGATGGGCAGAAGTTACCTCCTCCCTTCCTTCGTTTCTCCCTCTCTCCCTCCCTTTCTGCCTTCTTTCCATCCTTACATTTTTTCCTCCCTTCCTCCCTTCCTCCCATCCTCACACCCTCACACTCTCTCTCCTTTCTTCTTTCTGCAGTTATTTAGCACCTACCATGTGGCAAGCTTGATGCTCTACTTTAGAGATTCTCAGATCAATTGTACATTGCTTTGCCTGCCTTAAAGATGCTCATAAACTAATGAAGAGAGGCATTTGATCCATGTGTTATCAACACAAGGTGAGTCTTCTCCTGCCAATATATTCCTCTTTGTTTCCTTAATACACTTGTACTTCTTTAAAGGAGATTTAACCAGCTGTCCAACTCCCATCTTGTCTCATATTCTCAGGGCAAAAAGCCACAAATTCAAATTAGTGTATGATACAGTAGGTGAACATAAAATACAGTTAATTAATGTATTCTGCATGTTAATTTGAGCCCCTAAATTGGAGTGTCATTTCTTTCTATTCATGAAAACTTGAGGTTTCAATGACACCTAGTGCTTGTGCAGTGATTCAAGCTACTAACAAAGTTACTGAATATAGAAAAATACTTCCTAGAAGATATCCTCCCAGGAAACATCAAGCCCTGGTTCTGTAATCATTGCAACCACGCTTACTTTACTTTTCCTTGAGTGTCATTTAGGTAGACCAAATATTAAAGGAACTTTAGATCTGGCATACAATTTTTATCAAACTCTTCAAAATTTGAGACATTTAATTAAAGAAGCAAATTCAAGGTTTCTTGTTCCTTAAGTAATGTGAATTCATTTTCCTGAACCCCTCCCCACAAGTACACAAAATAGAACATTGTGCAAAATGCATGGTTGAGACAGCAGGAAAAGTCAGAGCAATTCTCAGGTGGTGGGTAATCTGAAAAGCAGAGCATAATCTCATGAGGCACTCTGAGGCTTCCCTTGTTGGTTAACCCAGGGCGGAAGTGTGTGGGAGTGCAAATCAGGGGTTAGGACTTTCCTGGCTCAAGTACCCTAAGAGCTTTTATTTTAAGATCCTTAGGGTAACAGAAGAAATCCTTAAGCCCATGAGGAGAGACCAGGGAAATTTAAAGGGCTGTCCCTGAGTGAAATGCAGGACTGAAAATGCAGTGCACAGTGATACAAGCAGACAGCAGGAAAGTTTACCTGTCTCAGCCCAAGTTCCTTGGAGGTTCATAGTTTGAGTCTGTTCTATACACAAATGCGAGGTTTGGGTTTACACTCCTCTCAAGGTCCTCTAGGACCTCACTCTGGGAAATGGACACCCATGTTTTTCTGTATCAGTGATAATTACGGGGCCCTTGTCAGACACAAAGACCCCACCACTCCACAGCATATGTGCTCCACGACTCCCACCAACAGAGTACCTCTCAAGTTCAGTTTTCCCAAGTCAACAATCCAAGGTGCGTGAGAAAGTAAAGATGTGACAGGTAGCCGCACTGGGAGATCAATATTTTCATATTCTAATTAAGAATATAAAATTCTTGTGTTCAGATAATTAAAGGTAATAAAAAGAATCAAAACTGTAAGAAATACACAAATACCAAGCAGATTAAAATAAATCAAACAGAACTTTTAAAATTCAGCAGTAAATAAATGGCTTGTGGATCATATTAGAAACAGCTGAAGCAAAAATATTGAACTAGAAGATAGATCTGAGAAAATTAAGTAAAATGCAATCGAGGAAAGTAAAAACATAAAGGAGAGATTCAGTAACATGAAGAGGGAATGAAAAGATCTAATATATGTCTACCAAAAGAGAGGGAAAAGAAAGAGAATAAGGAAGAGTCCAGTAGTAGCAAGATGGTGTCAGAGAATTTTATAAAATTGATGCAAAACACGAAAACTTAGATCCAAGAATTAAAAGTTTTAAGTAAGATAAATAAAGGAAAAACTATTGACAATAGACTCCTCATAGTAACAGTAAAGACCAGAGTACAATTGGATAACATCTTCATATTACTGAGATAAACAGCTGTCAACCTAGAATTATAAATTAGACAAACTATCAATCAAGATTGAAAGCATAAAAAAGACAGTTTTAAACAAAAAGACACAGAGACTTTACCACCCAAATACCCTTGCTAAAGCAATGATTAAGGTATTTACCTTAGAAAAAAGAAACTTGGACCCAGAAGGAAAAGAGGGTTTCCAAAAGCAACAGTGGGTAAAACAATTGGTAAACATAGGGTAAATCTAAACACATGTTAACAATATAAAAAATGAAAATAATTATGAACAATGAGATTCATAAAAACATTGAAATAAAAATTTGAGAACATGACATATGAGAGAAGATGGGGTAATCAAAATCAAAGTTTCTGAAGCCCTTATATTATTTGGAAATGTGATAAAATTATTGATTCACTTTGAACTTTGTTCAGACATGCATGCATTTTTAAAATCAAAGAGTAAACCGTAACACCATAAAGATTAAATGTGTAATTTCCTAACTAATGAAAGTAAAGAAAGGATTAAGGAAAATATATCAGTCTAATACTTGTTTTGAGAAGAGGAAGAAGACAAAAAATGTGATATAGAAAGCATAAAGGAAAATGATAGAAATGAAAACTACTAGAGATCGAACAACTTTAGATGAACTAACCTCATCAGTTAAAAGACAAGGGTTATCAGATTAAGGATTAAGAAAACAGAATCCACCTACTTGATAGTTACGAAAGTTAGACTTCATTTTATTCTGGTTGTTTTGGTCTGTTCTGGCTGCCATAACAAAAACCAGACTGGATAGCCTAAACAATGGAAATGTCTTCTCTCACAGTTTTGGAGGACGGAACTCCAAGGTTAAGAAGCTGTCAGGGTCTGTTTCTGGTGAGACCTTTCTTCCTGGCTTGTAGATGTCTGCTTTCTTTGTATGTCCTCATATGGCCTCTCCTTGGTGCATGCATGGAGACAGGGAGGGGTGGGGAGAGAGATAGAGGGTTGAGGGGGTAGCTCTGATGTCTCCTTTTACATGGACACCCTTATATGCTCCATCCTTATGACTTCATTTAAATGTAATTACTTCCTTAGAAGCCTCATCTCCAAGTACAGGCACACTGGGCGTATATGAGTTTGGTGGGGGGTTGAGCAGGACACAAACATTAAGTTCATAACATTGGTCTTTCATATGTAGAACACAAGACAAAGATTCCAATACTAACGTGTGATTTGGTAAGTGTAAGCATAGTGCAGGAGGATGAGAGGGGAAAAGGAAGTCAAGCACTGATGAAAAAGAACACAGGTGGAGGACTGATTTCAAGATTTACTGTAAATCTTCAGTAATCAAGGTAATATGGGCTTGATGAAAGAATAGACAAAAGACTAATGAGACAGATAGAGAGCCCAGAAAGATATCCACATAAATATATCCAGTTGATCTTTGACCAAGGAAAAAAGGCAATTCAATGGAGAAAACATACTCTTCTCAGCAAATGGTGCTGGATGTCAACAACTGGATGTCCATATGCACAATAAAAGCCTAGATAAGACCTTATACCTTCTTCAAAAGTTAACTCAAATGGATTGTAGAGCTAGGTGTAAAATGAAAAACTGTAACGCTTCTAGAAAACAACATGGAAGAAAAATTCGTGAACTTGGGTTTATAGATGAGCTTTTAGCTACAAAACTAAAATGGATAACCTATGAAAGAAAAACTGATAAGCAGAATTTTAATGTAATTAAGGTACTTCTCTGTGAAAGACATGGGTAAGAGAATGAAGAAACAAACCGTGATAGATAGATAGATAGATAGATAGATAGATAGATAGATAGATAGACAGACAGACAGACAGACAGACAGATAGACAGACAGACAGACAGACAGGAAGTAAGTAAGTAAGTTAGACTGATAGATCGATAGACAGATTTATTATAAGGATTTGGCTCATGGGGTTATGGAGGCTGAGAAGTCCCAGGATCTTTGACTCACAAGCTGGAGACCCAGGAGAGCTGATGATGTAGCTCTGCTCTGAGTCTAAAGAACAGACTCTAATTAGATTGCCCAAGAAAGCAGATGAGATGGCACAAATTACAATGCTGAAAATAAAAGAAGGGGCAGAAATTCACATGTAACAGATTTTAAAATTTGTAAGTAGATACCTTTGATTCTGGGAGTAATGGAATAATAAGGATCACACTCACCTTCCCACTGTAAATACATCTAAAACAGATGTTCCTAGGCATCGGACAACAGGCAGCATAGGGCTCTGGTCCTCGAGTGAAGGGATGAGGTGAGTTCCACATTCACCTAGCCCTCTGCCTGAGGGTACTTTCTAAACTGGGACACTTTCCATTCAAACAGGGATGTAGGGACCTATCAGTGCAATGGTGGGCCTGGAAAGAGAATAAAAATCTCAGAGTTTGGGGCTGCTGAGGTGGCTGGGATTTATAGGAGCAGGGTACTAGGAAGAAAGCGTTGTACAGAGGAGAGACACTCAAAATCTCCATAAGAGTCCTCTGGACTCTGTAGCCAAATACTAAGTTGTGTAAAGCAAGACTCAGGGAAGCCTGCAGTGAACAGTTTCTAGGAGACAATGAAGAGATCCAGGATTCTAAAAGTAAAACATTGGAGTTCTGCCAGGCCAGAATAGGGAGACCTCATGAACAACTCAGGCACTCAATTAAAACTTCAGAAATACTATGCCCTTAGCAGTAGAGCTACTCTGCCCTCAGAGTAAGGGCTATTCTAGACTCATCTTAAAATGTCTAAAATCAAGCTTCAGTAGGATCAAGCTGATCCACCAGAACATTTCACACTCCTTAATGGAACACAGTATAAGCCAAACTCTCAACAATGGAGCATCCATGAAGTTGGCCATACAATAAAAAATTGTTAGACATGTCAAGAAGCAGGAAGACGTGACCCACACTTGGAGAGAAAACAGTCAATAAAAACAATCAAAATTGACTAGACATTTTTCCAAAGAAGAAATGCAGATGGCCAATAGGCACATGAAAAAGTACTCAACATTGCTAATCATCAGGGAATTGCAAATCAAAACCACTTGAGATATCACCTCACACCTGTCAGTATGGCTATCATCAAAAAGTCAACAAATATTGGCAAGGATGTGGAGAAAAGCGAACCCTCATCACTGAAGGTGGGAATATAAATTGGTGCAACCACTGTGGAAAACAGTATGGAGGTTTCTCAAAAAACTAAAAATAGAACTACCATATACCCCAGCAAATTCTACTCCAAGGTATACATCTGAAAAAACCAAAACACTAATTTGAAAAACATACACCTCAGTGTTCATAGCAGCATTATTTACAATTCCTAAGACATAGAAACAACACAAGTGTCCATCAACAGATGATTGGATAAAGAAAATATGATATATACACACACACATATATGTATATAGATGTGAGATATACATATATACACACACACACAATGAAATACTACTCAGCCATGAAAAGAATGAAATTTTGCCATTTGCAGCAACATGGATGGACTTGGAGGGCATTATGCTAAGTGAAATAAGTCAGACAGAAAGACAAATACTGAATGATATTGCTTATAAGTGGAATCTAAAAAATACAACAAACTAGTGAATATACAAAAAAGAAGCAGAGTCACAGATACAGAGAACAAAGTAGTGGTTACCAGCCAGTGAGGGGAGGAGCAGTAAAAGGATAGGGGAGTGGGAGATACAAACTACTGGGTGTAAGGTAGACTCAAGCATGTATTGTACAACACGGGAAGCATAGCCAATATTTTGTAAACCCTGTAGATGGAAAATAGCCTTTAAAATTGTTTAAAAATAAAAATTAATTTAAAAATTAAATTAAATTAAAAACCAGCCAAAGATGAAGCAGATGTTGGAATTGGCACACAAGACATAAGAACAGTGATTAGAAGTATGTTCAAGGGCTTAGAGGAAAGGCTGACCATCATGAAAGAATGGGCAGTCAAGCTCACTGGAAAAGCAGAATCTCTAGAAAGCTGCACAGAAATTCTGAAACTAAAATAATGAAATATCTAAAAATTTTGAAAACTGTTAACTGTGCTTAAAAGTAGATTGAGAACTGCCAAAGAAAATATTAGTGAATCTGAAAGTAAGTCAATAGGAACTATTCAAATTTAGACACATGGAGTGAAAAAAAATGAAAATAATAAACAGAGCTCTAGTGACCTGTTGGACAGGAAGCAAAAATATGTATCATTAGAGACTCAGAAGGAAAGGAGAGATTGGGGTGGAAAAAACATTTGAAGAAATAATGACTAAAATATTTCCAAATTCAATGAAAATTATAGACCCTTATTTCCAAAAGTCTTTTAAAACTTCTAGTAGAATTAACACAAAGGAAACCACACCAAGATACATCGTAATCAAGTGGCTGAAAAGCAAAGATAAATAGAAAATCTTAAAAGGTGCCAGAGGAAAAAAGAAAAAGAAAACTGACGTTAAATACTTTGGTAGTATCTCAAGAGAAATAAAGTAGCGAAGATAATGGAACAATATTTGAAAGTGCTGAAAAGAAAAAAAAAATCAACCTAGAATTCTATATCCATTGGAAATATCCTTTGAAAAAGAAAGACAAATTAAAGACATTTTTATATAAACAAAAACAGAGAATGTGTCAAGGGTACAGCTTCAGTACGTGAAACATTAAAGGAGCTGCTTAAAGCTGGTGAGAAATGATACCGGATAGAATCTGAGACCTTCATGCAGGGTTGAATGTGGTGTACATTCTAAAATAACTTCTGAATATATTTGAGCTAGGCCTGTAAGGGAGATGGCATTTCAATTAACTGGGGAAAGGATGGAAACTTCTGTTACTACTGTGGCGTTCTATAGATAATACTAAATGATATATTGATATATGTACCTCATACTATACACAGACCTTAACTCCAGATGAATTGAAGGCTCAGGTTTGAAAAGCAAAACCTTAAAAGCACTAGAAAAGAAAAGTAACGTCATTGGAATAAGGAGTTGTATCTTAATTAAGATAGAGAAAAAAACACTAACAAAATGCAATGACTGACACATTGAAACTACATTGTCACTAATAACAAATAAAATTTTCTTTTAATAATAATACAAGCTTCATTGTGACAGAAAGACATATCATACTTTGGGAGAAGATATTGGCAACCCATTTATCAGACAGAAAATAAAGTTCTAGAATATATTTTAAAATCTTCTAAAAATCAATAAGAAAAGTGCAATGAACCCAATAGAAAAAAATGATCAATTTTTAACATGTAATTCACAAAGAGAAAAAAATAATGGCCAGTAAACATAAGGAAGATACATCAAAACTCACCAGTAGTCAGGAAACTATAAAGTAAAACAACATTGAGTTACCATTGCAAACTCCCCCAAAACATAAAATAATAACCCAGCCTGGTCATACCAAGTACTGGCAAGAGTGTGGGGAAATGGGAAGTCTTCCACTGCTTGTGGGAATTTCATTATGACAGCCATGCTGGAGAGAGATCTGACATTATGTGGTCAGGTTGAAAATACGTCTGCCCCAGTGCCTTGTCTTTTCCTTTCTAGATGCCTGCTATAGGGGCTCTCAAACTTGAGGACAAAGAGGTATATCCAGTGACATTTGCTGCAGCAATGATTTTAGCAGCAAACGTGTGGAGATTGTCTACCTGCCCTTCAGTCAGGGAATGGATAATAAATTGGCTTATCCACATGCTGAAATTATACATAGGAGTCTAAATGAATAGATTTGATCTATACATTTCAACATGTAAATCTCAAAAACAATATGGAGTGATAAGTGGAAGTTGCAAAAGATACTTAGTGATATTCTGTATAAAACTTAAAACCCAAGGTATTAGACCAGATTCTTTATGAATGTTTACTGTATATACAGTAAAAGTACAAGTCCTGCATAAGAATGGTGTACCAAATTTAGTATGGTGTTTCCTCTAAAGGGGAAGCACAGATCGGGGTAGAACTCTGGCTGTATCTAAAACATTTCTAATCAATATAGAAAGAGAAATACAAAATACATTTTTTAAATAATAGAATAATTTTAACCATGGGCTCATAGGTATTTGTTATATTATTTTCTATGCAATTTCTTTCACTTGTTTCATTTCAAACATACTTTAAAATTTTTTAAATATATCACACATTGAAATAATACAAATCATAATTTTATAGCTTGATGAATTATTATAAAGAGGATGCACCTGTGCATCTGAGGCATACTCTGCTCAGGTTCTTTTTGGAATTTACAGATGCCCTTAGGAGCCACAAAGTGAACCCAAATGCCTTACCTCTCAGCTTCCTTCTTTTAAAATATAGCCCCAGTATTTTTCACTGGCTGTTTTCTCTGGGATGTCTCCAAATATTTAAAAAATCTTGTCTGGATTTTCTGGTTGTTCTTTCAAATTACCAAGCTCATACCCCCACCCCAATCAAGGCCATCCCTCACTCAGCAATAAAATAAAATTTTTATTCACACACACACATACACATACAGCAAATCTGACAACCAAAGATTCCAAAAGGCAATTTAGAGTCTTAATTTAGCAAGACTTGAGTACTATGCTAAATGTTATAGCAGGCAAAAATAAACTAAAATTTCAGCCTAATGTCAGGGGTATCTCTCAGGGGAAACTGGCCAGCATGGGCAAGTAAGACCATTAGTGTAAGTTGCTTGCTGTTGGAGATTTACAAATTAATAGATGGAAAGTACCCCGAACTGTTACCAAAGCACATTAAGTGTCTCTGAAAGTAAATTTTGTCCCTAATATAGAAGAATCCTGAAAGCCAGGTGAAATGCTCAAGGACCACTAGTGAATTGAGCATGAAAAATAAGAAGAGACCCACTCGGTTTTACTAGGGGCACATAACTTCCAGTTGAAAGACTACATCTCCAGTCACCTGTTCAGCCAAGGTATGGTCACATGACCAAGCTCCAGCCAAATGAATGTGAATCAGGGACAGGCAAAGATTCTGATACCTGCCTTTAAAGAAAGGGCCCTCTCTCAAGTGAAGGCAAGAGGTGGAGGAGCTGTTTTAGAGCACAAAGGGAAGATGAAGGTTAAGTTTGGCAGAGCAAAAAAAAAGTCTGAGACCCTGACACTGTCACCACTATATTCAGACTATTTTGTGAAAGAGAAATTAATTTCTGTTCTGTTTAAGCCATTGTTATTTTTGAATCTTTGTTAAAGAAGCCAAGCTTATAAGCTAACTCAAATCCAAATTGTCCACAATTCTCTAATATGACACTAGATAAGCTGGTGAAAGAAATATCAAACAAAAACAGAGATATAAAGAGTAGGTCACAATTATTAAATATATTGTAGGGTCAGTACCCATCAGACCTGCTCTTTAGTTTTCTCTCATTTTACACTAATCCTCTGAGGATTCTGTCCCTATGGCCTGTCCCTGCTCAGTGCTTATTGTCATTGCCAATATAATTATTTCCATTTTAATGATAAGGACATTGGAAACCTACCTTTAAGTGTTTTTCTTTTTTCCAGCCTTAGATGTTTTTTCCCAGTTATGATACAGTGAAGAAACTAGAATCTATATTTTTCCCAAAGACTGGATATTATGACTTGACTTTGGATTGGTTTGAAAGTTTTTTTTTTCCTTAGATAATGTCTTTTTAACCAGAGATGACATTAACAGTGATTTTTTTTTTCCCTTTTGAAAAAAACAAGGAATCTTTTCTGGAGCATTTTTTCTGTAACTTTCTGTGTGATTCTGAGCCTGAAGAGGGGTTTAACTCCAGTTTGTAAAACTCATGGTCTGTTACTGGCTCCTGTTTCTCATTTTTTACTTTATCCAGATTGACCAAAAGATAATGATGGCTTTTTTTTTTTTTTTTTTTTTGCTAACAGTCCTGGATTATTTTTGCCAGTTGCCTGGCATGTTGAGAATATGGGAAATACTAGGCAATTAACATCTGGCTGGAGTAGACAAAAGGATCAAAGATCAGTCCCAGTGTGAAAAGCACATATTATCCGGAAAGATGCTTTCTACCTCGTCTAATGCACTCCCTTCTGGTGTTCAGGCACCTAGAAATTGTCCAAATCTCAGGAGACTCAGAACACTTGTAAAATTCATCTGGGTTGGGGTGACCCATTCACCAAATACATGAAGTTTTTCAGGCTAGAACATACTTACAAAATGACTCTTCCCTCTAAATTATTATCAAAGCAAAAACTATATTACTTTTGTAAACAAATTAAAAGATACCATCAGAAAATTGAGAAAATACACACACTTAAAAGCCACTGCCCTTTAGATGTTCGTGATTCTTTTTTAAATTTTTGTTGAAGTTCATGTCTAAACATCCTCCATTAGAATAGTGCTCAGTAACTCTAGTTG
Organism: Camelus dromedarius; assembly: GCF_036321535.1. NCBI lineage: Eukaryota > Metazoa > Chordata > Mammalia > Artiodactyla > Camelidae > Camelus > Camelus dromedarius. The sequence continues at coordinate 45,280,757 of NC_087438.1, forward strand.
CTTTATAATTGTAGAGAAACCACTAACCACATGCATGTGTTTGCTTTACCAGGGAAGAGCACTAGAGCTCAAGAATATAAAATGCTGAGATGAGGGATTTGTGGTAAAAGGAGACGGAGCTTGGGCTACGTATTACACAAACCCTCATCATTTCATCCCCATCCAGCAGAGCTAGATCTGGGGGTAAGGAATCAAAGCCTTGTTCTGATTTGTGCAGGCTTCCCTGTTTAATGACGTTCTCATTTATTTTCTTTCATTATCTTTTGCTTGTTTTCGTTTAAAGATTCTGTAGTTGACTGGAGTGTAGTATGAAAGCCCATCGATATTATTCCTTCATTTTTCAATATGAGCAATTGATGTGTAATAAAAATCACCTCCTCAGATTTGAGTTGTGCTGCCAGTGGCCTTTGAACAATTTGTTTTCATTGCTGAAATGAAGACAAATACTGTGGCACAAATATTCCCTTCCCTTCAGTTGCTGGCAAAAAATCACTAAGGCAGCTCTGAACTGAGACAAAGTTTTGAAAAGGAAAAGAACATTCAAGAGCCCAAGCATTCTCGAATTTTAATTTTCTTGTCGTCAGAGGCAACATTTCAGATAAATAGAAACACCCCCAGAAGGTTTAATCATTTTCATGGGCTTTATCATTTCTATCCTGATGGAGGTTGGGAGAGTACATGTGTTTGTAGTCACACACATTTTCTTTTACTGTCCACAGAACATTCAAACCACAAAACAAGACCCAGAGAATTGCCCCCTGCAAATTAGGAGGAACACTTTTGCCATAGTTCTCCATGTAAAGAATATTAGAATCCCTGAAATAACCCTCAAGTGTTTAAAATCAATCAAGTAATCAGGAGGAATCTAGTACGTGCCATGAGCCACGCTCATCTCTGTAGGGGAAAACACACAATCCTTTGTTCATGAAGGAAGTGAGGAGGAAATAAGACACATATTAAAAATAAGAGAATAATGACAAGTCAAAGAGTCAAAGAGCTGTGTACCCAGAGAGCATTGTTTTGACCCAATTTACTTTTCTTGAATTCTTTGGAATGATGCCATCAGTCTGCTTTAAGGATTTCTAAGAAACAACTTGAATGAAATTGACTTACAATACTTATTGTAAAGTTGTTGAAAACATCATTTGCCTTTAATAAATAAGCTAAAAATCATAGAACTACCAAACCAGAAGTTATTGTGAGATATAAAAAGGGCCCAAAAGATTAGAGAAAAACAGGGGTACTCTGGGAAAGCTTCTTGAAAGAGGAAGATTTGAACTATGCCTTGAAAAAAATAGATCAGTTATGGACAGAAAAAGGACCCTAGAGGAGTCAAGACTGGAAACATGATCATTCGTGCATTGACTCCACAAAGACTTATTAATACATGCCATGCTATAGATCAAGCACTGAAGCTGTCACAACAAAAAACGGGCAAAGTGTCTGCTCTCAGAGAGCTTATGTTCTAGTGAAAAAAATAGCAAGATAAAACTGTGAAATATTTAACTCTGACCTTTTCTTTCTCTTCTGGATTTCCTGATCATAATACCAGGTAAAGCCAGAGATATTTACATTGCCTAAAGAATAACTAGAATGGTTAGGGCAGGAAGAGAAGAAAATAAACAGTAAATATTTGTTGTTTTTCTTTTTTATTTCTTCCAAGCCAGGAAAATCAGAGGAGAGGGCTTGAGGGGAGTGGAGTCTAAAACCTTATAACCCACACACCACACCACACACACCCCACATGCAGAGGAAGGAAAATAGAATATGGATGACATAGATCTGTGTTGAAAGAGAAAGAGATGTGTGAAGTGGTACCTTAGAGGAAGTCAGTCAGGGAATTGGGGGAAATCAAGGAAAGAGGAAGCTGTTAACAAAAAGAGAATGGCAGTGACTTCCCCGGGGTCAGAAGCAGGAACCACACAAAGCGGAACCAGTGCCTACACATCTCTGGCCTTTGGACTGGAGGTATCTGTTGGCCCTACAGAGAAGGTGATGACAGGGCATTCCCTAGGCAGCTTCTCGCCCGCATACTGTCGTGATCATACAGCTGAAGGATGTCTGCCTCTCACTTGAGAATTAGCTGAGACTCTGTGAACTGCTTGGGATACTTGTAAATCCCTGCCACACTCAAAGAAGGCGTGAGTTCTAGACCCCTGGGGGAGGCGTGGCGATACAGTGGAGAAGATCCCCTCACTTGTCTTTGGGTTGGCTAAAGGGTAGTAAAACCCATCCTTGTTACCTACACCTGCATCCAGACACATGCACACACACACACAGGTACAAGTACATACGGCTATAGAAAATGCTGTTCAGTTCAAACACAATTTAACTATGAGAATTTTTTTTTTTGATTCCGTAAAACCTGAAAGTGTATATGGGATGAAAAATAGTTATCTCAGTGTTTCCCAAACTTACTTATGGGAATCACGTGTAAAAAATACCAGTTCTCAGGTACCTGTCCTGCAGGGTCAGTGGCTTTGCCCTAGACCTGGGATTATGTGTTTTTGGCCAGAGTCCCCTGTGATTCTTATGATTACATAGGTTTGGGGAACACGGCTTCATTACGTGTGGCCAAAATATCGTGCATTCTCCCCTTTCGAGCACCCACCAAAGACCTCACCAAAAGAGGTCTTGAGCCTGCATACAGCCCCTGGATTCTTTGCAACAGTGTACCAAGCAGTCACAACCAATCTCTAAGAGTTGCCATTCAAGAAGGACAAAACCAACCTATCCTTCCCATGTAACTTATGGGTGATGGTACTCATGATGTGAAATTCACATGTTGAGCTGCTTATGGAAGGCACTGAGCATGTTATCTCACAGGCCATGCCTTGTGCTGTGGTAAAAGACAAACTTTTTGGCTGATGATGACTTTAGTTTTCAAGAGTCATGCCAAGTCAGTCCTTCCTGCCCTCAGGAACCTACTTTCAGGCATTGACCCTGTGCATTTCTTGATGAAAATGTTGAAACAAAGAGTCTAAGGTATGGTGTGTTTGAGACCACAGAGGAAGTCTCACAGCATGCTTGCCTACAAGGCAACAGGGAGTATGACTCCCATGTGGACCCACACTGTTTAGAAAGGGACTTATTAGCTAGCTCGCCAATTCTGTCTAAAGTGGATAATTAGCTAGTACCCTGCTGGATTTAACCTGCCATGGTTTCTACTGTTCTTTCCAGTGACAGTTCTCACATAAGTGGGTATCTGTTTTCCAGCCACTCTAACAAACTTGTTATGACTCAGCTTTGAAGATAGACATTTACATTCTGATCCCATTCAGCTGCTTTGCATCTCTGTGACCTTTGGCAAATTTCTTCGTCTCTCTCATCTTAGTTTCCTTTCTGCAAGGCGGGGATGAAGATATTCCCTAATTCATGGGTCCTTTATTAGGACTTAACCAGAGAATGAATATAGAGCCCCTAGCCCGGCGACTGGCAGTCCTATTGTCCAGCAAGGGAAATTCCTATCATTATTCTGGCCAGAGAATCACCCTTGTCGTCAAAACCTGACCATTGATTGCGTTGATGTGTGTGTGACTTTCTTATTCAGGCTATTTCTGTTATGTTGTGTTGCCTCCGTAAAGTTTGGACTGCAGAATATTTCCCAGTTCACCCAATCTTAACACCCTCATTATCTCTTTCCACTGACTCACTATTTAATGGCTTTTCACAGGGTTGAACTTGACTTTGGGAATTGCTTCAGGACACCTAGAAGTGTGCAAATTGTTTTCACCTAGCAAAAAACCCTAAAACACTAATCACTACAATGTAGTTTTCTTCACAGAGCCAGGAAACCAAATGGCCACATGTTGAGTCGTTTCCTTAGAAAAGCATTTGTTGAGCACAAAACTAAATCAAGTGCTTCTAATAAATGCTCTCATAACTTTTTTAAAAGTACTTCACCATTTCTGACGTTCCATTCATTTGTATGGTTATTGGCTTAAGGGTCATCCATTCTTTTTCAATCTCACTTTAAACTTAGCTGGGATGGACAACAGATCTACTTGCTACCAACCTGTCCCCAGCATGAAGCACACAGTACCCAGCACAGACCAAGTGCTCAGCGAATATTTGTTAAGTGCTGAGACCCTGGGGGTGCTGACCACATCCCCTAGGATCCTTTTAGTGTTTCTGTGAGTCCCTACCCTGGCTTCTGTGTGCTTTTACTTCTAGTGACCTTCACCTTGACTTGGTTTGAGGGACTCCCTTGGGACACCTAGAGCCTCATTGTCAGGATACTCAGAAAGCTGGATGTGCCCGGGGTTTCGTATCTCCCAGACCCTTCCTTAGCCAGCGGCCCTATCCCCAACCTCAGAGGAAAAAAAGACTTTGAGATGTAAAGCATACTCCCAAGTTTCTCTATGGGATGCACTTGAAGCCCCACAAGACTGCCTGAAATCACCCTCCTGGCTAGGCTCCTTCTGCCCTCCTCAGCTTCCTGCATTCCCTTGCACGTGTCCCTTGCATATTTCCGTAAATAACTTGCACATAAATCCTCGACTCAAGGTCTGCTGCTGGAGAACCCAACCTAAGACAATATGTAAACTGTTTTTAGATATAAACTGTCCCTGAAAAACAAAATCTTTATTCACTTACTTATGTCCTTCCAAGGCTTATAAAGAACAAGGTTGTGGGGTGAGGTTTACCTTGCAAATGTTCTGTCAGACACTGCACATGAGCCAGGGATTCTTCAGCAGAACAGGGATACAGGCACAGCTCTTCTGTGGGTAACAAATGACTTTGTGGAACAAGGGCAGAATAAGATGAGAAGATGATAGGGGCTTTTTGAGGTAGAAAAGTGACTCTCTTTCAAGAGCATCTTTGATTTGCTGATACACAGCACACTTGAGAGCACTTTTTTATTGGCAAATGGAGATTAAAAAACTTTGGCCTGTAGCCAGGTAATGAAAAGAAATGCATATTTTTCTTAGGTGTGCCCAAGCCATTTTTTAAGAACCTTTTGAAAAGCTGAGCTATATAAACATAGGAAGAAGTAGCCAAAGAAATTTCAGTTTTGTAACTGCGACGGCTGCGTGCAAAGAAGAAGGGAGATATTTGCAAGCTGTCAGAGAAGACCCAGGATGAGCATGAATGTGATTATAAGTGTGAATGTTTGCAGGGGATTATGTCCATGTTAAAGTAGTTGATTTTTAACAGCAAAAGGAAAGTGTAGAATTTCTTCAATGTGAAGACATTTCAAATGAGACCATGGAAGATTTCAGAGGGATAGGCATGAAGTAAATCATAGAAGTGCTTACTCTCATTACCAGGACAAGAATAAGCAATATGATCCTCAGATATATATTTTTATAGGGATACACACACACACACACACACACACACACACACTCAAATGAAAATTACATTTAAATGAAAATTCCAAATGTAGCCACTCCCTCAGGCATAGTTAAAATTGCTCACTTTAACTCTTGCACTAGAAAACAAATTCTCCTGGCTTAGAACACTTCTTTATATATGTTAAATAATTTGACACCCCTGCAAATTGTGGTCAACCTATAAAATCTTCTGTGGGCATGCAACTTTCTAGATGGCCAATTATCCTTCAGTCACCATGTCAAAATTGGTTATATTCCAGCCCAACTGTGGAATTAAGAAAGCTTGACTATAAAGATGGCTGCCTGTAACTTTGGGGATTTGTATTTTTCTGTTGATTTTTTCCATGTGAGTGTCATTGTATTGAATAAACAGCAGATAAGCTTTTATTTAGTAATGAAATTTTGGTATTCAGTGCTATAAAATAGGTAATTTTGAAACACTGGGGAAGGGGAGGGTGGAGAAGGGGAAAAAGCAAATATCCACAAAACTTTTGGCTAAAAAATCCTACTGGAGCTACCAAGAAACTGGCGAATTATCCTCTGGGCTCACACTTTGAATTCTGCGCTTCAGAGACCAGGAGTGTACTATTGGCTCCTTATTCCTTGTGGAGTAAAAGTCCTTTTCCAGTCATATCTGATCACTTTATTCCCTCACAGATACGGATTCTTTATGATAGCCAATCAAACAATAGTAGAAATCGAACAGAGTCCGTTATCATTTTATGAGATCCTCTGCCTCATTTTTTATTTTGTGAATAAGGACATTAAAGACTCTTTATAATAAAAGTAAATGTTTCTGCTTTATTAAGCAGATAAAGAAACTGAGATCCAAAGGTGTAAAGTTGTTTGGCTGAGTTCACACAGCTTTTTGGTGGAAGAATCATGACTATACCTCCTGATTCCCAGGCCAGCTCTTTCTACCAAACAGCACTCCTTTTCTAGGGCTTTGATGCAGTTTTCTTTCTTATCGATATCTCACCATTTGTTTCTCCATTACTTGTTGATGAACATCTGCTTTGTTTCCAGTTTGGGGCTATGAACATTTCTGGGTAAGTCTTTGTATGACATATGCTTTCATTTATCTTGTAAGTAACTGCCAAGGAGTGGAATGATATATGTTTAACTTGTTAAGAAACTGCCAAATGTGGTTGCACCATTTTATATTCCCACCAGCCCTGTATGAGAGTTCCCAGTGTCTTGAAATTCTCACCAACACTTGGTACGGTCAGATATTTTAATTTTAGCCATTCTAATATGTATGTAGTACTAGCTCACTGTGGTTTTAATTTGCATTGTTCTCATGACCAATGATGCTGCACATCTGTTTTCTCTGGTTGCTTTTAAGATTTTCTCTATCACTGTTTTTGAGCAGTTTTATTATGTGGTTTAGTGTAGTTTTTTTAAGTTGAATATGTTTTTATGCTGAATGTGTTTTCATGTGCTTATTTTCCAATCATATATCTTCTTTGGTATAGTATGTTTTGAATTTTTTGCCAATTTTCTTTTACAAAACTGGATATTTTGTTTTCTTACTGAGTTTGGAGACTTCTTCATATAATCTAGATGCAAATCCTTTATCAAACACATGTTTTGAAATACTTTGAATTTATCTTTTATTTTCTTTAAAGTATCTATCAAAAAGTACAATTTTTTAAATTTACTAAATGCTAATTTATCAATTTTTAATATTATTTTCCCACTTTTGCTGTTATAGTTAAAAAATCTTTGACTAGCCCAAGGTCGCAGAGACTTTCTATGTTATCTCCTAAAGGATGTCATTTTTATTATTTGGTTTTACATATAGTCTATGATTCATTTTAGTTAATTTTTTGTATGTGATACAAGGTATGATTTAAAATTCATTCATAACATATGGATATGCAATTTTTCCAGCAATAGTTGTTTAAAGATACTATCTTTTCTCAATTGAATTGCCTTTGTACTTTTGTTGAAAATTAGTGGTCCATATGTGTGGGTCTGTTTCTGAACTCTATTCTGTTCCATTGATGTAACTGTCAGTCTTTATCAGTACCAACCTGTCTTGATTAAAGAAGTTTTATAATAAATACTAAAATTAGGTAGTTGTTATTCTCCAGCTTTGTTCTTATTCAGAATTGTCTTGATTACTATAGATCCTTTGCTTTTCCATATGAATTTTAGAATCTGCTTGCCAATTTCTATTTAAAAAGCTCGAAAATATCTGGGTCTTAGTTTTATTTCCAATCTGACAATTATTGCTTTATAATTAGGATGTTTATAGCATTCTCATTCAGTGTGATCACTGATGTGGTTAGATTAATTAGTAATTCTGTCATTGTGTTATTTGTTGTTTATTCCATTCATTCTTTGTTCTATTTTTCCTTTCTCTCCTTTCTTTTTTGGATCAACTGAGTACTTTTTTTTTATGATTCCATTTTTATCCTCTTTGTTGGCTTACTCTCTTTTTGTTTTGTTCTTCTAGTGGTTGCTTTAGAGCTTATACTGTACATTGTTAACTTATCACAGTCTATCTTTAAGTGATACTAGGTTACTTCATGTATACTTCAAGAAGTTTACGATAGTACATACACCTCATTGCTTCTCAGCCTTTTGGCTAAGATCAAGTGTAATACAATAGTATACTTCAAATTCCTTATACAGAGCCTTGGTATTATTTTGCATTTTAATATCCTTTATCTGTTATAAACCCTGTTATACATCATTATTTTTGTGTAAACTGTCAATTATCTATTGAAGTTATTTAGACCACAAGAAAATAATCGTGTATACTTACATTGTTTCCATTCTCTGCTCTTCATTTATATCTGTAGATCCATATTACCAGGAAAAAATAACATTTTCCTTTTGCCTGGAGAATTTCCTTTCACACTTCTTGGGGCACGTTTCTGCTAGTGATAAAGTTTTTCAGCTCTTGTATGATTGAAGAAGTCTTCTTTTGCCTCTGTTGTTTGAAAGATATTTTCCTGGGGCATAGAATTTTAGATGGACATTTTTTTTTCTTCTGGATATTGACCACTATCTTTTTCCATTATTTCTTATTAAAAAAAAAAAGAAAAAGAACAAAAACCCTGCTGTGTTCCTTTTCTTCATTCCTCTTTACATATAGCATGTCTATTTTCTCTGGTTGCTTTTAAGATTCTCTATTTATCACTGTTTTTGAGCAATTTTATTATGATGTGGTTTAGTGTAGTTTGTGTGTGAGTGTGTGCGCTGCATTTTGTGTAGCTTCTTAGATCTATAGGTTTATAGTTTTCATCAAATTTGGAAAGAAATTTACCATTATTTCTTCAAATATTTTTTCTGTCACCCCCTCTCTCTCAGGAATTCCAATTAGACTTATATTAGACTCCTTGAAGTTGTTCCACAGCTCATGGATATTCTTTTCACTTTTTTCCCATTATTTTCTCTCGCTTGTGCTTAGTTTTGAACAGTTTCCATTGCTCTATCATCAAGTTCACTGTTCTACTGCCACGTCTAATCTGAAGTTTATCCCATGTAGTTACTTTTTCATTCTAGACATTCCAGTTTTTACCTTTAAAAATTTGATCTGTGCCTTTTTTATATTTCCATGTCTCTGCTTTTTGAACATATGGAATATAGTTATGGTAACTGAAAGTCTTTGCCTGCTAATTCTAACATCTGTGTCAGTTACGGGTTGGTTTTGATAGAGTTTTTTCTCCTGATGAGTTACATTTTTTCTTCTTTTTTCTGTACCTGATAATTTTTTATTGGATGTTAGGGATTGTGAATTTTTACCTTTCGAGCTATTGGATACCTTTATATTTAGAAAAAATATTCTTGTGTTTTATGCTGGGACTAGTTATTTGGAAGCTTTTTCATATTTTCAGATCTATCTTTAAGATTTGTTTTGTAGTGCCAGAGCCATGTTTAGTTTAGAGCTAATTATTCTCTACCACTGAGGCAAGACTGGTTTTGGTACTCTCCCAAGTCCATGTGACTTACAGTTTTCCACTCTGTTAGGAACAGAGACTTCTGGACTCTGTGTAAGCAATGGGTACTGGTCCCTCTGATTCTGGCAGTGATTCTTTGCCCAGTCTCAGTTGCTTTCATCACATGTATGTGCTGATCAGTAGTGTACTGAACTCAAGGGTCTATCCTGTGCAGTTTTCTGGAGTTCTCTTTCTTTGTGACTCTTTCTTTCTGAATGCTGCCTAATGAATTCCAGCTGCCTTGGTGTCCCTAGTACTCAGCTCTGTCTCTTCAACTCAGGGATTCTGCTGGATGACACCTGGTTTTTCCTTCCTGCTCCATGGCCAGGGAACTTTCTCAAGGTTGTAAGCTTGGGCAGCCAGAGGTGTCACCTTATTTGTTTCTCATATCTCAGGGATTACATTCTTCATTGTCTAATATCCAGTGTCTTGGAAACCAATGCTTCATATATTTTGTCTACTTTTTTATTTGTGTGAGGCAAGAGGGAAAATCCAGTCCCCTAAACTCCATTTTACCCAGAAATGGAAGTCCTAGCATGGTATTTAATTCAGGTTTGTCTCCATTTTCCAGAGAGGAAAATTAAGGATTTGAGAGAGTAGATAGCTTAATCAACATCACGCATCTGGCAAGAGCTATAACCAGGATTTGGAATCAGGTAGTCTGAATTCAGAGCCTTTATGTCACTTCACTGCTTTACATGCCTCTACTTCCTGAATATTTAAAATCTAGGCATGATATAGAGATTACAGTGGAGACTTAACTGCAACATATTTTTAATCAGAGGACCTCATTTTTCTAACCACCCCAGTTACCAGAGCATTTACTGTAGGTCTTTGAGTGACTTTTCAATACGGAGACCCCCTGCAGGATTTCATATATGTTAATTTTCATATATGTTACTCTACAATGCATGATACCCTTTCGTAACTGTCCTTTCAAAAATAAATAATCCACTCTGCCTGTATAAAAAGCACTGTTCCATCAAATCATTTCACACTTTTCTTTGCCTTTCCAATATACAATGAGTGAATATGACCGGAGGAAATTGACCATCTGCAGTGTAACACATGGCTCCTTTTTCTATGGTGACTGAAAGACCACATCTCTCTCTCTGGATTTCAGAGAAAACAATGCTTCTGTGCATACATTCAGAATCATGTGCACAAGCATATTTGTTGCACAGTAATCTTGATCTTGTAGCCTCTGCCATGAAAGGCAAAAGTGAAGTTTCACTGAAAAGTCTCACTTCTTCTTGCTAACCCTGGGGTTTTATTGTTTTGCTGAAATCTATAAAGGTTTACATTTTTCCTGAAAATCCTAGCATTGTATTTAACTCATGTTTATTCAAAAGTTTGAACACCTTTAGGAGTCTTTCTGATGGATACTTTATATAAACTATTATTAATAACATGGCTGAGTTAAATTGAAGTGGTGAGTAAATCAGTGGCCTTTCTCCTTTAATTATTCACTTGGGGGGCTTTAGTATCTGTGAGAAATGAGCAACATTTATGAGAAGCACAAATTGGGGATGTAAGAGCATAGAGGCCATTCATATCTAATAGAGTTGTGAACTCTCAACATATTTATGAAGTTACTGTAGATGTGATCTCTTTTTTTAAATGCAATATTAAAGGCATTCCTTATTCATATGAAAAGAATTGAATATGTATTGCAAAGTATGTGGAGGAGGAACTGAAACCCAGTTTGGAAAATGACTGAATTAGGCTCCTTTTTTGCTATGTGACTTCTCAAACATCTTAATTTATATCTGCAAACAGAAGCTCACTGTTTAGGGAATCTGCCTGTAAAGCTATTTCATCTCATTGACAAGTTAGAAATTTCTTCTTGGTTTGGATTAATTGTGTGTTCTTTTATTCTGTACATTGTCATCATTTTGAGAGACACTGAGCTGCTCTTGGATGCATTGATCAGAAGGACTCACTGTAGTAATTTCCTAAAAGAGAAATACATGTACTGCTAGACTTTCAGGGATTGAGAAGATAAATAACTCAATTTGGAATTCAGTGGAGTAAACCCAGTGGCTCCCATCAATACTAGGGATCATTCTTCAGAGCAATGACATGCTGCATATGACTTGAGATAGCTCTGTGTGCTGAATTAATTCCAGGGATGTGAATACATAGGTCAGTGAACACATAGAAACATTTTTGGTTCTAAAAATAATCATGGTATCTTTCATTTGCATGTGGCATTATAAATTTGAAAACATAAGCGTACATTCCTAAAGGAGTTTACAGTCCAGCTGGGGAAACAAAACAAAAATATAAAGAAAATTAAATGCTTATCTAGAGTAGTTGAAGGAAACTTAAGTGGGAGACAAAAGTTGCTGGGTAAGCAGAAGTAAGGAGAGATGTTCTTACAAATAATAAGACACAGGGTGGGCAAAGACAAAGATTGGGAATAAGGAAAGCATACTTGAGAGGAAGTGAGCTGTTAAAGAATCCTGTCGGGGAGAGCTGGGAAATAAAGTACTATCAGATGATGAATGGCCTGGAAAGCCAAACAGAAGAATTTATAACTTCTGCCAAGAATAACAGGAAGCCACTGTAGATTTTTGAGCAAATGACAGCTATAAGTACAGTTTTTATGCTGAGCCTAGCAGTGATGTGCAAGGTGAGTGACGGAGAAGATGAAGTGAGAGGGACCAACTTGAGTCTAGTGGAGTCATTCAAGTTTGGAGGGACTCTGAAGGAAGAAATAAGGAGGCTCGAATGTCCCACCTTTCACAGTTCTCCATAGCCCCAAATGGGCAATTTCAGAAATGGGCAGGAGTAATGGAGAACAGAGGTGTATACCTGCCCAGTTCTCTAGTGTCATCTTATGTAGATGGTCAGCTGCTCTGCCTCTCAGGATGCCATCTCTATAATTAACTGAACTTTCCCCACGGAGGGATAGAGTATGGCATGGGGTTAAGTGCATGAGGATTAGAACACTGGCACTTTTTTTCCCCTTCTGAAAAGAGAATGAAATTTTTAAAAGGTAAACTAGAAAAAATCATGACAAACTGAATGAAAAAGAATTTTATGGGAAGGGAAGGCAAGTAATGGGGAGTCAGAAAGGAAATATAGTGTAAAAGAGGAAAGAAGAAAGAGGCCAAAATTAGACCACCCAGCTCCTCATGGTTTGAATTTCCTGGTCTAAGATCCAGTTCCTAAGTGATATCTCTGATATTCCTGAAGAATGGCAGAATCATATAGTTTAGAAACCTCTCCCTCCTCTTGAGTCTTTATAAAACTGATGCCCAAAGAAGTGAAGTAGCTTGCTTAAAATTAAGATGGCTAATGAATATTGTAGGCAGGGCAAGAACATAGGTTTGTAACTCTTGTTTCAGGTCTCTATTCCAGCCCCACACTTCCTTTCCTAGAAAGGATTTGGAGATGTATTCCATACAGTATGTATGGCCTGCCTATTTTCAACAACCACTTTTTGGTCACTCAGTTAGGCTGCCTTGGACCATCTTTCTTCCAGATGTGAAGGATGCAGTAATATAGACTACAAAAGAAAATTGCCATAGTAAAAGGAAAAAAAGAAATAAAGAAAAAGAAGAATGAGAAATAGAAACTAAAAATAAAAGTATTATTAAAGCAATCTTGAAAAAGAAGAGCAAAGTTGGAGCTCTCATGCTTCCTGGATTCAAACTTGTTACAAAGCTACAGTGATCAAAACAGTGTGGTACATGAGTAAAGACAGATGTGTACACTAACAGAATACAGGGCCCAGAAACAAACCCTCACATAAGGCCAAATGATCTCTGACAGGATTGTTAAGACCATTTGAGGGGGAAATGACAGTTTCTTCAACAAATGGCATTGGGAAAACTGGATATCCATATGTAAAGAATGAAGGTGGACCTGTATCTTATACCATTTACAAAAATTAACTCAAAATTAATCAAGTACTTAAACGTAAGACATAAACTATAAAACCCTTAGAAGAAAACATAGGGGAAATATTCATGACATTGGATTTAGCAAGGATTTCTTGGATATGACACAAAAAGCACAGGCAACAAAAGTAAAAAACAAAAATCAGACTACATCAAAATTAAAAACTGCATTAAAGGACAAAACTCAACAGAGCAAAAGGACAACCTAGGAAATAAAGAAATATCTGCAAATCATTTAACTATAAATAAGGTGCTAATATTCACAATTTATTTTTTTTAAAAAACCTCCTACAATTCAACAATGACAATAATAAAACAAGTAACCTGGTTAGAAAATGGGGAAAAAATTGAATAGACATTTCTGCAAAGATATACAGATGGCCAAAAGCACACGGAAAGATGTTTACGACTAATCATGAGGGAAATGTAAATCAAAACCACTATGAGATACTACCTTGTACCCACTAGAATGGCTACTATGTAAAAAACAAACAAACAAACCAGAAAATAACAAGTGTTAGTGAAAATGTGTAGAAATTGAACTCTTGTGCATTGCTAGTGGGATTATAAAATTGTAAAGCTGCTATGGAGACAGTATGGCAGTTTCTCAAAAAATTAAAAATTAAATTGCCATGTGACTCAGCAGTTCCACTTCTGGGTATATCCAAAAGAACTGAAGCCGGATCTCAAAGAGATATCTGTACACCTGTGTTCATAGCAGCACTATTCACAATAGCCAAGAGGTAGAAGCACTCCAAGTGCTTATGGACAGATAATGGATAAACAAAATGTGGTATGCATTTACAATGGAATATTATTCATCATTCATCAAAAGTAAGGAAATTCTGGCACATGCTTCAACATGGATGAATCTTGAGGACATTATGCTAAGTGATATATGCCAGTTACGGAAAAACAAATGCTGCAAAATTCCACTTGTACAAAGCATTAGAGTAGTTGAATTCATAGAAAGAGAACACAGAATGGGGGCTGTCAGAAGCTAGAGGAAAGGGAAAGTGGGAATTGTTATTTAATGGATATAGAGTTTCAGTTTTGCAAGATGAGGAATTCTGGAAATTGATTGCACAACAATGTGAATATACTTACCAGTACTGAACTGTACATTTAGAAATGGTTAAGATGGTAAACTGTTAAGAGTTTTTGCCACAATTAAAAATAAAATTAAAACAAGAAAAGCATTCAGTGTCATCATCTATTCATGTCTTTTAAACTCTCTTCCCTGAAATGTTTATGTAATTAATGTACCTGATAACATTTAAATGAACACATTTGTTGATATAAACATAAATCTGACCTATTCATGAATAGATAAACATATGACTCATTTGCAAACATAATGATATAAATAGCTACCTCATTTTTCTATTAATTTATTTTTCTAATTAGATTTTTATTTAAAATATTTAAATCGGTTTAAAGCAAGAAGCTTAAATACATATAAAGAAATAATGTGATTTCAATAATTATAACTAACATGTATTATTATTTAGATATCAAAGTATATTCAGGACAGTTTTTAAAGAATATAAATATTTTACAAAGTTATGAACTGAAAATAGAATTAAGATTATTTATAATTAGGAAAAGTTATTAGAGAGTTGAATTTTCTGCATAATTTAAAAATCACTGCTATTTGAAAGGATCCTTTGGACTGAATAATCCATATTCATAGTCTACGTTGATCAAATCCATTGGGATTGAATAATTGTATAATTTATTCTTTACCTTAACTTTGCAGCTGGAGACTGAGTTTAAACCTCTCACGTGAAGTAAATCAATTTGAGAATTCCAATTTTTGTTTATTATCTGCCTTGTTGCAATGAGCAACTATCTGACCACAGTTAAATGATTTATCTCTCTATTTCTTTATATCCCTTCCTGCTGAACAAGGATTCTATCATGTACCAAGGATAAAGACACTTTTCTTAAGATATGGAGACATAATTGTTAATTTGCGGAATCTGCTGTCTCTGTGTGCATGAGACAAAGGCTGCCCTGTAACACTTCCCTTATTCTCTACCCCCATCTCATTAGTAACATCCCTTCAAAGCAGGATATAAAGGAGAAAAGAAAAAATTAACTTTCAGGAGTAATTATTTTCCAACTGCCTCTTGGAAAGTGTGTATGGGAGGCATTGTCTAACATGGTGCTAGCCTGTTGCCTCCATGTATAAAGTGAACCTGGATTCATTTGTTCAAAATACAGAAGTTGCTTAGCCAGGACCAAGATAGTACAAAAGAAAGAGAATAGGGTTTGTATTTTCAAGAAACTTGCTGTCTAGAGATGAAGAAAGAACAAAATTTACATATAAATATATAGTTTTATATTTGTATATATATATATATATATATATATATATATATATACACACACACACACACACACATATTGTTCAATGTATATAAATAGGTTTTTGTATATATATTATTTCTATTAATTAGGAGATACTATATATACATATGCACATGTTATAAAATATTAATTGGTATATATATATATAATACACACACACACCCTTTTTTCCAAGGATATTATTTTCAATCTTCACAAGTTAATAATTTCACTTAAAATAGGGGCATTCTTTTTTAACTCTGATAAGATTATTCTAAATTTACCTGAAAGTGAAAAGAAACATTCACAAATAACTAAAAAAATTTTTTGAAAAACATTGAAATTTAAGTGGAGACATGTCCTGTTAGCTGCTTCAGAACCAAGCTTGTATCTTAATTTTTAATTTAAGAATTTTCCAAAATTGATGTCAGGCACAAAACTGTAGACCTAGGAAGCTCGCAGAACACCAAAGAGAATAAATGTCTAAAAACAAAACAAAACAAAAACCAAAAACCACTACATCTATGCATCTCATATTCAACCTACAGTATATTAAAGATAAAGGGGAAATCTTGAAAGACATCAGAGGGAGGATTAAAAACACCTTACTTGAATAAAGAACAAAGATAAGAATTACATCTACTTCTACCCAGAGACCCTGTAAGCAAAAAGAGATAGAGTAAAATATTTAAAGTTTTGAGAGAAAACAAACAAAAAACCCCACCAACCTAGAATTCTCTATCCTGAGAAATTGTCCTTCCATAGTGAAGGAGAAATAACGCCTTTTTCAGAAAAATTAAAATTGAGCCACATGATAGAAGCCCACTCCCCACAGCAGGGGCCACAGTTCCCTGTGAAGGCTTCTTTTCTGCTTATATGTCACTTATCCAGTAATATAGCAAGTTCACCTGGAAAACCTTCCCTGGAAGCAGGAGCAACCCATCGACACCCATTTGACTAAACGGCTCTAAAGAGGGAAATAAAATGATAAGTTAAAGCAATATTCAACAGATTATGGCCACCAAGTTTGGGGTGTTGTTCAGAGTTGTGTAGTGGGAAGTACACACACACACACCACACACAAAATTGCTTGTGTCACGTTGTGATGGAAAGTCCCTGATACAGAACCAGGAAGTTGTTTGGGGGAAACAACTGACCTAAGCAGTGCCAGGCCTTCTTGCTATTTCCTGTTAACCATTCTGTCCCTTTGCCTTAATCTTTGCTGACCCCTGCTACTTCTTTAAGTGTACAGTGGACAACATTGTCAGTTCTCCCAACTTTCAGCCAAAATTTTACATCACTTTTGTACATTTTAGTGCAGGTAATCAGACAAGGCATTCATTGGTTCCCAGCAAGAATGGACTGAGTATCTCTCCAATGCTTATACTAAAGTGTGGAACAGCACGCTTTCTTTCCAGTTTGCAGATGGGAAACTTGAGGCAGGGGCAGAAGACTTTCCATGGGCCCCTGAAATCACAGCTTGGCCCAGTCCTGATAATCAGTGCTTAGGTGTCTGTAAGGCAGTGAATAGCTTCTCTCTATTTATTATTTCCCTAAAGAAGTTCCAGGTTTCTGAAAAGGACCAGGCTGTGGCCTTCCAGTGCTGTTTGTTCTTTGTTAGACTGAATCACCCATGACTATGTCCATGACAAACAGGTCCTACACCCAACTTCAGGTGTAGACTCCAGCCTTCTGGAGTACCTTATTTCTGTGAATAAAAAATTGCAAGATGAAAATCAGCAGTCTCAAGACTGCCTCTCTAATAGCCTGGCTAAAACAACTTAATCCTACAGTGCCCCTCACAGCTGTGTTTTTGGTCATGGAAGCTGAATTTGGGCCCCAGGTAGAAAAGTGTCGGTATTTATTTGTTGGTAGTGGTGATATCTTGTTTGTTTTGTTTTGCTAGTAAAGTGTCTTCTTTAAAAGAAAAAAAATCAATAAGGAAAGGGTGGGATACATAAAAGTGAAGATGGTGATGATGGTAATAATGAGGCGGAGGAGGAGGAAGAGGAGATAGCTAACCAGTATCAGGTAGTATTCTCTGTTCTTTGCATGTTATAACTCAGAATAGTTCACTTAACAAATATATGAAGTTGTAAATGTTATCATCTATAATTTACAAGTGAGGAAATGAGGTAACAAGAGACAGGTTCATAGTGCACAGTTCACAGTGTACATATATAGCTAGTAGGATGTATGCTTAAAAGTTAGTCTCTCACCCACATTATTTTTCTGAAATAAATTCTAAGAAATTTGAACAGTTAAACACACTAAGTGAAATTAGAAAAGTACCTGGAGGAGAATTTTTTAAAAATATTTATGGCATGTCAGATTATGTGATATAAGACATTTTCTAGGCATAAATACAGAAGAAATCACAAACATATCTAAACAGCTATGTTTAACTTCTAATTGTCTAAAAGCATATATCCAATTAAGAAGCAATTTTTTTAAAAGCCAGAAATATTCCTAATGGGTAATACCCTCAGTATGTAAAGTGTTTATAAGTCAACAAGAAAAAACAGTAATAACCTGAAAGATAAATGGTCAAAGAATAGGGATAATTCACAAAGGGAAAAGCAAACATTGCCAGTGCTATATAAAAAGTAATAATAACAGCTATTATTTAGTTATTACTCAGGGCTGGAGACTGTGCTAAATATTTTAATTATCTTATTAAATCTCAAAAAAAAAAAAAAACTGCCATGCACGCCCAAGATCACACAGCTAGTACACAGCAAGATTGGGAATCTAAGCCAAACCACAACTCTAAGCTCATTATTTAAACATAAAGCCATATTCCAGTGATGTGCTGGTGTTGGCTCATTCCCACTTGCTATAGTGCACTGAATATAACTCTTCCCAATTCCATGTTCAATTATGTCCTGTTGGTAGCTTGAAATAGGCTGTGGTGGGAGTATTTACACCACAGAAATTAGCATATGCTACAATGAGTCCCCCGAAGCTAATTATTAAATAGTTATCGACCTACTGTTTACTGTCTTCCTAAGACATCCTGGAATCAGTTCAGATTTAAGGACCTGAACACAGGAAATTTATGAAAGCACAAGTAATACTGCTGAACTGTTTTCCCAGATGTCAACCTCATTGCTCAAAGAAATGTGAACTAAAATGAGAGTTTGATACCATATTTGCCTACAAATTAGTAAATATTAGAAGAGAACAATGGTAAAATAAATTGAGAGGTCAAAGGCACGTAAATTACTTCAGCCTTTCTAGAAAAGTATTTGGAACTATATATCAAGATTCTTTGAGAAGTTCATGTATTTCAATCTCATAATTCCACTCCTGAAAACCTAGGGGGAAATAATCAGTGATGTATACAGTAAAATGTGCATTAGGATGTTCATTTCAACATTGTTTAGAGTAAAAACTTGAAATCTCCCTAAATAGGATGGATAGTAGGACAACAGTTAAATAATATATGTGACAATCACATGATGAAATGTAATAGAATATTAAAAATTGTTTTCAAGTTTAAAAACTTGTATTGTGAAACTATATAAAATAATTCATATATTATTCAAAATATATATACATATTTCTATACATATATAATGTATACATTCAGATTTATAGTCAGGTCTTGTTTATATACCTCAGTAAAGTTTAGCATTTTTCTTCATATAAATCTTGCATATATTTGATAAGTGTGTCTGTATGTATATAATGTATGTATATATAATACAAATATCTATAATGCATTTATATATACTGATATTATGTTTTTAAAATTAAACAAATGGGAATATGCATCATGCTTACTGAATTGAAGACTGAATATTATAAAAATGCCAGTTCTTTAAATGTTAATTTATGTTTCATGAAATATAAACATAAAAAGAAATATCATGTACAGCTCCAGTAGAATTACTCTTCTTTGAACTTGGTTAAATGATTCTACAGTTCATCTGTAAAATTATGTGGGATTGTGAATGATTTTCTCATTTAGGAGTTTTACTTTCCAAACTTTATATGATGAGCACATATCGATTCTACATCTAAAAAATACTTATAATAATAGTATAAATGCTTAATACGTATTTAATAAGTACATAATGAGGTTTTTAGAATATGGATAGTCTTTTTATATACATGGATCTTGTGATGAGGAATAATGCGTATTATAATTATAATTACGTGTCACTGATCCCAAAGGGAGAGATTTTTCTGTTAAAGGATCTGGGGACACAGGAAAGATGCTATTATCTGTATGTCAGGTGAACATTTGTGCACACGCTATAATCAGGGTTATAATCTGTTCACTTGAAATCAAGATGGTGACCCTGCTGCTCTCTGAGAGTCCTTTTATATCTCTCATTACTGGAAGCTGACTGGAAACATCACACATTCATTGAGGCTTCATAGCTCCCCTCTTCCAGAAACTATTGTCTTGGGTGTCTCACTTTGTACTCCCTTAGGGAAAGTACTGCTTTCAGCTTTAGGAGGTTAAAAATAAAACGCCTGATAATAAATCATCAGAGCATTTCTAAATTCTGAAAGTGTGACAGTGGCCTTAGGATTCCTGTCTAGATTAGTTTATTTTCCCCTAGAATGAACATTGAAACCAAATGTAAGTTTTGCAATAGAGGTAACCTTGTATACAGGAAATAGCATGGAATTTGAAATCCCAAGACCTGGTTTGAGTCACATTCTCCCCTCTGCCTAATTGAGTGGTGGAGAACAAGCCAGTTAACTCTACATTTTCCACACATCATTCACTGTTTCATTCAGTCAACCGGTATTTATTGCCCTACTATGTATCAAGCACTGTCTTGGCACTAGAAATCAGTAAAGGAGAGAAGAAAAGCTCATGCCTATATAGATCCTACATTTTAATTGCAGACACAGACAACAAGGATCAAAAAGACTAAATAAAGATAGTTAAAAGTGCTTGCAGAGAAATTAGCCAGGGTAGACGATAGATTGTATAGGGATGGAGAGGTGTGGATTGGAGAAGGAGGTTGATGTGATGGTCAGGGAAAGCCTTTCTGAAGTTACGATATTTAAACAGAAACCGAACCTAAGGAAGTTAGCTCTGGGAAGACAAGGATGGGAGCCTGGAGATGAGAAGCCTAATTGTAAAAGCTCGGGGCTGAGGAGAGACCATCAAGGCCAGTGGAGCTAGAGTGAGTGAGCAAAAGGGGGAGCTGGTAGGAGATGAGGTCCAAGCGGTCACATTGACCTTACCTCCAGAGCCGTCCCAGAGACAAAACAATGTGTGAGCACAGCCACAGGGTACCCAATGACTCACACTACAAAGGTGAGCAGATACCAAGGAAATAGATCCCTGGTGTCCTTGTCCTTGTCCATAGCCACACACTTTGACCAAGCAGTAGAAGTCATGTGTTTGGACAAAAGGGAATTTGGCCACTGAGATTTCCCTTGGGAGGACTTGACTGCACCAGTCTATTTGGGGCTTAGAAGAGGCCATATTGTGTTCTATAAAAGGTGTTCACTTCCTGTGCAGAAGCCATCTGGGTTAGCAGCTGGCCAGGACCCACAGCTGGTCCCTTCATGCAGTAGGCATTTGGCACATGAGTGTGTACATCTGCCATTCACACTTGGGATGTCATGTACAAGAACAACTACCTGATAACACAAGAAATTGCCAGAGAAGCTTTCGTAATGCATGGAATAGTATAAAGAAAGTTTCATTTCTAAATGTATGTAGCGCTGCATGGGTAACACATCATTGTCCCTTTACCATGCCCTTTCCCTCTGGGCTCAACTGCATGTCTTGCATCCGATGTCGTTTCTCATCTGCGTAACACTGGGAGAGGTCTGATCACTAGAAAATGATGTGGGAAACCAGGCTCAGTCATAATCACTCTTTCCCACAGTCGAAAAGGGAGTAGGACTCACTCTGTTTAGCCTTTGACAACATAATGCAGGGTTGTCAGACTTGCCTCTCTTCCCAGACCATCACCTCCCTCCTGCTACTCTGCTATTAGTCTTGACCTCGTTGCTCTTTCTGCTGTCACTGCTCCTTTGCCTCCCTCTTTCTGCAGCCCCAGCTCACACTATACTTTCCTGGGGCCAATTCTCTGCCCAGAAGTGTGGGAAGAGGAGGGAAAGGCTGCTCAGTGTCTCGGTGTAGAAATACCTGCCTTTCCGCAGGCCTCCAGGCACCACAGTCCAAGAACACAAACTCTTTCATAAGCTTTGGGCTCACAAAGTGCATGTGAAACCTACACAAGTTTGAATGGGCTTGAAAGCTTTTCAAATATGCTTTCCCGTTGTTAATCTGCACATTCATCTGCACATCTGGCTTGGAAAATCTCAAGCCACAAGATCAGCTCTTCTTAGGGTGACTGGTTTGCCACTGTAATAAAGCCAAATGCGAACATGGGAGAAGAGATTGTGAGAGGCAACTCCTCTTTCCACTGGCTGCCCTTTGGGCAGGAGTTCTTCATTATGGAGATTTTTTGAGTTTCAGTTGCTTAGATAACACTTAAATTGGTCTCTCAATAAAGTGGGAGATGAAATGTTAGTCACCATCCCTCGACACTTCCAGCACATATTGCCTAGTACAGGTAACTGAACATAAAAGAAAGCCAGCCTCTCCAGTAGTCACTCATCTGGGCAAAGCCTTAGTGCTGAGCCAGAAATTAAAAGTGCCAATTCAATCTTCCAGGTCCCACCGATCTTCCTGGATTGGAAGTAGCTGCCACACTGCAGGCCACTAGGTGTTGGTTGCCAGTTGGAAAAGTCATCAAAAAGCTTTCTTGAAATGGTGATTAGGTAAGTCATTTGGATATTACTTTCAGCTCTGTCTGTTCTTCATACTGAGAGTTGATGCATTGGTTTCCCTAGGGCTGGCTCTTAAATCCACTAGATCTTGCTTTAATCATGAACGTAATTGGCTTTGTTTGTACTTTAGAAAATTACACTCCCTGAATCAATGATTGTTTTTTACAGGTGAAATCTGATAAAAATAATTTGTTAGGGTAGAATGAAAGGTCAGAGATAGACAATATTCCAGCAAGGCCTATGCTTCCTGGAGGACAGGAGCAGAAGGGTCCAGGTTTTGGGCTACCAGTGAGGGCTTCCCCACGTGTTCATTGATTATGTAAGTTCCTTCTCTAGGAATTTTTTTGTGTGTCAACAGCTTGTGGCTACACTCTTCTCTCACTCATTCTGCCACTATGTTAATACTTTCCTGAAATTTCAGTCTCTTGTTTGATGGTGAGACCACTAGGAGCACAAGCTCTGACTTTATAGATGTAGAGGCTTCCAACCTCAGTCTTTTAGACATTTCCCCTTGTCCAAGTCATTCCAACAAACATTTACCAAAAGTCAGCTGATATTAGCAGTGAGACTATAAAGGTAAGTTCTGGTCCCTGCTGTAGGTGGGTCTTAGGATCTAGAATAAGAGAGACACTTAGCAGATAATTTTAATAATTTCAGTATAACATGTTAAATACTGAACTAGAAGTCTGCCCCCTGTGCTATGAGAATACAGAGAAGGGTGCCCACAGCACAGCCTGGAGGCTCAGCCTATGACAGATTATAACTGAATTGCGTCTCAAAAGATAAGCAACATTAAGATAATTGGGAATGGTGTTCCAAATAAAGGGACAAGTAGAAGCCAAGGCAGAAAGTCATAAAAATAGCACAGAGTCTGCAAGGAATCATAATCAGTTGATAATATTTAAGCATTAAGTATGAGTCAAGAAATAACAAATAATGAAATTTTAGGTAGGTGCCAAGCACCACAGGCCTTGTAGGCCAGGCAGAGGAACCTGAATTCTATAGATGACATGTAGCCTTTGGATGTATTTAAATGGGGAATGATGTCAGATTCAATTTTAGATGGATAATTTTTTGAAAGATTTTGAAGTATAGATCCAAGGGGATAATACTGAAGACTGGGAGATGAATTATGAGGCTACTGGGTCCAGTATGGAGCTGATGAGTGGGGATAAAGAGAGAAGATAAAGCTGAGAGAATCTGGATACGGTAAGGGTTGATTGGGTATTGGGGAGGTAAGGACGAATAAGTTGGGGTTAACTTACGTCTCTCCATGGTGATGGGCTGGATAATGGAACTATCAATTGGATGAAGCATTAGAGCTGAATGAGGATGTTTACAGGTATAATTACCATGTAAGTGGCAGTGGAACACAGCGATTCCAAGGTGCCAGAATCATAGATGCTGTATCTACTAGTGATTTGCAGGACTGATATTAGAGTTTCAAGGGTAGGATTTTTTAAGGTGCAGAAGCAGCTTAACCTGGAGCTGGGATAAACCTTCTGGAAAGAAAAAAAAAAGTGAAAATATCCAAAGAAAATTCTCTGATTTGGAAATGTCATTAGTGATGTTCTCCCCTTGACCCCCAACCCTTGACATTTTGTAGTCACTGTATCATTAGAAATGTGTTTCCTTTAAGTCCACATTTCCACTGACAATACCACAAAAATGGATTCTTAAAGCATACCTCTCCTGTTTCCAATTTTTTCTGTGCAGTATCATGGAAAACTGGCCAGAATTAAATTTCCTTTCCACTCTGATTCTATCAGTGACCGTGTATATATCTCTATAAAAGCATACCTCGTTTTATTGCACTTCACTTTATGTGCCTCGCAGATACTGAGATTTTTACAAACTGAAGGTTTGTGGCAACCCTGCATCGAGCAAGCATGCCTGTATATATCTTTGTACATATGTACACCTATATGTATATACATGCAAGCATTTGTATGTACACATATTTCACTTAAGAATTAGAACTTACAAATTTTTGTGACT
The DNA here is from genome assembly GCF_036321535.1 of Camelus dromedarius. Classification (NCBI taxonomy): domain Eukaryota; kingdom Metazoa; phylum Chordata; class Mammalia; order Artiodactyla; family Camelidae; genus Camelus; species Camelus dromedarius. The sequence continues at coordinate 45,305,075 of NC_087438.1, forward strand.
ATAATAAAAAGCATTTGCATTTGCTTGTTCACGGAGATGAAAGCTCATTGGCTGTAGCCTTTTACCTCTTTCGTTCTCTTCCTTCCTAACTTCAGTTTTCCTTTGAAGATTTAAGTAATTTTATTTGAACACAAAAAGCATGTTTGACAAATAAATATTGAAGCTTACTGCCAGGGGTATGATTAGACAGGTGGCTGAACTACAATAGTTACATTTAAGTCAAAACTGCCCTTTGGACGAGGATTATCAACTGAAAATACAGTATAAGCTGTATATACAATCCTAAATTTTCTAGTAGTCATGTTTAAAAAAATAAAAAGAAAGCAGTAAAACGATTTTAACAATATATTTCATTTAGCCCAATGTATCCAAAATATTATCATCTTCACCTTTAATCAATATAAAGGTTATATAAATGACACTTTGTTTTCATAGGAAGTGTTCAGAATCTGGTGTGTGTTTTACACTTAGAGCACATCTCAATTCAGATAACAAATTTTCACCTGAAACCCATGATCTGTATGGGTTATGCTGTACACCAGAAATTAGTACAAAATTGTAAACTGACTACTTTTTAATTAAAAAAAATCAATTGATGGACTTCAAAGGTAATAAATACATACATGCATACATACATACATACATAAAATTTAAAAATTACACTCATGTATCCAAATTGTTGCAATCACCCTTAAAATGTCCTTAGTTGCTCTTTCTGCACTTAGAATGTTCATGGCCACATGTGGCTTTCGTGTTGGACAGAACAGCTGTAGAACTTTACCTTTCCTTTCATTCAAATCTCCTAATGCTGTAACTGAACTTGAAGCCACTGAACATTTCTGAAAGATATTTATGAAAGTTTTAAAATCACTCAAGCCTTTAAGATCTCACCTGTAAGTTGTAGTTAATGGAGCTTTTAACCTATCTCAGTCAGGCTTCTGAGGGACTTATAGGAAAGATTAAAGATCTTAAGATGGCGAAATAACAGAAAACAGAAGCATTTGATCAAGAAGATATCTGGTAGGTGTCCTGTAAAATAAATTTGTGTCAGTTTTAAAACATGAACTGTTTCATTAAGTCTTTTTATAGTATGAAGGTAGTCTTGAAGGTAAGTAAAACTTTATGGTAGGTTTTGTTGTTGTTCGGTTGGTTGGCTGGTTGTTTGGTTGTTTTATTTTGTGTCCAAATATATGATCTTAGAAAATTCACAAATTATCATCTATACTAAGAAAAATGCTCCAGTATGAACCTTGTGACCCTCAGAAGTTAAGAATTCTTATTAGTATGGTGAATCTAGCCTAAAGTTAAAGCTAGCTGATCACCTCTGTACCAACACGCACGCACGCACGCACGCATGCACGCACACACAATTATACTTCCAGACACGTGAGGCTTCAGAGCAAAAAACTTCCCTAACAAAGGCCAGCAGATGTGTTTAGACCCTATTGTTTCATCAGAGCTTAGCAGTCAGAGGGATTGTTTTGTTCCATCAAATATGTTTAATTTTCGGCAAAGGTGGAGGGGTGAGAGGCCGAGAAGCAAGGAGTCATTGCTTCCTTCTCCTTCTCTCTCAGTGAACTCCAGTGGGATGAGCCTGGCAAGAGTGGAGCCTGAACACCCTTGCACTGTGAGCCAATGTGTGGGGTCTGGAATGGAAGGGAAGAAAGAGGAGGTGATGGGCGGGTGATTCCAGGATCCCACAGGCACCTCTTGCCCTACCCCTCTTCCTCCTCCATCATTGGTGCTCAAGGTTCACCTCTGATCAGTGATTATTGAACAGATCTCTTGTCTTAGGCATCTTATGACACATCCTAAGAAACCCTGGGCTTTCATTTCTTTAATTTTTTGAAATGTTTCAGACTAGCTCTCAGAGTCTGAGGTCCACTGTCCTATCTCCCCCTCCACTAATGCATCATTTTCTAACTTTTTTTTTTGAAATTGAGCTCACGTTGTGTTTGACATTAACATTTAGAGAAAGCCAAACATTTCAGCTTCTTGACTGTGGTTTTCCTGGGTTTGAACGCCAGTTCAGTTAAACATTATAATTTCTGGACTACCTGCTATGTTTTCAGGCCTTGCTCGGAGCTTGGTGTCAAACATACTATATAAATCTCAAGTGAAGGGCAGAGGGGAACAAACTAGAAAATGCTAGACTATCTTCCATGCAAAAAGAGGGGTAATATAAATACTTATATGGCCAGATATTTCTTTTTAGACAAATTAGTAAGAGAGTATACATAATTTGGTTTTTGCTCTCAAAAGTTGCACTGGTGGTCTGGCTATTTGCATTCTGATCCTGTTACACACTGAGTGGATATTTTATGAGAATAAAGCCAAGAATGAACAGAAATCACACAGAGAAAATCTTGCTGGCTCTTTGCTTTGGACCTCTGACTGCTTCATCTGGGTCAAGGCTTCATTTAAAGACATTTAAGTAAATGAATCCACTAATTTATTTTTATCCCATTAGGAACATGGATGTGAAGTTCCATATCTCTTACTCATGGAGAATATTTTTCCATTAAATATCTAGCAACAACCCAAGTAAGGGACCCCACTGAAAATGCAGCATAGGCACAATTTGACATTTAAATCAGAGACTGATTTGAGTGGGAAGGTGGGGAGGTGGGGAGTGGCTGGCTTGAGCTGAAGGAAGAATAGGAGAGAAGGAGGAAGGCCCTTCTGTCTAGAGAAACCAGCCCCAGAGAAGAAACAGCCTCTGGGAGGGACATGCATCCATTTAACCCTCCTTCTCTCCAGTCATCTCTGCCACCGATGTCTAAATTCTCCTCTCCGTAGTCCTCACACCTCCTTCTGGTGTGAGACCCCTGTGAGAAGGTTATTTTACCTTGAGTGACTGACATAACAGCCCTCAGTGCTTTGAAGGGCCAGACACCTCTGTGGCAATTTAAGTGGCTATCTCTGGCCACCCAATCCACAGCCCTTTCCAGGTAAGAAAAGATTACTGGTTGCTAACCAGGCCATCAGAGTAGGAGTAGAGTAAAAGAAAGAAAGCATTGAAGAGTTTGGGGGTAGGATTGACTTGTAAGATGTAACAATATGAAAAGGGAGAGAATCTTTTGTGATGGAGAATTGATATTGACTGGATTTCATCAGGATGTGATTTGCTGGTGACAGAAGCAGACAGCTGGTGTGGAATAAATGATTTACTAGAGAACTATGACCGTGTGAATCACCCCTGAACAGCAGCATTGACTGCAAAATAGGGAGGCTAGGTGTGAATGTGGCTCCTTTCCCAGCGGTGTGATTCTGGGAAAATCGGCCCTCTCTGAGCATCAGTATCTTAATCCATAAAATAAGAACACTAGCTCAGATCATCTTTTACACTCCTTCAACTCTAAAATTTTTCTCTCCTTCTTACTTAAAACCTTGAGAGGAAGAGGTAGGAGACTGTTCACTAAAATCTAAAATAGAAGTCTTGAATTTTCACCAGTGGTCATTTATATGGTAGGGAGGGGCAAAGGGAAGTGTGTCGGTAGTGAATTAGTTTTGTCGATGCAGTGAACACTGGGGGAAATAACCTTACCTACCATGGTCATTAAAAAGAATAACAATATTGCCCTATATTTCGATTCATGTTACTCTTTGCAAAACAATTGCAAATCCACTGCCTTGTTTGACATTTACAAAAATTAAGAGATAGGCAGGAAATTGCAAATCTACTACCTTGTTTGATATTTACAGCAACTAAGAGACATGGGCAGGAAAATTATGCTTTTTACCAGTGACATTAAATTCAGAAAGTTTAAATGATTTTTTCAGAGTCACAGAGCTAGTTAGTGATGAGGCTGGAGCTAGATTTCGGGTCTCCAGAACCCTGGGGTTGGACACTTTCCGATGCTTTTTGCATGATCTTCCCAGAAGTATCCAGAAACATGAGGAAGCTGCCTGAGTTGTCCCATCCCCAAATGATGTCAAAAGGAGATGCAGCTTCTCAGATTGGACTACACTTTTCTTTGGTTAACTTACAAATGTCTTTTGGTCAGGAGCCTCCAAAACAAGAGTGCAAACACCCTGGGATTGCACAGTTGATGCATTAGGGTGCAGAGGGGAAATAATAAGAAAAATTTTATTTATATTGATTTTGCATCACTTTTAAATTCTTTTTATATTTTTTTAATTCTCATTTATTATTGAAGTATAGTTGATTTACAATGTTAGTTTCATGTGTACAGCAAAACAATTCAGTTATACATATACATACATATTTTTTAAGGTTCTTTTCCATTACAGCTCATTACAAGAAATTGAATGTAGTACCCTGTGCTATACAGTAGGTCCTTGTTGTTTATCTATTTTATATATAGTGATGTGTATCTGTTAATCCTAAAGTCCTCATCTATCTCTTCCCTCCCTTTCCCCCTGGTAACCACAGTTTGCTTTCTATGTCTGTGAGTCTATTTCTGGTTTGTAAATAAAATTTGTATTATTTTTTAGATTCCTTATATGTTTTATAAGACATGTAATATATTAGCACAAAGTATCAACATAAGAAGTACAGGAATCTAATTTATAAATGGGGCCATATGTTTTACTGATTAAATCCTTGATAAAAAATATTTGGAGACTATGCTTTAGAAACAGAGGAAAAAGCCAAGAGAATACAAGAAGGCATATGGCTATTCATTGGGGTCCCTAATTTTTTTTTTTTAATCCCTTTTGAGGACTGGGGGAAGTGGGAAGGGCTGTGGAAAGGAGCACGTTCCACCAGGATCTTGATGGAAATCCAGAAAAGTAGACTAACAAATGGAACTGCTCTTGCCGAACTGGGGCAGCTGGTCACATGCTTCCCACCAGCACAGAGTCTCCTTTGTTTCTCGTTCTCACACTGCGGCTCTTTGTCAATCATAATCAACAGTTCCATTCAGCTGTTCTTGCCACAACTTTTCTCCTGTCTTTCAAGTCTATTAGGCAATAAATGTAAGGCAGAACTTCACAAGCCTTGAAAAGATAAGGTTAAAAGGAAGAACAGTATGTCCTGATCAGTAAACCTACAGGTCCTTTCTAATGGAAAAAAAAAAAAAAAATCCTAGGCTACCCAGAGAAAATAACTGGGGAATTTTGATATTATTCATAGTTTATAGAGTAATCACCAACTGATTGTTAATGTTTTTCCCAAATCTTTATACTGTACTGGGAAATTTTATAAAATAGGGAAGGATTATGGTGAGAAGGTAGAAGATTATTGCCTCTCACCCTTGGCCTTCAGGAATGTAGTACATCTGGGATTATTGGATTTATTAACATAGAAATTATAAAGGAATGGCATGGAATATTAAATAAATGAACACTCATTATAATGGCAAGTAGGATGTTGTCTTTTCAGGTCAATATTTGGGACTATTTCAAGGAAAGAGAGAGCTGTAGAAAGGTGAAATGTTTCCTTTACATGTAAAAATAATAGAGAGCAAAAGGAGTCCACCTAAGATTATGGTCACAGTATGCACATGCTGTTGAACTGCTTTCTTTACTTGTAGTCACTGGGAGACGTTAAAGGCACCAGATCACTGTCACGGTATCTTGTAATCAGCAGAGACCATAGACCTCATCTCACTGAAGCCTGGTGGGTATAACCCAGGCTTGCCAGAAGGAATCTGGAGGCTTCTGAGGACGAGCTTTCTATATTTAGAGGGGGTGCTGCTGCCTCTGAGAGGGCGAGAGGAAAGCACAGTCTTTGGGTTCTTGTCCTGCTTCTGTCACTAAATTTCCTGGGCAGACTTCTTAATTTCATTTTATAGAGAAAATTTATTATGAAGAAAATTAAGAGAAAATTCATTTCTCATCTGTAGCATTTATTGATTTGGTAAACATTATTGTATTTACTATGTGCCAGTACTACCTTAAGTGCTGGAAATACTCATTTTTTAATTTTAATTTTTTAATTTTTTTGTTGTTGGGGTCATTTGGTCTATTTATTTATTTTTTTTTATTGTTTTTTTTAATGGAGATACTGGGGATTGAACCCAGGACCTTGTGCATGTTAAGCACTCACTGTACCACTGAGCTATATCTACCCCATGGAAATACTCATATTAATGAAATACTACTCCTCAAAATGTACACAGCCCAATTAAAGAGATAAGACCCATGTAGTTAAATTATCATTATAAAGCAACGTGTGAACCAAGACACAAATAAGTAGTGATTTCAGTAAGTACTATTCAACGCTTTGGAGGAGAGGAGCAAGTTCTCTTGTCCTGCAAGTAAACAAAGTCATCATGGCTTCTCTCTGGTATCCTCTTCCACTTCCCTTTGGTCTGACCACGGTCTGTGGCCCCACAGCCTGGATCCCACTGGCACAGAAATGAGAGGAGTGGAGTAAAGGAAACAGCTAAAAGTCCAGAGCTGTGGTATCTGTGTCTCTTTTTCCTTCTTAGAGCACTCTGGAGGGCATTTGTTAGTACACCCTGTAGAATCACAGAGTGGGGGTACTGAGATGCAGATAACAATGGTACACACAAAAATTGGTGAGATACGTTGGCAAATTGAACCACATTCTGCCTGTCATGAATGATTACTATTTTTGTCTGTGTTATTTAAAGAAAAATAAGGTGAGCTAGCAGACAACTATGCCTAGCTGAGGGAAAACTACCACCACTTTCTTCTTTAATGACTTAGTTATCTTATTATTCTCTTCCCTGTTCTTCCAGGAGAGATTCCAGAAAGCTAATTTGTGGTGACTATACATTCTAACTAAATATCACAATACTTGGCCTAATTAAAACTGATTCTGTCCACAGTCACTCTTTGAAAAGTGTTGAGGCTTATACTGAAAATAACCAAAAAGACCAAAACTTTCTGAACTTTACATTATCAGAAAACCCGAGACACAGGAGTCTGATTCCTACTGGTCCTTGGGTTTTTTAATGAATGTAGCCTAAATTAAGTAGAATTCTGAGAGTTTGAAAAGCATTGTGAACTAGTTAGTTGATTATCATGTTATGTGGTTTGTCTCTGATTGTATATATTTATAAAATTTTCATTACTACGCCTCCAACTTTTTCTCTTTGCTGGATTAGACTCCGTAGATTCAATTTCTATTTTTTTTAATGTTTATCTTCAAATGTTCAGCACACAAACGTAACTGTAAAATGTTATCAAAGCCTAAATTTATTATACATCATTACCCTTCTCCCAAAGCAAGCAAATTCTCTCTTTAAATAATTTCCATTTTCTTTCCTTTTATTATTATCTTTTTGAAGTATAGTCAGTTTACAGTGTGTCAATTTCTGGTGTACAGCATAAAGTTTCAGTCATACATATGCATACATATGTTCATTTTCATATACTTTTTCATTATAAGTTACTACAAGATATTGACTATGGTTCCCTGTGGTATACAGTAGAAACTTGCTGTTTATCTATTTTATGTATAGTAGTTAGTATCTGCAAATCTTGAAATCTCAATTTATCCCTTCCCACCCCCCTCTCTCCTCTGGTAATTATAAGTCTGTTTTTATTATTGTTATTGTTATTGTTATTATTATTAGTTACAAAAATATTTTTAAGCAGTTAAATGTACTAACTCTTCCATACAATTCTGTAACACATTGCTCCAAAATTTAATGGCATAAAAAAAGAAAATCATTATTATGCTCATGGATGCTGTGGGTCATGAATTTGAGCAGGGCAAATTAGAGGTGGCTTGTCATTGTTTCACACTGTATAAGGCCTTCGTTGGAATCTGGCTATTGGCTGGGGTCCTCAGTCTCTCTCCATGTGTTCCTTTCCAGGTGGTCTCTTTGTTTAGGCTAGTTCGGGGTTTCTCAGAGCATGATGGCTTCCCAGGGAAAGTGTCCCAAGAAAGAGATGGCCAAGCAGAAACCACATCACCCAGCCTTGAAAGTCACACAGTGCCATTTTCCCTGGATCTTACTCACTAAAGGCAGCTGCAGTTTCTTTGGATTCAGGGCAGGGAAACAGACTCAATCTTCTGATGGTGGTGTGGCAAGGTTCTACAATAGCAAGGACTGGAAATGTTGCTGTGATGGTGCTTGGAAAATACAGTCTTGTCACATTAACATATTTTACCAATATCCACAGTCACCTCCATTCTTTATATCTTCATGTCTTTCCTCTGAGTTTGATTTTCTTTGTGAAGCACACCAACTAGTGGTTTATCAGCAATGGTTTTGAACGTTTTAGATTTTTGTCTTACTCTTGAATAATAGATTACCTGATTATAGAATTTATTTTGGCAGCTATTTTTATCAGCACTTTGAAAATATTATCCTATTGCTTTTCTTTCTTTTCCATATTTTTATTGTGGTAAAACACACTTAACATAAAATGTACTACTTTAATAATTTTTTGGTGTAGAATTCAGTGGTATTAAATACATTAATATTGTGAAACATTATCACTATTCATCTCCAGAACTCTTCTCATGTTACAAAACTGAAACTCTGTAGCCATTAAATAACAACTTCCCATTTCTCCTTCATCCTAGCCACTGACAACCACCATTTTAGTTTCTGTCTCTATGATTTTGACCCTCTAAGTACCTCATGTAAGTGGAATCATATAGTCTTTTAGGAACTGGTTTGTTTTCGCTCAGTATAATGTTCTCAAAATTCATCCGTTTTGCATCATGTATCAAAATTTTGTTCCTTTTCAAAGATGACTAATATTCCACTGTGTGTTTACACCACATTTTGTTTATCTGAAGTTGTGGACACTTGGGTTGCTTCCATGTTTTAGATATTGCCAATAATGCTGTTATGAACATGGGTGTACAGCTATCTCTTTGAACCCCTGCTTTCAGGGGTTCTTTTGAGTATATACTCAGAAGTAGAATTGCTAGGTCATATGTTAATTCTATTTTTATTTTTTTCAGAAGTTGTCATACTGTTTTCTATAGAGGCTGTACCATTTTATGCACCCATCAAGAGTGGGAAGGCTTTCCCTGGAAGTGGCAAGCCTTCAGTAGGCTCCAGAATTCCAAAATAGTTGAATAGACAGATTCTGCCAGTGTATTCATTGTCCAGGTGGAGAGACAGACTTATGGTGCTTCATAATCGGCAGTCTTCCCAGAAGTATCCTATCTCGTTGCTTTTTAACATCTATTGCTGTTGACAGAAGTCTGCTTTCCTTCTGTCACCAAGCTTCTGACCTACTAGCTTATACTTTTTTCTTTTTATACGTGAAACAAAAACTATCAATTCAATTTCTAGGTCTAGATTGATTGATTGATTGATTGATTGATTGATTGATTGATTGATTGATTGATTTTGCTCAGTGCTATGTGTGCACTTTAAACTTGAAAAATCAAGTATTAATTCTGGACAATATTTTTTGCCATTCTTCCTTTCACTGTCATGTCTCTATCATTCCTTCTGTTCTCTTTCCCTGGGGCTTCTGTTAGATATATTATATTTTCCATGTTTCTCGGGTACTTTTTTACATTTTTAAACTTACTTTTCTCTCTGTACTATGTCCTGGATCAATTCCTTAGAACCGTCTTTTAATTTACTAATTCTCTGTTTGTTTTTGTTTAGTATTTTAGGAAGGAGGTGTTCTTCCTTTTTTTTTTTTATCACTTTGAGCATCCTTAATACACTAATTTTAAACTAATGTTCAGATTGCTGTATTGTTCTTGCCTTTAGGTAAACTCATCTCTGCTCATTAGTATCGTTGCTGATTATGTTGATGTTTGTATCCCACTTATATGTGGAATTTTTATTTGAAGGTTCATCTCGGGTAACAAAATTGTTTTTCTTCTTCACTTTTGGAAGTCAACTAGTGTTTGTTTTACCAGTTTGGTGCTCGTTTCCACACTTTTCCTCAGGACTAAGGATTCAGATTCATGCTGTATATTGGATATTCAGGGCATCCATGAAGGAAAATATTGGAAACATTACACATCCAATCCAAGCTAGTAAACAGCTTAGCTCAGCTCCTGACATTGAGGCTATGTGTTTGTTTCCTGTACTCCAATTACGTAGCTTAATAGAAGCTATAGCCCAAGATAGTGGTAGCAAATAGTGTTATTTTAGCCTCTTTTACAGATGAAGTTAACCCATCCCAGCCTCTGGGTTCAATAAGTGAGTCAGGCTCCAGTCTTAAATCAGGCAGTTTTAGTTCTTACTATCCCACAATCATCACCATCCCTAGTATCCTCTGACAGTTTCCAGACCTAGAGCCCTGAATGTCCCCAGCCCAGTGTCTCTCACCCTCATTCTACCTTTTCACTTTATAGTTTATTTTCCTCTTCAGGTCCATGAAAATATCTGATTTTTTAAGTCATACCTGTTTTCTTAAAATCTCTTTTAAAAATCTGTTATTGCTATGTTTGGACTATTTGGAGTATCTCAGATTGTGAATTTACAATGCTATCCTGAGTAGAACTATGAATTTATCATTCATTCTCTGTCCTAATTCATCCAAGTAACACCAAAGATAATGCAAATAAATATTAAAGCAGAGAGAAAAAGGTGAAGGTCATGCAAGCAGTGTAAAAGCCCAGCAACTCAGCTATTTTTATTCCATCTCTACTCTCTCATAAGAGCTGAAGTAGAAGAGAACTGCAGAACATTCTTTATATTAATTATAGAATTATGTAATTTGTGTGTCATACTAAATGCCCAGGAGAGCCTAGTGACATAATGAGAGTCCATGTCTAACTGGTTCTTCCTCAGGGAAACGTTCACTTTGGTACTAAGTACTTTCTTATATTGCAAATGCTTTTAATCCTTACACTGTTTTTAGGGATTTTCTATTTCTAAGCCCTGCCTGTTACAAATTATATAAACAGAGTAGGGAAAATGGCAAAGACTGAGGAAATTCTTTAGGTCCTGACAGACTTAGTTTTCTCAATATAAAAGATACTGAATATTCAAATTTCTCTTTCTTCTAGACTCAACGGGGAAGTGCTATATATATTTTTCTTAATATGAAAATGACATTCTGGGTTTTTTTTTCCTATTTTTAAAGGAATTTATGAATGAGATTTAAAGAAAATCAAACCATAAAAAATCTCAGATTGGAAAGTAGGTCTTGTTCCCATCCCAGACACCTAGGCCTCTCTTTGGAGGCAACTCTTTTTTCCCACATAAATAAGAATATGACGTCCATATTTCTATACCTTGCTTTTCCACTTAACAATATATTTTGAGGTTTTTTTTCAGTATCAGCATATATAGACTGACATTTTTAATAGATGCAGAGCATTCTGTTTTAAGGGTATACTGGAATTTACTTAATCTACCCCTTATTTGTAGGAACTTAGGTTGTTTCTAAACTTTTGCTGCTACAAACCTATGAATATCCTTGTAGATACAATTTTGCCCACAAATGCAAATGTATTAAGAAATGCTGAGCCAACTGCCTTCTATTGTGGTTATATAGAAGTGAATCTTTAAGAAAAAATGCACTATTCTCCTAAACTGAAAACACTTAAAATTAAGCAGTGTTGCATAAATCTACAAAAAATTCTGTAACCACTTTCTTCAAATTTGTAGCCAGCCATATTTTTGCATGTGGGCAATTTATAATTGACAGTTAGATATTTTTGTGCACAACTTATTTTATTAAAAAAGTAAAATATTGACCAAACATACACATTTTGATTGCACATTTTTAGGAAATGATCAGAAATTAATCCTAATCAGCTAGGGTTAACCCTCAAAATATATTCAACCCATAATTTTGTGCTTGGCCAGTCCCTGGCCTCATCCATTTTTATGTTTATATGTTCTAGAACTTCTAATATTATTCTGCAGATTAGGAGAGCTAAGTGACAAAAATGGTTCCTCCTTTTGAGAAGACTCAGAATGGCTGTATTGCCCACAGCTCTCTTTGTGGAGTAGGGGGTGGTCCCTTCCCCACACAATCCCTGTCACCCTGGCCTCAGCTATTTTCATGGATACATAGGATACACAACCTCAAGCTTGGTTGAAGTGAGCCAATGGCCTGTGAAGCCTTCTGAATCAGTATCTCCACCAACAGCAGTGTCCTCATGAGGTCCTCAGCCAGGAAGGGAGTCATCAGGAGTGGCAGGATCTCTTGAAACATAGTGGGTGGATAAATCTCCAGGCACTGGAGGAGAGAGCAACAGACACCTTCTGCTAAGGGAGAGTCCAGGTCATGGGGCTGCTGGGACTGTGACATCTTCTGAATAACTCTTCAGTCCCTGTGGCCTGGCTGGGCAGCCCTTAAGGCTGTGTCCGCCTCTCCCTTGATGCTGTCAGTAAGTAAAGTAACTTAAGCATAACTTATATTCCTTGCAGCCTGAAAGGGACTGACTCAACACACTTAGCAAATAGTAAAATAAGAATGCATTTTGTCATTCGCCAAATGACAACTGAGTGCAGGCGATGTGCAAATTTTAGGGACGCATCAGTGATCAAGAGAGACAAGGTCTCTGTTCTCATGGAACTTACAGTCTTGTGATAAAGGACAGGAAAAAATGAGGAAGAAAGATAGCAGATAGTGCTAAGGGCTATGCAAAAAAGTAGAAGGTGATTTTGGGACGGCGGCTGGGTGAATATTTGGGAATGGGGAATCAGGTAAATCTCTGTGCAGAGGTAATACCTAAGGTGAGACTCAAATGACAAGAGCAATCCATTTAGAGCTAAGAGAAGAGAGACCAGCTAATGAAAAGCCCTAAGGTAGTAATGACAGTGTGGTCAGGGAGAAGCTTCTGTGATAGGAGCCTGGAGAGACAGGCTGGGACTAGATTATGCAAGGCTTTGCATGCCTCAGTAAGGATATTTTAACTTGATGAGAAGCTATGAAAAATAAAAGCAGGGTCTGATATGGTATGATTTATGTCTTTAAAAGCTGACTGTGTAGTATATTGGTTGGGTGGGTGGGGGTGGTATTATTGAAAGTAAGCAGATCAGTTATGAAGCTAACACAGTGGTCCAGGGCAAAATGATGGCATCCTATGGTAGAGTGGTTGCAGTTGGGTGGAGAAATGTTTAGGATTTGGGATATGCTTCATAGGGAGAATACTTAAGACCTGTTGATGGAGTGGCTGAGCGGGGTCGATCCTGAATGACAAGGACAAGGGAAAATACACTTTAAACTAATTTTTCCTGGGAACTTTAAAGAGCGTCACTTTTCTTCTCATTGAATCACTGACTCCTACTGAGAAACAGGGAGCGTTGAACCCACTATTAAGCAGTGTTCTCCTAGTCTTGGCTTTCTAAACCACCAAGGAAAGGTAGGATTATGTGGAGTGTGTTTTAGTTTAGAAAGACTATCCTATGCTGGTATCTGGAAATTTCTATTCTGTATACCTTATATCCCAGTGACTCTAATATGGTAGAAGTGAGAGTGATGACAGGCAGTTGGTTCCTGAAGATCCAGGAGAAACCTGGGGGCATTTCTGTCTCTCAGACAACACGAGTTCCGGGAACAGCCTCTACTTCCCCACATGGTGATATACTCACTTAATTGTGTGTGGCTTCTTGTTCCATGTTCTGTGAAACATGAAAACTAGGGCCAAGTGCATTTCATCCACCACATTTATATGTTTTTGGTGGTGTTGAATGGGTGGGTGAAAGAAAGAATGAATCCTAAGGATCCGACCTTGGTTGGCTCTTTCCTTGAAACACACGGGTTCTCTAATTTCAACCTGTCTTGACTAGTCTCAGATTGGCTTTTTGTCCCCAATAGTTTCTCAGACAGTTGGTTTAACATCTGGGTTTCTGCATATTTCATCCCTAATCTGAGCCTCCTCTTCAATTACTCTACTTAGTTCTGCCTACATTGGGAATCCACATAGGATGTTTGTGAAAATCCTATACTAAGATAGGAGAAGGTTTGCTCTCAGACACTTTTCAGAGTGGACACTCTAGATTCTAGCATCATTAATATATTGGGATGGGGGACTATAGCACTCCACTTGTGATGTTGTCCAAGGCTCTACAAAGTCTCCTTTCAGTTTCAGATTTGATCTGAAGCTATTACATTCTAGTTGGGGACCTAGACATCATATTTTAAAATGCTTCCTGCAGAGCAATTCAGAGAAGAGTACAATGTATCATTTAAGTACCAAATATTGACTGTCTCTATAATGAAAAAGTACAGGGAGTTCCATTTATGTTTATCCTTTTATTGCAAATTGCCACAACCTGGTCAAAAAATTCTCTCTGTGGCCGTGGGATATCTGCCCAATAAATGAGTCTGTTGAAAGGGACACACCAAATCCAGCATCGTGGGCCAAACCTGACCACGGCTGAGTGGTGTGAAGAGGGCTGACAGCCGCGTGGTCACCACCCAGGCCGGAGAAGAAAGCAGTGTGAGGTGTGAACGGAAAAATCCAACTTCCCTCTCTTCCAAAGATGATGAGTAAAACCAAAATGGAGCTTTCCCTGGCAAGTTTCAACAGACAACTTTTCATTTTTCAGAATGAAAATATTTACCAAGCTTTTTTGCATCTGCCTGTCTTTTTATATATTTCTTGCTTAGGATGTCTTCTTAAAAGCTCACATTTGCTTAGTAATAATTATGTGTTTCTATTGTTTTATGAGAGAGATCTGGGTAATTATTATGTTAGCATCCTAGGGCTGCCATAACAGTGTACCACACTGAGTGGCTTAAACAACAGAGATTTGTTTTGGAGTCTTGAAGTCCAAGATCAAGGTATTGACGGGGTTGGGTCCTTCTGAGGGCTGTGAGGGAGAATCTGTTCCATGCTCTTGCTCAGCTTCTGTGATTTGCTGGAAATCTTTGGCCTTGCTTGGCTTAGGGAAGCACCACCCTGAACTTTGCCTTCATCTTCACATGGCATTTTCCCTATGGCTTGTCTCTGTGTTCAAATGTCCCCTATTTACAAGATACTAGTTATACTGGATCAGGGCCCACTAGTAATCTCATCTTAAATAATTACATTTGCAATGATCGTCTTTCCAAATAAGGTCACATTCAAAGGTTCTGGGTGTTGGGATTTCAACATAAGAATATGGGGGAGATACAGTTCAACCCGTAACAGTCACTAAATTCTGGTCTGCACCATTCTGAAGGGCAGAGTCTGTGTCTTATGACCCCTGGGGTCAGGCACAGGGACTTAAACTTAGTAAGCCTTCAGTAAGTCATGATGGAATGCCTTAGAATTGTGGTGCAAATTCACCTCAACAAAGCTCTGTGACCTCTATGAAGAGCAGTAATATGAAGAGTATTTGTGACAACAAAATTTCTTCTTTTTTTTTTGCTTTTTGTAGCGGAAGGTGGAGGGAATTAGGTTTATTTATTTGTTTGTTTGTTTATTTTAATAGAGGTCCCGGAGGATTGAACCCAGGACCTTGTGCATGCTAAGCATGCACTCTGCCACTTGAGCTATACCCTCCCTACTAAGGAGGAGAAGTTAAAAAAAAATTCCCATGCATGAGAGATTCTTCTTTGCAGTTTGACTCTTAGAAGGTTTCACTATCGCTCTATACTTCTCTGCAGGCTCATTTTACCTACAGTCCACTTCCAGCACCTTTTTGACAAGCCACCCACAGCTAGTAGAAATTCAAAATCACCTGTCAGTCTAGTGATTATCATAACCTTTGCTGCATTAAGTAGCTGGATTAAGGAAAAGTCCTGGTTTTCCACCACTGGACTACAATCCTCTTTAAGTTGTGTTTTTTTCCTTAAACACCTTTGCTTCAGAAATCTGCTCTGATACTTAACATAGGTTTCCAGTAACAAACACTTCCACATATTGCCTGGCTTTGTGAATTCAATTAGGGAATCCTGAGTGCATCAGTGCCTTTATTAAAAAACAAGAACACCTGACAAGCCTGCTGTTCTCCAAGATTCTGTTTGTCTTTTTGTTTTTTAGACCTCAGAAAGCCAAGTGCTAGACAGACTCCCCTGAACACCATGATTAATTGTTTACTAAGCACAGAGTTACTGCATGTCATCTGGTTAATTTTTCATTATTTGTTTTTCTTTCTTTCTTTCTTTCTTTCTTTTTTTTGTAAATGTTCTTACTCCTTTTAAAGAATTTCTTCCAAGTTCTTTTTCTTCATTTTAAAAACCAAAGTTCAGTGACTCGTCCCTGTGTAAGGTGCAGGTTGCAGATACCCTCTCTTTATTATAAAATGCAATATACTTTATTTTAGGGGCAAAGGCACTCATAAGAGCTTTGTAAGGTTTTTAAATTTTCCTTAAAAATATGACACTTTGTGATGTGTAGGTACCCACAAACAGATTTCAACAGGAAAGAATTTTTTTTAATGGAAGTATATTCAGTTACAATGTGTCGAATTCTGGTGTACAGCATAATGTCCCTGTCATACATATATATACACATATATTCATTTTCATATTCTTTTTCATTAAAGGCTATTACAAGTTACTGAATATGGTTCCCTGTGCTATACAGAAGAAATTTTTTTTATCTATTTTTATATATAGTGGTTAACATACGCAAATCTCAAACTCCCAAATTTATCCCTTCCCACCCCCTTTTGCTGGTAACCATAAGATTTCAACAGGAAAGAATTTTAAAATTAACCTATGAAATAGTCCCAGGATATGAAAAACACCACACAACAGAGAGAGAATTGTCTCAACCTTATAGGAGTGTGCTCTCTCTTCATTCTGACCTTCGGGAACCATCTAGTGAGCCCCTGCTTCTCCATAAGAGCTCCCTGCCCCGGTGAGGCAGAGCTCGTCAGCTCCTGCATAAACCAGAGCTGATTCCATTCTCCCTCCTCACAGGATATTCTGCTTCCTCTTTCCCCAACATTTCTGGGATGCTTTTAGCTTATCAGCCCAATTCAGTGATGCAGATATTTCTGCAGGTATGGTTAACTGTCACCCAGTGAATTATGAAACTTGATTTTCACTTTGGCTTAAAAGATTTTCTTTAGCATGATTGATAGATCTAGTCTTTAAAATACATAATATATAATATAATATAATATAATATAATATAATATAATATAATATAATATATTGTGATTAGTGGTTTATAATAAGAAATATGTATATTTAGTTTTAATCCCATTCCTGGGAACTCCTAAAACTCTTTGGGAACATCTTTTGTTTTAATATTTGGTCTTTTGTCTGCGGTTCGTGAGATCACTTCAGAGCATAAAAGTAAAAGGAGTATCTTGTTATGTCTAAGAAGCCACTTAAAACCACACCTGAGTTTATGTTAGTGAGGGGACTTTTGAAGCTCCACTAAAGATGAAGGCTAGTTACTGGGGTAACTGGGAGTAGAAGGTTGTAATTTAGCCCCACTTGTCAACCTTTAGGGAGGGGAGGCAGGTTAGAGGCTCAATCGAACAGTGGGCAATGATTTAATCAACTATGCCTATGTAAGTCAGCCTCCATATAACCCCAAAAAGATGTGTTTTGGAAAGCTTCCAGGTTGGTGAACACATGGAGGTGTTGGGGCACCAGAGTGCTCAGTGAGGGCATGGGCACCCTGTGTCCTTTCCCACATACCTTAGATGTCCTATCCCTCTCTTCCATCTGGCTCTTCCACAATTATATTCTTTTACAATAATGAATATATGATATGAATACTAGATACTCACCTACAAGTATTCTCAGTTACCTGAATCTGACTTGGGTTTTCATTTATTGACAAGCCCTAACTTGCCTGAGCATTCTTAGAACGTCAGGCTAGGTTGGACCAAAGCTGACTGTCCAAGCCTCCATGGCCAGATATTCCATTATTATGGCTTTAATAGCCATAGTTTTAAGGTTTTGAAAACATTACTAGTGGATAGAACATTGGCTAGTAATGTTCACCCTATTTAAAGTCATAGCTCAACCTATTAGGGTTTGACTTTTTAACAGTCTGGACTCTGCCCATGCACCCTGTACAATATATGATAGAACCACTCTTAATTAAAATAAATTAAAACTATGTCCTGAGAATTTAATAAATTCTCACTTAAGGTCATTAATAATCCATTTAATTTCTCTAAATCTCAGATTGCTAGTCAATGTCAAATTTGCATTTTCCCACAGTGACACCAGTGTCTGAAAACTTATACTCACTTGAAGGGTGAGTTATCAACCCTTCCAAATGGTTGCCTGGAAACATCTGATCATGAGATAGTCAGGGGTACACACTAGATTTGTACCACTGCTCCCTTGATCAAATACACTTGCTCCCTCTCCATGTCACCCTCCTCTGCTCAACCCGCTTCAGGCCTCCTAGCTCACTGGAAAAGAAGGATGTGTTTTTCAAGGTTGTGAGTCTGGGAATCACTTGGCTCCAACATCCTAGTGGATCACCTGCTTTAACCAATCCCTTCAAGCTCCTCAATTTTGTTGTTGTTGTTGTTCCTCTTCCTTTTTAGAGGGAGTGTGTAATCAATTAATCATTATTGTAGATTTCCTAGAAGTGTTTTGCATTTTGAATACAGGACAAATTGTGTTTTGAAATTCAGGCAAACCTGAAAGACATGAGAGAAACCAGCTGTGCTCCCTGAATCTCAGTTTGAAACCCTTGACAGTAAGAAGTCACTTGCCTGTAGCAAATAAAGGATTAAATTTTCCCAAAGACAATGAATTCTGTATATTAAAAAAAAAAAAAAGCAGACCTTGTGAAAAATGATGGGAGGTGTAGTTACTTTTAAAATGTTTCTTGATTTCCCTTTAAGCCTAATTTTATTGTTTCATTTAGCCTGTATATGTGGGTCTGAATTATTTTCATGACTAAATAGGTAGCTATTTAAACACTTTAGGTTGATTATCTTCAGGGATTATTTATTTGAACTTAGCCTGTTTACAAGTGGTAACTCATTATTTCATTGTGTTCTTTTAGTTTTGGGGTTTTTTTTTTTTTTTTGGACTAGCTTTTTGTTTTTAAACAAAGAAACAATAAAAGGCTTGAGCCTCTTTAGAAAAGGACAGCATAAATGAGGACTCCCTTCACTAGGATGCATTAGATGGTATGAGTTTAAATGTTAGATTCTCCATCAATGTCCAAATTTGAGAACACGTTTGCTGCCCAGACACCATGATAGGATGGTATTCCATCTATGATTTCCTCTACCCAGAGAGGAATGAAGTGTAGCTAACAAGAATCAAACTAATGAAAAACAGGAGTTTGGTGTTGCTGGAATATGTAGAAAAAGGTGGAGTCTTAAAAAAATACTTCTCCCGCCAAGACAGCATTGCGGAAACCCGTTATTTTCCATTTGCCTATTTCTTATGCTCAGTGTGAAGTGAAAGCAGTTTTACAACTTGTTCTTCACTGCGAAGAAAATATATTTCTAAAAATGCCTATCTAGAAAATAAAGCAATTAAGAACTATCTGGCTGTGAGGATCTGGCCCCAGCTTGACTTCAGGGAGTAACTCCATTGCTTTGCATCAAGATGTGTATGAGAATTAGGCTACTCTGATCAGCCAGCACACTGAGTAACTTGACGTTTTAATAAATAAATAAGTATCCAACCATCATAAAATATCCTTTGAAATTATAAACAGGGGAAACTTTATGAGATGCCAATGGGGGTTAAATGGTTCAGCCAAGCAAGGCCCAAGCAGTTGGCGTGCTTTGAAATTGGGAGATTTGAAATTGGGAGTTTTAAAATTGGGAACACTGGGGGCAAATCTGGGGAAAACAAAATCTACCAAAGACTATCTCCATTTGTTTCAAAGGCTTATGTTTCTTAAAATTTCTTCAGTTCCCTAATTTGGAAATACAAAGAATTGAATTTTTGTCATTGAGTTGTAATTAACATATAATATTATACTTGTTTCATATATGCAGTATAGTGATTTGATATCTTATGACATGGAAAATGGGACTTCCTTCATCCCCTCACCCATCACTACTCTGTCAACCACCAGTTTGTTCTCTCTGTGTCTGTTTTTGTCATGTTTTGTTTGTTTGTTTGTTTTGTGAGTTCATTTTTATACAAGCAGCATGTGTAGGCTACATGACAACTTTAAAAACTTACGAAAGCAAAAACAACTTGAGAAAGTTTATTTTTACTTAAAAATAGTTATGTGTATGTTAATGGATGGTACCCAGGAATTTACTAATTGCTAGTTAGTTCAATTTAATTAATTAGATATTTACTCAGTGGCTATATGTGCCTAGCCCAATTAGGGGCTATTAGAAAAATTAACATTATGTGTAGCGCCATATCTATGTTTTCTGGGAAGCAAAATATTGAAAATAATGGTGCAGAAACACTTTTCTCAAAGCACTAGATAGCATGTATTAAAGTCCCAAATTGGTTTTGACCAAGTACTGAAATGTGTCAGATTAAGCAATAGGGGTTATTTGGGAACCGAGAGGTTTGTGTTGTAAGAAAAGATAAAGGTCAGCAGTAGAGATGACTTCAGAATATTTAATTGGCAGAAGAATTGGTAGAATTTCGGTCGGTAAAGATAGTTAAAGCAGAGATTGCCAGTTCATGGCAGAGAAGCACCAGTGAATTCACGAGTTATTTTCCTTATTACCCTTTTTCAAAGCATACAATGTGTCATGCATCTGCCATTAGTAAGGTTAGAAATAGATCAGTTAATATATCTCAATGGTTTGTAATAGAAGACTATTCCTTTCTCAATATGTATATCATCCTAACGGTTGGCTTGTTCAATAAGCAGCTGTTTTTTTTCCTCACCAAGGGCTTTTAGCACATATAGGTGATATTAAATGGTATTTCTGTACACTAGCTTTCTCTGTACTTCTGACAGGCTTAGCTACATAATTTGCATGGTCCAGTGCAAAATGAAAATGGGATCCTTCTGTTCAAAAACTATTAAGAATTTCAAGATGGCGACAACACAGTACTAAACTTAAGTTGGAGGCCCTTCTAATTAGGAAGGGGTCCTGCATAGCTAAACAAGGCTTCATCCATGAAGACAGTCCTGCTAGGAAGAGAGCCAGTCCGTTTAAACAAGTTGTGTTTAAAGCAAATCCTCTAAACCTAGGCACAGTCTACCAGTGTGCTGAGCACAGATGAGTCCCTAGTTAACGGTCATTTATATATATATATAATATATATGTGTGTATATACATTTACAATATAAGTAAAAATTTTACAATATTGAACTTTATATTTCCACAAATATATATATATGATTAAAATACTTAAGAGTTCTGAAAACCTCTGGTGTGATAGTCTTGGGCAAATAAAGTAGAAAAACATCACTTGCCACTATCCATAAATCATATTATGTATCATGCGAGACATCATTCCACAAATATTCTCTGAGTGCCTCCTCTGTGGTGTGAAGGTCTAACAGAGAGCAAAATAAACAGATCCTTGCTCTCAGAGAGCTTTCATACAATTGAATTTCTCAAATTTTACTGATTTTGACTGATTTGCTCAGCCTTTACTTTGTATTTTTGTTTTCATGTTGAAACCCCTGTCTTTCCTGCCTTTATTAAGACCAGAAGCAAAAGAATCAAAATTTAGTTATTCTTGTCACAGTTGAGAACTGAGTAGAACCAGGGCTCTCTGGAAAAGAATGTGCTGAAAGTCTGTCCTTGAGAGGTTTCCAAGCTGAAGACACTCCTCAGAGCATTTCCCGTGAGGCCAAAAGGCTCATTTGCTAACAGCAATCCATGGTGAGGGAAGACAGCCCCCTTCTCTTTGGTAAGAGGACAGCTCCCATAGTCCTGAGTGACACAGGCTTGCCCTGAAAGTCAACAGCCTCCATCTTACAAAAATCAACAACCCTTGCTTTTCACCCTTCCAAAGAATTTACTGGTCTGGTTTGGCCTTTCAGTGCCACATTCCATTCCAGAACCCCAGCTAAAATGTTCTCAAGGGCTGACCAGAGATTCCTCCTCCTTTCTCCGGGCTGGTACAACTTGACCGCTGCTTGACATCAAGGTCAATTGGAGACTGGGAACAGTTATGTAACTGCATTATAAATTGAATTAGAGCCGTACATGAGCCCAGACCAAGGAACCAGGGCAGCTCCAGGCGAGAGCTGCAACGTGTCCCCAGGAGACAGCATTGGAGGAATCGCTTTCTGGTGAAAGGAAATAATGTATCACAGGCAAAGAAAAAAAAAATCTCTCCCCAGTCCCTCCCAAGTCTGGGCAGGCTGCTGCCCTGGTGTGTGAGGAACAAGAAAGAGGCTTTAAGTACAGAGGGAACTAGTGACAGTGTGGCAGTGATTATTAAAGAAGCACCAGGCATAATACACACAGACAGAGTGAGAAAAAGAAATCAGTTTTAATATCAGAACATATGCCATCCATACACGAGAATTAAGAAGGCTGAGTCACGAGGAGGGAAAAAGCCTGAGAGGACTGCAGGACTGTCCCCTGGCTACCAGTGACCCGTTGTTCTAGAAAGAAGATGTGCACGTCGTCTTAAAGGCTGGGGCTGAAACATCTTTTGATGCTTCTGATGACCCAGGACATTTATGTCATGCTGGAGAGAGGGGAAAATAGTAGGTGGGTTTTTTCCCACAGTCTAATGAATACAGAGGTAACTTTTGCAAAGGAAAAAGGTGCTGGGGCCGTATTATGACCTTGGTCTGTGCTAACAGGACCATCTTTAGAAGCAAATGAGGAGAGGCAGAATCATGTAAAGCTTGGACTGTGGAAGTCCACTGATGGGACCTGACCATTGTGCTTGGCAGGTGGCCAGGGTCTTAAGATCCCATCTAAGTGTCAGCTTCCTCATCTATAAAAAGGGATCATTACAGTACCTGCCTCAAAGGGCTTTTGAGAGGTTCAACGAAGTCAAATATGATAGTGTTAGAAAATTAGTCACTTGATACTAACTACTGTATATAAAATAGATAAATAGCAAGGTCCTGCTGTATAGCACAGGGAACTATATATTCAATACCTTGTAATAGCCT
The DNA here is from genome assembly GCF_036321535.1 of Camelus dromedarius. Classification (NCBI taxonomy): domain Eukaryota; kingdom Metazoa; phylum Chordata; class Mammalia; order Artiodactyla; family Camelidae; genus Camelus; species Camelus dromedarius. Next base: position 45,327,834 of record NC_087438.1, read on the forward strand.
ATAATAAAAAAAATGAAAATGAATATATATGTATCACTGAATCATGATGCTATACACCAGAAATTAATACATCATAAACTGACGATACTTCAATTAAAAAAATTAGTTACATGAAGAAGACTTGCAAATATTAACAATAATTTCTAATAGTTATTGAATGTTTTAAGTGGTTTACATGTAGTAACCCATTTAATGTTCACAATAATCCTATGAAAGACACAGGGAGGTTTATTAAATTGCCCAAGTTTGCACATCTAGTAAGTGGCGGAGTCAGGACTTGAACCCAGGCAGTGTTTTTCACATTCATGTTCTAACATAGGATGTGTTAATGAAGAGATTGGGGTTCATGAAGTTAGATGTATATATAAGTAGTAGGTTTTAATATATGGCAAGGCCAGTGCCCCAGAGGAGTTTATTGCCCGTGTATATCTTCCACTAGAATCAGTGTTCTAGAGATGTCCCCTCTGTGTCAAGGTGGCCATGTTCTCACATGTGAATTTAAGCAGAGGATGTTGTTCTTTTGCTTTATCCCTGTAAGAGGGCAATGTGAGTATCGAAACACAGTAATTTAGGAGGCCGTCTGGCACAGTAGTAAAACGCACGGGCTTTCTGCAGTCAGATTGCTCGGTTTGCATCCCAGCACCAGCACTTACTAGCTCTGCACCTTACACCAGTCACTACGCTTGTCCAGGCTCAGTTTCCCTCCTACAGAAAGACGGAGCCTTGTAGTACTTACTTCCTGGGCTTGTGTTTAAGAGTAGACGAGTTAGTACATGTGAAAGGACTCAGCGTAATACTTGGCAAATCATCAGTGTTCCATCAGTGTTGACTCTGCTTACTGATTTTTCTGCCATTCACCGTGCCAGGCCCAGGGGTCCAGCAGTGACAGGCCAGGCTACCATTCTCATGGTTTTTCTGTGAAACAAGGAAACAGTAAGGATGTAGACTGTAGAAAGTGATACAGAGGGCAATATACAGGAGACTGGCTGAGAAGATGCCTCTCTGAGGAGGTGACAGTTAAGCTGAGGCTTGAGGCCTGAGTGATGAGCTGGGGGACACAGGACTCAAGAGAAGTAAGTGCCAAGTCCTTAAAGCCAAAGGAACTCACCACATCGAAGAAACAAAAACAAAGCTGTAGTGGTCAGAGAACAGTAACAGGGCCTTGGCAAGGCTGGAGCTAGGGCTCTCCCAGTTCTGGTGAGTGGAGGAAGGCAACGTTCCACCTCCCTCAATTCTGTTTTCATCCACTGATTGACACTGGGCCTGAGGAGCATCCCGGAACTGAAGTCTGTCCACCTACTGGGAATCAGTCACCACGTGTGTCAGCTAGATTGTGGTGACCCCAGCAAGGGAAGGCAATCTTTAAAAAGTGAACCGAAACCAGAAGCAAACTTGAGCATTGTAGGAGAGTGAATGTTCCAGGTTAAATATGAAGAAAAAAGACACCATAAGTCATCTTGATCTGGGAACCCTAGTATTTGCTCACTTGGAAGAAAGGTGTGTGTGTCCAGTGAAAGAAATGCAGCATTAAATAGAACTGTGGCTACTGGGACTCAAGTATCCTTACTGAGGACCCATGCCCAGCACAAAGCTAAGTTTAAAACTGAAGTGTCCCCTTGTAAGTTTGTAAGAGCAGCGGCAAGATCTCCATCCCCAGGAGTTTCATCACCATCCAGTTTCTCCACCACAGGCATCGTGAATGGAAACCATGGATTTACAGCTCTGTGAAAGTGGCTGTACAATACGAACACAGTTTTAAAAATGAGTTTTAACTTCAAAGACTCCAAAGCTCTGGTTTGCCTGACCAATATTGGCAAGAAATGGCAAAGTCTAATGTGGGGCATGTGAGTCTCCCCTTGGGTTCCTGGAAATATTCAGAGAGGGGTCTGTAGGACTGGTCTTCTCACAGTTAAGCAGGTGGGAGTTTAGAACCACCACACACATTTGTATACTAACGTTAAAGAGTGGTCACATTTTACATCTGTATTTTCATACTGGAAGTGAGAATCATTAGAACAAAACGATCAGGCCATGTCATTTCCCTTTGAAAACACGCAATTTTTTAATCTCACCTTCAATTTGTTTCCTTATTGGACTTCCTAGAAAGTGAAAATGAGGAAAGAAAGGCTGATATTTAGAAAATAGACCAGAAGCCTGGGAGCCAAGGTCTCAGTCTCTCATCTGAGTTGGTATAAGGGACATGGCCAGCATGGGCACTGCTTTGCCTCTAATAGAAGCCATCCCAACCCTCCACTTAGCTCCTACACTTGGTTTGCGGCAGCACATTTAAGATGAGTTTAAAACACCTGACATGACATGAAAACATGTTGTATTGCCCTTTCTTCAAAAATTGCTTCTCTGGCATCGTTTATCAGTTACCCCTGGTCCCCCAGACCTCAGTGGGTGTGCTCTCCCCTATAAACAAGCACATGATTGGATGATTATTAGGTTATTTGATTTTTGAGAGCTGAAGACTGCTTAATTCATCTTGATCAAGTCATCTTTGCTGACTGAATGGATTCATTTCACACTTTGCATTGTTTTTACAAATCCCTTTCATTTCTCTTTTGACCTTCTGGAATGGCAGATGAGAAGGCAAGGCAAACATGTATTATCCTTATTTAATAAATGAGCAAAATCCACTTTCAAAAGGCTGAGGGATGTGCTCAAAATCTTGCTACTAGAAAATGGCAGAACCAGAATTTGAATCTACAGTTTCCTGCTGGGAATTTGTCTGTTTATTTCCGTAGAGTTCAGACACTTGTCACCTACTGATGAAAACACCCACTATAGCCCACCTAGGAACTGTCTGAGCGTCTCATGGCAAGAGCCCTTTCAAAGATATTTACATTTTATTCTCAACCTCTCGTCTTCCTGCTCCTTTCCAAAATAGAATACCACGCTGACCACTAGACGTGACATAACACTAGAAATAAGGAGATTCAGGCTGTTCTACAGGGCCCTCACTGACACCAAAAATAAAGTACAGGAAGGGTTGTTTCTCCTAGAAGGACTTATAATCTCATCTTCTTATTGTTTGGGGGCCTAATGAAGCAACTCCCTCTCCAGTTGTCTGAAACACTGGCCAGTGACTGGCTCCACAGAGATAAATGGCAGGCCAAGGGAGCCACACCACTCTCAGAGTATGTTTTCTCATCTGTGGACTCATCAGAACCTAAATTGAACCGAATCAATGAGTTTACAATCATTTCTCTATATCACTGTTCCCCTTCTGCCCCTGGTTTGGTCTTTGTCCCAGTCTGTAGTCCCTTCCTGGCTCCAGACAGACAACTCCAGGACCTCCCCTCCCCTACCCCCATCAGGGTCCTGTCCTGACCCTACAGATTTCAACCCTGAAGCAAAGTAGGAAAAGCCCTTGAAACTTAATATTAAATGCGGTACTGCCACCTGAGGCCTTTTCTTTTTTTAAATTTTCTACAGGGTTTGAATGTACAGTACTGCGAGCTTAATTGGACAAGACCTTTCTCTCTCTGTAGGATCCTGCCTGTGCTTTGAGCAACAAGAAGATAGGTCATTGCCAAGTTTGTGTGGTGTTTTTGGGGGCCACTGGGAGAAAGGGAAGAAAGGCCGAGTCTCAGAAGGTGTGATTGAATTTTAAAAATGCTTATGCTGCTTTTTCAAAGACTGTCCATGTAACTGGATTTCTTGCTGACAAAAGAGGCACTTGCTGTATATAAAATAAATGATTAAAACTCCTCTGATCCTGTCAAGGTGAAGGATGGAGACCCCAGGAACAGCACACATTTGGGTTCCTCATGTACACAAATGATTTTTTATGGGACGTCAGGTGCCAAGACCCACAGAAAGCTCTTGTACTGCCCTGTAAAAGTAGACAGAATGGAAAGCTTTTCCTGAAGCAGAAAAAGTTTATTTTATTTCTTATTCTTTTTCCCAGTGGTAGCTATTACTTTGTGATTTTCTTGGCATTTTGTTGGTAGCCAAAAATGACAGAAATAATATCCCTTGCTTACAGAGTTTGTTCCCATCCATTTTATTTCGCTCACGTTGCCGCATACGATAAAGGCAGCAGCTGCTAGACCTGATGCTGAGGTCTCAGCTACAGCAAGTTCCCTTGAGCAAGTCCCTGATCAGAAAGGCAGAGCCATTTCAAACCCTTTCCTCTCCTTTATCCTGGCAGGGTTTTTAGAATGCAATAAATAGTGAGAAATGAATGCAGCTTTAGTAGTTATCACTGAAGTCTGTTCTCTTCAGTGTCTAACTGAGTAAACAACCTTTTTCCAGCCAGTCAAGTACCATTTCGTATAATTGTATCTGTGTGATTATATCTAGACAGCGGGCCATCATGAGTCACAGGTACAGGTCAAGGTACAGGGCCTGAGATAACCAAGTGCCTGAGAATGGATACAGTCTCTCGGATCTGGGACATGTGTAAGGAGTCTCCAGGAGCCAGGGACCATTAAGCGGATGGCTTAATTGAAACATGGAGCCATAAATCCAGGCTGGCATACAGAGATGTGGGCATGCGCAGATGCCAGTCATCAAGAGAAGTGGTGGGCTTGAAACCCCGAAGCACAAATGCCAACAGATAAGATTGCTCAATGTCTGAGTCCTGGACCCATGGTAGCCAATACATAGAGGATGAGAAATGCAGTGTGAGAGGGGCTTGGCTTCTAAACAGAAGCCACCTCTCTGCAGGCAGAGGACTCTGATGTGCTGCTTCTGTTAAATAAAAAAGCAACAGCCTTGTGCTGCTTGCCTAGAGCCTTCAGATGCAAACAAGCAAATTGGATCACTGATGTGGGACATCGCATTGGGTGGAGAAATACCTTCCCGAAAATGTAAAGCGCTGATTCGTGCTGTCTTTATTTTAAGAACTTAGTGAGTAGCTAAATTGTGGGGAAGTCTAAACACTAAAATATTGTGGCTTGCATTGAATGTGGCCTTTTTTTTCAGGTGAGAAAGCTGAGACCCAGATAAATGCACTGACTGACCCAGGGAGGTAGAGTCAGGAACAGAACATACGCCTTGAAATCCACTGATTACTCCTTTATCTGGCATTACTTAAGACGAGACAGCTAGGTCAATTCTGTTAACCCAGAATCCTTTAGGATCTGTGTCTAAAGAAGGATCCACCTCTGGTCGGAAATTTATCTATAAAGGGTTTATTTTTCACTTGGTGGGGAGCCAGAGTGGGAGATCCTGCTTACCAATGCCCTCATTCCTATGGATCCAGGCACCCCTTAGGGCACTCCTAGGCCCAGCAGGAAGCCTGGCCACAAAGAGCCTGAGAGTTATGCTCAGGACAGTTTGAGTTCCAGATGTCTTGGGTGCTCCAGGGTTAGAGAAAGTGGTAGAAAGTGTCCCAGATCAAGCATGTGCTATCTGGGCAACAGATGGGAATAACAGATAAAGTTTCATAGTTGGGTACAGTGATTATGATCTTTCAGGATAGGCAGTTACAACAGCTAAAGAGATCTAGAATAGTTTGTGGGTGATACTGAGTGATCAAATATTAATGGTGATGCTGATGTGATGAAGAGGAAGATTATAAGTGGTAGTTTTGATTAGAGAAAGAAACATGCAGTGTTTAATTTATATGTGATGAGTTAAAGAAGCTAAAATTTATTTTTGACATAGGAATGGATGGCTCCATGAGGGCAGGGACTAGATCTACCTTTTTCTTTCGTGCTCTGATCTTGCACTGTACCTGGCCCTGCATGGGTGTGCTATTATTAATATTATAGGATTGAGTGCAGTGATGGTCATGGCCCATGACCATGGCAGGGATGATACGCAGTGGATGTGAACTTTGTCCCACTGGGTGGCAAAGTCAGGAGCACAGACTGGAGATAAGCTCTGGTTTGGCACTCGTCCATTCCTACCTCATTTATTTTTTGAGGCAGGCAGTTTTTGCTTCATTGATTTTCACTGCTCATCAAGTTCCATTAGCCTACTCATTAGTGATGGCTTCTTTTCCTTCCCATATATTCTGTCTCCTGAATGACACTTCTTTGTGTCATTAGCACTGACCATGATTGCTGGGTATCAGCAGAACGTGGCATTACCAGCAGGGTCTGCTGGCTGCAAGTAACACCGTTCTCTGCCTCACCGCTACCCACAGGAAACAGCAATTTCAGTTACAAAGGACTAAGCATGTCGGGTTGTCATACTAGCATTGAAGTGCTTGCTAGTCTCTCTCTCATACACACACTGTTGTGGAATGGCACTTGTGCATCATGTCAGGTACTTGCAGCTCACTTGCCTAAATATGAACATGTTATCATAACCCCAGACCCATTCTTGCTTGTGAATTCATTTTCCTGCTGGTTCAAGTGGTTCACTCTTGACGCATCAACCAAACTAGAGGCACAGATTCATCTTTGACTCTTTGCTTTGCTCTTCCCCACATCTGACCCGGCACCAAGGTCTGACCACACTTCTAGAGAAGCAGCTCTGGAACCCTCCACTGCTATCCTTTGCCACGACCGTTGCTTTAGTACAGCTCTGTGTTATCTTTCACCCATACTTAACTCCAGCTGCTTTTCTAGGCTCCAAGTATTTCCATCCTCCCAACTCTGCTTCTTCAGGGGATAGTGAGGGTGCAGAGTGTCTGTGGAAAGGTTAAGGGAAGACAGACTCCTGGCATGGAAGAACGTTCACTGAGCACTTTCTATTAGCCAGGCATTGATTTATTAATATTTACATGACCTTATTGGATCCTCACAAAAAACCAAACCTAAGTACTATCATTCCCTTTGTTTTACAGGTAAAAGACCCAGAGCTTAGCAATTTTAAGTGATGTACAGATAACATAGCTGGAAAGTGGCAGAACTGGGACTAGAACCTGGGTTTGTCTGATTCTAAAGCCCATGCCACTTTCATGACCACATTCTACCTTTCTGGTTGCTCTAGACCGCAGGTTCAGAATCACCTAGAGGACTTGCTGAAGCACTGCCGGTTGCTGGGCCCCACCCCCAGAGTTTCTCAGTAGATCTAGGGTTAGGTTGAGAATTTGCATTTCTAACAAGATCCCAGGTGCTGCTGCTGCTGCTGCTGCTGATCGCTGGACCACAATGGGAGAATCATTGCTCCAGGCGGCATTTGTTTGGAGCACTTTCCCCTTAGGCACAGCGCCTGTGGTTCAAAACTCATCTTAAGATATCAGACTGGTTTCACATCCGGGAATCGTGTCTGTGTCTGAGGGCCACAGGGTTTCACCTCCCTAAGCCTCTGTCACCTCTTCTATAAAATGGGGATGTTTGAGGACTGGAAATCATGTATATAAAGCTCTGAGCTCTTCACCTGACACAGATAGAACTCCATAAATACTAGCCATCTACAAATATTTGAAAGGAGGCCTTTTTATCTATTTCTGCCTTTTTGCCGTCCCTCTCACTGTCTTAGATACTTTGCACTTGATAGTCCTTAGACCTGAAAGGTTGTTCTCCAGGTCCTTACATGGCTGCTCCTTCTCACCACTCAGGTTTCATCTGAAACGGACCATTTCAGAGGCTGGGAGCCTAAACAAGGGGGCCCCCAAGCACGTGAGCATTGTTTGGTAGGTAGAATTTTAAGTACTCATCCAATTTCTAGAATGATTATAGAACTACTCAGCCTTTCTATTTTTTTTTTACAATCAGTTTTAAGTTGTGGTTTTTAAGATAATTATCTATTTTCCCTAAGTTTTCAGATGAATTGGCGTAAATAAATTCATTGTGTGATATTAATATATTTTAATCTCCAACCCTCAGTACTGCACCCTTTTCACTTCGAATATTTTTCTCACCTTTTCTCCTTTTTGTTGATCATTCTTGCTGAGTTTTGTCTATTTAATTAGCCCTTTAGAAAACAACTTTCTGGTATTATCTTTGTTTTCCATTTATTTCTGTGGTTTGTTTTATGTCTTCCTTCTTACATTTTCTCCCCACTCCCAATTCTAAAACTGATGCTTAGATCTTTATCAGTGCTTTTCCATTTCTTCTGTGAGCATTTAAAGTTGTAAATGCCTCTTGAATTCTACATATCTCACTCTAAGGGGGCTTGGTTTCTATATGTTCTGTCAGTATTTTTTTTGAGCACCTTAGGCAATCTGTCTGAATTCAAAAGCGCTTCAATTCAGACTCAGCAGGGGGTTTCTTTGGCTGTGGCCAGGTGAAGGCACTGAGCAGCCTGTGTCAATTTCTCCATTTAGGTGTTTCCCAGATCACACAGGTGGTATCAATTTAAGCCTCAGACCTACACAAGGCAGGGCTGTGGGAGGAAGTCTCCGGAGAGGCCATTTTTTTGCTTCCTCCCGGACTGGAAACCAGGACAGTAGTTCTCTCCTCACCTCCTTCGGAAGGTAGGTGGAAAGTTTTCTGTCCCGACCTTTCACTGCGTGAGTAGTACTTGAGGGGCCTTGAGTTTGTGCGACTTCTCAATTCTCATGCTCCTGCTTGCAGAGGCTCCGCTGTCTCTGTCTCCTCTGTCTGACCCCAAAGCCGTTAAAACGCCATGTGGGTGGAGGGCCTCAGGGAGAGGCAGTGCTCAGTGTTGTTCCAAATCATTGCTTACCTTTTATACTTGGTCTCTAGGGCGTCTAGTTACCTCCTTGCTGCTTTCGTGGCTATACATTCCAAAAGAAAAAAAAATCGGTATTATTTCCGAACTGTGTATATATGTTGGGGTATTTCAAAAATGCTGTTTTCAGGCTAGTCTACCATATTACCAGAAATTGTAGTCACTCTAGTCACTCTTTAGCATATGATTGTTTTTTGTCTTCTCTATGTACTCATCAGTACCTGGAATGGATGGCTTACTTATTTTATTTATCTGTGTTTATTTTCTGTCCCCATCTCCCAGTTAAATGTGAGTAATTTGAGGACCAGGCCTCCACTGGTATATGGTCAGTAGAAACAGTTATTGGGAGTGTCAGGGTGGCCAAGTGGTCTAAGGCGCCGGACACGAGCTTTGTTTGCTTCCTTGTACAGAACAGTCACCGGCACTGAGTGAGATTCCATCAAAAGTTGTTGGTTGACTGGTTGACCTACCAATAAGTTATGTGTTAAAGAATGTATAAATATTTATAAATTAAGTATTCATATAGTGGATGGTATCCTGTGCAAACTTCTAAAAACTTGTTTATATTCAGTCATTGATCTGAAAAATATCTGAGATACTAAGACAAAAGTGATTTTAAAATAGCGTGTGTTTTATAAAATACATGTGTACTTGTAAGTGTTCATTATATGCATGTGTTTAAAACTATCTGGAAGGATACACACTAAGAGTTAACCACTTATCGCCAGTTAGTAGCATTTGCAAAGTTTTTCTTTCATCCCAATACTTGACACTGAGCACATAGTTTTACAATCAGAGGAGTGGAAAGAAACGTCTTTTAAAGTTTCTAGGGTGTTTGTTTCCTAAGTTTTGAGGTTTGTCATGCAAATATAGCTTCCGTTTGTCTTTCTCCCTAAGGACCCGGCTCTATGCTGTGTGTGTTTGTTTCTTTTCTTGAAAGCAAAACCAGGCCATTTTCAGATTCAGTATGTTTTCTTTAACAACATTAGTATCTCTTAACTTATCTCTTAACGCACACAAGGTCTGAGTAAAGATCTGCTGGGGCTCAGCTCAAGTCTGTTGTACATTTGATACTTTATCAACTTCAGTCTTGTTCTTTGTTTTGTGGGAAGAAAGGACACCAATAATATGTCCCACTCTGACCTCAGGAGAGGGAAAGGACATCATCAAGCCTTTTCCTCCTCTCCCACTACCGTTTTTGTTAGCATAAATGTTGATTCTATTATAATTTATGTTCAGTATTGCCTGTTTGTTTGAAGAATAGCCAGAAATAGTCTAATTAATCCTTCTCAACTGCCTACCATGTACATAGATGGTAAAGTTGGGAGCTGGGGCACAAGGTGAGTAAGAACCAGCTCCCGCCCATCAAGGCCACAGCCATGGTAGAAACTGGGGAAGGTATAGCTGAGAGGTAGAGAGCGCACCTAGCATGCATAAGGTCACGGGTTCAATCCCCAGTACCTAATTACCTCCCCCAAAACAAAAACAAATGAAAAAAAGGGATAATAGAATAACATGGTGTCATAAGTGTTACGTGTGAAATACTTTAAGAATTCAGAGGAAGTGCTTGTTGGATGAATGAAGATGAAGCCTGCTGTTTCTTTTTCAGCCTTATCCACTACTCTTATCACTTTTGCCCTAGCCACGTTCTATTCCTTACATTTTCCCACAATCAGGCCATGTTTTAGGTTCTTATTTATCCTTGTACTCTCTGCCAGGAATCTCCCTTTTTCCATTTTCTAAGCCATTTCCTACTTATCCTTTAAAATGTGGATCAGACATCAGCTCCTTCAGGAAACTCTTCCTAACAGCCCATCCCCAGGCAGACAGGTTCTGCACATTCACTCATTCATTTAATAAGCATTTATTGAGCAACTGCAATGCACCAGTCGCTAGGCCAGATCTAGAGAGACGACAGTGAAAAGAAGTGTTGCATCCTATGCTGGGAATTCTTACACCCTAATGAGGGAGACACACGAGGAACAAAAATAAACCAACAAATACAAGAGAGATAGTCAATGATCATTGATATGAAGAAAATAAGCCTGAGGTTCTGAGAGAACCCCTGACACTGAAGGTAGAGAAGGGCACGGTTGTGCACAGATTTGGGAAAGCATGTTCCAGGGGAGGGAACAATATGCGCAAAGCCCTCTTCTGGCTCTTGCAGGTCCAAATATTTCTCTGTAGTTTTGCCTTTGTCCATTGTATTGTAAGTATTGACTTAATAAGTCTCTCTTCTCAAACTGGACCCTGTTCCCTGTGGAAAGAGAGAACATCACTTGTCTTGGAGTCTCTACTGCTTGGGGCCTGACATCAGGTACTGTCAGTGCTTGAATGGTTAGGTGATAAAGGGATGGATGAAGGGAGAGGCAAAGAAGGAGGACATCTGAGTGGCTTTAGTGATAAAGTGATACTTAAATTGTTTCTTGAGAGAAGAAAGGAATTTTTCTTTTGGAATGGGTAGGCAAGGAAAGGCACCCCAGGCAGAGGTAAACGAATTTACAAAGATACAGAGAATTTAAATACATACTGAGTGTAGAGGACAACAAATACTTGCCCAGTGAGGAGGAAGAGGAAGTGGTAGAGGAGGGAAAGTGAAAGACAAGGAAGTTGGCCCCTTCAGGAATGACGTCTTGTCACTTCATGGAAGATAGTGCTGAAAAAAACGCACATATTACTTGGATAATCGTGTATATGGTAACTTTACCTCCTAAATCCCCAACAGCTTAGTAGCTTTAGAGAAACTGAAGTTTTTTCGCTAGCTGATAAATGCAGATATTTAGTAAATAGTTCTTTGAGGAGTGATGCAGGGACCCGTCTCCTTCTGTCTTGCAACTCCTTCAATCCACAGTTCAGAGTCCTTTGCTTCCATCCAGCCAACTGGGAAGGGGAGAAGAGGGACGAGAGGGGAGGTGTGATTGTGCCAGTCCTGAACTGAATGTGGTCTGTGTCAATTCTGTCTGCATTATGTTGGCAAGAATTCAGTCACAAGGTGACACCGAGCTTTGAGGAAGGCTGGGATATATAGTAGCGCTGTGTGCCCAGGAGAAAGTGCATGTGAGAGTGGTGAATGCTTTGTAGATTTCTGCCACATTGATCAGACAAAAAGTGTGGTTATCCTGTCGTGTAAGAGGTCAAGTGATTCTCTGGGCATGTGGGTGACTTCCTAGCAATGATTACAGGTGACTAATGCCTTGACTCTCTCCCCCTGACTACTGCCCAACGATAGTTACACCACTTTCAAAACATCAGGTCCTGTTTAACATGTATTTCCTTGAGGAGAATTCAAATGCTTAATTTGATACTATAACTCCACCACTGTGTTTTCCTTTTGTATATGACCACATGGTTCCATCAAGACCAACAAGGAGCTGAAAGTATAAACTCTGAAGTATTGGCAATCACTGTAATCCTTATTATAATAGTATATGTAATTATAGCACTGCCACTAATCCTGAAGTGTAAGGGCTTCTTTCTAACATGTTTTCCCACATAGGAAAGATAAATATATAAGTAAGTTTTCTATCAAATAATTCTGGGGGATGTATTTATTCTGGGTTATTATTTTTTAACTATTTTAAATTTAAACTATTTATATTTAGGAAGAACTGTAACTTCTGTCTGTAATCAGGGAGTCAATATAAGAGAGAACAAGTAAAAAACAGAATACCAGATGGTGGTAATATTCCTGGGACTAGTTAGAAAGCAAATTGTCGCTGCGTTATAATTTTGATCACTCGATGTTGAGGTGTATACCCATTCATGCAACAGGAGTTCATAGCAAGGTAGAGTGGATGAAGGATGTCGCCTGCCCTGTCAGCAAGCAAAGGTTGTTGCAGCCATCAAGCCAGCATAGCCATCTACAGCTGTGCACCCTGAGGGCTTTCAGGATGGAGAAGAGCAGGATACCGGCCCTAGATAGTTAAGGTGCACATCAAAGGAATGATTTCAGTGCTCAGTGATCCCAGCCTCTTGCATCTTCCCATACATAGAAAAGCACTAAATTCATTAACTTGAGATGTCTGGTTTTCTTTAATTAACAGTAATATTTTGATGTTTCTACTACCTGGTTTCTGTTGCAAAACTCCTGTATATCCTGGTTCCTCTCTTAACCTCTTCCGAGAACTCCCTTAGGGTAATGAGAGGCTGTCTTCTGGGATGAAGTCCTCAGAAAATCCACCGAATAAAACATCATTCTCAACTTTTAGGTGGTGCTTTTTTTTTCAGTCACCAGTAGAGATCATTTCCCTTGTATCATGTTCATCTAACACCTCCATACCCATACCACCTTCCACCTCTGCCATTCCTTCTGCTGTAATCTCATCTTCTAGCTTCTCCAAAAATGAAAACAATTAAATGGATGAGGGGACACAATAAATGAATTAAGAAAATCAGTTTTATTGTTAGTATATGGCTGTTGTATCTCAAGTATACCTTCAGCTCTCTTGTGAATATTCATATCTGACCGTAACCTCATCTGGGTAGAGCTTTGTTATTCTTACCAATGCTGTGGAGTTGAGTGTGGTTCTTGATTGGAACCCAGTGACCTAGGAAGGCAGAAAAGTGGTAATAAGCAGAAAAGGAAATATCAAAAGGTGACAGGTAGTGATAAGTAGTCCAGTATGCTTAAATTGCCATTGAAATCTAGACCTTGGGTGAATCTCTAAGAAAATTAACAAGTTCTAAAAGTTAGCATATTTTATCCTTGAAATTGGGACTCCTTCTCCAGCATTATATATAGTTTGGACCTACTTTCAATGAAATTATATAAATACATATTAGCTATATATAATTGTAAGTGTAGAGAAATACTTAAAATAGAAATCAAAATGTTAACAGTGGTTTCATTTGAGTGATAGATTTCAAGCTGATTTATATTCTTGTCTTCATTTTTCTATGCTTTCAAAAGAGTTGTTACAATGAATACTTATTTTTGTAATCACAATAAAAGAGTAAATGTCACTAAGGAATGAAGTAGGAAATGAGGAAAAATAAAGGAACTCTCCTTCCAGTCTGCTTCCGCTCTTTTCAGAACGTAATCCTGATTTCTTCTCTTTGTACCTGAAAGAGAAGCAGCACTAATTCAAGCCAGCCAACAGTGTGTCCCTCATGCCCATCTCTAGTCTTTCTTTGGACTGACAAACTTGGTCCTTCCTTGAAACTCTAACATATGCATGCTTTTGAAACTGGGGTGTATATTCTGGAGGATATCAGTAGAATCTAAATTACCTGGCACTTCTCAGGCACAATTGGCACATTTAATAACTGATAGCCTTTTTTGTGAGGTGTTCTAAATTCCAAAGGCCATTTCATGGAACTCTAGAAAGCTTCTCTGCACAGAGGTAGACATAACCCTGGGTCTGAAGGCAACGGGACTTGGTGAGAGTGATATATCTGGGTTGCTTCCTGAGTTATTCCCTGCATAACTGAATGGGTGATGGTGTCATTCTGGAACTCTGAAAGAAGTCTAGCTTTAATCAGGAGTGTTGGTGGTGGAGTTCATAAGACTAGGTTTATACATACTGAACTTGAAATGTCTCTAGGAATTCACAAGAGGATTTCAAGTGGGCAGGTGGATACACAAGCTGAAGTCTCCAGCCTGGAGATACAAATTTGTGCTTCGTTTGCAAATGGGTAACTGAAGTTACTAGCTTAGATGATTATCTGAGAAGCAGGAAATGTTGAAGGATAGAGGAGAGCCTAGTACCCAAACTAGAGAAATTTCAACATTTAATATCAGGTTAGTGGAGAATAAGCCTGCAAAGGAGACAGAGAAGAAATATGCCAAGAGGTAGGAGAAGAGCCATGAGAGTTTTAGGTTCCAGAAGCCCAAGTAAGAAAACGTGTAAAGGAATATGTTGTCCAAAGTTCGGAAGCTGCTGAAAGGCCAGATAAGACAAGGAGCGAAAAATATTCCTTGGCTCTGGAAATAAGAAGTTACTGGTAACCAGAGCAAAAAGATGAAAAAAAAATATATATATAGACAGAATTCATATTGGAGTGGACTGGAGAGTAAATTGAAGTTGAGAAAATGGAACTAATGAAACGGGATACCTTTTTCTAGTAGTTTGGCTGTGAAAGGGGATGAGAAAGACGGGAAGAAATGACTTAGAGAATCCAGTAAGAGAGCTTGGTTGGTTTATTTGTTAGTTATGTGGGATGCAGTATGAATTCGTTGAAGAAAGGCTGGTTGGTATGTATTTTAACTGAAAAAAAAAAAAAGAAAATATAGAGACTTTCACCCAGAAAAAAAGTAAGGGTCCTTCAGATACATTTGTGAATGGGGATCCAAACATAATAGATGAGTTAAACAGGTAGCGTCTTTGGATTTCCAAATCAATAGTTTATTTCCAGACAGAGTTCAACAGCTTCATCGGAGCATCTGGCTCATTTTGGAGCCTCACCGCTTACTAGAGGCTGCTCACCCAGCAGCAATGTAGGCTGTGCTCCACGCGGCCCAGGGACGAAGTGGCCATTATGGAAATAGAGCAGATGTGGTTAAAGGCAGCCACACACCATACCCGGAGCTCCCAAAATAAACTCGCTTACATAACGTGTAAAAACTCCCAGTCACTCCCCAGGTTCACTTGGCAGAACAAGCTGATTTCCACCAAGAGGAAATATTCCATTATTGTAGATAAGGAACTCCATTCACTAGTATTTTTGTGTCTCCTACAATTACTCTCTTTATGAACTTCCATCAGAAGGTCATCTTTGACCCCTTGCACCACACAGAAGTGGTAGTTATGGGAATTAAACTGGTCAGCAGAAACAATAGATGATGCGACAGGAACTCACCAGCTCACCTCTTTTCCCACCAAAGGCCTGCTTAACCTGTGAACAGCTCCAGGAAGTCCTTGTAACGCTGTTTGTTGGATTCAGAGTTGCCCACCTCTGGCTGTCATCTTTATACCATAAATTCATTTCCGGCAGGGATCTGACTTTTTGCAAATTTTCCCTATTGAAGTGTACTTTCAAACGGAGAGCACAGTAGTGTTTTTGGTAAGAATCACAGCAATTGATGATGAAGACAGGGAGGCATGAAAACACTTGGGGAGGGTCCCAGTGCAGCCCAGGACAGGAAGCCTGCTTGTCGTCGTGGCTGGTGACACGACACAGCTGTGCGAGCAGCACCCAATACAACAGATGGATTTTGGCTCTGCTAATGCCAGAAGACAGGCTCTTCCTGACTCTCAGTTTCTATGCATTGAAAATGACTAGTTAGCCTAGAAATGTGGTTCCAGTGTCTGACTCAGTTAAAAAAAAAAAAAAGAGTATATACTTTCCTTATTGGCTTTTCTCGTTCTCTGTGTACCATTGAGATTCCCTTACCATATTTTATCACTTGTTCTTACTACTGCAACAAACATATGAAAGTCAGACTGTTCATGTGCTGCTGTGTAGGACTATGGAGAAAACCCCTGGTGAACACATTTGCTGCAGCCAGAACCACATAGCCATCACTGGGTACCTAAGGAACAGAGAGAGGGTGGAAGATGGGGATGACTATTCCTCCCAAGGTGTGCGAAACCACAGACAGGAAATATGGAGCCCAAAAGTTCATGTTTGCTGCACAGGAAGTGGCTCAGCATGAGCCCAGCACCTTTACCAGGCAGAGCTCCAATCGCCTTCTATTCCTGAGACAGAGCAGGAGGGGCGGGGAGCACAGGGGAGGGAGAGATAAGGGTATTGCTGGGGGGCCCATTTCCACAGGTTCCAGAGCCCCCTCAGTAATGATAACAATGACCATCATTTATGAACTTTTGATGTGCACCCATCTCTGAGCTACGTGCTTTGTGTACATGATCCAATTTAATCCTTACCACGCCCCTTATGAGGTAGGTCTCATTAACTTTTTAAAAATCATTTATTGGTTTATTTTTCTCTACAAAACACATTTAGTCATTCATTTAAATATCTGACTTCACTAGAACACTTTTTCTGCCTCTGGCCATAAAAATACACTAAGAAATTTGCTTGAAAAACAAACAGCTAAGGGAGGGATAAATTAGGAGTTTGGGATTGGCAGATGTAAACTTCTCTGTATAAAATAGATAATTAACAAGGTCCTACACAGAAGCACAGGGAACTATATTCAATATCTTGTAATAAGTTTCAATGAAAAAGAATGTATAAAAATGTTTTAAAAGGAAAAAAAGCAGCCATCAACAAGTGTTGTGGTTTTCTCTCAGCTGATGTGTACCTCAGTGACAGCAGTTTGTAAATCACTAAGACAGTAGATTGAAGACTGAGGTTCACAGGATCGTCCACCTAAAACTGATCATGAGCTCTGAAACCTTTTCTGTTTCTCTCCTCTCCATAGCTTAACATATGGACAACTCTTTGCAGATTAGGAAAATTGAGTAGTGGGTCCCTCAAATCACACAGCTGAAAGTTTTTGGGGTCCAGATTCACACTCTAGGCCTGTCTGACTCTATAGCTTTACCCTTAATTATTACAGTGTTTTAACCCCACAGAAAATGATCAGTTACTTAGCATCCTCTAGGCCAGCCTTTTATTGAATGCACCAATCCCCTTGATAACACACCCAATACAGAATCATCTGTGCCTGTGACCTCCAGTAAGGGAGCAGCACTGGGTAGGCTGGCGCCTCTCAGACGGGGTACCTGCACCTCGCACACTCATTCTGAACAGTTGTTTGTACCCAGCAGACAGCCAGCCATGTCTAAACATGCCTTCACTTTTGGGTAGGTAAATATACTTAAAGGCTTGAAAGAGAAATTGTATTTTTAAAGTGAATATAGTCTGGGATTAATTGGAACATTGTCATTTTGTTTTAAAGTAAAACATGAGACCTTAAAAACTAGCACCAGAGGCTGCAAATCCCATCCTCACCCCTAACTGCCACCACCACCAGGGTTGAAATTCCCTCTTCTGCCCTTAGAAGGATTTCATAGCTAAAGTGGACTCTTCATTTTCTTTGGAACCTGAGTCCAAGGTCTATATCTCATCACTACTACTACTGTTAACAGCCTAGTCTTGGTCAATTTGCTTAACCTCTCTGAACTTCCATTTTCCTGTCTGTAAAACGGGAATGGCAATGCCAACTTCTCAGAGTTGTGAGGAGGACTAAATGCAGTGACCAGTGCAGAGTGTCCAGCACATTCTCTCCTAAGCAGTCAATACAATTTCCTTCCCACTCTTCCAGAAAACCCACCCCCTTAAGCAGAATCAACTCTCCTGGCATCCCAGAGAGGCTCCCCCTTGGCTCTGAAGCTTCTTGAACCTCTACTTCCTTCACAAGACTCAGCTGGTGAACTTTGCTAGAGGAGCACTACCGTTAGTTCAAGCTCTGTCTGTTTCTTCTGCTCCCCTCTGTCCTCGCCTGTGGTTTCTTACTGGGGAGCTGACATTCCTCCTACTGGTGAGACCTGCATACAAGGGGCCTGTCTGCCTGCCTGTCCCCCTCTTCCTGTCAGCAGAAGTCCCAAAGCAAAAAGCATCTTAGGTCCCTGAGTAGGAACTCAGGGAGACCTAAAGCTGCCAAGGGATTGGGGTTTTTTCTGTAAGGACAACCTTATCATGTCAGCAGTGATTTGGCAGTGTGAATAAGGGGCAGAAAGAGGTAGCTCCTGGATCCTAGAAACACCACCCTTATTTAGGGCTATTGCAGATCACTCACTTTGTTTTGTCAAGGCCTCCCATTCCTGATTCATGGTGGAGGGGTCCATTGGTCTTTGTCAGGGATGTGGAAGCGGGGTTTGCAAATAGGGACCCATGCCTTGTCAGCAGGTGCCTCTAACGGAAATTGCATCCAGATGCAGTGAGCTCTCCTTACACTGACAAGAGTGGCAAAGGAAACAAAGGGTCCAAGTGGACCCCAGGCTGAGCCCCTGTCTCACAGCTGATTGCTCGTCTCTCTGAATCCCAGGGGATGGCTGGGTGGGGTGGGGTTACAGGGTTGGTGGGTTAAAAACAAAACAGATTCTATTATGGTAATGAATGTTAAAAGAAGGAGGTGAAGGGCAGGTGCCCCTTGGGAGTCATTTGATAGCGTTGTTACATGTGATGCTTAGAGAAAACATTTCCTCTTTGCTCAAGATACGGCCAGCTACCCAGGTGGTGCCTGGGTGAAGTTTCTCCAGCAGCACCTTTTTGACCTGATGAGGAAGCCAGTGACACTGTAAATCTCCTTGTTTCAGCCAACAACCACCTAGCTCACCCCGATCTGATTTTATACTCTTCCTGGGAGCACAGGGTCAGCACCCTTTGGACTTGGCTTCCCAGACTGGAAGTAAGGGGCCAAGCTAGGCTGCCATATCGCCATCCAAGCCTGCTTTTGGCTCAGATGACAGGAGCTTTCCCTCTGTCTCTGGGAGGGTGAGGCTAGAGAGAGAAAGAGATGTGTGCCCAGGGAGGGTCTGAGGAATAGCTCCTGAGCCCTCACTCAGCATTGCAATTTTCAACCTCCATTAAGCAAACTGTCCCTCTGTCGCTCAAGCTGAACCAGAGGGGAGGCAGAAAGCCATTGTGCAAATGCAGGAATTAGGGAGCTAATGAAACTCCTCTCCCTGTGACAAGGCTGGTGTTTCCTTCAGTGGGTTGTTGGTTGGAAAAACTCTATCCGTGGTGAAAATCTGATGTCCCTGATGTGCACAGCTGGAGTTGATAACTCCTTTCAAGAATTACCTTACCATGTAA
Organism: Camelus dromedarius; assembly: GCF_036321535.1. Lineage (NCBI taxonomy): Eukaryota > Metazoa > Chordata > Mammalia > Artiodactyla > Camelidae > Camelus > Camelus dromedarius. The sequence continues at coordinate 45,347,037 of NC_087438.1, forward strand.
ATTTTTACTTCTCAGCACATTATGAATCCAGTAGAATGAAGAGTTAAAAAGCTGTCCACAAATCCCTGAACCTTGGGAAACAGAGGAAAGGCTCGGCTGTGGGCCAAGGCTGTCACAGAGAGGGGTGTGCTCCCAGATTACTCTTCCTGGCTTAATGAGCTAAAGCGTCAGGACAACCCTGTGGAAGGGGTTGATGCCACAGTGGTCATTCTCTTCATTTTATCTAGAAAGTGTCAAGGGAGGAGGTGGTTTGCTAGGGTTCCTAGAGAGTCCGCTTGGACTGGGGACTTAGTCCTCCAAGCAAGAGGGCCAACTTAACCCTTCCAAGCATTTACTCCTAAGCCAATCACTCACCCCTTGAAGTGGGTTCTTTGCTTGACTCTGTCTGCCCACACTAACCCTCTCATTTACACATCTGTTTATTAAATCCTCCTTTAGAAGCAATGCAAGGCACAGGAGAATTTGAGAGAAAATATTCATATCATAAGTCATAATGTCCTCACCAGATGGAAGAAAAATAAAGAAATATTTAGAAGTTCCTTTTTTTTCAGATGAGTTGAAAGAATGTCTCTGTGTGGCTTGAATGGCAAGAGGAGGAAAATATTCCTCTTTCAATGGGTACTTCCTCTCCTCGAAGCTGGCAAGAAATGCTTCCATAACAGGTTGTACAGAATATTACTTCAAAGACCTGGCGTTGGCACACTGGCGACTCTTGCCACAAACTGTATCCAAAAATGATTTAACTTCCCCACTCAGTGATGTGTGCAAATGGCACACACACCACTAACCACACATGCACGCAATGTATGAATTCCCACATTCCTGATTGCTCACTTCAGCCAGAGAATATTTTTTTTTCAGAGCTAAAAAGAAATGAATCAAGTTTGTAAAAGGATATGTGTGGAAAATGCCAAAGGAAAAATGAAAATCAGATGCTTTTAAAGGCAGGGCCTGAAGTACTTTGCTGAGATGTTCACGTCCCTCCACTCTCTGTCATCAGAGGTGACCAGGGAAAATGGCCATCGAATCCAGGAGACTTAGGGGCATAGGGTGTGGCAGGAGAAGAGTCACTGGTAGTTCTTTTGACGGGTTATGAAATCGCAAGATCGTCTGAAGGCAGGGCATTTCAGGCTGGTTCTTCTGGGCATAACATCTCTGCAGCACAAAATATTTTTTTGTATCATTGCTGCTCTGCTTTGGGCTGGTGGGATTCTTGAGAAATAAAGAATCCATTTCCAGAACAATGGATCCCTTATTAGCATAACTGGGCTTAGGAGGGAAAATATATATGTATTTTTTCAGCCTAGTGTATGAACAGACTCACAAAAAGATTTACTGGGGACATGGAATGGTTGGAAGGTAATATTTTGCATTGCAGTTTTGATTTTGATAAATCTGTGATGTGAATTCCTGGCTTCTGAGCCAACTTCTCATCAACGGAATTAACACCGTTTCTGCTGTTCCTGTCACAGCACAATATTGACCACAAGGCAGAGGAAACTCAGCTGCCTTCTCTGGAAACTGCTACCCGTGGGGGCACAGTAGATTTACTGACAAGATGATTGCCAGCCTTAGGAATATTCTGTTAATGGTGACCTGGCATGTTTTATATATGCTACTGCTTACAAGTCCTCATATTGGATAAAATTTTAAAAATCTATTAACCAGTGGGATATCAAAAACCTAGACCAAACATTCATCAGAAGCATGATTTATGAATACCTATACACCATAGGATCTTCATACTTCTCTCCAAATCTTCATTTGGATGCTGAATATTTAACTGGGAGCATGTATATACCATGTGGGCTTTTGTCATTTTTTATTTGAGTGGAGCATTGGGATTACTCAAGGGAAAGACAGAGATGTGAGTAGTGCCATAGAATAGGAAATGTAAGTAGCTAGAGAAATATCTTAGTCATATAGATACTCAACACTCCCCATTTTTTATAAGGAATGGCAATGTCAATAGGTATTAAGCCATGCCATGATACTCGTGGCAATAATCTCTGCTTGACTGAGATTAATTAGAGTAGAAATCATGACTTAGATAGAAAGAGGAACACAGAATTGTAAAGAATTGATAGCACACGAAAGACCCCATCTCTCTTTTCCTGATGTCTCAGAATCACAATATCAAATATTGACAAGTCTAGTTCTGGTCTATAAAATACTCTTGTAGCATGATTTCTGAGAGAAATACTGGGTTTGCCATACATCATCTCTTTAAGTTATTTCAAATTGCTTTTGGAACTGCCTTTAGCCACCATTATTCTTATCAACACTGAGGGAGTTCTAAGAGAACTACTGTTCTTCCTGCTGTTCAGACGATCCCTTTTTCATAATATCTGGCATTAGAGATCAGGATGTAGCACACTCTGAAGTTGGATAATAGAAACGGTGTTAGCAGACAACTGAGAAGAAACTTCAACCATCAGTATTGGGCCAAACACAAAAATTTGGTTTGAACAAAAGAATGCTAATAGTCAGAATTTTTGAGTATTGTCTTTTTGTCATTGAGCTTGAACTTAAAGAAATTACAAGAAGTTCCTTGTAGTTTTTGGAGAGTTGCTTTATTGTATTGGTTTTACAGATGAGAGCTCAACTCCACTTGAGTTAAATGACTTGGTCAAGGAATTGAGAGAAGAACTTGTCCTACGTCCAGATGTAGTTCTTAATAGAGGCTTAACTTCCTGCTTCTTTGACCTTTTCTAAAATCTGTCTAGAGTTTACTTTGGCATGATCCCTTTTACTAGCTAAAGAATTCAGATTGTTTGAGTGGGTGTTGGAAGGCAAGATGTCAAACATATATTTTTCTGTAGAATTTGGGTACATATTTGGATACACATATATATAAAATGTATATGTTACATACAAATGAACAGAAGTAGAAGTGCTTTACAAGCTGTATGATACAATGATACAAGGTATTATAATCTCCACATGTCTTAATTTGCAAAATGCCATCAAATGTAGAACATAGCACCAATTGAGTAACTTTTCAGGGAAAGAAGTTCTACATTAAATGCACATATCACTAAGATGCATTCCAGTGTAAAAAAAAAAAGTGAAAATATGAAGCATATCTATATTATAATAAGAAATTACCATTGTATCCCCCCCTACTAAAACATATTCTTTTCAGGATACTCAATATTCAGAGCAGACTATATAATCCATAGCAATCTATAATCTTCACTGTAACATTATTGCATTTCTGGAATAATAGGAATGAAATATAGAAGGTGAAGTCTCTTGTATTTTGAGCTCCTCAGAAGTGGTGCATTCCCTGCCTCTAAAATTATGAAAGCAAAATTTGGTTCATTGCTTTTTAGCATTCGGTTGGAGAGAAATTATAATTTCTTCCACCTCAAACCTTGTATTGTTAAAATTGAGAAGAAAGTAAAAACGCTTCAGTTGACATAACTAAGCTATAATAGTAACAGTAAAGCACTCACTGGTGCCATGACTCTTATCCCAAGAAATGTGGAAATGCACTGGACATTGATCAAATGGAATGGGCATGGGAGAGTACTTGATAGTGACTGAATCACTTTTTGCTGACCCATTATTTTTAGTTAAATCATTTTATATAACCAGCAGGCTTTTATACTTAGTACCCCCTTAAGAACTTTAAGGGTTTGCCTAGAGTTGTTGGAAGTCATCTTGGCCACCAGTGATCAGTTTTGAGATAGGTTCATTTTAATCTTGAAAGTATTTAATTAATGTAGATTGCCCATAGTTTTTGTAAAGTCACCTCCAACCTTGACAAGAAGATAATAATAATAATTATAAATAAGCAATAGAAAACCAACAAGTTGCTGAACTGTTAAAGCAATGTGGAAATGAACTTGAGGAAGAATCCAGGCACCCTTCACCTGAAAGGCTTGGGCTTGGTGATGAGGTAAGCAGGCTTACTGCAAGCCTGAGATGGAAATTGTACATGTGCTCACCTACCCTCTGGGGGCCCAGGCTAGCTGAAACAATAGGGTCTCCGCCCTGTATTGAGAGGTTAACTCTATTGAGATGTTAACTCAGAATTACAAACCTGGGGCCCTGGCTTAATACTGGCCATGTTTCTAGGAAGAAAATGAAAGAGTTATTTGCATCTGGTTGGGAGCTTAATAGCATACTGAGAACATTCAGATCATGTTCGCTATTGAGGAAGCTTGTGGAAGAATGGGGAGACAAATGAAAAGAGAGAAAGAAAGAAGACAGCTTTGCGATATCCTGATGCGTATCTGGTCTGTAATTCTATGCCAGGGGCCCTCACACTACGGTGCTGAAAGGATGTTCTAATTACCTAATGTGGAAGCCCCTGCCTTTGTCCTGGGCTTCTGCATCTGAAAGTCCCAGGTGTGAGCTTGAGAACTGTCTGGTAGGAGGAGTGGCTTGTGCAGCAGCGGAAGGTGCTATGGAAATGAAGGTAACTTGGGACTGTCCACTCAAGTTACAGGGAGCAGGAACAAAAGTCAAGTCAAATGTTATCGTTTCCTTGCCACCACGGAGTAGAACTCAGCATATGGAAAGCTTGAATTCGCACTAGCCAAAAAAAAAAAAAAAAAAAAAAAGGAAAGAGAAGGAAAGATAGGATCCCATCAGAATAAACCCGATCTTTGCATAGTAGAAAATGGCACTTTTGTTTTATTTTGTTTTGTAGGTTTTGAGCAAAGTCTATTAAAGAGAGACCTTGAGCATCTTTGTTAAAAGTCCAACTAGCCAGAGAAATCTTGCTCGAGAATGACTGGTAGCTTCTGGCTTTAAATGTCTGGAAAAGTCCAGGCTTTACCAGAACTTCAGAGCACAAGAATGATTTAATGATGAAACTGACAAGTATGTGGAAGTGTGTCTTATGCTGATTTGCCTTGGACAGTTTTCTTAATCTTCTCAGGACTGTGTTATTTTTTTCTGGCAAATTGTTTGCAGTAGCTCATCGAGGGGAAATCAGGAGGTGAGAGGTTAGGAGTCCCGCGGTCTTGCCCCATTTCTTGTCAGGACTTTTAGGTAAGTCAGTGACTGACTTTTCTGAACCTCCATTTCATTATAAGTCAAATGAAAGAGCTGAATGTACAACATTTTGTAAGCTTCTTTTCCTTTTTAAAGACCTGATTCTTTGATTTCATCACTTACTTACTGACATCTTTATCCTCATTTGTAGAGACAGTTATGTTGAGTTTTCTGCTCCTCCCCCAGAAATACAATCCAAATTCTCCCGCTTGTCTTCCCTTTCTCTATACTTTAATAACTTTCATAGTTCTCTGCACTCTTCCAGAGTTATAGCTCAGGTACAGAGCAACACTGAAGAGAGGGCTCTAATAAAAGCCTGACTAGTGCTGAGGTAGGAGAAGCACCCAGGACATCCATCCATCACCATGTCTGACAAATTTAAGCATCTGACTCCATGGGCAGCTCTCTGCGGAGGGGAGGAAACCCTGGGCTGTGAGAGCAAACCTGACCCCAGCCTAACTTGGCCACCAGCCAGCACAGGTCAGTACCCTTGCTCCAGTGACATGCCCTGTTTTCAGCTTGGCGCTTTCTTCAGCTAAGGAAAAGGATTGGGTCAACTGCCAGGGCTCTTTCGACTCCACAAGAAATCTTTGGCGACTACCCCATCGTTAAGGGCCATGCTGGCTCGAAGCAATTCTGATTACATTCCGTATTTGTGTAGTTTGTTTTCACTTGTTCCTTTAATGCAAGACAAAGAAACCTCTTCTTTTGAAGTCCATCCTAGAGGTGTCCTGCTCCATTTAAAATGGTTCACTAGGTGTTTAAACCTTATTCTCCATTCAGGTTGGCTGTCAAGTTCTCTATTCCGTTAGCAAATCATTAAAGCACCAGTTAATAAGTAACATGATACCAACATTGTACTTTGTGGAATTCAGTCTGTACAGCCAGGCTCATAAGGACTCATTGGGAAGTGCAGATTTGATTCATTTTGAGTAAAACAGATTCTGAGGGAAAAAAGAATTAGTATTACTAATTAGGGGGTGAGAATTGGCCAGACTGAATTAGTGAAAAATCTGAATGAAAAAATGAAAAATTTGTCAATGTTGACTTTTATTTCCTAGAAGTAGTAATGATCATCATCATCATCATCATCACCAAGTATCTGCTCTGTCAGACTAAGTGTTTTTTTGTATATACCACCTCTTTTAATTTAACAATGGCTAAGTTAGGACAGGTGGCTGAAAAACTGCCAAGTAGGAGGATTCCCTAACTGTATTCTAATAAACAGATGAATGCTATGGAGCTTCCTGAAATACTTAGACTTTGGCAGGAATTACAAACCCACGTGCATTTAGGATGTGTCCATCCACATCCATGAGGGAAGAGAGCTGAGTGTGAGACAATAGGGAATGATGAGGACAGTGGAGAACTGGGGGGGTCCATTCTCTAGCTGACTGTTGCTTTGCAACAGGACATGGATATGCCTCACCTGATCTTGGGATGTTTTCTTCAATAAAATCCAGAAACCTCAGTATGAATGTGGTATCCCCTCTTGTTTTTAAAGCACTGGGCAGGCCAGACAAGAAGCATCTGAGAGCCAGATGTGCCTTCCTGGTCTGCAGTTCATGACCTTTGCTCACTACTGTTTATTCATACACAGTACGTACTACTGTCTTGCTACAGGTAATCTCCTTGCACGGACACAGGGAGTCATCAGCTTTGGAATGTCTGCCTGACATATGGGCATCCCTTCTTTACAAACGGCCGCACTGAATGTCCTCTCTGACTAGGGACTCATTTCCCTTACTTCCAATGTCTCCAGAACCTTCTCTTGTCAAGCAGTTCAGCTATTCCGTCCTTCTTGGGATGGTTTTCCCTCCCATTTGTTTTTCCTTTATTGCCCCATGGCCAGTAATGGCAGGGAGTCAACATACTGTCCTTTGAAGCTGCGGATCCTTTATCCATGGATGGCTTCCTACAGCTAAAGGTGTTAGCCATCACTGCCATTTGTTAAAGACCTGCCAAGTATCTTGATCTTCCCCGTTGATCTTCCCCTTTTCCCAAGATTTTGCTTTCCTTGCTTACTTGCGTAAGACTTGAACCTCCTCCAAATCTTTTATTTATTTATTTTTTTAACATTTTTTATTGATTTATAATCATTTTACAATGTTGTGTCAAATTCCAGTGTTCAGCACAATTTTTCAGTCATTCATGGACATATACACACTCATTGTCACATTTTTTTCTCTGTGAGTTATCATAACATTTTGTGTATATTTCCCTGTGCTATACAGTGTAATCTTGTTTATCTATTCTACAATTTTGAAATCCCAGGCTAACCCTTCCCACCCTCCACCCCCCCCCCCCCAGTAACCACAAGTCTGTATTCTCTGTCTGTGAGTCTATTTCTGTCCTGTATTTACGCTTTGTTTTTGTTTGTTTGTTTTTGTTTTTGTTTTTTAGATTCCACATATGAGCGATCTCATATGGTATTTTTCTTTCTCTTTCTGGCTTACTTCACTTAGAATGACATTCTTCAGGAGCATCCATGTTGCTGCAAATGGCATTATGTTGTCGGTTTTTATGGCTGAGTAGTATTCCATTGTATAAATATACCACCTCTTCTTTATCCAGTCACCTGTTGATGGACATTTAGGCTGTTTCCATGTTTTGGCTATTGTAAATAGTGCTGCTATGAACATTGGGGTGCAGGTGTCATCCTGAAGTAGATTTCCTTCTGGATACAAGCCCAGGAGTGGGATTCCTGGGTCATATGGTAAGTCTATTCCTAGTCTTTAGAGGAATCTCCACACTGTTTTCCACAGTGGCTGCACCAAACTGCATTCCCACCAGCAGTGTAGGAGGGTTCCCCTTTCTCCACAGCCTCTCCAGCATTTGTCATTTGTGGATTTTTGAATGACAGCCATTATGACTGGTGTGAGGTGATACCTCATTGTAGTTTTGATTTGCATTTCTCTGATAATTAGTGATATTGAGCATTTTTTCATGTGCTTTTTGATCATTTGTATGTCTTCCTTGGAGAATTGCTTGTTTAGGTCTTCTGCCCATTTTTGGATTGGGTTGTTTATTTTTTTCTTATTGAGTCATATGAGCTGCTTATATATTCTGGAGATCAAGCCTTTGTCAGTTTCACTTGCAAAAATTTTCTCCCATTCCATAGGTTTTCTTCTGGTTTTACTTCTGGTTTCCTTTGCTGTGCAGAAGCTTGTAAGTTTCATTAGGTCCCATTTGTTTATTCTTGCTTTTATTTCTTCTAGGGGAAAATTTTTGAGATGTATGTCAGATAATGTTTTGCCTATGTTTTCCTCTAGGAGGTTTATTGTATCTTGTCTTATGTTTAAGTCTTTAATCCATTTTGAGTTGATTTTTGTGTATGGTGTAAGGGAGTGTTCTAGCTTCATTGTTTTACATGCTGCTGTCCAGTTTTCCCAACACCATTTGCTGAAGAGACTGTCTTTATTCCATTGTATATTCTTGCCTCCTTTGTCGAAGATGAGTTGACCAAAAGTTTGTGGGTTCATTTCTGGGCTCTCTATTCTGTTCCATTGGTCTATATGTCTGTTTTGGTACCAATACCATGCTGTCTTGATGACTGTAGCTCTATAGTATTGTCTGAAGTCTGGGAGAGTTACTCCTCCAGCCTCTTTCTTTCTCTTCAGTAATGCTTTGGCAATTCTAGGTCTTTGATGGTTCCATATGAATTTTATTATGATTTGTTCTAGTTCTGTGAAATATGTCCTGGGTAATTGGATAGGGATTGCATTAAATCTGTAGATTGCCTTGGGCAGTGTGACCATTTTAACAATATTGATTCTTCCAATCCAAGAGCATGGAATATCTTTCCATTTTTTAAAGTCTTCTTTAATTTCCTTCATCAGTGGTTTATAGTTTTCTGTGTGTAATTCTTTCACCTCCTTGGTTAGATTTATTCCCAGATATTTTATTACTTTGGGTGCTATTTTAAAGGGGATTGTTTCTTTACTTTCTTCTTCTGTTGATTTATCGTTAGTGTAAAGAAATGCAACTGATTTTTGAACGTTAATTTTGTAACCTGCTACCTTGCTGAATTCTTCAATCAGCTCTAGTAGCTTTTGTGTGGACCTTTTAGGGTTTTCTATATATAGTAACATGTCATCAGCATATAATGACACTTTTACCTCTTCTTTTCCAATGTGGATCCCTTTTATTTCTTTCTCTTGCCTGACTGCTGTGGCTAGGACTTCCAGGACTATGTTGAATAGGAGTGGTGATAGTGGGCATCCTTGTCTTGTCCCAGATTTTAGTGGGAAGCTTTTGAGTTTTTCCCCGTTGAGTACTATGCTGGCTGTAGGTTTGTCATATATAGCTTTTATTACGTTGAGATATGTTCCCTCTATACCCACTTTGGCGAGAGTTTTTATCATAAATGGGTGTTGAATTTTATCAAATGCTTTTTCTGCATCGATTGAGATGATCATGTGGTTTTTGTCCTTTCTCTTGTTGATGTGATGTATTACATTGATTGATTTGCGTATGTTGAACCAGCCTTGTGTCCCTGGGATGAACCCCACTTGGTCATGATGTATAATCTTTTTTATGTGTTGTTGGATTCTATTTGCTAAAATTTTGGTGAGGATTTTGGCGTCTATGTTCATCAGTGATATTGGCCTATAATTCTCTTTTTTTGTAGAGTCTTTGCCTGGTTTTGGTATCAGGGTGATGGTGGCTTCATAGAATGAGTTTGGGAGTATTCCCTCCTTTTCAATTGTCTGGAAGAGTTTGAGAAGGACTGGTATGAGTTCTTCTTTGTATGTTTGGTAGAATTCCCCGGTGAAGCCGTCCGGTCCTGGACTTTTATTTGTAGGGAGGTTTTTAATTGCTATTTCTATTTCCTTTCTAGTGATCGGATTGTTCAAGTGTTCAGATTCTTCTTGATTCAGTTTTGGTGGACAGTATGTTTCCAGAAACTTGTCCATCTCCTCTAGGTTATCCAGTTTGGTTCCATATAGTTTTTCATAATATTCTCGTATGATTATTCTGTATTTCTATTTTGTTTGTTGTAATTTCTCCATTTTCCTTTCTTATTTTGCTAATTTGTGCTCTCTCTTTTTTCTTCTTTGTGAGTTTGGCCAGAGGTTTGTCGATTTTATTTACTTTTTCAAAAAACCAGCTTTTGGTTTGGTTGATTTTTTCTATGGTCTTTTTAATCTCTATTGTATTTAATTCCCCTCTGATCTTTATTATTTCCTTCCTTCTGCTGCTTTTTGGGGCTTTTTGTTCTTCTTTTTCTAATTCATTCAGGTGGTGGGTTAAATTGTTTATTTGAGATTGTTCTTCTTTTTTGAGGAAGGCCTGTATCGCTATAAACTTCCCTCTTAGCACTGCCTTTGCTGTGTCCCATAGGTTTTGGGTGGTTGTGCTTTCATTATCATTTGTCTCAAGGTATTTTTTAATTTCAGCTTTGATTTCCTCATTGATCCATTGTTTTTTCAATAACATATTGTTTAATCTCCATGCTTTCCTTTTTTTCTCCTTTGTTTCTCTGTTGTTAATTTCCAGTTTCATGGCATTGTGGTCAGTAAAGATGCTTGAGATAATTTCTATCTTCTTAAAATTCTTGAGGTTTTTTTTGTGCCCAAGTACATGATCGATCCTGGAAAATGTTCCATGTGCACTTGAAAAGAATGTATATCCTATTTTTGGGGGGTGTAATGCTCTGAAAATATCCACCAAATCTAGTTTTTCTATTGTAGTATTTAATTTCTCTGTTGCCTTGTTTATTTTCTGTCTGGAAGATCTGTCTAGTGATGTTAATGCAGTGTTAAAATCTCCAACTATGATTGTATTCCCATCAATATCCCCCTTTATCTCTGTTAGTAATTCTTGTATGTACTTAGGTGCTCCTATATTGGGTGCATATATATTAACGAGTGTAATATCCTCATCTTGTATCACTCCTTTAATCATTATAAAATGTCCTTCTTTATCTTTCTTTATGGCCTTTGTTTTAAAGTCTATTTTGTCTGAAATCAGTACTGCAACACCTGCTTTTTTGGCTTTTCCATTTGCATGGAATATCCTTTTCCATCCTTTCACTCTCAATCTATATGTGTCCTTCTCCCTACAGTGGGTCTCTTGTATGCAGCATATTGAAGGTTCTTGCTTTATTATCCAGTCTGCCACTCTGTGTCTTTTGACTGGAGCATTTAGTCCATTAACATTTACAGTAATTAATGATAGATGTGTGTTTATTGCCATTTTGAACTTATCTTTGCAGTTGAATTGGTATATCCTCTTTGTTCCTTTCTTCTTCCTTTTGTGGTTTGGTAATTTTCCTTTGTATTATCATGGATTTTATTTAATTTTTGTGACTCCTTTGTAAATTTTTGGCTTGTGGTTACCCTTTTTTGTAAATCTATTAACCCATTACTATAACTGTTTTTATTAAACTGATAGTAACATGATCTCAAACCCATCCTACTGTTAAAAAAATTTAAAAAAGAAAGAAAAAGATATTCTATATTTCCCTGCCTCCCTCTCCCACTCTCAGTGATTTGTATGTCTTCTTTTATAATTTCATGTTTACTTTATTTGTAATTCATGAGTTATCACCTTTCCAGTTGTGAGTTTCTCATTTCTGTAGCATCCTGCTGCTTTTCTATTTAGAATAGCCCTTTCAATATTTCTTTTAGCATGGGTTTAGTGTTGCTAAACTCCTGCAGCTTTTTTTTGTCTGTGAAACTATTTCTCCTTCTATCCTAAAGGATAGCCTTGCTGGATAAAGGATCCTAGGCTGCATCTTTTTTTCATTTAGGGCTTTGAATATATCTTGCCACTCCCTTCTGGCCTGTAGTGTTTGTGTAGAGAAATCAGCTGAGAGCCTTATGGGGGTTCCCTTGTAACTTACTCTTTGCTTTTCTTTTGCTGCCTTTAGAATCCTTTCTTTATCCTTGACTCTGGCCGTCTTGATTATGATATGTCTTGGTGTGGGTCTATTTGGGTTCTTCCTGTTTGGGACCCTCTGAGCTTCCTGTACTTGGATATCTGATTCCTTCTTTAAGTTTGGGAAGTTTTCAGTCATGATTTCTTCAAAAACCTTTTCAATCCCCTTTGATCTTTCTTCTCCTTCTGGGACCCCTATTATACGAAGATTGGGACGCTTCATGTTATCTCGTAGGTCCCTTATGCTATTTTCATTATTTTTTATTTGCTTCTCTTGTAGTTCTTCTGAATGGGTGCTTTCTATTGCCCTGTCTTCTAGATCACTAATTCGTTCCTCTGCATTATCTAGTCGGCTTTGCACAGCTATTAGATCATTCCTCATCTCTGTCAATGAGTTTACCCATTCTACTTGGCTCTTCTTTATAGCTTCAATTTCATTTTTGACATATTTTATATCTCTAAACACTGTCTCTTTTAATTCCTTCAGCAATTTGATCACTCCTTTTTTGAAATCTTGATCTAGTAGGCTATCGATGTCTATTTCGTTGATCTTTCTTTCAGGGGATTTCTCTTGTTCTTTTAATTGGGAAAGGTTTTTCTGCTTCTTCATCTTGCTCATACCTCTCTGGCACTGTGGTTTATGAAGTATCAGTTGTTTATTTTGGTCCTTAAGGATTTTATCTATCTAATACCTATTTAGGAATAAAACTTGGGAAAAAAAGAAAAAAAAAATAAGAGAGAGAGAAAGAATTTTAAAAGAAGGGAGAAAGAGGGTTTGAAAACAGTGTATAATGAATAATAGAAGAGCGAGTTGAAGCAGAGTATTAATCGGGTTGAGACGTCCTTTTAAAACCTTTACAATAAAAGGGGGGGGGGGATGAATAGATGTATTTGAAACCTGTGTCTAATCAGCAACAGGACATCAAAACCCAAGAGAAATAGAAATGAATTAAGAAGTAAAAATTAAGAGAGTAATAGAAAATAGAACAGGTAAAAACAGATTTAAAAAAAAAGGGGGGGGGGTTTGGTCGGTGTTCTCCTGGAGTCTGTGTGCTTTTAATGTGAAGTCTTTCTGTCTTCCTCCTGTTTTGGAAGCTCAGCTTGCTGTTTTCTGAGGCCCTCCGTTGGCTCCCTCTTCTGTGCTGCTCCCAGCACCTGTCGGCAAGCAGATCGCGCCTCCTCCTAACACTGGGTCAGGTGCAGCTCTCCTCTGCTGTGGGCGGGCGGGTCGCTGCCTCTCCGAATGCCGCAGTCAGATGTTGCAGACAGGCCAGGTAGGAGGGCGGGTCGTGCCCCCTCCCAGCACCTCGGTCACGGGCTGTGTTCCTGCCCGAAAGGCAGGGGGCCGCTCTCGCTCTACCTGCGCCGCCGGTAGCTCCGCTCTCTGTGCGGCTGCGCGCTCCGCCCCGGTCGGCGCTCCGCGGGTGGGCTCCGGGAAGACCAAGGGACAGCCCTGACCCTGCTCCGAGCCAAAACCCAGCTCCTTGTTTGTCTTTGTGGAGCAAGTTCTCTGAGGGACCAGGATGGAAGGATCCTATCTGCCCCGGGCTGCAGGCCAGTCTCAGTCTGGCCTTTGAGGCTGCTAAGCCCTTCGGTGCGGATGCAGGTTTCGCCCCCGCCCCCCCCCCCCCCCCCCGGGTGCTAAGCGCGGAGGATATGGCGGCTGCGCCTGAGCCCCGCGCCTCTCTTCCCCCGAAAACTTTCCGGGGGTTTTCAGAGATGGGGGTGTGCACCCTTCCCCCGAGCGCACATCAACCTTGCTGTTTTATGGAGGGCCCAGGTTGTTCTGCCCTGTGCACCCACAGCCACGGCGCGCAGCCCCTTGCGTTCCCCCGGGGCTGCCTCCGTGCAGCCGCCCCCGTCCTCCGCCCGGCTTGTGCAGCCTGGCCCTGCCCGCGGCTGCCGGCCCGCGTCTCAGGCTGGGTGTGGGGGGGTGGGGGGGGGCGCTCTATGCCCGTTTAACTTAGTTCTGTTAGTCAAGGGCTGTTCTCTGCTCCCCCTCCGTCCCGCTGGCCTCTCAGTTGGAGAGGGGAGACCCAGCGAGCGAGCGCCAGTCCTCCTTTGCCAGTCCTCCTTTGCCGTTCCCTCCCCGCGGGACCCGTCCCGTGCTGCTTTGCCTTTTGTTCTTTCTTTTTTCCTTTTCTCCTACCAGATTTTTGGCGTCTTTATCTTTTGAAGAGGGCGATGTTCTGTCGGAGTTCCGCAGGTGCTCTGGTTGGCTGAGTGGGCCTGTAGATGTGGGTCTTGGTGTATTTGTGGGAGAGGGTGACCTGCGAGCATCCTTCTACTCCGCCATCTTCCCAGTTCTCCTCCAAATCTTTTAAAACCTCTACCTCAGTTCCTTTCCTCCTGCCTGGGATCCTCAGTCAAGAAGAATGAACTCTCATTTCCTCCTGCTTGGGATTCTCAATTTGGTTTTCTTCCCCACTGTTTGAGACAAGTTTAAGTCAAGGTGTGTTACAGCTGTGAAGGGGGAGTAGGGTAGGGATGGGAGTAGTGTAGATTCATCTCTGTGTAAATAATGTCCAAAGCAATATTGTCTCACAGCAATAGTACTGAACTTAGAAGATTGTTTCTGAAGTTCCATTGTGTACATACTGCCCTGAAACTGGATGAGAGATTAGATTTTTCCATACAAAGTCCATCAAAGGGCAGAAACTGTGTAACCCCCTCAGTTCTCTAAATCCCTCTCTCTGTGAAATTTTTTTGAAGATTTATGACTTACCTTAAAAGTTTATGAGCGTTTTGCATTCTACTCCTTATTATGTTTATTTAAATTTGAAAATCTCTTAGATGATTTACATGCATAAAAATAGCCACTTCCAAAATAGGACCCACATTTACTCTGGGCTTCATTAAGTCCTATATGCTATTGCATATACTTGGCAATATATGGACCCCAGATTGAGAACCACAGAGCAATATTATGTGTTAACTAGAATTTATAGACAAGCCTAAAAACCTAATAATTTTCATGTGTAATATTATTTCCATGAAGGGATTTTATTACAAATGGCCTATCTTCAATATTCATTCATTCTTTAAACATTTGTTGGAAAGGCAAGGAAGTCAGTTTTTATTGAGGGCCAAGAATGTGCTATGTCCTTTAGATATTTTATTTCTTTCAAACTTCAAAGTAACATTCTAAGATGTGTGGGTGTGTATGTGTATATATATATATATATATATATATATATATATATATATATATATATATATCCATCACTTTACAAATGAGAACACTGACTAGAAAATGGCCAAACTGATAATGGGGGCAGTTGTCACAAAGCCAGCTGAAAGGAATGTATAACAGATCTTAAGAGACGTGGAAAGTCACTGTTGCAAGTAATGTTTTCTGTAACAAAAGCAGGCAAGACACAGGACAGTGGTGATGCTTCATTTTATTTATCAGCTTGACTGGGTCTCAGGATGCCCAGATGTCTGGTTAGGCATTATTTCTGGGTGTGCCTGTGAGCATTATTCTGGGTGTTTCTGGAAGACATGAGTACTGAAATGGTACACAGGGGAACACACTGCCGTCCCCAGTGTGGTGGCATCACTCAATGCATTGGGGCCTGAAAAAAAACCGAAAAAGTGGAGAAAGGGAGGGTTTACCCCTTACTGCCTGCTTGGTTGAGCTGGGACATTGATCTTCTGCTCTTGGACTGGGATTTATATCACCAGCTCCCCCTGTTTTCAGCTCTTCAGACTCAGACTGGAATTATACTACCCATTTTGCTGGGTTTCCCTAATACATTTTAATTTAATTTATTATACTTTTTAACTCTAGAATTTTTATTTTTTGCAGTTTCTATATCTCTATTAAGATCACTTGTTTTTTTAAATAATCTATTAACAGTTACAGATTTACAGAAAAGTAGCAGGGAGAGTATGGAGAGTTCACATATACCCCGTACCCAGTTTCCCCTCTTGTTAACATATTTGTCACAACTAATGAAACAATATTGATACCTTATTATTACTAACTAAAGTCCATACTTTATTCAGATTTTCTTAGCTTTTTACCTGATGTCCTTCCATTGTTTCAGGATCTCATTCAGGATATCACATTATATCATGTTCTTGTTTCCTTAGACTCTGCTAGACTATGACAAGTTCTCAGCCTTTTTGTGTTTTTGATGACTGACAGTTTTGAGGAGTACTGCTTAGTATTTTATAAGTTGTCCTTCAATTTGAATTTGATGTTTTTCTCATGGTTAGACTAAAATTATGCACTTTTTGGAAGAGGATCATAGAGCTAAAGTCTTATTCCCATCACATCAAGGGTGCGAAGTGTTAATATGACGTATCACTGATGGTACTGTCCTCGATCACCTCACTTTGGAAGTAGGTGTGCTTTCTCTACTCAGAAGTTACTCTTTTCCAACTTTTCACACTGTACTTTTCAAAAGTAACTAACTACGCACATCCCACACTTGAAGTGTAGGAAGTTATCCTCTACCTCCTTGAGGTGGGACTATCTACAAGAGTTATTTGAAATTCTTCTGTATGGGAGATTTTTGTATTTTTCCTATTTGTGCAATAATTCTGTCAGTATAGATATAGATATAATCCATGAGACAATGTAGTATCAGAAATACATTTTAAAAATATATAAATACTTAGACAAATATATATTTTATAATACATATTAAAATACAGTATATATTTTAATGATACCCTTATTACATTTAAGCAATAATATTTTAATATGAAATAAATATGTAATAATAAATTAATAAATAATAAAATTAAATATTTACTAAAGTGGATGTTAAAATATAAAAATACAATAAATTATATAAAAAGTATGTCTTGCTGACTTTTCAGTCTAGCTATTATTTGAAACATTATTTATGTAGGTTATTATTATTTAATTAGGTTAAAAATTTTATCAAATGATCTTTTAAAAACAAACAAATAAAATTTCCTGTTTAGACTGATTAGTTTTTACTATGAATTATCCTAGTGAGTACAAAGAGATTTAACAGCTTTATTGAGATACAATTTGCGTACCATAGTTGACTGCTTTAATTTAATATATTCAGA
The DNA here is from genome assembly GCF_036321535.1 of Camelus dromedarius. Taxonomy (NCBI): domain Eukaryota; kingdom Metazoa; phylum Chordata; class Mammalia; order Artiodactyla; family Camelidae; genus Camelus; species Camelus dromedarius. The sequence continues at coordinate 45,363,975 of NC_087438.1, forward strand.
CTTTTGCAAGCCTTACCACATTTAGTCATCACCATCATCTAATTTTAGAACATTTCATCACACCTTCCCCAAAAGCCCATATCCGTTAGCAGTCACCCCCCCATGATCTCTCTATCCTTCTCCTTACCCCCAGCCCTAGGCAAATACTAATCAATTTTCTGTCTCTATAAATTTGGCTGTTCTGGACATTTCAAATAAAATAAATAGTCATACAGTATGTTGTCTTTTTTTTGACTGGTTTCTTTCACTTAGCATAGTATTTTCAAGACTCATCCCCATTGTAGCATATAGCAGAACTTCATTCTTTTTTATTATTGTATGGATGTACGATTTTTTATTTATCCATTCATTAATTGATGGACCTTTGTATTTTTTCCACTTTTTGCCTATTATGAACAATGTTGCTATGAACCATTTGTGTACACGTTTTTGTATGGTCATGCTTTTATTGCTCTTAGGCATATACCCAGGAGAAATTCTTGGGTTATAAGGTAATTCTATGTTTGGAAAATTACCGTAACGTTTTTCAAAGCAGCTAGCAGCTATACATTTTACATTTCTATCAGCAGTGTTTGAGGGTTCCAATTTCTCCACATCCTCACTGACACCTATCTGATTTCTGTTATTACCTATCTTTCGATTCTAGCCATCTCAGTAGGTGTAAAGTAGTATCTCTTTTAAGTGGTATTGTGGTTTTGCCTTTTATTTCACTAATGGCCAATAATGAGCATTTTTTCATGTGCCTATTGGCCAGTTTTTATATCTTCTTTGGAGAAACATTCATTCAGATCCTTTACTCATTTTAAAATTGACTTGTTTGTATTTTTATTATTAAGTTATAAAAGTTATTTATATAGTATAGATATAGTTCTCGTATCACATATGTGATTTTCAAATATTTTCTCCCATTTTCTGGGCAGTTTTTTCACTTTCTTTATGGTGTCCTTTGGAACACAAATCTTTTTACTTTTTTTTTTTTTTAATTTTGAGGTAGTACAGTTTATCTTTTTCTTTTGTTTCTTGTGCTTTTAGTGTCATATCTAAGAAAGCTTTGTCTAACTTAAGGTCGTAAGATTTGCTCCTATATTTTTACTATGTTTCTCCTAAAGAGGAGTCTAGCTTCATTCTTTTGCATGTAGTCTTCTAGTTGTCACAGGACCATTTGTTTTAAAAACTATTCTTTCCTCCTTGAGTTGTCTTAACCCTTTGAACAGATGTTTTGAATCCTCACATTTACTGATGAAAATCATTGGTCTTGCTTTGTTGACCTCCTTGCTCTTAAAGGTGATATGCAGGCCAAGTGGACCTGAGATCTGTTTCCATGGAGAAGCTGACACTGTTTTCTCCCTTACCAGGTATCTTCTTGTGTGTTGAGTGTAAAAGCCTTGGCCCTGATGAATGGTAGCCCTGGCTTCTGTTCCATACTATTTTCCCTACTTTCACATTAGAACTAGACAATTCTAAGCAAGACACAACCAATTAACATTACCCTGGGAGCAACTCTTACTTTCAAGATGACACATTTTAGGGGATGAGATCCTTGCAAAAGTGAGAGATTGATTTTAGGTAGTGTGCATGGTCATGAACCAAAGTGGGTAAGACCAACATTGTGTCTAGAGAAGGTCATAAAGAAGCCAAAAGCAACTAATCCCTGACAACTCCCAGGGCTCAGACCTATCCCCTGTTCTATACAGATGCAGCCACCAGCAGACTAAGGTTCTGTGACTGTAATTTCTTTACATTTATTTGTTTTCATAGAAAGGACATATTAATCACAATGATCCTCCCTCTGTCCCCTGCAAAGAGGGTCAGTTATGCTGAAAAAAATGTGTTACTAGTTCCAAACCATCCTCCTATTACTGCAACCCCAAGATGCTTACTGATTCTAGGTCAAAAGTGTTTACTTGTGGCCCTCTTTGCACCCTTTGTTTTACCAGTCATCCCCCCAGTTCTTTGCATTGATACAAGTGACTCAGTCTTCCAGTTGAGAGGTTGCACAGGAAAGGGAACAGATGATTCCTACATGAGGCCAGGGCTTTTTGCCATTCATTATCTGAATCTCCATTCAAAAATACTAAAACTAAAAGTATCAGTTCATTGCAAGCTATTGGTTAACACTATAGTGACAACAGGATATGTCCCCTCACTCAGGGGCCATACCATCTCATTGATGAGATAAAGCATACACATCCCAAATAGTTCAAACTTACCCCACATTATCATTGGCGACCAAGGGCCAAAATGAACAAGAAAAGAAAGATTCAATGAGAACTATTTGGCACAAAGCCTAGAATATGGCTGAGGTTAGTAAATGTTTCCATTATTAATGTTGATGAGAACAAGAAGGACAACAGTGTGTCAGGCTCAGGTGGGAAGGAAAGTGATGTGTGAGACAGCTCTGTTCCAAACTAGAAAAAGAAATTCTTCTGTAGCTTCCTGGAAGAGCATTTGAGAGGATTATTTCCCTCTTGACAGTACTTAATTGATTCTATAAAGCTGTTAAAAGAAAGACAGAGCTGCAACAAAACTTGATCTAGATTCCTAGAGTATCTAAAGGCTACTTTACATTTCAAAAAGCAACTGAGAGAGATTTTTAAAAGCACCAGCCTTGAAGTCATCTGTCCTGGGTTTGAATCCTTCTTCCATAGAGTGTGTGATCAACTTTTTAATCTCAGGTTTTTAGTTCTTCCATCTGTAAAATGGGAATAAAAGTTCTTATCTCCCAGAATTGCTGTGAGATTTGGTATTAACATAAAAGAGAGTAATTAACATCTTATTAGATACAGACTGAATCAGCAGTGAAATTGGACTTAATAGGTAGAACTTTTTTGTAGCTTGTACTTCCTTTCACTGACTGCAGAGACTGTTCATCTACACTTAGACCAAACAGATTGATATTATTACTGCCTTTTGCTTTAAATGATTTAAATTTGAACATGAGTCTAAAGAAAAGTCAACTACATTGCAGTTCTGCCTGAAGACTTGAATGCAGTTAGAAAGTCACAAAGAAAAACTGGTGTCCCATTTATAACAGGGCCAGTAAAGTGCTTCACAAAATAAAATTCCATAGTCTAATGACCTTTTCCCAAGAAGCAGTATTGGGGTCACTCTATAATAAAAATTCAGGGGTCCACACTGCAGTAGACAAGTGACACATCTGAACATACCCCAAGTCTGGGGAAATTTCTTGGCTTTTGAGTACTTGTGTTCATATGCCTAGAGGCAGTCATAAGCCCTTGGACTTATCAGTCAGGCACTTTAAAATTTCTGTTGGAAAGCCAGTAACGTGAAGCAAGAGCCACAGAAATCCACTTGGCAGCTGTGCTGGGCCCAGTTAATATCCTCTCCCCAGATGCACTCAGTCATGCTGCAGTGCAATGAAAATTGTCTGTTTAGTCTTTGTCCCCAGTAGACACATACCTGCTCCAGGGGTTCAGCTTCCTTTGGCATAGAGCTTCCAGAGCCTTCCTGAGTGATAGGAAGGTCTTCGTTATTCACAGGGAGCCCCTTTGGGCCACGTCTGAGTTTGTTAACAAGGCCCCTGGATGTCTTCAGGATGGGGTCCATTTGCCAGAAAAACTAACAACATAGTATGAAAGTTGGAATTTCAGCCCTATTCCCTGACCCCCAGAGAAGGAAAGGTGGCTGGAGATTGAGTTCAGTCACATGGCCAGTAATTTGATCACTCATGCCTACATAATGAAAACTAGATAAAAACTCTGAGCAATGAGGCTCACAGAGCTTCCTGGATGATGAATATATTAACATACCAGGAGAGTGGCCCACTCTGATGCCACAGGGACAAAACTACCCCCACCCCGCCCTACCCTGACATTGGGCTGTGTCTCTAACATTTGGCTGATCCTGAGTTGTGTCCTTTATTATAAACCTGTAATTATAAGTACAGCACATTCATTGAGTTCTGTGAGTCTTTTTAGAGAGTTACCAGACCTGGCAGGGGGTCATGGAAACACCTAATTTATAGTCAACTGTCAGAAATGTGGGTGGACCCCAGGACTTTGAGCTGATGATTGAGGTGAGGAGAGTCTTGTATAACTGAGTGTTTTAACCTGCAGGATCTGATACTAAATCTTGGTAGCTGGTGTTAGAATTGACACTAACAAACAAGCTAAGTTTGCCCTTAGCTTGTGGAATTTGTGCTAACTTCAGGTCATTAACATCAGACCAGGTAGGATTGGAGAACTGCCGTTGGAAAGCATATGCCTTCTCCAGGATTCAGCTTCTTGCTTATTTCCTGGTTGGAGCAGCCCCGGTGACGGCTCATGTTGTTCCTGCTCATCTATTAGAGCTCCTTGTTACCTCTGCCTTCCCTGGCGGTGCATACTCGGCTCTGGCATGGCCACCTTTTCTCCCACCTTGGTGTATGCTTCAGCAGCTCCAGGACTCAGGTCCAAATCTACCAGACTCATGAAAACTCTGGCTTCTCCAGTGGTTGCCTAGAGGGTCCAGGGGGTACAACCTCAGTGTCTCATGGAATAGCTTTCACCAGAGAAGCAGATAAATCACCCATATTCCCTGCCACCAAGGAATTCTGCAAGATACAGTGACATCCCACATATCTAAATAAACACTGAGTTTTTTGTGTAAAGTTTTAGCCAGCTCAATAATGCACTACTTTCCTATTTCTCTTTTCTAGTCTTGCTTTCCAGGATTGTACCCACCCCCAAAGCATTACAATGTAAGCTTTTCCTTAGGTTCTGTCTTGTAGGGAACCTTAAGTAAGGAGGAAGTGTAGCTGGCAAAATTCTGTGTTAAAGGGTTCTGTGGCTAATGGCCTGCTTGTAGCATCCCAGTCTAGTGTCTGCAATGTGGACTGCAGTACCTCTGCCAACTTCAAAGGCAGGATGGGCTCCGATGGAGTCACCTAAAAGTATATTCGGACATTGTCCCTGGTTGCATAACACACATACATGCTTTTATGTCCCTCCTAGAAATGTTTTGCAGCTAAAAACCCTATCTTATAGAAAAATGATTTAAAATTATAAGCCCTATTAGCCATCCAATCTTCCTATTTTGGAGGTGATAGAATGTCTTTATTATGTAACAGTAATGATGGTTGATGGCCAGTATGTTTGTCTTTTAAAATGTTTTTATTTGGAAAAGTAAAAATTGTCCCGACTTTCTAAAACAAAACCAAAACAAGTGTTTATGAAATTCAAAGCTCTTGGAACCACTAGATTCCCCCATTAGAGGACAAGATCTTACTATCCATTCTGTGGCTTTTCTTTTGACCCAGATAAAAGACCCACTGAGGCTTCCCTTTTCTACAACTATGAAAAGGAGTAATTAGTTGGGGGCTTAGAGACTGTTAGTGAACCAGGGGAAGTGAATCGGTTTTTCTTGTTATATGTTTATCTGGGATACAACAGGGAAATTACTCACTAGATTGAGACTATGAAGAAAATTTTAGAATACATCTCTCACAACCAGTACCTCTTTTCCTACATTTCCCATGTAAAAGTAGTCGCACTGTAAAATACCAGATAATCAGGTCACCTGTGTCTAGTGTTAATAGGACGGTACATTTACTGAGTCCATATCTTACAGAGCTCCTCTGCTAAATGAGACTATAATTGTTTTCTTAAAAAAAAAAATTACTGGGAAACCAGAGGAGTCAGACTTCTGACTGTAGTGGAGTGAAGAAGTAGGCTTATATTCTTCCCCCATAAAAGTCATAAAATTAGACAAAGTTGTCAAAAATGCAGCCATTTCGTGATCTGGGAATTGACCAAAGCAAAAGCAAATGACACACTGAAAAGAGTTTTTTTATGAAAAGCTGCTGGAACTTTAGTTGAGAACAGTGGGACTCTTCAGTCATCTTGCCTGGAGTTGCCCCCATCTACTTCCTGGCTCCAGCTTACTTGGTGCTAGAGTATTATCAGGGTGGGGCTAGCTGTGAAAACCAGCAGCCTTAGTTGGCTGACATAATTTGGAGCAGATAAAGAAAATTCATAGCTAGCAGTGTTGTCAATGAAAGTAATAAACTTGGTAGACCATAAAAGAGTTGTGCTAGCCTGAAGTTGCAGTTTCAGTGAGAATGGTAAACCAGCCATAAGTTTAAGGAAGAGAGTTTAGTGAAAGTCATAGAAGAGATGTCTAAGCTCTTCTTACATCCCATCTTACCACATTTCTAATTACCAGCATGTGCAGGGAAGACCTGAGAGGTCCTGACAAGGTAGAAGCTGAGGCAGACTTCACAAAGCCTGAACTTTGAATGAACTTCTCAACTCACACACAGGTCCACCAGGAAAGGGCAGGTGCCTTAGGGTGGAACATCTAAGCACAACATCTGTCCCATCACTGGCTGCCCAAAAGGCAAAAGAGACACCATGCAAACTCAGGACCAACTCTAACAAGGCAAGCAAAACAATAAAAATAAGAATAAAACATCTGAACAGAGATATCAGTGGCTGTACACCATTGGAGAGAAAAATTTCACAAATTAAATCCAAGAGAATTTTTAAAAATTCACATAAATCAGAAACCAGATTTGCTACAGTATTTTATCTAAAATATCTAGGTTTCAACAATAAAAAAAAAAACAGAGACATTCAAGCAAACAGAAGAGTGTAAGCCTTACTCAGAAAAAAAGTAGCCAAATGTTGGCATTAGCAAAGATATCAAACAACTATTTATATATAATAACTTTTACAAATACAATCAAAGAATTAAAGGAAAATATAATGACAATGTGAAAATGAATAAAAGTACTCAGCATTCAGATCTTGATTTCTAAAACTCTTTTTCAGTAAAAGGAAACAGGAATCCTTGGAGAAATGGCTGAGCCTGGGAATCTATAAGATGAGCCTGGAGTAACCCGTGGTGTAAGGGAATAAGAAAGTACTCAACAAACAAAACATTCTCAGGCGTTCTGAGCTCTCATACTCAGCGCACATAAAGCCTCCAAAAATTCATTAGAAGTTCAGCTGTTTAATTCTTACCCACATCTGTGACTCTTTTCTCCCCTCCTCTGTTGTACCAAAGATGAAAATAGCCATGATTTCCATCTCTCTTAGGAGGAATTTGTCCACTTCTAGATTATAGTTTATCAGGTCACTTTGCATTCTCAGCTCTCTGGCAGGCTTAAAATGACAGTGATTTTGGAAATTGTCTGGCTTTTTAGTGGGAGTAACATTTTCTTGTAACTTTGCACATCCTAAATAGAGATGAACTTCCTCTTAATGTTTGAAATAGTTCTCAAACTTGTGTCAAAGTGATCTTCTAAAATTCTGTCACACAGATTTTTCTGCTGGCACTTTTCTTCTTCTCTCCACTCATTTGCTTGGAAATTTCTGCTTATTCTTCAAAACTTCAGTCACCTCTTACTTCTTCTCAAATGTGTAACAGGATTTCTCACCTTCTGTTGACCTCTGGGGCCAGAAAATCCTTTGTCGTGGACTCTGTCCTGTGCATGGCAGGATGTTTAGCAGCACCCCTGGTCTCTTCACTAGATGTTACTTTCACACCACACTTTTGCTCTGATTGTGACAACCAAAATGTCTCCAGATACCCCAAATGTAGAGAACCATGGGTATGCCTTGATCCTTGGTCTGGCAGGGCGAGGGTGGCTCTTACTTGCTTTTGTGCTCGTGTTTTCCTGGACCTGCTTATCAGATTGGCACTTAACATTTTCTTGTATTTACCTATTCCCTCTCTCTGTCTCTACCACACACACACACACACACACACACACACACACACAATTTATGACAGGTGAAAAGTAGTTATTATTTAGAAACCTCTGATGCATTGAAGAAGGTGAATGTTAAGAGGTTTAGAGGTGAGGAGAGAGTTGATGGGTGTGCTAATGCAAATAATTTGGAGAAACTGAAAAAAAAGCTAAAGGTTTTCGTACAAGAAAATGGAAAGATCTGGGGTGTATATGTGTGTGTGTATTTGTGCATACATGTGTGGGCATGGAAATATAATGGGGAGGGGTTATCCATCCATCCTGGAGAGGGGAGTAGATTGGAGCCAGAGGAGTTAGAGTAACAAAATCAGGGCTGTGAGGAAACTGAAGTTGTACTTTGAGGAAGTTAAGGAAGTCTAGTCAGGATTCTTGTTGAGTTTTCCCGTGTAGTATGAAAGTGACCATCTTGTTATTTTCCCTAAAAAAATCTTTATCATTGTGGAGTTGAATTTGCTTTTTAAGGTTGCAAAGGAAGTTTCAAGTCCTGCTCTGAGGTAGGCATGGTGTTGATAACAGCCCTGGGGGCGTGTGGTGTACAGTCACCTGTTCTCCTTTGTTTTTTTTGTGGTGTCTTCTTGCTCTGGATGCTGCTTGATGGCTCAGTGTACCACTGGTGTAGAACAGAGTTTATGGCATATGGAAGACTCCCAGAATCTATTGTACAGGCATGTGAATGAGAATTACCTTCTCTTTCATGGGTGATAAAATGGCCAGTGAATATTATTCTTCTAGCTTTTGGGGAAAAGTAATAACCTGGCCATGCAGCCTGGGGAAAGGACTATCTGTGTATTTCTCATCCTTAGATGTCAGCTGAGGACTGGCACTCTTGGGATATAAAGTAGGAGTAGAAGGGAGAGAAGGAGGAGGAGGAATAACATTTATTGAAAATTTACTAACACTTTATCAAGTTTAAGATTGAAAGATAAACCCAAAAATGTCAATTATAATTTTAATGTCAATCATCATTTCTAAGACATGCAAATTTCACAGATGTTTAAATATTAAATAAAAGTTAATATTAGAACTGGAAATATAGTTCATGCCATGCACTCTTCTGAGTCATTTGAATAGTTAACTCACTTAATTTCTACAACTACCCTAGGAGGGATCTTTTTATTAGATGCCAGAGGGATCATGGAGTTTGAAGTCTTAGTTCATCCCAGGTTATGCTATCCTTGGAAAACCCACCCCAAGATATGATGAAGGATCCTTTGGTAATTCTGGTGGAAAACTTTCTGAAAGATACAAGGACAGAAGCTGATCAAAAGTGTCTAAGAAAGAATAAGTGATGGTGGGCCTAAAGACCACGTTCTGGAAATCTTAATGGGGAAGAATAAATAAATGGATGTCTAATTCACAACTTTCCATGATGTTAATATAACCCACAAATGGTGGGGCAGGAAACAGTTAAAACATTTTCAAGTGCTGAAAAGGCCTTCTGTCCCAGGACAGCAGTTTGAACATGTGCCATCCTGTTTGAATATGAAGCAGGACCACTTTCCTTTTGCTCTACAGCTGTGGACAGAGAGGGCCATTTCTATGGGGCGGGGAGTCAGGAAGGGGGAGTGCAGAGAAAGGGTTTGTTGTTTCTGAGGGGACAGACCGCTCAGCATGCTAGAAGTCTTTCCTTCCCTCCCCACCTCCACCCCTGCCCCACAAAAGCTTGGGAACATCATGTTGAGAGGAGAATCAAACAGACAAAGAAGATTAAGATGCCAGAGGGAAAGCAGACCAGGGAGATGTGGCCTTCAGCAGAGGAAGCTAAGCCAGCGTATTTAGAGAAGTGTGGATTCTGGAGCATGACAGCTTGCGTTTGAAACCTGGCTTCATCAGTTAAGCATCTGTGATGGGGATAGCTACCTAGTCTCTCTGAGCCTCAGTTTCCTTATCTGTGAAACACGGACAGTATTTACCTCATTGGGATGGTTGTAGGACTGTGACCTAGTGCCTGGCTCAAAGTGCAGTGCAAGGTAAGCATTAGTTATGGTTAGTTAAAAAAATTAGCATGCCTCTCAGATAGATACAGTTATCAGTTTTAGTATATACAGTAAGCCTGTGTGCATGACTGAGCAATGTCTATATAATCAAAGAAGGAAGTTAGCTAGTTGTAAAAGAAGATGGAACTAGCAAGTTTGTTGACATGTGACCAAGAAGCCAAGACAACGTCCCCTAAAACAAAGTTCTCACCCTCTTTGTCAGGACACAGTAGTGTGTCATGGATAGCTAGCAGCAGAATGACAACTGGCTTCCCCTGCAATTGCCTGTAAACTGCAGCAAGTGGCTATTACTGGTAGAACTGCTTTACAGATACACATTATCCTTCGGTGGTGTACCTGCCAATGTCACTGTTTTAGAGCAGTGGTTTTCAGCTTGGGCTGCACAACAGAATCATCTGGGGAGCTTTTAAAATGTACTGATTTCTAGATCCCACTGCAGATCAGCTGAACAGGAATCTCTGGGAGAGTCAGGCATCTGTATTCTAATGGATGGCCAGGACTTAGAACCATTGCCTTAGAGCAGTGAGTCTCAAGATGGAGGATGTGTCATAACCACATGGAGAGATTGTTAAAATACAGGATGCTGGACTCCACCCCCAGATTTTCTGACTCATTAAATCTGAGGTGAGATCCAAATGTCAATGGCCCAAAGATAACCAAGAACACATTTGTAGTTAAAGGAGTTGGATTTTTTATTTGCTGCAGCGAGGGGGAACCCATGCCTTGAGGAACCATGGATGTGTCTGTAAGAGGGTGTTAGGAAGGGTGTCAGAAATTCTATAGGATTTGGGCTCTGGTTGAGTGGTTTGAGGGTGGGTTTAAGCAGGTGGATATTTGCTCTAGATTGGATGCTGGCAGAAAATGGGGGAGATTCTCTGAGTGGGTATCTCAATAAGTTTTATCTTTAGGGAGGGGAAACTCACAAGAGGATAAACTGTAATTGGTAGAGAAATAAGCAGCCACTGATTTTGGCCAGGAGAGGGAATGTTTAATAATTTGTGGGCTGCATGATGACCTTGTTTTTGTCTGAGTTCAGATAAAATTATGAAGTGGCCTTGTTTGTCTCATTTTATCATAGTCTCAGAGCAATCTTGCCTGGGGTTGGTGTTCTGCGAGATTATTTCTGCTCAGTAGGGGAATAACATAGGCCACTGTGAATGCCAGGCCAGCTTTCAGATGGCACGTACTGCTCTGTCCCCTTTTTTTCCTTTCTGGTAAGTTCCAGAGGATGCTGATACTACTGGTCCCAAGACCACCAAACTTTGAGAATCACTGTCTGAGAGGATAAAGAGACCTGAGACCTATGTTTGGAGTAAAATTAAAATGCATGAACACAGCCTTGAAAAGCCAGGGCATGGAGTTTCAAGGGAACAAAAAACAAAATGAGAATACTATAGCCTAGCAGATAATGTAGTGTGGGGAAACTGAGCTCAGCACAGATGAACGGGATACACCAGCTGGAAAGAAGGATGAGACTAGCATCATCTGGTTGTGCTTATCACTGCCAGCTCCCAGCTGCCTTCTCGACCCACTTCCAGCTCAGGGCCTTTGTGCCTCCCATTTCCTTTGCCTGGTAATGGGCCCATTTTTCACCTCATTCATTCTTCACGTAGCCTTTGAAAATACCCCTTCTTCAGAGAGACTTGCCCGGACCCCCCCCCACTAAATTAGCTTCCCTCTTCATCATCCTCTTCTTCTTCAAAGCACCAATCATGATTTATAATCAGATATTTACTTTTATGAAGGCCAATTTAATGTCTGTCTACTCCACTAAACCAGCTCCCTATGAGTAGAGCCATGCTTCATTTGCTGACCGTTGTGCCTTTCCCTTCCAGGAGGGCACTGGAAGAGAAAGACCCACTTCCTTCCCCTGTGGGCACTGAATCACAGATAAGTCCCCATTTCCCTCTATCCAGTCCAATCCGTACTGCATCTTTAAAAAATCATTGCTTTGGCTTGTCAGTGGCGCTTTTCTCTGTTTTCGTTGCTCATGTGGATCCTAGGAAACACTTGATATTTTTCTTTGATTACTCCAATGAAAAATGTAAAGTGTTCAGTGAAATCAACATGAGCACAGAAACTTGAATTTCACATCTGACAAATGATGATTTGTTGTCAGGCTGTCCCTGTCTTGGTTCAGTCTGATGGTGGCTCTTTGAGTTGCCATTTTATGAGAAGAACTAACTTCAAGGTAAAAATTTTCCTTCGGGCATTTCATTTGTTTGAGACATGGCTTGGGTTTGTTGTTTCAATTAAGTGTTCTGATGCACTTCCCTTAACCCTTCTGCTGGGGCTGGGCTTGCTACAGCAGCCTTCTTGGCTATGAATCTGTGACAAGAGAAGAGATTTTGCCAAGAATGAGATCCAACAGAGCCTCCAGAGTTTTAAATTTCAAGCCAAACTGGGTCCTGTTCAGATCTGGTTTAGCTGGCTCCTGGATTCTGAATGCAAATGCTTCAAAATGCTCATAAAATGGTAACAGAAGACTCTGTAGACATCAAATGGCACTCAGTGAACATCCCTTTAATGAGTTAAGTGAAATGAAACAGGAACATATGGATTTCATTGTCCTAAAAATATGCAGGGGTTTAAAATAAAGGCAAATAAATAAGTGTCTTGGTGACATGTGTTTTGGGGTTTGCGGAACCAAACATGTTGGAAAGATCTCCAAGACATTTATCAAGTCTCAGATGCAGCTGGCTTCACCCACTCCCTCATGTGTGGTCAGTGGCTTGGTATGCCTACTCTTCCTTTGCACACTCAAAGCCATTCGCTGTTCTCCCAAGACAGAGCCAAGCTCACTGTCGTTAGTATGTACAGATGTGGACAAAGTTCCATTTTCCCTGAGCCTCAGGGAACATGTGTTCTCCAAGCAGAGAGAAGTGCTCTCTTTTCTCTCTACCTCTACCTCCCTTCCCTTGTCTCACATTCTCTTCCAGAGCCTTGCCTCTTCCCTGTTCAGGACCAGAGAAGTGATGAGTTGGCACGCAGGCCCACAGTCCTCAAACACTTGAACTGGGTTGGTGGTGCTGATTCCTATAGGCGACAATAGAAGACAGGCCCCTGAGTGTTTTTCAGTTTTAGACCCTTGCAGCCAAGGATGTGCACTGTTGCCAGGAGAGCCTCTCCTTGTCCGCTCTGGCCCCCAAACCCCACATGAGCAAATGTGAGAAGGGCTTCCTTCCATGACTAGCCATTCACTCAGAGGCATCTGCAGTGGGAGAAGTTGGTAGACTTAACGTCTTCCCTCCAACGGTGCTCTTCTTGTAGACATTTTGTGTGAACGTGGGCTTGATTTTCCTGTGGTCTGTAGGTAATACACCTTACCACAAGAATGAAAAATGGTTCTGCTGCCTTTATCTCAGACACCCAGCCCATCAGAGAGAGCCTTTTGGCCATATTCTGTGGGCTGTAAAAATCACTGGCCACAAAAAAGCTTCAGAAAAATCATTGACACCTCTTTTGAAAAGGTGAAATGGACATTTGGAGATCCCTGGAGGCTTCTAAACATCTTGTTTCATCATAAGTCTAGCAAGTAACTCTATCCCGGGTTGGACCCAGGAATCAGGAGGTTCTGTGCACAATGTGATCTCCAGACAACTGGGCAGAGGATCACTGGCTTTGCATTCTTCCAGGTAACAACCTGCAACAGACAGGGCATGGAGGTCTTCCCTTACCTGAATGAAGTGACTGCAGAGACACAGTCCCTACACACAGGGAGGTCACAGACTATTTGTTTGGCTTGTGCAAATGAGACATTCCTCTGATGTAAAACAAGTAGCTTAGATTCCTATGTTGTGTTGTGTTTCGGTTTGATTTTTCCTACTGTTATCTTTTCTCCATCTGCTCAACCATTTCTTGCTCCCTGATGCTCTGTGGCTTGTTTTAAAATATATATATCAGGATTTTTCTGGGGTCAAGAGAATGAAAGCATGGGGAAAAGGGTGTCAGAATGTCAGATAAGGAATAAAATGTTGCTTCAGATGGACAAAAAGTGGCCAGTTATCACTCAGGGGAAAGTCAACAATGACTTTTTGGTCCTGGAGTGCTGACCAGCTAGTGGAATGGGAGTCATGTTCTGTTCTTGTCAGAAACAGCTGAAAAGGGATCAAGAATGTATTTAAAAAACAGAGTAAGTTTCTCTCACTGTGTTCCCTGGAGCCTCTTTGTTCCAGCTTCAGTCCTTGTTCAGCAAATAAAAGAGGGATTTGAATGCTGGGAGTTAAAGGGAAGCTTGTTCCTCTCTAGTAATACAGGGAGGGAAGAGCAGAACGTTTTCCCTTGACATGACATGATGCCTGTCAGGTTCCTAGTCAGGGAGGCAGGGTGAGATCTCCTAGGGTGAAGGCCCGCCACACACAGCTGCATGTCCGGAGGCCCCTCCCACGATCTCCATGCACTGTCAGGCCTTCCAGGATCTCTCAAAATTTTCAGAGGGATATTTGCATAATCTGCGCCTCTGCACTGTTTTCTGTCCTTTGCTGTTGTGCACGCGGGCAGCAGCCCCCTTCCCCCTCACCCTCATTCTCTGGTCATGCATGATGCTCATGGCCAACACCAAATTCAATTATGGTTAAAAAAAATGAAATTCAATTCAACCAAGCAAGTCGTTGGCTTTAAGACTACAAAAACAGGCCACCTTGTACATCCCCTGTACAGTCTGGGAAAGCCTTAAAATGTTTTTATTTAAAATGTTTTATTTAATTTTCATTCCTCTTCAAAAAATGACTAGAGAAGATTCACCAGGGAACATTTGGGGGGGGGGGGAGTTCTCTCTTGGTTGGCAGAGGGAAAGGGGGATGATCTCATAAATTTCTTTCATCACTCAGTTTTACGACTCTTCATGAGAACATTGGCCTTGTGGGCTTTTACCCCAGGGTAGGCTGGCCTTCTTTGTGGGGAAACCATTTACATCGCCACATAGCCTTGTGAAATACTGGATCCATGCATATGTGGTGAGTGAAAAAACAGACTCATCTCCGTAAACTCATCTGCCTTCACAATTGCTTTCCTTTACCTTAGCTCTGCTGACATTTTGAGAATTTACTCTGAATCACTGAAAAGTAGGTGTTAGAGGATAGTCCTCATCCTTGTGTTTCTCATTACCACCTTTCCTCCTTCCCTGAATAAGATGGACTAACCAGGGTTCGCCTGCTGAAACCTATGAAAACTTCCAGTCTGTCCCTGACGCCCTGCTACAGTGTTGATTATCTTTGGTTGTGTTGTAGGTTCATAACATCAACATGGACGTGGCAAGAACATAAACTATCCAACTCAAATAGTGATGTTATGAAACTGTTTGCCTTGATGCACCTGCCACCAAATCTTATCAAGCCCATTCTAGAATTTTCTGTGTGTAGTTTCTCCATAGATGGTCATCCTTTTTTCTTGTTGAGTCTAATTTGTCTATCTCTCATAAGTCCTCTTATCTATCCTGTTTCTTTGTGGTTAATGCCTAGGTTTTGTCTGACCAACCTCACTCACTCAGTTTTGAGAGCTGCTGCTTTTTCTCTTACATTATGTTCATGTTCTTACAAGGGGTGCAGCTGGATCATGACCTCACTCTAACTGATTCAACCTGAGCCATTAGAAATTCTCTCCTGAGAATTTTGATGCCAACCTCTGTCATGCTGGTCTCCTAGACAAAGGAGATACAACATGTAAACTGTTGGCTATTGAGTCTTGTATGAAGGAATAGAATTTTCTCCTAGAACGTGAAGGAGAGAAGTCTGGTCTATGGTTGCAAAACAAACAGCTAGATTGGGAGAAATATAGATGAGATGAAAGTTGGAGAGAGGGTGCCTCCGGGGTACCCAAGGTCTCCCTTGTGAAGCTTGGCTATATGCCTACCCTTGGGTCCAATGAATTAGTTCTGTATTGTAGCAATAATTTTTCCTTTGATGATTAAATTTGCTTGAATTAGCTTCTGTTATTTACAAGCCAAAGGATCTAAGTAGTCTCTCTTCCAAATATCCTCTAATAGCCTACATTAAGCTACTTGACATAACCTGACATTGCCCTTCTTACAGTGACCACTGGTCTTTTCTGATTAGATAGAGATCATTGTCCTTCATGATGCAGATGTCATCTGATGAACCCAGTGGCTCCTTGAACATGGTCAAGACTTCTCATCTCTGAGACCTGCCGCAATAGGATTTTGACACAAAAGCACAAGACAGTGTTTATCGGGTTGAATTTTTCTTTGATTGACTCTGCTACTTAATCTTCAACACTGCTGATCCATCCTTTTGTGTGATCCTCTTGTGTCTCTTATTCCTGTTCAAGCCCAGCCACTTTCCCAAAGTTAAGAAAAATCTATATTAAAAACCTGTGGCTTCATTATCCATCATACTTTGTTCTCTTCTCTTTTTAAAAACATCAATTCAGGTCAACTCAAAGCCTTTCCCAGATTGCCTCTTCATATCAGTCATTCATTTCTCATCCTTTGAGCGATCCTCTGCTAACCCTTCCTCTACACTGAGGTGCTCCTATCCTTGTAATTACCTTAGTCTGTACAGCACAGGGAGAGAGAACACATAAACTTCTTCTAGATAGCCTAAACACACATGGGTGTGCAGGACACAAATAAATTTCCCTGTACACAAAGCAAGTTCTTTGCTGCACTGAGACTCAGCGTTCATTGAAAGTGGCTTTCACTGAGTGTGAGTCACAGGTAATCAGTCTTTGTGACATAACCTATGAGTTAGTGAATTCTTATAGGTCTTGATGAATACCCTTCTTTTCCACACAGTTATTAAAATTGCATGATAAAGGGAAATGAAGCCTTAAAACCTTACTTCTTTGTGCCAGTGGAAAAACAAAAAACAAAAAAAAACAAAATCCTGTCCTGTAGCATCTCATGGCTGGACATACAGTTTTAGGACCTGTGCACTTTAGGTTAGCAAGAAACCAGCTTTTAAGGGGCCACCTTTTTCATCAGAGGACCAACCACTTGGCATAAAAATAGAAAGGCTTGGTAATAAAATAGACCCCCAAAATGCAGAATACGTTCATATTTCTGAGGTCATATGAGACTGTGAGAATGTGATTTCTAAACATAGGTTCTAATTTTCTCTGGCTCCAAAATGACATTCCCTGTGTGAGGGTTCCATTTTCAGTGCTGAGTTGGTCTTTTACTAGCTTTTATCAGAGCAAATTATGGTGCCCCAGGTACCTACTTCTCTCTGCCAGGAGGGGTCAAGTAGATAATTAATGAGAATTAATCTGTAAAGTGGAATAAAATCTCCAATTTGACTCCTGGTTTATGACTTTGGTTTATTATGCAAGTGTGAAACTTCAAAGGGAGCTAATTCAACGTGGCACTTTAATTGCATTTTATTATATTTAAGAGCTTTATGGAAATTTTGCTAGCTGCCAAGACATGGTTTTTGAGAATAATTTCCTCTTCAATAAGCTACTGGGGCCCCTGTTCCCAGAGCAACTACAGAGAGGAGCCGCTCGCACCTTTCTCGTATCTGAGAAAGAAGGTGCAAACAGCTGCCAGGTGGAAGAGAGCTCAGGGAGTGGCCGAGAATAATGTTTCTTGTGGACAGTAAAGGCGCAGAACCCAACAATCCCCCCTTTGAAGATTCCGAATTCAAACATTCCCAAAGACCAACTGGAGAGTTTACGTTTAGGGACAGGCTTTTAGAGGATCAAAACCATGAGTTGTTCAATTCTGGGGTGACCTCGGAGATGACCATTTCCACCACTTGGGGGGAAAAATTTAGAAGAGCAAAGAAAAAGTGGAGCATACACATCTCCTTTCTTTGTAGCTTAACTCAAGAGAACTTTCTTAATAGTGTTGGGTTTGGCAATAAGGAAAGAGACCCTTTCTTTCATAGCTGTATTGTTTCCCCACCCTCTTATCTTCTTTAGCGCGTGACACTAAGGAAAAAGGCTTCTTAGGTTAACATGACCTCGAGTCTGAATCCAGGGCTGAAGGCCAAGGTTCCTCCCCTCTGATTCCAGCTCTGGTACTGACTTGTCCCATGGCCTTGGGCAAAGCTGCTTAGTCTCTGTGCTGGGTCTGCCGGCTCCTAAAATGACAAGGATGATGCCATCCACACTGACCTCATTGGGACATTGTACAGACTAGTGATTTCTGATGATGGCAGGCTGAAGGAATGCTTAGAAAGGGGAAAAGTTGGAGTAAAATTGGTTGATTTATTTGGCCTGGGAAGGGATAGAACAATATATCCAAAGGTGTTTCTGCAAAAAGTAAATAAAGTAATGATATTTCAAAGTGACTGTTGTGAGAGGAAATTGCTCACAGGCTTGAATAGTTTGACTTTTCCTCTTATCCTTACTCGTGGGTTAGCATTGTTTCATTAATAGTAAAATCTAGGGGTCATTGGACTCATTTATTTCACTTGGAATGAAGGAAAGAAAAAAATACAACATTTTCTCAAAGGTATGGTGAATGTTGTAGGGGAAAAAAATGGAGATTGGGATAATGTTGGCAATTGGAGGGAGTATTGCAGTTTTCCAAGTGCTATTAAAACTTGTATTTACAGCTTTGGAAGTGGAGAGGGGAGAATGAACCTCACATCTAGTGCTGTGAGATGATGACCAGGATTTATCACTCACTTAGTCATTCAGTAAACATGTGTTGAACACATTTGTTGGGACATAGTTTTTGCCCTAAAAGAACTTAGAGTTTATGAGAGAAAATGCATACATGCAAAACTGCTGCTAGGTCCTATGACGAGTTCCATAGTAGAAACACAGAATGGAGCATGCTAGTTGGGATGAATGAGAGAGACATAATGGAAAAACTCTTTGGAAGCCAAAATCAACCCTACCTAGTAAGATGATGAAAGGGTCATGGAATGTTTCTCAGATAAAGTGATGTGTAAGAGTTTCCTGGGAATCAGAGGAGATTCAAATTAAAAAAGAAGAGGGACCCATATGTACAAAGGTGTAGAGGTATGAAACAATATGATAGATTCAGAAGATACAGCCATGGAGATGGAGCTTTTGATGAAATGAAGAAAATGACAGAAGACGAAGTCAGAAAAGTCAGCAAGGGGTCATGGAGGGGCTAGTAACTCTGCATTCAGCCTGTATTTTTATTCTTACTCCATCACTTACTAGCCTAGGGCACCTAAGGCAGGTTGCTCAGTTCCCTCATAAATAAGATGGGATAATAGTGCATATGTCATAAGATTGTTGTGAGAACTCAGTGAAATAATATACATGTGCAGATGAGAACAGTGGCTGGCACAAAATCACTTCTCAACTAATGTAAACTTATTATTAATCATATATTAGTTGAAGAAATTTGGCCTTTATTCTACAGTCAGAGAAAAGCCATGCCATGTCAAGATTTGTGTGGAGAATGAAAAGGAAATAGACTAAGGTAGGGGGTGTGTCACAGAGGAAGGAAGATTGAGATTGAGAGGAATTTGTAGAGCTGAGTGACAGTAATATAGGAAAAAGAACATGGGGCGAGAGGATGGCTGTGTTCCAGGTCTCAGTTAAGTCCTTGGGACACACCCTGCCAAGTGTAGGTCCTTGGCTTCATGCAGGAAAGAATTCAAGAGTGAACCACAGTTGAGTAAAAGCAGGCTGTTTCAGAAGGCAAGAGAAAAGATACGAGGTGTAGGGGTTGGGTGCTCAGTTTAAAGTAAAAGTAGATACACGCTCCATAGACACAAGTGCAGTCTGTCTCACTCAGAAGGGAGAGTGGCTATGAGGTGTGGGGGTTAGTTTTTATAGGCTTGGTAACTTCATATGCTAACAAGTAGGGGGATTATTCCAACTACTTTGTGGAAGGGGCTGGGAGTCCCAGGAATTGGGCCACTGCCCACTTTTTGACCTTTTATGGTCAGCCTTAGAACTGTCATGGCACCTGTGGAAGTGCCATTTACCATGCTAATACATTACAATGAGTGTATAATGAAGCTCAAGGTCTACTGGAAGTCAACTCTCCCACCATCTTGGGCCTTAAGGTCCACTTAGAGTTGAATCTTCCACCATCTTGGTGTTAATTGCCATGTCATTCCTTGAATGGTTGTGCCCTGCCCCCTTCCTTCCTGTCTCAACAGTAGGATGAAGTATTTTAACTGTCTCCTAGGTTGAGGAGTTGGGTGACTAGGACAGATGGTGATAAGAGTAACTCGGGTAAGAAAGTGTATAAGAAACAGGAAGTGTGGTGGACAAGTAATAAATTCATTTTATTTACGTGGGAGTATTGAGGTACCCAGGGACATTCAGATGGGGCATTCTGCAGGCAAGTAGAGTCAGGTCTGGAGCTCTGGAAGAAAAAAAGCCTGGACTCAAAGTACAATTTGGGAGGTTTGGATTGGGTGAGATGATTCAGAGAAAAAGACTAGTATGTTAGTCTGAGAAAGACTAGGAAGAGAAGTATGAGGGAACCAAGAAAGGATGAGGCTGCAGAAATTAAGGGAGAAGAATCCAATTAAATTTGGAGTCCTGTTTTGACTAATATCATCACCCTCCCCTGTTTGCCATCCCTTTTATAGACAACCTCTAGGTCCTCCTACAAGCATCTGAAGTTACTTGTATCATCTTTTGTGGGATGCAACAGTCCCTTGTGACTCCTTTACTCTCCCAAGCTACAGGGTTTGTTTTACATATGATTTTCTTTTAAACCATGAGATGAAGTTTGGAGCAATATTGAGAATAAAGATCCAGGCAAAAATTAAACATGAAATAACTTTTTTCTCAAATTTTATTAATGCACATTGGAATTGTAATCAAGTATGCTTTTGTGACTTTAAGAGTAACTAGAAATCCAGAATCACTAAAGAGAGAGAGAAAGTGAGAGAGAGGGATTGTAAATTCACCCACGGGAGTTATTGTTTTTTTTTTTTTAATTGAGCATGAAAGTAAACACCATAAGCAAAATCAAGACTTGGAAAAGCATTTGCAATTCATATCACAGATGAAGGTCTAATATTTCTCATTACACAAAAAGCATCTAGAAATCAAGGAGAAGATTTTCAGTGATACTAAAAGTAAATGGACACGAATAGTTTACACACACAAAAGAAGAGATATGAATGGCCCTAAACAAATGAAAAGATGCTCACTCATTCATAATAAGAGAAATGCAAATTAACACTGTGATAGCATTTTACACTTACACATTTAGGGGCAAATACCCCAAAACAGCATGTTGTATTGGTGAGACTGTTGGAAATTCGGCACTCTAATACATTGCAGGTGGAGGTGCAAAATTGAGATAACCTGAATAACCTTGATGGAGGGAGATTTAGTGAGATTTATCAGAATTACAGATGCCTTTACTCTTTGCTTCAGAAATCTCACTGCTAAAGAATCTTTCCTACAGATACCCTGTACAAGTACAAAATGATATATAGAGAAAATTATTCATTGTGACACTGTTTCTAATAGCAAAAGGTTGCTGTTAAAAGCCAGAGCGACAGCAGGAGGGTATTGGGTTGAGTAAAGTATTATTGTACATTCTCAGAATGTAGTAACATGCAGCCATTTAAAAAGAGAAAAAGAATGAAACAGATTAGATTGTTGTGTACTAAGATGCAGAGATCTTCAAGACATAGTATGTTAAAACTACAAGGAACATAACAGTTATGGAGTTTGCCACTATTTGTGTAAGAAAGTGGGATGATAAGAACATATATATGTATTTGCTTATAATTACAAAAAGAAATACTTGGGAGTACAACTTTTTTCTGGTGAATCCTTTATTCTTTGGTAATATAAGCAAGTATTTAGTAAAAATGATTACCATAGGGCATGGAAGAAAGTGGGGTAGAAGGTATATTTTTAGTGGGATATATTCTGTACACAAAATCCACAGACATTTTAAACATTTAGTAGTTTTATTAATATCATTAGAATTAAAATTTTCTAGTCTGAAAGAAAATTTTAGTTATAAAATCAAAGAAGTTAAGTAAAAACAATACAATATTAAAAATAAATTGGAAATAGCAATATGAACTAGTAGTTTCAAAAACAGGTTATTTATTTATTATCTAACACTGGAGTTGTCTAGAAAGAAGGTCACCTTGGGAGCATCCACACCTTTCATGCCCATAGTTTAGTTTTTAATATGATTGCACCCTAAAGGGAGCCAGGATTCTTTAAGAATTATCTGACTTCTGGTTTAGGGCAAAGAGGGCACAAGATGTTGAGAAAAAAGCTTTCACAGATTAATGGGATCCTATTAATGGGATATAGAATCCCGCTTGTTGAGGAGCCAACTGGCCAAAGATATGACAATTTGGGGATCAGAAAGAATATTGTTTGTAACTGATATTGAATCTTTGAAAAACCCATGAGTCTGCAAGAATGCTCAAAGAGAAAGGCAGAAAAAATACATTGGTCATTATTTGAGGGGACTGTTGAACCAAATCTACTTGGACAACTGGTAATTTAAAAGGAGAAAACTGAGCATTTATCCTGTCTTCCTGGAAGAAATTGTATTTCAAGCCTACCAAACACTTTCAGTTGCTCAGAGAGAGCTCTACTTTATGGAAGAATGGCAATTGATATATATGAAAAGAATAACACATTTAGAGAATCATCATTATGCAACCACAAATGAAAATTTTGATTTAGGCAGATCAAGAATTGCTAATTAGGGAGGATGGGTTTTCTCCATCTGCCATCATGTCCCAAAGTGCTTGAGGTTGAAATCATCAGGTGAGTTGTTGGTGAGGAAATGACTGTTGGTGCAGTGCCCAGAATTGCACTACTGAACTCAAATGGGGAGAACTTAGCAATAGGTGCTCAATGTAGCATCGTGAATGGTGGGGCATTCCATTTGGAGTGCAATATGAAGTAAATTATGTCATGGGGAATATAGGCTGTCTCTAAATGTTTAACTCGAATCCAGTAATGTCCTTCCTGCTTATAAGAAATATGGGAATAATTTCCTGTTTATAGGAAATAGGGAGAGAGTAGGAATAAAGTAAATGATGTCTTCAGAAAGTAGTCAAACAAATCATGGGAAGGAGTGAAAACTAGACAGATGGGCAGAGATAGAATGAAGACTTTCCCCCTATCTTTTCATAGAGCCAGGTAACATCACCTATTAAAATGGAATAAATAAGTCAAATACTTAATAAAGAGTGATTAGATATTTTAACATATCTTGTTAGATATGAACTCTAGGATATTAAAATAAGAGGAAAATTATTCTAAATATAGCCAACAACTCTGCCATTTGTGAAAAGACAGTTGCTAATAAGAATGTGGTTTTTCCACCTTCCATGCTGCGTCGAAGTCCTGTTTATGTAACTGAGCGGGAGCACTGGACTGCTAAGTGAAGAATGGCCTTTTGTGTAAATATAGTCGTCTTGTTCCTCCTCCTCTCCTTACCCACTTCCCCATTGCGTAAGAACCTAACCCTGCCAGATATGCAAAAAAAGAAGGGAGCATGAGAAACTCTGTTCTGGATGTCTAAGGAGACCATCAGAGAGCATAGGGTTTGGCTACTGATGCTTTGGGTTTTGTTTCTTAGTAAGATCCACAGCTGTTCTCCACAGCAGTTTGGATTGGCCAGACCTACTCTTGCAGGGACAAAAACCTGGTAGGTGTGCTTTCCCTTTGTTGCTTACTGACATTAAGAAGACCCTTAGGAAGATAGATTGTCAAGTGTAGAACTGAGGGCAAGTTGCAAAGGGAAGATGCACCTACAGATTAGAGGTGCCTGTGCCTTCTCCTCCAGGGGCCTTCAAGTCCCTAGGAAAAAGGCAGTGAGTAATCTTCCTTGTAGTGATTCTTGTAAACCAAATAAATAGTCGTGATCTCAGACGTACAAAGAAATGGAAGAATTTAAAACTAGCTTCCCTGGTAGAAAGATTCTTCCTGGACCATGACTGGGATCTCAGACAGAGGGCTGGGTGGGTGAGGGGACAAAAATTACTGATACTTGCAGTGCTCTGAATTGCAGGGGGATTAAATTCAAAATCTGATTGGTATTTGACCTGGCCAATTACCACTAGCCCCAGACACGAATTCCCTGAGGAGAGGAGAAATTATGCTCATGGTAGAGAAGAGGAAGTCAGGAAGCCAGAGAACATTTGTGTAAAGAGTTTGGAAGAAACCTTAAGTGTAGGGTCCACAGAAGTGAGCAGTTGCAAAGAAGAGAAGTAGAGGTTGGAAAAACAACATCTGGGAAGATTCTCAAGGGTATCAAGGCAACACCGGGGTGGACAGGTTGATGGGCAGCCTGATTATGCCATTTATTCAACAAGTATCTGAGGGTCTACTAAGTATTTGGCAGCATGCTAGGTACTAGGGACACACTGGTGAGGAAGAGCAGGCACAATTCTAGCCTGGATGGAGCTACTTGGAGGAAAGGGGCAGACATCAACCAATAGCCCAAACATCAAGATCACAGCTGTGCTAATTGCTACCGAGGAGAGGTGCTCAGTGCTATGAGAGAGCACAGTAGGCAGATTTCTCTTAATTAGGAAGGTCAGGAAAGGTTTCTCAGAGTGACACTTAAGCTGAAACTGGAAGTGAAGGTGGGATACATTTGAAGGCAGCAGGAATAGCATATACACAATCCAGAGATGAGAAGAGCATGGCTATTTGAGGGATGGACAGATGGCCAGAGTGTGAGAGAGCCTGGTGCAAGATAAAAGTGGTCTTTCTCCTGCTAAAAACGATGGTTCTTTATTTGGCAATGAAGCTGGCTGTTTTGCAAATGTTTCCTCCCTATTTGCTAGTCCAGGGACTGAATTGCAATGACAGTATGCCAGGTCACGATGCCCATGATCCACAGAGAACAGATTGAAGGGTGTGTTTATCAGCCATTCAGCAAAGATTAACTGAACATTCCTTTGTGCTGGGTTCTGAACTAGAATCTGGTACTTTAAGATAGTCACATTTCTCCAGGTGGTAGAAGTTTCAATTGGCCCATGTCAGTGAAATGTATCACCTGTTTAGATATTCTGACCAATCACTTAATTTTGACACAGGATCTACCAGAAAAAAAGAAGCTCTCTTGAAACCAGAATGAACATATATTATAATGAATTGTAGAACACAATCTCATCAATATATTTTCCCTGCTTTCTTGAGATTCCTCAACATAGATCCACAGTAAAGTACAACCCAGATGAAAAAGAGAACCCAGCTATTTCCTTCTTATATACTTATCCATTATATACTTACCCACTTATATTCCTATCCATTAATCTGTGGGACAGTTTTTCAACTCTCATGTCCGCCTTATTTTTCCATAGATGGTAGTGCTGGTTCTTTAAACCCACAGTAGGAATAAACAGATTTTTAAGCCAAAATGTTTCTCTATTGATGAGAATGGTTCACTCTACTAAAAATATCACTAAGAACAAGATTCTTACAAGGTTTTATTGCTCTCTAGACAGTCTTCTACCCCAGGGCAGAAAGAGTCTGGGCCTCAAAATGTTCAGTCTTGGGAGAAATTCCAACTTGGTAATGGTTTATCAATATCACAAGCAAGACCAGAATGAGCAAAAAGGTGTATGGCAGATGTAATTCCAATTCCAAAGTGGTAAAACACGATTGTGCCCAGTTTCTATTTGATTTATAAGCAGTTGATTTCATAGACAAATTGGGTTGGTACTGCTGCCTGCCTCAACAAATAAGACAAACATCCTTTAGCTGGTTTGGCTTTGCTATAGCGTTATCACACTCCTGTCTGCTGGCTTCCCCCGCTTGTCTGCATCCCTGGAACACTGACATAGAGTTTTTAGAAAACCCAAGAGTCTTTAGAACCTCCACATGATTCATTTAAAGGTGATCTGGTTTACATGGCAAACCCAGTCGGAATTAGATTATAGATTCTCCAGTTAATGGCGGTTCCCTATTAGTTTGTCTGCATAAATCTGGTATATTAATACCACTAACTCTTGATTTCTTACTACTCATTACAGTTCAACAAAGACTAGGGGCACCACGTTGTGCTAAGTCTCTAAAAAGGACAGAATAAGATTTTCATATCTAGCCCCATTCTAGAATCTTAGTCTCTTGAGGAAGAAAAAATCAGGCACACAAAGCAATCAGACGGCCACACTTTTGATGGTTAGGACCTTCCTGTTCTTAAAGATTTTCACTGTACTTGCCTTGAGGCTCCCAAATGAAGATGATTTCCTTATCCTTTTCTCTGCCTCTATATTCCTGTAGTTTCAGTTCTGTCCCTGGACCATCACCACACATCGAGCTCTGCCCCTTCCAGAGTCAGAAACTGACTCCCCTCTAAGCAGCTCCTAAGGTTAGCAGCTTCAGGGAAGACTTCCTGTCCTGGAGGGATTGGATTGCATCCTCAGGTCCTCTGTGTTTTGACCTCCTGCTGTTATACTCTCCTGACTCCTATTTTTTCTGTCTCTATACCTCAGCTTCTAAAGTAATTAGCACCTTCTTTCCCCTTTTCACACAAAACAGTTCATAGAAGAGTCTAGGTATTCTAGCAGAAAAGGGCAGGGAGGTATGGGTCTGTTGCTTCAGGAATGCAGGGAGCAGGACTTAACTTGTTGCCTTGCTTCCCCTCACCCACCCCCCCGGAAACAGACTCTGAAGTAAAGGAACTTTTTCTTTAGAAGCTAACCCCAGGATCAGGAATGAAGTGAGACAGGAAAGGAGGGAAGCCAAGGGGAGTGCAGTGCTGCTGGGGAGCTCTGGAAGGGGGTACTGACGGACATTTTTCCAAAGGCAAAATCATTCCAATAGAGTATAAATATGTACCAAAGATTTTGTTCAACTCATCAATTATTAAGGGACCCAGTAAGATATTACAACAAGTTCAAATGAAAATTTAACTCATTCTCTGCTGGATAAAATCCATTGACTTTGTCATAAGCGGGAAACATTAGCATCACCATCAAGGCCCTACGAGCTAACGTGTGCCCGTGCAGACTAGTGGGGTAGCTAGTCACAGACAATCCAAGTTGCACACCCTTAGAAAATAGACAAAACCCTGAGGGTTGCCAGACCACGCCTAGAATTCTCTTGAAAGAATGTCTTTTGCCTATTTCGAAATCTTCGACAGTTTTTCCTGACAGCAGTGTAAAACATACCTCCGAGTTGTCCCTCCTGAATGGCAGGGAAGTACTGAGTAGTTGTAATATTCTAGCCTTTCCCGCTTACTCTGTTCAGGGGCCAAGCACAGACTCCTGACCATAAAAAAAAAAAAAAAAAAAAAAAAGCCCTCAGGCAGAGTCACAAGTACTGGCTGTAAACAGCATGTAGAAGTGAATGCCAAGGGCAAGGGGACCTGGGGGGAGGAAGAGAAAAGAGGGGGAACCCATAGTACCTGCTCTGCTTGTCTTATTGATTGGTCGATTTGTTGTTCGTCTGTTTCACATCTCCCACCAGAATCTAAGTTCCCTGAGGGCCAGAAATTTTCTGTCTTATTTTTCACTCTCTCTCCAATACTTAGCCTACTGTCAGACATATGGTAGGTAATCAATAAAATACTTGGTGAATGTTGTTGAATAAATATGGGCCTCGAGCTAGGCCTTGAAGACAGACTGTAGTCCAGCTTACAGGAAGGGACTTTGCAGGAAGCTCAAAGAGGCCCATACAGTCAGGCTTTGTGTAGTGTCCTTGGAACAAGTTACTGACTCCATAGCCAAACTCCACCCCATCCCAAGTCTTTATTTCATATTAAGAACAGAGGAACACAAAGTACAGACTCTGCTTTCAACATCCTTGAAAATGGCCAAGAACACAATTGTATACCTTTCTCCCACTGTCAATGACTACGCATTGGATATGTTTATGCTTATACACATGAGGCCCTTATATACACTTTCCAGGACTCAGAGCAGAGAAAATAGACAACAACCAAGGCACATTTTCTGGGCAGCATACAGTGTGCTTGTCAGGGCCAATATGGGAAAGTCTATGAAAAAGCTAAATTGCATGTAGGCATCACTGAACAGACCCAAGAGATGTACTGGTTTTATTAAGTAGCCAGATGGCCTTCCAGAGTAGCCAGAAGAGCAGACAGACCCCAGATGACAGATGATGAGGGCCCTCCCTGTGGGCATCTTTTTGAGACAACGTGTTGACATTAAGTACGGAATAAACCCGTAACTGTACTGTTCATGCAAATTCTCAAGACAAGCAGGTGCTATTCACTGACCTTAACCAGATGAAATTTTGCCAGAGAAAATAGCCCAACTCTGTTTTAAATTCAATTTTTGCAAGCTCCTTCCCCAACCAAAAAAAAAAAGTCCAAAAATTCTAAACAAAAAGCAAAGTGGGGGGAAAAAAAAACTTGAAAATTGCCCTTCATTTGAAATGGTTGACAGATGCCTTGCAGAAATTCAGAGTATTGTCCGGCTGCTTAGAATCTACTCATTTTAAATGAAGTGTTCGTGAAAGCATCACCATTGTCAGATTATAAGGGAGCATTCACAAAACCATTAAATGGATACATTCATTTTTATTGATGCCAATACTATGTACCAGTGACATTAAATGGTTTAGAAATTCAGAGAGAACATTGTAGATGACATAGGTGTTAGTCCTCAGAAGAAACTCTAAGGTTTGTCCCTGGTAATCTAAATGTCCTTTGTGTGTCTGGAGGTGTATGTATTTGTGGTTGAATCCACATCTGGGTTCTCTAGGAAGAGATGGCTCTGAGAACCTGAGTACTCTTTGTCCTGCTAAGTACCACCTAATACCCAGAGGAAAACCTGGCAGTGGATCAGCTATCCCAACTCCTCTTAGAGGTCATGAGTTTACACTTTGGGATGACTTTGAAATTATCCAATTACTCACTGAAAAGAATTTTCTGAATTACTACTGTGTAATACACATGGGTTATTTTTGGTGTTAAAAAAAAAGATTTTTTTTCCTTCATAGAGCTTATGTATTGTCATGGTGAATAGCAGCAGACAGATTCAAGACATACGTTAGAAAACTCCAAATTGCATAGAAATATTTTTAGTGGAGCACGTACACTAAGAAAATAGAGAACTACATGCGGTAACTATAAACTATAAATCGAGTATGGGAACTTGGTGAAGAGAACTGAGAGAAAATTATGGGACTTGTAAGGAAGCCAGTAATCCATCACTTGTCAACAAGAACTTCTGGGGCATCTGCCACATGCCCAGGACTATGAAAGAGGCATGTCAAAAAATTGTAAGTATAATTTTTGCCCTATCAGACCCCAGATGGAAGTGAGGATGCAACCCTGCACAAGTAACACAATTAGTGAACAATTCTGTATGTAGTTAAGAGGAAAGTCATCAGTCTAGAGAGGGAAGATTTCCTAGAGAAAGCATGTTTGGAGGACTCTTGATTAAGCAACAAGGAGCTGGATTTCACTCTGGCCACTTCTACCCAAGAGATTCTTCAGGTGCAGAAACAGATCAAATTGCCTCAGATTCTTGCCTGTTCTAAAAATCAAGCTTCTTGACTAATAAGAGAGTGATCATGATGGGGATAGCATGTAGCAGTGTCCAGCGGTTACTGTGGCAAGTGGGAAAGCACATGCCCACTGTGAAATGCTGTTCGGACGTTCAGCAGTGATCACCATTCCAGGAGGAGGAGAAGCAGGACACTGAGGCTCTGTCACCATGGCCTCTCTCCGAGTTACCACTGGCTGCCGGCAACGCGAGAAAGCTGCTCTGTAAAGCCCTTAGTAGAGGCTGTTTCGTCCTCTGCGCTTTACACTTGACGGAACAGAATGGGCACCGACTACATCTCTTCAGGACCCGAAAGTCTAGGAGGTGGGTGTTTTCCTTCTCTTCAGGCCCACGTCCACAAAAGCCTGATCCAGCAATTTGAGAACAAGGTCTGCTTACAATTAATCTGATCGCAGGGGCATCGACATTAACAGAGACGACCCTGGAATGGTAATAAATGCAAAGCACATGAGGGATTCTTGTAACACGCGTGGGATGGGCTCTGTCAGTCATACTGAAAGCTTTCCAGTATCCAGAGGCATCAAGGGCAGCAGAATCGGTGCGCGTTACCAGGCAGCTTCCAGGCGCGACGGTTGCAGAACACAGCACTAAAATGAGGGGCCGACACCTGGCTTCTATTTCTGACTCTGCCACAGACACCCTGGCGGTGTCTCCAGAAATTGTAAAGCTGTGGGTTTTAAATTGTTGGGAAAAGTTAGCCTGTGGCTTTCTTCGCCCCTGGGAACAGAGATAATTTTGCTACTTTTTTCTCCTCTTCTTTCTGAAACTGTCATCACTGTCTTTTCTTCTTGTTTGGAATTTGGCCAAGTGCTTTGAGGACAATCTGAGCTTAGAGTGAGGACTATCACTTTGACTTTCTGACCCTTTCCTCCACGCTCAAAATAGAGCTGGACCAATGGTTGTAAAGCATCCTGCTAAAGATCCCATGAGTAGTTTCTACTTGGGATGTGGACATTTGTCTAACAGAAAGTGTGCCCTTTGGGAACAAACTTTCTCTCCACTGATAACAGCTCATTAAGAGCTAGGCTAATTTAATTCTATTGCAAATTGATAGGGTTCTAGAAATGTAGATGATTCATAGTCATTGTACCAAGTACCAGTCAAAATAGGAATACACAGAAAATAATTCCAGTAAAGTAAAAATATTACGTACGAGTTCTTCCTTTCAGGAAGGCCAAAATAAGGATCTCTGTTCAACATGTATATTTTTAAAAACAGCAGAGTCAGAGCAAGCCTTAGCAATCTTTTTAAAGTCCATTACCAAAGTAAATAAGCTGGCCAGATTTATAGTAGACCCTGTGATACTTCAGAGGGTCTCTGGCATGGAAGGCCTTACACAGATCAACTGCCTGAAGAAGAACGATGGCAGACAGAGGGACAGGCTTGCAGAAGTTAACTTCTTCTGAGCTCATCCCTGATGTTTTCAGAGGGAGTCATTTGGGTTAGGTTTGGAGGGTGACACAGTAGGGAAGAAAGAGCAAGAGCCTAGGAGTAAGAAGGCCAGGCTCCAATTTACTTAAAAGGGCAAAGACTCATTTTTCTCATCTGTAAAATGGGGTTAATATTCCTGTCTGCACATCTTACAGACTTGCTTCATGGAATAAGTAAGCTCAAGAACTTTGGTAGTTTGAAAGATGTTAAGTTCTGTCCAAGTATATATCATTCTTATTGTGGTAAAAGAGAAAAACTATGGACACGTTGGTTATTAGAGTTGAGTTAAAGCTTACAGTCCCAGAGAAAGGACACTAGGGTTACACTGGGACCAAGTCCAGCCAGGGTATTTCACCGTAAAACCTCAGGATCAGCCCTGAGTATTCAACACCTTGGGTGAGTGTTCCATGCCATGCTCCAGCATTCACAGCACAGGGCACCATGACGAAGATCATCCAGGTGCTACTGCTCCCTGTGGGCCGTGTCCGACATCCCTAGTTCCTATGAGGTCACCATATACAGGTTCCTCCTCTTTGCATCTCGACTCTCCTGCCACTCCTGGGCTCAAGACTACAAAGAGAACTAACATGCTAAAATGTCACAATTGCCATCCCCTGCAGGCAGTGAGGCCAGCAAAGCCCTTGCTTGCCGCTGCCAAGCCCATCCCTAACTCTGTTCCAGTGACAGCTTCTCCATGGTCCCCTGCATCTGCACAGGCATGAGGAGCAGCCCCGACCCAGGCTGGAACTGTGTTGCTTATGCAGCTTCGTGTCTCAGCTCCAAACCCACCTTCTCTTCTCCGCTTCATGAGGCTACAGCTCTTTGAACTACAGACAGTCCTTCTGTACCAGCTCCAAGTTCGCTCTGCTGGCAGGGGCCTGGGGGAGGCTGCAAGGCTGAGGGAGGGAGAATAGTCCTGCGCTTTCTTCATCTCTACTTGTTCTGGTCCCTGTCTTTGTAGTATTGGTTCCTTACCCAGAGCAGCAGTTGAATTAGCCTCAAGACTGCTCTTCACTTCTGTGGGGCTCCTCCTCTAAGTCTCTGGACTTTGAAAATACCCAAATTTCCCTATATTCCTCATCCCTGGGTATAACAGCTGCCCCTGTGGTTACTGCCTGTCTCATGTCTCACTGTCTGATTCTTGCCTCTTTGCTTCTCTAGGGCAGGGAGTCCTTGCTTTGCACAGTTACAATAGGCGTGAATTTCAGTTACCGCAGTTTCAGTTAACAGCACTTCCCCAACGACACAGTCAGATTTTAGTTGCCATAGCAGATTAGGAATATTCTCCAGTGTAGTTAAATGTTTTGTTCTTCTTGTACATCATTCTCCAGGAAGATGGAAGCAAACCAGTTGAGCCTTTCTTCTTGGCTTCCATTTCAATGTACTGTACATAGTGAGAAAAACTCTCTGGGCCTGCCCTCCTGAGTAACCTTAAGGGAACTGTCTCCAGACAAGAGTGTTCTGGCAGTTTTTTGCAGGCTGAGCTTTGGGACCCATAAAATGACAAGCTTCTGTAACTCTGAGCTAAGAATTTGGAATAACATGTTTACATCAGTGGCAGTGAATGGGTTATGTTTGACTTGGTGATTCACAGAATGTTAATTCCCACCCCTGTAGTTTCGATCTCTGCCATTTAGTTATTTGGTTGCTTAAATTGTTGATTGACATATAAATATTTTTAAAGAACAAAACCAAAAAGTAGCAATGCTTCAGTGGGTATATCACTGCCCACCCAGTCATGCCCAGAACTGAGAACCAGCCAGTACATGGTCTGCCGTCTTCACTGGGAGAATCTAGTATTATGAGGATAAGTCTTAACATGTGCCAGGCAAGCTTTCTCCTGAATGGATTGATTTAATCTGTTATTAGACAAACTGGTAGCTCCAAAGAGAAGTTTCTCCAGCATTACCCTTACTGCTCATTCCTGGCTGGCCTCACCGAGTCCCAGCGGTGTCAGATAGGGTGACTCTCACTGGAGAGCTATGGAAAGGCAGCGTGCCGAAGCGAAAGGCCAGAAGTCTTGGTTCCAGTGGTCCCTAGACTGTACTCTAAGATAGCTCAGCAAAATCCAGTCTCAAAGTTATCACAGTTGCAAGTGAGGGGCAATCTGACGTTTTGTGCCCCTCACGTGAAGCAGTCGAACATAAGCAATTCATCTTATGAAGTATTTTTGCCAAAAATGTTTAGAAGTAGTGTAGTTATGAGAAGTCAATCAAATAAATACAGAGTGTGGGACACTCTATAAGATAGCTCCTGGATTCTTCAAAAGTCAATGTCATGAAAAACAAAAAAGGCAGGAATGGATGGGAATTTTCTAAGATAAAAGAGACTAAAGGCACATAACCAAATACAGTGTGATAGCTTGATTGGATCCTGGATTTTAAAAACTGCTATAAAATAAATCATGGGGTTAATTGGAGAAATTTAAATGTGGACAGCACATTAGATATTACAAAATAAATGTTAATTTCCCTGGGTGAAATAGTACTATTTAGCTAGAAAAATGTCCATATTCTTAGGAGATACAAGCTGAAATATTTGGAAGTGAGTTATCAAGATACAGCTATATACATATGTGGTAAAGTGTTAACTACTGCAGAATCTTGGTGAAGAGTTAATGGATGTTCATTGAATTGCTTTTCAACTTTCCTATAGAAGGGATATTTTCAAAATAACTGGGGATTTAAAATATTTTTCAATTAGCAAAAAAATTCAGAGGACTATAGTAATTTCCTTCATTCTGAGAGCATCTAGAGAGAACTTTTAAATCATATTGCTGATTCTCTTGTCTACCAGTTTTCACTGAAGTAGTAATATACACAGTAAATACAGTGTTGATAGTGTCTTAGAATATACAACTTTCTAATAGTCAGAATGTGTTAATGCATGTATCCTATATGATATGATTTGGCCACTGAACACAACCATCTTCATTATAGATGAAAACCAGTTGCCTGGCAGGTTCAGTCCTCTTTTCATCTCTTAAATTCACACCAGAGATGCCTGGTTTTCTTACATAAACCACCTTCCAGCGTGGGAGCCTGGCTGGGGCTCAACGTATATCCTGACCCTCTGATTACCTCTGCTCCCCAGATTCTGGGAGTTCTTACTCACAAATAAAGAATGGATCCTATTTGATGGGGTGGGGGAATATTTTTGCTCAAATGAGACTCCTGTCCAAAACTAATTAGCAGTGGGTGTGTTTTCCATCAGCAACAACAGGTAGAGTGAGTACTACACTGTTGCAAAATTGTTGATTTTTGGAGACCTGAAAAGGCAGAAGAATAGAACTTTGAAAAGTAGTAAGTACTTTTTAGGGCCATTTTCTTCTGCTTATTGGAGAAGTTCAAGATTTAAGTTCCAGGGTTATGAAATCCTTTGGCGTACAGAACATGTTTAAAGTCAGAGAGAATTTCACCTGATTTTTCTTAATATTTCTTTTAAATATAAAACAAAAGGTGGTTTTATATTTACATTTATTTGCATGGTGACTAGTGGCATGGCTCACTAGGAGTAGCCCTCACATGAAAGACATGTACAACAGGGGGACTGTTTTAACAAAGAACAAACAAATTTAAAAAGTTAGAAGTCACTCAGGTCCTCAAGTTTACCATCAAAAGGCTTAAGTGAATTTATGTGGCGAAATTCTATACCAGCTATGTACTAACTAAAAAAAAAAAAAATCACTAAATTGTTAATTAGGTAACAGTGATTCAAGGCAAGGCATGAGATCCATATAATACTCCATAAATCTCTAGATCAGTCCAAGAGTCTGGTAACCGTACAGAGGAGTAAATCGTAGACTCTGACCCAAGATCTATAACATCAAATATGGTGCAATATTAGAACAATGACATTAAACATTAGAACACTTCTGCAGGAACATCACAGGAATTTCCTAGTCAGACTCAGCCCTCCCATGAAAGTTAACAGACACACCCACACTTAGAAAAAGCCTTGTCCAGGTATCAGAGGCTTGGGCCTCAGGAAAATC
Source organism: Camelus dromedarius (assembly GCF_036321535.1). NCBI lineage: Eukaryota > Metazoa > Chordata > Mammalia > Artiodactyla > Camelidae > Camelus > Camelus dromedarius. The sequence goes on from NC_087438.1 coordinate 45,398,490, forward strand.
CCTGCAAGTTTCTTGACATCAAAAAATGGAAGAGTTTGGGCAAATATTAACAGTTATATTTATTGAGCACTTACTATGCACCAGGTCCTGTGCTAAAAGATTTATATTCAAACCTCCTCTAATCCTTACAACCACCCAGTGAGACAGGAGCTCTATTTTATTTATTTTGCAGGCAGAGGCTGAAGATTCAAAGCGTCAAGCCTCTCGCTCAAGTTTGCACAGAGAGCAAGTGGCAAAGCCGGAATTAGAACCTACTTAATCTGCTTCCAGGGCCTGTGCTTTTTTTTTTTTTTTTTTTTTTGATGTACATTCATTATAATGTGTCACTTACTGGTGTACAGCACAATGTCCCAGTCATGCCTGTACATACATATATTCATTTTCATATTTTTTCATTTAAGGTTATTATAAGATATTGAACATAGTTCCCTGTTCTATATGGAAGAAACTTTTTTAAAATCTATTTTTATATATAGTGGCTAACATTCGTAAACCCAAACTCCCAAATTTATCCCTGCCCCCCAACCTTTCCCTGGTAGCCATAAGATTGTTTACTATGTCTGCAAGTCTGTTTCTGTTTTTGTAGATGAGTTCATGGTGTCCTTTTTTTTTTTTTTTTTTTTTTTTTAAGATTCCACATATGAGTGATGTCATATGGTATTTTTCTTTCTATTTCTGGCTTACTTCACTTAGAATGACAATCTCTAGGTCCATCCATGTTGCTGCAAATGGCATTATTTTAGTCCTTTTTATGGCTGAGTAGTATTCTACTGTATAAATATACGACAACTTCTTTATCCAGTCATCTGTCGATGGACATTTAGGGTATTTCCATGTCTTGGCTATTGTATATAGTGCTGCTGTGAACATTAGGATGCATGTATCTTTTCAAATTAGTGTTCCTTCCAGATATATACCCAGAAGTGGGATTGTTGGATCATATGGTAAGTCTATTTTTAGTTTTTTTTAGGAATTTCCGTAATGGCTGCACAAAACTACATTCCCACCAGCAGTGTAGGAGGATTCCCTTTTCTCCACAGCCTCTCCAGCATTTATCCTTTGTGGACTTTTGAATGATGGCCATTCTGACTGGTGTGAGGTGCTACCTCATGGTAGTTTTGATTTGCATTTCTCTGGTAATTAGTGATATTGTATATTTTTTTATGTGCCTATTGGCCATTTCTGTGTCTTCATTGGAGAATTGCTTATTTAGGTCCTCTGCCCATTTTTGAATTGGGTTGTTTTGATTTTAAACATTCATGCTTATTCTTTCAAGCAGGAGGCAGAAGCACAATAATTCTGTAATCAATTATAACCTCTTTTATATAGCTCTTCAGAGTTTACCAAATTTTTCAAAAATAATATTTCAAATGACCATGACACAAATGCAGTGGAAATGTCCACATATGTAAAAAAGAGAGACCTCATCATTGGCAGGACTTCTGAGTCAGCGAGCAGGTCTGGGCTCTCTGTGGCCAGTGTCTCCTCTGACCCCATCCTGTGGTTGGTGCCAGTTCCTTTTACACAATTCTTGGCAAGTTCTCCATTTTCTCCTTAGTCCTGTGCCTCAGGAATACAAGGAAAAATGCAGGACTCACTGTCTCCCTTGAGATTGCCCCGTTTGCCATCTGTCACAGACCTGGCCCCTCCTGGAAGCTCGGCAACCCTCAGTTTTTCTGCTCATTTTCCTTCTTTCCGTTGATCTTCATGGAGAGTTCTGTCCAGCCAGTGGCCAGGGCCTCGGCTCTCTGATTTCAAAAAATCTCTCTCTGTTTTAGCATTTATCAGCCCCTCTTCCCTAATTAGAAGCCTGTAGGCGGTAAAACATGCACAAAGTCTGTAATGCAGTACAAATGATCTGCAGCTTTCGGATGTTTATTTGACTAATTATCTGCCAGAAGTGTGATTTCTTTTGCTACCTGGCAGAAGGTTTTTGACTCCCTTTTGCAGACAAAATTGCCTGATAAAGTTGATAGATGTCAGCAGACCTGGGGAGACTGGCCTTTTCGAAAGTGACATGACCTTCGAGCAGCTGTGGCAGAAATCAAGCAAGCGACACAAGGAGAGGGGACCCCCATAAGGTCACACACAGTGAAAAAGAGAGTGAGATTTTATGGCAGTGCTTAGCAGTTATAGGCATTTGGAAAGATATCAGAATTTACTCAGAATTAACCAGCACAAACAAGGTGATAATAGAATAGTGTTTGTAGGTTACAGGTGGATAGCAGTGAATGACCAGGTGAGTGAACAAATGCTGGGACAAACTTTGGTTAACAGTTAACTGAAAGTTAAATTAACAGTGATGGGTGCTTTCATGTGTATGAATCCTCCCCATGGCTCTACTATTTCAAGTTTATGGAGGAGGTGACTTAGGCTCTCAGTGGTTGAGATACAAGTGCTCAAGGTGATCCTGCCAGAAACTGGAGACTTCTGAATACACATTTCTCTTGCTTTGGATTGTTCAAAAATGTACCTGGGATTTTGTTGTTATTCAGATTTGGTGAGGTCAACAGATCAGGAGACAGTTGCCATTGAAAAGACAGTTTGTCACTCACAATTCTCAAAAGGAAAGGGTGGCACACACCACACATGGCCACCTGGGGAAGCACCAGGGTTGGTCAGGAGGCAGAGGAGGGAGGGAGAAGGACGGACACCCAGCTTTATTGTGGTGGTTGCAGGAAGCCAGGCAGAGTGAGCAGCTGAGCAGGCTTAGGAGTGGGTAGTTTGAATAATTGCAACAGGCTCTGGGATGCTGGAGAGGGGTGGCAGTCTCCAGCTGTCTGGTACCCTGCCCAGGAGTGATTTAGAGCAGAGGGATAGTATTCTCAGCAGCAGGGCCTGGTGTAAGAGGAAGCAGGTGAGGATGGGAGTTCAGGATTGGTTGGTTTGCATCTGAAAGGCATGCCCACAGGCAAGTTGTTAGCTAACCCTGAGAGGGGCAGTCCTTCCCCAGGTCTGCAAGGCCCCAAGAGAGCCAAGTATCATAAAATATAGAAAATTAAAAACATGATGAATAATCCATGTATAAAATCTATAGTTTTTATGTCTGAGATTAGAAGTGCCTAATGACTTAAATTCTGGATGATTTAAGATGCCATCTTCCAAAATACATCTGGAAACTAAAATGTTTGACAGTCAGTTTTAAGTATCTCCAAGTTCCATTCTTCCTCTTTCTGTCTTTTGAGTTCATCTCAAACCAAACCCTTTATTCCCGGCTCTGGTCTTGCTGCCTCTCCATTTTTAAGGAACCATCTTCCCTGGCTAGGAGGCAGCCTCCTTACAGGTACTGCAGGTGCCTGTTGGTGTGGTCACTAGGGAACCTGCATGTCAACTGAGTTCCCAATTTTCCTCTCAAACTTCAGAGATGACGGTTATTTTAGAACATGACCTGTGTTACCTTGGCCTTCTCAATTTTTGGATGAGTTATGGTCCACAGGCAGAAGTCAGTTCATTTGTGTTCATGCATGCCTATTATTAAATAATCAGCATAATTAGACTTAGAAAGTATTTGATTTTCTTGAGCACTTACTGTGTCTGGCATTGTGCTAATTATTTTATAGTTCATTTTGTGATTTTATCCTTGCAACAACTCTATGAGGAAAATATTGTTGGTCCAGTTTTTGAGATGAGGAAACCAGAGCAGGGGAAAGGCAAGTAAATCACTGTGACTAGTAGAGCTGTGCTTGGTTCAGCCCCAGGTCTGTCTGATATCAGTGCTCATGCTTTTCACCATTAGCTACCTTTCGTCTTCAAGGTACATTTTTCTGCTGCAGCAACGTGCTACATATTTGTGTCTTCTGGGCCCATGGTCTCGCTGACACTAGTGACTCAACAAATCCCCAAGCCAGGTGTGCTCTGTGAAAGTCAGGGGCAGAACCATAGGCCCTGAGAGAACAGGGAGTGGGGACTGCTGGACCCTGGATGGGAAGGAAGGGAAGTGCGATGATAGCTTTGGAGGAGCTGGCATGTCAAGCAGGGAGGATCTGAGTTCATCGTGGAGCTGCTGAACAGGAACTCAGGAGCTGAAAGTGAGAGGCAGGGCAGAGCCTGGGGACAGGAGAACAAAGGAAGAGGCGAGCACCGGCAGGCGTCGTCAGGCAGAACAGGGCCAGCTGCTGGGCCAGGTGCATGCAGGCCTGAGCACTCCCCAGGTGAAGTGTCCTCCACTGGCCCAGGTAGAAATCCAGAATGTTCCTGGCTCCCGGGTGGAGCTGAATCTCTGGGTGAGACCTAAGCATTCTAACTTCAAGAGTACAGGGTAAGCAGAGTTCTAGGGCCAGAGAGACCTCCAGAATATGCATTGCAAACACTTGGTCACTAGTCTCATCAAATCTTGATTGTGATGGTAGTTTCATGGGTGTACAAATCTATCAAAACTCATCAAATTTTACATTTGAAATATGTGTAGTTTACTGTACAGGAACCATACCACAATAAAGATGTTTTTTAAAAAACCTACTGTTAAGTCACCATCACTATCAGAGCCCCAGCACCAAGGCTTGTGTGTTGAAGCAGCAGGGAGGCACTTGTGTGTGTGCTCTGAAGGGTGCACGTTGAAAAGTGACCCCAGATACCCATACACACAGATTTGTAAACTAACTCTCTGCTTTGCCTGCATGTCCCCCCAGTATAAGCATTCCTTTGGATTCAGACAGTATTTTTCTGAAGATTATAGTCAAAATATTATAGTTAAAATTAGATTAGATAAGATTATAGTTAAAATAACTTAGTTGGGAGGAGTAAGGGGCTAACCCATTGGCACACTTTTGGCCCATCCATGAATTATATGTAAGGATATCACAGTGGTCAGCCTACCTGGCAGAGAAAGGGATCTGAGGATACAATTAAAGCACAGGGCAGGTACATTTTAATGAGGAATGCTACCCTAAGATACAGCTAAGTAAGGCCTGGGAGGACTGCCATGAGTGGAGGTCTCAGTAACTGGAGAGGCGGGCAGGGGGAGGGCAGAGGAAAGGCTGAGCATCCACTGTGTACCATCCACTGTGTACCAGTGTGGTCTTCTGCCACTGTTCCATGCCCTGTATCTTATTGAGCACAAAGTAGGTATCATAATTCTTTCTGGATTATTTAATTAATTCCTAGCTAGCTAATTAATTCCTAATTCCTAATATCGCAGATAATTCTTAGCTTTCTGGATATTGAGATTCAGGAGGTTAAAGTAAGTGTCCAAGGTCCCTCCACTAATTATTGGTGGAGCTAGAATGAAAATCCAGATCACTCTGCCTCCGAAGCTCTTTTCCACTCCGCCACAGCGCAGTAAATGCCGAAGATAAATCTGTCTTTCCTCATTGCCTCCAGAGTCCACCCCAGTGAGAACTAGAATGGATACGCATCTGCAAAGTGGGTCTTTTTACATCAGCCATGTTCACAGACTCTGACTCCTCAGTCCTGTGGACCAAGGTTATTTGTTGGGGCTCCGGGGCGCCAACACTCAGGGTCACTATTTTGGAATGCTCAATGCTTTATTTCATTATCAAATTGCTTTTCTGTTTAAAAGGCAACATGAAAAGCTTTTTAAGTTTTAAAAATGACTGCAGGGAGACTTGTGCGTGCCATTTTGAACTGTGACGGTTGAGAAACAAATGTCTGTTTTTATTTTTAAATGTTCCTTCAACTCACGAAGACATTTAAGAATCAAAAATGAGGCTTTTAAAACACCCTACTTATCCCCGGAGTGATTTGTTCTTTGTAGAGCAAGAGCCAAATGGTCATCAAAAAGAACTGCTTAGACTGAGTTTTGGAGCCCAGTGGGTGGTCTCAGGACTGTGAGTGCCTCCTCAGGGTCTTCCATTATCATGAATCCACTGAGACCTTCAAATGAAGTATGTTGGCCTCAGTACTAGCGCAGGCAATGCACATCTAGAGCCATTTATTGAGGGCTTACAATATAGTGCACTCTGTCTCCACTGCTCCATACCCCAACATATAGGTATTAGGAAGTAGACCTGATTAATTATGTCTAGACTTTGAGACAATATTCTATTCATTTTCCACCTATTTTACATGGTAGTCACTGGAGGAAATGTGGCCCAGGACAAGTCTTGATGACAAACGAATCCAGGAGACAGTGTGAGACACAAAGCAGGGTTGTAAGGTTGAAGATGAAGATGACCAAGCACTGTGTGAGAGTTAAATAAAACTCTTCACCACCTCAACACTGGTTCTAAGTCAGGAAGAATTACAAAGGAAGCTTATTTTAAGCCAGTTGCAACAAATACCTGGTAAACCTAATGGGAGAGCTGTTTTTGTTTCATTTCATAGCTTAAGTGAAATCCTTGCAGCCACGTCTGAGCCCAGGAGATTGAGGGGATAATATTTCCTCTGTTTACTATTAGGGCAAATAAGAACTCGTGTTTTCTTCCAAGTGTAACTCAGGGAAAAATGAAACTTCAGTCCTGAAATATTTTTTTAGAAGGTACATCTTTTGATAATGAGATTAAAGGATACAAGAAGAGTAGACAACGTTAAAAAATTATATAGAGGTTAAAATGCAAGAATCTGTTTTTATAACCTCAGATTGATCAAGGGTGTGAAACTCAAGCCATCTGTCACTTTCATTTATGTCTCATGGGGTGACCTTGAACACAGCAGTGCCTCTATTTTTCTTTCTACAAATACTTGTATAACAGCTAACCTTTCGACTGAGGCATTTGACTATTTCAGTGAATACAAGCATACCTCAGAGATACTGCATGTTTGATTTCAGACCACTGCAATAAAGCAAATATTTCAATAAAGCAAGACACATGAATTGTTTTGTTTCCCAGTGCATGTAAAAGTTACGTTTACACCATACTGTAGTCTGTTAGGTATTCAATAGCCTTGTGTCTAAAAAAACATGCATGTACTTTAATTTTTTAAGAAAGACTTAATTGCTAAAAAAATGCTGACCACAATCTGAGCCTTCAGCCAGCCAGTCATAATTATTTTTCTGGTGGAGGGTCTTGTCTCGACGCTGATGGCTGCTGACTGATCAGGGTGGTCATTGCTGACCACCCCACCCATTGGGGTGGCTGTGGCAATATCTTAAAATAGACAACAGTGAAGTTTGCCTCATAGATTGACTGTTCCTTTCATAGATGATTTCTCGGTAGCATGCAGTGCTGTTTGATAGCATTTTACCCACAGTAGAACTTCTTTCAAAACTGGAATCAATTCTCTCAAGCCCTGACACTGCTTTATCAACTAAGTTTATATAATATTTTAAATCTTTAGTTTTCATTTCAATAGTCTTTGCAACATCTTCACCAGGAGTAGTTTCCATCTCAGGAAACCACTTTTTTTGCTCATCCATAAGGAGCAGGTCTTCATCCATTCCGGTTTTATCGTGAGATCACAGCAGTGCAGTCATATCTTCAGGCTCCCTTTCTAATTCTAGTTCTCTTGAAATTTCCACCACATCTGCAGTGATTTCCTCCACTGAAGACTTGAACCCATTGAAGTCAACCATGAGAGTTGAAATGAACTCCTTTCAAACTCCTGTTACTGTTGATGTTTTGATCTCTTCCCATGAGTCACAGTTGTTCTTAATTAATGGCATCTAGAATGGTGAATCCTTTCCAGAAGGTTTTCAATTGACATTGCCCAGATCCATCAGAAGAATCAGTATCTATGGCAGCTATAGCCTGACAAAATGTATTTCTTTACTAATAAGACTTAAAAGTCAAAATTACTCCTTGATCTATGGGCTGCAGAATGGATGTTGCATTAGCAGGATGAAAAGAACATTACTTTTATTGTACATTTCCATCAGAGCCCTTGGGCCACTAGGTGCACTGTCAATGAGCAGTCATAATTTGAAAGGAATCTTTTTTACTGAGAAGTAGATCTCAACAGTGGGCTTAAAATAGTCAGTAAACCATTTTGTCAACAGATGTGCTGTCATCCAGGCTTTATTGTTCCATTTATAGAGCACAGGCAGAGTAGATTTAGCATAGTTCTTAAGGACCCTAGGATTTTCAGAATGGTGAGCATTGGCTTTAACTTAAAGTCACCAGCTGCATTAGCTCCTAACAAGACAGTCAGCCTGTTTTTTGAAGCATTGAAGCCAGGCATTGACTTCTCCTCTTTAGCTATTAAAGTCCTAGATGTCATCTTCTTCCGATAGAAAACTGTTTTATCTACATTGAAAATCTGTTGTGTAGTGTAGCCACCTTCATGAATTATCTTAGCTACAGCTTCTAGGTAAGTTGCTGCAGCTTCTACATCAGCACTTGCTACTTCACCTTGCTAGCTTGAAGTTTTTCTTCTGTAGCTTTCCCACCCCTCTCAGCCTTCTTAGAACTGAGGAGAATTAGGGCTTTGTTCTGAATTAGGCTTTGGCTTAAGGAAATATTGTGGCTGTCTTGATCTTCCATCCAGACTGCTAAAACTTTCCCCATAAAAGCAATAAGGCTATTTCATTTTCTTATCTTTCATGTAAGCACTGGAGTAGCACTTTTAATTCCCTTCAAGAATTTTTCCTTTGCAGTCACAATTTCATTAACTGTTCGGTGGAAGAGACCTAGCTTTTGGCCTGTCTGAGCTTTCAACATGCCTTCCCCACTAAGCTTAGTCATTTCTGTCTTTTGATTTAAAGTGAGAAGCATGTGACTCTCCTTTCACTTGAACACAGAGAGGCTACTGTAAGGTTATTAACTGGCCTAATTTCAAGTTTATTGACTTGACCAAAATTGTTGTCTCAGCCAGTTGGTGGAGCAGTCAGAGCGCACACATTTATTAAGTTGTCTGACTTATATAGGTGTGGTCTGTGATACCCCCAAACAATTAAAATATTATCAGAGATCACTGATCACAGATCACCATAACAACCAAAATAATAATGAAAAAGTTAAAAATGTTGCAAAAATTACCAAAATCTGACACAGAAACACAAAATGAGCAAGTGCTGTTGGAAAAATGGTACCAATAGACCTGCTCAACATAGGGTTGCCACAAACCTTCAATTTTTGTTTAAAAAACCCACATATACACAGTTGTCTGCAAAGTGCAATAAAATGAGGAGTCCTGTACTGTTACTGGACAAATCTCAAATGAAAGATGTCAACAGAACCAGAAAATTAGAAAAAAAATAAATAACAAAGACTGAACTGTTAAAAGTTGGTCTGGACATTTTTTTCCCTATCTCATGCTCCTCCCTCATTTAACTATTTAACTTCTCCTCCTCTGTTTGCCTTTTGCAGATTCAGAGAGCATGTCATAGGCGAGTGGAAATAGATTAGCTTAGTCTCAGTAGAGGGTGGAAGAACAAGATGGTTCTGAGCAAATGGACCCTGCTACAAAATGTCTTGGACCTTTACGTAAGCTGGTGAAGAATGTTCCTGAGGGACAGGTGAGAGGGCCAACAAAGCAGCAGTGAATGCAGCTCTGAGACCTAGGATGACATATAAGTCCCAGCTCTACTCTCTACCCTGTTCAGTTGGTATAACTGCCCACAGTGCTAGCTTGAGAAGGATTCTGAGGTTGCTCTGCACTTCATGGGAAATTGTGCTGTCATCGATTAGTCATGTCTGATGTGGGTGTGGCTGGGAGAAAGGTAACAGAATAACTCCCCTTAGTAAGTATTTATTCTCAAAACCATGCTGTAAGATAGATGTTATTCATCTCATTTTATAGAAGATGAAACTGAGACTTACACAACTTAAGGAGTGTTTCCAAGGAAACAACTGTAGAGTGCCAGAGCAGGGATTTGAACTTGACTCTCTCCAGATCCCATGCATCTTCTACTATACACACTGCCCATCTCATCTGGTGACTGTCTCTGGGAACTAGGGGAAGATACAACTCTCAGCCTCAGGCTCTGCTTCCCACAAATAGAGGTGATCATCTCAGCAATGCCTAATTCACAGGGTTAGAATAAGAAGGATTTTGTTAGATCACTGTATGGTAAAGGTCACAAAATTTTATAACTGCAGATCATACTTATGTGGCACCAGCATATAATGTCAGGGGTGATCATCTTCCTACTTCTTTTTCCAACAATACTGCTGTCTCCCAATGACTCATTTTAGGATACTAAGGCCAAGTTCCTATAAGTCAATCGATTCTGAATATTTGATTGCCTTCAAAGAGTACTATGGTCACTTTATAAAATTCCTCCTATTAAATGCTTCCCTCAGTTAAGTCTGAGAGAGAGAAACCTTTCTCTTCTGTCAACTTCTCTAAAGGGCTGGAGTTTCCTGCTGTAACTAATGTTCCTCTAGAGGCCTTAATAGATTGCTGAAATTGTGAACTTTAATATTGCAATAACATTGGTTTTGCCTTAATGTGCTGTAAAAAAGCTTTATAAAAATAAGCAACATTTTCTATGCATATCTTCACATCCACAGCATTTGCATATGTGTGATTTTCTGTAAGCTTTTTTTCCGTCCTTGAAATCATAAAAATGCTCAGACTAATGCAAAAATATGGAATGAATTTCACTGGAGACTATTACTAGAATGGTCCTGCTTCACATCTTTTTAAATTAAATATGTTTTCAGAAGCGCCTGTGGACTGCATCATGAAGGTTATTAACTCAGAGAAAATAGCTGAATGACAGGTCATGAGAATATTACCATTTTCCCTCTGACTTTTTTTACTTCTATATTATGTCTTTACTTTTTCCAAAAGGATGCCTAGGCTAGGGACAGGGTTTTATAAATAACAGTGAATTTCTAATTTTTCACAAGTTAAGCATAGCAATTTAGCTCAAATTTCATTCTCAAAATTGAAAATATAAATATAGCAAAAATCTACATTTTCATGCCATCAAAATGTCACTGACTCGCACCATTAGAATGGCCACTTCTGAAAATGGAAAATAACAAGTGTTAACAAGTGTTGGTGAGGACTTGCAGAAACGGGAACCCTTGTGCATTGCTGGGGGGAATGTCAGTGTTGTAGCCACTGTGGAAAAGTTTGGCAGTTCCTCAAAAAATTAAACATAGAGTTACCTTATGATCCATCAATTCCATTCCTAGGTATACGTACAAAAGCATTGAACGTGGGGACTCAAGCAGATACCTGTACAACAGTCTTCACACCAGTACAGTAGCTGAAGGTGGAAACAACCCAAATATCTATTAATAGATGAACAGAGAAACAAAATCTGGTATATCCATACAATTGATTATAAGCCAGTCTTAAAAGGGAATGAAATTCTGGTACATGTTATAACATACATGAACCTTAAAAACATTATTCTCAGTGAATAATCCAGATGCAAAAGAACAAATATTGTGTAATTCCATTTATATGAGGTACCTAGAATAGTCAAGTTCATAGAGATAGAAAGTAGGGTGGAGGTTGCCAGGGGCCGGGAGCAGGAGGGAATGGGGAGTTACTGTTAATTGCTATAGCATTTCTGTTTCGGATGATAGAAAAACTCTGGAAACGAGTGATGGTGATGGTTGTGCAGGATTGTGACTGTACTTAATGTCACTGAATTGTATACTTAAAAATGGGTAAATGGTGAATTTTATGTTATGTATGTTTTACCACAATAAAAAAACTTAATTACTTGAGAAGATAGCCTGTGTACCATGTAGTACTTAATAGGTGAAACTTGGAATGATCATCAGCATAATTTTAAAATAACATTGGTTTACAAGCCAAAATAAACATTTAATTAAAAACATTTTTAAAATGTCCCTAATTCCACAATCCCTTTTCAGTGTTCACATCCCCATATATTTATCAAGTGTTGATTTTGCGGCAAGTGCACTCTCTGGCACTGGGGATATAAAAATGGCCAAGGCACAGAACCTAACCTAGAAGTAATTATAGGGAACGCAGTAGTAGAAAACACAAACATACAATCCCATCATCTGATGCAGTATAAACATGTTGATAGAAGCATTTATGTACCATTATGTGCCAAAGTAAATAACCCAGATTTAGAGTTAGTCTGAGAAGACTTCCCAGAAGGAGTGACATTCATTCTGAGTCTCGAAGGACAAGTAAGAGTTTGCCAAGAGAAGAAGGAAGTTGGGGAGTGTCCTTGGCAGAGAGAGTGCATCTGCCAGGCTGACCACAGTCCTGGTTCGGAAGGCACAAGGCTCTGGCAGGTGAATCTGGAGACATAAGTTGTTTCCAGATCACAGAGGCCCTGGAGTAGCTTATCTTTTTTCTTATTTTTTTAATTGAAGGATAGTTGATTTACAATATTGTGTTAGTTTCAGATGTGCAGCAGAGTGCCTTGAATAGCTTATTAAAAAACAAAGACTTTCTCCGAAACCATGTGCAGTGTTTGAAAAGTTTGAGAAGGAGGGAGGGAGGATAAAGCTCAGTAGTAGAGTGTGCGCTTAGCATGCACAAGGTCCTGGATTCAATCCCTAGTACCTCCATTAAAAAATAAATAAATAAACCTAATTACTCCCCCCCCACACACACACACACAAAGAAGAATGTTTTAAAAATTTTTTGAAAAAGGAGAGTCCTGTCATCAAGGTCCATGTTTTATAAAGATTGTCTTCAGAGGTAAGGGTGTGCCATATAAGAGAAAGGAGGCAGGGAAAGTGATTAGATAATACTGCAAGCCTAATTAATTGTTTCAACATTTACTGAATGTCTATTAAGTGTCAAGCACTATTTCTAGACTCTGGGAATAGCAGTAAACAAAACAGGAAAAAAAAAATCCCTTCCCTCTTAGGGTTAGTGGAGCAAGACAGAAAATAAACAAAATCAATCTAATGAGATTCTGAGACCCTTCTCTTGCTTAAAGCCTTCACTTAACTAGAAATATAAGCAGGGTACCAGGTGAAAATATGACTGTATGAAACAGTCATGCTATTTTTTTCCTTCTTGTAATAATAAGATTATCTCAAAGACGCGGTTATAATTGCTCTTCTTGAATTACTATTGCCTAAATCTATGTGGGTTCAATCTATACTGGGTAGGATTTGAGGTAAGAATACAACAGGCTTTCTTAATGATGTTAATTGTCTTAGGCTCTCAGTGGTTTTTACTTTTCCTGGATATCTTTATAAAATGTAAACTCTTTTCTTTCCTTTAGTTTGGGCGCTCCGGGTCTAGTTCACTTGAAGGCAAAAGGATGTTCTTCATCAGTGATGGTCCTTAGGTTCTCCTGATCAGGATTCTGTGATGGTGGGTCCAGCCTGGGCCTTCTGTTTACCTATTTCTGTACCTGTGTAGACCATCTCGCTGGTGTACACAATTCCAGAAAGACAGAAAAGATTCTGATCTGCAGGTCCATATTGTCTACAGTCCTGGTTTTCATAGCCTTCTCTTTTATTATTCTGAGTAGACTCAAATTCAGCAGACCTCATGGTCTTCTGTAACCTCCTTATTGTTATCGCTTCTGCTTTGTTTCTGAGTTCCCTCCCTTCCCTAATTAATTGCTATTTGAATTTGCCCTTTGGAACTCAGGGAAGGTCTAGGAGGCTGAAGTCTTTTTCTTGCAAATAAGATACCAGGGTACATGAAGAGGCTTTTGTACCGAGAGGGCCCCACAGGGTCCTTCTTGGTTTCATTATGATAATTGCACGTCTATTTGCAAGCCCTCAGGGGTCTGCGGTCTTGCCCCAGAGGCTTTAATCCTCCCTCATCCACACTCTGCAAAAGCCACACTCTGCAAAAGCACGTCCCCTTCTCCTTGGCATCAAGGTTTTATATTTCAGGGTTTGTCTATTAAAATGTCCATGTTTGAAGTGATTCTCTAAGTACAAAGAACTATTAAGAAGGTATGGAGGGAGGTTTAACAGGGACTGCAAATTCTTCTTCTTGATTCTTCTCCTTCTGGCTTTTCCTGCTCCCTGGGTTTCATTTCTTCTTGACACTTACTTGATTCATTAAGGAGGAACAGCTCTTCTTGGAGTGGGAATGGGGGGTTGTAGGAGCAAAGCATGGAGCTGGCCTGAGGAGAAGCTGGTTTTCGGTGCCCCCACACCCGCTCAGCACACCTCTCTTTCTCTTCCCTCTGGAAGTCCAGTGCTTCACATTGGCCCAGTGACAGCACCCTCATGGGCACTGAGGTGGTCTGCTGTAGACTGTCCTTTCCACGAGCTCCTCCTCCAAGATCTTCCTCTTGTTTGTCTCCTAACAGACCTGGTAGATATCAGCTCACATCACTTAAAACCTTCCTTGTATCCTGCACACTACTTCCAGTTAAGTTTTTAAATTGTTGACCATGGACTACTGAGTTACCAGTCATAGAAAAGCCTTGTGCTGTATGGAGAGTTAGCATCAGAATCCAAAGGGTTAAGTTGTAGCCAAAATTTGATCCCTTGTTCCAGTGGAGAAAACTGCCAAAGAGAGATCTTTTGGTCAGGTTGGCCCTTTTGCTTCTCACTGTCAAACAGCTGGGAGCGCCTTTCTCTGCCTTTGGAAAAGGCCAGCACAAGCCAGGATACAGAACAGATAGGTCCAGAAATGGCACCATCATTTGTTTTGTTCCATTCATGTCTTCTTGCTCAGGTTCAAGAAGAAGACTTCTAGATTGGCAAAGTTTATCCATTCAAACAAGAGATCGATGGAAATAGATGGAAAAAATAATTACACAGAAGCCAGGAAGATCGCTGATCAGTGGCTTAAAATACCAGTGCTACAAGAATCTACAGTGCAGAGTCTAGATCCAAAGGTCAAAGATAGTGAACTTGCAGGCACTGGCAGCCCCCTGCCACAGAGTGCACGAGCTTTGGTGTCGGAGAGGTTTGGTTCAGTTTCCTGCTCTTCCTCTTCTGACTGTGTGACCTAGGGTAAATAAATGTCTTAATCTCATGTCTCTTCTCTATAAAACAGACATCACTGTACTCACTTTTCAGGGCTGTTTGAGGATTACAGATGATGTTTATGAAGTACTTAGCCCAGAACCTAGAATATACAAAGGTCTAAGAAAATGATAACTATTATGATTACAAGTATTGAACTTTTTTTTGCCAGAGACAGGCTGTAGATTTACATTACTTGGATTTCACTGAAGCCATAAACTTCCTTGAAGAGCAACTCTGCACCTGTACTTACTACATTCAGTCAGTGTTTTTCTAATTATAATGTGAAGACCTCAGGCATCTGGGAGTGGATAGAATGGAATTCAAGCTGGTCACATTTATTCTAAAGCACAGTGCTCCACTGCACTCCATTTTTGTTGTGGGTGGTGCCACCATTTTCCCTGTATTTCTAAGAAAGAAACCTGATTAACATGCCCTCTTTTCCCCTTCCTGTTCAAATCTAAGCATTACAGAGTTCTGATCTTTCCCCCTATATTGTCTCCTGTTTCTCAGAAGCCATACTTACTCAATTCAATTCAGTCTGCTGTTCAATTTCTTTTTTTTTTTTAATTGAAGTATAATTGATTTATAATGTTGTGTCAGTTTCTGGTGTACAGCATAATGATTCAGTTATATGTATATATGTACACAGACTTTTTCATATTCTTTTTCTTTATAGGTTACTATAAGGTACTGAATAGAGTTCCTTATGCTATACAATAAGACCTTGTTGTTTGTCTATTTTATATATAGTAGGTTGTATCTGCTAATCAGCTTCTTTACTAAGCTCACATAACTACCAGTATGTAACTGTGAGCCTTCCCTCAGACCATCACTTGCCTGCAGGGAGTCTGGAATGCTCATGTTTTCCCTGGCTTCTTTGTCCTCTGCCCCTACCTCAGTTCTCCTAACAAGAGTACATTTGGGTTCCTGTCAGATATTGGAAACCACCAAGATCACACAACTCTGTCCTAGCCTAGAGGAATTTGAAATTCTATGGAAAATAGGATAAATTTTTTTGAATGGTGAAATACCAATAAAGATAAATGAAAGTTAGGTACATCAAAATTGCCTCCACTCTCTTGGAAATGCTGCTATCAATTTCAGCCTCCATTTCAAGGCCTTGAGCAGCATCGGCTGAGACAGGCTTTTCCCTCCTCCCTGCTAACCTTCCCTCTGCCCAGAAATCTGCCGTGTGTTCTTTACTGACCCCTTATCACGGGACAGCTACTGGGCTAAGAATGTTGCACAAGTAGTCCTTATGTAACCCTCACAACAACCCCACAAAGGAGATGTCATCATCTCGTCATTTCACAGAAGAAGCAGTTGAGATGTAATGAGAATAGGTAACTACCAGTGAGTGTAGCTACCAGTGAGGGTATTCTACCAGTGAGTGGTAGAATAGGGGTTTGAACTTAAATTCTTTCTGCCTGTGTTCTTACTCTTAATTGGGTTGTGCTGCCTCCCTGATGGTCACATTCATTTCTTCTTTGATCTGAATTTCCTTGTGCATTCTTTTCTCACACAGGTAAACACCAGAAACTTTTCCTATACTTAGCTTTTACACCATGTGCTTTTCTTCAGAGCTTTCAGAAAATCCTACCTTCTACTAGAAGCTGTCCTGGCTGGAGGGAACTATTTGAACAATCCCTTATCCCAGTTCCAAACACAGATAAGGCCTATTGTCCTCTCTCCTTCTCATATTCACTTATTTAGTCATTAAATGCTTATAAAGCTCTCGTTTCTGTAAATCAGCCAGTTGGGCTGATGGGCTTCACAACAAATGCATGGTCGGCAACCTCGCTCGTCCCTTCACTTGTCTTTGGCCAGCTTCTCTGACTCACCTCTGTGACTCCTCTCCTCAAGTGCCCCACCCACTCTCTCACTCTTAGAACCCTGCGTTTTGCTTTATTGAATAGTTAGAGAAGATCTGTTCTCCCATTCAGTAATCGCCTAAGGAACAGGTACACAGCCATATAGATATTTTAATGGTATCTCTGAGTGTCTCAGATGGAATCTATCACGTCTCTCTCCGTTTGCTCACTCTCTGTATTCCCATTCCCACTGTCTATAGTTACTGAAGCTGAAACTTGAAAGACATCCTAGATTCTTCCTTCTCCAGAAAGCTTGACATCTAAACAATTATCAGATCCTGCTAGTTTTTACTTTGAAATATATCCAGAGTTCTTCCTCTTCATCATCCATTTCATCACCCTTTGACTGCAGTAACCTGGTCTCTTTGCTTGCCTTCTGTTCCCTTCTGAGTTGTCCTGTAACTAAGGCAGCTATCAAAAACTCAAATATGACTATACCGCTTTCATGCTTAAAATCTTTTGAAGACTCCCATTGCCTACAAAATAGATTCCAAACTCTCTAAAATAGACGTACAATCCTTTGAGACCTGGTCAGTGTCTTCATCTCCTTCACCCACTTGCCTGAAATGTTAATCTCTACTTGTACTTTAATCTACTTGTACTTCTAATAAAGATGATGCTAGCTATTGAATATTCTCATTCACACGTAAGTTACATTTAAGCAGGAAGAGTGCATTTTTTTATTAAATGAAATTAACTTTTTTGGAATCACTCCAATCAAAGGTATAATTGAAGTTAGGTCTTTGACTGGGAATATATGGATTTTGGCTCCATATATATTTCTTGACTTTTTTATTCTATTCCATTGGTTTATTTTTCTATATCTGCCAATGTAACATTGACTTAATTATTATTACCTTATGATAAATCTTAGTAACCAGAAGGGCAAATCCCTCTTTTCTGTTGTTCATTTTCAAAATTGCCTAGGCTGTACTCAACATTAGTTAAATTGTTAATGTCATGAAAAATTATTTTATGATTTTACTTGAAATAAGATGAAATTTACAAGTGAATTTAAGAAGAGGTGACATCTCTATGATATTGAATATTTCCAAACCTCAATATGGTGTATCTCTTTAATAGTGCAAGTTTTTTTATCCTTGAATAAAGTTTTATAGTTTCCTCTATAACAATCTTACAAAACCTTTTTATATGTCTATTCCTTACACTTTTTATTGCTATTATGACTAGGTTCCTCTTTTTTATTGCATTTCTATCTAGTTGTTTTAGGTGTTCCGAAAAGCTATTGTTTTCATATGTTGATACTGTATCCTACAAACTTTTCAAGCTCTCTTATTATAATTTGTTTGTTCACTTTTATTTTTATGTGCACATATTGTCTACAAATAATGACAGTTTTCAACTCTTTCTTTTTATACCTCATTTATTTTTCTTTTTTTATTGAATTTTCTAGTATCTCCAGTACAACACTAGTAATAAACTTGATAGCAAACACCCTTATCTTGTTTCTTCTTAAAAGAAAGTGCTTCTAAAGTGTTGCCATTAAGTATATTAACCATAGAATTATGATTTAGTATAAAAATGTTCTCTTCTTTTTCTAATTTTTTATCATAAATGTATGCTGAATTTTATTTAAAAAATTTTCAGTAACAATTTAGCTCATACTTTTTTCTATTAATATTTTAATGTGGTGAATTAGAATTTTAAATATTGGAATATTATTTCTTTCCCAAGGTATATCCTACTTGGTCATGATGAAATATTTCTTAATACAATTCATTTTACTATTATACCATGTGGAATTTTGACCTTTGTCCATAAGTGAGAGTTATCTTTATATATTTTTTCATGTTCTACTTTTTGAGATAATATTTTATTTTATAAAATGAGCTTTCTCTAACTCTCTGTCCTCTGAAAAAAGTAATTGAAGATAATGATGATTTATTCCTTAAAGTTTTGGTAAAAACTTTATCCTAAAAAAATCTGGGCCTGGATCCCTTTGGGTTGGAGATGAAAATTTTTTATTAATAACTCCATGTATTTAATAATTATTGATCTAGTGAAGTATTCTACTAATTTTGAGTACATTTTATAATACAGATTTTTTCTACAAAGCTGTGTATCTTAAGTGTTTCAAGTGTATTATTATAAAATAATTTTATTCATTTACCATTTTAATTTCTAATGTTTCCTGTCATTATCCATGTTATTTTTTGTTTCTAGCATATTGTTTGTGTGATTCTCTTTATTTCATGACCAGTTTGCCAGAGGTTTATCTATTTTATTATTTTTTTCCAGATATTTAAGCAGTTTTGTTGGCATGCATAGTGCTTTTTTAATTGAGGTATAATTAACCTATAGCAAACTGCACACATCTAAAATATACAGTTTGAAATTTTGATATATACATACACACACCCAGGAAATCATCACCACGATGAAGATAATGAAAATATCTATTACCTCTAGGGATTTCACTTGACTAGGATAGTCATAAATTCCTTTGTAATTTTCCCCTTTCACTCTTTCTCACCTCTTGTTTCCACTCCCAAGTAACCACTTTTCTGCTTTCTGTCACTATGGATTAGTTTGCATTTTCTGGAATTTTATGTAAGTTGACTCCTTCAGTATGTAATCATTTCAGCGTCACACAAAATTATTTTGACATTTATCTATTTTATAACATATATCAGTAGTTGATTCCTTTTTGCTGAGGAGTATTCATTATATGGATATATTATGTTTGTTTTTTTTAACTATTCACTTGTTAATTGACATTTAGATTATTTCTTGTTTGGAGTGATTACAAATATATTGCCATAAATATTCATGTACAGGTCTTTATATGAACATATGCTTTTGTCTCTCTTGGGTAATTACATAGGAGTGAAATGACTGGATCATATGGTAGATATGTGTTTAACTTTTTAGGAAACTGTTAAACTGTATTACAGCTTGGTTGTACTATTTAACATTCTCACTAGCACTATAATAGAGTTCCAGTTCTTCCACATTCTCACCAACTTGTGACATGGTCAGTCGTTTGAATTTGTGCCATTCCAGTAGTTATGTAGTAGTATTTCATTGTGGTTTTAATTTGCATTTCCCTAATTACTACTGATGCTGAGCATTGTTTCACATGCTTATCTTCTGTATATCTTCTTTAATAAGATGTATTTTTAAATCTTTGTCCTTTGTTTAATTGGATTATTTGTTTTCCCATTTTTGAGTTTTAAAATTTTATTTTAATATTCTGGGTAAGTCTAAGTCTTATAAGTATTTGCAAATACTTCTTCCCAAACTGTGGCTTGTCTTTTCATTCTCTTAATAGTGTATTTTGAAGAACAGAAATTTTTAATTTTGATGAAGTCCAATTTAAAATTTGTCCTTTTATGAATCACAGTGTTGATGTTGTGTCTAAGAGCCATTTACTTAAACTAAGGTCACAAAAGTTTTATCCTAGTGTATTCTTCTAGAAATTTTGTAGAGGTATTAAATTTGGATCCATGATCCATTTGAGTGTTGTGTAAGGTGTGAAATAGATACTACATATAAAACACATGGATATCCAGTTGTTTCAGCATTTTTGTTGAAAAGACTATTCTTTCTCTGCTGAATTGTATTTGTACCTTTGTAGAACATCAGTTTTTCACATGTGAATGGGTTTATTACTGGGCTCTAATTATCTATTTGTCGTTACTCTAATATTCACACACTATTTTGCTTATTATAATAAGTCTTGAAATCAGGTAGTGCTGGCCCTCCAGTTTTGTTCTTTATCAAAGCTGTTTTGGCAATCTTAGCTCTTCTGAACTTCATATATATTTTAGAATTAGCTTGTCAGTTTTTAGCCTACCCTCCCTTAAAAAAAATGCCTGCTCAGGTTTTTTTCTTGGACTTACATTGAATCCATAGATCAAGTTAGGAAAATTGACACATCGACAGTATTGGGTCTTTCAACTCAGGAGCACAGAATGTCTCTCTATTTAACTAGTTCTCATTTAATTTCTCTTGGGTGTGTTTTGTACTGTTTAGTATACAGATCTTTCATATCTTTTACTAGATTTGTCCCTAAATGTTTAATATTTTGGATGCTATTATAAATGGTGTTTTTAAAAACTTCTATTTCTGATTGTTTGTTGCTAATACAGAGAAATATATGTTCTGTATATTGATCTTGTTTACTCAACCTTGCTAAACTTACTTATTGGTTCTATGAGTTTTTTGGTACATCCCATCAGATTTTCTGCATAGACAATCATGTTTTCTAAGAATAAAGACAGTTTTACCTTTTCCTTTCCAATCAGGTATTTTTTATTTCCTTTTTTGTACTGTTTAAGACACCAATGAAAAATTGAATCAAAATAGAGAAGATATTTTGGGGAAAAAACAAAACAAACATTTAAATGGACATTTTTGTCATGTTTCTGATTTAGGATCATTTTCAGAGATGGGGTAGGTGAGGAACCATTCTAGGAACTAACTTAAAATGGATCTGCATTTTAAATTATTTTGATCAGATAGACATCCAAATATAAATTCTATTTTTAGCAAACAGCTACATAGAATGTTGGGGCTTATTTAAGATTTCTCTGTATTTGATTTAGTTGAGTGTCTAGGGAATATCCCAGATTAGGGCTTGTAAATGTAAGTTAGTTGATGAAAAGAAACCAGAATGGATTTTAGAATCATCACATCTGTCTGTTAAATGTCACTAAGACAAATGGCAGGAGGAGGGGAGGATAATGGGGACAAGCATTTCACTGTGGTATCTTCCAAATTCTGTGTCTTTGGCCTCAGAGCACTACCAGAAACTATGATGAGACATGCAACTTTTGGAGATATTGAGTAACTTAGCTCCAGGCACCAAGAAGGTGCGCACATACACACACACCACTTGCCATCCCTGGCTTCTTATTAAGGGCACCCTATGAAAGTTACTCTAAATAGAGTGAGAATTTAGGATTCACAATATTATTGCTATTGTCATTGTTTAAAATACCTTATTAGGGGGGTGCCCAGAAGGAACCTGACAAACATTCTAATAGGCTCCTATGGTTTAGTATGTAGCTTCTATAATTTTTCATCACCTCAGATTGTAAGACTAGATAGGTTTAAACAGGTCTTGGTGGTTCCAGCTCTGCTTGGAGCACACCCAGATTCAGACACATGACTGGAGGCTATGCTGGTGAGAAGCACTTAAGAGTAGCACAGAACAGGACAGATGGCATGGAGCAGGCTCAGCCAAAATAATCCCTGCTCAAGCAAAGTTGGCAGCTTTCTGGGGACTGACACAACAGTCCTCAGCCAATCTGTGCCAGGATCATCAAGTTACAGACTATTGGAGTTAGGACTTTAGAGAGCTATTAAATCCAACCCTCTGGTTTTACTGATAAAGGGACTGACGCCAAGTAAATTGACCTATCCAGAGTTTCCCAGCTGATTAATATTAGAGACAAGGCAAGGCAAGACCTCTATCAGATGTTCTTCCTATAATACCATATTCTTTCCTATAATAACTTGATATCTGCCACAACCTGCCCGAACACTGTCCTATCAAATATTAAAGTAAGTGAAAAAAAAAAACGTGAGTTGACCTAGTTGTCTGAAACATTGTAGCTCTGTTTATCCAGGCACAGTCATATGTGACATCTGACTGTCAACAGAGTAGCATTTTCAAAATAACTTTCTAGTTATAAATCCCCAAGGAAGTGAGGAAAGTGAAGAGCAAACAAAACAGTTTCCCCTCAGGGAGCCCTGCGTGCCTTCAGACCATGTCTTCCAGGCATTCAACCCCTGTACCTGTTACCAAGTCCAAACTCGTTCTGCTCCTTGCATGACAGGCCAGTAAATCAGGAGATGTTGGGGCAAGGAATAACGACTTTATCCAGAAAGCCAGCAGACTGAGAAGATGGCAGACTAATGTCCTAGAGAACCATCTTCCCTACATCAGAATTCAGGCTCCTTTTATACTAAAAAGGGGGAGGGGTGTGGTTGGTTGTTGCAAACTTCTTGGTGTCAAAAGCCTTTGTTCTTACAGCTGTCCACCTAGGTCAGGTCATGAGTTCCTGTAAACCTCCAACAAGACAAATGTTACTCTGTTCTCCAACATTTTATCCCTATATAAATGGAAAAGTGCTATACCTTTAAAGGTCAGAGCCTTGAGAATGGGCTGTCCTGTATATTTCAGGCGACAGGCAACATTCTTTTACAAAAGGTACAGAACCAGTATGACTAAGTATAGGAAACAGAGCACAGGGTTAGAGCTAAAGGAACAGATCAATCTGGAGTCAGACTTATTCTTCCCTATTACATACCTATGACCACTGTAGTGCTCAGCTGACCATGCCATGAGCAAGCACATTCTCTGGTTGGGAAAGAAAATCAGCGCACAGGTTATTGGTCTCCAGTTCAGTTTCTTGGGTCCATAATTGAAAATAACCCACAGCCAGCACTATAAACACAGACGCACCAACCTGGGCTATTGAATCAGAATCAGACAGACGTGTGCTCAGAGAACGCCTTTTTTTTTTTTGGCTTTGTGACTGAGAACAAGTTACAAAATCTCAATTTCCTTGCTTAGAGAAAGGAAATAATAACTTCTTCATAGGCTTCTTTAAATAAAGCTCATATGTATAATATGCCCATACTTTAAGATATTTAAAAAATGCAACTTAATTTCTTTCCCCTGTCTCCTACTTTCCCATGAATGAAGACTTGAAGGTTTCCTCAAGATAATTCTTAAGGTAAAATACTGTTTACCCTGGCCAGTCAGTTAGCAAAGAGCATGCCTGTATCGGAACCATTTTCTAACTTCAGCTCTGTGTTCAGCAGCTGATAGTTTTTGCTGTCAGCCTCAGGAGAAGTTTCATCTCTCCAAGAACATGAGACCAATCTGAGATATGTGGTCAAGGTAGAAGACTTTCAAGGAAGGAACCACTGTCAGTTCCCAATTGCTTAAGTGTTTATTATCCAAAGGCAACCAGGCTGAATAAACCATGCCATCTCTGTGAGGGCCCTATGGCTCTGGAATTCTTTGATCATCACCATTATACTCAGTGAGCTATCCAAGATGCACTTGGTATTGGAAAACCAAAGTTCCTTTCTTCAGCCTTGCTCTCTATGAAGTCAAGATGTGTTAGCCTGGGTCCTCTGAGAAGCAGGTATCAGGATAGAGTTAGACATGCAAATATTTTTTTAAGGCAAACACTTAGGAGAAAAAAATGAGAAGAGAACCAGGGAAGATTTGGAGAACCATCAGATCATAACAGCAGGTAGGGCTGACCCTTCTGAAGGAAAGCAAGAAGGAAGGCACATTGGGTGGGAGAGTTTTAGGCTCCAGGGCCAGTCTAAGGAGGTTCAGCAAGGCCAATGAGGGATCCTCCAGCCAGAGTTCCCCATCAGATGAGCCATTCATCACCTAGGAGTGAGCCTGCCTTAGTCTTCCTGATGTGCTCAGTCCTTGGCTATCAGATGTGTGACCTCAGCACTAACTCTTGGATGGATTTCAGAGCCCAGCAGCTCAGGACTTCAGTCCATGGCACTCCTGCTGTGGGAGATCCGAGAGGTGTATTCTTGCAGCTACATTACACACTATAATCTAAACAGCATGAATGTTGCTAAGTATATAAAGCACACAGCAGTTGCACTGAAAAGTTAATTGACACAAGTAAGGCAAGCCATCACCATTTTACTATCTCAAATAAACTTAGAAACAATAACAGTAGGTAGAGTGGCAATCTGAAATGTCGGCCTTCATCCTGTGACTTCCCAGTTTATGCTGCAGTATTATTCACAATGGCTGGTGAGCACTTAACATAGTAAGGCGCTGTGCAAAACACTGCATATGCGCTGCCTCACTTCTTCCTGTAAACTCTATTGAGGAAATATTATCTCCCGTTAACAGATGAGGAAACTGAGGCTCGGCCAGGTTAAGTACCTTGTCCAAGGTTACACAACTAGTAATTGACAAAGCTGAGACTCAAAATTAGACTGATTCTAAAGCACACTCAGGAAAACACTCCACTCCACTCTCCCTTCTTTTGTGAAAGTTTGAAAAACTAGAAAACAACAACAATCTAAGTGGCCGTTTAAAACTCGGTGAGGTCAGCCTGATCCTAGCTCAGACACCATTAGCATTAATTGCTATATTAATTCACCAACTCAGTTCTCATGTATCTATTTTCTCCACTGTGGGTGAGAAATTATAAGCACTTATCCTCATTTTTTTCTAAAGTGTACAAAACACACTAGTGACCTGTTTCCCAAACACTCCCAAAGCTAGAAATTCTTCTAAATTATTAAGAGACCAGTGGACCCATGCAGCTGTTTATCAAGACCATATATCCAAGTTACACAGCAGAGAATGTTGTCTGATAGATTAGAAACCTTACCTTTGTCGTCCATGGCTAAACCCTAAAGTTTTCCCAAGCCTCCATGTATCTTAGGTTCCATTTGCTATCAGTCAGTTTGTCCATAAATAGCTTCCTGAACACTTTCTGAAACCCCACTGGAAGTAGAAGATAGGGTACAAAGAGAGGTTTCAGCCCCATCCCCAAGAATACTAATCAATTTTGGGAAAGAGAAGAAATACTTTCAGGATGGAAATATAAGGTCACTTTAATCATGTGCAAACATAGTCAAAATGCATTTGGGTCAATGTGACCACAAAGGAAGAAAAGTGGTGTAACTTTTTACAAGGGAACAACATAGTTGCCTGGGGAAGGGCTTCTGTAGGGGTTTGGCTCGGAACAGGAGTTCTAGCCTTGGTTTTGTTCTGGCAGTGTGAGCTTAAACTTATCACTGAATACTTCCGAAATTCAAATTCTTCTTTATAAAATAAAGCTGTTGGTCAAGAACAGTGATTTTCGAACTCTGCAAAGCCAAGAACCACTTTTCCCTCTCATCCCTGTGAACCCCAATGTAGGCTTGAGCTGATTTCAAGCTTGAGGTGGAAGGAGGTGAGGAGTTCCTCTATGTCCCCTCAGAAGTCTCTTAGCTGTTCATGAGTTCCTAGGGTTCCCAAGGACACAATTTTGGAGATCCTGGTCTAGACACTATCTAAGGGAACCTTCTTGGATTAAAGTGTGATGATTGTGTGGATCCCAGAGCATGGACAGTTTAATGTGAGAAACAGAATTAGTTCTTTTGAGATTTAAGTGCAACTCAATTTATAAATCAATAGAACTACCGTAGAAGTTGTTCATTCTCTGTACTGTACAAGATGTGAAATCAGTAACACATTAGGCAAGAAATCCGGGCCATGCTTTCATTCATAAACATTCATTGAGCGTCTTCTACTTGCCAAGCTCTATAGACACATGCTGCTGGGATTTAAATCATTTGAAAAGTACTCAGTGTAATAGGTTCTTAGACTAGAAAACGGTCTGCATTTTGAGAAGCTCTGAAAAAGGCAAGGTAAGAACAACATGGAGTGTTTTCAATTAGAGTTTTTAGGATAAGTTATTTATTTTATCTAAATGAAACTACTCTGGACAGATTTAACAATGTGCAGTGCGGCCTGAGGAGGTCTCTGCATTAAGTCCCGGGGTCGAGAGCATGCTGGCATCCTGACTCCCAGCCTGGGGCACAGTGAAGTCAAGTGTACTTCATCAATTAGGCATCAGGAAGCAGATGGAAGATGCTCTCTGTTTTAGCCTGAAGCAGAGCTCCAGAAGGGGTGTACTCGTCCCCATCATCCCATTTATTCTCAAATCCACTCCTTAACTGAAAGGTGAGAAAAATGGGCCACAAAATCTCAGTGTACTGGAGCACAACTAGTTCAGGTATGTTTTATTTGAGTATTTGCCTAGAGAACCCAAACATCTCGTTTCTTAGTGGTTAAATTAGATCTGCCTTAGGACTCTAGGACAAAGCAGAACATCAGACTCCAGTGGTCTTAAAATAAGGAGACAGAAGAGAGGGTATATTTCAGTGTAGAGTGCATGCTTAGCATGCACAAGGTCCTGGGTTCAATTCCCAGTACCTCCATTAAAAATAAATTAAATAAACAAACAAACAAACAAACAAGCAGGCAAACACTAATTACCTTCTCCCCCCCAAAACATAAACAAAAAAATTAACAAAAATGTGCAAAATCAATAGACAGCTCAAAAAAATTTTTTTAAAGGCCAAAAAGATCCCAATGGAAAATGAAAAGATCCCAGTGGGAAATAAAAAGCTAAAAATTAAAAAAAAAAAAAAAAAGGAGAGAAAATGAGTGTATACATTTTAAAAGTATTTTAATGAAAATGACTTGGAGAGAAGAGTAGAAAACAAGGCATAATGTAAAAGGAAAGTCCTTTTAAACTTATATATTTATAAGTAAATAATATATTTATGAATAAAAATGTATGATATTTATTTAAATATATTCATCTAGTAAATTTTATATGTATAAACTAATAAATATAGATATTAATACACAAATATGTTATTTATATTGTGTATTTATAATATAAAAAGAGCCGCCTTTCTTTGAATAATACCAAGATCACCTTGGGATGGAATACACATTAATTCCCTTCACATAATCCGTGGTAACTTCTCCAGGCAGTGAAGACTCCTAGTATTTTGTGCACATCTTCTGTCATAAAACTATATCAGGTGCTGTCCTTCTTGCCAGAGACTGAGAAGAGACAGAAGTGAAGTCTTTGTTATATAGATATCAGTTGTGCACATAGCCTATGTAAGTCGGTGCCTTGCCATCACTAGACACTACCAAAAGTTTTCTTCTTTTAGTAAATTATTTTTTATCATGGAAAATTCAACACATATAGGAAAGCAGAGAGAATAGGATAATAGGCTCCCAAGTACCAACTGGTACTAATTTTACCAATTATCAACTGAAAGCCAGCTTTATTTCACTTATATGCCTACCTACTTTTTCCCTACCCCATTCATGGATTACTTTAAAACAAACATGTGATGTATCATTTCATTCATAAATATTTTGGTATATATTTCTAAAACATAAAGACTCTTTTTTAAAAACCTAAATCACAGTGTTAAGACATTTATCATGCCTAAAAAATACGTAACAATAATTTCTTATATCAAATACCTAGGTGGTTTTAAAATTTTCCTTTGTTTCATTTTTTAATATAATTTTTACATAAATATATTTATCAAAGTATAGTTGATTTGCAATATTATATTAGTTTCAGGTATACAACATAGTGATTCAGTATTTTTATAGATTATATTCCATTTAACATTGTTAAAAATATTGGCTATATTCCCTGTGTTGAACAATATATCCTTGTAGTTCATTTATTTTATACATGGTAGTTTATACTTCTTAATCCCCTACCTCTATCTTGCCCCTTCCCCCTTCCCACTCCCCACTGGTAACCACTAGTTTGTTCTCTATAGCCATGAGTCAGTTTCTGTTTTGTTATATTTATTTATTTGTTTTCTTTTTTAAATTCCACATATAAATGATAACATACAGCATTTCTCTTTCTCTGATTTATCTCAGATGTACTTATTGTTTTAATTAGCTCAAAAGTCAGTGCATTGCAAATGACTTAAATGCCTCTTAAGTCTCCTTCCATCTGAAGAGAAGTGTCCAATAAGAATACAGTGTGAGTCACACATGGAATATTAAGTTGTCTAATAGGCACATTTAAAATGTGAAAAAGCAACATTAATTTTAATAATATATTTGATTAAACCAATATATGTAAAATATGATTATTTCAAAATAATCAATATAAAAATTACTGCTTTTTTGGTACTCTCTGAAATTCAGAATGTGTTTTGCATCTATGGCGCATCTCAATTTGGATTAGCCACATTTCAGGTGCTCAGTATCCATGTATACCTAGTACCAACTAATTGGACAGTGTAGATACATAGATTCTGTCTCCAAGGCATATTTATTTGATAATCAGAACAAATAAAAATCCTTTCTATGTTCTTTTTTTTTTTTTTTTTTATGTAACTCTTCCTTACCAAAGGATAAGAAGAGAATTCCTAACAGTGTGATAAATACATGTTAGAGCCTGTGTCTCCCCAGGGCTTGAGAGGGACACTCATGTGCTTGTAATTTCTTTGGGAATATGATCCTTTAAAGCAGAGGTGCACAACAGGGGAGTAAAACCTTGAAGGAGGGAAAACCTCTGCGAAAATATGTTGTATGGTTAGCTTCTGCTACAGGGAACTGGAAGTCCATTCTGCTGGGACCTTCTGAGGAATCATAAAAAATGTCACAGAACTGTACATGGGGCAAACAGGAAAGCATTTCTGCTCTCATCCCCTACTGCTAAAGGATGGACGTCAGGCATTGTCACTCTCCTGCTTCTGATTGTGAATGTATAAGCGAGTATCTCCAGTTTTGCAGAGTAGTTAAGTCCAGGAGAGGAAGCAAGCCGTCTCTAACTGGGGCAGAGACAAAGTGCTGGGTGGTTCTGACCCCTGAGGTCTGTGCTGATCTGATCAAAGCCTGCAGGTCATCCAGTGCAGTAGTGGCCAGAGTGAAGCATATGGCCAAGAAGATTCTGAAGAGGAACATCGCAGGAGTCCAATAGGATACACTTGAAACTCAGAAGTAGATACATGTCAGATGAAACCATTTACCACAGAGATAATGATGACCTTGACAAGAAAATGGGGGAATACAGCTAAAAAGGGATTGGTAATAACCTATAACAAAAAAGAATATGAAAAAATATGTATACATATATGTATGACTGAATCTCAGGGAGAAAAAAATATTAGAAATAGCTATCTAACTAAACCCTATATTTACTACTATTTTTTTAAAACTTCAAGATTCTTCAGACATAACCAACAATATCTGACATTCTAGCCAGAATATATAATTTTCTGATTTTCCTTGTAATGTGTGTTTACCTTTATTGCATGAGTGTTTTCTGAAATTAATATGATTTTCACAATATGGACCATAGCCAATAAGTGCCTAGACATCATATCTACTAAATAAAGAACACCTCTCCAACACTTATAGATGAGATAATTTTGTAAAGCCATTCTTTTCAGAGCTAAACACGATCCTAGAAAGGGACATGTCAAAACATTGCCACTGAGTGATGTAAGACTTCCTCGAGAGCCTTCACTGGAAGTAGTCACACAACATGTGCTACCCCCAGAGGATGAATGGGAAATATCTGGCTTAGTATTGAGCATCTCCTTTTGCTTGAATGCTTAATGATTGTCATAAAGCTAAGTGATTAATCCACCCTCCACCAATAAGCATTGCTGTCTAAAGCAAGACACACATTAGCCTAAAAATTGTTCAGTTCAAGGGTGCCAGGATCTGTAAAATGCCTTTTACCAATTCTGTGCTATAAAAATGGCATGATCCTATTTACCTACTTTGCTGTCATCCTGTAACAGAGCAATCATCTGTCAAAGTGATCTTTCCTATGCCTTAAAATGTCCATGATGGCTATAAAAGAAATTGTGTTTATACATACTGCACGCATTATGAGATCTCATTCTCTTTCCACATCACATGCTGATTCCTGTTAAGTGACTGACTAAAATTACTGCAGTGGGACACAAGTGATTAATCTGAAAATAAGTACAGAGTTTTGGCACTCATTTCACATGCCAAAGACAGTTCTGTCGTTTTTAGCCCAATTTCCCTTCCCTGTAGTCTCCCTAAAGGGAGTAGATAATTGGTACTTGGCAAGAAGTTGTTTATCTACACAATTAAAGGTCTGAGAAGTACCATGAAGACGGGGAAGGAGAGCAAGAGGCTCTGTGCATAGAGCAGGATGAATAGTATTGTCTTGGGAGTTGGAGTGAAGAAGATCGAGGAGACTCTGAGTTGCTGGGATGAGTGACAGAGGTGTACAGGAGGTAGAGAGGAGGGACAGTGTTCAGCCTTGCTGTAGACTAGGGAGTGAGCTCCTCTTAAATAGTCTTTGCAGCGAATTCTAAAGGAAACAATTCCTTTCTCATTAGTGTTGCCCTTTGAACTGTTGTTGTTTATTGCTCTGTGGGTCTTTGTGTTTACAGGGGGTACACACCTCTCCTCCAATGAAACCCAAGTTCAGTACGATACTGACCAGGTATATCAATGTAGCCCAGTTGCTGATTTACTTGGCTTTGTGTCTTGGTTTTCATGTTTGTTTTAGCTCCTTTATTCAGAGCTGCATTTTTTTAAACCCTTTCTTGGCTTAGCTTTTGAAATATTTCTACTGAGTGTAACAGCTATTGTGGTTAAGTTTCCACTGCATTGTTAGTCATTTCATTTCATTCACCAGACACATATTAAGTGCCAACCATATGGCAGGCTTGACACTGAAAACCAGGAGTTGGAGATGATCAATAATCAGACCTTGCATTGAAAGCTCAATAGCAGTTAGTAATAGCCCTGGAATGTGTCAGAATTCCTGTACACTAGTATTAATATTCACAGTTCTACAGGCTGTGACCTTAGGAAGCTTATAATGCCTTATATTGCCAAGTCAGGGTATCCACCAAGATAACTTCAGCTTTGGATAGTTACACACAGGAGTGCATGAAAAGTAAAAAAAAATGGAGTCATTCATCCAGATATATTGCTAGTGTTTGGAAATTTCTGGGCAACTGTCTGATTTCCTTCACTTTCATCTTGAAGTTTGGCTTCGCTTAACCATATATCGAATGTAAGCACTCTAAGGAATGCATATCCTGGGTTTCAAGGGCATTTTCATCTGATTGGAGATGATAACATAACTGGAACTGAGTCATAGCATTTGCTGTATCCCTCCCATTCCAGTAAAAATGGTTGGAGAATGTTCAGCACCTGAAATTAGCCAGGACTTCAAGTTGTAGATCTCATCATTAAATTTATCATTTCTGAACCTGAATTTTGTTGACACGGAAAGCTTTTCTTAAATAAATGCTTAGGGCTGGGAACATGCCCAGCATATTAAGCCTTGAACCATGCAAAGGGAATCATTTTGTAAATGGAAATAAGTCTTTTAATATAAACTGGGCAACCATTCAACCACTAAGCTTAGATTTGCAGGATCCTATTTAATCCACTGAGTGTTCTTTTCCATTCATCCAGCTTGAGCCACAAATATGTTGCTTCTCGTTTTGCTCTCTGAGGATATTTTTTTTTCCTTATCATGACTTAGAGGTCACCAGGAGAATAGTATTCATGCCTAGAAATGAATTATGAATCATTCATTAGCTTCAGAATCCAGAGGGATAAGAAAAGCAATAATCCCTAAATATTCTGGTCATTCTTTTTTATTCTACCTTTTGCAATAAAAATGTTGTAATTTAAAAGCTTGCTACAGATTTTCTTGTTGAACTCAGAGGAACAGATACCCTGGAAAGAATAGGTAGGGACAGAAAAGTGAGGCAGAGAACAAGAAAAAGTGTTTATTTTCATCATTTTCATCAGATATAACTTTGATGGTCAGTGTATTGGCCAGGATGTGAAGACAGGAAAGTGACATTGTGGCTTTATCTCCAAGGTGTAGCTTGCTGCTTCCCACCAAATGGAATGTAAATAAAGGCAAAGTGTTCTTTTCTGTTGTGAGTCAGACCCAGCCTGGATGTCTGAAGGCCCATTCAGAAATGAAAGCTAGTCCATTCAGAGATGAACTTATGATCTGACAGGAAAGTGCTTCTGTATTTAGGAAACTCAGCTTGTGCCAAAATAAAACTGGTGGTCCCTGGGAGCTCCCCCTCATATTCCAAGGTAAACTAAATGAGTTAAATAAATAGTAAGTCTGAATTGACATTCAAACTCCATAACAAATAAAAAGGGATATTCAGAAGGGAACATGGTCACACCTTGTGTCAGACTCAAAGAGAGGAGTCTGACCCAGTATAAGTAAGAACGTGTCCTTCCACCTAGAGAAGTGTAAAGGCATTTTTCAAAAAAAATGTTTTTATGGTCAGTATCTTCCTACTGTATGCACAGAAAATCACATAAAGTACTCTAGAATCTCACTAACAAGTACTAGAGAGGTTAAGGATTTTATGTTATGGTCCCAATCATTAACTTTACTAGTAAAAATGTATTAGTATAGATTTGTTAGCAAAGATAACAAAGATGGTCTCAGAAGTTTTCCTATCCCCTGTCACAATGTCCATCTTTTCGTCCCATAGCTGGATAACATTTAATTGCATCAGGTCCTTTCAAGTAGCTGTGCCGGTGACCATTGCTTACTTATTCCCGTATCCATTTGCTTGTTCCTTTTAGTAGGGAACCCTACCTTCTACTTGGGATTGACAGATTTATCAAATAAAAATACAGATTGCCAAAATAAACTTGACTTTCAGAAAAGAAATACAATTTTAGTATGTCTCAAATGTTGTACACTTATACCACAAAAAGTTAATCTGAAAATCTAATTTAATGGGCCATTTTTATTTTATCATGCTACCCTACCAATTTTTTATGTTTCTACTGAGCTAAGACTGTATTTTTAAGGCTCAAACTGTGTGACCATGTGACCAAGTTCCAGCCAATGAGGTATACTTATATGTTGAGTGATGTTCCTAGAAAGTCTCCTTTAAAGAAAGAGGCATACCCTTTTCTCTCTCCTCCATCCTCTGCACTGCTCTCTGAGAAGGATATTATGGAAAAGGGGAGAAGGGCAATCTTGGGCCATGAAAAAGAAGACCATACCACAGCTCTGGTGGAGATAGAAAGAGCCTGGGCCCCCAGCAACATCAGGCTTCTGAATACCAGCCCTGAGCTGCCTTTCTGTAAATTTCCCTTCAGGGAGAGTATGAGGGAGAGGGGAAAGAGAGGGAGAAGAAGAAACTCCTTATATAAACCACCATTACTTAGGGCTTTCTATTATATTCAGTTGGACCCTATCCTAAGTGATAGAAAGCCTTAGCTCCCTAGAGATTTGTGGGTACAACAAAACCAAAATTTGTGGAACAGGACAATTTGTGTAGAGCAGGATAGTCCAAAGACTCTGTGAACGCTCCGTCACATAGAGTCTCATTGTATTTCTCTGTCTCACACACACAGATTCACTTACTTTTCTCAAGCTTCTGATTCCTGCCTTATCTTCTTGATTGCACTCAAAAGTTATTTTTAGCAATCCAGAGGGGAAAAAAATCAGGCCATGCCTAGAAGCACAGAGCATAAAGCTAAGTCGTGGTCAGCAGTTTTATCTAAGAGGTTACTCGACTGTTTCAACAGATTTTATTGATGATTTTTGAGCATCCTATGAGGTGGCAAGGATAAGAGTAATTGATTAAAAGAATTTAGTATTTTGGAAATCTTTGGCTTTGGGAAATGTAAAAATGAATTCCTAACAACAATGATACGTTGTAGAAAGAGGAAGAGACCAACATATAACTCCTTGAAATTTTCCTGGGTCAGAACACTTATATATAATATTCTAGTCCAAATGAGCAATGTTGATTTTTTTTTCAGCACTTGAAATTTGCCAATTTCAACATTTTTCTTGGTGCCATGAAAAATGTTGCCCCTGGCAGGCACTCCACAGTAAGTAGGAAGGCAAAAATAGTGTTAAATGGTAGAAATATGAGAACAAGAGTCTATATTTTCATTAATGTATCTCCTTCAGAATCCTTGATTAGGAGACTTATTTTCCGTTCCTTAAAGGGGGTAGAAACATATAGAAATGAGAAGAACAAAAGAAATGTGACCTTCCAACTAAACAAATAAGAGTAAAAGCAAGGCAAGGGCAAGATTATTAAAGAAATTGTATACTGTTCAGTTTGTTAGAACAAAACACAACTCCTACTGGTAGACTTTCGCAAGGCTGAAAGTTTCAGACATTGATTACCAAGTTGAAGTTATCTGTGGTGGGTTGAATAGTGTCATGCCAAGCTAAGGGACCAGTTCAGATAATCATTCTATAAAATATAAAAGGAAAAAGATCAAATGATAATTGGTCACATGGGGCATATAAGATACTGATTTTATTCTGAAGGACCCAGAGTAACATATTCTGTAGTTAAGATTAAAGTCTCTTCTTAATAGTTTCCAAAATCCAGGCCATGAAGTGACATGCTAGACACAGTGATTGGTATTTATGCATTCCAAGCAGAGCTAACAGAGTCTTCCCCTAGGCCTGTTACAAGTAATTTTATAGGCCAAATGTCATTGAAAAACTTTCATTTTTTTTTCCTTTGTAAAGTCATATGTTAGGCGACTTTTGTGGTGACAAACAAACCTAGTAGATTGGTGGTTATAACAATATGAATTTCTCACAGGTTTTGAGGTTAGCTCTTGTCCAGGTTTTAGGTTGAGTCCAGATTTTTTTTTCATGTGTCTTCTCTGCATCTAGCTTCCATCAAGGGCAAGAGGGACAGTGCAGTGGATAACATGGAAAGTTTCTAAGATTGAGGCTGAGCAGTGACATATAGCACATCACAACTACCCACATTCCATTGGTAAAAACTGTCACATGACCACACCTACAGCAAAGGAGGCAGTTACACAGACCTATTTGTATAAGATTGGAATAAAGTTTTATCCATATGTTTGGTAGATCTTTTGAAACTGATTTTTTATTATTAGGGAAATTTTAAACTATTGTTTAAATTTCTCAGTTATAGGACTATTAAGGTTTTCTGTTTTGTTTAAATCTGTTTAACAGTTATATTTTTCTGGAAAAAATGTCAATTATGTTTTGAAATGTATTGACATAAAGATTTTCATAGATACCTCTAGTAATATTTTAAATCTCTGCTATGTTAATTATTACATTCCCCTTTCATATCTAATATTATATATTTGTGACTTGTCTTTTTTCCTTGACCAGAGAATCAGCCTTAGCATTTATTAATCCTGAATGTGACATCATTTTGTATGTCATTAATTTTTACTCAAGTCTTTATAATTTCCTTCCTTTGACATTTTAGGTTTAATATGCTTTTGCCTTATCAATTCCTGGAGTTGGACATTAGCTCAATAACTAACTCAATATACCCAATTCACTGAGAGTTTTTACCATGAAAGGGTATTGAATTTTGTCAAATGCTCTTTCTGCATCCTTTGAGAGGATCATATAATTTTTATTATTCATTTTATTAATGTGGTATGTCACATTTATTGATTTGTGTATGTTGAATCATTCTTGTATCCCAAGGATAAATCCACTTTATTATGCTGATTAATTCTTTTAATGTGCTGTTGAATTCAGTTTGCTAGTATTTTGCTGTGTATTTTTTCATCAGAGATTATTGGCCTTGTAGTATTCTTATCTGGTTTTTTAATCAGAATAATGCTTGCCTCATAAAATCAGTTTAGAAGTTTTCCCATATCTTCAATTTTTAGGGAAGATTTTGAGTAGGGATGGTATTAATTTTTCTTTAAATGTTTGGTAGAATTCACTCATAAAGCCAGTCTGGTCCTGAGCTTTTCTTTGCAGGGGGTGGTGTTGATTACTAATTCCCTCTCCTTACTCTATACTGGTCTGTTCAGATTTTCTTCTTTACTGGTCTGTTCAAATTTTCTATCTCTTCATGATTCAGTCTTAGTAGATTGTATGTTTCTAGGAATTTGTTAGTTTCTTCTAGGTTATCCAAATTGTTGGTGAATAATTGTTCCTAATAGTCTCTTATGATTCACTGTATTTTGTGATACCAGTTGTAATGTATCCTCTTTCATTTATAATTTTACTTACTGAAGTCCTCTCTCTTTTTCTTGCTAAGTCTAGATAAAGTCTTGTCTATTTTTTTTATATTTACAAAACACTGGCTCTTATTTTCATTGATCTTTTCTATTGTTATCCTGTTTTCTATTTAATTTATTTCTACTCTGATCTTTGTTATCTCCTTCCTTCTGCTAACTTTGAACTTTGTTCTTCTTTTTTTTAGTTCCTTGAAGTGTAAAATTGGGTTGTTTATTTGAGATCTTTCTTTTTCTTAATGTAAGCATTTATCATTATAAACTTCCCTCTTAGAACTGTTTTTCCTGAATCCCATACATTTTGGTATGTTGTATTTCCATTTCTATTTGTTTCAAAATATTTTATAATTTTTCTTTTTATTTCTTCTTTGACCCATTGGTTGTTCATAAGCATTTTGTTTAACTCTCACATATTTGTGAATTTTCCTGTTTTCTTCCTGTTATTGATTTTTAGTTTTATTCCATTGTGGTTAGAAAAGATGCTTTATATGATTTCAGTCTTTATAAATGTATTAAGACCAGTTTTGTGGCCTAAATATGATCTATCCTGGAGAATATTCCATATTCACTTGAGAAGAATGTGTATTTTGCTGCTGTTAGATGGAATCTTCTATACTTGCCTGTTAGAGATGACATCCAAAGTATAGTTTAATCCCAGTATTTCCATATTGATTTTCTGTCTGAATAATGTATCCAATATTGAAAGTGGATATATTAAAATCACCTATTTTTATTGTTGTCTATTTCTCCCCTCAGATCTGCTAGTTTTGCTTATATTTTAAGTGCTCCCACATTGGATAAATACATATGTATTTGTAGTTGTTCTATCCTCTTGATGGGTTAACTATTACTGTATAATGATTTTGTCTTACTACAGTTTTGACATAATATATATTTTGTCTGATAGGTATAGCTACCCTTGCTCTCTTCTAGTTTTCATGTGCATAGAGTATCTTTTTCTATCCCTTCACCTTGACTCTTTGTGTGTCCTTAAAGCTGAAGTAAGTCTTTTGTAGGCAGTATATAGCTGGGTCTTGTTTTGTTTATTCATTCAGCCACTAAATGCCTTTGATTGTAGAATTTAATCTATTTACATTTAAAGTAATTATTAATATGTATAGGTCTTTCTGATACCATCTTATTAGTTGTTTTCTGGCTGTTCTGTTGACCCTTCTTCCTCTCTTGCCATCTTTAAGAAATTGATGATATTCCATTAGTGATATGCTTTGGTTCCCTTCTTTTTATCTTTTGTGAATCTACTGTGAATTTTACCATGAGGCTTACATAAAACATCTTACAAATACAACAATCTATTTTAAGTTAAAACAACTTAACTTCAATTGCATACAAAAACTCTACCCTTTTACTCCCTGCCCCTACATTTTGTTTTTGATGTCAAATTTTACTTATTTTATTGTGTATCCATTAACAAATTATTATAGTTACAGTTATTTTTAAATTTCTGTACTTTAACCTTTATACTAGAGTTGGGTGATTAACACACCACATTGCATTATTGTACATTACTAAATTTCACTAGATACTTACCTTTATCAGTGTGTTTTATATTTTCACATGTTTTCATGTTAACTAGCATCCTTTCATTTCACCTTGAAGAACTCCTTCTAGCATTTCTTATAAGGCAAGTTTAGTGGTGATGTACCCACTTAGCTTTTGTTTGTCTGGGAAAGTCTTTATTTTTCCTTCATTTCTGAAGGATAACTCTGATAGTTAAAGTAGTCTTAGTTGGCAGATTTTTCTCTAAGCACTTTAAATATATCATACCACTCTCTCCTGGCCTACAAAATTTCTGCTGAGAAATTTGTTGATGCCTCATGAGTGAGAAGCTTCTTTTCTCTTGCTATTTTTAAGATTTTCTCTTTGTCTTTTATTTTTGACAGTTTCATTATAATGCATTCTAGAGAAAATCTCTTTGGGTTGAATTTGTTTGGAAACATCTGAGCTTCATTAACTTGAAAGTCCAGATTTCTCCCCAGATTTGAAAAGTTATCAGTTATTATTTCTTTAAATAAGCTTTCTGCGCCTTTATTTTTCATATTTCATTCTAGAATTCCCATAATATATAGATTGATTCTTTTAATAGAATCTCTTAAGTCCAGTAGAATTTTTTCATTCCCTTGCATTCTTTTTTCTTTTTGCTTCTGTGACTTGATAATTTCAAATGATCTGTTTTTGTGTCACTGATTCTTTCTACTGCTTGGTCAAATGTGCTGTTGAAGCTCTTTATTGAATTCTTTAGCTCAGTCATTGTATTTTTCAGCATCAAACTTTCTGTATGGTTCTTTTTTATGTTTTCTATTCATTTGTTGAACTTTTCATTTTTTCCTTATATTATTTTCCTGAATTGATTAAATTGTTTAGCTGTGTCCTCTTGTAATTTTCTTGGAGCATCATTAGAACAATTATTTTGAATTCTTTGTCAGCAATTCATGTATCTCCATTTCTTTAGGTCAGTTGCTAGAAGTTTACTGTGTTCCTTTGGTGGTGTCATGCTTCCCTGATTTTTTTTTTATTATTCCTGGAGCCTTGCATAGGTATCTGCATATGTAAAGAAACAGCCACCTCTTTCAATCTTTGTGAACTGACTTTAATAAGAAAGTCTTGTGCCTGTGAGTGAGGGCACACTGGACATTCTGTGACCCTGGGTCTAGTGATACAGGGAACCCTGTGTGAGGACTGTGGAGGCTCCAGGTCTGGAGGTTGTAGTGCCTTGTTGGCTCAGGCACCTGGGGTCCACAACTTCAACAGCTATGTGATCTTTGGTGAGAGCTGTGGTTGGGGAAGGGAGAGGTGGTCTACAGTGGCTCCAAGTTCATGAGCACCCCCAGGGACCTTGACTGTTGACATGTGCTTGTGTGACAGCTGGGCCTAGCCACAGATAGATGCTTAGCAACGGAAGCTGATAATGGGAGTTGGCGCTGGTGGCATGCAGACGCACAGCTACAGGGACTAGCTGCAGGCTTGCATGGCAGCGCAGGCCAGTGACAGGAGTCATGGCTGGATCCAAGCCCACAAGAAGCTCTGGGAACCTTGGTTGTTGGCATGCATTTTTGCAGCTGTAGGAGATCGCCACGGGCATGTGCACAACAGTGGAGATTGATGACAGGATTCAGGGCCGGTGGTATGCAGGTGCACAGCTACTGGGACCAGCTGTAGGCACACACTGCAGTGCAGGCCAGAGGTAGGAGTCCGGGCCAGATCACAAGCAGCTGTGGGGCCTTGGCTATCAATGTGCATTTGTGCAGCTGCACGAGCTAGCCACGGGTGCACACGTGGTGGAGGTCAGCCTCAGTTGACGTCTAGTAGGTGCACAGCCGGGGCCGGCTGCTGGCATGAATCCCAAGCTCCAGCAGGAGTCAGGGAAGGGAACGTGGAGGGACTCAGGCAGCTGGCATCTGTGAGTATGAAACCTGTGAGGTGCAAATCTTAGGAGGGTCTGTGGTGACTCTGCCCAGCCACTGTTCTCCTTAGTGGTGAAAGCTGCTAAGGTCCTCTGTGGAGCAGTCTGCTAGAGTCAACAACAAGGGCCTCAGTGATGAAAGCTGGCAGAATATTTGGTGGATGCTGGACTGTTAAGGTCCTCAGTGTCAAAGGATACTGAGGTCCTCCACAGAGCAGGCCGCTGGGAATCGCTGTCACTCATACTGTGTGACTGGTACTGGTATGCACTTGTTCTTAGCTATCTCAGCTTTGCTGATCTCTGAAGCAGGTCCTTCGTGCAGTGCCCCCCAAAAGATGAGGAAGCTGGTTGCTCACACTGCTCTCCTTTTTCCAGCAAGGGAGCTCTCTTTGGCCCGGGACTTCCCTCTTGAAACTGAGCAGCACAGGCCTGGGTGACAGGATGATGGAGGCAAAATGATACTCTTTTTCCTACCCTTTTTGTATGGCTATTCTCAGATTTTTGGTTCCACGGTGTCTCTGAAGCTTCTTAAGTGAACTTCTGAACTCTCCCAGAGCTATTTTCATTCATGGACAACTGTCTAATTGTTGTTCTTTGTGGGCAGATGGAGGCTGGGGTCTCCTACTCTGCCATTTTGATGAGATCATTTTTTTTTTTACCTTGAGAAAATGTGAAAAGCGGTTCCTATTTGGCTATCTTTATTGTACCAGTACTGAAAGGCGTAGGCTGAGGTGCATTCCTCCAGAGAGGGTTTGTGTTATCTTTTTCCAAACCTCCTGGAACACCTCTAATCCAGAAGTATTTTAATTGAATTTATTGAATTGAATTTCCCTGGATCATGTAGATGATACAAACTCAAATCCTTAATCTGTACACAGGCAGGCTTATGGTTACTACTTTCCAGAGAGATTTTCTTCACCGCAAGGCAATACCTTAGATCAACAAGTTTTCGTGCCACCAGCTCCCTTTTCCAGGGAAGAGTGTTTTTAGGCCACCCTTTCCCTGTGTTTATAACCCTTCATAAGTACAGGATTTGTGGAAGTCTCAATTCCTTCTACACACTTTATGTGGGACAAAATCCTGTTTCTCATTCTTTCACACAGGCTAAAACTCAAATCCTAAATTCCTAGCGTTGGCAGAGCCTTTCAGTGTAGCTTTTGTCTCTGTTACACATGTATCACTCTGTTTCAGTTAACTCTGGGTTTGGTCCCTATGTTTCTCTGTCTCTGTCTCTCTGTCTGTCTGTCTGTCTGTCTCTCTCTCTCTCTCTCTCTGAGGCTGCCTATATTTTTAAAAGGCTATTTAGGAAGTCTTAAACAGCATTGCTAGGTGTTTGTAACAAGAAGGTTTTCCAGAACATCTCATTCATAACAGTGCAGAAGTAGTAATGGAGTTGAAAGCCATGGAACATTTGAACATTGTTTGACTATAATAATGCTTATAGTAGTTATTATGTACCAAGACACATGATAACTTACCCAACGTTTTTTGGGTGCAATGTTATGGGAGATTTTAGGGTACTGCTCTTCCAGCTTCTTTAACATCTGGCCTTTATCAATTTTATAATCACCAAATGTAGATTAACAAGTGTTCATAGTTTGTCAACAAATATTTGTCAACAAATATCTTCACTGCGAGGAATTGTGGGTAAAGGAAAGTATGAGAAATGTTAAAGGAATTAAATTTGATGTTTGAATTCTTGGATTTTTAACATGGTCTTTGGGGGCACTGTCATTTCTGTCTCTAGCTACAGATTCAAACCTCTTGACAATTTTTGTCTTCAA
The DNA here is from genome assembly GCF_036321535.1 of Camelus dromedarius. Lineage (NCBI taxonomy): Eukaryota > Metazoa > Chordata > Mammalia > Artiodactyla > Camelidae > Camelus > Camelus dromedarius. The sequence goes on from NC_087438.1 coordinate 45,439,853, forward strand.
CAAAGAAAACCCTTCTTGGATCCAGACATTTGTGTACCAAAATGAAGTCAATTTTATCTTTCTGTTCTAGAGAATACTCATGCTCGAGGCGTGAAAAGGCTTAGAAACCACACAGTCTTCCAGACCCTCCCTCTGCCACGAGGAGGAAGTCGCATGGATTCTTTTAGGGCCTATACTTAAATGACATGAACCCTGAGAGCTTCAAGTCCCCACTTACAGCAGAACCACAGGCTTTCCACAAATCCCCACAGTGTCTCTGGCTCTGGGTTCTGCCTCTCCCTCCCCCAACCTTGGCCTCATCCATCTGTGCCAGACTCACAAGTGGGAATGTTAGGCTCCGGTGGAAGGAAGTTGTGCCCGTGATCTCCCCACACCATGGGTTCCTAGACTTCTGCCTGCTCTTGGCTCAGGGACAAGCTTTAGGGGAGAGGATGGGTTTCGCCTCCGGCTCTGGCCTCAGCAGAGGGCTATGTGCCTGGTGGGCAGGGGTGCTGCCTTGGTCCCGGTGATGCTGACCTGGTCCTGAGCTGACTATGCTTGGGGTGAGGGAGAAGCTCTGTTCTCCCTTGCTCTGCCAGGCAGTGAGCACACAGCCGCTAAGTGACACACTTGCTAAAGCCTCTGTTGGCAGCCTGGACTTGTCCTTACCCCGCCATAATCCAGGACGTGAAGCTTTCTAGGCAGGTTGCACTTGTTGACAGAGGGGCTATGACCACAGGCCTCGCTGGCACAGAGTCCCTCTGGCAGAAAGGCATGATCATCATTAAACTCCTACTCCATAGCCCCAACTGCATGCGTGGGGCAGGGGAGGCAAAGGGGCTTCTAGAAAAATGTGAACACCTGCTGTGAATGGCCATGATACCGGTTAAGGCTTTCCACAGAGGAAGCAAAGAACTGTAACAGTTTCCTTCCTCTCTCAGACTGTGTAACCCACTGCCCTGAAATGTGTTCAGCCAGGCAGCTGGTCAGAGAGACAGGTGTCAGGCTCACAGCAAAACCTCCAAGTCTGCTTCATGGTCTTCCCCTCCCTTCCCTTAGGGGTCTCTAAGCCAAGCTTGTAGTCTGAATATTCCCTTTGTGAAAAAGAAAGTAGACACTCGTTATCCAGAGGTAGACATATAATGTTATCTAGATACATGCCCTTTACAACTATAATACAGCCTAGATATATGCCTCTCATAATTGTATTTTTATTGAAATACATATTCCTTTTCATATTATTTTTCATTATAGGCTATTACAAGATACTGAGTATAGTTCCCTGTGCTACACAGTAGGACCTTGTTGTCTACCTATTTTATATATAGTAGTTAGTATCTGCAAATCTCGACCTCCCAATTTACCCCTCTACCTCCTCTTCCCACTCTGGTAGCCGTAAATTTGTTTTCTATGTCTGTGAGCCTATTTCTGTTTTATAAATAAGTTCATTTTTTGTCATTTTTTAAGATTCCACATAAAAGTGGTATCATACGGTATTTTTCTTTCTCTTTCTGGTTTACTTCACTCAGTATATGATCTTTAGGTCCATCCATGTTGCTGCAAATGGCATTATTTCATTCTTTTTTATGGCTGAGTAGTATTCCATTGTGTGCGTTTGCGTGCACGCATGTGTATATATATATATCTCACAACTTCTTTATCCAGTCATCTGTTGATAGACATTTAGGTTGTTTCTATGTCTTGGCTAATGTAAATAGTGCTGCTGTGAACATTAAATTTCAGATTTTAGTTCATAATGATTGTAGCTTTCAGAACCTACTAGCGAGTGCTGTATGTTAAAATAGGCATAGTTTTGACTTCCTTAGTTAACAACTGAATTCCTCAACAAATGAATTTATTCATTCATTTAACAAATACTGTTGGGCACTGACCATTTCCAGATACTGGGCTAGGTGTGAGGTATGCAGGAGTGGAAACACCAGACAAGATCTCTACCCATATAGAGTTTAGATTGTAATTGGAGAGACAGAGTTAAGTAGCTACATAAATAAAATAACAACAAGCTAGGATGGGTGCCATGAAAGAAACATCCCAGGGTCAGCTGAAGACTGATGTAACTCTAGGATTTTCTCGTCGCAAGGTATTGTCATTGTCTGTTTGTTCTGTCTCCTAGTTGGATGCAAGAGCCTCCAGGGCCCACTAAGATTCTTCCAGACTCTTCATTTTGGTCTTCCTTGTGCTTAAGATAGTGCCTGACCCACAACGGTGCTGGGAAAAAGATGTCTGCTGAGTGTATGTACAAATATTTGTGTTCATCAGTGACTTTAACTAAGATTGGGGCTGCATTTAGAAATGGCTACACTTTGCACAAAATACAAAGTGCCAAGTACAGCCTGCATTGCCCATCCTGTTTTCTTAATAACATTTTATATTTAATATTCAAGATCTATGTTTTCATTCTGTGTAGATCCAACACACAGGCACATGTAGGTTTCACAGGTGAACAAAGAGTCCGACTTTCCTACCAGTCCGAGACAAGCACACAGTACCAACCGGGGCTGTTTAAGGGTCAGGCTGTGGGATCAGTGGTAGAAGAAAACACGAGGTTTTCAGTGTCACTGGAAGCTTTAGGGATAATTAAGCTCCCTGTTCTTAGGTTTCTTGTCACCTTCCTCTTCGCTGCCAGAATACCATGTTTCCATCTCACTGCTGTAGTACTAAATGAGCAGCTGTGTTTCATTCCTGTCCCTTCCCCCCAGGCCTGCCCGCTTTCAGTTGCTTCCCTTGGATTTCCTGGAGCTCAGCATCCTCCCTGCAGGCACTGGGCTGAGTGGTGCCGGGATCTCTAAGCACAGCCCACAGGCTGCATTGTCCTTCAAGGCTGTGAGGCTCCTGATTTTGGAAATTTAGGTGGGCTAGATGAGATCTGGGAGAATGAAGTCTCCAAAAAGATTGTGCTGTCTGGGGAGAATTACATTTGGGAAAATTAAAGCAAGAGTAGTTGTCACCTCCAACTGCCTGGCTTTACACATGAAGAGGCTGAGGCCAGCGTTCAATACCTGAGGGAGGTGGAAACTCAGGCCCAGGACCAGCACCAGGACTGCCTCCTCCTCCTACATGTTTATAGCACCTGTTCTCCAAGCCATCTTGAAGCCCTGAGTGTACAAACCTTAAATTTAAGAGGCAGCTGTTCATTTTCAGTTTGTCACAATCAAAATTCTACCAATAATTATGGATCACCTCTTTCATGCCTGAATACTATTATAAAAATCAAAAACCTCACAATGTATTTGGGGAAGCAATTGTAAAATTTTAAAGCCAGAATCCTGTTATTTAACAAAGAAGGAAAGAATTATATGGAAGGGAACTTGATTGGCTGCTGGTTGAATAGCTAATTGAAGGAAGAGTTGAGACTGAAACATGTGTCTCCTGACTCCCAGGTCCATGTGTATCCCACACCATCCCACCAGCACTACACAGTGTTACAGTTTAACAATCTGCAATGAGAGAGCAGCTACAGGAAACATGAGCACGGGCTTTGTGGTGCTGCCCAGTCACTATACCCAAAAGGAAAAATGATACAAAACATGGCAGCCATCAGTATAGATCTCAGGAGGAGATGAGTCCTGAGCAGGGATTCACAGGATGATTGCATTTGGAGAGTATGGAGAGAAAGAAGAGATCAAGAGACATTATTCCAGGTGGAAGGAAGAGCATGAAGTAGTAAGAATAAGCCAGATACCTGCATGGGGCTGTTAAGGAGCCTCGCAAGCAGAGGAGAAGTTAGTTGCCAAGAGCTGTTGGAATTGGCGCAGAAATTCATCCTATACCACTGAACGCCCGCTATCTGCCAGGCACTGTGTTGGGCACTGGAGATTTGCAGGTGGATGGGAAGTGGTGCCCTATTGCAGTGTGCTTCCGGCTCTGGCCACTAGAACCTTGACTCTAAAATCCAGGAGGGTTGCCAAATCTATGCCTGGAAAATTAAACCCAAGGGGAACTTGAACTCAGGATTTTATGAAGATGGCAGGAGGGTGTGATAAAAATAGCTGAAACCATACATTGTTTAAAAATCAATTCATTCTTGAGCTGCACCTGGGAATGACAACCTCTAAAAGATATACACTGATGCCGATGGCAGGTGCCAGTTCCTCCTAACCTAAGAGCAGGCAACCATCCTCAGCCAGTGGAATTCAGGGAATATCTTCTGAGCTATCCGGCTCCTGCCTCTGCTCTGGGTCCCCTTGGCTCTGATCACATCTGAGTGAGGATATTTGCCCCTTGCTTCAGAAACCTTATTTCTAAGAGTTATTTTCCCCCTTAAAATAATGCATTTAATTGTTCATCAGTTGATTTCCTCCCCCCTGGGTAGTCTGCAAACTCTGATTGTGAGTGTGTGATATTGAGGTCCAACAAAATGTCTGTGTTCCCTCCACAAGCTCCTTCTTTGGTTCTGGCTGTTGGGGACTTTGTGAAGGATTCTTATGATTCTTTCTGCTTGTTGGTGGAAGGGGTTTTATTCATTGTTGTTCTTTTTTTACTTCACTTCCTGTCAGAAGAAGAGATGAAAGTGAATGGCACAGTAGCCTTTTTGCATCACCATTTAGCATCCACTTATGTGCAATAATACGTGGTTGATGTTAGAAAACTCAATTAACCTTGGTGATTTGTTGGGTGTGAGTCAGGAAGGAGAGGAGTTGAAACAATGGACTAGCTCAAAGCATATCTCCTGCTTGGATACACAGATTAGAGTGACTTTATTCTAGTAAACTTCAGTCTCAGAAATACTGGACGTGGGCTAATCTGGAACCTGCCTGCTTCCCTTGGACGGTGAAGAACATGGCTGCCTTCAAGTTCTTACGGAAGTGTCCTCCTCAGTGAGTCAGAGAAGATGTCTTAGGTGATTAACTGGGCTCTATACCTTCAAGTTAGAAAACCAAAGCAGTACCACAAGACAGTTCATAAGGAGAAGAAACAGGAAATACTTATTTTTAATATTTTCCTTCCCATTTCCTTTTTTATTAGGGAAAAATGTAGCCATACAAAAAAGTAACAAACTTGTAAAACCAACCCCAAGTATGCGGATATGTGTATTTAATTTTTATTCTACCCTTTTGATTCTATTTCATGCATTTTATAATATAAATAATACATTGAGTAGTCCATTATACAATTTAAATATAAATATATATTTTGGGGGAGGCATGCTTAAAAATATTTTGCAAATAGGGGTAGTATATCAGAAACACTTGGGCATATTTGTGTTAACAGCAGTCACAAGCCACTCTTAGGGATAACAGTACGAATGGTAATTAATATTTGTTGGTGCTCAGCTGCTCCACGCACAGGGTTAATGGCTGCCCTCTAGGAAATGTGCACGGCGCCCAGCTTACACCCTTTTCTGTAGCATCTATACCTGGAATAGGAAGTCTAAACTGATGAACCTCAAATCAAACATTTGATCCTACCTCCAAAAAAAAAGTCTTTTGAAAAACAAATCCTAAGCTTCCCAATATATTTTTAAAAATTATGCTCATATAACATTCATATTAAGGGAGTACCTATGACCTCGGGGAAGTCATTATATTTTTTAGAACCTGTTTTATTGTCCGTAAATTAGGGAGATGGAGTGTCTCTGGCCTCTCACATTCCTCCTAGCCCTAACATTTTATGAGCCATTTCTATGAGGTTATAACTTGCTAAAGCCAAACATCCTCTCTGATACATTATTTGTATTATGTCTGTTTTTATAGCAGGGCACCACACGTGAGGCGTGCGGGTAATGTAAAGATGTAAATCTTTATCGCCATCATCAGCATTTATGGAGGGTCTCTGCTCTGTGGCAGGTGTCATCAGGCATCACAGGGAATGAGCGTGAAGGAGGCCACATTCTGTGGATTCCGTTCATAACTATGTGGCCATCTCAGATCTCACCCAGGCCGCCAGGGCCTGGTCACACCACTGCCCTTTTGTCACCGTCTCCCCTGGTAGGAGTCGGTGTCCAGGGGCCGGTACCCAGCCAGCTGGCTGCAGGACTGCTTGTAGCACTTGCAGGGCTGGGCACATGAGATTCCTTCCAGTGAAGTGGTAGGCGCATCACACGCTGGTGTTCAGGCTCTGACACGCCACAGACGGGCAGGCGTGCCTCTGTTCAGAGGTGTGTGATGGGCCTCTCAGGCCACGTCTCAAAACCCTCAAATCCTCCCTTCCCTCCTGAACAAGCCATTTCCACCCAGTTAGAGCCTGTCTCAGTGTTTTTCTTTTAATGGTTCAGTTGCAAAAAATGAAAAGGCATCGCAGTGGCTATGGCTGGCTTCCTTTTGAATGCTGGATTTTCATGTTTCTGTTAGACACAGCTAGGGGAAGAGAACCTACAGGTGCTAAGAGTCCTAAACAGAAGGAAGCGATTCAGAGTGCTCCCAACAGAAGATTCTAGTATATAATGGTTTTTAAAAATGGGCTTTGACATCGATCTTAGTCATACTGTTCTGGATCTGTGTCTTCAGGCAAAGTCAGTAAAAGCAAAAATAAACAAATGGAACTACATCAAATTAAAAGCTTTAGCACAGCGAAAGAAGCCATTAACAAAGTGAAAAGACAGCCTACTGAATGGGAGAAGATATTTGCAAATGATGTTTGATAAGGGATTAATATCCAAAATGTATCAAGAATTCATACAACTCCATATCATAAAAACAAACAATTCAAAAATGGCCAGAGGATCTGAATAGACATTTTTTCAAAGACCCACAGATGGCCAACAGACACATGAAAAGATGTTCAACATCACTAAACATCAGAGATATGCAAATCCAAACCACAGTGAGACATTCTGACCTCACACCTGGCAGAATGGCTATCACTGAAGAGACAGCAAATAACAAGCATTGATGGGGATGTGGAGAAAAGGAAACCCTCCAACACCGTTGATGGAAGTGTAAATTGGTGCAGTACTATGGAAAAATAGTATGGAGGTGCATCAAAAAATTTAAAATAGAACTATAATATGATGCAGCAATTTCACTTTTGGGTATTTACCTGAAGAAAACAAAGCACCAATTCAAAGAGCTGTGCACCCCTGTGCTCACTGTGGCATGATTTACAATTGCCAAGCTATGAAAGCAACCTAAATGTCCATCAGTGGGTGACAAATGGGTATAGAATATGTGGCGTGTGTGGGTGTGTGTGTGTGTGTATATGTATGTATGTATGTGTGTGTATACATATATATACACACACACACACACAATGTAATACTATTTACACAAAAAGAATGACATGTTGCAATTTGTGACAACATGGATGGACCTAGAGGGCATTATGCTAAGTATTGAAATAAGTCAGTCAAAGACAAATACTATATGATTTCACTTACATGTAAAATCTAAAAAGCAAAACAAATGAACAAACAAAACAGAAACAAATTCATACATATAGAGAATAAACTAGTGGTTGCCAAGATTGAGGGAGAGTGAGGGGATTGGGGGAAATAGGTGAAGGGGATTAAGAGATACAAATCCCAGTTATAAAATAATTAAGTCACAGGATGTGATATACAGCATAAGGAGATAGTAATACTCTAGTAACTTTGTGTGGTGACAATGGTTACTAGACTTATTGTAGTAATCATTCTGTAATGTATTTAAATGTCAAATCACTACATTATACACCTGAAACTGACATATTGTATGTCAACTATTCTTCAATTTTTTATAAGTAATAATGCAAAATTAAATTTTTAAAAAATTTTTAAATTAGGCTTTGATGTCAGGCATACAAGGACCTGATTCTCATCTCTAACTCACTGACCATATGACCCAGAACAAGCTTGTATATCATAAAATTATATTAAATACTTATTTTATAAGATTGATGACAGAATTAAATGAATTACCACATGTAAATTGCTTACGAGAAAACCAGGCATCTAGTAAGCTCTAAAGAACTAGAATCTATTGCTCTTGTCTTTTATAAAGCCAAAGATTTCCCCCAAACTTGCCAGTGGCCAATTCATCTTAAAAACTGATTGATATAATCAAGAACTGCATAGTAAAGGATTGGGTGCCAAATGCCTGTGGTTTGTTCATCTCTGAGCATGTCAGCAAACAGGGGCCACATTACTTAGTGCCAGTCAGACAACAGAAATGACAACCTTGAGACCTACCTGTCACTCAGCTTCCCCGGGTAGACCCAGCCAGCATGGCATGTTATTACATGTCTCTTCTCTGCTAAAGATATAATGCAGATTTTTCATGAAATTGTTGCAGACACCGCTGGACATATAAAAACATATATCCAAAAACTGAGAGAAGAGGCAAAACAACTTACTTTTGCAACATTTTTAGTTTAAGGCCATGTTTCCGTCTGTGACCTGGGTTCTCTCAGTGAAGCAAGAACTCATGTTTGTAATCTGTTTACCCTTCAGAAATTCTGTTCAGATCAAAGGAGTTTTTAATTGACATCTAAAGAAAATGACCATATGCCTAATGGATAACCAGTCTGTCAATCTTTGTGAAATACTCCTCTATCAAGTTCATCTCTCGAGGGCTTGTTTTGGTAACCGAAGTTGCTCATGAAATGATGTGGTATCTGTCTTATCAGAGTATGGAAAAGGTTTTGTGAACAGAGAAGTAAAGAAACAAAGCAGTTACTGGTCTTACTCACTTTAGCCCCAAACCAAGACATCAGAGCGCAAGGTAGTTACCCTTCATACTTTGACTGTTTTATGACTTTCAGTTCTAGACTCCAGGGTGTGTGCCCCATCTTTGTTCGCTTAGATAAATCAGGTTTGCATTCACACTACCCCCAGAAGCCTAGTTCCAGAACAAGGGCCAAAGAGACTTCCGGTTTGAAGTTCTTCGTTCTCCAACCCTACATCAGAAACCTGTGTCATCAGGGCACCCTCCCTGCTGATTTTAAATGTTTGATGACTCGCTCTGTATTTGGACCCATGCTTGTCGAGACTCTTGAAGGACAAACGCTCTGCCCCTGTTTGTTTGGACAGCCCAGTACCTTTTGTAGTTCCACAGCTCTTTGGCAACATCCAATTGCATGGCCCCTGGTGGCCCAAGACCCTCCCCTGGGGATGGGTTGGAACAGGTTCTACCCAGTTTCTGCTCTCTAAGTGAGAAGTGGACAGAAGTTCCATAGACCTCTAGTTCCCTTTATTCATAAGGTGATTTACTCTGTTCTTTGAGCACTAGACCTCATTCTTTGGAGTCATATAGCAATTTCCACTTGGTTTCCTTCAGTTGGCACATGCATTCTGTAACAGCACATCAGTGCACCTTGCTTACAGCTCTGTGTTTCTAGTTTCATTGAACATCATTGCCTTTATGCACAGTTCTCTCTCTCTGCTGGTATGAGACTGTGGGTAACATGGGATGGCCCTAGCCTTCTCTATCTGTGAGCCCTCTCACCACTAAGTTATCAGAAAAGAGATTTAGTTAGTGGGAAAGATAGCAGATTTGACACAAGTTGGAAACTCAGTTTATGCAGGAAATGCCACATTTGGTTACTTCTCAAAATCAGATTAAATCCCACTTTTTACTTTCATCCAGACTAGGGGATAAATCAAAGGCATCCACCATTGAAGCTCCCCTCTCCTCCCACCCTGCCTCCTACCTTCCCCGTGCCCCACACACAAAGAGTCTTACGTTCAGAGAAATCCCTCTGGTCTTAAATCATTCCAGATACTGCAAAGATCAAATCCATTCAGCCTAAATGTTTCTTGGAAGTCCAGTGACCTTGGTGCTTACAGCTGGTCATTTCTTCCAAGGTTGATGGGGTCAGATGTCTCACTGAGCATCCCCTCTGTGCCCTCATTCCCTCTCCATCCTTGGACAAACCTTGAGAGCTGAGCACATTACCCAGCAACACATGGGACCCACAGAGCCCAGTCTCCTCTCTGGGGACCTCCTCTACTCTTTCTCTCTGTTTCTGTCTCATTTTTCGCCTCCCTGGTTTAACCACTTAAACATGAACTCACTTTCCAAAAAAACAAAAGCCAAGGAGGACCTTCTCAGGTGGCAACTTCTGCATCCTGCCGTTCAGCACGCCTCCCCTGAGGCAAAGATGCCTGCCCATTTTCTTGGAATGGAGGTAACATACAAGGAAGACAAAGCAGAATATCTTAATGAAGGACCCTGCTGCAATATATAAGACATTTAGGATGCCTCCAGTGTTTTTGGCTACTATAAATAAGGGAGTAATAAGCACTCTAGTACATATATTTGTTCTCATATTTATGATTAGCTCCTGAGGGTAAATTCCTAAAAGGGAGATTACTGGGCCAGAGGGTATGCACAAAGAACACTTTTAATAAATACTGTTAAACTGAACTTTCCTCACAAGTATAGTAATTTACATTCCCACTAACAAGGCATGATTGTTTATTTCCCTATATCCTTATCAGGCTGAGTTTTGTCAATTTTTTAAACTTTGCCAAATTGATGGGCATTTAAAAATTCTTGCTTTTGTTTGCAATTCTCTGAGCGTGAGTGAGGCCAAATCCATTTTCCCCGTATATTATTCAGCCACTTTAATTGCCTGTTTTTATTTTGTTTGTTTATCTAACGGGGTGTTCTTGTTCTCACTGATTTCTAAGACTTTTGGTATATATTAAGGCTATCAACCCATGATTCAGTGCCAGTCTCTAAGGGATCAGAGAGCCCCCTAGCACCCCATAAAATTAGTCATTTTCATCCTCAGCTAAAACGAGAAGTCCCTTCAATGGAGCAGTTACTGGTCTGATGTGACAGAAGAGTATCAGCTGTGGGAATTGGACCTCCCCAGCTGGAGGGGAACTGACCACCGTCAGCCAGGAGCCCAGGCCCACCCCTCATTCTCTACCTGCTGGGCCCAGCTCCTGAGGGAAAGGTGTTACATACGTTACATATGGTGCTGGCACCCTCCACACCCACCCAGCTGGCCATGAAGAACGTATATATGTGGCAACTTCTTTCTGTGTAAATCATTACCTTAAGGCAGGGTTCTCAGCCTTTTCCATGACGCAGACCCCGGACAGTCTTTTGAAACCCATGGACCCCTTTACAGATTAGATTTTGAATGTGTAAAATAAAATCTACAGGATTACAAAAGAAACCAATTATGTTAAATTGTGCTTGTCAGAACAGCTTTTAAAAACAAATGTGTGATACAGAAACATACATATATACATATGTATTTTTTAATTACCTCCTCAAATAAGGAGATCTAGCAATGAGTCCAACAAGTACCATAAATTTGGAATTTAGTGCTGAGGGTAAATGATACTGGTGACAACTAACATACTATGAAAATACCTGATTTTTACTAGTGATGAAGTCACAAGTAACTAGTACTAATATAGTTTATTAACTATATTCATAATTGGAAGACATGCTAAGTTTCAGTTAGAACTGCTGGAGATTGGAGAAAATAAGATGTAATTTTTTCCTATCCCAGTTCAGGAACATTCTGAATTCAGGGAATCAATTAAGAGTCTTTTTACAAAGGGACAGAGCCACAGGAGCTAAAGCAGAGGGGAACGATGCTTTGGTACTTCCCTGTAGGAGACCCTAGAACACTTGCCTATCATGAATTTTGCTGTACAGAGGTTTTAAGTTTTCGAGGTTTTAAGTTTTCGCAGAGTCCAATTTTAACTTGGCAGTTTCTGAATTTTCTACATGCTACTGCTTCATTGGTGGGCAGGGGCTTTTAATCAAAGGGAAGCAAGAATGGAGCTATGGAGTCAAAGCCTCCTCTTGGGGCTACAGGAATGGGGCTGGTACAAGGCAGTTTTCCTGGAGAACCATCTGTAACTTCCAGCAGAACTCGGCAGCCACGCAGATCTGGAAGAGTCTACAAACTGGGCCTGATATGCTAATAAAGGCCTTTCCCAACCAAAGATTATACGAATATTCACCCATGTTTTCTTCTAATATTTTTATAGCATAAAATATACTCACGTTCTTCTATCTGGAGTTTATTTTGAGGTAAAGAAAGAATTTGGAATCTGGCTTTATTTTTAATGAAATGGGTGGTGAATTATCCCAGTCTCATCTTTTTCCCACTGATTCGAAATACCATCCTTAGGATATACTGTATTCCTGTGCATATTTGACTCTGTGTCTGGAGATCCTATCCATTCTATTAATCTGTATATTCCACAGTGCTTAATTAATTGGCTTTATAATTCATTTAATATTTGATTCTTATGGATTATTTGGTATTATAGCCATACTTTATAGCTCTGATGCGGGGAAAAAAGGAAAAACTTACCCTTTAAATGTGAGACCATGTTTGCCTTTGTGCAGCTCACCATCTTTTCTGTCTGTCTTTTCCCACTGAGCACCATCACTTCTGGTTTCTTTGGAGTTTCTCTTCCAAATCATTCTGACAGCCTTTCTTTATGTTTCCTTCATCATAAGGCATCCTGTTCTCCATCCTATGACTAAACAACTGGTTCCCTAATTAGAATATGATCTAGTTACGACCATTTGTATACGTAAACAAAATCAAATTTTATTCTATATGCTAAAGGGAATATTAATGAAAGAAATTATGTATCACGTGTAATCACTGTATATTCATTGGGATAATGGAAATCTCCAGTCTAGACCTTTGACAAAAATTCCCTCCTTCTGACCCCTTTCCCACCCTTCATCTTGGTATCTCATACCACTTCAGATCTCACATTAAACATCACTTATTCATAAGCTAATGGGTCCCTGTTTGAGGCTCTCATCGTGTATAATAGTTTTTAATTATATGATTATTTAATTATTAGCTTAATAATGATCTCTCTGGCTGGATTCTAAATTCCATCGTGACTGTGACTATGTATGCTTTGCTGTTTCAGTATTCTCAGTGCCTAATTCTCAACCTGGGACATAGTTAGAGCTCCATAAATCTTTGTTGACTAAACAGCAGTTATTTTCTCCAACAAGGGAGGCAGTATAATTTTAAGATATGAGCTTACTTTTAAAGTCATAATGCCTGGGCCTAAATCTGTGTATACCATTTATTAACTATATGATCACAGGCATGTTATTAAACTTGCCGGTGACTCAGTTTACTTGTCTATAAAATGGGGAGAGCAACATCTATAGCAGAAAGTTTTATGAGGATTAAGTATACAATGTGGCCACAAGAACTCAGTGAATGTCAGCTATTATCATCATGATCATCATTGGAGAGGAAGTTGTTTGAAGGAAAATAAAGATAAGGCATGGAAAATATTAAAATCTCACTTCACATCAAGTTTTTTCTTGGATTCTTTCAAGTGAGGACAAAAAAAAAGTTGTTTGGCAAAGATTCCTAAAAGCATTGACTTTCCAGTAGATGAGAAGTAGACACACACTCCTTCCTTTGCAAACACATGAGCTTTTTATTCCTTTAACCAAAACTGCTTCCATTGAGAAAAAGTTGCATGGTCACAAATGAACTTCTAACAATGCCAGCAAGCTTTCTGACCCAGCAGCTCATTTCTGCCAGAGTCACAGCTGGACTGTGTAGGAGAATCATAAGGGGACAGTGGCTAGTAGGAGCCTCGTGTTTGCCTGCAAACCATTGGCCAGTGATGTCGGTCATCAGCTCCCGATCCCACACCAAATGCCATGATGTGATAAATATCCCCAACGTCAGTATCATTACTACAGTAATTGAGCACCTGCCAGTTTAAACCTCATGGAAAATTTATTCCTTGATTTGGGAACTATTTCTCTACCCCAAGGTATGCCTGATGGAAACACCGGGGCTTGGCACAGTAACATTTCTGTTGAAAGGAAGAAATAGCCGAAAGTAATTAATTCTTCAACCTCTACAGAAATGAGCAGTCCGTGACCACCAGGAAAGGCAACATATATATCTTTTGAATTAAAAAAAAAAAAAAAAAAGAAAAGAAAACCCTCTTGTTCCTTTTATCCTTGCATTACATCAAAATTCTTCAAAAATTAAAGATAGAAAACTTCTTGCTGTATGCCTGAGAGATCATACCACTTTCCTCCTGAAAATCCTTTCAATGTGCTTCCAGAAGCCTGGCCTGATCCTGGAAGGGTATGGGAGTGAGTCACAGTACCCAGCAGACCCAGCGCTCCCCAGTGGCCTTCCTGCCTCAGGCATTTCTTACAATCAGCCACTTCCGCATTCTGCAGGTGATGGAAGCCAGGCCTCGAAGCCCCGTCCTGCAGTCAGGAAGAGCACTTACAGCAGGCTTCGGTACGCATTCAGGACCACAGAAGGAAGAACAAAGAGGGGCAGGTGTTGAGAGGAGCAGCAGGAAACACTGAAAGCTTCCTCAGAATTAAGAAAACCCTAACATTGCTTAAAAACAGAGAGGAAGCAGTTGGAAGCATGGCACAGCAAAACGATGGGAAAGGAGACCTCATTCCTGTTGAATTAGCCCTTTCTCCTTTCTGTTCTATTTCAGCAGAATTCAGAATGACTCGGGGCAAGGTTGAGGAGGCCTCCAGGTTAAGACAAAGGTGGCTTTTGCTTCAAGGAGCCATGTTGCATTTCCCATATAAAGTACTCACTGAGCCTGGGAAAGGGCAACGGGGGCGTGGCTGCCTCTCTATTCAGAGCAGCCATCCTGGAGGACCTCAGGGCAGAGGCTCTGGAACTGGCAGCCGCCACATGTAAGTATATCAGGGTGACAAGGGTCATGTCCCTCCCTTGCATCCTGGAGATACAGATGTGGAATCTCTCTTAAGGCAACAATTGCAGCCAAAGGTGTAATTCCACTGTCACAGATCTCTGATGGGGAAGGAAGGGTACCAGGAAGAACTTAGATGCCTGGGTTTCTTCTTACCTCAGAACTATGGATATGTGAATGACTTTCCAGGATCAGTGATTCCAGAGGCTTGCTTCACTATAAAAAACACACACACACTTTTACCTTTTTTAAATTTTATTTCAGCAAATTAGGAATTTAATAACCTTTTTAGAAACCAATTTCTCTCCTTGGTTTTTACCTCTATTTAGGTGTTAATGCAGTTTGAAGAAGTTATTTATCCTAAAGTGGTGGGTTTGAACTGAGTTGACTATTTTTCATTGTGATGCAGAAGTTGTAACAACAAACAAGTGGTTACATACAGATTTATTTCCACTTTAGGGCATAACAAGCTCACATCCAAAACTTTAAAAAGAAGGAGGAGAAGAAAGCGGGAGGGGGAGGGGAGAAGGAGAAAAAGGGTCAAGGAGGAAGAGGAAGAAGTGGGTAGAGAGAAGTGGGGAGACCAAGCAGCGGGGGGACTTTCTGAGAACAAGGCAGCAGTGGAAGTAGGTGAAAGGAGTGGCGCTGAGAAGCCAGTGAGCAGCGTGAGGCTGCCGGAAGAGGGGCGGGCGGATGGACTGGAGTCCACTCCTGGCTCCCCAGACACTCGAGCGAACATTGCTTTGATCATCGGTGGGCAGAGGAGCTGCCGCAGACTGGAACTCCCCAGTGAAAAGAAGGATGAGAAAGCGGCCCATTCTCCTGGGGCAGGCCCAGCTGAGAGCCATCCCAGTCAGTACTCCTTGGGGGCAAGGAACTTGGCCTGACGTGCTCCAATATTGCCAGCACTCACTCAGTGTTAGGGAACACGAGTACTGGAGTCGCTTTTAAAATATCTGGCTGCTTCTCTTCAAATGTGGGTTGAATTTTCTTTCGCAATCTGAACCATGTTCCTGCCAGTGTTCAAGTTTACAACTCCAGCTGTTAGGGAGTTATGTAAGAACAAAAGTGATCAAAGGACCTCAAGAGTGGAAAATGCATTTTCCCCCCTTGGTTGCATAACTCCCCCAATGGAATGGGCAATATAATCGAAGCATCCTCTGCTCATTCCTCCTGCCCCTCACTCCTCACTGCTACCTCTACAACCAAAAAAGAAAAGGAAAAAAAAGGAAAGAAAGAAAAAAAGACATTAAAAAAAATGATGTATTTGGACTCAAATTTAGAAAGCCTAAACATTTTTCAAAAGAACATTGCAAGTAACTAAAATAGATTAAAATAGAAACCAAGTTCCCCTCAACTCTAGGGGGCTTTCCATGATATATATGAACTCAGTATGTTTAAAATATAATTCATTATAGCCAGCATGATATTTTAATGTCATTATTTTCTGAATGTCCCTCTTCGTCTCTGTCTTTCAGTCCTTTCAGAACAGGGAGCTTAGCTTTTATCACTGCCTCCCCAGTCCCTGGCATACAGTAAGATCCAATAAATATCAAATGCCTGAATAAGGATTATAGACAATATGACTTTAGCCATAATCTGCAGAAGCCTAGATGTGAAGTAATGACTGTTTTGGGGAGTAAGAATCAGAGGCTTGATAATGGCCAAACAGGTGTTATTTGCCCATATTTCCCTTTTTCCTTATATGTCTAATTTCAGAAAGAATAACAAAAGCTGAGCAAAGTCAGGTGACAGAAGTGGGCAAAGCTGGCAGTCTCCGTAAGCCCTTAGCAAGAACTCTAGAATATTTTGGGGGGTTTCTGACACCAGTGGCCTGTCCTATCCACTTCTGGAAATGTGAGCTACCAGACTGTACTAACCGCCTCTACAAGTCCCAGTGGGCAGCGGTTATGAAAACTGACCCCAACTGACCCCACGTTCCTCTAAGAATGGCCCAATTACCACTTGGCAAATTGTAGTCCTAGATCGAGGTTGTACTCAGTCAATGGACAGTATAATTTAGATTGATAACACTTCCTTCAAAAATCTAGGGAAATCTGTCCTTAGTGGCTAGATTCCACTCTGCTGGGAAGAAGGGGAATCTAGAGAGAAATTCCAAAGAGCTAGTGAAGGGGACTGAGGAGACAGCAGGATGAGAGGACAGGATAGTCCTCGCTCACTTGAAAGAGACACTTACCTCTCCCTTGTGGTGGGACTGGCACTCGTTGCATTCTTGGTCTTTCCACGCATCCGTCCCTATTTGGCCCTTCCATTTTTCTGGTCTTTATCACCTATTGAAGAGAGTGGAGGAAAAGTGTTCAGTTAGAGGACAGTGAGAGAGTGGAGGAAAAGTGTTCAGTTAGAGGACAGTGAGACCCTTTGAGCTCTCAAGTTCTCTTGTCTGTATGTATGGTAATGACCTTCCCGTGGGTCTGTATTCACACCTCTTCTCTTAAGACTCTTCCCCACTATATAGAAGCATGAGACTACTTTCATTGTTTCACCATCCTAGCTGAAGACTGAACATGTCCTCCCACCCTCCCTTGGTGTACTGAATGAAAGTCTGCACCGCCTGGCCTGGCTTTCAGCACCCTTCCCAACTGTGGTCTAAACCTTCCTCTTCTGCCTTATCTGTTCTCTTGCCTGGAAACACTGCCTCTTTCTGAACCATGACCATCTTTTGACATCCTGTCCAAGTACATTTTAATCTAATTTCTCCAGGCCATTGCAACATCTCAGGCCTCTGAATTCCTGTGGAATGTACAGAGGCTCAGCTTTCCATGCCTTGCTGGACCCACGGGTTAAGTCTCTTATGTGCAGAACGCAGTGGCCCCTACGTGTGCTGGACCTTGAAGGGAGTGGCGAGAAGAGCACTGGGGTAGAATCAGAGGCCCAAGTCTCAGGGCCGACTTGGCCATTTGATGTTTCTGTCATCCTGCTCAAGTGATTTTCAGCCTGGTGTGGGAAGGGACAGGCACATAACTCAGGAAGACATACCAGAAACCTGGGATTGCAGATAGTTTTCATTGTATATTCATAGTATAACTTTATATTTGGGAACACAAATTACTTTTGTAACAAAGATTATAGAAAGTAAAGTGTAACCAAATCTTGGCTGCAAAGTGCCTATAGAAATTGACTTTATTTTATGATTCTTAATCGAAAGTTAAAGGCTTGCCGCCCTTAAGGGATAGGGTAGATCAGAATTTCTGGGAAACATAAGATCCTTGTGGTTATTAAAAAGTTAAAAGCTGAAGAAAATTAGCAACTTACTCTATCTTAAATATTACTTTATAAAATATGGAGAAACCAATAAATTAACAGTGAGGTTCTTGTGAAAATGAAATAAGATCTGTGAAAGTATTTGCGAACAGTAAGGTTCTATTTAAATGTAACATGTGAGTATATACAAGAGTATATATAATAAAAACTAGCATCTACCCTGGGTTAAGGAACAACTTTGTTCCTTATTCACATTATGTTAGAGATTCTCACATCAGCGAGTCCAGAGGGTCTACAAAGCTATGGGATAAATATAGTTATCTCAGGGAAAAATTTTACTTAAAGATTGGAGAGTTGGAGAGAAGAACTGTATTTTTGAATAGAATACATACTTGCCACACATTTTTACAGTAAAACTTACTTTCTAAGGAATGTTACTTGTGCAGAAGGTCTTGAGGCTACGTCTGCAGGAAGCATCCCACCGCCCATGCCTGAGGTGCCCCCCACCCTAACTTCAGTGGACAACCTTAGAAAGCTCTCCATCTGTCATGTCATCCTCTCAGCAACTCTACCACACATGCGTGACTATGTGAAGAAACTGAGCTACAGAGAAGTTGTAATATGAAAGCTTGCAAACTTGTTGTTAGTGGCAGAATCCTGCCTTCCCCTAACTGCACTGTCCAGTAGGCAAGATGATCCTTCCTGCTCCCTTGACTCGCTCTGCATCTTTCTTTCCCTTTAACTGCACCTCCTTTCTAGACGCCCTCTCTCCACAAGGACTCGTTCCCTAGATTCCTAGAGAAAACAATCTAACACTTCAGGGTTCTACAGTGGTTTGAGTAGTTGCATTTGAAAAGAGGACTGCTGGGACAGGGTAATGCTGACCCAGAGAACAGAACAGAAATGTTCTTAGTGGAATTTCCCCAAAGACCAGCTGGGGCAACCCCCTGGATATTGGATACATTGGATATTGCCCTAACCTCAAATGATACTGAATGAAAAATTTTAGAGATGTCAGACCAGTTCCTTTATAAAGGGATGGCCAAAAAGATACCCAAGAGGTATTGTCATAGCCCACCTTCCCAGCTTTCCAGGTAGTCGTGCTGGGTGTGGAGCCAGGCAAATAAGGGGTCTGCTAGCAGCAAGGAGCGGAAGCTTGCTTACTGCCTCATTCAAGCAATAAATCTTGAGGCCTATTTGACAATTGATGCTCTTCTAACTACTAGAGTAAAAAAGGGTGACTATGCAAAAAGATGAAAGTTGAACAATACCCTAAAATAGCTCTAGGAAAGGTCTTTGCCCACAGGGGGAGCTGAGATCTGGTTCAGGAATTTGTGGAGGTCTGTTGTCTCAGCATCCTACAAAACAGAAATAGTGATCCTGTTCCCACATCTCTGCAGCACACAAAGGAGAGTCATTACCTTAGAAAGTTTGGTCTGTCTGTCAACATTTTAGAAGAGTCACTTGGCTCTTCTAAAACACAGGAATTTATGGGTTGAAAACAGGCTTGGAATCTCCAGGATTGGCCCAGCGCTCCAACTTGTGGATAAACCACAACAAGACATGATATACTTTCTCGCTAAGTTTCTACATAATTCTGGTTTGAATATGTCCATAGTTGTGGTTTCTATTTTTGCCCTAGTTTTGCTCCCTAAACTTCAGAAAGTTTGGTTCTATCAGTCTCTCAATCTCTCTCTCTTGCTTTTTCTCATGGGTGCACACACACACACACACACACACTCACTCACTCTCTCTCTCTCTCTCTCTCTCTCTCTCTCTCTCTCTCTCTCTCTCTCTCTTTTATTGGGATGTCTTTTTACATGACAATTAGAGGGTTACAGAAACCAGAGGCCAGAGACCTTATCTGAGAGTTAACTAGGGCTTTCTAAAAAAATATGATAGAATTTGTTTATCTAGAGATTTGTCAAAAAAAGCAAACATGCAGGAGCCTACACTGAGGTTTTAGATCTGAGTGAATGATTGTTTATAAGTGAAATTATGAAGAAAGGACAAATTGATAAATAGCAAGCATTTACGTGCTTCTGACTGTATGACAGGTACCTTCCTATGTGTTTTAAATATTTCTCCCAACAAGCTCATTATATGCAGAACTATTACTACCCCCACCATACAAATGAGAAAGTTGAGGCACAGAGAAGTTAAGTAACTTGCTTAACACACAGCTAACTAATGGTAGAGGCAGAATTTGAACCCAGGCATTTCAGCTGCCAAGTTGATGCTTTTCACTGCTCTGCAGGGCTGCTTTTCTAGTAAGTATAAGTGAGACTGTTTACTCATCCATCATAGCCTGAACCCTCGATTTGCATTTATTCTGCCTTCCCCCTCATTCTTTTCTTTCTTATTTTTTTCTCTATCTGACTATTTGCTCCAACATGAAACCAGTCCTTTTTAAAGCATTCGTCTACTTAACATTGCAAGCTGTTCCTCATTCATTCAGCAGGTAAGAGGACATTTCTGTTGAAGATACCTCAAGATAGAAATAAGATTTGCTTACTTAAGGCATACACAGAAAGTAAACATGTTCTTTTCTTTATGTGTCTTAGAGGAATTTTTCTTCTGAGGGTTAGTAAAACCTTCCCTACTTTGCCCCTACTTTGCTTTTACTCTCTGGATTGCAAAAAAAAAAGAAAAACAAAAACAAAAACAAAAAACACCCAAAACCCTTAAGATTTTTATCTTTATCAGACCTCCTTAACATTTTAAGGGCTTGGGTCCAATCCCTATAGGTTGGTTTATGGTTGGGCTCAATTCAGCAGAAATTCTGTAACCCACATATCACTCGCTGAACTAAAGCCCTGGCTAGTTCTTTATTCTGTCCACTGAACTGTAGTCATTTCTATGGTAATTTTCTTATTTTTGTGGTATTTTTTTTTTTTTTTGAGATTTTGTTTTTGAGTTTCCCATCAAACCAGAAACAGATTTCTCTTTTCTATTCTAGCCCATTCCATTCTTTGAAGGCGGGGGTCAGCTGTGAGATAGGGCTGGGTGTCACCACCTACTATATTGTCAGCTGCTGGAAGGTTGGGATCAATGATAGCATCTTTGCTCCATGGCGCCTGACAGTGCCTAGCATTGGTCAACAGGTGCTTAGTAATTGCAGGTTAAGTGAATGAAACAGTGAATACAGGAATTCTTTCCTCTATGTTGGCCATCATCCTATTTCAGACTTTGGAGATAGCATCCCTCTCCAGTTTACTCAAGAGTTCTGTCCCAGTGTGTGTGCTGTTATTAAATGAGTAAATCTTGAACTGAGAATAGGTACATTATGTGAGCCAGCCAACTTTCTTATACTTCAGGATGTCCTCTGACAAATTACTGAATCAAAACCCTGTCCCAAAATGCTGGTAACTGCTGAAGATTGGTGATGGATACATGAAGGTTTATTATATTATTTTCTCTACTTTTGTGTATTTTTGAAAATTTGCATTACTTGTTAGAATCTGCCTACATGAAATGTTACAGTTAAATTGGGATAATAGTGATTTTAAAGGCAGTGCTTAATATGAAGGAGTCCACTCAAATCTTCTAGGAATCTTCTAGGTCTCACAACAAAAGAAACTATATTTCTTTCATCCACAGTGGAGTACTGATTTAAAAACAGTTTAATTCACGCTGGGAAAAGCATTTTAACTGAAATCTAGATGACTTCTTTGGAAATGATATTTATTCTTTATCTTCCTTATAGAATGTTTCGTCTTGGGGA
Source organism: Camelus dromedarius (assembly GCF_036321535.1). Classification (NCBI taxonomy): domain Eukaryota; kingdom Metazoa; phylum Chordata; class Mammalia; order Artiodactyla; family Camelidae; genus Camelus; species Camelus dromedarius. The sequence goes on from NC_087438.1 coordinate 45,461,374, forward strand.
GGCTGTCTTACCAAAAAGTGGTCAAAATGATGAAGGAATCTAGGTTCTAATGCTGACATTTTCTAAGGACTTCCATATGAAATGGTACCAGTGAGAAAAAAAATAGAAACTGTAAAATATAGGATAATTCTGTGTGTATGCATGTGCGTGGATATATGTTAGACAAATATTTACAGCAAGAGATCTTTCCACTGAAGGGAAATGGCGAAATGTTAGCTATAGCCATTAAACAAACGCTGATGGCTCAGAAATGTTGAAAAATCAAGCTCCTGTTTCTAACCCTGCAATTGGACTCTTCCTTACAATTGTGTTAATTGAATAACAGCCATCGTGGTATCTTTATCTATGTTAATATATCCATTTCAAACAGACTGCACAGCGGTAGTAATCATCTTTAGTTCATTAGAATTTTTAAAAAATCAAAATAACTTATACAAAGAAAAGAAGTAAACTTATGCTAGAATTCCTTGGTGTTAGGGATTTTTAGAAGGAAGTGGGATCCAGGCTGCATAGACCTGTGACTTAATATCCACTGCCTGCTCCCAGCGTAGATGTTTCTCAAGTTCTCTGCTGTCTCTGTTTTTCTACTTCATGTAATGTGCAGAAATCATTCAGTTTAGAATTGAAACCCACAATTTAGAAATACAAGTATTTTTCTTACATTTCTCCTTTGGGGTTTTTCCTCAGACATGCAGTATCTGAAGAAATCGGTCCAAACCCCTTGAAAAAAACAACACGTATTCCTACTTGAAGTGTATTTCCTTTTCCTGTGTGAGGAAGGCTGGTTTGTGTTTGATAGGTTTCTATTACCATATGCATCATTAGTGTGTGAAGATTTAAAAAGCTTCTGAAATTCAGTGATTTTTTTTTTGAAATTCAGTAATATAACTCTGAAATTAGCAGAGATACATGCACAGCTATTTAGATATGAGGACAGGGGCATTGAGGGAGATGTGAATACATCTGCCAGTCAGATGGCATGGTCTCAGTAAGGTGATGGCTGGCAGGAATGCTGGGGAGATTGGTGACCACTGCACGTAGGATCTGGGTCTCCAACAGAGTTCACACAAGGAGGCCACAGCCATCTTAAAGGACAAAAAACTTGAATTCTCTCCAAAATCAGAGATTGGCAGAGTTTGGGGCCAGGCATTCGGCAATATGAATAGCTCATTTTCAGACACTGTACACATCTTATCTGATTTGAATTGATTCAGTATGGTTTCTCCAGAAGACTTTAAAAATGAAGTAAATATTAAGCTGTTCTCACTGTGTTAGCCAAACCCAATTAATTTTGGTCAGCATAATCCTAACAAACTAAGATGCTGCAAATGGAACATTCTGAGTTCTGCGGACCCACTTCAAATGAAAGTATATGCAGCTGAAGCCAATGCATGACTAGTCAGAATTATTTGTTTTAACATTACTTTACTACATGTCTCCACATTAAGTATTTGCCCAATGATCGTCAGTCAACCAGTTTGAAGCTATAATACACTAAAGTACAGCATTCAACTGTTAGTCCTTGTGGGAGGACAACCTTTGATCACACATCCCTTTGGCCATCCACTCTGTGTTACCAGATCCAAAATAGAGGTATTTATTTCATCTGGCATAGATTAGGAAATTAAATCAACACATCACCAAACACAAGCTCCAGAAGATGTGGCTCAGACAAGGATCAGAGTGCAGTCCCAGAGAAACAATTTTTATAACACATAAAGTTTTTATTATGCATAAACTCTAAATCTATTTTTAATTTTTTTCAAGGCTGTCAGTGGGAGGATTGCTGGCCTATAGCAAATTGCAGATTGTAAAAAATCTTTCCACAATGAAACAACATCTTTTTCCACAGTGACTGTGGTCCAGGTTCTCACAGTAATGTTCTTACCACACTGGGTCATGGCCAGGTATCTTGGAGGTTAGACAGATTCTGCCAGCTAAGGAAATCCTAAATGATAGCCCTGTCACAGTGTTCTTACCCATCTTCCTCCCAGACCCCAAACCATTGGCTTCCCTGCCACTGAGCCAGGACACATCCTCCCCTCCTGCCCCACTTTTTCACACAATGGCCAGCATTCTGCACTGCTCTTGGCCCATGGTTTGGCCCGTGCTCCCAGGGACTTGGAATTCATCTAGCAGTGAGGCTCTCATAACCCAAACTTCCTGTGCAGACTTCAAACACACACACAAACACCAGGACCAGCTCTCAGGGAGCAAGAAAATAACACAAAATACACAAACTCTCTCCTCAAACCTGCCAGCAACATTCTAATAAATCGTCCCTTGTTGCCCTGGGTGGAAGAAACACTTCTGGGATCACTTCTTCTCTACTTGTGTGATGAAGCATCCTCCAAACCCCAAAAATTTAGCCTAGAGTCTTCGTAGGCAGCCTCTTAGTGAGCTACATAGTTTCTGAAATAAAAAGTTACTCTCTGAAGTTATTAACAAAATCCCCCTTTTTTAAGCACTCAATTTTAGTTCCCCCCAAATCTGTTTGCTTTCTGCAAAAGCTTACACTCTGGTATAGGAAATGTATATACACGCAAATAATCATAATAGGGACTTCTATGTACCAGAAACTGAATACATAGGACTTGGGTCTCTTCTAGCAAAGACTTTAAACAATTGCATTTAGATTTTCTGCTCAAGGGATGGAAAAGCCTCCTGGGAGAGATTAGATTTGAATTCAGCCCTAAAAGGATACACTCAGTCATGACAGCTTTAGGAAAAGCTCTTCCTCTCCCCAATCAGACCTTTCAAGGAAGAAGTATGAACTTGGAAGAAATTGTTGGGATCTGTAGCTGAAAGTCAGCCACTTGGAGGAGGAGGGGAAACTGGGATTCAGCTAGTTCGTACTTTGCAGAGCCAGTGCTTGAATGACCAAGGCTTGACTGTGCCCACTCATCTCGCTGCTTCTCATGTACTGTTCAGCAGCAATGCTCAATTCCGTGGGCAGAAGTTCCATTGAGTAGATCTATTTCCTGCTCTAGGCAAGAGAGTCTAAACAGCAGCATTTTTATTTGCCCTGTTCGTGGCCTCTGTTCAAAGTGAGTGGAATGGCAAGTCAAGGGAAACATTATGATTTCTCTCTGGCACCCGCAAGGTCAAAAGATTCCCTCATTTTGCTGTGAGTAGAGGGAGCCAGGTGGGGGTGGAGGCTTTTCAAAGACACTCAAAAATTCCTCCAGTTCTGGACCTGTCTTCTGGCTATCATGAAATTCTTTCTTTCTCTAGAATTGAAACTCATGATTTAAAAAAAACTTTCTATGGCAAAAATAAATGCACTTTCTACTTATGGACCAATAGTAGAAAAAAGCCATTAGAACCCAGGTACTCCTAAGGAACTTAAGATCTTTGGGTAACAGGACCTCAGAACAATACAGTATATAGCAAACCACCATGAGTCATATTTTCCATCAATAAAAAGTTCTTAAAACTTTGTGTACGTTAATTGGACAAAGATCATAGAGCTCCAGACAATTAGAAGAGTGTTGGCTCCCAGACACTAAGGATAGCTGTAAGAAGATGAATAGGTTTGAGCAAGTTTCTTAAACGTGTGCTGAACCAAACATGGTTAGGAACTAGGTGGTGCCTTTAAGGATACAGAGCAAGTGTGTGCTTTGCCCAGGACCAGAGGCCTTGAATTGAGGTGGGAAGCCCCATGAAAACAACCGGCAGGACCCCCAGGCAGGGCCACTACTCTCCCACCAGCACCATCTGGTTCCCTGGCCCAACAGCATTATCTTGTTTTTTGCCTCTGAAACTTCTAGAAAAGTGGAACTTACCCCTAAGATTGTATTGGTTCCCTGAGATAACTCCTGATTGGTCCATTTGTAGCACCTCATTTGCATGGAGCTCACTCCTAGTTGGTCCATTTCTATCACTCCTGATTGGTCCATTTCTACAAAGCTTGTTCTTAATTATTCAACTTTGTTACACCTTATTTGCATATGATGTTGCAAAGTGTAGATTGGCAGCCTATGAAAGCCTGTGTAGACCCACAGATGGGGTCCAGAGCTTGGAGTGTTAACTCCTCTGGGCCTGCCGGTGTAATAAACCTGAGTTCTCCAACTCTCTGAGTGCTGCTTGGTCCCTTGCCCAGATCCAGGTTGCTGTCACAACTGAGCTGTAACACACTTTGTTGCAACAGAATGAGTCGTCTTGGGTAGTATGACTTGGTAAGACCTGATAAAAAGCCCTTTAGTGTCTCTTCCAGAATAGATAAAATTTATGCCATTAGAGAGTGCTTGTTTGGGGTTAGGATTTTTGGTTATCCATTTTTAAGCTTTTTAATGAAGTACACATACTCTTGGGAAGCAGTGGGACAGGAACATGAACAACCAATCAGAGTGGCAAACCAGTAACTTCTGGAGAGAACGAGAGAAGGAATCAGAGGGCATGAATTTGGGTGGGAAGATTATTTCGCACTGTGCCAGAAGGGGGCTTGACAGAGTTAAAACGGTGAATGTTAAATCCTCTTCAGAGAACTCCTGGATAGCCAGAATTTTAACACATGGTAATAAATCTCTAATGGCATGATTTCCTCTATCCCTCAAATTACAATACCTAGGACTCAAGTCTCTTCCAGCAAAGGCTTTTGATAATTGCAAATGGATTGTCTTAATTACTTTATATGCATATATTATTAATATATAGTATGTATAGGTTTATATCCAGTTTCATGACACACAAGCCTGTGGTCTTGCCCCTTAGACAGAATGTTTCCCTCTCCCCCATCCCAGCCCAAGGACAAGATACCCAACCAGCCAGCTCTGCCAGAGGCCCTGCAGGCACTACAGGTCTGCTCACAGCAATTGCCCAAACCTCCTCATTTTCCTGACAGTTTTGCTCCTATTTTTTGCCCCCTGCCTTCTTCCAGTTCTGCTCAGCCCTTGCTGAGTATCTGGCTGTGTGTCTACTCTTGCCTTCTGCCTTTTGAAAGTGAATTTTGTTTCTCTAGTTATGTTTAGACCTGACTTAAACTCACCATCCAACAATTTCGCTTCCTAAGTGTTGGGTAAAATCTCCACCCAACACAGTTTGGCTTCGATGTTGCCCTGAGGGGTCCTGGGGAGGCAAGGTCTGAGGGCTCCGGATGGACATGCCTCTGCTGCTCAGTCACCAGATTTCCCATTTTGTTTCCTCATCGTGGCTTCTTCCCATAGAGAAGGATGATAGAAATGTTGGCTCCCAGCTAATGTCAGCCCACTTCCAGCAGAGAAGGTTATAGTAACTTTTAATGACATTGATTTATCTTTGCCCTAATTACAAAAGTAACATGTTATTACAAAATTAACATGTTATTGTAGGAAATGTGGAAAATAAAAAATGTGAAAAACAAATCATTTAAAATTATCCATAATCCTATCACCCAGACATTGTATCTGTTAACTTTTTCATTTATAATTTTCCAATATTATTTCTTATGTATAGTACATGTTTACACAGCAAAATTAGAGTCACCTAGTCATTTTGTTTTGTTTTCACTTAATTTCACTTAATATAGCCAATGAATATTTTCTATATCTTTGGTTATACTAAATCTGAAAAGTCCTTTAAGTCCATGAATTCAATATAGGAATCTGCCTACAAATAAATATGACAGACATAATTAATATAAACAAGAAGGTCTACTAGAGCTAACTATAAGGCACAATCAAAACATGATTTAGTGATCTAGACTTCCTCTTTTTGAGGCAGCATCACTTAGTGATGCTTAGGTAGTGATCCTCAGTGGTAAACCCAGACCTTAAGACAAAGACAGAACTTCACTCTAGAGCATTGGACTCGGAGTCAAATACCCTAGTTCAAGATGAAATCAGTGGTACATTCTTCAACAAATCCCTTGGCCTTTCTTAGGCTGTGTTCCCATGTATAAAACTAAACTCATAATCATTGCTACATAGGGTGAGGATAAATAAGATAATGCTTTGGGAATTGGGAAGTGCTAAGCCAATGTGATGGATTGTTATTCCTGGAAGAGAAGGTTGGTTAAGTGCTGCCATTTAGTTTCCGCTAAGTTCACCTTATTGCCTTAATAGGACAGGAGAGAAGGTTTTCCAAGAAATCTTTTTTTTTCTTTTATAATATCAGCAGGGCAGACATTTCTGATTTTCTCCCTTTTAAGATCAGCAGGGTGGCCCTTTCCTAGCCTTGCTTTCCTTTTTCAAGGTCACCTTTCTCAGAAAAACAAACAAACAACAACAACAACAAACCAAAACAAACAAAAATACTCACTAATTGAAAAATCTTATCAGCTTTCACTGACATAACCCAGGATATTGAATATAAAACCCTCTGTCTGGAAGCCTGAAATAAACTTTTATTATAAGACAGGTTTTAGAAAATGTCTAAAAATGAGTGCTCCTCCACCAATAACATCAAACGCTAGCCTCTAAATTGCCAATTTATGTGTGTGGAGTAGAGGAAAGCGATCTAGAAAACCATAAAATATGCAAAAAAACAAAACAAAACAACTCATGACACTCCACTCTACTTAAAAGACTATAAAATAGATCTACAGACTTCATGTTGTAGCTCACAAACTAAAATTAATGTGTTTATGGTGACTAATTACCTATTGTTTTGTGCTCTTCTCTGTTTGATGTATGTTAATTTCGGTGCTGATTTTCAGCTACTTGATGAGCCCAATGAGGGCAGGATATACTTAGTACACTCTGTAGCTCCCATGAGTCTAGTCACAGCCGAAGGAGCTCATTAAAACCTACTGGTCAAAGCATACAAAGTACTCTTAATGTCAACAGGAGGAAAACAAACAATTCAGTTTTAAAATGGGCAAAAAATCTTAATAGACACCTCATCATAAAGATATACAAATGGCAAAAAAGCTTATGAAGAGATGCTTAACATCATTTGTCCTTAGGGAATTGCAAATTAAAAGTGCAGTGAGATACCACTATATGTCTGTTAGAATGGCCCAGATCCAGAACACACACAACACCAAATTCTGGTGAGGAAATGGAGCAACAGGAACTCTCATTGACTGCTGGCGGAAATGCAAAATGGTACAGCCACTTTGGAAGACAGCTTGACAGGTTCTTACAAAGCTAAGTATATTCTTACTATATAATCCAGCGATTGCACTCCTTGGTATTTATCCAAATGAGTTGAAAACTTATATCCACTTAAAAGCCAGCACACTAATGCTTACAGTATCCTTATTTATAATTGCCAAAACTTGAAAGCAGTCAAGATGTCCTTCGTAAGATGAATGGATAAGCAAACTGTGGAATATTCATACAATGGAATATTATTCAGGTATAAAAAGAAATGAGTTATCAAGCCACAAAAGACCTGGAGGAACCTCAAATCATACAGCTAAGTGAAAGAAGCCAGTTTGAAAAGGCTGTCTACTGTATAATTCCAACTATAGAACATTATGGAAAAGGCAGATCTGTAGAGACAGTAAAAAGTGGTTGTCAGGGCTCAGGGGGAGGGAGAAAGAGAGAGGGAGATAAGGAGACAGAGCACAAGGGATTTTTTAGGGCAGTGGAACAACTCTGTATGATTCTGTACTGGTAGACACACGTCATTACATTTGTCAAAAGCCATAGAACAAACAGTACAACACAAGAGTGAACCCTAATGCAAAGTATGGACTTCATTTAACATAATATATCAATATTCATTCATCAGCTGTAACAAGTAGAGTTAATGCAAGATGTTAATAGGGAAAACCAGCAGGCACAGCAGGGGGAAATATGAGTATGCTCCCTGTTTCTCCTAAGTTTTTCCGTAAAGACAAAACTGCTCTAAAAAATAAAGCCTATCAATTAATACTTTTTTTTATTCCTATTGATTGACTGGTTTCTTTTAATGGTGGGAAATGGATCTTCTGAAGAGCTACTTTCTCCTAATAGGAAATGATCCTGACAATTAAAACTGTGAAGAGGCCTCCCACTGAATACCAAGTGCACAGACAGTATGGATTATGGATTTATGGGGCTGTCTGCCAGTCAAGGCTCTTTCTTCTTTAGAGCCTTGATCTTTTCTAAAATAAAATCTGCCGGAAATTTCACACGCTATGGAAGCAAAATGGCTCCTCCCCACTGTCTCACGAGGGAAGTGCCCTTGTGGCCTGGAGCACAGACACAGACAGGGAAAGGCCCAGTAAATGGAGCCCTGGCCCTTCTCCTGGGAGTCCCTGAGTTGCACAGAATCATAACTTCCCAGCCAGCTGAAAAGGCCTTTCTACTAAGCCAAGAGCATTTTAATGTATTTGCCTTATTAATCTTTGAACCCTCATTAAGTGGGATATGCACTAAATGGACCAGAGATGTGGGAGCTGGGCGGACAATACTCTGGACTGTATGGAGTCACCCTGGAAAAAAATAAATGAAGTAGAGGGAAGTGGGAGGAGAAAGAGAGAGAAAGTGGGGAGACTAAGAGACTTATCTTTTCCAAAATCGGAAAGTGTAGATGTTTAATACACCCCCCACCCACCATGAGTTGAACTCCTAATTTACACTTGGGAGTGTCGGGTCACCTGCATATGTGAAAAAATAGTCATGGGAAGAACTGATGTGTTATCCCATTGTCTTCACATTCACGCTCTCATTTTTTTTCTTTCTCTCACCCATTTCCCCTAAGCTAGTATACTTTTCTAATACTTTTGCCTGTGATCACCATAAAATTCAAATTAATTAGGAACCACTTTCCCTTCTCTAAGCCCTTTCTCAGACTTGTATTAAAACTTTCCAAAGGACAAATTCCTATTTGACTCATTGTGATATTTAAGGTATCCTGATGCTGTAGCTAATTGGCATGAGGCATCAAAAGAAGACTTAGAGAATCAAAACCAAATAAGAACATTAAAGCTGGAAAGGAATTTAAAGGTCCTGGAGACTACTTTCCTTTTCTTTCTTTCTTTTTTTTTTTTTTTAAACATATGAAGAAACTGGGACTTGAAAGTAACTTCCTTGATGTCACTTAGCTGCAGATCTTGGACTAGAACCCAAGTTTCTCAGAATCTTTTTTCCTTTATCTTTATGACGATATCCTTTAAGCTAAATACAAATTTTGTTTCAACCCTTTTTTAGTTTAAAAATAGTTTTAATTAAAGAAAACAGCATTTGTTTATTTATTCATTCATTCACTCTATGTTTGAAGGCGTACTCTATACCAGCATTACTGGCCTTGGCAATACAGAAATCAGTGAGACAGATGGGGGCCCTTCCCTGTCTAGCAGACAACATCTTCAGCATCTTTGTTATTTTAAAAAAAAAAAAAAAAAAAAAAGGAAGAGGACAACAGTGGACAGAAACAGAAATTGCACTCAGATCCTGCCCTGATGGAATTTAGGATCAGCCAGAGGGTATGTGAAGGGGGACAGAAGGAAATTAAAATTAAAAATTAAAAGAAATAAAATTAAAGGGATCCTGGGAGTCAGGGCAAGAAATGATAAAGGCTTGGACAAAAGCAGCAGCCACCCTGCCTTACACCAGCCATCTCCTTGGCCACATCCTTCACCAGGGCTGGTCTTCTGCATCACAGCAGCATGTAGCTGGGCACTTTCTTCAAGAAAGACTTAAATCCCCTGCTCCAAAAGCTCTCTCACCTAAAATGTCTGATATCATTCCAGAAAAAAGGTGTTTGTTGCATGGAATCAGTTAGAACTCTAGAGCCCCCTGAAAAGCCAGTGTGAGTCAGAATTGGAGATGCAATGACTACACCCATGAAAAGTAGAGTCAAGACATGATCCTTGCTGAGTCATCAGGTTGGAGGGAGCTTCCCAAACTCTTCCCCAAGTGAAGCACTCTTGAATCCAGGGAGCTCCACGAATACTCATTCAGAGAAACTACTTTGATTTCCTAAAGCAGGGGTTGGCAAACTTTTCTGTCAAGAATCAAAAAATAAACATTTTAGGCTTTATGGGCGATGTGGTCTCTATGGCAACAACTCAGCTCTGATGCTGTCGACAAAATCTAAATGGATGAACTTGGCCATGTTCCAGCAAAATTTCAGTTGTAAGGCAAGGTGGCTGTTGCCCAGATCCAGGCTCTTTCTATTTCTTGCCCTTACTCCAAGGATCCCCTTCACACTGATCTGTCTTTCCCATCCAGTCAACATCCTTCACTGTGCTGGAAGGAATTCTCCAAAACGCAGATCTTCGTCCATGACTCCTCTGCTGAAAACAGACAGTGTGCCAGATTTAACCTACAGGCATGGTTTGCCTTCATCCCACCCCACCCCCCTTCCTTTATTCCCCATCCTGTAAGAATCACTGTCTCTATAAATTTTCATCCAAGGACATATTTGCCTTACATTATCCCATTCACCCTTAACAAGTAAAAATCTTTTTCAGTAGAGTTGCTGTTCCTGTTTTCTATTCCTTGATTCCTTTTTGTGAAGCTGGTAAATACATTTCCTAGAAAATAAGTGTAGATTTTTGTTTGATTTTAAGCATCCATAAGCAGTGGCAAATAAGAGAAATTCATAGCCTTTGAAACTGAAAGGGGATTTAGGAACCTGCTGACCCAACCCCCTTTTTTAGCATGAGGATCTGAAGCTACAGAGGCAAAGGGAGTTGCCCAAGATCATAGACCTTGCCCAGCTGTACACGTTTGCACAAGATGTATGAGTTGAGGGGCACCCTGTTCAGAATCTGTCCCTGTCTGCAACCACACGCGTATAGACATGCTCTGACTCTCTTTTCCTTGAATGATTTCACTTCACTTTGAAAAATAAAACAAAACAAAACAAAAATAGTCTCCCACAAAAACTCAAAAGAAGCACATCCCGACGGGAGCCCAAACCAGTTAGCAAATCATCCTGTCTGAGGGTCACTGTCAAAGAGGCTTCAGTTGTTTGGCAGACACACACAGGTATTAGCTGGAGTCTGAGGGCACCCCTGAAGTTCCTGTTCTGGCAGGAGACTGGCCAGCTGTAATGTGCAGAAACACAGATTTACATCAATTTCTTCAGGGGCATCTGTTCTTCTCTCCTAGAACCATTGGAAATAATTTCTCTTAAACCTTTATTCTCCAGACAAAATTTCCAAAACCATTCAAGCTAACTGAGCTTCATGGTGGAAATGCCTGTAAATTTTCCAAAGAACTGTGAGCCATGTTAACGTCTGTTGGAATAGGGTGAATACCAGACTAGAGAAGAAATGCCAGGAAGAGAAGTATTTCCAGTTACACCATTTCCATTCTTCTACTTCCATCCTTTCTCCAGGATTCCCATTCTGCAGCAAGGACCAGGCCATTATGGATAGGAAGGCCATTCACTGGTCTTGAATTTAGATGTTCAAGATGGAATATTTCGCCCGGCGCTGAGCATTTTTCTTGGATGCAAGTCATAAAGATGAATTACACAATGTCCATGACTGACTCATCCGGCAGTGGCTCCCAGAGAGAGGTCACATTAACTGTATTCATTCTCTTAACGTCCTTCCACTTAGCATTATGCCCACTTGGCATCTTTGCATTTTAAATATTCTGAAATCGTTTTTAGTGCATTCTGTTCCATCACACAAAGAGATCATAAACTCTTCCCCAATTGATATTGTCTTTTATTTCTGTTTTATTTTGTGTTTTCCTTTCCAGAATTAACTCAGCCCCATAACCAACCTGGAGTAGTGTCGACCTTGATACAGAGGACTGGGGCAATTCAAAAGACTCAGTGCTCCTCTGGGCTAGAGCAGGACGGGTCCAGAGACTCACAGACTCAGGAAGGCTCCTGGGGTTCTACTCCCCAACTTTGATGACTAGATGCCAGGCTTTCCGCGAGTGCTCTGTGTGAATTATGTCATCAAATCTTCCAACAACTCTATGAGATAACCGTATAATTATTTCCATTTTACAGAGAGAGGTATTAAGGCTTGGGGAGGTTAAATAAATTGCCAAAATTGACAAAACTAGTAAGTGGGGAGACCAAGGATTCCAACTCTGTCAGTCCACGGAGCACAGACCCTTAAACACTGCAAATCCTTTTAGTTTGCCAAATGATGCTAGAAAAATTTTTTTCCAAAATGCAAGTCAGATTATATTACTCTGAACTCTTCAATAGCTTTTCATGTGTACAGGACTTTATTCAAAATGCATTTTCCATATAATATCATTTAAAAGCCTCTACCCACCCCCTCTTTCCTACTTGACATTTTCCCAACCATCCTTCTCCTGACTTGCACTGTATGTACCAAACTGCTTGCTTCTAAATATGATGGGCTACTTCACACATACCACTTTGCTCATACTGCTGTCTCTGCTTGGAGAACCCCCTCTCCCATCTGACTGGGAGATACCTATTCATTAGCTTTTGCTTCACTGTCATCTCCTCTTAAAGATTGTTATGGACGTCCTCCCAGTTTCCTCCCTTCATCTCCATTTTCACCTTCTGCAGACTTTTGTCTTGGTGACTAGAATACATCGTTGTACTTCTTGGTCCATAAATAAGTTTAAATGCTTCTGTAAAGCAGACTCTCTGCCTTATTTATCTCCTATCCTTAGTGCCTATTTTATGCATGTAGTAGGTGCTTAATCATAGCAGCAACAAAGAGGGACCATTTGCTGAGTATCTGCTGTGTGCCCAGTTTGCATGTGTTTATTAGTCATATGTCTGTATATGTGTCTATGCATATGTATATGTATGTTCATGGTAGAGACTATTACTCTCCTACAGATAAGGAAGCTATTGTAGCGTGATTGTAGCTTGGAGAGGCTTAGTGACAGAGCTGGAATTTGGACCCAAGTTTGACTGACTTCAAAGAGGAAAGGAAGGAAGGAGGAAAAGTAGAAGGAAGAGAGAGATATAATTTCAAATGAATGAATAGAAATACTCTACATGAGAGGGTGGTAATATCACCCTTTTGAAAAGATGCACAACATATTTTGCAAATGAAGATAGCAGGATTGAGGGATTTTTCTTGGATACTTAACTGGTGGTACCCTTTTTGGAGGGATAATTCAAAGATGCCTGCTGTCCCAGAACCATTTGCACAATCCTACTGCCAGGAGTAAAGTGGAAAAGAAAAGAAAGGAGACCTTTAAAATTATATGAAACAGATGTCATTCTCTCTCAACAAATAAAAAATAAAAACCTTTATAGCAAACTAGAACTAGTAGAGTCCCTTAACCATTAAAAAAACCCAAAAAACCATGCCTTCACCTTTGTAAATAATCCCTTTAAATTATTTCTAATTTGAGTATGCCATCTATTTCCTGCTGGGACTCTGATTGATGCAGATAGGAGCATATAAAATTCCCGGGAAAAGAAATCTAAATGAAAAAAATATATATGAATATGCAAATGCACATTAAAACCACAATGGGGTAACATGTTATACCTATCAGACTGGGAGCAGTTCCCAAGTTTTATAGTACTAAGTTTAACAAGAATCTGGGGAGAAGTCAGCAACTCTTGTTGGGAGGATTATTTGGTATACCTGCTTTGAAGAACATTTTCTCAAATCATGGTGAAGTTGAATCTTTTCCTTCACTGTACCCCAGAAATTCCACCCCTGTGTATGTGCTTTAGAGAAATTCTTGCACAGGTGCACGAGGAGACATGCACAAAATGTTCACAGCAGCATCATTTGTCATAATTAAAAAATGGAAATATCCTACATGGCCATCAAACAGGTGAATAAATAAATTATAAGATGTCTATACTATGAAATTCTGTATGACAGTTGAAATGGATGAATTAGAACTACATCATGGGTCCTGGAGTATCGATATGGATAAGTCTCAAAATTGTAAATTTAATAGCAAGAAGCAAGTTGCAGATTGATATAAACAGTTTGACACTATATAAAATTTTAAATGCAAGAAACAACACTCTGTTTTGCATGGATACATCTGCAGGTATTCAGTGCATTATAATATGGACAGAAATAATACCAACCTCAAGGTAGCAGTTACCTCTAAGGAGGATAGGAAAATCATAATAATTTTTAATTTTTTTAAAAAATTGAAACAAATATTACAAAACGTTAAATTTTAATTTGGAGTGATAGGTACCTGGAGTTTTAATCTATTACTGTTTTGTTCAATATGTTTGAAATCTTCAAAATAAGAAAATACTTTTGAAAATCTAATACATGAATCCAGCCTTCTGTCTAGATCTAAGCCTCATCGAAATATGTGTGTTGGTAGCTGCAGAATGGGGTAGGGTGTATTAAGAATGCATGCTAGAGGAGTTCAGGGTGCAGCACCAACCCACACTGACTGATGGGGGGCAGTCAAGTCTGCCCTCAGAATTATCTGTCTAACCTCACATTCTGTTAATGAGCAAACTGAGGCCACCAGAGGTGATGGGCTTAGTTAAGGACAGAGTAGGGACCTGGATCGTGTTAAATTGATTGAACAAGGAGGCCATTAGACTAAGGGGTTCTAATGTCATCTTAAGCCAAAATCTAAGCCTATAACAAACACCTCAAGGTTGGGACGTCCAAGCCTAGGGACCACCAGTCACAGCAGCCAGCTAGGCTTTAAGCCATTGCTGGTCAGTATTTTTCTTATTTTCCTTGTTTTGCTTCTGCCTTTTCTCTGTAAAAGTCCCTTCCCAAGATCCTGTTGGTAGTGCTCCTAACCGCTTCCAGTCTGGCACAGCCCATCTGGAATCAACTTCTGCTCAAACTGACCTAAAATTTTTAATGTGACCCAGTTATCTTTTAACAGTCACATGATTCCTATGTCAGTGTTCTTCCAGGATCTTGTGCCCCTTCTCAAATCAAAATCAGGGGAAGAAAAAAACGCTTAGTGCTTACCCGGTAAAAACTCTTGGTGTGTTCTTTTCTTTTTATGAGTTTATAAGCTATTGTTTATTTATGACCTTGTAATATGTGTGGCAAAAAAAATGAGAAGAAATCAATTGGAATGATTCCATCGTTCCTGTTATCTGAAGGGGAAAAGAGGAAATTGTTATTTGGTAGACAGCATTTCTGAACTGCACAACAAAGCCCAATGCCAAAATCCCCTTACCCTTTGTGCTTCTTCCTAGCTGATTGTGGGGGAAAAAATGGTTTGTAAAACAACTGGGTAGATAAAAGACATTTTCCACAATTTCTCTCACCACACATCTAGCCTGACCACACCTGGGATTGCCCCAGGGTAACAGCAACAGCCATGACCAGTTCCCCTTCCCCCTCCATCATCTATTCTATAATCCGCTCTCCCCTTACTGCTCTTACTGGTTAGTATTTGGTTTTCTTCCAGCCCCCTTCTGTGTCCGTGTCATAATCACCATCACAAAATGGAATTCTGTCTCAACACGTAAGTGGAATAGGGGTACCCAAAGTCAACTGTTAGTGGTCATTGCCCCATCCGAGAGTGACTCAGAAGGCCACCTAGAAGGCCACATCTCTGCCATAGGAGAAAACTCATACTGTGAGTCATGCTGAACCTCTGGAGAAAGCCACAAAGGGGTGGGGCTCTCTAGGTGAGAAGGTTAATATCCAAAGGGGCATGTCAAACTCTGACATCATCAGGGCTAGTGACACCTGGGGAGCTGGTCATAGATGGAGGAGGTAGTGTCATAAGTCTAGATGACCCGTCCATTTTAAAGCAGAATATCAGCCAGTGGCTGGAATATTGGGGACAAGTCTAGTGTCCCAGAGGATGAAAGATTGAAAAGCTCATCAGATGTGCCAGGCTGCCTTGGATTCACAGCACAGCTAAACCTCAAGAAGGAAAACAGAGTGAGTGTGACTCAGAAAAGCAAGGCAGAAGATGCTGAGCTGTATAGACTGGGACATGGCGTGGATTGGGAAGTGGATTACAGAGTGATGGCTGTGGGATGCCCTGGGCTCATCCCTGATACATGGACTCTGGGCTCAGGGAAGCCAGTCTACTTCCAGACTCCACCCATGGAGAGACTGATAACCTCTCTGCCTGGGTCAGGAGTTGCTCAACCACTGGGAAGGGCTGTGCCTCCAGGGTGAAGACTCTCAGGGCTGCAGACTGAGAGACTGGGGAATCACGTGTTGAGCATCATGATTCTTCCGAGCATGGGAGACTGGGCTTCTTTCCTAGAATTGAAAAATAAATCTATTCTGCAGTAGAGATAGAACCAAGTCTGCTTATTCCAGAGAAATACATTAATGCCCCAAAATGCCTTACACTATAAAAGGTAGAAAGGACAGGCTGCTGCACTGGTGATTTGAGTTGAGTCTATGAAACTGCCATCTTTATGTGTAAAAAATTTGTTGTGTATCTGCAATTTTGTATGAGTCAGTCTTGGTAAATGTCCTTCAGATCTTGCACAGTGTGACTTCTTTTAGTGGGAAACGTGGTGGCCATTTCAGCTGTCAGTAAGTGAACTTTCCTGGCTGATTCATTTCCTCCCCTCTAAAATGGAGATAGCCCAGCCTTAGCAGAATTGTTTTAAAACATGATAATGATAAGAATCGTCAGCCACGGAAAGAGGACATGGGATCAAGTTACTATCATGTTAATGTTATACAGTGACTATTCTCATAACATCCGTGGGTATCAGCATAATTCGTATTCGTGGATTAATGGAGCAAGCTGTCAATGTCATGTCACTCCACCTCCTTCCCAGGTGGTCACTACCTGAGCATCCAGGTGCCCTCCCCACCAGGTATAGGCTAACCATTTGGGGGCAGGGGTTATTCAGAACCTGACTTTATCCCTGGGGCCTCTGGGTGTCTTGTGTCTAGCTGTCCTGGGCGCTCTGCAGCCTGATCTAACTATTCTGTATCACAAGGACATTGGTACCAAAGGAGAACGAAGGTGAAGTTGGAAAAGTAGCCCCTAAAGCTGTACAGGCCTGGAAAGAATCTCCTGTCTGGCAGGATGGAACACGTGTCCTGGTCTGCTCTGTTTCTGCCTAAGTGTTGCCTCTGACCCCAAGAAGGCACTTAGATCTGTGGCCCTGGTGGAGAGTTGAGGGATTTGTTTTCCCCACTTGCGTGACCCATGAAAGAGCCCCAGCCAAGTAGAGGAGGAAGGGCTAGAAGGACACTGTGTTACTCAGGCAACCCTTTTGCTGCCCCTTGCCTTGTCCTCTTTCCATGGGGAGACCACTCACCATGTTAGAGCTGCTGTACACTTTAGGGTAAGTGGTTGCTCAGTTAGAATGGCAGCAAAACTGCATCCCCTGAATGCAGACAAATGTGGGCTTCACATGCAGACCCTGCTAGAGCCCAGCAGGCAGTGACCAAGCCCAGGCTGGGCTGCTCCTCTCCCACCCTCCCATCCCTGAGTCACCGCCACACACCGCCAGAGATCTCAGCACAGGCTGAACAGAAAAAGCCAAGGCTCTGGCCAGAGAAACAGGAGGAGACTTCAGTAAGGACTAGATAATGCAACACTCCACTCCCCCACTACACACACAGACTCATGCTCACATGCTTGTCATCCGCCTTGCAGGGCAATTAAAGACACCCCCAGATTCAAACACACAAGTAATGGAACAGATTGGGATTAAGATGGAGCCAACAGAAGCCCTAATCTGTGTTGCTGGTATCTATAAAGCAAATCCAAGTGACCCAACCTCCTTTTCCCTATACCCCTGCTCCAACTCTCCTATATGGGGTTGGAATATATCAGTCCTAGTCCTTTCTCCTGACTTCTACCTTTGCTATTCCTCCCAACCTTCTAGAAAGTATTTGATCTCTCTCTCCAAATCTATTCCTGAATTTATGCAGTATTTGTTGAGTACTTTGAGCAACTCCTAGGCATCTTGCTAAGCAAAAAAGCAAATCTCTGCCCTCACAGTTTATTATCTTAGTATATAAATTCGTATTTTTACTGTGATCTCTTCGATTTCTTAACACTTAGCAAGATTGCTTGTACTATTTATTTGGCAATTAACACTGCTTTATTTTTGTTTCTTGTTCTGTTTTGTTTATTTAACATTTTGTAGGTATCTACATGGTCTTGCTAAATGAATTCTATGAGATCCTGGAGAAAGGAGATCTCATTTAAATGTTTGTGTTTAGAATATATTTGGGGGAGCATGCTGAAAATGGAGATATGTAACAAAATAACAAGAATGGAAGTCAGTTCATTCCTTATTTATTCCAAGGCCTAAGCCAGGGTTTCTCAACCTCCACATAATTGACATTTGGGCCTGATGACTCTGTATTGAGGGGGTTTTCTTGTGAATTTTTATAGGATGTTTACTAGAATCCTGGCCTCTACCTATTAGAAGCCAGAAGCACGGTCACCCTGGTTGTGACAACCAAAAATGTCTCCAATCATGACCAAATGCCCCTGGGGGTGAAGGTGAAGAAGTGGGAACAAAATCAAACCACTAGCTAACCAAAGCTCTAAAATGTCTTGAAGTTGTTTTTTTGTTGTTGTTGCTATGTCATTAAATTCATACATACGTACCTATGATATTAACATTGAAACAGATACAAATCTCATTTCACATGGGACATATTTTACCAAGGCACTGAAAAGTGATTGTGTAAAAGCTCAGTACATTGAAAGCCAGTCCCCAGGGCCTATAAGTGAGAAAGGCAGACCCCCAAAATTACACTTGGCTCCCAATGTCCATTTCGGGTCTTTCGAGAATTTCTCTAATATTCCAACAGCTGTAAGTTAGTTAAGCCCTCAAGACAATCTCCTGGGATAGTCGGCGCCTGCTTATCTAAGTAGGGCTAACTGGAATTCACAGTCAAATTCCCAACATGCACATCGTCCTTGTAGTTCATTGTTCCAAATCCCCATCCCCATGTGACTACAGTTGTGCAGCCTCCTCCCCACATGACCTTTGAGTAGACTGGGACCAAGGAGTCAGAGGAATTGCACCTTTCCTTTCTTGTGGGCATGCTGGATCAGGCTGAGGTTGAATAATCCACCCCTGAAGGATGGCGTGTGGAATGTGCCTTAAGAGTCATTCTTAAATAAGATCTAAAATTACAGGCCATGCCTGTCCTTGGCATCCACCATTTAATAGAAATAGTGACTTCCTTCTGGATTTGAAAAAAAAAAAGTATGAGTGAAGTAACAGTTAACTTGAATCTAGAAGCATGTGCTTACAATTTTACCGGGAAGCTCCTTGGTTCCTGAGAATGTGTGGATGGAGGACTCAGGTCCTGTGAGGTCCGCTCGATTGTAAGTTCCCTGAAGGCAGGAGCCACCAAATCCTGCCCCTCAAAGTACCTCCAGCACTTAGCACGTGGTTGGCATGTAGCTGTACTGTCCAAGAAACAGTCGCTGATTGAGTAACTTCAATAAAACAGTTTTCCCTTAATCTTTAGTTCTATTTTGAGATGTGATTTAGTCAAAATAAATTTAGCTTATCTTATAATTTATAAATTATAATATACTTTAAATATAAAATTACATCTCTGCATTTTATAGGAATTTGTTTAATAAAATCTTAGATAAGTTCAATTTATATGTAATTATATAATGTAATAGAAAGGGGAAAAGAGTCAGCACTGAGCATTACTGCATGCCAAGCACTGTACTAAGTCCTTTCACTTGTTTCGTTTCATTTAGTTTATATTTTTGTATGTGTTTCCTCTTACATCCTGAAGATGCATAAGAACAGCTACTATTACTCACAGATATATAGAAACTAGTGGTTACCAGTAGGGAGAGGGAACGAGGGAGACGCACTATAGGGGTAGGGGGAAAGAAAGGGTTACTATGGGATTATATGAAATCGTGTGTGAGACTTTTGCAAATTGTAAAGCACTATAGAATTTAAAGAATCTTTAATTTAAAAAAAATTTTAGAAGCTGCTGTTTATCCCAAAAGGGGCAGCACATGAATCCAAAAAAAATCAAAGATTATTTATTAAGCATATTTTCTATATTCATTTTTTATGCATTTGACAATCAAATGCTTATACTCTGTTCAAGCACATTATTAAGACCTGGGGAGACAAGAGAGAACAAGACACAAGCCCGTACCCTCAAGAAGCTTACAGTCAGTCTAGTGTAGAAGACAGAAACCTAAGCAGATAATTAGAATGCTGTGTGGTAAGCAGTATGGATATGTCCAAGGCATTTTAGGTGCCCAGAACAAGACACCTAAATGGGCCAAGATTAGCAGAGAGGCTGTCAGGACAGGGTGCTGGTGGAAAAGGCAACTGAGTTGAGCTATTCAGGTGCAAAGGAAATTAATCAAGTAAAGAATGGGAGTGAGGAGGGTGTAGGGGTTTCAGGGTGACGTGACTGCTAAAAATAATGACCTGAACTCAAGAAATATGTGCAGGAAATTGCAAAAATTCTGGAACTTCTGGGGCATTATGTATCAGTCAAGATGTGATGAGAGGTGAGGATGGAGAAGCAGAGATAAGGCCCAGATTGTGGGGGTACCTGGGCTTTATCCTGTGACTGGAGGAAAACCCTGCAAGGGACGGAAGCAGAGGAACACCAGGCTAGGTGTGTGCCTTTGCTCCTTGACTTTGGCTCCAGGGAATGAGAGGGGTCAGGCCTACTCAGGGCAGAAGATCAGTGAGGAGGCTGTACTGAGAGTCAAGCAGGAGGTGAGGACAGCTGTGAAGGGGCAACTTTGCCAGCATGGAGAGGAAGAAGTGGGGTCAAAGATACATTTGACATCAGGGTTATTCATCCAGTCTATGAAGGCCCATGACATCACTTCTAGGAAACTATGGCTCCCCAACATGGAAGTATGTGTGTGTGTTTTGGTAAAAGGAGACCATCACTTAAATAGATTCTCAAGATTTTGACTTATAAGCAGATTCTAGAACATGATTTTACCTCCTATACAGAGTTCCTGATTCTAGTCATCAAAATGGGACCTCTGTTCTGTCTAGCCATGGTGCCTGCTGGTGGGGGGTGGTGAAGATCTTGCTCATGGCAAAACTTTGATTTTAATTTAGCCAAGAAAAATAACTCTCTTCAATAATACAGCAGAGCCTCATAATTGAGGTCAGGATTAGTGAGTTGAATAATTATCACCAATCTGGGGCTCATTTCTTCTGTCTCTGTAATGGGGATGCATGGTTTTCATCAGATAAAAAAGTCTGGTCCCACATGCCGCTAACCTCACCTGTGTTGTCAGATTCAAATTAGAAATGTTACTTGCTCTTTGTTCTCATTGTCTCTCATGCAGACACCCCATTCCCAATGAGAAATGGTTATCTAATTTTGAATTGTTTCAGTGAGCTCTTTTCCACTAACATAGTTAGTTTGGTTCAGTCCATTAGCTTTGTTTTTCATGATATTCATCATGGCCAGTACCAATGGACAGACAAGGGCCGTGAGGTATTACAAAAGGAGATTCAGGGAAGAAATATCAGGGTATAACCTTTAGCTAATCTGGCAAGAGTAATGTAATGATTTTGATTCCCACTCTGTGAAGAAATCACCTTTTATTCTACCTCTGTTTTCCCATGAAATTGTTCTATACCCAGTTACACTAATGAATGCCCATTATCTGTCATAATGCACCCACATCGATAAAGACACCTGTATAGGATTAGGTCATTCTAAAGGAGGTAGCCCAGCCACTCTTGAAGAAGCACCCTGCTAACTGCTAACTGAGGCAAGAGCATTCTTCTGTAGTTCTGTCTGGGAGGGAGGGAGGGAGGGTCAAAAGGCAAACGACACTCCAATCTAAAGTGTGCATCAACAAGATGAAACAGCAGTGTATTCCTTTTATCTGTTTTTAATCAGAAATATATGCATTCTAGGGAGGTGCGTCAAGGGCTAAAAAAATACAGATGAAAGGTTTTTTGCTAATTCTTCCATATGTAATCATAAGTAGACTGTTGTACGTCACAGGAAGGAAATAGGAGCCAGCACGAAAGCCACGGGATACAGTGTGTTATTGCTGGCAACATCATGCAGCCTGACCTTTGGCAGGGGTTGTGATGAGGATGGAAACACTTGTTTAGAAAGTTACATTGTGTCCATACCTTCCTTATACCCGGTATCTGCATTATGCTGTACTCAATCTTACCATTAATGTTTGCACAGGTTATTCCATATTTGGCTTTCCCTGTGGACATCATCTGCAAAAACAATGGGAAATGGCAATGTCCAACCTGATGTTTCCCATAGAAGATAACAAATGTCTTACAAATCCTGAGTGCAGAGAGAGTTTTCGTGGGCAATTTTCAACTTGTTGGAGAATCATCTTTAATTTCCCACATGTGTAAAGCCCACCTCCAGGTTAGGAGTGTTGCAAAAATATTTTTTACTCTAGTTATTATATGTAGTTATTGCTAGAAAGTAGGTAGTTTTTGTAATACTGAAAATGGGGTATGTGTGTGCATACAGCATAAGTTCTTCTCTTCAAAATGCCTAAGAGAACAGAGTAAAGCATTAATTAAAACTGTTTAAATATATGTTGGGGGCTGAGATGGTGCCTGGCAGATACACAGACATATATATATAATATTATATATACTGTACATAAATTATGTATTTATTTGTGTGTGTGTTTGGTATATATGTGTGTTCTCCAGGCACCATCTCAGCCCCCAACTTATGTTTATATTAATATTATATATATAATATCTAAATATTATTACATAAAAATTAAAATATAAATAATATGGGTATATTATAATTAATATATTGTGTGTATATATATAACAAAGTATATAATACATACATATTTATATATGTATACATATATAAATATATTTATATATATATACATATATTTATATATGTATACATATTTGTATATATACAAATATGTATATAATATATACACATACATATACATATGTAATATATGTGCATATATACATATATAATATATGTGTGTGTACATGTGTGTATGTACAATTTCTCCACTACACACATTTTATCTCTTTTAGAAGCTCTATTGCTGCAGTTCATCAAAATACCTCAGTGATTCCATCCCAGAGCTGATCCAGAGAGAAAAGCTTGGTTCTCTTCCCTGTGCTTAAGGACCTCCTTGAAAGCAAATTAAGAGCTTACTTGCTTTACCTTTTCAGGAAGCAGTGAACTAAATGTGACCCTGTTGACACAAAAGAGCATGGATTCTCAAGCATCATTTCACTCTCTGCATCATGTTTGTACAAGATGGAAAACCAAATGCATGTACTCAACTGCCCCCAAAATTACAGCACAATTCCTTTGGAATTTTTGATCACTGGGCCAAACCATAGTTTACCCTTGCATATTCTAGCAAAATAGGACATGTTTAACCAACTAATAATATAATTTATTATATTATTATATAACATATTATTATTATACATTAATATAAATTAAAATTTAGAAGTGTGTGGTAATAGACAGGATTTACAGTCCTCAGACCTGGTTTGAATCTTAGATTTTCTGCTTGTTATGGATAGAGGAACTTCTAACTCACAACTTCTAACTCAGTTCAGAGAGTGATTTTGGTGGTGAGATATATTGATGAAGAAATCCCTACTGTTATGGGCTGAATTGTGTCTCCTCTTCCCCACCAAAATTCATGGGTAGAAGTCCAAACCCCCAGGACCTCAAAATGTGACTGTATTTGGAGATAGGGCATTTAAAGAGGCAATTACAGTAAAGTGAAGTCATGTAAATGGACCCTAATCCGATATGACTGGTGTTCTTATAAGAAGAGATTGTAACACAGACACAGACAGTGGGGAAACCACGTAAAGACACAGGGAGAGCTGATGGTCTACAAGCCAAGGAGAATGGCCTCAGAAGCAGCCATCCCTACCAACACCTTGACCTCAGGCTTCTAGCTCCCAGAGTGGGAGCAGATGACTTTTTGTTGTTAAAGCCAGCCATTCTGTAGTGTTTTGTTATGGCAACCCTAGCAAATACACCTACTAAACCATAAACTACATGAAAGCTAGATTATTAATATCCTACTTCTGGCAACAAATTGTTGTGGAGTGCTTTACTTCAATATATATGTGTCCAAAAATTCCAATTATAAATAATTCATATCTCTTAAGTTTAAAAAGCAAGTCTGATCAGTCCCTCTGACTTAAAACATTTTAGCTCCTATTTGATTCTCTTTAAGCTTCAAAATAATGACATTTAATTTAATTTAAAGTTTTCAGTGATTAACGTCACTATTTTGTCCAATTTTGTTTTGTGTGTCTTGCATATTAAAGACAATGAGAATTGTGAACTTATGAAAATGATATATAAATATCCAAAGTTGTAGTTGGTATGAATTCTTAAATACTTGCTCATTTGTTTATTGCATTCCTTTCAGTGTATTTGGAGCCCTTTATTTTTTAAATCTGATGTACAAAGCCAGTTTTACTATATGTAAATTTTTTTAATGTAAGGTACACGTTGCTGACAACATATAACATAATTTAAAAAATGAGTCACAAGGGCAAGAAATAAATTATACACAGTCACTGATGTTTGGGAACAATCAAACAAATTTATGCAGATTTTGACCCCTATAACGGAATATACAGAATGTGATTTGGAAATAGAGAAGAGAGGGTTAGCAACCTCAAGAATAGAGGACAGCAGTGAACAAGGGAAGGAGGCAAAAGTCAGAATGGGCCTGTGTTAGTGTGCTCACATTGCCGTAACAAAATGCCACAGACTGGGTAGCTAAAACAATAGAAATGTATTCTCTCACACTTCTGGAGGCCTGAAGTCCAAGATCAGAGTGCCACCAGGGTTGGTTTCCAGTGAGACCTCCCTTCCTCCCTTGCAGATGACCACCTGTGTCCTCTCATGGCCTTTCCTCCATGTGAGTGGAGAGAGAGAGAACTCTCCGGCGTCTCTTCCTTTTCTCATAAGGATCAAGTCCTCTTGGATTAAGGCCCCCACTTAGGATTTCACTCACCCTTTATACCTCCTTAAAGGCCTTATCTCCAAAGGGCTTCCACATAAGAAGTTGGGAGATACAGTTCAGTCTGTAACATTTGTCCCTCTAGCCTTCCGAAATCTGAGTTCTTCTCATATACAAAATGCATTTACTTCATCCCAGCAGCTCCAGAAGTCTTAACCCATTTCAGCATCAATCCAAGTTGAAAGTCCTACTCAGTGTCATCTAAATGAGGTGTAAGTGAGACTCGAGGTACAATTCATCCTCAGGCAGAATTCCTCTCCAGTTGTGAACCTGTGAAAACAGACAAGTTATTTGCTTCCAAAATACAATGGACAGGCATAAGATAAATCATTCTCATTCCAAAAGGGAAAAATCAGAAGAAAAGGGTGACAGGTCTCAAGCAAGTACATAAATTTAGCAAGGCAAATTCCATTAGCTCGCTCGCTCTCTCGCTTGCTCTCTCTCTCTCTCTCTTTTTTTTTTTTTTAAGATGTCCTTAGATCTTAAAGCATGAGAATAATCCTCTTTGGCTTAATGCTGCGCCTTGTGGGCCCACTGGGGCGGCAGCAGCAACTCCACAGCCCTAGATGGCAGCCCCTACCCCCACAGGTCTTTGTGATGCCCCAGCCCTGTGTCACTGGGAGGGGCTAGCCTGGCTCTACTGAAAGGGAGTAGGTAGCCCCACCCTCTGAAACCAACAAGGAGATAGCCACCCCCTACCCCCAAGTGTAAACTCTCTGTCTGTGGTAGGAGTGGCAGCCGTGCCCATTTCTGAACTGCCTTCAGGGTCATTCTAACCTTTTGTTGAAGGATAAAGCAGGTGTGCAGGTAGATAGCTCTGTTGCCCTGTCCTGTAGAATCCCAGAAGTCTGAAAGCTTTCCTTTATTGCGTCCTGTCTCAGTCTCCTTTGGTTCACACTGGCAGTGCCTCTGCTGGTATAATCACATCTCTGGTCCAGGCTTCTGCTGAGATAGCTGATTAAGATCATGGCCATCTCTTGATAGCGTGGTTGTCCAGCCACACCTCCAGAGCTCTCTCCAGAACACTTTTGCTTTCTTGTTTTTTTTGCAAGGTGGGTAGGCTGAAAATGTTCCAAATCTTCAAGTTCTGGTTACTTTTTGCTTGGCAGCCTCTTCGGTTTCTCTTCTCTCTCATTTTACCACAAGCAGTGGAGAAAAACCAGGCCATACCTTCAAAACTTTGCTTAGAGGCCTCCTCAGCTAAATACCCAGTTTCACCGCTCTCAAGTCCTCCCTTCCACAGGTTCCACAAGAACACACTTCAGCCAAATTCTCTGCTACTTTATAACAAGCATTGCCTTTCCTCCAGCGACCAGTAACATATTCCTCACTTCCACTGAGCCGTCACCAGCACCACCTTTAATGTTCCTATTTCCACCAACATTCTGTTTATGATGATGTACGTGTCTCTCTAAGACAGATGACGGAAGCTTTCTGTCCAGCTCTCTTCTTTCCTGAGCCCTCCCCAGAATCACTGACCTCCATGTTTCTACCAACAGCCTGTTCACAACAATCTCGGCTTCTTCTAACGAGCACCTCAGAACTCTTCCAGCCTCTGCTTACTACCCGGTCCCAAAGCCACTACACACTTTCAGTCATTTGTTACAGCAGCACCCCATTTCACTGTACCAAAATTGTATTACTTTGCTGGGAACATTTACAAAACACCACAGATGAGGTGGCTTAAACTACAGAAATTAATTTTCTCACAATTCTGCAGGCTCTACGTTCAAGGTCAGTGTATCGTCAGGTTTGATTTCTGGTGAGGCTTCTCTTTCTGAGCTGTAGACGCTGCCTTTTCACTGTGTCCTCTCTCGGTCTCGCCTCTGCGTGCACAGAAAGAGAATGCTCTCTGGTGTCTCGTCCTCTTCTTGTAAGGACACCAGTTATATCTGATTAAGTCCTTATGCTTATGGCCTCATTTAACCTTAACTACCTGCTTTTTTTGGTCACTTTTTAAATTAAAATGTAGTTGATTTACAATGTTTCGGGGTACCTCAAAGAGATTCAGTTATATATGTACATATATATTCTTTTTCAGATTGTTTTCCATTATAGGTTATTACAAGATACTGAATATAGTTTCCTGTGCTATACAGTAGGCCCGTGTTGGTTATCAATTTTATATATATTAATCCCAAACTCCTCTTAATTACCTCCCTAAAGGCCCTATCTCCAGTCACATTGGCGGTTAAGGTTTCCCCGTATGAATTTGGAAGAAACACAGTGCAGTCGATAGCGGAGTCTAAGGGGTTCATAAGAGCTTTGCTTAGGTCTAGAGAGAAACGAAGGGTGAGCCAGAAGTAGACCAGACTTGCAACCTCCTGGATCTGGAGAGAATCTCAAGACATCGTATCTCAGCATCTGTTTCAGAGAGTCAATGTCCAGCTAACCCAGAAGAGATGATTTTCTATTCTCTCTTCAAGTGCAGAATGGAGGGACTCTGCACCCACATTAGATGGTATAAGTCAAGGAATTTTTGATCTTGAACAAAATGTTTCATCTTTTTATCTCCCACAATCATCAAGAATAATTTGCACCTACACACTCAACAGGAGTTCATAGCACATGGTTCACATAGTGGAGGATGACAGAAGGGAAAGCCATGTTTCCTGCTGTACAGAAAACAAGGCAGTAGCTAAGAGGATAGGAATAGTCACATAGATCAGTTCATCCAGAGCCCTCTGTCATCAGATCACCCCCTTTGCCTTCGTGGAAACTGCATTGGATTGAAAGTCAGGAGACCTGGGCTGTGGTCCCAGCTCGACCACCACTTGATCATGGAGTCATGATGACTTCACTGTCTCTCTGTCTCTGTTTCTTCATGTGGAAAATGGCGGTGGTAGGAATAAGTGGTGGCTGTTGAACTCAGAAATCTCTAAATACCCTTCAGCTCTTTCTAATATTCCAGTCTATTTAATATATTTTTAAAAATTTCTCTGACATAGTCTTAAAGGCTCAGTTGTCCAAGACTTGACTTATTTTTTGTTTCATGTTACCATAAACTGCAGTGGCCCCAGAAATGGAAACTGCTTTAACTAGTGGTGAATACAGCAAAAGAATTATTCCTTTGCCTTAAATACCATTCTTTCTGTGTGATTTCTCCATATCATGTCTCTCTTTTCCCACAAGGGAAGTTTGGCTGAGAATTGTGAACCTAAACTAAAGTTGAATATGATACCCCAAAAAGCATGAGGAGATCTGGGGAGGACTCAGTAATATTTACAACCAGTCCAAAAATAAAAATAGTTGTTTCTGTAAGAAGCAAATTAACTGAATAATTGACAATACCGCTTTCCCTTGTTTTCTATAGAGGCAATGTTTCACTTACAGGGCGTTAGAAACTTGGCTGTATGGGGGAAAGGAATGGGAAACAGTGTAAATTATGACCATGACAATGATCTTAATCTTTTCTTCCATTGACTCTGGGTGTCAGACCCAGCACAAATGGGGATACCTGTCATCTAGAGTATAACCTTCAAGAGTGAGTTGTGCATTCCTGCATGTCTGAGGCTAAACCTGTTTGACATGGTACCTGGACCAAGAGTACCTTGAAATTTGATTCCAAAGTTTGCATACTAAATAATACTATTTTTAAGGTAGGGATTGTCATTGTTTAAAAATAGTTGTTCCCTATTAGAAAGCTCTTCAGATGATGTAACTGCCATATATTGCACTGCAATTTGAGAAGATCAGATTCAAGTCTCAAATTCTCAGACACTGGGTAAGGAGAGGCTAAGAATGTGACAGAAATGATAGGCTTGGTCTCCTGGAAAGAGAGTTTGCCTAGCTTTCTATTCAGCACCTTTTGTTGGTGGACTTCATCCCCTTCGTATGAGAATCCAAAAAGCTACTTACCTCTTCAAGACTGACCATGATAAATGAAAAGGAAATCCGAAGTATTTGAAAATGGTAATTAGCTGGTACAAAATACTACTGAGCAATTCACTTTGAATTGCATTTCTTCTCTTGGCAAGGAATACACACTGGGGAGACCTGCCTGTAATGGTAAGAGAAATCAGAAGTTGAATACTCAACATCTTGGTGCAGTGAGCGTTAGTCTTAAATGCAGTATTTCATAACCCAAATTAGACTATAAGAAAACAAAGTGGGGAAAAGAGGCCAAGAGATTCAAGAACATTTTGGAAAGCTGGACAGGAGAAGCTCCCAATTTCTTACTTTTATCCTCATGAAGCTGAATTCCTCTCAGGAGCTCCACATTTCTCAGGCTCAGACATGATTAAACACCATACCTTTTAAAATGTTTTACTATTCCAAGCTGAGGAATATATAAATAACCCCTTTCCAGCTACCACTCCTCAGCCTGGAATTTAAGCTGAGTGCCTTCTGGGCTTCAGTCAGCTTTGACCAGACTCCACATCAGAACAACTCAGAAAGTTGCCTTGCTGAGCAGCCTGGAGGTTGATGTAGGAGAAATGCAGTGGGCACCCAACAGCCCATGAGGCGGTGGGGAGGAGCAGGCAGCCAAATGGAGCTCATGTTTTTTCTTGACTTGGCATGTTTTAAGAAG
Source organism: Camelus dromedarius (assembly GCF_036321535.1). Classification (NCBI taxonomy): domain Eukaryota; kingdom Metazoa; phylum Chordata; class Mammalia; order Artiodactyla; family Camelidae; genus Camelus; species Camelus dromedarius. The sequence continues at coordinate 45,490,618 of NC_087438.1, forward strand.
CAACGATAAAGCAGCACTCATGCAATGAACTACAGAAGTTTGGAACTCAGATCTAGGATAAAAGTTCTTAAATCCCTCCAGGAGGCTGGTGTTGAGAAGGACACAGGGCTCTCATGACCAGGCAGATATGAAGACTTGTGTGTCTGCTGGAGTTGGAAGACTTCCGAATGAACATCTCCAGTGATAATACACCACTGCAGCCATGATCTGTGAAGAGAAGTTCATGTGCCTAGTGGCCTTGATGGGGGAGACACAGGGAGGGCTTGTCTTGTCTGATCCAGCCCTCACCTGCTTCCCCCTACCAGCTTGTATACCAGACAACTGGAATACTCTTTTTTGCCAAAAAAAATGGCGTTTATCTTCCTACTTCTCTGCTTTTTCTCACTCCATGAAGGCCCTGTACCCTCTTCTCTCTCTCCCCTCCTCCCTCATTTAAGGATTATTCTCCCCTCAAATCCCAGTTCAAGCATCAACTTCTGAAACAACTTCCCTGGAAACCAGGGACCAATGTTTTTAAACTGTGGTCCTCAAATATCTACCTCAGAATGAAATGCCAGCTTCTGAGTCCCTGCTCCAGACCCACAGAATAAGAATTTCAAGTAGTGAAATCAGGAACCGGCATTTTAACAAGATCTCCGGCTGATTCCAGTACTCACTCAAGCTTGAGAACCTCGTCCAAAGCCTCATGGCACCCCTGTAGCGGGCACTGTCAATATCCTGACAGTATCATACAGCAGTGGGTCCCTTTCAGTGGGTCTCCAACTTTAGTGTGCGTCAGAATCGCATGGAAAGCTAATAGAAGATACAGAAGTCCAACCTCAGTGAACAGGGCCTTGGTAGTAGTATCAAGTTCCCTTAGCTGATCCTGATTCACACTAGGACTGAAGCATCACCCCCTCCATTATTTGTTATCATTTCCTGACTCTGGCCTCAACTGAATTATAAGTCGCCCAGGACAAACACACAGCTTCTCTCCTCTGGGATGTTCAAAATGTGCTAGAGGTATTTGGCACTCAACAAACAGATGGTTCCGATGATAGTGTCATGGATGATGATGGAGATAATGGTGTGATACCTTTCGTTCACTTTATGTTCTTAAGTTCCTGGGATTTTAATTCTTCATTGTGCTCCATTGTATATCTATTGCCAAGCCTTCTGCAGGCCAGTTTCATGGACGAGCACCCCAGGCCCTATGCTGAGAAGAGCCCTGCTCTTGGTTTAATGCTCTCCTGTCACCTCATTGAAAGTCTTACCAATTTTTGAACAGTAGACCCACATTTGCATTTGACACTGGGCCTTGCCAACCAGGTAGGCAGTCCCCATCTTACAGGTTCATTCATTTCAGATGGGTTCTTTTCTCTGGCCCCAGACGTTGTTCTGTCGGAGCCAGACAACTGCATCAGTCTTTGCACTGCTTCTAATCCCTCCTTCCTGCAGCATGCTTGCAGTCCCAACTAGTTGCCCTGAAACAAGTGATCAATTTTCATGTGATGTGAAAAGTAATAGGGTACATGGGTAGTGGGACCAGAAATCAAGACAGTCTCTGCCTCTGCAGACAGCTGGCAATTTGTATCAAAAATTTTAATTCACATACTGTTATGTTTGCATCCCCTTCCAAATTCATATGTTGAAACCATACCCACTCCACTGACCCTACCCACAATGTGATGGTGTTAGGAGGTGGGGCCCTTGGGAGGTAACTAGGATTAGATGAGGTCATAGGAGTGTAGCCCTCATGCATGGGATTAGTGTCCTGTGCTCTCTGCCATGTGAAGATACAACAAGAAGTCAGTGGTCTAGCACCTGGAAAGGACCCTCACCGAATCAGCCTGCGCTGACACCTTGACCTTGGTCATCCAGCCTCCAGAACTATGAGAAGTAAATGTCTGTTGTTTACAAGCCCAAACAGACTAAAACATACACTCTGTGAGCCAGCAATTTCATCTCTAGGAATTCATCCTCTAGAAGCAAATAGCTTGAGGCTGTAAATACAGAGATGTTCATTGCATTGTCTATGATAGCAAAAGACTACAAGCAAGTTAAATATCCATAAATTGAAAACTAGTTAAATACATACACATACCCCATATATGCTGCATATCCAGAGAATGCTTCTAGAATTAATACGCAGAAAGCTCTTGGCTCTGAGGAAAGGGACTGGAATGAGGCCTGAAGGGTTGAATGAGTCCACTTTTCCTTTATACCCTTTGGCATTGTTTGAATTTTTTATCACATGTGAGCATTATTTTTTTAATCACAAAATTAAAATTTTAAAACACATTAGGGCTTGACTGGAACCTTTTGGGATAGGCTGAAAAACAGCACATCTCCCTCTCTTAAAATATCAGGTTCTAATCCCTGGAACCTTGTGAATGTTACCTCTTATGGAAACAGGAGCTTTGCAGATGTGATTAAGATACGTATCTTGAGATGGGAGGGTTAAGGGGGCAGGGGGTTGGGGAGGGGAGTAAGGGCCTGAATGCAATCACACATTTCCTTATGAGAGGGAATCAGAAGGAGATTTGAGCACACACACAAAGGAGGTGATGTGAAGATGGACCAGAGAGAGATTTGAAGATGCTGCACTGGGAGATCACAGTGATGTAGCCACAAGCCAGGGATGCCAGGAACCACCAGAACCTGGAAAAGGCAAGGAACAGATTCTCCCCCAGAACCTCTAGAGGGAATGTGGTCCTGGGGACACCTTGATTTTAGCCACTGACACTGATTTCAGACTTCTGGCCTCCAGAACTGTGAGAGAATACATTTCTGTGGTCTTAAGCCACTAAGTTTCTGGCAATTTATAACAACAGCCACAGAAAATTAATATACATACCTCTTCACTCATTTAATGTGATGCAAATGTGGATTAGGATAATTAACCTAGAATTACTGAGAATAATGAGAGGAGAATAGCCACTAGAGTGACTGCGTCGTGGGAACAGAGATGCCAGGTAGGATGGTTGTGGCAAAGGCCCAGGGGGAAGAGACCAACCAAAGTCAAGAATTGTGCTTGTGAAAATAAGAAAAAAAAATATATCCAAGAGCAACCTTGAATAAAAAATTGAAAGGATATCCAAAAGAAGTCTTTCAGGTCTATACAAGACACAAATGAGGACAAGATGGTCTTTTTAATAAATGATGCTGGATACCCACTCAGAAAAAAAAAAAAAGAACTTTGACTCCTACTTCATATTATAGATGAAAATTAGTTCCAGATAGACTACAGATTTTAACATAAAAGGTAAAACAATAACTTTTGGAAGAAAACAGAAGAGCCCATCTTTGTGAGCTTGCAGTAGACAAAAAGCCTTCTAAAACAGGTCACCAAAAGTGATCATCATAAAAGGAAAAACGGTAATCAAAGACACTGAAAAGAGAGTGGAAAAGAAACTCACCTAGTAGGAGATGATATTCACAATACAGATAATCTGACAAAGGAATTACACCCTGAATATGTAAAGAATTCTATGAATCAGTAAGAAATGGACAAAAGACTTAAACAGATACTTTGCCAAAGAAGATAATGTCTATATGGCAAACAACAACAACAAAAACCCACAGATGAAAAAGTGTTCATCTCCATTAGTCATTATGAAATATAAATTTAACATACATTGAGATAATACTACACAATAACAGAATGGCTAAAAAGTAAATAAGATGGGAATTTTTCACATTTTCTGAGAATGTGGGGAAACTGGAGTATTTATGTACTCCTGGGTCAAGTATGCATTGGGAAAACCCCTTTAGAAACTACTATGGATTTGTCAGTATCTCCTAAAGCTGGCCTTATGCATCATCTATGACCTAGAAGTCCATTCTCAAAACCAAACAGAAGTGCATACATATGTTCATCGGGAGAAGTATACTGAAAAGTCCATAGTTCTAGACATAATAGTCCGAAACTGGAAATTACCCAAATGCGTATCAGCAGTAGAAAGGGTTAATATATTAAGGTGTATCCACACAATGGAATACCTACCACCAAACCTCACACAGACCTACTTATTTATATTCTATATCCTTTGGCTTTGTTTGAATTTTGCTTCTTCATTTTACCATGTGTATGACTTTTCCAATCACAACATTAAATTTTTAGTGTGTTAGAGCTTGATTGTTCTCACAAATATGAAAGAAGTCAGACATAAAAATATACTGTGTGATTCCATTTACATAAAAGCAGACATAAAGGGCAAATCTATATGCTGTCAGAAGACTAGATAGTGGTTACCTCAAGGGGAGAGAGTAGCTTGAGGGAGCACAGGGAGGATTCTGGGGAGATGGTAATGACTTCTTCCTTTATCTGGATACTGATTACATAGGTGTGTTCAGTTTGTAAAAATTCAAGCTGTACAGTTCGGTATGCAATTCTCTGTATACATTACATTAAAAATTTTGATAGATCCAAAAGTCTAATAAAAGACACAGATACATGCATGTAAGAACATCTTCTGTGTTCCTGCACACCATGCATACATGGAACACTGCTCTTTTGGAGGACTTAAGCTTAGCACAAACATTTTAAAGCTGAGCACTGAAATTCCTTGTGTCCCTTGTGCTGACTTGCCCTTTCTCATAATTTTATTTGAAGTCACACGAAGTTTGGTATTTAGGCATTTCAGCACATTACTCTTCTCCCAGTGGAGGGAAAAAGGGAAATGTCACGTAATGACTTATATACCTCAGATGCAATTCTGCAAAATGTTCTTAATCATCTCATTTTCATCTTGAGGCCAATCTTCTTGACTTAGAGGACTTATTTTTAGATGGCTGTGCAGATGATAGCTTAGAATCCACCCACTCCTCCTACCTCCTCTTCTTTCTTTGCTAGACCCTGTACAGTTGGGAATTCACATTTCTGGTGGTCCCAGAAGGATTATAATGATGTTGGGAGTGAGCCAATGTGGAAACGGCGACCATGGAACTGGACAAAAACTGGTGTTTGCAATGGAACATTGGAAAACTAAAGTAATGATGATTTAATTTAAATGGGCGCTTTGTGAATTAGAAATGAGCTATGAAACTTTCACATCCAGGTCCCTGGGTCAAATTCCAATTTATATAACCAATTTAAATAACCTATAAGATGATTAAATACCAGGTTTAAACAATGAAGCCCCCAACCATATACTGTAAGTCAGTGGCTCTCACAGTGGTCCCCAGGCCTGCAGCATCTGCATCCCCTGGGAACTTGTTAGGAATGCACATTTCCAGGCCTGCTCTAGACCCACTGAATCAGAAACTCTGGGAATGGGGCCCTGTGACTTGTGTTTTAACAAGCCCTCCAGGTGCTTACGATGCACGCTCAAGTTTGAGCACCACTGATATGCACATGTTCTATAAGGAGTTTAAAAATAATCATTGTACTGCAGCATGGAGATGTATTTTCCATATATTTGAATGAGTCTAATAGAAAATTCACTAGCATTTTTTTTTCCCTTAATAGCCTCATAGGCCAGAAATAGTCAAGGAAAATATCCGGCAACACAAACTATCTTTGTTTACAGAGACATGGGTGTGAGTAGGGGTGTGTGTGTGTGTTTGCATGCGGAAGACTGATCTGTGTTGGGCCAATGGTGCTGCCATTGCCAGCCTCCACGCGCAGTTCTGTCCACTCTGACCTGTAATTATCTCATTGCTTGGGTTTGAAAAGTTCTTTCATTTTCACAACACCACCTAGAAACTTGTGGAAACACTCAAAAATTGGCCTTCAAGTCCCTCCATACAGTTCAGTTCAATTTAAGGCAGCAAGTGAAAGTTGAAATTTTCCTTCAGGGGAAATTATGAATGCCAGAAAAAATCACCCAGATAGGGTTTTGGAAATAACTTGGCATAATATCATCAAAGAAAACCAACTTGAGCTGAACGAAGAGGCTCTTTGGACTCAAGTCCCCATGGGTAAAGCTTCGTCATTTCAGTTTGGAAATGTTTCTTTAAGGTCAATAAACATTTATCAAGCATCCATCATGTATAAAGACCTGTGGTCATGTTCTATTTGACATGAAAATCAGTCTTCTGACGGAGGGGCACAGCCCCACTACCCTCTAAACGTAAAAGGAAGGCTGTTATGGCAAGTAACAGAAACCCAACTTGAATTAGAGGAAGCAGGAAAAAAGGAAAGGGAAGGAGAGAAAAGGAGGCATAGGGATTTTATTGGCACAAAAAACCAAATTTTGGAAAAAGCAAGGATAGAATATGCAGAATTAAAGTCCAGAACTAGGGACTCAAGCACCATCTGAATCCTCTCTGTCCCTCTTTTGTCTCTGCTTCTCTTTTTGTTAGCAGCATTCTCTCCCTCTTTGAACTGCTTTATTGAGATATCATTGACATATCACACAAGTGGCCCATTTAAAGTGTGCAATCCAATGACCTTTAGTATGTTCAGAGTTGTGTGTCCATCACCATAATCAATTTTAGAATATTTTCACTATTTAAAAAGAAACCTTGCACTTCTTAGCCATCACGCAACCTTCCCCTCACCCACAACACTAACCACTAATCTGCTTTCTGTCTCAATAAAGCTGCCTTTTCTGAATATTTCATATAAATAAAATCATACAATATGTGGTCCTTTGTGACTAGCTGCTTTCACTTAATGTCATGTTGTCAAAGTTTTCCTATGTAATAGAAATCATTGCTTCCTTCCTTTTTATGGCTGATTAATAGCCCATTTCATTTCTCATGCATAAATTGACAGATAATTGGGAGTTTCTACCTTTTGGCTATTATGAATAATGCCAGCAGCAGTCTCTTAAACCAGTTTCTCTGGATGGCAGGAACCCAGCCATCAGCAATACTGTGTTCACGTCTAGTCCCTAATAAGTTCACAGCCAGAGAGAAGTAGAATCTTCCCTATTGATTTTAGATACAAAAGAAACAGGAGAAATGTGACTTCCTAATTCAATGCAACTTTCAACCAATCTAGCAGGCCAGGGAGACGGAGGCATCTAACAAAGATGGCCACTTCATCACTTGTCTAGAGAGCAGGTGAATGAAATGTTTGCCAGATGGAGTAGGCTGACACAGACCTGTGTACTGGAGGGACTTTGGTTGGGCAGCCTCTCCCATTTTTGTGTATGTTAGCTCGTCCCTACAATTCACTGAATTTCAGACATATAAAGTCAGGAGTCTTGACATCTTTAGGTGTGAGTCCATAAAGCTACCAGCTCTATTGTCCTTCAGAAGATCCTGGAGATCCTCAAGAACACACTGGCATAGGGTGAATCGGAATTCATCCAGTTAGTCAACCATCAGGTATTTACTACATCCCTAGTTTGAGTTATATCCCATGCTAGTAGCAAAGCTAACAAGACACACAGTGTGACTTTCCAAGCCTTTCTTGTCTTTTTCACTCTTTATCCTGTTTCTTTTTTTAACTCATGGTGGCCTGTGGGTACATAGGCTTGGCACTGTGTGCCCCAGGGTTTCAAATTTATGAATTCCACTGTTGATCACCCCAAGTTTGCTCTATTCTATAGCACCAAAATACACTCTTCAAGACTAAAGTTTGGACCAAAGAGAGAGAACAATGGATGCTCAAATGTGAAACAAATCCATGCTGAAAAACCCAGTGAAGTCTACCAGGTACTAGGGTGTTTGTTTCATTTTGTATTTAGTGAAGGTGAGCATTGAGCCTAGTAAGGAGGAATTCAAGAAGGATAAGGCCCTTGGATTATGTGGTCCTGCCTCCATTCTGTTGCGTTTCACCTTCCCCTTGGGTCTCTAGCACCACCACTGTCACTACCCTAAGAAGCAGTCCTCTTTAAATGCCTGGTTACATTCAGACAAAGCCCTGAACAAAGCTGAGACAGGCTAGACCTGACAACTACTGTCGGGAACAAAATGATAACAAGTAAATGTAGCAGAAATAACACTGGCTCTGAAGCCCGTCCACAGTGTTCTGTAACCTCCCATCCATGGGATTCCGGAAAAGCTGCTTATGTTCTTGTAGCATCTTTTCCTCTTCTGTAGAATGAGCCTAATAATATCTATCCTGTAGGCTTAAACTGAGGGCTAAATAAGATTTATTCCCTTGACAAATGTCTACTGAATGCCTACTAGGTGTCAGACACTGATTTAGATAATGACACACAACCCCCAAAATCACACCCTTATGAAACTTATGTTCTTGTTGTTAAGGGAAGATAGGCAAGAAGAAATCAGTAAGTTCAAAGTCTGGGCTGTATACATTGTATACAATGGGATCATCTATGAGTAGCCTTGTCTAAAAAGAAAAACTGCATATAAAATTACCATCTGAAAGCCACCTGTGTAGTTTATACCTATTGCTCAAGAATGTACTTTTAGAGGAAGTTGGCTTCTTTGCCTGAGAACAGCATTTCAAGGGGGAATTTAGTTGGAAAGAAAAGGCCAAACTCCATTTTATAACCAAGACATTCTGGAGAATGAGGAACAAGACTTTTATACGTAATAGTGTAAAAGGCTGGTCTGGGACATTAAGACAGATTGAGAGAAACTTGGCCTACAGTAAGTGAGTACAGAGTCAAGGGAGTTGGGGTGGCCCCTGACCAGGGCTGTAGACGGAGTCTCAGAAGGAAGCAGCCAACAGCTGGTCCATATGCAGGAGCTCAGTTCATGGTTTCTGGGAGTAGGGTATCTGGTACATGGTCTGAATTTTCCATCTTGGCATAGTAATTGTCTTACAGTATTCTCCTGCCATTTGTGAAGTCTTATCATGCACTAAAACTAGGTGGGAGTTGTGCTTTCTGGGAAAGAGAAAGACCTTGGTTCACACTCAGAGCACCTCGGGGTGGAGGAAGACAGCAGGGTTGATGGAAGGCAGGATTGTGGAGAGAAATGGCTGGAGGAGAAGTCCAGGTTGAGAGGTGACGGAGGTCAGACGGAAGCACGTGTGGGTGCATCTTTCTGCAAGACTAAGAGTTGTTAAGAAAGAAAGAACCCATGAAGATGAGATCGTGTGGAACAGAGCCTCAGGTTACATTCCCTGAGTGTTCAAGGGAAGCTCCAAAGGCAGGATCGTTGGGGACCTTTTTGAGCACATATGTAGCATTCTGGACACATAGTAGACACTGGATAAATGCTTGTTCCCTTCTTCCTCCTCCTCCATTTCCATAATAAGATAGGAAAAAAATCAAAGTTTGAAGAAACCTTTCACCCAACCGGGAACGGTTTATAGAGCTGCCAGAGTTAATTTGCCGACAAGGCAATATTGATACAAATGTTTACACAACTTTTTAAGGCCCCTTGCTTCCCAGTTTGTAGCCTGTTGCTACAAACAGCTCCTAACTGCATTTTTCCCCTTTTTTGCTGCATAAGAGGTGGTGCCCAAGTGACCTTGTCTTCATCCCTATTGAGATCTAAGAGATTCCTCACTGGACAGCTACCTCAAGACCCCAGCTCAGTTCTGGTTTCTGACTGTAAATGTCTTCCACCCACATAAATGAGAGAAGTGTTATATCTGATAACATGTATGGTCTTATCTCTAAGACTAGTCGTGTCCCCTAAACACAGGGTGGCTTGATCATATGACTTCCATCCAAAGAATACTTCAGTACACACAACCATATTGCTTATGTGGGAAAAACACTGTTATCAGGATGGTGGTTCTGATGCAGTGTAGTAATAATTCTGTTTTCTTTCCTGGTGACTTTCTTTGCTCTTTATTTAGCACTTACATGTTCCTCATTAAAGTCACATGTGGTTTGTTTTTCTCTCCTCTCTCGCATTTCTTTTTCTGATCTCTGTGCTAGAGAGTTCTGTTTACACGTAAGCATGGCGATGGCGTTTGGTTGTAGCCACAAAATTTCATCTGTTTAGCCTCATCACGAAGCACGCTGGAAAGATCTTGAAGCTGGTGAACATTTTTTTAGACTTGTAAATATCTTGGGGGCATTTTAATTTACTTTTTTAGCTTTTTTCCAAGGCTGGTGCATGTCTGCAATGGAAGAGTCAGCTCTTCTTTTAAGTGACGGGAGGAAGCCATGGTCAAGGAGAAGGAACACATACTTAAATTTATGATAGCTGAACTTGGCTGCAGCAGCCACATTCTTGTTCTACTTTGAGCTTGGCAGGCCACTCTCATATTTCTGCTTAGTCTATAGATGAGCAATCTCTTTTATTTTCCTTTGTTGGAATCTTAAGCTCAAAAATAGTTTTTATTTGAGACTTTAATAAACCATACAATTCTTATGTGAACAGTTGAGCTTCACCCAGTCTGACAAGCCGGTAAATACAGTGTATTCACAGTGCATTGGTGTCTCACTGCTGTGAGTCCGCGACGTCTACTTAACCACTTGCTTTATCTGGAGGTGGATTTAAAGTCAGATTCTGAGAGTGCATTTCCCTAAATGACCTGTTCAGTCAGTTCAGTGTGGAAGTCTGCTTTTAACAGAAATAATATTTTTGGAAACATATAGGCCCCCAGTGCAAATGGTCTTCTTTAAAATGGAGAGATATCGCATTTGTGTGGCTCAAACCCAGGTTGTGAATCCTGATACCAATTATACCTTCCATCCGCCTCCATGTACAAACATGCAAGTCTGTTGTCACAACTTAGAAGAAGGAAGTTTTACTCGGAGAAATGCACAGTGCTCAGTGTTCTGCCACATCCCATGAGAGCACTGTTTTTCAGACTTTAATTCATTTAACAGGTAATTATTGACTATCTATTATATGCCAGATTTGGGGAATGTATGTAACAGTAAATCAAAAAACCAACTTCCTATAGTTCTAGAGGGGGAGAGGGATGTGTATAGGGTAGAAGACAACAGTCGAATAACTACAGAATGTGAGGTGAGCTAGTGGTAAGTGCTAAGAAGAAAAGTTAGTTTTCATAAGCATCAAATGGGGTGCTTGCTGGAAATGCAGATTCCTGGGTCCACCCACACTGAACTAGAACATTCTAAATCTCCCATCATACCCAGAGAAGGGTCTCCAATGCTACTTAGAGTCTGTGGAGGAAGTCTGACTTATCTGCAATTCTGCTGCGCCGTGTCCGGCCCTGGCAGGGGAACATACGTGTGGAGAGAGAGGTCCTCTCCATCACCCTCTCTCTGCATGGCCACCTCTGCCTGCTGAGTAACGATGAGTCAAAGTAGGAGACTTCCCACCAGAGCCAGGTTGCTGCTGCTTTGGCTGGGATAGCAAATGCCTCTGAAGTCTGCTGTGCCCTAAGCTCGCTCACAAGGCTGCTCTAGGCAAGGGCACTGTAAGAGAAGAAAGCAGGTGTCAGAGAGAAGCAGTTGTTATTCAAGGGGAGGCATCAGTCAGATTGTCTTCCTAATAATACATAACCCAGACATCCTGGACGTCAGACCTTTCCCACTCAAATGATAGGGTTTCCTGAAAGGAAGACTAAATAGCCCATCCCCTTCTGAGAGCCTCAAGTGAGGGGGAGGTGTGTGTGAGAGACACAGAAGGGGTGGGGGTGGGGAGTCATCTCCAGAGCCCCTTGCAGAGAGGACAGCTTCTTTCTTTATAAGGACCCCTAGACTCCGTGAGAGGAAGGGTCAGTAGCTTAAACTGAATGTACGTTTGTATAATTTACATATTTAGAGATGAAAATTGGAATCTAATTTCACAGATCGTTAGTCCTAGAGGGAGCCTGAAGCAACACCTACCCTGTTTAGGTGAGGAAAGCAAGGACTAACGACGTAAACCATGTCCCCAAGGGCTCATGGCAGCTGGAGGAAAGTGCCAGTCTAGTGTGTGGCCCCTGGAACCGGTCCATTGTTCCCTGGGGTTTTTTAAATTATTATTTTTAAATTTTTTTTTGTAGGGGGAGGTAATTATGTTCGTTTTTAATGGAGGTGCAGAGGACTGAACCCAGAGCTTCATGCATGCTAAGCATACACTCTACCACTGAGCTGTACCCTCCCTCATTGCTCCCTGTTGAAGGTAAATCGTGTAACAACACTCACACAGGCATATTCAGTAGAACCCTGTTATTAAATCCAAGGTTTATTTAGTCGGAAGTGACCGAATTCAGACGCACCTGGCTGATTGACTGTTTACTGAATAGATACCCAGAAGGAGCCTGAACTAGGGTAAACTCAAGGTGGCTCCTGACACAGGTTGAAGTTCTGGGTCACTGACGCCTGTCCACCTGTCACTGGGTGAGAAAAATCTGTGGGAAAATGGGAGTGAAGGGTTAACTGTGGAATGTCTGGACTTTGTTAGCACAGTTGGATGGACAGCAGAGCACAGGGGAGGCTCACAGATCCTCTCTCGGTAAACAACTCCAGGACAACAGCAGCAAGGTGGGGGGCAGCACCATATCTGAGGTCCCCCCACCTTTCCCAGGGACTCTGGATTGGGTACAGCCGTTCTGAAGGATGGACTTCCTCCTTAGGTGAGGTCACTTTGAACTTTGAGAGGCCCATTTCTGGTAACTTGAGTTACACTGAGGGAAATTTTGTTGGAAAAGAGGTCTTATCTGGGAAAATAAATTAATTAAAATAAATAAATATCTCAAACAGGGACACTAAAGCTGCCCCTGCCCTGTCCCTAGGTAATGCTGAGCTATGCGTGTCAGCCCATCATTACACTCTGGAGAGTCAGTGGACCAGGCGAAGGCAATTCCAACTGAGGAATTAGATCAACTAACGCCCCTTGACAATGGTGATTAGAGCTGGAACCCACACACAGGACTTAGATTCATAAAGTCCAGCCAAGTCTGGAACTAGGCCAATGGGATCTCAGCCCCGAAATCCTCTTTCTCCTTCCCCAGCAAAGCCCTAATTGCTCCTCCGCACCCGGCCCACCCCTCACTGCTCCAAGATCAATCAGCCTGATCCTGCCAGTCCCAGGATTGCTGTCCATCGTCTTCCGTGGTGTTCCTGAACTCAGCAGCCTCCCGGTAGGATTCTCTGCCCACATACCTCCTCTGCTGGTTCGTGGGCAGGGTCTCATCTTCCTCACCTTTGTCCATGACCCCAGAGCGAAGCTGTTTGCTTTGCCCTGGTAAGAGTGCAGAAAGTTTTCTGCAGAGTTGGATGTAGAAGTCCACTTAAAGGCTTAAAATGTCAGGCTAAGAATTTCAGCTGTCACTAACTGGGACTGCAGGAAAGCATTCCTGAACTCAAACTCTCACGTCCTGAGCACTGAATGAGAAAACCACCTCTTTTTTACCAGCCCTATTCAGTTCTCACCTCCTCCATCAGCATGTCCCTCTGGTGCACGGAGCTGTCTTCCCACTGCCCCTTGGGCCCAGAGTCTCTTCCCTCTGCCATCTCTTCTGCTTCTGTCCTTTACTACTTTTCAGTCCTCGTCTATTTGATTATTATGTGTCACAGAGATGAAGAACAAAGGCTTTTCTGTCAAAGAGATCCAAGTTCAAATCCTCACCTGCCACTTATGAATCTCCTGCCCTCGGACTTAGCACCTTCTCAAAGTCTCACTTTTCATATCTGAAGACTGAGAAAATAGTCATACTTACCCCACAGGGTTATTGTGACAATCAATTGAGTTGAAATTAAAGTGCCTAAGATAAATCCTAGCACATGGTAAACATAATAATAAATGTTAGTTCTTGCTTTTACTACAAATAAATAATGAGTAGATCCCCTGTTGTTAGACACTTTTTAGGAGATGAATCCCTTTGAATATCTGATTTAAAATCCTTGACAGCCTCCCCTGAAAAAATACACATACACAGAAGTTTTGCACATAATTTCTGTGGAAACATGAAAGCCCTGAAGTCATCCTTTGATCTCATTTTCTGATGCCCCACTATAGAGTATACTTTAGCCTCCAAAAAGAGTATATGATTTTTGAGGGCTGAAATCATATCTTCCAATTTTTCTACTCTCCACAGCACCTATAACAATGCCTTGTACTTGGAAAACACTCCATAAATATTTGATGATTTGCTGACACCAAATTTCAATTCTCCATTGGATGTTGGAATTGAGCACTAAAACTTTGGACTTAATTCTCTTTATTAATGGAGGAAAAAATGAGTTTTGCTTTCATACTCTTCAGAGGACTTGATGTTGTTAATACTACTTTCACCCAGAGCATGAGTTATCAATTCCAAATGGGACTCTCAGTTTCCAGAGCTCTGTGGCCAGTTCCAGGGAAGGACGTTCAGGCCCCTAAGCCAAGTCACACACGCTGGGAGGAGAGTGCATTCTCTGCCAGCACCTGAACCAAAAGTTCCTCGCGTCTTTGCTGACAACCAGATGTCATGAGGGCCCCCTGCAATGGCTTGCATTAGGTCCAGGTTGCTGCATGTCAATTTAGAACAAGCCTAATTCTTGCTAAATAGTCTAGACATTGGGCCAAGAATTCATTAAGAACTCTGACAATCAGTAACTCCTATCACTGAATACCTTTGTTAATGTAGACGCGCTGTAAACACTTGTTCGTTTATGCAGAAGAATTGATAAAAGGGATGTTTGTCAAGGTGCAAATGTAGTCACACGGCAGGACCTACACTTGAGGTCACTCCCGCCTCTGTCCCTTCCTATCAGGATTTGGTTGTTTCTCTTCCCCTCCATTCACCTCCTCTTAATGGTCGTGGCACATTTCAGGGGAAGCAGATTCTGACTGCAAAAAGCGGATCTTTTTCTGTTCCGTTATTGAAACGTATTTCTGCCTTTTGTGAAGTAATCTATTAATTAAGCGTGCACTCTAAGACTTCATAACAACGCAAATTGTAAATGCAGTAACCATGGCTAAAAACAAGAAAAGAAACAGTGAAGGATCTCTTTACAGATCTTGTCAGAATGAAAGCTCAGACTTCAACATTCTTGTTCCCCTTTCTTTTCCCAGCACATGCATGACAGAGTCTAGGCAGATTCTTTTTTCTGCAACTTGGTGTTCTTCAAACTAAATGACTCTGGTACCCCGTTCAAAGCAAGCTGGTAAGCAAGCGTTGATTTGCTTAAAACCCAGCTGAGAGAGTGAGGAGGGAAGACGTGAGGAACAGAGAGCAGCTTTTGCTGATTCTGACATCCTGTTCTGCACAGTCTTCTGGCTCAGGGGGAAAGAAGTACAAAGTCATGTTTTGTGGGCTTTCATGGCAAGGGGAGAAATAACTGGCAAATCAACTTTCAGCACAAACTTTTTTTTTCCCTTGCTTAAAACAGTTTTATTGTTTTTTTAAATTTTTTATTGAAATGTAGTTAATTACAACATCAGTTGCAAGTGTCCAGCAAAGTGATTCAGTTCTACATATACATACATACATATATATTCTTTTCCATTATATGTTATTACAAGAAATTAATAAGAGTATAGTTTCCTGTGTTATA
Organism: Camelus dromedarius; assembly: GCF_036321535.1. Lineage (NCBI taxonomy): Eukaryota > Metazoa > Chordata > Mammalia > Artiodactyla > Camelidae > Camelus > Camelus dromedarius. Next base: position 45,505,857 of record NC_087438.1, read on the forward strand.
CAGTAGGTCCTTCTTGTTTATCTACTGTTTATATACAGTAATATATATCTGTTAATCCCCAACCCCTCAGCACAAACTTCTTGTATTGACCTTGAGACACAGAAACAAATACAAGGCAACCTCGGGTCCCCCACCAGGCACCACGTGCACAAGCACCATCACACACACATGCACACACACGTGTGCACACACACATCCACTTCACTACCTGAAATAAAACTTTTGCATATACAGGGTTTGTGAAAACATACTTTTATTATTATTATTATTATAGAAGTATAGTCAGTTACAATGTGTCAGTTTCTAGTGTTCAGTCTAATGTCCCAATCTTGCACATATATACATATATTTATTTTCATGTTCTTCATTTCTTTCATAAAGGTTATCACAAGATACTGAATATAGTTCCCTGTCCTTTACATAATAAATTTGGTTTTTATCTATTTTTATGTATAGTGGTTAACATTTGTAAATCTCAAGCTCCCAAATTTATCCCTTCCCACCCCTTCCCCCCAGTAACCATAAGATTGTTTACTATGTCTGCCAGTCTATTTCTGTTTTGTACATAAGTTCATTAGTGTCCTCTTTTTTTTTTTTTGAAAACAAAATTTTGTTGTTGGTTTTTTTTTTTTTTTTTGTGGGGGGAGGGATTAGGTTTATTTATTTATCTTAATGGAGGTCCTGGGGATTGAACCCAGGACCTCAGGCATGCTATGCATGCACTCAGCCACTGAGCTATACCTTCCCCCTGAAAACATACTTTTTTAAGAAACAAAATAAACCCAATATGTGGTCTCTCCACTCCCACTAACAAGCTAATTCTGCTGCCCTAGTCCTTCAGCACTCTTATCTGTGAGTAGGAATTCAAGGAGCCCTTGAGGATCTGGCATCCTCTATGGACAACAGAGGCGCCCAGGCTCCGGGCAGGGGCCCTTGTGCACACCCTCCCTCATCACAGGCCAGCAAGAACATCAGCACTCTCTCCAGTGCATTCCTGTCCTCCTGACTGGTAGTGGCCCCAGGGGCCTGCTCTGCTCACTAGTGAGTTAAACTTCCTGCCTTCCCACCCAACCCTGCCCCTTAATAATCTTGCTAATATATAACTTATCTTTGGAGACAGAAATAAAAAGACCCAATCAGTAAAAACTTGTGTTTAGAACTAGAACCAGGAGCGAGTTAGATGAAATGGGGAACTTGGCTTTAGCCAAAATCTGGAGTCCCTGCTGGGGCAGAGGAAGTGAGTTTAGATGGCGGATTCAGGGTACGCGAGTGGAGGAAATCAGCCTTGCTTCTGACTCCTATCAGGAGAGTTGGACTCTCCACTTTGCATTCCTTGAATAGCTCTGACAAGCAACCTGAAGCTTGGTCAGAAGCCAACAGGACCTGGAGCACCCAGCACATCAAGATACCATTTTTTCCTGGTTCACAGTATCTCCAGGTTTCTAAATATAAACTTCCTCTCTTTCAAACCATGAGGGTTGAATTTTCTAGGCAACAGATCTTTGCCCAGAGCAGGGTGGATAAAGCACACTGTAGCCTCGTTCTATTCATCTTGGTACTGGGTCCTCTCCCCACCATGCTGTGGCCAGCCTGTAGTAGGTTTAGATGCAGCAGCACAGAGGAACTGGGCTCAGGTACGCAGACCTCTGCTGCCTCCCTGGGGGTTCAGATGAGCAAACCAAATGACTATAGGGAGTCACTCTCTTTCCTGTCCATTTCAAGGAATCCAGAAGTTAGTGGGAGCTTGATTCACCAGAAGGCATCTATTTTCACTTTGGAAAACAGAATGCTTTTATTTTTGCTAATTACCAACATGCAAAACCACAATCATGAAAGCAAAACTACGATGCAAAAACGGAACTGTTGAAGTTCATAGTCATCAGATCTTATATACCCTGAAGGGTGTTGTCTTCCTGGACATAAAATCTTCAGTGAGTCAGATGTTTAATACTTTAAAGAGGACATGACCATTTTGCTTTTTAATATCCTCAGTGGTTGTACATCTTTACCCTTTGAGGGTAGATTGGGTTTTTGAGGGCAATCAAAAGTCATTTGGACTTAAATCTGAAGTCCGCAGTTGGTCATCAAGTGGGTTAGCTGTGGAAGGCAGCTGAAGTGGCCCTTGGTAATCCCTGGTATTGACACCCTTGTGTAATCCTACACTTGCCTTGGGCTGGACTCCCTTCTAAGGAATAGAATACAGCTCACTTCCTAAGAAGAGATTACAAAATCTCTGTGGCTTCCATCTTGTTCCACTATATTCCTATCTCTTGCTTTCCCCTTTGTTTGCTCTCTGAGGAAAGCCCCTGCTCCACTGAGAGCTGCCCTATGAGAGGCAAGGAACTGATGTCTTCAGCCAGCAGCCAGAGAGGACTTGAGGTCTGCTAACAGCCTCCGGAGTGAGCTTGGAGCAGACCTTCCCCCATTTACACCTCGAGACTCTAGCCCAGCTGGTACCATGACTGCAGCCTGTGAGACCCTGGGCCAGAGGACCCACATAAACTACACACAGATCCCTGACCCACAGAAATTGTGAGATAATCAATGTCTGTTGGTTTCAAGCTGCCATGTTGGTGGTGAGGGGGGTGGGAATCGGTTATACAGCATTAGATAATGAACACAGATTTGTTAGAATTAAACAAGGGTGTATCCGTTGAGCAAGGAGTATGGTTTTCCTTTGCACCTGGAAACTGACACCCCACATGAACTCTCTTCCTATCTTCACAAGCATATTACCTCTGGGAGCGCCTGTCCTCAAGGTGCAGCTCTGACACCGCCCCTCCCCTGCCTGCCTCAGCCTCCCAGATGGATCCATGGCCTTTTCACTGCTTATGTCTCTGTCTGACCAAGTGTTCAGGACATGGACCGATGTAACAGCTATTTCCAAGGTGGATCTGAAGGGAAGGCTTCTCAGAGAGGTACTTAAGGAATGCCTCTTGGACCTTCTATTCCTCTCCCTCCTACCCTCCTCAAATTACCCCTGTCCTCCCACCTCAGTGGGGATGGAGAAGCAACGTTTGAGCATACCTTTAGGTACCACAAGGGTATTCTGTCAAAGTCACGAGCAGACCACTTCTGGGGGAGTGATGGGGAACTCTGTTCTGGTATTGATGAGACTAGAGCGGCAGCTGTGTCCCCTAATATTTAAACGAAGACCTCCATCCACCATCTGCCCCTTATCATCTCCACTCCTTCCAACAAAACTGTTCTATAGTCAGCCTTCTTGGAACTAAATCAAGGGTAACAGGCCATTCTAACTGCTCAATGGGAACATCGTCACACGTTTAGGCTTTTCCCTGCCTCTTGGGAGACCTTGTGAGGTACTTGGCACGCTCTGATGGCTAAAGGGAGAGGGAAAGTGAAAAAGCAAGGTAGAGGAAAAAACAGAAAGTGATGGAGAGAGGAGGTGAAAGAGATGGATGAGTGGGGAACCGCCACTCACCTGCCCTGCCCCTGGGTACCACGGTTTCTCAAGAGTCCTAGTAATGGACTAGCAGATGCATGTCTGATTTGCTTGTCCATCCATTGGATATTACACATGGTGTCATTTAGTCTGGAGAGGTGAAACTACTCAGAAATGTGGTCACAGTATATCTCCACTTCAATTTCCATCATCAAGCTCCTCTACAGAACTCTGAGTGGCCTACTTTTAAGTGTCTCTGCTTTCCTTTGAGTGGGAGAAAATGAACCTTTCTTTAAAATCTGGAATCATTGTTATATCAGCACAACAAAACACTGTTTTAAAAAAAACCAACTCTAATATCCATTGTAACCCCAGCCATGGGTCCCATTCTAACTTTCTATCTTAGGTGCCGAATTTATATTGCTGATTTTCTAGTGATAATATAAAATGGCTTCTGGGCTCAAGATTTTACGAGAATAAATTGGGGGCTGTATCCTTTTTTATGATAGTTTGATAGCTCTAGAAAAAAAGTGCATAAATTTTTTTTCAGTGTGAATTTTCTCTAGCCTAATTTTAAGACTACTTGTTGTCCAACTTTCTCTTCCTTTTGGTACCACCAGTGTACCTCTCATGGAGAACCTTCCTTTTGCATACTGGTGTCAGGGCTCTGAAAGCATTTGCTAAGCCGCCATGCAGCTTAAGGACAGCTGGGAGAACCACCAAGTGTTTGTTCTCCCAGGACTAAGGATGGCAGATCTTCAAGAAGTCAAAAAAGGATCCTCTGAAGCAGAAGTTCTTTCTTTTCCCTGGCCCCAGGGAATGCATGGTGATTTCCGGTGGGAATTAAGAAAGTGATGGGTGCCTGTTTTGCTCCCTAGGGTGATGACCCAATTCTAAATGGAGAAGAAACTGCCCTGATTTCATCCTCCTCTTTCCTCCTCGTTCTCCTGAATTGGCAATCCTGGGTCTATAACCAGAAATCATGGATTTAAGGTATGTTTGGCATATGTGAATTTGTGAAGAAGAGGTAGATCTTGAGAACTCAGTATATGCATTAGAGGGTCCCTCAGGTGTCTGCCTCGGGGTTAGCTACTAGCCTCCTGCAGAGGAGCAGCAGCAGCACTTGGGACCCAAGCATCCGGCCCACAGAGAGACCGAAAGGCAAAGATGCTTCATATCCCATCACCTTCCTACAGCTAGCACTTTTGGCCACACTTCCCGTCTGGCTTTGCTGGTAGAAGAAGGTGGATGACACATGCACAAGGCCCTCTGTGGGTATCCGGAGGGCAGACCCAAGTGAGGGCTCTAAGCCATAACCTCCCTCATCAAGAAAGCACAACGTTGGTGAGTTAGGATGATGTTATTAGAAAGCTGATGGCGTTCAATCTGCCAATATGCCATCTTATGTTTTAAAAAAATATTTAAGTATTTTATTTCCTTCGAAAATCAAATCAATATACTCTTCATCTACATCAGTATTTCCAAATAGTACTAGTAGCCAGTTGCCTGCCACCCAGCCCACCAGAGGATGGAATGGAGCTCATAGGGTATCTGTAGGCTCTGGGTCTCAGTCCTTTACTGTGTAATTTGGTCAAGTTGCTTATCCTCTGAAACCTGGTTTCTGTTGCAAAGTGAGGGTGGTAATAATTCAGAGTTCATGAGGCTATTTGGGATTGTAAGATGCTCTAATACACGTAAAGCTTTTTGCATGGTGTTAACTATTAGGAAAGCAATAGTATGAATAGTTCAATTATGGCAAAGACTGTGACAGTATTCCATGTATGACTAAGGGGTATAGAATATTGCCCACCCTGCTTATGTATCTCCGACAAACTCTTGGTCACCTAAGATGAAGCACAATTGTCTAGCGCAGCGGATGACAAACTACAGCCCATGGGCCAAATTCAGCCTGCCTGTTTTTGCCAGTAAAGTTTACAAAACTCACTAGCTGACATATTGTCTATAGCTATTTTCAAGCTACAACAGCAAAGTTGAGTACAATTGCCAAACCTAAGACACTTACTCTCTGGTTCTTGACAGAAGAAGTTTGCCAACCTTGGTTTAGCCTGCTGTGAGGCACTAATGATATCTCAACAAGTCTGTATTGATACAGCTTTTCTGCAGGACCAACTACATGATTAGTGGGGCCCGTTGCAAAAGGAAAGTGCAGTGCCATGAGGCCCAAAGTCTACTGAAAGTCGAATCTTCCACTGTCTTGGTTCCAACCAGTTTGTCCCGTCCTCAATTGCTGTGTCATTCCTTCACTGGTTGTGCCCTGCCCCCTTCCCTCCTGTCTCACTTTAATTCACCAGAACTGGCTTCTGTGGCTTGTAATCAAGAGCCCTGAGAAATACGGCTGGTCTTTAAGAAGCTGGGCAGTAGAAGAAAGGAAAGAGATAATCCAGTAGTTTGGAGTGGGGTCACAGCCCCTAAGGGAGTGAGGGTATCTGGGCTGACTTGGCACCCATCAGTTACCTGCTCCTCCAGCCAATTCGGGCTCCTGAATTCAGTGTTCTGTGGCAAACAGGCCTGTACTTCAGGCCCAGTGGTCAGGACTCTGCTATCTTAGATGAGATCAGCGAGAGGAAGGTTTAAGATGCAAAAGGCATGACTGATCATACCCTACTGAGCCTTCACACGCCTCCTTCCTCCCCTTCCCATGATGGTCACGACCACACACAAAATGAATTCAGAATCAGAAAAAAAAAGTCATCAGTGGAGAAAAATAGTCATTCATTTTTATTCTTCCTCAGGGAGGAACACTTAGTAGTTTTAAGCAGGGGCTTAGAAGGTACAAGGCCTAGGTTCAGACTCCAGCTCCACTGTTCACTAGTCCCATGAGTCTCTTTAAACTCTCTGGGCCTCAATTTCCTCACCAGTAAAAGGATGATAAAAAATGGTATCTACCTTATAAGTGTTGTGAGAATTAAAAGATCTGCATACAAAATATTGGGAACAGTGACTGGTGCATAACAAGTACTCATCAAATTGTTGCTGTTGTTATATGCTATTTCAGTCTACACAGTGCTTGGTTGTCCTAACATTTTCTCTGTAGGGGTGGGTTACATGAATGGGAAAGGTATCAGGTGATTCTTTTAATGCGTAGAGGGAATGCACATTTTTAATGCAACAGTAGCATTGCCCTTCACTCAGAAGCCCCAAGTAGAACATAACCAACTGTTGTGGGAAGTGGTGTGGGTAATTATAATTCAGTCTCACTGGCAACGTGAAACAAGGTCTCTGTTTCATTGGGCTCCCTGGGCATTTCAACTGGCTGCCTGCTGCCTCCGTTCCAGGCGCAGTTCATCCTGCCATTTTGGAACCAAGCGGAGATCACTGACATATTCAGATAAACATACCTCTTTGTTTTTAACAGATTTTAGTGCCCTTTGGTACAAGCAAGAGAGGTTTCAAAGACACGTAATTTCTGGGAATGAAATGGACCATGTCTAGAATTGCTGTTTTGGGCGACATGAGTGATCACATGACCTAAGGCAGGGGACCTATAAGGAAAAGTGACGTCATCAAAATCAAATTTGATTCCAGAAAGAAATACCCACTACCTGGCTCTGCTTGTCATCTGAACAATCCTACATCACATGACTACCCCGTCATTCTGAGAGTGAGGCTTTCCCTTCTGGAAAATAGAGACCTGGGGTCACAGCCATTTGGTCAGGGGTGCATGTGGCCCTGTGAGTGCCATGGGAAATGCACACGGGTTCCCCTGCAGATTTCCCCCGTGAACAAAAGCAGAAATCCACCAAGAGGACAAGGAAGTTAGATTCATGACCCACAAAGGGGAAGATGGAGCATGAGACTTGTATGTGTGAGCAGGGTGACACCGCACAAGTGGAAAGAAAGGTCAGGTGCTGGGGAGGCCAGAGTCAAGGGCAGGATGAGGTCATGGGGTTAGACTTCTAGGGCTTGTGTCCTGGCGTCCATATTTACAAGCTGTATGACATTAAGCAAATGAATTGAGTTATCTGTGCTTTATTTACCTCTTCTGTAAGATGGGAATGAAAATAGTCATCCATCTCATAAGATTGATGTGTGGATTAAATACGTTAGTATCTGTAAAGTGCTCAGAACAATGCCTAGCACATAGTAACTCTGTGTAAGTGTTTTCTATGATTCTCAGGGCTTGCTGTTACCAGGTTGAAATGCTTTTCTGTGTATAAAGCAGTATACAAATGTAAGGCATTGTGCTGGATTGATCAGTGTATTAGTTTGTTAGGGCTTCCATGACAAAGTGCCACAGATGGGGTGGCGTACATGACAGAAATTTATTTTCTCACAGTTTTGGAGGCTGGAAGACTAAGAGCACAATGTTGACAAGGTTGGTTTCCTCTGAGGCCCCTCTCCTTGGCTTGTAGGGGGCTGTCTTCTCCTCCCTGTGTCTTCACATGGTCTTCCTTCTGTGTCTATGTCCTCATCTCCTCTTCTCATGTCTTCTGATGAAGACATCAGTCATAGTGGATTGAGCCCACCTTAATGACCTCATTTAACTTAAGTTACTTCTTCGAAGACTGTGTCTTAAACACAGTCACATTCTGAGGTTCTAGGGGTTGGGACTTCCCCGTATGAATTTGGGGGGTAGTGGGAGAGATGGTCACATAATTCAGTCCATAATAACCAGTTGTCAGTTTAGTTAAGTTGGAGCTGTGTTTCCCTCATCCAAGTGATCCTTGGCTAGAGTTGGCCAAGGGAGGTACTTGTGCAAAAGAAAAGCATTAGCCACTGCTCTCTGGACATCATGTAGTTAGAAGTGACAGATGGATGCAGAGATGCCAGCAAGGTCCAGCTTATCCTGGCTCTCTGCTCCCTAGCCCTTCTTCCAGATTACTGACCAACAGTGGCGCCCAGTCATCACTAGGCATGAGGCTGAGGACCCAGACTTTTCCCACCCCCTTCATGATCTCATTTCAGTGGCTGGACATGATTGAGTTCTAGTTTGAGTAGCTGGTGAATCCTCTGGTCTTCCACTTCTCCTTTCCTCCCACAGTTGTGTAAAATCTAGTTATAAAGTAAACCTCTTATCCTATTACACCCATAGTGACCCTGCTTGCATGACTGAACCTTGACTGATACAGGAATAATAATAACAACAACAACAACAACAACAGTAATAATATTGTTATTGTTATTATTATTATATCTTCTGGAAATACTATCACTAAACCTGAAAAGAGCCTGTGACTCACTCATAAGCCTGCATTTGAAATTCTTCTAATTATTTCAAGCCTGGGCTCACTCCAGAGTCCTCTGAACTACACTTCTCGCTTCCACCTCTCCTGGCCCCAATATGTCCCACAAAAGGCTGCCAGATAAAATTTCTTGAACCACATTTATATCATCAAGTGACAGTCAAGGGAAGTCCCCAGATGACAGCTGAGTAGCAGACCTAGAGAACAACAGGCTCAGATTAGAGCAAAAGGATGGAGGGTTCCCAGAGGGAGGTCTCAGAGTTGTGGGGGAGGAAGTGGAATGGATGCAAAGTATGGGAAATATTAAGAGAGCCATTTACAATGCCACTAAGTCATCAGGATAAAAATAGTAATGGGACATAGAAAATCAAGCAAAAATTTAAAGAAGTAATTATTAATTCCAGGACATACAAAGAATCATACAAGAAAAAATATACACAGATTATACTGCTGTACTCATAGGTGGAGAGTTTTTAGGCATAATAATGTAACACAAGCACATCTAATATCATGACTAGGTATATAACACTAGGTTGTGAAGTAAGCATATGGGGAGAAAGGGAGGGAGTGACATGGCAGGGCAGGAACCACACAGGAGCCTGTTTGAAGGCTTTGCCAAGATACCTTTTTAAAGAAAAGACTGTGATGGGGAGCTGAGAAATGGAGCAGCAACTCAAGGGGCATAGGGGACCAGGGAAGAATCTGGGGAGATACAAGAGCATATTTGCAGACTTGAGGACTGATCCTAGAGAAGGCAGCTGATAGAAGAAGAGATGACAGGGAATAACACTTGAAAGGGAAAGAGGGGTGGATTCAGACCCCAGATGCAGGATCTGGGCTTTGCTAGGAGAGGAACACACCCTCAATTGCATCAGGAGGGAAGAAGCAGTCAGGTCCAGATGCAGGAGGGTTTGTACATCTGGATGGAGATGAGAATGTCTTCCTTGCTTTCCCCTCATCTCCACTTCTTAGGTGTGAAGTCTCTAAGCACTTTCCTAGAGCTGCACCTCCTGTTCCTCCGTGTTGCAGAGGTCAAAGCAGAGGAGAGAAAGCTGGGCTGAGAGGAGGACTTTGTAAACCAAGACAGAGATGAATGAACTTGTTGGAGTCACAGCTAATTAGTGACAAAGCCAGGACTGGAACCAGACTGGCTCCTAGCCTAGGACTCTTTCACGACCAAATTACCATGTAATATTGAACAGATGGGAGCAATTAAAGTCGAGGACCATTAGGAAGGCTAGCACAACCCGAGTTACAAGAAAAAAGGAACCGAGTAGAAACACAGTGGAGAGATTTAAGTCTCATGTGACAGGAAGGGGTAATTTTATTCACTGTGAGTCCATGATTAGATTAGGGTGGATTGAACTAAATTGTAAACTTTAAAATGCACTTGGGGGAAGGGTATAGCTCAGTGGTAGAGCACATGCTTAGCATGCATGAGATCCCAGGTTCAGTCCCCAGTACCTCCACTAAAAAATGTACTGCATTCAGTGTTCTCTCATCCAGCTGGGCTGGGAGGAGCCTGGCTGCAGGAGGAGGCACTCAAGGGAGACGACAGAGATAAACCTCAACCAATAGTATTTATCAGCAGGAACCCCAATTCCTTTAAATTACATAGACCCTTTGGCAATCTTTGCTCTACTGCCTTCAGAAGTGCTTACTATATATGCTGAAAAGTAAAAAGTGGTTAAAAGTAACAGGTATGCTTCCCCCTCCATACCTGGGGGTGTCCTATCATTTGTCACATCAGTGAGAAGAGGCTCTCACTCAAAATATTCTTTGCTTAAACTTCTTGTCCGAGCTGTTCATGTGGCTCTTGTTCCATCTGCAACAGACGTCTTTGATTGTTCTGTATTTGAATTTCCAAGCCACCTTGGCCCCTGGTGTTTATTTTGGTGGACATTTGGTTATCTCTCATGCCAGTATTAGTTTCCCCTCAGTATCACTTGGTGTGATGGATGATCAACTATGAATACTGGCATTAGGCAAGCAAACTGGTCTTACTGTACCTAACTTGGTGGGGTGGCAGGGGGCAGATTTGTTAATGCCCACTTTGACAGGTCACCATCAGGTTATGTTAACTCATAGTCCTCTTTGAATTAAAAATCCTTCTGATTCAATACTCAGTGTTTATAACTAATAGTGATTTCTAAATATTCCACCAATATTTGCTTTTTCCCCTAAGGTTGAACCACCCTAGTACCCTGACCCCCAGCCCTTTATTCCCCAAACCCAGGGCAGAGCTCTTGGACCTGGGAGTCCTGGAAGAGTCCCAAGAGTTGCCAGATTGTCCCAGGCATCAGAGGGAGAATACCCCACCCGCCAGTGTCCATTTCTATTAGATGAAGACTCTTGCTAAATTCTCATAATCTTACCTAGGAATAGATAAATAAAGTGGTACATCCAGGTCTCACTCTAACTTCACAGATCGGCTTGGGAGCGTTTAGGAGCAAATAATGCAATGGACACCATACAGAGTCCCATTCCCCACCCATCTCACTGGGGAAAGGGTGTCACTTCTAGTTGGGGATAGGGAAAGGATTATACATGAAGAGGCCTTCCCTGACCACCCTACCGAAAGAAAATACCCTCCTTCCTTTTCTGTGCTATTTTATATCACATCCTTAGCATTCTCTTCATTGCACTTATCACAGTACTTTGGATTACAATTTTACTTATTATCTGTCTCCTCTACTATAATACAAGACTGCTAAGGAAAGGACCCATGTGTGCCTTGTTCCCTGTTGATTCCTCAAGTGCCAGAAACAGTACTTGGTGCAGAGTAAGTACTAGATAAAGATTAATTGGGTGGATGGATGGTTGGAAGGAAGGAAGCAAGCAAGCAAGCAGTATGCTCTCTTCTCCCACAGGAAGCCACCTGTTTAAGAGGCATTCCAACTCTGGATAACTAGGTGGGTCTCAGATGCAATATATATATAGCAGAGAGGATGATAAGATGCTAACTGTTTAGGTCTCATTGAGATTTACACTTGAAAGAAAAGAAATAAAAGCAGATGGGAAATTGGGGAAGAAATCAATATTAGTAGGAATAAAGAGAACTTTATAGCTAAAAAACCACCTTTTGTTCTGAGTCTTAGGAAGCTAAGACATAAAGGTGAATTGGATAAAAGGGGAAATTAGATCAAATCAGGAGATATTTAACAAATACATTTTGACTAACTGAGAAAGCAACAACAAAAAACAAGTGGAAACACAAATTCAATATGACATGTTAGGGTGGACTTTTGCCTGAGTTTTGTGCTCTTAAGGAAGATCTCACATTGGGATGAAGCAGAGTTGTCTTTGGGATCCATCCCATTCCCTGCCACACACAATTCTATCCACACCAGTAGGCTCATGCTGACATCCTGCTAACCCAGCTTCCAAAGGGCTGCTTTCTCCATCACAGCCTGCCTACTTTGTAGAATGTTCCAAGAATCAGACCTTCTTCTTCCCATCAAAAATATTGTCCTGGATCTTCTCCACCACAGGTTCTGAGGAGAAATAGTTAAACTGAAAATCCCTCACTACCAGGTCATTTCCATCAAGAGGAAAAAAGTCCTATAATTTTCTCATCTTAAAAATAGTAATTTATTGCCCTTTCCTCCCCCTCTAGCTACAGTTTCATCTGCTCCCCACTTCTATGCTCTTTTTACAGAAAAACTCATAAAAAGTTTTGTCTATACTTGCCATTTCAAATTTCTCTCCTCCCATTTTCCCTTGAATCTATTCCAGTCAGGCTTTTGTCTCAACCATTTCACTGAAACTGCTCTTATCAAAGGCACCATCAACCTCCAGGTTCCTAAATCTAGTGGTTATTGTCCATCCTCCATTTACTTAACCCATCAGTAGTATTTGACACCATGGACTGTTCTGTCTCCCTGGATACACTTTCCTCACTGAGCTTCCAGGACACCACCCTGTCATGACTTTCTTTCTGTAAACTGGTCACTTCTTCTCGAACACCTTTGCTGATCTCAGCAACCTGACCTGGTAGTTGTATTGTCTCAGGACTCATTGTATTGCCTTTGTCTTCTCATCTTATGTGCGGTCACTCCCTTGGTGATCTCATCCAGCCTCTGGGCTTTAATGGCTATTTACATGCTGAGGAATTTATGTATCTCCAGACTACATTGCTCTCCTGGACTCCAGACTAATAGATCCTACTGCTTGATTGATACCTTCACTCAGATGTCTGAAAGTCCAGACTTTCTCCCCTGTGTCTGCTGGTCCCCATCTTCCCCACATCAAGAATGGCACCTCTGATCTTATAGATGCTCATATTCAAAAACCTCAGTGTCACTCTTAAAATTTTTATTTGTTTGTTTTGTGGGAGGAGGTAATTAGGTTTATTTATTATTATTATTTATTTAATGGAGGTACTGGGGATCGAACCCATGACCTCATGCATGCTAATCATGTGCTCTACCACTGAGCTATACCCTCCCCCTGCGTCATTCTTGATTGCTTTCTTTCCCTCATACTCCATATCTAAACATCCACAAATTCTTTAGAGTCTATATTTCAAAATATGTCCAGATTTAGAGCATTTTTTTACTACCTCCTTAATTACCATCCTGGTCCAAGCCACGAAAATCTCTCCACTGGATCAAACTAAGAACCTTCTAATGAATTGTCCTGCTTCTGTCCTTACCCCCCTATAGTCTATTCTCAACACAACAGCTAGAGGAATCCTTTCAAAACCAAGTCAGACGATGTTACCACTCTGCTCAAAACCTTCCTGTGGCCTCATATCTCCCCTAGAAGGAAAGCCGAGACCTTACGGTAGCCTGTACAACCTGCACAACCTGGCTTCATTCTCTCTCTACTCATTTCTTACTATTTTTCTCATTGTTTACTTCTCTAGCCACTTTGTCTTCCTGTTGTTCCTCAGCTACACTAAGCATGCTCTCACACCTTAGCACCTGCTGTTCCACTCTCTTGGTGCTTTTCCCTGAGATCTCCATGTGGCTTCCTCCCTCATCTCCTTCAGGGCTTTTCTCAGATTTGACCTTCTAAGTGAGGCCCTCTCTGATTTTAAATCACAACCATCTCCTCTGCTGCCACTTCCCCTTTCTCTCCTCAGCTCCATTTTTTTCTCTAAAATATTTAGGAACACCTATTTTTATTATTTTTGTTATATTGTTGTGGCAGCTTTTATTGGTTATAGTGTCTGTCTTCCCACATTACTGTGCAAGCTCCATTAGGACAGGAAGTCTTGTTTCTTTTGTTCATTGCCTTATCCCCAGAACCTAAAGCAATGCCTCACACATGACAGGCAATCAATGAATATTCATTGAATCAATGAAAAAGCCACTCTGCACCAATGTGTTAATGACTCCTAGTATCCTGATAGGAGCAGCTTAGACTCAACTCATTTACCCAACCACAATTGTCTAAGCCAAAGAAGTAACTCTAATGGAGGGAGGTCAGACTACATAGACAGAGACTACAGGACCAGACAGTCTAATGGGGAGATATTTTGGGGTGGTTGGGGCCTTGTGGTACCCCTCAAATTACACTGCCTTTTTGACTGCTATATGAAAATGACCTAGGGGTGGTAGTAGGCCACATGCTGTCTATGAGTCACACAAAGAAACCCAGTTGTTAACCACATTATGGTAATGTGTTTTAATAGATATCATAGTCCCATTGTTTTCTGAACTAACCAGACCACATTGGAAGTATTATGCTCACCTTTAGGAGTTATTTTTCAAGAAAAATATTGTTGAGAGAAAATCAGTCAGGAGAGAGAAGGCTCTAGCCATGATATATAAAGAACAACTGAAGGGATCAAGGGTGCCCAATGATTACATTACACTTAAGGACAAAGTCTGAAATATGCACCAGCTCTACCACCACTCTCTCCTCCTTTGTCCATGGAGACATTTTTTTTTTTAGCATTTTTTACTGATTTATAATCATTTTAAAATGTTGTGTCAAATTCCAGCGTTCAGCACAATTTTTAAGTCATACATGGACATACACACACTCATTGTCACATTTTTTTCTCTGTGAGCTACCATAAAATTTTGTGTATATTTCCCTGTGCTATACAGTATAATCTTGTTTATCTATTCTACAATTTTGAAATCCCAGTCTATCCCTTCCCACCCTCCGCCCCACTGGCAACCACAAGTCTGTATTCTCTGTCTATGAGTCTATTTCTGTCCTGTATTTATGCTTTGTTTTTGTTTGTTTTGTTTGTTTGTTTTTGTTTGTTTAGATTCCACATATGAGCGATCTCATATGGTATTTTTCTTTCTCTTTCTGGCTTACTTCACTTAGAATGACATTCTCCAGGAGCATCCATGTTGCTACAAATGGCATTATGTTGTCAGTTTTTATGGCTGAGTAGTATTCCATTGTATAAATATACCACCTCTTCTTTATCCAGTCACCTGTTGATGGACATTTAGGCTGTTTCCATGTTTTGGCTATTGTAAATAGTGCTGCTATGAACATTGGGGTGCAGGTGTCATCCTGAAGTAGGGTTCCTTCTGGATACAAGCCTGGGAGTGGGATTCCTGGGTCATACGGTAAGTCTATTCCTAGTCTTTTGAGGAATCTCCACACTGTTTTCCATACTGGCTGCACCAAACTGGCAGACATTATTAATCAATCATGATTCTCTTTCCTACATGGGCATTTTCCCAGCTTAGAGCCCTCCATGCAGCCACTATCCAGTCTATTGGAGTTGGCCAATGAGACAAAACTTATTAGTTATTCTGGCTGTAAGGGAAGTATTATTTTATTCCCCGTGAATTATTTGAAGGCTTAGATAGAAAAAGCTAAACTAGTCCTGTCTAGTTCCTGAGGGTAAAACTAGAACGCATGAGTAATACAAATCCAGGATAGCAAAGAACATTCTAATGGGAGTAACCATCCAAACATGAGGTCTTGGAAGGTAGGGAGTCTGGAGGACCACCTGCCAAGGATTAGTAGATGAAATCTCCTCATTAGATGGGAAACTAGACTGGGTAATGATTAACTTCATCTATCCCTAAAGTTCTATGGCTCTTTTGCTACTTGGCTCTGCTCAGCAGGACGAGGTGGGCTGGTAAAGAAAGTCTGCAAAGCAAACATTCACCTTTATATTACAGTTATTTCACTGAGAAAGATGAGAGAAACCAGAACAACAGCAATAAAAAGACCATGGGTTAAGCACAAAGAGATAAATGATTATTTCTAAGCTTAATAACAATAGCAACAAAAACCTTTTTTTTAGCTTTTGGACCCTCTGCAACTTTCATTTATTTTAGTCCTTTCCTATTCCCACATACTTTACCCCTGTATTTTTGGTTAGAAGCCAATTAACTTTGTTAAAACAGTGAATGCCAGAAGCTTCGCTTAGTGTGTTCCAAGACTTGGAAATTCTTTCCCTAATGACATAGTAGAAACTCTGACGCCACAGTTAAGAGCAGGCTAGAGACAATTATTATATTTAAGTCATGCTTCACAGGTTATCATACCCACATCTGCAAGCTATTCCCTTTGTAAAGCATTTGGGGTTATTCGCCACAGAAAACTCATTGGAAAGTGCCAGCAACTGCTTGAGGACTGAGACTTTTCCATGTGGCTTCAGAAGAAAAGCACAGAACTTTCTTTTCAGCAACGCCATGCGCACTTCTTGGAGCCAGGCTCCTCTTATCAAGACAGGAAATCTGTGCTTGGGGTGGAATGAACAGTGTGGTGAGGAAAGAATCCTCCTCTGGCAGCCACCAGCCCTGGCCTGTGGAAGGAAGGAGGCCCATCCAGAGAGGTGGTCAACTCGAGTGCTACCCGCTAAGTAATCTCCCCAACATCAATGAAAGGAAGACCATGAAAGGACAGGACTTCTGCACAGAGTGGCATTTTCTAACAGAAATCAAAGAGCATGCTGGGTCCCTGAGCACTCAGCTGCTGGCATCTGTGGCCTTGAGCAAGTGACAGCTGCTCTGGGCCTTGGCTTCCTTATCAGTAGGATGAGGATAACAACACCTAACCTTCATGCCCTGGAGGCACTGGAAAGATTAAAGTAAATAACAGATGAGAAAGCCCTTGGAAAAGAGCTTTAAGCATTATATGAATTTTAGGATTAGTATTATTATGAGCATTCTTTTGAGTCTGCTAGGTTTTGTATGGTGATAATTATCCTAAAATCAAGATGAAACCAAGACCATTGTCACTCTAATGCTCTTGCCTGAGACCTCTGATAGGAGTTCATCTTGTCTGAGCTCATTCCTTTTTGAGTTTATCCAGAATGTGCAGCCCTTGCATTGAGCCTTTGAGTTCCTCACTTAAAAACTGAGGGTTATCATTGTTGGAAGAAGGGGCTCAGTCATGTGGGATATGCACCCAAGCACAGACCTCTTAGAAAATCACACTTCTGTCTGCTGACCAGTGGACACCCACTTTGAATTTCACCCCACCTTGTCCCTTGCCTCGTCCCCCCCACCCCCATCCTTCCTCCCCAATAAGTTAGACTTAATTGGATCTATCCATGTTCTGTCACTACTACCAAATTTGCATTTGCAAGATATACAGACACCTCTGTTTTTTCTGGATTGAGTATTCTGGTAGTTTTTTTTTTTTCTTTTAATCTCAGTTCTTTACATCTCTATTTGCCTCTGTCTGCCTGAATTTAACTTATATCCCAAAGACAGATAGAACAAGAAAAGAGAAGAAATTAGACTTCTTACAAACTATTTAACAAGTACCTAGAGAAAAATAGGGAGCTGGTACATAAGGAAGAGAAAAGCAGTAAGAAGGTAGAATAGTCCCACTGGTTAAAGGGAGGTTTGAAGATACCATTTAATGTGGTATCAGGGTCACCAAATACCACATATGTGCTGTCTGAATCTATGGCAAAACAACTGTTCTCAGAGATTTTCCAAGACTTTCCAATAAGATCAGTGAACTCTTCTAGATAGCATGACTGGTTTTATATTAGATAGAATCCTGCAGTATTTGTTAAGCATCAGGCTCTTTAAATGTTATGATTCAGAGTAGTCATGGAATTCTAAGAAACATCAAATAAAACTAAACACCAACACATTTCCTAAACTTGCTTAACAACTAACAAATGACAAAATGCAGCATTAGCTTCACTTAAGCTAACTCTACGTCCACTCTAAAGAACCAGATTTAAGATATAATTCTAATCTGGTTGCATTGAATGTAACATAAGAAAAAAATGTATGCTAATATATTTTATTACAATAAATCAGAGGAGAAAAATACTGAATCAGACCCAGCCAGTAGGTGGATAAATCCACCACATCTAATCTAAGTATCACTTTAAACCTGCTTGTCGTACTTCCCATGGTACATATGGTTGGCGTGTAATTTGATATGACAACGTAAGGTTATGACAGATGTATCCTTGTGCTCTCACACTGATTACTTTAAATGGCAAGTAAATCACACAGCTTTAACCCAGAAAGGATAAAACTTTAGAAGATACAGAATGAGCTGTATGTATGTGTGTGTGTGTGTATATATATATTCCTGGACTATAATTCCAGGAATCACTTGATAAATACTTGTGGGTTCTTTTTCGTGTTCTTTGCCTACCTCTTCCAATTCCTTATTCAAGATCTTAAAACTTAAGGAAATTCTATAAATAACTAGTCTCCCAGTCCACAGATGTCCATAAAGATTATGCTAGAGATACATAAACTATTTTCAGTATTTCAGAAATCCTAATAGATATTATCCATTTGTTATTATAACTAAAATGACAATTTCACTAACTTAATTTAGTTAGCCCATGTCAATTAGATCTGAGTGGCAGTTGTACAAGTCTTTTGTGAATAAAATATGTGAGACAAGCAATTACTTCTCAGTAAATGCAATTAGATAAATATTTGAAAAGGTAAGATCCGTGCACACGGAAATGCAATAACAAAGAGAAATAAACGAAGCAGTCTTGGCTTGGTGGTAAAAATTTTGAACAGTCCTCAAGTAGCAGTTTCTTAGGAGTAAGTTGTGGAGCAGATAAGAAATAAGAATTATTTCAGGCCAATATGACCTCCTGGTACAAGGAATTCCTGTAAGGTTTTCCTGATAAGGTTATTAATGTACTTCCTTAATTCTTTCTTATTCTCGTCCAGGACCAAACTCAGTGGTAGTAACTGTATAAATAAAATGATAATCAGCATACAGAGACACATACAGACACATACACAAAAGTTGTAAATTTCAGAGGAAATCTAAAGAATGTAGAAATGAAGATGATCATATCTTGCCTTGTATGCAACATGAGCCTTTGGTATGTTATATGTAGAACAGACTGGAAATCTTAGAAATCAACCATTAATGAAGTGATGGTTCCTTAGGAGCAGATCTTTTAAGAGAATCTGTTAAAAAGTTATATATCCCTTATCATATTTGAAGGACCCAGGATTTCTTTGCAAAGGAAAAGATAGCACGCTGAGGTAGCTTAGGGAAAAGTAAGAGTCAGGCCCTGAAAGCAAATCAAAGAAGCCGTCAATTCAGACAGCTGAGACTCAGACAAGTTCACTTCATTAACAGTGATATCCATTTCTGGTGTTAATAGCCTATCCTTATTTTATTCATTCATTTCCTTACTCCTTTATTGATTCACTTGTTTTTATTTTTTATAAAATATTCAACAGATATTTCTGAGCACCGATTATGTTCTAATACTAGTTGCAGAAATATAAAGATGAATATATTATAGTCCTCACCACCAAAGAGCCTACAGCATAACAGGGATTCCGTGAAACATATCTAGTTGAACGAACAAATAGCTGTTGAACACTTAGGTGTGTACAGGCAGTGTTCCAGGTGCTGGAATACAGCAGATTAAAGCAGATGCTCATCCTAGGTCTGGTGCAATTTGTCTCGTAATGTGAAGATTGCTACAGTAAAGATACGTCCTGGGTGCTGTGGGAGTAAGAGCCTGAACAAACCAATCCAAATTTGGAGTCTGGCGATGGAGTACACTGGATTTTGTGATATTCATTGCTCCTAAAGAAAAACAGCCACCCCAGCATAAAGCCTCAACCTGTCAAGACATCATAAAGACTTTTAGAAAAGGAGACATGGGGGATAAAAATTATGCGTTGTGGATTTTACAACACACTTTGAAGTAATTAATAGGGTTAGGTCCAGAAATAGGGTTGTTTATCATTGTTATCTCGACAGATACTATTTAATCCATTCAGTCGAAGCAATCTTTCCACAAGTCTTTGGAAAACTAAGACATAAAAATTCATTAAGTCTCACCAGTCATCTTCCTGGAGAACAGAGCTGACCTTGTTGTAAGCTTAGTTTCCTATAAAACAAGGGTTATCGAAAAATTGGTGGCTGTGATTCTTCGAAGGCTGTACTTCTTGAGCTTTTCAAGGATTGTGCATAATTGAACACAATCTCTCTATGTGTCCAGAAATTTGCATGTTTATTTGTATATACATATGCATATAAATGGAATAAACATGGCTTGGGAGGTACACATACCATAGCATTAGCTGTGGTTGGCTCTGTAGTATGGAAATAAGATTGGAGGATGGAAGGGACAGACATTCTGTAGTGTTTAAATTTTTGAATGATTACCTAGTTATATGTTATTTATATAATTGTTAAAAATATATAGTATGCACATGAAGGAAACTGTGTAAACTAGCTGGTAGTTAATTTATCTAAATGTCTAAATTTTGCTTTAATTGTCTAATGGCCTTTTTATTTGCAACTGAGTAAAATGTACCCATCTGTTATCATTGACCCAGAGATGTTCCTGATGAGAAAATACAGAAGTGTTAGCGGGAGCTTATGAAGCTGTGAGTTTTATTAGGGGTAGTAAAGGTGGGAGGAATAAGGGTTAATGACAACATCTCTTTCTCACCCACTCAAGTTTGTTCTGCATGTTTTCATTTGAATATTAATGTAGAAAGGAAGTCAGGAAAATATTTATTTATTTTTAATTGACATATAGTTGATTTACAATGTTAGTTTCTCGTGCACAGCATAGTGATTCAGTTATATGTATATATTTTCTTGGTCATATTAGGTTACTACAAGATAGTAAATTTAGTTCCCTGTGCTATACAGTAGGACCACATTGTTTATCTATTTTGTAAGTAGTAGCTTGTACCTGCTAATCCCAAACTCCTAACTTATATCTCCCTCCAAAAATATTTTTTAAATGAAAATTGTAGAGCTAGAAAAGACTTCATAGGTGATTTTCTAATCCCTAAGGAAAATTAGGCCCTGAAAGGTTGAGTTACCCAACATTAGATGTTGACTGAGTAACAGGGTGACATTGGGAGCCAGGTCTTTTTGTGTCATGCTCTTTCTACTGAACTTCTTTGTCTTTTAATCTCTAAGTCTCATAAAGTCTAATTTAAACAGCTTTAAAATGCAAGCTTTACCAAACCCAACTGCAGTTTCTTATAATTTGGACATCAAATCATGAGATGCTCTGCCCATCATCCTAACATTTCACCCCAGGTTCACCAAAAGCAGCTTCTTTAAAGTGTCTCTGGAGGTCCAGGTAACAGTTCAACTCAAATCCAGGTGGTTCTCATAACTGTTGGGTATTTCCAGCAGGCAGCCTTTCTGGAGAGCCCACTTCAGTGTCCCAGTGTCTGTCTTTCAGTCCGACTCAATGGGAGGACATCCAGGTCTGCACCTGCACACACCTTCATGCCCTGATAGCCTTGGTCTAGATGGTTCAATGTCTTCACCACCCTTCCTTTGACCTTCTCTCCAAAATGCAGTGGGAGAAAATGCAAAATCTTCATCCCGTGTCTTAGAGAACTGCTTTAGATGACTTAGACACCCAGCCCAACTCTTTTAAGGGTTCAATTCTACAATTGCACTCCTGAAAAATGAGATCTAGAGGCAAAAACACCCAGTAAATTAAATTCAGAAGTGATAGTAGAAAGGGGCCTGGATATTTTTATAGAAAAGGTTTGCAGTTTGGGAAATGATAAAAGACACTAGGATTACTCAAGATCCTTTTCCACAGGCCCAATTTGGGGAACAGGAATTTGATAATAAATTTAGGGTTGCAGAGAAAAGGAAAGATGCACACGATTTGCATCAGGTGTCTGGGCTCAAGTACTCTATGTATTTTCTAAGGTCCTTTATCAGAATTTTTAAAGCAGTTATTGTTAACAACAGCAGAAGGGCCTGTGAGTCACAGCCTGGGGCTTGCAGCAGAATGTCACATATGAGCTACTTTGACCTAATTGGACTGAAATTCAGAAGCTACACATTGACCTCTGAAGCAAATACATTGGCTGTCCTTCTGGAGTCGACCCTCTGTTAACAAATGTATGAATTTGGACTAATTCACATGTCCCTCAGTTTTTCAAGTTCACTCAAGCAAAGACATTTTTTAAAATGGTCGTGAACAATGCACATTGAGCCGCATCCTGAGATCAGCTGGGCAACCCGAGAGGCTATTTTCTGAAGCCCTTTTCTGTGTCACTCATTCTTTCTCTCCAGTCAACCAGACATCATTTTCCTGAGCCCTGTGGGGATCTTTGGGTTGATACCTAATAGTTTGCCATATTTACATCCTGCAGATGATTACAAGATGGAATATCGGGGTGCGTATATTTACAAGATGGAATATCGGGGTGCGTATATTCACAAAATGGAATTTCTTTTAAATATCACCTGAAAACATTTAAAAACTGAAGAAGGCTGCAAAAAAATAATGAAACATGTTGGGTTATACCATGCTTCAAGAGGTATTTTATACCCGGAGCTTTTTCCTAGGCACCCTTAATGAGATGAGTATTATTCTCGGGGAAAAGCTAAAACTTGTCACTATCTAAATATTCATCTACTTAAAAAATACAGAGTCTACCTATAAGGAGTTCACTTACCGTACAGCTGTCACAACTGTACATTGATTTTTCTATTTGATTTTCTCTAACAATTTTATAAATCTAGATAAATGGTAAGATTTTCAAATTTCAAGTTAAGATATACTAATATGTAAGATGCCTTTTTCCCCACATAATATCATATTCACAATAAATGCTATAAAAATAGCCTACATTATTTCTACTTGCATTAAATTTGCCTGGAAGTTTTAAACTAACGAAGATTTAAAATTAACTGAAATCAGAAGGATTGTCACCTTTCTTAAACCGAAGTTTTAGTAGAACTAGCTAAATTTGGATGTCAGATCCAGCAACTTTTTCCCTCGTTTTATTGAGATGTAATTGACAAGCAACATTGTATAAGTTTAAGGTATACAGCATAATGACATGACTTTTGTATACATTTGTGTATACTGTGAAATGATTACCACAGTAAGTTTGGTTGACATTCATCCTACAGAGACAAAAAAAAACTTTTTTTGAAGAAAAAGAAAGTTTTTTTTTTCTTTGTAATGAGAACTTCTCGGATCTACTCTCCTAACATTCAGCAACTTTTTTTTAACCTGCACATTTGGGTCCATGTGATGAGAGTTTCTCTGTCCTGGCTATCACCTGGAAAATTGGAAACCGGAAATTAAACTCTCATTCCCAGAATTCTGTAATACACTTGAAGTTGTTAAAATCTCGGTGCCCCCATCGGATGCACGGAGATGAAAATATCTTCCAATGGGATGTAAATTTAATCTGGCTTCCAAGTGTTCCCCTACTAGACACAGGAATGCTGAGAACAGGGAGCCACCAGTAGAGCTTCTCAGTTCTTCCCAGTAACACTGATGTCCTCCCCCAGGTGCTGTGGCAGCCTAGTCTCCACATCCCAGTATTTTCAATTTACTTTTCAACTCTCCAGAGGTCCTCATTATGTTCAATTCACGATCATGGTAAAGCTATGAATCAAGCTCTAGTTTCTTTTTTTCCTTTCTCCACATTTTGTCATAGGTGAATCAAAAGGGAAAATTTTTGAAGTTCTAAAGTTCTGGGTTTTATTGTATCCAGTGGTGCATTAGACACATGCCTTTGAAAACATAACAGGGCAGGGACAAATTCCCCTTGAGGCTTTCTGCGATAACGGCCCCTTAGCTTGGCTTCACTGGCTTAAGTGGTAGGCGTTTGGCGTTCGTATGAAGCTTCAACTGCACAGGAGCAATAGGAGAAGGGGTGGTCTGAGGAGGCACGTGATTGTCGGCACGCGCTCCTCTCTGGGGATCTTCCCTTCAAAAGACAGTTGAACCAGGAAGTTTCCAGATATGATTTAACACAACCAGATATTTGGAGGGTTTTTTTTGTGTGTGTGAATACTAAAATTCTGATTCAATATGGTACCGCAAACCAAGATGACAGAAGGTGACCAGAATGACTACATCCCATGCTACAGACAAGTAAATGCAATGTCTTTACACAAAAGAACATCCAAAGTGTGGTCCATGTGCACTATTTAGAAACATCCCCATTAACTGAGGAGCGAAGCTTTATTTTTTAATATGGTTGCAGATCCGCGCAGTTGTTTAATCTCCAGAAATTTCAGTTAACTACACAGATGGATTTATAACAACCTCTAATGGGTGTAGCTTAAGAAGGAACAGATGACTCTACCAGTGGATTAATCAACCTCTTCCAAACTGCAAATTAAAAAGGAACAAATCAAACACTGCATTTTCCTCACAGATGTTGAGCAAAACATATTCAGTCTTACTCCTATAATTACAGCATTAGGAGAGATTTACCAACATCAAAGTAAATAAAAACACAGAATAAAAGCTGATGAAAAACTAACAAGAGACTGAAAAATAATTTTTTAAAAAATCTCACTACCATAGCTTCTCTCATTGATTTCAATTATATATTCATTACTTTCTAATGGAGAAGGCTGAAGTCAGAATGAAATACTCCTCTTGCAAGGACCTCAGCTATGTTCTAACCACAGAGTATCCGACTAAATTCATCTCCAACATCTGCAGTTGATTTTTTTTTTTAAAAAATCAAATTTTGTTTGTTCGTTTGGCCAACCTTCATTTGAGCTTTTTTAACACTAAATCAATCAATCGATCAATCAATCAGTAGAGATGCCCTGAATTTTGGTTATTCAAAGCAAATGTTATAAATTGGCCTTCACAAGTGTTATTGAGGACAAATAACAGATTTTCACAAGTGATTTCCTATCAGTTACAATCCTGCAGGACTTCCTGGAAACAAATGAGGGTCAGAGTGGACTAATCTCTCAATAGATTTATTAGCAAATATCCCAGTCCTTCGTCTCCTGATGCCCATGTGACTTTACCACACTAAGTCCTGGTGGTATTGACTACGAACTGACAAAGGTTAGACATCACTGGTGCTGTCGCAGTCTCTAAACAGCTGCCAGTCAGCATGCCTCAGTATCACGGCTCGGGACTCTCAGTAGGATGGAATGATAGAGCAGTGGTAAATCAAAGCTATAACTACCTCCGCTCCCGCCAGTCTGTCTCCACTCAAAGCGTCCATTTAGCCGGGAAGCACAGCAAAATTTATAGCTGGGACTTTTATTGTGTGGCACTTTAACATGGCGAGGAACCCTATACTCATGCCTGAAGTCCTTTAAGAAGGGCAGACCTGCAATTTGTTTTAACCTATAGGCGAGTTCAGTAGCCAAGGCTGCAGTTGGCCTGAAATTCATCAGTTTGACATTCACAAACCTCTTCAACTATTACTTTGCATTTTACTTCGGAAGATGCCACAGGTTAAAAAATAATTATTTATAGCAGCAATTCTGTTTTTTATTAATTTCCTTTCTATAAAACATATTTGTCAAGAATTTAAGATGACCAATGTTGTCTGGGAGATGCTTTTAGAATCCAATATTTGATGTTCATCTCTCTCCTTCTCTCTCTTCTAATT
This sequence comes from Camelus dromedarius, assembly GCF_036321535.1. Taxonomy (NCBI): domain Eukaryota; kingdom Metazoa; phylum Chordata; class Mammalia; order Artiodactyla; family Camelidae; genus Camelus; species Camelus dromedarius. The sequence continues at coordinate 45,531,236 of NC_087438.1, forward strand.
TTCTGAGTGTTTTGTTGATGAGGCCACCCATGAAAAATCTCTGACTTCTCTTTACTCGGACACTCAGGAGTCCTGCCCTGGCACACCACATAAGACGTCATTATTCCCACAACCCCCAAACGCACATATAAATCATATTTCACTTCCCTGCTGTATTTTTTCCTCAGCAGTGGCCACCACTCCACAGACTAACTGTACACACAGTTTGTGTGGACTTCACTTGTTTCTCTGGCGTATGGTCTGTCATGCTCAATGCAATGTAAGCTGCATGAGGACTTGGATTTTTGTCAGTTTCATTTACTGCTGCATCTCCAGCACCTGAGTCTGGCACATAGTACCTGCTCAGTAAATACTTCTTGAATGGAAATTATGTTGACATCATAAATGATGGATGTCAGGCAATTATAACATCATCTCTTCACTCTTAATGGGTTTCCATTCCAGACTCTCAGGTCCCTCTCCTAAAGCATCAATCCCGGTTTAGACCTTTGCTCAGCATCCCTGCCCCCACCCTATCCACCAGATCCCACCTGATCTCTTGTTGGCAGGTAATCTGATTGACTAAACCCTGCAGAACAGTACTAGAATGTGTCACCCAGTCACAAATATAAAGTCACTTTCTGATTTAAAGCCTTAGCCTCAAGCAGTGATTATTGTGACAGATCACGTCCCAAGTGCCCCACTCTTATACCTGCCCCATCCCACCACTGAAACAGTAGTGTGTGTGTTGGGGGTGGTCAGTCAGTCTAGAAGGAGTTTTCGGACACTTCTAATTCTGCAGAGATCATCAGGTGGAGAGGAGGGCCAGTCACACAGGGAAAAGTCAGAGGGCAGTTTTGGGCTAGTTCAGGGGTGAGCCAACTATTTTTATAAAGGGACAGAAAGTAAATATTCTAAGCCTTGCAGACCATAGTCAATTCTGCTGTTGTTGTGTGAAGGTATCCATACCCAACTGAATCCTTGCTGTGTTCCAATAACACTTTATCCACAAAAACAGGCTTTGGGTCAGATTTGGTCTGTGGACCATCGTTTGCTGACCCCTGCTCTAGACCTAGGGAAAATGTGAAATAATCCCCAACCCTACTCTCTTGGCTCTTAAAATCTAACGGGATTCTGTTGCTTGATTGGTGCATTTTATTGCAACCAATAATCACATGCATCTGCCTACCTATGGATTACTTTTAATAAAAGAGAAAGAAGGATGAACCCCATTTCTTGATTTAAAAATTAAAAAATTGTCATTCATTCTCTTTTTATGTGCTCACTCACCACTCTTCAGCACCCACGGCTGCGTGGAGGTGCCCTGCTCAGACCTCAGTTCAGGAAGGAAGTTGCCCCTGAGCTTCAAGGAGTGCTGTCAGGGGATAGCCTCCCAGGCCAGTGCCTTCAGGATCTGCCAGCCTTACTCTGAGACCCTGGTCTTCCCTGGCAGCCCTCAGCCAATGACTGAGCACAGTGGGGACTAGGAGCTGGCCACTCCCACCCACTGGAGGCCTCCTCTCACGGCCACCGTGGCTCTAGAAACCCCCATTGGGTTGACTGTGCTTTTTCAGGTCTGAATTGCAGCCTGTGATCTCCCTGCCCTATTCTGCTTTCTCCTCCCTTCCCTTTTCAAGTTGTCAGATCCATACCTCCATCTACAGTTTTCCCCTACCAAACTCTGTTTTTTTTTCTCTTGATCTTTCACAGACTTATTAACGAAGACATCCAACAACAAAAAACCTCCAGGGTACTCCTAATTCCTGCCGCTGTCTGCCTTCCATCATCACCCCACCCCTCACCATATTTTATTGAAATTGATTGAGATCTTTGATACATCCATGTTACAAAGAAAACCCCAATGTGGGTCCATAAATATTGTGATAAAAACAAGGGGAAAAATGTTTCTTGCTTCTGAAGGATGCCTTCATACAGTTTTGGATATTTAAACTTACTCTTCCCCAGTTTTCCTCAAATTATTGTTAGGAATGAGGGGCATGACTGCAGCCCCTGCTCAGGTCATCCAAAGTGTACTGAAGGTCACTGCTGTTTTGAGAGGTGGCATTCCTGAATCAGGACACAGGAAAGCAGTAGCTTCTAGCTAGAGGCCCTGAGTTTCAGTGCTGGTCCGTGAATCACACAACGAGGACCTCCCAGGGCCCAGGAGAGGTGGGGCACATAGGTCTCAAACCTATGTAAATCATAGAGACAAATCGTAGGCTACAATCACTTTGGAGACCGCCTGGGAGCACAGGTGTCAGAAGCGCTGGCTGCCTTGGTGCCCAGAGCAGGGGTAGCCACCCGGGAACCCAGAAAAAGCCAAGGCTCCCTTCTCTGTCCCCTGTGGGCAGAGTGCCTTTCCTTAGAGAGGAGGGCTTGAAGCTGGCTTTCAGGGCCTCCGTTCAGCCTCCAAAAGGGCCCCAGCAAAACCCACAGTGTTTGCCCTGATGCTGATCCCAGCTAGTTCTGAGGAGGTTTCTTCGTATGTATGTCATTGTGACATAATTTGCCCTCTTGCCATATAGCTGACAATATGAGAATATGAGAAAATAGGACTCGGGGAAGAAAGGGGAAGGGATGAGGAGGTTGAAGAGAAGGAGAAGGAAACAAGTTCAAGTAAGACACCAAACCAATTAAAAGGGAAGACTGTTGTTCAAGGCACTTGTAATTAATTAATCATGGCAATTGATAGTTAACTTCTGTTCTGACTTCCTGATCAGCTAGCTGAGGCTTAGGAAAAAGCAAACAATTCTTCTGGTGAGGCAAACTCGTTGTGGGCCTAGGGCTCTGGGAATCCATTCATGAGAAGTACAGCCAAGTCATTTAATCTCCTCAGGGCCTCAGTCTTCTTATTTCGAAAAAAAGTGGGGCTTGTATTCATGAACACTGATCTGCATCAGAGCAACCATTCATTCTGGGATTAAGTAGGGCCTGGAAAAGCAAGCTAGTCTCCAGAGTTTATCAGCCCACTCTACCTCCTCGCATTCCTAGAAACCTATGGGAGGCTTCAGGGGCCAAGCCTGGAAGTAGAATGTCTATTTCCTCCCACATACTGTTGCCCAGAGTTCAGTAATGTCCTCCCCTCATCTGCAAGGAAGTCTGGGAAACAGAGTTCAGCTGTGCACCCAAGAAGAGAGAAACAATTCCATGAGCACCCAGCCAGCCTCCTCGTGGTGATCATTTAAGACTCTGCTCCAGCATTCACCGGGGAAAACCAACCACACTCTCCTTTGAGCCTCCACTCTGCTTCATTCCTGCTTCCATCATAATGCCTCCAGCAAGAGAGGGCGCTTCCCTGTCTCTCTCTCTATCTCCTTGTATTCGCATCTTATATGAACCTTGACATAAAATTCAGATTTTACTTCTCTCTAGTCCCACATTCTTTCTAGTGTCTAGCCCAGAGCTGAGGGCCCAGTAATTATTCACTTATATTACAAAAAATAAATAAATTAATGTAAAACCTTTTTAAAATAACAGCAAAGTGCACCTCTTTATTTAAAAAAAACTTTCATAGCCCCCAATGGCCCAGAATATTAAATCCAAATTTCTCATTGTGATATGTGAGGTAGTCTTGTCTTACTTCCTCAGTCATAAATCTCAATACTCAGTTTCACCAAACCGCTCCCCAATCATTTTTTCTTTCCTATCCTCTCCCTTCATTCCTTGTTTTTCTGTCTCCTTCCCTTTCTTTCACTCTTTCTCCTTTCGCTCAGTTTATTTTCTTTTACTTGCCTTCATTGAATGAACACTTGAGTGCCTACTATGCATCAGGGACAAGGTTGGGTACAGAGGTGCACGGGAGAATTGCCCTCTGGGTTTACTGGAGAAGATAGGTGGGTATAGACAGGTAAATGGACAATTGCAATGTGCAATGAAAGTCAAGGTGGCTTAGAAGCTCCAAGAAGGGGTACTCTACTCAGACTGGGGACAAAGGGGCAGGATGGGTGGAGAGCGGAGAAGGTTCCAAGAGATGCTAATCCTTGAATCTAAGAAATGGAATGCAGTTGTTCCATCTCAGAAAGGTGGGAAGGAAGTTGCTGGCAGAGAGAAATGTGTGCCCAGGTATGGAGACACAAGAGAGCACAACTTGTGTGAGAACAACACACATTTATTTCCCTTCTCAGTAGAACAAGGCAGATTTTGAGAGATGGGGCTGGTCAGGAACTAGATTCTGGGGTACTGTTATGCTATGATTTTTGGAGTGTAGTCCAAAGATGCAAGCAGATTTCAGCTTCAGAAGCAGCCCTCAGACGGCAGGGAGAAGGCCAGCTGCTGAGAGGTGAGGAGACGGGCCCAGAGAGAAGAACGCAGCACAGGGAAGGTGTCAGGCTGCCCTGAGACAGGAGCTCTGGGAAGTTTGCTGCCGAGAAGGGGAAAAAGTCAAGAGATATTTAGGAGGAAAACATGGCCGGATTTTGTGACAAACTGAATGAGAGAGGGAGACAGATTATGGGAGGAAGAAAAGGAGGGAGGCAGGAGGGTAGGTTAATTCCAGGGGCTTTGTTCTTGGATGGCCAGGTGGGCCATGGCTCTCTCACTGTGCCCAAGGACATGGGAAGAGGAGTAAACTGTCGAGGCGAGATGATGAGGTCGATACTGAATCTGCTGAGACTGAGCTGGGGAGGACATCTAGGCAGTGATGTCAGGCAGATTCTTAGGGGCACTCTTTTTTCATATGGGGCCCCTTATGCCCAGGGAGGTAACGTGAACCAGTCAGGGAGGAGTCAGGGCCCAGGTGAGCTGATTCCTAGTCCCACACTCTTTCCGCTACCCCCTCTGCCTTCATACTTTGCAGCAACAAGACAAGATAAGGTCTCTCCAGTCACCCGTTAGCAAATCACTCATTTGTTTCCATGGTTATTTATTTAAATGTGTGGGGAGGATAAGCCTCCAGAAACCTCACCAGAAAGTGCAAAATCATTTTAGATTGTGGGCACTTAAACTAATTTTTAATTGATTAAGACTATCGTTCAATAATCTGATAGACAGATTTGTTCCATTTTGAATTCCAAGTATGCAGACCCGACTTACTCAGAAATTGTTTTCAAATTTCTCAGCGTCTGAATTTATTGAAAATATCCTCAGTGTGACTCAAAACACCAACTTCAAGAAGATGTGGTCATAAAAAATATTATAGCTTTTCCTGAATAGTCCACCTTTCCCCTCTAGTTCAATCTCAAGTATAAAACACAGGCAGTTGGAAAACCTACTCCCAGAGAGAGAGCTTCGTTCACTCCTAACTCAAGAATGTTGACATTGGGGGTGGTGGTAGGTTTCACGCGATCAGAATTCATTGATCCTCAGATTTTCCTCATGGTAAAGGCAGGGACAGCAAATGTCATAAGAGTCATATTTTCCAGTGTTTTCCCAGTATGCCTCACACAGTAATCATCCTCATGAAACGGATTTCTCTCTCAACTCCTCAGAGACTTGTGTCCAGCGTATGAACTTGAAAGCAGTCGCCTAAGAACTAAAAGCACCATCAGAGTGTGGTTTACTTTTCCAGACTACATTTTCCAGGTCTAGCTGTGAGCTCATCACTCATTAAATGGTTAAATAACAGCTGAAACTGTAGAAGTACACTTGCCAGAATTGCTCAACCTTGTTGCAAAAGGCTGGATTTTCAGTGCATTTGCCCCGTCCTTTTTTTTTTTTAAGGGTTCTTTCTTGGGAGCTCTCTCATGAAATAGAAGCATTTTGACCTTCAGCAAGAATTAAAAATGGGAGAAAAAAAAAAATAACCTTTCCAACCCTTTGCTTAGAAGAGCCTGAAGAGGCAGGCTGCTGGAGGGATTCACCCAGAGTAGAAAGTATCAGCAAATATGGAAAATAATTTGCTGGATATGAACCTTAATTAAAAAAAAAAAAAGCCTAATATTTAAACAGCTCAGAGATCCCCAAACATGACCTCCTCAGTTCAGCAGGCCACTCTGGGTTCATTGGCTCATCCCTATCGTACAGGGGAGGGCAGGGGAGTTCTCACCAAGTCACACACTGGGGACTCCCTCTGCCACATCCCTAAACCAAATCCTGTCTATTTCCACTCTTGTTGAGACTCAGTCATTTCTTGTCTCCCAACTTCTCCTCAACCGTATACAGAAATGGCCAACAGGTCATGAGTTCGTTCTGACAGAACCAGGCTTCAGTAAACTTTTACTAAGCGCTCCTAGGCATGATATTCAACTCCTCGGTCAAGAGCCCAGTGAGTTCCCCACCAGCCCCCTTCAACATCATTTCTCTAAATGTGACCAGTCCAAATCCCTAGAATGTGAATTGTGTCATTCATTCATTCGTTCACTTATGACCTAGTGTCCCTGTTCTGGGACTCTTCTCTTTTTTATTTATTTATTTATTTTTTAAATTGAAGTATAATCAGTTTACAATGTTGTGTTAATTTCTGGTATACAGCATAGTGATTCAGTTATACATATATATTCCTTGTCATATTCTTTTTTATTAGAGGCTATTACAAGGTATTGGATATAGTTCTCTGTGCTATATAGTAGGACCTTGTGTTTATCTTTTTTATATATAGTAGTTAGTATCTAATCCCAGACTCCTTTTTTTCCCTCTCTACTCCCTCTCTCCCTGATAAACATAAGTTTGTTCTCTCTGTCTGTGAGTTTGTTTCTATTTTGTGAATAAGTTCATTTGTGTCCCTTTTCAGATTCTCTATATAAGTGATATCATCTGGTATTTTTCTTTCTCTTTCTGGCTTACTTCACTTAGAATGATGATCTCCAGGTCCATCCACGTTGCAGCAAATAGCATTATTTCATACTTTTTATGGCTGAGTAGTATTCCATTATATAAATATACCACATCTTCTTTATCCAGTCATCTGTTGATGGACATTTAGGTTGCTTCCATGTCTTGCCTATTGTAAATGGCTTCTGCTACGAACATTGAGGTGTGTTTATTTTTTTGAATCGGACTTTCCTCTAGATTATTTTTTCTATTTCATGAGATGGGGAACGGCTGGTCATCAACTTCATATAATCCCTATTTGCAAACTAGCCGATAGGAATAAGTTTTATCCTTTCATTTTCTTCCCCAAGCAAAGTAATTTGGGTTTCTTTCATCCCTTTTCGTGTTCTTACTTGATGCCATTTTCTACCATCTTCATCAAGCTTCACTTTCCCTCGTCACTTGAATTGTAAGTTGCTGACTGAATATAGTCCCCTCTGCAGAGTCTGACCATTACTAATGTGTTAGGAGGTGTCCTCCTGGCTGCTTCATTGATTCATGCTCCAGCCTTGAATTGGCCTTTTGAAAACCACTTTTGGTTTTCTGACCCGTGTTTAACTTTGGATGCCTAATTCCTTGAATCTATCCAAAACCAGTGTTGCATTTGTGCAGTCACTTTTTCTCCCTGTAGCCACCCTAACCTGCATGTATTCATTTGCCTTCCTCCAGTTAAGCAAATTGGTTTTGAGATCTAATGCTATCTTTCCCTGTGGCTTTTCCCTACTTTGAGGTTGTGAATCTGGCTATGGAGAAACTCTACCCATGAAGTGCCCATAATTGTGAAGCTTTTCTCTGTATCATCAGCATCCCTTAGCCACCAAGACTGTCTGCTTCCCCACACTTTGCTCAGGGGAATTTAGAGAAATATATAGAGTTTTATAATCAAGACCAGGTTCTCAAATGTTAGGTATAGACATCTTTTTAAGGGAAAAAATTAATAAGGTAAACATATTAACCTAAATTATTTAACTGAAATGTTACTTAAATATCTATAAGCATAAATCCAGGTAAAAATTCCCTATACCTAAAGCTGTTATACAACTGTCAAGCCAAAATAAAATTATAAATTAGGTATCAACCAAAAATTCATAAAATTTAAATAAAGTAATTTAGTGCAGACAACAAAGGTGCTCTGTTGGAATGAAAATCCTCTCAATGTGAAAAGAGTAGTAACTGCAGTGGCAAAGATTATTTTGAGTTCTGCATACCTATAGTATTGTTTGTGATATGATGATTCCATCTTAGCAATATATTTCCCACCCAAATTTCTGCAAAGCTTTTGACCTTGTTACGTCTTTGGACCTTCATTTGATGGGAACACTTCATTTAGAGGTTAAATTTCTCTCTCTTTCCATCAGACCTCTAGGTTACTCTGCCACAATATGTCATTTCCATAGTGTCTCATCATGTTATCAGTGCATTAAGTAACTTACCAAATTAAAGTCTTACTTTATGGAAATGTCTTTTAATTGAAAGTGTTTGACAGAAAAGTGAAGTTTTGTCATTTAGATGAAATACTTCAACATGAAAGTAGTGGTAGACACAGGACACTGGTTATGGATTTGAAAATAGGAGAAACCATCATAGATAGCTAGAGAAGTTTCCCAACATTTTTTAAGTTGCTTGAAATTCCTTTAGGGATAAAAAAAAAAACCCAACCTAGATGTACACTCACAAATAAAAAATAAATGTATGTGCCAAAATCTGCAGACACGTATTCATCATTCAAATGATTGAAAATTTGCTTCTTTTTTTTTCTCATCAAAATGAAAAAACAAAATTAATGTTTTTCATTGGAAACTCACAGACCCAGGAAAATATTCCCATAGACCTTGGAATCAGAGAAGTTCAATTTGAAAATAGCCAAGAATTTTGGAGTAGAAAGAAGCTCTTGAAAATACCTGTGGAGACTAGATCATCTTGGTTAATCCCCTTACCTTGAAATGAGGTTCTAGAGACCTGAGGAACATTAAATCATTGCTTAGAGATAGATCCAGGTCTCAGGATTCCAAGTCCATGCCCCTTTCTATTGTATCAACATTTACCAAGTAGTTTTACACTTATAATGCCACCTCCCATAGATAATTTACACATCCAAGCCTCCTGACTCTCAAAACATATCCTTATAAACCAACACACCATATTCTTGACAGTGAATCCTATAAAATGCAGGCACTTCAGTCCACTTACAATTCTTTAATGAATAGCTATTTGTGAAGACTTTATTTATTAGTAATTCTGTATAAATTAACTCTTCATTTTATTTGTCATAAGGTTACTTCTTACCAGTTTCAAAGATTGCTTGGAGCTTTTACGTGTATTCGTATCTCTGCCATTCTAAAGGACTTCTGTGCTTTTTCTCAAATCATTCTCTTCCCTCCCCTCATTTCAAGTCCAAGTTTCCTGAAAGTGGAGTATAAATTTTATGTCTCCATTTATTCCAGGAACCCATATATGTTTCTGTTTTCATTACTTTCTTGAAATTGTCTCCTCAAAGACCACACTGGACTCTTGCCACATCTGTAGAATCTCTGTATTATTCTATTTGACCTTCCTTCAAGAAATAGGCCCCTTCCCTCTTAGAACTCTTCCCTGGCTTTTCCAATGTTTCTCTATGTCCTCTCCAGATTGAAATTTCTTTGTCTTCCCTGGTTTCCTTCCCCACCTTCCTAAGTATTGATATTCCTTAGGATTTGTCATTGTTCTTGTTCTTTCCTTACTGTATGTAAGCTCTGTGGTGACTTCATGTGGATGTACTGATGGTACCCAAATATGTCCCTCTAACCTGTCTCTTTTCTGGGGTCTAGATAAGAATTTCTGGGAAACTCAAGCCTTTGAGAGGCAAATATAGGATTCTATGCCTGCAAAAAATCAGAGATGTAATCATAATAATACTTTTTTATATGGAAGTAAAAAGAAAGAGGAATGAAGGAAGAGTTTCAAGAAGGGAGTAGTCAGCTGGTTCAAATGCATGGTAATGTTAAGATGAAAATGGAAGTTTTCTTCAGGCTTAGCAAGTTGAAGTCCATTGGAACCTTGGCAGGAGGAATTTGGGATGAAATGCAGATTGAAATGAGTTGACACATGAGTTAGAAAAGAAGACATACAGACTGTGAACACATTTCTAGCAATTTCACTGTAGAAGAAAAGGGAGCTAAAGAAATGAATCTAGGGTCTGAGGAAGGACACATTTTATTGGCTAAGAAGAAGGAACCAAGACAGAGAAGGGGCAAAAGATACAAAAGAGAGGGAGCTGCGTGCTTGACAGCGGACTAGTGAGCCTTAGACAGGAAAATAATCACCTCTTCCATTGATTGGGAGTGATGGAGGTAAGGATGGTTGTGATATAGTTCTTATTTTTTTCTTTGAAACAGGGGTGAGGTTATCTTCTGTGGTTCATAGGGAAAATGGTGAGATATTTGAGGAGAGCTGAAATTTTAAGAACCTGACCAGATCTCCACAATCTGTTCTAATCCCTCCTATACGCTGTTCTAAAATATAGATTCAATCATGATACACTGGGGCTCTCGGTTTCCTATAGGATAAAATCCTACCTCATAGCATGTTCCATAGAGCCCTATCATAGAAGGAGAGCATCTCCAGATGGTTAACCTCATCACCCCATCAACCCCCTCCTGCCCCAGGTCCTAGCATCGTCCTTATCCAGACATGCCACACACCAGAACTCTCAGCCAGAATTCTCTCAACCTCACTTCTCCGCTGGAAAAAACCTCCACTCACCCTTCCCAATCCAGTTTAAGAATTTCTAATTATTCCTGGATATCCCTGACTTTTATTAACCTGTTTTCCCTTAGCCCCAGTCTACCTCCTAATTTGTTTCTGTATTTATTTACTTTTACAGTATCACTCTTAGATATTTCGGTATGGTGTCTCAAATCCCCTTGGGGCATACACTTTCATTCAATTATTTAATTAACTAGCCAATGAATATGTATTAAGCAAAATATAACCCACATCAGGAAGCCTCCAGGACAACAGCCAGCTGTAATGTAGTGTGACTTGAGCTGTGAGCCTGTCTTAATGAAGACTGGCCAAGGAAGGGGGCGAGAGAGGTGAATGATGAGGAGGGTAGAGGAGGAGGCCACCAAAGCCTTCAAGTGTGCATGTGCCTACTTATGTCCCTCTTACAAAGGGTCCCATGGTAAGTTCCATGAAGGCCAAGGCAGAGCCTTGTCCAGTAGGATGTCCCTACATTGACATTCACTTTGTAGGTACTCTGTAAATTTAAACTGTCCTTGTATTGCAGAAGTCACTGTATAGCTTTTACTTTTAGGAATTTATGGACTCCTAATGTAATCCTTTTCAACTAGACAGACTAATCATTCTTTTTAATGTTTCATCCGTTTGTAAAATATCTGTTCATGGCCCTTGACAGAAAAAAAAAAAGTCCTTTCTGACACCATCTAGAGTCAAGTCTGCCCTCCCCAGGCATCTGTTTCTTGCTCTGGTCCCCCATTTCCCTGAATCCCTAATTTGACTTCCCTCTATCACGAGGGCCCAGCCAGGGTCAAATGTCTCTTCTGTGCTCACCACAATAGATTTGGCTTCTTTTTTCTCTTCATTTCTTTTTTCTATACTTATCTTTTTTTTTTTTTAATTGTTGTTACGTTGCCTTAAAAGGTCTATGATCGTTGTGCAGGATTTCTTTAAATTGCAAAGAAATAAAGAAAAGAAAAAGTCCTTCCTTTGCCTTTCAAGGAAGCCCTTGCACATCACTGTTGGGTGCTCAGTCTAGCATGACTTCTGCCTTATATACCAGGGCTGCTAAATAGGAGAACCACCGTTATCTGTTTAATCCGAAATCATGATTTTCCTGTGAACTGTTCTAATCTCAGCTTTCCCAGCAGACGGTCTTACACCTAAAATAAGGCTAGCTGCACGCCTACTCATTTTCTGTTTAAATTTCTTTTTATAGGAAGATGAAAGGCTGCAGGTTAAAATGTTCACATTTTCTGTGATTACTTACTGCAGAAGTTTCCAGACTTGAAAGATGCAGCTGTGAAATATACAACCTCAGAGGCTGTAACCTCACTACTGCCCATTCGTGTCTTGCCAGGCTCTGGAAATGTTTGTATAGGGTCTAGTGGACCCAGGCATCCAGGACCTGTCTTGGTACATTGGCTTATGATGGTTCTAGACACCATTTTTTTCTTAAAGTGGGAGTCTTCTTCCTGCAACAAAGTCCCCTCTCTCTGACCATCCGAGTCTTTCAGGTTGCATGTATAATCTCCTTTCCCCCTAAGATGCATTTTCAGCAACAAGGCAACTGTCTGTAGATTAGGGTTCCCTCCTTACCAACTAAGAGTACATTTGGAAATACCAGTATTTCTTGGAGTGAGGAGACAAGAGTCCAAGACTCACGTTAGAGCAGTGAGGAGCAGAGATCACTAGAAGGTGGGTTCAGTCGGCTGCAGAGTTCTTATTTTGTTTCACTGATGTGAATATGCTACTTCAAGGTTGAACTGAATTTCTCAGGACAGCAGAAAAGAGGTTAAGAGCTGCCACCTTCTCAGCTTTTCCCCTGGGGCAGCCCTTGGCCTTCCTTCTAAATAAACATTGGTCAAATATTTTAACAACACTGTTTGAAGAGGCACCTGCCCAGAGAACCCAGTGTCTTAGTTTCCTTGCTGGGTGGTAAGAGCTAGCCCAGAACTCATCACCTCTTGGCTTGTGTTGCTTTTTCTCTAATGCATTCCCTTATCGTTGCCTGCGCCCAGACTCATCAGTCACTTCTTTGGTGACAGGTATCCTCCCTAAGGTCTTCTAGAGTTTTTCTTCTTTGGATTTGGCATTCCACTTCTGAGAAAAATGTCATTGTCAACTCTTCCTTCCAAAATATGCTAAATAAAACTAACCGTGCACTACTTTGGGGCCTCCTCATATCAACCCCCTATTCAGAGAAGGACCCCTTTTCCTGGGGCAGAAGGTTGTAAACATATGGAATTTGTTACTAGAAGAGTTGGTTTGGACTGTTTCCGATCCCTAAGCCAGTTCCCCAACCATGACAAAACGTTCCCTACACTCTCATCATGACTCATTTTTATTTTTAAATAACCTCTGGTATGGAACTTTGTCAGGGACTTTCAAAAGGTTAAAGAACTCGTGTCCGCATGCTTTTGACCCCCTCAGAGAATTTTAGTAGATGAAGCACAGTCTCTCCTCACTGAAATCACTGGCTAGGTTTGCTAAATATCCCATTACTGCCCTGTAACTCATGGATGTGAATTTATCTAAATCCGAACATGTTCTCATCATTCTGTCTCCTAGGAGGGGCTAGAAAGGTATAAAGCTATACAGGCATAGTCTTTGGTATTAAACTGCTTGAAATCAAGTCAGAGAGACTAAAAAAAAGTCACAAAATCATGAGTGAACAACCACCTGCATAAATGTGTCAGCGACTGAAATTATAAAAGGAGTTCAGGAAATCAACAAGTGTGTTAGGCGGAAGATGGAAAAATCTTTACAGAGGAGAGAGCCCTTGAGTTTGGTCTTGAAAGCTAGAGTAGGCTTGATAGGGGCAGGGTGGAGAGAGGAAGGGGGCTACCGGGGCTTCCAGACACTTAAGGAGGAAGAGGCAGGGAAACAGCATGAGCAAAGACTTAGAGGTAGAATCGTCTGGTTGGAGTGGAGGAAACACGTGAAGGAGTCTGATACGTTGAGAGAAACCAAATTAAGAAAGGCCTGGAACAACCAACTGCAAGAGTTGGAACCTCATCAGAGAGAGGTGATAGCTATGAAGGACTATATTTCAGAATTTAATGTTTCAAAGAAAACAAGTTATTGACTGATGGGACACAGAGATGGTTTGTTGAAGGGCTATCAAGGCAGGCCAAATTGGAGATTTTGAAATTTTTGTTTAGATCAGAATAGGGTAAGCATTATGAAAACAAAAAGGATAGATGAATGACAAGGTCCTATTGTATAGCACAGGGAACTATATTCAACACCTTGTAATAACCTGCCATGGAAAAGAATCTGGAAAAGATTACATATATATGTATATGTATAAGTGAATCACTGTGCTATCTACCAAGAACTAACACAACCTTGTAAATCAACTATCCTTTAATAAAAAATTTAAATTTAAATTTAAAAAAAAAAGGAAAGAGCTTGAGAAGGACACATGGAATGGTAGCAAGGAATGGTAATAATGGATGCAAAGTTCTAAAGGAATTACTCCTGGTACCCAAATCTATATGTTCCCTTGGACTGTCATAGCAGAGCACCACAAATGAAGTGGCCTAAAAATAACAGAAGTTTATTTTCTCAGCATTCTGGTGTCTAGAAGTCCCAAATCAAGCTGCTGGCAGGGCCACGCTCCCTTGAATGGCTGCAGGGAAGAATCCTTCCTCACATCTTCTAGCTTATGGTGGTTGCTGGCAATCCTTGGTATTCCTTGTTTTATGGACGCTAACCCCCATCTCTGCCTCCGTCTTCACATGGGCTTCTTCCCTGCATGGCTGTGCCTTTGTGTGTCCTCTTCTCGTCTTATAAGGACAACAGTCACTGGATTTAAGGCTCATCCCCTCATTTTGAGAGTGAAGAGATGGGCACAGGGAAGTAGAGTAGTTGCCCAAGAACACATTTCATTAAAGCAGAGGCTGGGCAAGAACCAAGGCCATTCACCTCCCAGGCAATGCCCTTCCCTCTTGTACACAATAGGCAGGCTTGGTTTGGCATCTTCATCACCCCCAGTAAATCGTGGCTATTTTCACAACATTTGGGGAACATTCAGGTGGCTGTTGTTGGTAATTTAAAGCCTCCCACAGCAGTGGGGGACACCAGGTCTCCTGGTGGTGCTGTATAAATTCACCAGAACAGCTGGCTCACCCAAGTTTTCCTCGTGATACTTTTCAATAGGAACCGGCTGTAACAGACTGCACACAAGTGTCCAAGCCACACGAAACAACTAGGTCATGTTGGTTTCCCTTTGTTATCAGCGCATCGAAACCCTTTCTCAGGACCCGAGTTCAGTCGCCCTAGAAATTGCCTAATTAAACTTTTTAAAACCCCATGGGCTGTGCTTTTTATGGCATGTGTGTTATATACATCAATAAAAAGTTTGTTGTTTTTTAATCTATGGATTAACTGCCTATGTCATGTGTAAGCACTAAGAACAAATGGACATCCACATGGCATTTTAGTGGAGAACCTAGATTTCTTGCACCAACATGAGAGCAGGCATGTAGTTCAGCTTTCAGAAGACCCTACTTCCACTGCCTTTGACCTCAGTTCTCAGATTTGTCTTTCCTGATGTTTGTAAGGGTTTATCCATGTGGTGGTTTTTCACATCAACAGACTTTGGTAAAAAGTATTTCTTTCCTGTTAATTCAGTTGGTCCCAAACTCAAAAGAAAACTATCAACAAAAGATAAATGTACAGCCAATGTCAAGGTAATTACTAAAGATAAATATATATGTGTATCCTGGGGGGGAAGTATCAATAAAGCTGCCTTGACGATAATTAATATTGTTTTTATTATTTAATTCTTAACAACTTGCTTATTCTCATGTTTTATTCCAATTTATTGGGAATGGACCTTGCACTTAGAGGTTACAGCAAAAGCTTTTATCAGATCATCTGGATTTGCTATCCTGCTGTGCCATTTACTAACTCTAACCTTCAGCAAGTTAACTAACCTTTTTGCACCTCAGTTTTCTCGTCTGTAGATATGGTGCTAACGTCTAAATCATAGCATGTTGGCAAGGATTAGATTAAATGAGATAATTCAAGTAAATCATTTAGCACAGTCATGCCTGGTACATCAAAATCACCAAAATACTCTTACCATCATCATCATCATCATCATTCATGTATTTTTATTATAATTCCCTGAGCTTATCCTGCCTTTAACTTACCTAGAAAGTTGTATTTTCCCCGAGAGTAATTTCTATAGCAATTTCAGCAGTAAATAACAGGGTACTACTCAAAAGCAGGCTCCCTATACACTTTTGTTGCATAAATTGAACATTCTATGCCACTCATTTATTCAACAGGTATTTTTGAATTTTTATAATGTTCAAGGCAATTTGACCCAATGCAGTATACCTTTTCCCCATTTTTCACTCACTTTTTTTTTAAGGATGCCGTGCATCTAAAGAACCTCTTCCAAAGGAACAGTGTAACAGTGGTTTAGTTAATATATGGTTGGCCTGAAAGGTCTCTCTCAGGATAAAGTGCAGTAACAGTGCTGGTGGTTTACAAAGCACACCAGGAGTCTAGGAATCTAACCTCTGTTGTACAACAAAAAATTAGTTCTGTGGTTTTAGGGAAGTCATTTCACCCTCATGGGCATCAATGTCCTTAATCATGAAAAGATGGTCTTCGAATAACCTGGTAGTTTTTAATCATTTTGGTGAACTTACTCATGAATGGATCCAATGATATGTTAATCCCTCTAAGAAACATGAACATACCAACTCATAATTAATATTCAATTTCAAAAGTTCTTGACCTTCCTCAAAGCCCACCTGTGAACTGTGGAGGCCCATGGATCACAGGACCCTGGGCTGGAGTAAGGCTCTCTGTTTCACTACTTAGTAATTCTAGACCACACCACCAACATACAGTCTGCCACCCAAAATTAACAGGATTGAAGTCTCTTCCTAGATCAAATGTCATTCCACACTTTCAGGTCATTCATCTTCCACCACTTTCTCCAATGGCAGTTACTGCCCCAAACATGCTGATAGGAATACAATATCTCAGGGAAAACATTTGCAATCAAAGCCCTTGTGCAGATCGTGAGTACTCACTTAACGTTAATTCCATGGAAACTAAGAAACCTTCCCTAGACACTGCAGCTTCCTAGTGGTTACCATGGCAGCACTGTGCTCATGTTCTTGGACCTCCAGTCATTAGACCTAGCTATTTCCACCAGAAGAAGCATGTGGCATGTCTTCTTACATGAAGCAGCATCCAAGGGAAAATGAAAGCCTTGCTGACCAGTGATTATTTTAAAGTAGGAAAGAAAGGGTAGCAGGTAAAGAAGAGAAGCTGTCCAAGAGAGCAGACAACAGAGTATATTCATATTTTAAAATGATGCTATTACAGATGATACCTGTTTCATGGACCAGTCCAACTGACCTCAAGAGGTCAGAATAATACAACCTCTTATATACCACATATCTCTCTCTCACCACACACACACACACACACACGCACACACAATCAACAGTACCTGAGCTCAGGCCAAAGCCCTGGAATAAGGAAATGGCATAGACAGAATTCTAGGATGATCCCCAGTGACCTTTGCCTTTGTATACTTTCCTCCTCTTGAGTGTGGGCAGAATCTGAATACAATAAAAATCACCCCCATGTGTATGTTATATTAATATGGCCAAAGAGATTTTGCGGGTGTAATTAAGTTCCCAAATCAGTTGACCTTAAGAGAGGCAGACTACACAGATGGGCCTCACCTTATCACATAACCCTTTAAATCTGGGTTTATAAATCAGAGCGAGAAGCCAGAAATTTGAAGTGCATCGGAAGGATGCAACATGCCATTGTAGATGGAGGGGGCCATGTGGCAGGGAAAGTGGGTGGCCTGAAGAGGCTGAGAGCAGCTCCCAGTTGACCACAAGCAAAAAACTATGGAAACCTGAGCACCACAACTGCAAAAAACTGAATTCTGCCAACAACAAGAATGAGCTTGGAAGTGGATTTTTCCTGTATCTCCAGATGAGAACACTGTCCAAACAGTACCTGGATTTCAGTCTTGTGATGCCCTCAGCAGAGGACCCAGTCCTGCTGTGAAGGACTGCTGACCTACAAAACTATGAGCAAATGAATGGGTATTGCTTGAAGCTGCTAAACTTGTTATTATTTGTTACACAGGAACAGAAAAGTAATGCAGGAAAGAAAGTGCAAAGATGTTTATATCTTGATTCTTGACAGTCAAGTGCATGGGAAGGTGTACCATTTCTTCCACCCTCTCAAAGAGGCAAATTCCTACACCCTCAGCTGTGCTTGATTTGCCTAAACAGTCACATAAGGCTCTGTTTTCAGCAAATACTTATTGAGCTTCAGGTGATATTTTAGGATCTGTGTATAGAGATGAGTAAAATGATTAGTATTTGATTTTTTTTTTAATACTTGAAACCAGTCTAGACCATTAGAGAAGTAAAAATAAAGCATTTCAAGTGACTTGGTTTGATACATTAATATCGTCATGTACCTCTGTCTACATTTTAATATACACCCATATATATAATTTATTTTATGGCAATTTTTATAATTTATTGGCAGTGTGTGTGCATTTGATAACTTTCATCTGATAACATACAGCATCTCACAAACAATATCAGTATGATTTTTAAAGTGGTTCTCTATGACAGTAATTGAACGTACATTGAACTTTATAATGAATTTTGAGATCGTGTGGTGTATGTTCATTCAGTCACTGACTATTGAACATCAACTATGTGTCAGTTAGTCTCTGAGGCCCTAATTATAGATGTGCCTTGAGCTTACAGTCTGTTGAGAGATCGACATACAATAAACAATTTAATGTTTATTATTATTCATTTATACATGTATATATTCACATACATACACACCTAGATGACTAACTTCTTTCATATACATGAATCTCTTTCCCTTTAAGAATGAACTCTATGCCTTCTGCAATAGTGCTGTTGGATTACCAATAACATTTAACAACAGTGACCAGAGTTTGGGGTGGGGAGAGTACCTATCACTTGAGCCTCAAAGCTCTAATCTCAAGGTTAGGCATGCGATACTCATCAGGGTCCCACCAGCAACAGCCAATTCCAGCCAATCGGCTGCCTGTGTTCTAGCCAATAGCTGACTCCCCCACTAGCTGCTTGGGGGCTGGCTATTGGAGGAACCTTTGTATCACGTGAGTGGAAACCAAGACTCTCGGCCAAAGAAAAGCGCAGGAAACTCTGGGGATGGGGAGTAAGGCTCCAGGTGTGGCAGCTACAGCATTAGAGGCCCGGCGTCCGAGGGTTTTTCTGGGCGGGCGCTGGGAGCCAGGCCGCAGAGCACGGCAACTCTGCAGCCCCAGCGGACGGGGTTCTGGGGGACGCCGACAGCCTGTTTGAGACCACTGCAAGCTGGGATCTCATGCTGCCTGACAGGTATGACATTCCTGTTTACTGGATATCTTTTTTAGTTAAGAGAAATAGGGGTTGGGGTGGGGGTGTGTGTGTTTTTCAAGTCCAGGTGGTTGGAATTCTGCGCTTGCCCCACCCCCCCACCCCGCCAGGAGGAAAAGTGAACGTTCTGGGCCTGGAGGGAAGGGGGTGGCAGTGTTGCTAGAGCCCTTACGGAGGGGAGGTCGGGTAGGAGGCCGGAGATGGTTGTTTACCAAAAAAAGTCATCATGACTGTGGTGCAGAGAAGAAAGTAATTGGTTGGACTTGCCAGAACTTGGTTCTCCGTTATTACCAATTTATTGAATGACCAGTTTGCCGGGTTTTTAGCTCATCAAAAACTTAATTAACTTTCTCCAAATATTATAGTGAATCATTTCCCATAAATGGTTGCAACAGCCTTTAAGGATGTGTCTCGCCATTTAGTTTTAGTTGACGCAATTTGAAATTCACAAGAAATGCTAAGCACATTCCCCAAAATGTAAATCCAAAGAACCTAAAGTCCAGAAACTTTGGTTAGTCCCTGGAAATGAAGTTAAATCACTTCAGGGAGATTAAACTAACTGGAAACTAATGGAAAACAGTGTTTATATATGGTTTTAAATTGTTTTAACATTTTTGCTCTCCAGTATCCTCCTATGTGCCACCAATGGCATTTATCATTCTTTCTGGCAACCCACATCTGAATCCCCTTTCCATGGGGAGGTTCTCTAATGAGGCCAGAATGCTAAAAACACCAGCTACTCAATTACCTAGCTACCCTGGCAGCTTCATGGTTTGCTATAGGACTTAAGAAATGCTGTAAACATTAGTTTTTTAAAAACCTTAAATACTATTATTAGAGAGTTGGGAATGCCCTTCCCCTAGATCTCTTCATGGCTACCTCCTCCGACCCCTGCTCCCCACCTGCAGTAGAAAGTTGCTTTTGTCCGCACCCTGTGCTGTGTGAATGGATTGATTAATCATAAATGTGAAATAGAAACATTTTAAGAAATGAAATTCTATGAAAACAGTGAAATAAAATGAAATAAAAACCAGTTAACTGAAACATGGCAGAAATCATCAGAAGCTACTTGAAAATCTCATCTAGTATAAACTGACATAAACTTTATAGTTAAAAAAAAAACATTTGGGGGGGAATACCAATAATTCGGGTATCTTTGGGATAATTGGCCCTCTGGTTAAATTTGTTCCCAGTGAATCAGGTTTTGGCAACTTGACCTAGAACTAAACGAGGGCAAGAGATGGCAGGTAGAGCAGTGTGAAGGGACCAGATCAGGTTCCCTTTGCCAGCCATGCTGAGGAATCTGGACTTGATCCTGATAGCGTCTGGGAGTCCTTGAAGGAAATTGACTTGATTGTTTTTTAGAAGATCTGGGTACAACCGGATAACCTTAACAGTAGTTATATGGCATGGGGGACAAAAATATTGGGAGGTTTATAAATTCTTTTTTTTTGTTTGTTTATATGACTTCTGTAGTGAAACAGCAATCATGCATTGATTGGGGGCGGGGAGAAGGAGGGTGGAAAGTAAAAGAACCTCTTATGTTTTCCTTGGGTTTTGTGTACATAGACATGACAATCACTAGATAGCAATTTGTACCTTTTATACTTATTTCTTCAGACTTCCTACTATCAGAAAGAAGGCTTTTTGCATGATTCTTACAATAATTATGAATATTGCACTTAGCTACTGAAATACTCCTAACAGCTGGCATTCATCAGGTGGCCACTCAGTAATTTGCTGTCTGTACCAGAGTTACTCCAAAGCATGTTTCTCTGCCCACCATCAGCAGGTTCACCTGAGATACTTTTTAAAAGTGCAAATTCCTTGAGGGGGAGGGTGTAGCTCAGTGGTAGAACTCATACTTAGCATGCACAAGGTCCTGAGTTTAATCCCCAGTATCTTCGTTAAAAATAAATAAATCCCCCCCCCCAAGTGCAAATTCCTGGGATCCAAGCTAGCCATACCAAATCTGAATCTGTGGGGTTGGAGCTTCAGAGTCTGCATTTTAATGGGCCCCCCATGACTCTGTAAGTACACTGATGTAAGGGACAGCTGCCAGGAGTTAATGCTTCCATGTCAGGTTGGGTTGGAATCACCTGGGGAGTTGACTGAGAATACAGTTCTGGGTGACTCCCAAGGAGCTGGATTGCATACATCTGTCCTGGGCTGGGCTCCATCTTTACAGCGTCTGGGTGAATGCAATGGAATCAGTGGCTTCACCTTGTACACTTGATACCCCTCCTGTCAGTGGTCTAAAAGGCACAACAGCACTTCTCACAGAATCCCTCTTCTCTCTGGACACATGGCTGAGTGAACCTAAGGGTATCTTATCCTTTAATATTCACAGGACAGGGAGATTTGGTGTGAATCCCCAAAAAGTCTCTGCCTTAATTTCAATTGAATATTTCAATGTATGTGATAAATGTTGAAGGTAGTTATAGAGAAGCTAGAATAAGTTCTAGAAATAGTTTGCCAAGATACTGGTGGGTGGGGTTTCCCTTTTTCATGGCTAGCTTGAATTGCATTTTAATATGCTTGAAGGCTACAACCTCAGTGCAGTCTTCTCATGACCAAAAAAAAACCAAAAACTGTGTATGTGCGCGCACACCCCCCCCCCCCATTCTTTCCTAAATGATAGCAGAAGTAAGTTAGAACTAATAAAGAACTGAATTAGGGTTTTTCTGATGCATCAAGGTCCTAATGGTATTTCAGATGTAGAAGCAGTCATCTTGACAGCATTCAGGTGGAATTTCAGGCCAATTACTATTGCCTGGCATGAAAACTGGATGAAATCCTGATGGCAGACGAGAGCAAAAGCTTGAGAGGGCCCATAAACCATCGAGAGTGCGGTATCCGCCAAAGATAATTAATTCTCTTAGAGACTAATAAATAAAGATAACAATATGTTGTATTATGCTTGGCGCAGCTGGTACCTCAAAACCCGAGAATCAAAGAAAAACTGAAGTTTGAATCAGCCGTCCCAGCTGGAAAAGCCTTCCAAAAGGTGACTCTGAACTGGTTTTTTATGAAATCGGGTGCTGCTTTAGACATCATGGCTGTCCTGCAGCTCAGGACAGCACAGTGATGGCTGGTAGGGGAAGGTGGGTTACCAGCTCTCAGATGGCACCAATGTCATGAAGTGGGTCAATATTTAGCCAGTCGATTTTCTCTCTCTTCCCTTGGCCTTCAAATGTTAAAGGGCCAGGGAAAAGGGCAGAAAATGGATTGAAAATTAAGAACAACAAAGAACAAGAATACAAGTATGAGTTGCTTTTCTTAAGTTGTTATGAAGAGATCAAATTTTAGTTATTAAAATCAGGATTTTAAGATTGGATAGGCAAAGTAAAGTTTATGTAGTGCTCCTTGTTTACTTTATAGACACAGGAACAAACCATCAGCTGAAGTGAAATTATCATGAAATATAGTACTTACTGCTTAAATAGGGGTTCTGCTGGTGTTACTGTGCTACTTCCAGGGTTTCTTTGAGATCTTGTCTTTATGTAAAAGTTCAACTGAGCACTTCGCCCAAAAAAAGTGCTGTATTATTTTAAACAATGATTTTTTTTTTAATGAAAAGGCATTGCCATATCAGAAATAAGCCTGGAAATTAAAATTATTTGAAAAAGTCGTAAACCCTGTAAAATTCTCGTGAACACTTTTTATGTGCCAGGCACTGGGTCCCTTACCTCCTAAAGGAACTGACAGCCCAGTGAAGGAAAACAGACACCTGAACAAATATTTAACAGATAGTTGTAATAAAATGTGGTGTTAGGATATAGGTCTATAAATACTGTGGAAAGAATTGGAAATAAAACATCATGAAAGAATAGATATCAATAGAATCTAGAAGATTTAGTGGCCACATTTCTAAAGAATGGTGTCAATAAATCACCTCCATTGCATTTGTCCAAGCCAAGAAGGCAAAATAGATGCTTGAGATTGTGGAAAGCAGGAGGGTTAAAAATTGGGAAACTTTAATTTCACAGTCAGTAATTTCTAGATTGGTTAATGAAAAAGAAAATGCCTCATGGTAGAAAGAAATATGAACAGCATGGCACCTAACAGGGGTCCGCAGGAGTGATGCTGGCTGCTGGAGTTAGGGAGCTAGTAATCTCGGTCCTTGAGTCACTCAGTCTTGAGGGAGAAAGACCCAGGCTAATCGCAAACTATGACGTTGCGTAAGTGCTACCAAACCAGATGGCTGGTTTTTGTTTGGGGGAATTTTGTTAATTGTTTGTTTTTCTTGAATCTCTGCTGGCTAGCAGAGAGAAATCTTGGAGAATACCAAGAAAAGGTACAACCATAATTAGGAGCAGAAGCCCAAAGCCTGGAAATGGGAAGCGCAAGAGAATCCCCAGGGTTTTGCCTACTCTGAGTTGGTGCACATCTGGCAGGTGTGGATTTGCGTACGAGTAACCACTTCAGGTAGACACGGGTCAGCAGCCGCATCCACAAACACAGGTGGTTGGGTAGCACTTTTGAAAATTTAGCTACTAAATGACAGTTTCCCGGGCCTACCTTGTGTTAATCAGTCTAATTTCTAGGCTCCTTACAGAGAACTGGGAATTTAAAACCATTCAAGGGGCCATGAAACCTAAATAAAGTTAATCCCCTGCTCCAGTGGTTCTCCAGCTCTGATCATGAGTTTGTTAAAATGCAAATTCCCGGGACCATCTCTTACATGTTGAATTGAACCCACCGGGTGTGGGGCCTGGGGGATCTGTTTATTTGGTTTCCCCCCACCGCAGGCGCATCTGGGGGCTCTTGACAGAGGTAGTTTATAAACCTCACTTGGAAGAACACTGCCTTCGATTATGCAAACGTGTATAAAATCAGGTAGTTTGGTCCAAGAGTAAAAAAATGAATGAGATGATGAATGAATAATAATGTTTTTTTAAATAATAGTTCTAAGTTAAGTAAGACAGCCACTCATTCTTGTTATACCGATTCCAGCAGGGAATTACCATGAATAGAAAGTGCCATGAAGCCCCTTCCTCTCCTCCCCCATGCACTCCCCACCCTCCACTCTTAATCCTTGGGTGCAGATCCTTCCAAATCTGCCTCTGTACAGTTTCTCTAAGTGTGACACAATTCAGTTTTCCTTCTATGTAAACTACAGTCCTTTTTCACTTAATGTTTCGAGATTTTCCAAGTCAGCATTATAAACACATTCTTTTCATCAGTTTTTTAATATTCTAGTATACATATACTATAATTTGCTTAATTATTTCCAACAGATGTATGTTTAGGGTATCCCCCCTTTTTTGCTACCTCAGAAAGTGTTTCTCAGTGAAACATCTTTATGAACACTTCTTTGTGCAAATGTGCAAGAATTTGTTAGGGCTAGCCACCTGGTAGAATTTCTGAGTATGAAGGTTTACACATTTTAAGTATTGTTTGCCTTTGGACACTACCCTTTTACTACCACCTGATCAAAACTATTAACCTTTTTTTTAAACCAGTCTGAGCAGACATTATTTTAATCCGTATTTCCTTAATCATTGCTAGATTGAGATTCTTTTGAGAAGCATGTGGGTAATCTGTGTTACTTGTGTGCATTGCCTGCTCAAATTCTTTGCACACTCCTTTAAGTGTGTTTGCTTTTTCTTGTTGGTTTATGGGCCATTTAAAATAGTCTGGGTGGTAATTCTACCTATGAGAGAATAAGGAAGGTAAGAAGAAAATCAATCACAGTGTTAGAATGATTGGGACTATAAATATGAAATCAGTATTGTCAGCAGTATTTTGCTTGGTAAACTATCTTTTGTATTTATGATGCCTTCTGTCATGCAGAGCTGCTTGCTATGTTTATTTGGTCAAATCTGACCATCTCTCTGGATCCTAGATGTACTTACTGTCTCTGTTGCTTCTGTGCATGGGCAGTGGTTGGAGGTGAAGGAGGAAGAACAGAGTACAGACTGATCAGGGTTTTCAGCTTGTGACTTGGTGGTCAGTAACTGACAGACAGAATTGAGGAAAAGAGGCAGCTTTGAGAAGGAAGGGAATTGTTGAGTTCTGTGTGGGGCTTGTTGAGTTTTGGATTCCAGCAAGGTATCTTGGTTGTGATGTCCAGTAGAAAATAGGAAATACACTCATCACTCACCAAACAAGCTATCTCACTATGGGTGTTTGCAGCCCAGTGGTCTGGTTTTGCTCTTACAGTCTGGTTTTGCTACATGAGTCCATGTTTCTGGCTTATTTGAGATTTGAGACTGGCCATCAGCTCAAAGCCCATGATGTTAGGTTCCTAGAACCAGACTGACTAGACTCTTGCTGAGTGAATCACTCCGAGTCCTTTTATTGAAATGTAATATTGCACATTTTTTTTAAATAACCCCTTATGGGTATAAATTGTTCCCAAGCTCTTTGTAAAGGTTACTGCTTATTTGTCCTACTTCGCACAATTTCCAAACAACTGGTAAATAGCCAGCACTAGTGTTGCAGCAGCTACCAGGTCTTCCTGCTTCAGGACTTTTTATGTTTTATGAATGTGGACAGTTTATTGCTGTTTATAAACCTATTATTGACTTACAGCTTGACACTTGCACAAACTTTCACATAGCCTTTCGCTCGCAGACTGAAACGTTGAAGCTCAGAGTGAGTGAGTCTTGCCCAACATTACACAGCTAGTAAGTGAAAGCACCAGCAATAAAACAAAATCCACCTGGAACAAGAGGGAGTGACAATCATGCAGGATAGTGTGTAAGCCTAGAGCTCAGACGGCTCTGGGCTGGAAATACACTGTGTACTTGAAGTTCTAGAGTTGAATACAGGATCAATTTCATGAACCTGCAACTTGTGTAGTTGCCAAGGGGCCATTCTGGAAACCCATGCCCTGCTGTAGCCATCTTGAAATTTATAATCATTGTGAACAAAGGACCCTGTATTTTTATTTTACACTGAGTCTCACAAATTATGTAGCTAGTCCTGGTAAATGAGAAAACTAGGAAGAAAACCAAAGGGAAGGGATGCGATAGAGGGTGAGGGAGGGGTTCCAGGAGAGGAGGAGAGTGGACCTGCAGTGTCACCAGCTGTAGAGGGGTCCAGGCAACTGAACCTCAAAATGAAGCCTTTGTCTTTTGAGGGAGCAGAAAGTGGGAAATGGTGCTGGCAGAGACCAGATGCAGCTCAGCTGTGATGAGATGGTCACGAAATGGGGCTAGTGTGTGTAAACTCTTTATAGAAGAATTTTGATCATGACAGGGAGGACACCAGTTTGAAGAAGATTTCAGGGTCAAGGACAGCAATTTTATAACGAAAGGAAGAAGAAAATGGCTATGCTTGGGGAAAGCAGAGAAGGAGGGCCAGTAAGTGGAAAGAAAAGAATTGATGATTCAAGGGAATTTAGTATGGTCCTGAGGGCTGAGGTCCCATATAAAAAACTGAGACAGATGCTGGGCAGCAGTTTGAGGAGTCAGCCGTGTAGAGAGGGAAGAGGAGGAGGGAGGATGGATGCAGATGGAACCGGTGAAGGTGGAGGGTGGGGAAACCAAGGCAGTGTGTGCTGGGTGAGCGCTGTTTTTCCCAGTGACATAGGAGCAGGGTTTCAGGTGTGCAGATAAGAGAAGGGATGAAAGTTGGCTTTCCAATTGGAAAGCCAATTAGGCGTGAGTAACAGAAGAGTCAGGCTTCAGGGCCACTGGCTCCCTGAAGATATGTCAAACCAATCTAGCATTGTCTTCCATGGTTATTAGGAATTTAAAGATGAGAGAGTCACGTTCACATTCCTGACCAATTGTTTCCAATTGTTCAGAACTGGATAGAAAGTAACATGCACCCTGATTACTTTTCCTTTAGTCTGGATCTGAAAATAGAAAAGTGAGACAGAAACAACTAGTTTCTCTACTTTCTAGTTTGGGTAGAATAGTGATTCCAGGTGGTCTTGATATCTTAGGTTTTCTAATTACACTAACTTTTAGATCTGTGTCATTTCTGTGCAAGAATACTAGGCTCAGTGCATATGAAAATGCTTGGTCTCATTAAATCCTTAACAAATCCTTTATATTATTAACCTAATGATACAGATGAGGAAACTGAAACTCCAGGAATTAAGCAAGTTGTTCAGGGTCACACCTAGTACCACAGTTAGGATTCAAACCAAGTCTGACGCTTTTGTGACCACTGCCCCTCCCTGACCATATAACACTAGAAGAAACTCACGGCTTAGAGTAATTCTATGCACGATGTCCCATGCGATCTTCATAAAGAACCCTGAGAAGTGGGTATTATTATCCTCATTTCATAGATGAGGAAACTGAGGTTCAATGTAACTTGCCCAAAGTTACCTAATTGGTGAATGCACTCAGTATTTTTCACTTAGAAGTCCTTGTCCTTTACATAAAATAAGTTGAGAGCAGCACTTTTCCCAATGAGCCTTATCAGTTTGTGTCCAACCACTGAACTCATGCTATCTGAGGAGACACAGCCTAGAGGTGGTTTTCTTATAGGAGGGATGTGTGTAGGTTCATGGGAATTGGGACTTTCTCCAAAGAGGGTAGGGTGTGGAATTAAAAAGAATCAGAGGATTGGGGGAAATGTGGCAGCTGTTACCCGTGAAGAGGGTAAGATGCTCTTGGGTCTCCAAAATGGAGAAAGGGAGAGTAAGGCACAGTTCGTCCTTTGTTTAAGGAATCTGGTTGAGATCAATGCAAGCAGACCCTTTTACCCTGAAATTGCAGGGAGCCTGAAGAGCCTGAGAGGAAAAGACCATGATCCCCTAGGGTGGACCTGCCTTAGTTTGGGCTGAGAATTGAATGAGGCTCAGAAATCAAGTCTGGACGAAGAACCCTGGAGGGAAACAAAACAGGGAGGGCCTGGTCAAAACAAAAGTTCATCACTGAAACGTCTGCTAAGCTGTAACTTACAAATCTCTGTGTAGCCTGATGCCCTGAAGTGTCTTGCATCACAGCTTGACGATGTGTGCGCAAATTCATTACACAGTATGGGGGAGAGGAATTCAACAGAACTAAAGCCAGAAACTCCCCAAAGTGCCATTTCTAAGGAGAATTTCTTCTTAGTTCAAATGAGTGGTGAAGGAGCAGAAAATTGTTAACCATCAGCAGTCCCCAGGAGAGAGTCTTCCACATGCAGTCTGTCTCCCTGACATCTTTAGCACTTCATTCCTGATCTGTCCCACCCTCCACCTCCAGTGGTCACACTGGGACCCCTATCTCCCCCACCAGTTTCAGGCCAGAGTTGATCCAGCTTCTCCCTCCAGTCCACACTGACCTGCTCATCCTAGCTCAGGAAGTTGCCGAGTCAACGTCACAGGTTTCCCACTTGGTATAGTAACTTACAAGTGATAAGATGCTGGATGGTCATAACATAGATGGATCCACAACTGTGACCTTCAGTCGAGTGGAGCAAGAAAAGACGTCTGGGTTTATATATGTAATTCTGCGCATGAACGTGTGTGTGTATACACCATGCCATCAGTGGCTTATTTGACATAGATTTCCCAAAGGGGTAATGAAAACTGGAGGCTCCATCAAAATAAGGAGGACGTAAATAGCACATGTTGCCAAACCCGTTAAAATGAATGAAAGAGTTATGCTCCTGGCAGGCGGCCACCCGGCTCAGCCTGCAGTGCCATCACAGCCCTGCTGGTCCACCAGCAGCCCTCCAAGGACAGCTGCTGTGTGGTCGGTGGATGTATTGCTGTTTGGCACATGTTCTCACGTTGTTGAATACTCCAAGTGTGTTGTTGAGCAAAGCAGACATGGAGGATTATATTCTTAGGACTTGACCAAAGATATAGCTGACTGGACATCATTTTTTCTTTAGCAACCTTATTTTGTACTAGTCATAGTATTTAATCCAGCATATATTCCATTCATGTAATTTACCAAAATAAAATGGGTATTGGAGATGTTTAAAGTGTTCAGAGTGGTACACCACTTTGGAAAACAGTCTGTCATTTGCTTAAAAAAGTTAAACATACACCTGCCATCCTAACTCAGCCATTCCCCACGTATATGTTTATCCAAGAGAAACAACAGCATATGTCTGTACGAAGACTTGTACAGAAGTGTTCCTTAGCAGTTTTATTATAGGAAACTTCCGAAAGAAACTCAAATTTCCAACAAGTGAATGGATAAGCAAATTGTGGGACATCTTTATGATGGAATGTGAGTCAGCAATAAAAAGGAATGAGCTACTGATATAACAAAATCACATTGATGGATTTCACAATAAGGATGCTGAGTGAAAGAAGCCAGAGAAAAGAAGGGTACCTATTGTGTTCTATTTATATGAAGTTATAGAAAATGTAAACTTATCTAAAGTGACGGAAAGCAAACCAGCAGTTGTCTGGGGCACAAGGAACCGAGTTAATTAACTTGATTTTGGTGATGGTTTCACAGGTGTACATATACATCAAAACCGATCAAATTATATATACACTGTTAAGTGTGTGCTGTTTATTGTGTTTCAATTATAGCTCAGTAGATTTGTTAAAAATTGTTTGCAGAGTGTTTGGGAGAATATGGACAAAGTAGACAATATTGACAAGATTGTCCCTTCTCTGTGGAAGTTAAGTAGGCAATATATGGCTCACTCACATAATAGACGATGGTTTTTTTAAAAAACACAATGTTTGTTTATTTTGCATTGGGGATATGTCTCTTTACCATGTTTACCTCTTCTCACCTCCTGCCTCCAACCCTCTCCAACCCTGTGATTGATTTAAAAGCGGTATTATTCAACTGGAGATACTTTGGTACCTTATTTGGATTTTCAGCTTTTGTTAATGTTTATCTTCCTCTTGATTTACTATGGTAATTCTGTTACTATGGGGGTAAAAATAATTGGATGAAAATTAGAACATGAAGTTGAGAGAGTATAATTAATGGAGCAGCTAGTAGTAGACAGAAGTTCGAACTTGGATTGAGAAGTTCACCTTGGAAAGATAGAAGGAACTTTTTTTTTTCTTTTAGGGAAACACCACCAAAGGAACAGGGGAAGGGATGAGGGAGAAGAAGGGAAGTTGAGCAGCACCACTTCCCCGATGAGTATTAGCGGGTAGTCTTGAATGAAGATAGAGGGTAGGATGAAGCTCTTGGGGATGGAGAGTTTGGGAATAGTCCCACTGGAAATCAATAGGGAATTGACAAGAGGTGAGGGGAGAAAAAAACCAACAATAAGCTTTGCCAAATAGCAAAAGCGCAGGACATGAGTCAGTTCACATAAAATTTTGTGGAGTCCACCAAACATGGTGGTGTGAAATTTTCAATACTGGTGGTATTCATTTAGAGGTATAGTCAGCCTTTATTATTTTTTTTTAATAGTGAAAAATGTATGTGTAGAATTAGTCAGCTGGACTGCAGTTTAGATGATTCCAGTTTTGTGGGCAACATCCAAAGCGTCATAGTTGGGAGCCATTATGCCTTCTTCTCCCCATCAGGCTTCATCAGGGTGTTGACCTTGGCCATGTCAGTATCATAGGGCTTCTGCCCAGTCTGTCCAAGCCGGTGCCTGTTGGCTATACGATGACAGTGGACACAGGTGTGTTGTCCTCTTCTGTCTTCTTTGTGGCAGACTTGATGGTCATGCAGAACCTGATGACAGGGTAGTGGTCAAGTGTGTTTCTCCTGGGAGCGCTCTTCCGAGGATGTTTGGGCCACTGCCAGCACAGCAGCATCGGGGCTGCGGGAAGTCGGGGGGCGTGTGGCTCTTCTTTCCCTTGTGCCTTCCAGTGCTGCCTTCTTGGCCTTCAGAGCCTTTGCTTTGGCTTCAGCTTCAAGAGAGGAGGGGGAATTACACAGCCAACCTTCTTCACTTTCTCTGTCCCTTCATGAAAAGGTTCAGTCTTTATTTTACAGGAAAAAAGTATATGTTCTCATCTTTAAAAAAAAAAAAAAAGTTGAAATCTGTTCTCGGGTAGATAAGCCATTACATTGAAAATATCAAGTTTGTTTATAAGTTTTCGAATGCCTTCTGTAAGTGTATCGTGTCTCTCAAACATGTACTTTATGTTGTAACTCAGTGTTTATACAACTATTTTAATCATCTTCTCTAACATTCACTGCCTGCTTACAACATGGGAAGCACTGTTTTAGGCCCTTTAAATAGATTAACTT
Source organism: Camelus dromedarius (assembly GCF_036321535.1). Classification (NCBI taxonomy): domain Eukaryota; kingdom Metazoa; phylum Chordata; class Mammalia; order Artiodactyla; family Camelidae; genus Camelus; species Camelus dromedarius. The sequence continues at coordinate 45,562,182 of NC_087438.1, forward strand.
ATTTAATGCTCACAACAACATAGTTTCATACTTGACAGAGGAGAAAACTGAAGCCAAGAAAGGTTAGACATTCGGTAAAGACAAAGATAGGATTTAAAAACCTGGCTCCAGAGACCAGTATCTAATCTCTACGATATTGTGCCTCTCATAGTATGTCATGTCATCATTACACCAAACAGGCAGGACTCATGTGATGTAATCAGGAAACAACAGTCGTTAAGTCTCCCGCTGCCCTTTGACATTTATTCTAGTCCTTTCCCTGTCCTTGAATGAGATGTAGGGCAATCTCATCCCCTGTAGAGTCACTGAAATACTGAATAGCATAAGGTCCCACCATCAGTAATGTGCACCTCCAGTGCATTGCAGCAGCTAAAACTGCAGCTTCATTACGCACCATTTCTTTTTCCCAAAGCAGGCCCCATGCAGGTTAGTGACCTCTAGATGAGGTGGTAGAAGGGAAGTTGAAGCTTTCTCTCCCTCTTCAACCTTGTGTCTTACCTCCCCCATCTTGCTCGCTGTGGTTTCTGCCCTCCCCCTCCAGGGTCAAAGAGGGGAAGAAGAACTCACATAGCAGGAAATGTCTCACTTAACTGGCAACAATGTGATCTTAGTTTCCTCTAGCTGGGGATTTAGGGCTGTCTCTCAAAGGCATTTTTGTGGTTTTTTGCAATCCCTCCCCCATTATCAGGGATTTCTCACCTATAGTTCCCTGGCATCAGGTGATCTTTAGCATCTTCCTCCACTCCCCGGGTGTCTGACAGTATCCTTCTGTTGGGGGCTTCCACCCATCAAGCAGTTCTCCTGAGTAAGACTTGTGAAGACCCTGCACGAGCACTTTCTCCCAGTGATCCGTACAGCATCCATAAGAAACATTCTACTATCATTTGTCCTGACCAGTTCTCATGGTTCAAGCCACTATCAAAGCCACCCCTACTCTGCTCAGCCATCCCCTTTGTGTTTCCCGCAGAAAGTCAGGAGCCCCAGTTCACCTCGAACCATAAGCTGTAGAGGTCACATTTCTTCAGGCTCTTTAAATTCCTAACATCTGGACTTGAGATGAAGGAGAAGGTGGCTCCCACACATCTCCTTCCATTTGGTGGGAAGGACTTATGGCACATCCCTAGTTGTCTCCAAAAACTCCTACTGTGATTTTCACCCCCAGTTCTTTCATTCATTTTATTTATTTTCCAGTGAGGATTAAAAGCTGGGAACCCAGATTTCTAGTAAGAAAATTCAATGCAGTTCCACGGTGTTAAATTACTATACAAAACTCGATAGTGTTCCTACAATAACCAAATAGAAAATGTAATAGAAAAACTCATTCACAAAGACAAAAAAAATTACAAGATATTCAGAAATCTAAGTTGATCTGTAAGATAGTTCTGGAGGAAATTAAAGCATTATTGAAGAGTGTGAAAGGCCCCTAATTGGAGAATTGTGCTATCTTTATAGATAGGATGGTGCAATGCCAACAAGTTCTTTCCTCCAAAATTATGTATCAATGCAATAATATTCCAATAGAAAAGAAACTACCATAAGATACTTGTCATTTGACAACCATATTCAAAATATATATGAAAGATAAAAGAGTTGGGAACCAAATAATTCCAAAGAAAAAAGAATGGGAGGCTTGACCTGTAAGTTGTTAAGACCTTAAAGTTGTGGTAAAGTAAAAGGGAGTTATTGTTGCAGGAATAGACAGATAAAATAAGAAACAGTACAGAGAATCAAAAATAGATCCAAGCATATATGAGAACTTGTTAGAAAATGTAGCATAAAAATTAGTTGGAAAAGAATAAATCATTCATTAAATTGGAACAAGTAAATAAAATTAGATCCTAGTCTCAAAAGAGTCACAAACACGAATTCCATTAAGATGAAAACCTAAGCATTAAAAGCAAAACTTCTGGAACCAGAAACTATGAGGATATTGGAAAGGTGGAAATTTTTTTACCCAAGATACAAAAAAACATAAAACAAAGAAAAAGATGGAAAATTGTGACTATGTTAAAATGTGGACTAACTCGGTCAAAAGATACAATAACCAAATTAAGGCAAGCTACAAAGTAAGGAAAGGTATTTGCATGTCTGAGACTAATGAAGGCTTATGTCCAAATTACACAAAGAGCTTCTACCACATTGTTGAGAAAACAATAGGAAAATACAAAGTATAAGGACAACAATATAAAGAACAAAAAGTCTGGATGGCCAATAAATCTATTAAAAAAATGTTCAGCCTCACTAGTCTTTGAGAGGATGGATTTTGAAACAAATTCCATTCTTTACACATCGTAGTGGAAACAACTAAAAAGTCTAACAGTACTAAGCATTGGAGAGAAAGAAAGAAAACGGGAACTTCCACTCCCTGATCATGGAAGTGCAAAGTGCTGTAAGAGCAGATTGTCTCTTGATGTTTTGCCTTAAAAAAATGTGAGGCAAATAAGGCAGAATGTTGACATGTAGACAATCTGGATGATAAATACATGGATTTTATGATATATCTGAATTTTAAATTACTCATTACTTTTTAACTTTCAACTTTCTGAAATAGTTTTAGACATGCAAAAATGTTTTTAAATAGCACAAAGAATTTCTGTATACCCTTCACCCACATTCCACAGATGTTAGCAGTCTTGCCTAACCACAGTACAAAGATCAAAATCAGGAAATGATCATTGATACACAACTATGGTCTACATACCTTACTCAAATACATGTAAATTTTTTCATTAAAAAATCTTGGATTCGTATGGTTCATGTCATTTAAAATGACAGGGAATTAACTTACAGGATGACTCAGCCAAGTTGCTGTCAACAATGAGAAAATTTATTCTTGGGCATGAAGGGCAGCTGTTTAGATACTCTGTATAAGTGATGGAAAATACGTCTCCTTTCCCTGAAGTTACGCTGGAGAGATGAGGGTCATATAATTGATAAGCGGACTCAAGAGAACATTTTTATTCTTTAGATCTTTATACCCTAAATGCACGAAACAGAAAAATATTATGAGAAAAGTGGTTTTTAGGTAATAGAACTTGTATTTTTATTATGGAAATTTGAGAACATATACAAGGATAGTACATTTTTCTTTCTTAAAGTAACAATGGGATTCTAAATCTAAAAATAAAGATTCTTAGTTTATGAATCTTCAGAAGTGAGAGGCCTGAGCAGACTCAGTAATTTTCAAAAAATAGCTATTGCATTTATTCATTCTTTTTCTCAGCAAATATTTAATTATCCCTCCCTCCTTAGCCAGTTTCTAGAAATTTTTCTCTATTAAATTATCTAGGTACTTAATTAAGAGAGCAACTAGAATTTGTAATTTTCCTTTTTTATAGACTTTTAGGTGAGGATTAAGGAACTTTATGTCTCAGAAAGTTTAAGTGCCTGAAAACTAGACTGGGCATTAGACACTTCTTCAAAAATACTTGAATTCCTCTGACTCTGGTCAGAGCTGTGGTTTGGCATCAGGGAACTACACACACACTCCTCTTAACTGCAAGAATCCAGTGTCAGGATGTGATGCGTGCTCCCATGAAGGCTACATCAGTGTTTTCCAAATTTGCTAGATCATAAGAATCACCTGGGCCATGTGAAAAAGCCAGCTCCTTGGGCCCTACTTCAGGACCATTGACTCAGAATCTACCTTTTCTGCAGGTGTCCCAGTTAAGTGTTATAAAGCAGGAAGGCTGGTGAAACCAGAAGGGAAGCCACATTTGGCAATTTTGCTGGCTCTGACTTGAACTGGTGAGGCAACCAGTCAGTATGTTTAAGACCAGTGCTGTAATATTGGCAGACTCATGTTGAGAGCCAGGAGGTCACCTGTGTAGGTGGGATGGAGAGGGAGAGGATGCCTTTGCAAGAAGGGACTAAAATAGTTCAGAGGCCCCCAAACCACCTTCCTATTCATCAAGATGCCCCCATCGCATTCCACATTCATTGCCTCTGGGTTCCTGCAAAGCTACACCCCACCCCAAGCCTCAAACTACCCACCTGCCTGAACCCACCAGGGTTGTAGGGGAGATGAGAGGAAATGGCTGGCTGGGCAACCTGTCTGTGTGTCAGAGCTGCTCTGTGTTCTGTCACTGTAGGAAGGTGGTGGGGTTCAAGGATTCTTCATAGAGTAACTGAAGCCTCCAGGGACAATGAAGTGTGCCAGAAAGATGCTGTAAGTTTGGAAGTTTGCTCACATCATGGGCCTTTAAATCTCAGGGAAAAGAAACAGCAAAGAGAGTAACGCGCGCGCGTGCGCACACACACGCACACGCACACACACACACACACACACATACACACATGCCCGCGCGCAGACAGGCTGAGAGGTTGTTAATTTATCAATCTGCAAATCTGGGGCCAAGCCAGACTCAGTAGCTGTCAAATCAAGTATACACCCAAATTAAAAAGCTTTATTTGTCTAGTAATGATTTGTAAGAGGGCCCTTTTAGGAGTTGAATTTATAAAAAATTGATGGAGCCAAAAAGCATAAAATGGTCTAAGCAGGCATTTTATACTACAATTGGGTGAACAAAGTCAACATATCTAATTATATTTCATGGCACTAATCTATAATATGTATCCTAAATTATTTTAGAAGTTGAGGATATTGTGGAACTGTTGTTAAAACTGGGGGGAACCAAGTTAGGAATATAATAGCAGTTGCCAGGGTGGCACAGACACCCGGCTAATCATGCCCAAGCAGTCCTCAGAACAACCCCACACCACAATGAGTGGTGTTATGCCTGCTTTACAGATGAGGACATTGGTGCATGGAGATGTTCAGCTCTTCCCCAACTGGACTGCTTTTCATAATCCATACAGTTGGCCACTGTGCTCTTTACCAAATCCAGCCATTTTATGGCTAAATTTCTTGAATCTGTATCCCACTTCTCCATTTCTGTGTATTACACTGGCACTATGCACCCCCACCCACCCCAGCTTCTCCTGACATCCATTGCTAGTGACGGTCCTTCTGCTCTGTAGTCTCTCTACTATTGCTATTTAAATGCTTCTCTGTCAGTGCATGTCACACCCCTTGAGTGAATGCCAAGCTACCTGGGGCTGTGATCATGTCGTATTATTTGGTTGTCATCTTCCCCGAACCCTCCACAGTGGCAAGTGTTCATTAGATGATTGTTAAATACATATTATATCAACAGTTATCTTAATACCTAAGTTACTGTAGCTTAAAGAATGAAAATAAATTACTAATGAAGACATTTAGAAAAACCACTAACTTATTTTGAGATTAAAATGATGGTTCAAATTATTTTGTTACTAGGAGAAATGAGTTAAAAAAGTAACTGTAGGCTCTGTGGCCCATTTGCAATGGAATATGTATTTTGTAAATCACTTCATGGCCAGTCTCAGCCTTGCCTGGCCAGTGGTTAATGGCCATGCCTGTTTTCTCTATAAAGAGGCAACAATTTGAAAAATGAAGATTGATTGAGCTGCGGTATCCTCACGTATAACTATTCATCATCACTAATTACATTTCTGACTGTAACTATTTCAGAGTAATATATAGGAACGGAATTTCATTATTGAGAAAAACCAGTGACATGTCAAGGATGAGGGTTACAGCCAGCAGGTCTTGCTAATCAGCATTTTTCTTCTTGCACCTGCCCTGTTGCTCAATCTGCACCATATCTCCATGACCCTCAATAAGCATTATGCACAGAGGAAAATCAGGAGGCTGTTCTCAGAGTCAATGACAACCCCCTACCATTAAGCTATTTCAAATTTCAAATAAAAAATCAAAAGTAGGTTTATCTACTTCCAATAGGCAGCAGAATTTCTTCCATAATATTTTCAGTGAAATGGGTGGAATTGCTCTGTTGGATTACCTAAGTAAACAGCCAAGCTTCTTACTTCATCGTTCATGAAGTGTACAGTGAGATGTTTCCTTTAAGAGATGCTCTTTAATCATTCTTAAAGTGATGGTCTCTTTCTGTGTTGTATTACTAGAAAGAAATTCTCTTCATTGGCATACTAAAGCCAGGCGACTTTTTAATAGGTTATAACCCAGTCTCTTGCCATTCATATTTCTGCTTATGTGGAGTCTACTTTGGTGGAGATTTTTAAAAGTGATGTCTCTAAGTATACTCTAAATATTCAGTTTGCCACTTAGTAAGTCATTTACCCTAGGTTGTCTCTGCCAAATTAAATCAATTTGGTATTCACTGCTGATGAAGAGAGATGTCGCAGGTTTGACACACTATAAAGTATATAGGTAATCTTTTTAAAAGAGTCCTGAATTTATCATATTGGAATGTATTTCAAGAAGCACAGAATATATGAAGGAAATTCAATTTTTTTCCTGAGAATAGTACACATGAAAATACATCTCCCTGCTACAGACAGAAATCATGCCTTTTATTGTTATTATTGAGAGTGGCATGGCGAAATCTGGGCGAGAACAGTTAATCCCAGAGAAAATACCTCTGTAGGAACACTGGCACACTCAGTTTTCCTTAATTATTCACTGCCAACTGTCAGTCTAATTGAAAATAATAGATGAGTCTTGCATCTTGAAGGTCTCTATATATATCTGTATTTCAAGGCTATTTCCATCTCTTTATGATCTGGACTCAAGAGTAGAAGCAAAAGCAATAAAGCTCCCCCTGCTGAAAAGGGTTTCCTTTTCTACTTTTCCCCTTGTGTGTCCTTAGGAAAAGGTTTTGGGTAGTGAACTGCTAGGAGATTCAGCTCAGGTGATCTCTGTGTTTTTAAGTTCAACAAACAGATTTTACCAGGAGCTGGAAAATATTCATCATATTATATAAAGGGTATTATAAAACAGGTGAAACATTTGGTCCGTACACAAAACAGTAACTCTTTTGGAGTTAAATTGGTCCTGCACAACTCAGGATTATAAATTTTGTTTACAAGAGGCTGGACCTAAAAGAAGTTAGACTATTAAAATGTGGGATCTATATCATAGTAACAGAACAGTACATCTTTGGATGATGAGTCTTGGCTGCCAACGGATACATAGGGTGAATCTAAAATGGCTCATTATTCTTGCCTACACAGACTCTTTGACAACAGTTTTCAGAGTTGAGCTCCACGGTTAAAGCAAATCAAGGTCATTGCTTGAATTTCCACCAGAGTGCTTAGCTGCTCTTCGTAACAGGCCTATGGGCCAGAGATTGACAAGTCAAAAAACTCAGGAGTAAAGCAACTGAAGGGTAAAGTGGTACTGGGGTAAGTAATAGGGAGTGGTGAGGACTGTGGCAATGTGGAGAATCCTGACCTCATCTAAATGAACAGCTGCTTTCCAGGTTCCAGCCTTGTTACTGAGAGGGAATTGTTGTTAGATCTGACAAGAAAAGCCATAAATCTGGGACTTTTACATTACAGTATTCCATTTTTTCACATATTCAACTAATTAAGAATTGTTAAAGCACCATAGAGAGCAATCAGAACATATCTCTTGGTTAGAGCTGACATTTGGTCCACCAGTTTTCAATCTCTGCTTCAGCCTTCAATTTAGCCTAGTTGGTGTGCAAATTATTTACTTTATATTCAGGGTGAAGGAAGCAAGAGCTGTAGGTACATCTGTGTAAAACCACCACCACTCCTGGGAAAGCACTTTTGTTACCTTCAGGCCTTCTTGACCGTGGGCCACGTAGTGGGTTCAGTGCTAGTCCCTAAAAGGATATATCCACATTCTACTCGACAGAACCTGTGAATGTGATCTGATTTTGGAAGGGAAAAAAAAAAAGTTTCTGTAGATATAATTCAGTTAGGGATCTTAAGATGAGATTGCTCTGAATTATTTAGGTATGTCCTAAATCCAGTGACGACTATCCTTATAAGAGACAGGAGGATAGACATTAAGAAGTAAAGATGGTGGCAGAGATTGGAGTTATGCGGGCACCAGCTACAGAAAACCTAAAGCCACCAGAAGCTAGAGGGCAATGCATGAAATCTCCCCTTGAGCCCTCAGAGGGAGTGTGGCTCTGCTGACACCTTGGTTTTATACTTCTTATCTCCAAAACAAACTTCCTACTCTATTAAGCCACCAAATTTGGTACCACCTGCCCTAGGAAATTAATACGGGTCAATAATATCATCTTTCTAAACAAGGCTTCTACAAGCATAACCTACCACCTGATACCCAAAGGTACCTGCCTCTGAGGGTAGCTGCTCCATCAAGAATTTGGGCCAAAAAGTTGGAAAATCAGCTCCTCCACCTAAACTCTAGGTTCATGACATCAACCCTAAAATGAAAATGCTCATATAACCCACAGGGAAAATTAAACTTTCAAGAAAAGTATCATTTTGGGGAGAGAGACATTGAAAACCAAACATATCGGGACCATTCACTGTCTTTATCTAACAAGACAGTGCAGAGATGAGTGTAAACCTATCTTAATTCTGACTAGTGATAATAGCTCTTGATTCTTTTCCTACAAGTTAAATATGAGAGCTATAACCAAGATATTTTGATGAATTGTAAGACTACTGAGACAATAGTCATTTTCTAAATTCTAGATACTTAACTAAATGTGAGTTTAAAAACCAAGTCCAAAGCAGCAAATTACCCAAGGGAAAAAAATTAAAACGACATCCATTAGAGGCCACTGAGTGATAGGATTATTTAACCCATTTATCACCCTTTCTGAAGTCAGCATTTTGAATCCCCTATGCTGTCTCCAGTGTGGTTTTCTCTAAAGACTACTAGAGCATCAAGTATGTTTTATGTTTTCTTAGTGTTCTTTCTATCCAGAAGGAAAAAGGGCAAGGCTATCAGTCAGACAGGTACATGTGTCTTTTTTCTGGAATTTGTGTCTTCCCAAATGCCTAATGTATTATAAACTTTCTTATAAACCATCTGGAACCAAAAGTCACTTCTCCCTTAAATTTTTTGTAGCCCTTTGTACCTTTTTGAAGGCTTTGTTTTGTTCATTCACTCCACATCTCTTGTACATGTCCATTTGCTAGTCATTGGGCTAGACCTTCTCTCAGGGAGCTAATTGAAGAGACAGGCATTGAACAAATCATCACAGGGTGGGAGGTAAGAGTCATAGTAGAAATACGCACACAGCTATGGAAGCAAAGGAGAAAGAGTGTCAAATTGAACTGGAGATAGTTTCTTAGAGGAGAATCCCCTGGAGCTGGGTCTGGAAGCATCATGAAAGGTGAGGCAGCCAGTGTGTCATGTACAAAGATACAGCGACACAAGAGGGAGGGAGCACATGGCATGTTCAGGGACTGGTGGGAAATTCGAGGTGGCTTCAGAGGCAAGTGCTGGGAGTGGGGCGGGGAAATGACTGGCTGTTTCCCTCCTGGTGATTTCGGCGTCCGTCTCCTCCACCCCATTCAAGATTAGATGAGACCTTCGTTATTGTGTGCCTGCCCCTCCACGGGAGCCCCACCAAGACTCAAGTCTTCGTCTTCACACAGCCACCAGAGCGGCTTTATAAAATGCTAATCAGATCACATGACTCTTCTGGATCACATGATTGAAAACTCATTGGTCCATTCCCAGTACCTCTAGGATCAAGGCCCAATTTGACCTGGCCCTCGCTACTCCTATGGGCTTGTACTAGTTTTAGGGCTCCTATAACAAAGTACCATAAAGCAAGTGGCTTAAACAACTGAACTTTATTGTCTCACTGTTCTGGAGGCTCAAAGTCTAAGAGATCAAGGTGTCTCCAAGGTTGGTTTCTTCTGAGGGCCCGAAAGGAGGGAGCTGTTCCAGGTCTTTCCTCGTAGGTGGTCATCTTCTCCTGTGTCCTAGCCTCCTCTTCAAAGGACACCAGTCAGATTGGATTAGGTCCTACCCCAATGACCTCATTTTAATTTAATCACCTCTTCAAAGACCCTAACTCCAAACATAGTTTTATTCTTAGGTACTGAGGATTAAGACTTCAATATATGAATTTTTAGGGGGACACAATTCAGCCCAAAACAGGACTTACTGCCTGTCATTGCCCACACTCACCTCACACCACATGTCATGCCTTTAAGCTGTCTTTTCTGCTTGGAATGCCCTTCCCACACTTTGTTGAAAGGCAGTAGAATATAATGGTTAACAGCCCTGACTCTGGAACAAAAATCTGGTTTTGAATCCTGGTTCTGCCATTCAATTATTGTGTGATTTTTGAACTTACCACTGAGTCTTCCTAATACCAGTTTTCTCATTTGTACAAGGGTGGGGGAGGGGAATGCCTCCTACCAAAAATTATAAAGATAAAGTTAGTCAATGTGTGCAAAGCACTTAGAACAGCTCCAGGCATGCAGTAAATGCTGTTTAAGAGTTAACTATTGTAATTATTGTGCCCTGGTGAACTCCTGTTCACTGTGCAAGGTCAAACATCGTCTCTTCTGAGAAGCCTTCTCTGATCCTGCATTCTGCTTCTTGCTCCCATAGAACCACATACTAGTTAATGCTTACGTGGTTGATTATTGGTTGCCTTTCCCACTAGTCTGACCCCTTAAGGCCAGAGACCTCTCTTAGAGATTAAAAGCTCAGTGTCTGGAGTCAGACAGCCTGGGCTCCCACCCCAGCACCAACAATGACTAGCTATGTGTCTTTCAACAATTTTATCTGAACTGTGTAAGCCTAGGCTTGCTTATCTGTAGAATGGGTAGAGTAGTACTACCTACCTTGTTGAGGTGTTGTGAAGATTAAATTATATTAGACATGTGAAGGATGTATCTGCTGCCGAGTAAGGAGTAACGATTATTAGCTATTACCTATTTTTATAAGCTTTGTGTATTCAGTATCTAGCATTCTGTTGAGTACTTACTAGGTGTGAAGTAATATTTAATTTGATTATTAGGTGTGCAGTAATACTTAGTTTGAATGTGATCAAGAAGACTTGAATAGAGTTGAATCAGATAGAAGCCAGATGGGTTAGGCCTAGAAATTGTCCAAGAGAAAAATGATGAGGGTCTGAACCAAGGCAGTGGAAGCAGGGCTAGAGAGAGAGATAGGAGGAAACTGTAGTGAAATTTGCAAGCTTGAATATGCTGTTGGTTTTGGAGAATGGAAAAAGAGGGAATCAAAGATGACTTCAGGGATCCTGATGACTGGATGCTGTTGCCCAAGACAAGAAGCGTGGGAGGGGAAACGTCTGTATGGAAAGATGAGTAACTCAGTTTCAGTTGTCTTGAGTTTGACGTGCCAGTGGGATAGCAAAGTGTCAGTGTCTGTTGAGGGTAAATGTTTGGATGTGGAAAGCAAGGCCACGCTCTGGTGAGAACTATGTTGGTGTTAGGATGATCCAAGGACATCTCTCAGATAAAGACCCAAGGACACAAAACACAATAAAACCCTTGGCTTCCTGTTGTTTTCATCACCCCTGTTGGTCCTGTCTCCAGTGTGAGCCTAGAGCCTTCTCATTCTCAGAGTCAAGGATCCTGCACCACACAGACATGAAAATCTCATTTCTCTCCATATCTACACCTGTCACTCCTCCCCAATCTTAATGATAGGTCTCCCATGGCTTCCAGAGCTAAATCTGTCAAAATATTAACCTGGGACATGGAAGAGACACATGGCCTAAAATGTACTACTGGGATGATAGTGACTTTACCTGTGCACATTGGAAAACTTCAAATAAGTTTCTTTTTTAGGTGTCTGTGTCTAGTCTTTTTAGAAGACACATCTAAAATCCACTCACAGGTGGGGAGCGTATAGCTCAGTGGTAGAGTGCGTGCATGAGGCCCTGGGTTCAATCCTCAGTAACTCTGTTAAGAAATAAATACATATACCTAATTACCTCTCCCTCCCTGCCAAAAACAAACAAACAAAAAAAAAAAACCCACAAACAAACAAAAACCAAAAGAAATAAAATCCCCTCTCTCTAATCCTCTGGCTTCAGGGAAACCATGTGAACACAGGAGCTGACATCGGGAAGAGTAGAGACGTGAACAACAAGGCCAAATCGAAATACTTTGAGTTTTACTTTCATAAAAAACTAGATTACATAGAACATAACCTCGAAATAAAATTCCATGTACAAAAGCCGAGTAGGGAGCCCATGAGCAGATACAAGGGGTTTTCCTTAAACCTGCCCACGCCCTGTCCCAATCCGCCTTCTCCTCCTAGGATTTTCCTTCAGGACACGTCTGCCCAGTGCTCCTTCCCACAAGAGGCAAGGGGAGGCTGATGCCACCCTAATATTTTTCCCTTCCAGTGTCTTGCTATTGTCTTGTTACAGAAGCGGTATATACTCATCAGAAAAACAGCAAAAAAAAAAAAAATTCTTAACATCAATTTAATCCCACACATCCAGAGATCTAGAGATAACTGCTGCAAACACTTGGGTGAATAGCCTTTGTATTCCAAATAGAGACTATAGATCGCGATCTAGCTAATAGATTATAGCTATGGATAGGTTTATAGGTATACTTGTGTTCATAAGCACAGGTACAGCTCTGTTCATAGACATTGCTGTCTGTCTGTTGGCAGACAGGACATCTACCACATAGAGATGCAGAGGATGTTCAGGTCGATGGCACTTTATTGGGTGGAGGGGCATATTTTGATTCATAAACTACCTTCTTCATATAAGACACCCCCTGCTGAATCCCAAATCCTTTCCCTCCTAAAGCTTCTGATTGGGTTGTTCCCCACTGACCCAGGTCTAGCTTCGCTCTCCGCAGCTACAGTCCATTTATTCAGCCACAGCGTCTCCTGTGAACCCAGCTCCTCTGTGGGTAACCGGGTCCAGGGAGTCCTCAGATTTTCCTACCACAAAGAACTGGCTGCTCATGTTCTGTCTTGGCTGAAGGGACTTGGCCTGTGAGTTTCAAATCAGTGTATTCAACCAGCAGCTACAGTTTCTTTCTACGCCCTCAGACTCAGGCGTGACCCTTGAATATGTTTTCTGACAGCAAAGATTCTTTCTAAACTTAGGGCTGGATGAGGTCTTAGATGTAAAGACAAACATAATAATCACGAATTATAGGTAACTCTTTCTGTTATCTATAAAGCTAAGGGCTTTCTAACTAACCCTTGGAACCACCCTCTAAGTAGATACTGTTGTCACCAGTTTACAAGTGAGGAAACCAAGATTTAAAGAAGTATCTTATCTGAAGTTTGATTCAGACCCAGGCTTTGAGTCCTCCTTAGCCTGGACCATGCTACACTGCTTCTGTCTGTGAGAGTTTCTCACAGAGGATTGAGCGAAGTCTTTACCTAAAGACAAATTTGACTTGGAGAGCTGTTTCCCCAAAGACCATTCCTCCAGGGAAGACTTAGCAACTGTGCTGAACAACTCCTGACCAGGCCTGTTTATCAGTATAGTTTACTGTTGTTAAAATCAATTGACTGGGAGTGAAAAACTTTCTAGGGATAGTTTTCTTCTGTTGAGGATCTTCTGAAGTCCCATTTTTATTAACTTCCATGAGCGCCATCCCTTCCCCTCCCTGTCACCTTACTGTTGACAGACCTGAGACTGGTCTGATTGTCCGCTGCGTTGGTGAATGTCGACCTTGTTCTCATAAATTCTAGGTTTATAATGACTAACAGGAAACAAACCATATGATATCACTCATATGTGGACACAGATGAACTTACCTACAAAATATAAACAGACTCATAGATATAGAAAACAAACTTATGTTTACTAGTGGGGAGGGATAAAGTGGGATTTCAGGATTTGCAGATACTAACTACTATACATAAAATAGATAAACAGCAAGGTCCCACTGTATGGCACAGGGAACTATATTCAATACCTTGTAATAGTTTATAATGGAAAAGAATATGAAAAGGAATACATATATGTGCGTATAACTGAATCACTATGCTGTCCTACATGATGACTTTAATTTTTCCTATGAAGTAAGGGGATAGAAGAAATGGAGAGAGGCACTGGAAGAGAGAGGAGTGAAATTCTGGCTCGTGGAAAATGAAAGAGGACAAAAGGAGATTTCTTTTTAAAGGACACAGAACACAAAGGAGCATGTGATTTTGGAGACCTTGTGTGTACAGAAACAGCAATGGGCAGTTGAGTGACGGATAAAAATAGGAAATAGCAGATAATTTGGTTGATCCAGGTTTGGGGATTGGGCAGGCAGGTAGAACAAAAAGTGGTGAAAGTGATGCTTTGTGTCTAGTTTGGATAAGGAAGGAAGAAAGTCACGTGTGAGGATAATCAATGGGGAGAGAAAGGAATACTGAAGAGCCGGTGTGTTGAAAGTAAGGGGATGAGGTTGAATAATAAGCTCAAAGGGAATATGGGAGGAAGAGAGCAGCGAGGACAGAAGCTGGTCAATCACTGATAAATTAGAGCTCAAGCTATTAGGACAGGTAGGGTTCCAGCTGGCAAGACCAGGGTGCATGTGCCAACATAAAAAGGTGAGTGAGGTGGAGAGAACATGAAGTGTTAAAGACACAAGACTCTTGAGGCCATTTTGTTCAGAGGGTGGACCAGCAGGATTTCAGGACATGGTTTATGATGGCAATGCTTTTTTTTCCCCTAATAATAGTGTATCATTATTTTCTTCTATGCCTTCTTGTTAGAGGCTGCTTCCAAAACTTGTTAAGCAGGAAGGATACGAAGTAGGTAGAGAGCCAGTGAGAAGGACAAAATACAGAAGTCATCACTGGATGTAAGAAGTGGCCATAATGACGGGGATTATGTAGTTCAAGGACGTGGATTTCTTCCTCGTGTTATGGGGCTGTGTACACCTCTTAGCTGCTCAACTTTACTATAGGTTCCTTGAAATGAGGACTGTGACTCATTATCTGTGCCTTTTCTTACAGTTCCTAACCTACAAAGCAGCTCCTCGATAAAGGTTTGTTGAATTAATAATTTGCAAATGGTTCCAATAAATCTTTAGATGTTTGTCCAGTGCTTTGATAAATGGTTATATCCGCACTCAGAAGTTCACACAATGCTTTCTGTATGTGCAGCTTTGGCCTACTTGCATACGTTGGAGAATTTGGGATGACCATGGGAGTAGGTCAGGATGCCGCTGAGGAAATGGGGAGGTCCCCGAGGACAGGGACGAGCTCTCCTATAGCTTCTGGTCTCCTGTCTCTAGTATAGGCCCCTGTGCTTGATAAATGCCAGAGAATCCCAGATGAAGACAATGACTCCCCACCTTATAAGGAATCTACTTCTAACCAACTAGACACTTAGAGGCAACAGGTGTCAGTATTACCAGAAGCACAAGCCCATCGGATCATCCTCTTTGCTTCACTTAGACTCAGGTTTATAAAATGTTCTTTGACCTTCAGATTAACATACTATATATATATTTTATGAAGGCAAGCACTTGAATTATTTTATAAATATAAGCTTACTAAAAAAATAAGTAAAATCCCAGTTGGGCAGTATTTACCATATTGTAGGATAATATGTTCTGAATGCTGCTAATTTCAAGTCCAGAAATGAGGAGTTGTGTGGTTTTGATCCCATTCCACTGACAATTCTTAGCCAGTCTCTGAAATTGTTGGAGGCTTGGGAAGGCTTCAATTCAGTGAAAGGACATCGTAACAGAAAGACAAAATTCTTGTAAACACTGGTGGTACAGGCCTGGGCTGGGCTGGGCTGGGCATCCTTCCCCTTGATGAGCTCAGTGTAGAACCAGAGAAATCAAGAGCAACAGGGCAGGAGCCAGCCTGTGATGTATCAAGATCTGTGCTTTGAAAATACATATTTTTTGGTGACCATCTGGGGATTAAATTAACATATTTAAAGTTCAAAAGGGAATAGAAATTCACTACTAGAATGGGAGAGGTCATCTTTTTCCTGGATCCCTCCCAAAGAGAAAATTGAGAACAGGATTTGTTGCAGGAAAAACCCAAAGGGATTTTTTTTTTCCTTCAAAGAAGCCCGCAGATGTTTTCATTCTTTTTAGAGCCAACTCTCGATTAATCAGCATTAAGATGTTCAGTTTTTCACTTACTCAGTTTTGATTTTTTTGTTCATGTCACCAGACCTGAAGAGTTTCTCTCTAGTTAATATTTGAGAGATTCTACTGTTTGTTAGAGTATCTACCACCAGTTGGCTAGAGCAAAAAGACCAGAAAATTAGATTTATTTTCCAATTTATCAGCATTTTGCGTCCTTTTATCCTCACCTTCTCCCTTTTCCTCTCTGCCATGACACTCTCCCACCAGCTCTTCCATGCCAGTAGGTGGGCAGGTCCTTAGAGCTCCATCACCCCCACAGTCCTCTCCCCAAGACATGTTTCCTTCCTTACAGCCATGTCCCTTCACGTGGTGGTACACAGGACAGTTAGAAATTTAGGGAAGGCCACAGAATCTTAAAATGTTGAATAACACTGCAGTGAATAATGTCTGGAGGCCTCATTCACTGAAATAGTTTTCCCAATTAAAAAAAAAAATTTTTTTATGTAGCATCAAAGACAGCATTGCCATTCAATTGTAGCCCTAGATCAAAAACTCAGCATCCAAGGTCCTGGTTGACCGGGATAGACATTTTGTAATCTAAACTTCTCATACAAGAGAGAAAGAAAGAATGTTTAGAGTACTATTACATCATTATTTCATTTAATTTTCTCAACAGTATACTGGGCTATCACTGACCCCCATTATACTGACGAGGAAATTAAAGATTAGGGAGATTGAATAACTAGCCTGAGGTCACACAGCTGGTAAAGTGCAGACAGTTAACATTCAAGTTCAGGTTTGTCTGTCATGAAAGCTTTGTTTGTACCATACCTTTCCCTCCTGATTCGAGAAAATACATATAGTGACTTTAAATACAATCTACCCTTCCTTATTTGCAAGTGTATTAACTTTTTCTTCAGTGGTTGTGAATTTTAAGGGTCATCTGGGAGCACATTTAGGATCTAATTCCATCAGGGGTATCAAGTCAAAAGGAAACTTAGAATAAATATGGAAGAGTGAAGTGTGTACGTGTTTGCTTATGTTTGACTATCAGAGCAATATGGATATTGCACTGTATCCAAAAGTGGAAGAGCAGTGGGTTTTTTGATGGCCTGGAGCGTGGATAATGAGGAGCAGAATATATATGACTGAGCCCAGGATCACAGATATTGGGGGTTACAACCACAATGAGCTCATGGAAAGTTAGAGATGGAAGAGATATTAAAAAAAACTCAGCTAGTTGACCCTGTCATTGTGCCAATGGGGAAACTGAGGACCAGAGGTGTTGTGCCATGTGGTGTCACTCAGAACACCTTCTGAATAATAGTTTATTGAGGAAGCAGAAGATGAGAGCAGTAAAAGGAACTGCCCACAACTATAAAGCTAAGCTGCACTCAGCCTAGACTAGCACTCTTTGTAGTCTTGTTCATGTATTCCTCCATTTGCCTGTTTGCTTGTTTAAGACACCAGTTGTTGGGTACTTTGTATGAGGCACACTGATAAACAACTTTTTTGGATAATCTCGATTAATCATCACCACAACTGTTTGAAGCAGGCTATATTTTATTATAATTTTACACTGGAGAAATCCATTTCTTAAAGGGATTGGGTACTTGCCCAAAGTCAAATTAAGTGATGGCATCAGAGGCAAACTCAGGTGCTTTGACCTTATATGAAGCTCTTAACTCTTTTCTTGTTTAAAACTATTTTATTTACTTATTTTTAGTGGAGGTACTGGGAATTGAACCCAGGACCTCATGCGTGCAGAGCATGTGCTCTGCCCCTGTGCTATTACTCTCCCCACTGGAGTGCTTAACTCTTGAAGTATTCCAGAAAGAGATAGAGGGTGAGCTGCTTTTTTTTTTCCAGAAGAATTGAAATCTAGTGGTGTCAGTGATCTCCTCTAGATCCCACAGAAGGTAAGAAAGCCAAAACTAGACTCAGGGTCTCATAGCCCTCTCCTCAGTGTCCTTTCTTTCATGCCACATTTTTTAATATCAAGGCCTTAAAAGTGTAACCCAGGTATAGTATCCTTCTACTGACAACCTCAAAGAACTTGGGAAGAGAAGGAATGAATAGAGTGAGAAGTTTAAAGGTATTAACAAATAGTTGGAAAATATAAAGTACAACCAAACAGAGATGAAGAATACAATAAATGAAATGAAAAAAATACACTAGTGGGAATCAACTGTAGATTGAATGATACAGAGAAACAGATCAACACGCTGGAGTACAGAGTAGTGGAAATCACTGAAGCCAAAAGAAAAAAAAAATAAAAAAGAAATGAGGACAGTTTGAGACCACTGGGACAACATCAAGCACACTAACATTCACATTATAGGGATCACAGAAGAAGAGACAGAAAAGGGCAGAGAATACTTGATGACATAATAGCTGAAGACTTCCCTAACCTGGGAAAGGAAACAGTCACCCTAGTCCCAGAAGCACAGAGAAGGGACCAACCCAAGGAGGACTACAACAAGACATATTGTAATAGAAGTGGCAAAAATTAAAGATACAGAGAGAATATTAAAAGCAGCAGGGGAAAAGCAACTTTCCTGGGCATATGTTTGAAGAAAACAAAAACACTAATTTGAGGAGATACATGCATTCCAGTGTTCATAGCAGCATTATTTATAATTGCCAAGATATGGAAGCAACTTGAGTGTCCGTCAACAAACGAATGGATAAAGAAGACGAGGTGTAAATATACACACACATATATATGTATGAACACATACAGTATACTACTACTCAGCTAAAAAAAAGAATGAAATTCTGCCATGTGCAACAACATGGATGAACCTGGAGGTTATTATGCTTAGTGAAATAAGTCAGACAGAGAAAGGCAAATATTGTATTATATCACTTATATGTGGAATCTAAAAAATAAGACAAATTACTATAACAAAACAAACAATCACAGACATAGAGAACAAGCTAGTAGTTACCAGTAGGGAGAGGGAAGTGAGGAGGGGCAAGATAAAGGTAGAGAATTAAGAGGTACAAACTACTATGTATAAAATAAACTACAAGGATATATTGTACAGCACAGAGAATATAGCCAATATTTTAGAATAACTTTAAATGAAGTATAATCTATAAAGATTCTGAGTCACCGTTGTTTACCTGAAACTAATATAATGTTTTAAATCAACTGTATCTTAGTTTTGAGAAAAAACTACATAGCAGAGTCTATGGAATGCAGCTAAAGCAATGCTGAAAGGAAATGTCATATTTATATTAATAAGAAAGAATTAAGTACTTGATTCAAAAATTTAGAATATGAACTGGAAAGGAAACCCAAGAAAAGAGTAAAAGTAATACCACAAATTAATCAATTAAAAAGCAAAAAGTGTAGTAAAATCAATAAACCCAAGAATAAGGAACCCAGCAGAAGAGATAGACTATTAGTTAATCTTATCAAGAATAAAATTAAGCAAAAATATATTTAAAGGAAGGAAGAATAGGTAAATAATCACAAGTACAAAGGAACACAAACAATGATAAACTGAACTCTAGACAAGTAAAATTGAAAATCTGGATGAAGTGTGTGGTTTTCCAGAATTGACTTCAGAAAAAAGAAAAAAAAATCAATTTACAAAAAGAAACAGGAAAACATGTTGAAAAGCTACTGCCTAAAAACTTTCATTTATTTGTATGAAGCTTTCTTTTTTTCCTATTCAGATGAGTTTAAAGAGTATTGGGGTTAGTTTCATAACCATTTGATAAAATTCAACTATGAAGCCCAATCTGGGCCTAATGATTATTTAGGGAGTAATTCTGTGATAAAAATGGCATTACAAGTCAGTGAGTGAAAATGGGGACTGTTTGAATAATGGCTTTAGGACAGCTTGGAAAAAAATTTTTATCAATGTCTTATTACATTAAAAATATATATGAAATCAAAGATTTAAATGTAAAAAGGAATCACAAAAATATTAAAATAAAATATGACATAATGTTTCTATAATCTGAATATAAGGTATTTCCCTAAGTATGACAAAAAAAAAAACCTAGGGACCACTTTTAAAAGTTGAAAAATTAAAATATATAAAAATCAGATTTTCCGTATAATAGCATACCATACATACGATGAATAGAAAAGTTAAGTGCATGGAAATATTTGTAAAACACATTAAAGACAGATGACTGATTTCCTTAATACTTAAGTAGTTCCTAAAAATCAATTTTTAAAAATTCAAATCCATATTAGAATAAGCAAAGCCAGTTCTAAAAGAGAAAATACGAGTAACTCTTAAACACATGAAGTCTCAGTCATAATAAGAGAAACACAAATTTAATTATCATCTGCTATTCTCCATATCTCAGATGGGCTTGATAGCACGTATGTTGATGAGTGTTGGGGGTGGGGCGGTGGATAAGCATTCTAGCATATATTTTTGAATGGAATGTAAATTAGTGCCTCCTCCTTTGGGTGGAAATTCATTAGTAATCAGCAAAATTTAAATGACTATCTTTCAACCTAGGTTCCACTCCTAGATTATATTCAAACATGAGAAATTGATATTAACAGTTGATTGTAATAGGAAAACAGTGTTTTTTTCCTAGATAGCCATCATTCGAGAACTAATTAAACAAAACATGACCACCCAACCAGGGAAAACCTTGTAACTTACCGAAGAATGAGGCAGCTCTATCTGTCCATTGGATAAGCTCCCAAGTACATGGTCACATGAAAAAAGTAAAGCAGAGTAGGATGTGTAACTTACTGCACCTTTGTAGGGTTTTTTTACTCATAAATATAAAGCTAGCATATTGAAACAGCACTCATGGAGTGAAATCACAAAGCAGCTTAATTTTGTGTCCCACTGACCCTGGATAAAAATTCAGTTCCATGACTTTTCTGATCACTTGTGAGTTACACCAAGTTTTGTATCACATTGGATCACCAGTCTCACTTTAGATTTCTCAGTCTCCCTGCAGACGTTAGAATGCCCAGACCCATGTCATAGTCAAAACTGCCAGCTTGGAGTTACTCTGGCACCCGCTCTCCCAGGTGCAACTTGCTCTTTATAGCTCTACTCTGCTGCTTCAGATTTCTTGTTTCTCACCAGTCCAGGGTGAGAGGCCGAGAGGTAAAGGGAACGTGAAAGTAAGAACCGGACCTGCTCTCTTAGAATGGCTTTACACTTCCTGGGTCTGACAGATGTTAGAAATGGACGTTTTTACTCAGGTGTAGGGTGACCAACTTGCCCCAGGTTGCCAGGACCTTCCCAGTTTTAAAATGAAAGTCCATGTCTGTGAAATCCCCTCAGTCCAGGTCAGTTGAGATGGTTGGCCATCCTATTCAGAGGATACTATTGTGGTTTCTTAGAGGCAACCCTCCCTCCATTGGAAGTACCTCACCTGCATTCCCCTGAGGCACGTGATGGGCTCTCCTTAGGGGCATTGCCTACTCTTCTTGGGAAACTTGCAGCCCATCTCAGCTTCTCACTGCTGAGGTCTCTTCCCCATCTCCATAGACTATTGTGAGTGACTTAACACAACACCCCCTCCTCCTCCCACTGCCCCTTCTGTCTCCATCTCCTGTGTGACCCACACCTGGTGCCTGAGAATCACTCACAGACCTTTTGTGTTGACACACATGACCTTGCAGACCCAACACGTGGCCTGCACTCCTATAGCTTCACCCTTTAGTCACCCGCCCCCATCTGTTGTCTCTGATTCTCAGGGGAGAGGGAGTGTCTGTCACTTGGCAGGGCCACATGTTGAAAGTAGTCCCATGGAAGATTCTCTCTACACCTGAGGCAGGTGGGAAATGGGATGCCCTGCTCTGCTCTCTCCAAAGAAATCCTCTTCGCCATCACAGATCCATCTCGCTTTCCTGTCCCATCAGTCACCAACCATTTTATATCCACACAGTGGGTACAGAGTTTAACAGTCATGAAACTGGTTTCTGTTTCCACTGGTGATTTAGACTGAGACATTCCCATTGGTATCTGGGACTCTAACGTCTGTCCTCTTAGGGTCTTGGCTGAAAGCGCCACTGTAACATCCTATTTCCGTGTTTACATATACATAGAACAGCACTGGAAGTTTATGTGAGAAATAGCAATTGGCTCCGGGATGGGAAAGTAGCTGACAGAGAAGGAAAGGGAGGGAGACTTTACACTACTTACATTTCTGTAGCATTTATACCATTTAAATGTATATACTGTGCACATATTATGAGAACAAATTAGTATGTTTTGAAAGGTAATGGTAGAATGCCTATAATTAAACTTAAGATAAGCACAGGCCTTGTATAAATTGCCAAATTTTGCTAAAAATACCAAACTGATAATAATTAATAGATGTGGTTTTATGCAGGAATAGGTAGATGAGTCAACAAATCAGAATGGAAAGTGCTGAAACAAACCTTAGGCTGTGAACTTATACATGACAAAGATGTACCTTAGATCAACAGGGAGGAATGGATTATTTAGTAAGTTGTGTTGGAGCAACAGGGCAGCCATTTGAAGAAACATAAAGTTAGGTTTCTTGCTCACTCCTAAACCAAACCAATTTCAAATAGACTAAAAATTCAAATGAAAGAAAGGAAATCAAAGTAGCAATAGCTAAAAACACAACTGAGCAGTGTCATCATCTTGACGTGAGGAATGACATCAAGTATGATACAAATAGAGAAGCCAGGAAGGAGAAGTTGCATAACTAACAACGTAAAAATTCAGGCCTTCAAAATTCCCCAAATGTTAATAACAGCAAAAATCACAGGCATCCATGTACACACAGAAAAATAATCCACAAAGCTGTGGGCCACAGTGTTCACAGTACTTTGTTTTTGTAGCGCTATTACGTGGGTGATTTTAATTTTCCTTTTTTAAAATTTATCGCCTGGGTTTTTTCTTGAATATGTGTCACTAAATAATAAACACATTTTAGATTGTATCTAAGATAATTTGTGACACATTACAATAATGAAAAGACTCCCTATTGAAACACCATTTTCCAGTAAAGCATTGACTAAATGAGTTTGCTCAGGCAAAGGAAATGTTTTTATAGCAGGTATTTTATCCCAGTGGTTCTGTTCCTAGAGTTACTGATCCTCATCAAGAAAAGAACTGAAACTTGACTCCTCTGGTGCACTTACTTGCTTTGAGCTGATGTTAATAGAACACTGACCACAATGACATTTGAGACAGATTCTATTGATGAACCTGAAATTGGAAGCCTTAGTTATAAGCAGCTCCCAACAGAATGCTATTGTGAAGGGTGTACATGTGCTAATTGATTTATCCTTTCACACCCAGGTTAAATTTTTCTAATTCCAGCTTTAGAAAAGAGGATAATGCAGATATTTTTAGCCAGAAAGTTCAGGGAAGGGGAAATTATGGTTATACTGCTTTAAAAAGTTAACATTTGCAGTGTTCAGAAGTTGTAACAAATACAACCTGAAGAAGGAAAGCTCACTATGTAATAAAGTCTTAATAAGGAACACAAAACAGACATGAAGATGTTCCCTTAATAATGGTGGTAGTGACCTTTATTATCTACCACATGCCAGGCACTGTGCTGTATGCTTATTACATTCTCCCTAGCCAGAAGTAACTTCTTTAAAAACAAGCTTCGTTACTGATTATGTCTCAAAAAGATAATTTCATAAAAAGTAGATTTTTTGAGACTTCTCTAGCTCATCACATTATCCTGAAAATTATTACTGAGTACAAACATAAATAGTCATACAGGCAGTAATACCTATTAAAACTTCTCTAGGAGATTTTGAAATATTAATGAAGATCTTTGGATTAGTTTATTTTCCATAGTGAAAAACAGAGTTTATAACAAAGTCAAACACTTTAAATTCCTGCAGAGAGCTAGGAGACAGTGACAATGACAGTGGTAGCTAGTACTTAATGAGCCCTTACTCTATGTCAGGCGATAGTCCAGGCGCTTTCCGTGTGTGAGTGAATTCAATCTATCCGGCAACTATAAAGGGTTACAAGTATTATCTCTGTTTTAAAAGAAGGAAACTGAAACACGAAGAAATTTTAAAACTTCTCCAAGGTCACACAGCTAGTGAGTAATGATGCTGATAATTGAACCCAGATAATCTGGTTCTAGGACTCTTACACAATACACACACTTGGAGACTGGTCCCTAGTCCAGATGCCTGTGGGGTGGGGTAGGGTGGGGTATCAGACTTGTAGAAATAAGTCTGCATCCTTTTACTAGCATATCAAAATGAGTAACTGAAACAAATATTTGGACAGAATCAGCCCCACATTTTACTGTGGAATTAAACAAAAATGAGGGTACCTAAGTTTCCAAGATAATTGTCTTGGGGTTTTATTATCCTCTGCAACTATGAGATACCATGCCTGGTACAGTCACTGGTGCATAGTAAACACTCCGTAATTGTTAGCTGTTACTGTTTCCATCATTGTCTTCTTCAACAGTTCATAATAATTAGCCAGTACCAGTTCTGTTGTCCTCACTTTTCAGCAGTAAAAGTGATTTTCAATATGGCTGCCATCTTGCTTTTAGGTTTTAACTGTGGACAATGAGATATTGAGACATTAGGCGATCAAATTTTCCATCTGAAGCATCTTGTAAATTTGAACCAACAAGAAGGAAGGATAAGACCAGATGATATTGAGGAAAGCCCATCCTACAGAGCATTCTTGTGGCCAAAGCTCTTGCAATGAATGCAAAGCACATAAGACGGAATGTCCCCTTATGTCACAGCTGAAAACTGTAACATAAATATTTTTGTCAGTTGACTTTATCCTACAGATGTTTTTGAGGATTTGTTGTTGAAACAGCCAATCCACTCCTGAATAAAAAAAACTTTTGGCAGTAGTCAAAGTGTCAACTAATTAGATCCAAATTGCAGCTGAACATTTTGAAATGTATGCATCGCCCACGTGAATACTGAGTGAATTTATTATAAATAGAATTTCAATTGCTATGAAAGAAGGACCCTCAATGGCATGGGAGTAAACTAATTGCTGAGCATTTGTTAAACACTTTATATAAATATATAAAGATCTCACCTCACAAGGGATGGTACACAATGGATTAAATGATAGGTACTTCAGCAGTGTACTCAAGGAAGGGACGTTGCATAGGAGTCAGAAAACCACTAGTTTTGTGTAATGAACTGGATTCTTATCTATTTCTGCTACTAACTTCATGAAGGTCAAAAAGTCACTTAGCCTTTTTTTGAAAACTGGACCCCTACCCTGTGAGCCTAATTCTCCTTGCAAACTTTTTAAAGTAAATTTGAATGGCTTGAGGTGATGCCACCCATCCTCATTTGCAAGACCCATAGCTTCTTATGAACTAAGTGGACAACTTCACACATTTATGCTACTTTCTGCTCTGAAGATGAGTTGGTGTAGACTTTGGGGATCTCAGTTTCTGCATTTGGATAAGATGCATGTTGAGTGACCCATTCGCCAACGTATAGCATGATAGGTATAGGTATTGTAGATGACAGAATTCTAGACAGTGGTTGATTAAAATAATTTAAGCAACCAAGCAGAAAAGTCTTATTTGCTTATTATGTAAAGAACTTTATAGCTTTTAGAACCATTCAGCCATGAACCTGTTTTTTAGGTAGTGAGTGCCTTGTCACTGGACCTTCGAAGGCCAAGGCCAGAAAACAGTCTGCAAGAGGTTTGAAGAAGACATTTTGGTATAAGTTGGTAGTGTATTAATTTCCTTAGACTGCTGTAACAATGTACCACAAACTGGATGGTTTAAAAAAGCAGAAATTTGTCTCACAGTTCTAGAAGTCCAAAATCAAAATAGCAGTAGGGCCATGCTCCCTCTGAAGGCTCTAAGGAAGGATCATTTCTTGCTTCTTCCTAGTTTCTGGTGGTTGCCAGAAATCCTTACTGTTCCTTGGCTTGTAACTACATTCCTCCAATCTCTACTCCTGTCTTCATGTGGACTTCTTCCCTCTGTGTGTGTCTCCAAATCTGTCTCCTTACAAGGATACCAGTCATTGTGTATACGGCCCACCCTAATCCAGTATGACTTCATCTTAACATGACTACATCTGCAAAGACCCTATTTCCAAACAAGATCACATTCACAGGTATAGAGGGTTGGGACTTCAGCCAAGGGTTAGGGAGCAGGGAGAGCACACGAGTCAACCCACAACAGTAGGTACGACTAATGGACTGATACGATGATCCTACCTACTGTGAGATTCTAGAAGTCTGTAATTCCTTTCTACCAAAACAGTGTCATTTCTTGGCCCAACAGTCGTTAACTAGCTCCCTTAGTACTAAACAGAATAGTAAGTACTATTCTATTTTTATTGTTGTTGTGAGTCTTGCTAATTCTTTAAGACTTTTATTTTATGAATGATGGGGGAACCTTCAAATGTTGTCTTAAGTCAGATCACAAGATGTTATTTACTGTGTGTTTTTAATTCCCTTTCAGACTTACTGGCCTCATATTTGCTTATATTCACTCAGAAGTACAGCTACAGATATACACTACTAGACTTGAGTTATATGTTGAACATGAGATAGAATGAACTTCCAAACATGTATTAGAGTTTTTATTGATTGTCCAGACCATAAACATTAGCCTTTCATTTGCCTTTAGAAAATTACAGACTGGTCTCACTGGTAAATCAGAAAACAGTTTCATGGCTTAAACCTGCTATCCTTTGCTGATCTGTATGTATCTTGATTGAAAAATATGATGTTTTAGATGCATACACTTAAGTGATTTAGCTTCACTGTTTTATTTTGACAGGCAGTTCTTGTATCTATCTACTGTAGTTAACTGAAGGGTTTCTTAGCACCACTGACATTTTGTGCTGGATAATTCTTTGTTGTTGGAAGGCTATCCTGTACATGGTAAGATGTTTGGCAGCATCCCTGGCCTCTACACACTAGATGCCAAAGCCCCTCTCCTCTCAACCTCTGTCCACCTGGTGTGAGAACCAAAAATGTCTACAGACATTTGAAGTGTCTCTGGAGGGGAGGGTGATCAATATCACCCCTAGTTTAGAACAATTGCTTTGCCAATTTTTTTTTAAATTGATACTTTTGGTCATTGCCTCCAAATTGGTCTCTTCCACCCAGCCAGACCTCTAACTCAATTTAAGATTAAACCATGAACAGAAAGACTAATTAAGGTTAGTTTAATTCTCATACTTTTGAGTCTCAGGATCCCTTAACATTTAAAAACTAAAAACCTCAAAGAGCTTTTGTTTATGTTGAGTAGAAAGGGATAAATTGGGAATTCAAAATTTGTACCTCTTGGGGAGTGACGGAAATGTTAGCTATCTTGATTGTGGTGGTGGTTTCATTGGTGTATACATCTATCAAAATTCCATCAAATTCTGTATCTGAAATATGTGTAGTTTACTCTTAGGAATCATACCATAATTAAGGTGTTAAAATTAGATTAAAATTAAAAAGAAACAAATAACCTACAAAAACTTTTTTTAAAGTTAAAAATCCTCTTATCTGTCTCACTTGGAATGGCTCTTCTACCATTGGTCCTGTGAAAAATACTGGTTGAGTTTTGAGCTGCTTCTAAAATTTTTAACACATTATCAAGTTTATTGTTTTAATATCAAAAAATTCTGATCATTTAACATCACCACCAATCTCATCAGCATTGTCTCCAAGTATTAGGATGTTGTCAAACTCACAGCAGTGGATGTGAATTTCCCGAAGATCTCATTTCCACTTGAGAGCTTGGATTTCATTGTGAGCCACAAATACTGCCTGCCAGTTGTTTCCCTTGGAGCGACAGGCTCCCATCATTAATTTTTGAGAAAATGTTTGACAAATACTCAAGGATGAATAACCATAATCTGTCTGTCAGTCGTTCTTTCAAACAAAAACTTGTGTTCTGTGAAAAATGGCTATTTAGCTTTGCAGCCCATACAGTTAGACCTGCACTTTCCCTCAAGACAACCATCCCACTTCAGTGTGCAGCAGAGGTGTCTGGTGTGCGTTTCTTATGTTGTCACACAGAATATTTTGTAAGCCTACTTAATAGTTGAGATCTAATAAGATAAGTCATTTATGTTTTATCAAAGACAGTCTTAAGTGAAACTGCCTCTTTTTTTTTCCCTCCTACAAGTGCCTGATACAGGTGAATTCAGTGTCTGCTAGCATAGTTTGATGCCACTGTCTTGGTTCGTGCTCAGGCACCAGCAGGAATTACACTGTTGGCGTAAATATCAACACAGTGAAAAGGCAAATAACATTTTAGAATTATTATAAAAAGTGTTTTTGACTTTGGGGACCTCCAGAGGCCCACAGGCTAACTTTGAGAACTGCTGATGTATGAAAATCATTTTACCCTACACTTCATTTGAATAATATAGAAAATATCTTCTGATAGACTTACAGAATAGAAGATACACTTCTTCAAACTAGGACTCAGTAGATCCAAAGAACTGCACATGGCATTCTAGAAACACACTTCTCACAACCACCAAAGTTGTGGGAAAATATGGTAGTTTTCCTTGCCAAGAGTCTCAGAGGTTAAGTACGTATCTCTGTCATTTTAGTTTTTCTTGATGGAGCTGACATGTGTGGGCTCACCTGTATCTTTTTTGAAGTTATTTCCACATATAGCGTAGATCCTCTTGGAGTAATAAGTTTGAAACCTTGTAGTCAGCACTGCTTTCTGATTCTTTTTTCACCTTAAATAATAGATTCCAGTTCCAAGGAGTTTGGCAAAGAAGTATGCACTCAGTTTCCAATTAGGGTTCAAATTAGGCACTGGGTTCAAATTAGGCACTCAATAAATATCCGTTGACTATGAAATTTAATTTGTTTACCCTTTAAAATCTTGATGGCTTTATGATTTGATGACTTTAAACCTTAATCCAACTAGACAGAAAAAGGCAATTTTTTTTTTAGACTTCTGTAACATTTGAAGGCAAAATTAAGGCTCTGTACTGAAAACAGAATGATTAAGGAAATTTATACTAATGAGTAAACCTGCTTCCTTCCCCCAGGCCTTTCCATGGTACACCCATGGCAGCCAAGACCCTGATTCTGTCTGAGAAAACTGATAAGCCATGAGATATAATACTTAAAAATAACTGGTGTTTGGGGTTCCCCAAAGAACCAGATGAGTCTTGTGTACCGAAAAGTCTACCATTTGATAAGCCCCACTTTATGTGCTCAGAATAAAAAGGAAGATGGTATCCAACAGAAGAAAGGTGATAAGAATTTCTAGGATGTTACTGAAGGCAGTCTTGGGATAATAATTTAGTAAGGAAGATTGAAACAAAACGGAGTCGTCCAAGAAGGACATCTCCAATGGGGGGAAAAATGGTACACAGAAATTCCCTATTGAATTGTACCATATTGAGAGAAATTTTAGAGACCTGAATGGAGAGTTTGAGGATAAATTAATGGATAAATAGAAAACTATGCAAATGTAAAAGAGGCAATTAACTTCTAGAAAATTTTAAAGTTATACAAGAAAAGGAATGTGTTCAGTGTGCCGCATGGCTCAGCTGAGAACAATATTTAAATGATAATAGTAATGTAAACACTGTACATTGACTTAGCCAAAAATCATAAAAGATTTATGTTGGGAGTATAGTGGTGGTAAAGTGTTGTGTGGGCTAGAGTCTAGTGGTGGTAGTTATAAAAGAGCCAAATCCTAATCTAGTAGAGAAAAATCATGTCTAAATCAAGAAGTAGCAGTACAGGTATGTTATTTTGAATCATGGAAGTTAAAACCAGAAGAAAGAGCCTAAAAATGTGAAAGTAGTTTCTCTAGGTAGTAAAATTCAGGAATTGGGCAGGGTTAGAAAAGGGTCATTATTATAAATCTTACAGAGTTATTGATTTAAAACTACACATGCAGGTTTTCAGTGACATTGATAAATATAAAAAATGGAAGTTAGCAAGTCAAGGATGCTTCACTGTCCATGTAGGTGGCTCTGACTGCACAGCTAGACTTCTGCCCAGGAATCTCTGGTGAATGGTGCTATTTGAATTTTCTCTGTGGAGAGACAGGGAGAAGCCACATTGCTGACTTTCCCTGACATCAAAATGCATCTGCTGTGTGTCCTATTTCTTTAAAATTCTGACTTTATATAATTAATTGAATTAAGAATTTGCTCCAACTTCCCTTTCCAGCCTGATCCTGCTTTATCCCACAGGAACAATCCTTTCTGGCCAGATTGCTCTACTTCTTACCCCTTGATCATGTCATTCTCATTTGGCCAACATTAAAATATCTCCCACCCCTCCGAGTCTTCACTACCAAGCTTTCAGTAATGGCTCAAATCCTAGTTCCTTGTGAAGTCCGCTCTTGACCACTTCGGTTGGAGTGATTTTCTCCTTCTCACGTACCATCTGGTTTCATTACCTTCTAACGTTTCATTGGGAAATATACCTTAGATATAAAAAGTATGCATCATGTATCTGTACAACTTAGAATAAAATGAGCATCAAATAATTCACCTCCCAGTTTAAGAAAAAGAACATTACTCTTCAAACTTTCATCTCCCCACCCCCAGCTCATAGAAGAAACTGCTATCCCTGTTATTGGGTTGTTCATTGTTTTGCTTTTCTTTATGGTTTTATCCCTACACAATCTTTTAATTTGTTTTGCCTTGAACTATATATAAGTGAAATCCTACTTTTTGTGTCTTAAGACGTTCTTCTTCGTCATCATTCTACAGTATTCATTTATCTGAATATACTCTAAGCTATTTATGGTTTCTGTTATTGATTGACTAACTGGTTGTTGTCGAGACAATGACTAGTGTTGGCATAAACTTTCATGTACATGACTCTTGATGCATGGGTGCAGACTTTTCTAGAGCAGTGGTTCTCACAGTGTGAGCCCTGGACCAGTGGCATTAGCACCATATGGGAACTTGCTCGAAATACGAGTTCTTGAGCCCCATCTCAGAAACCATTGAATCAGAAACTATAGGGGTGGGCCCAGCAATCTGTGTTTTAAAAAGCCCTGCAAGTGTGATTCTCATGTACCCTCAAGTGTGAGAACCACAGATCTAGTGTGATCATGGATTTGTCAGTTTCTTCTGGTAGGTCTTCCATATTTAGTTTGTATATTTTGAAGTCACATTATTGGGACATAGACATTAGAATTGTTGTATTTTCCTGGTGAACTGAAACTTTTATAAAAAATAATGATTCACATTATTTCTGGTTATACATTCAGACTTAGTCTCTTTTGTCTGATATTAGAATAGTCTTGCTAACTTTTTTTCCTTCCCTGTTAATTGTCTAGTTGTCCATCCTTTGACTTTTATTCTTTCTCTGTACTGAAGTTTTGGTTGAATGTAGCACTTGTAAAACAACATATTACCTTTAAAAAATCCAAACTAATAGTCTTCTGGTTGAGGAGTTTAGTTCCCCTGTATTGATTTTGAATTGTCTATTTTCCTTTCTACCATCTTAATTTCACATTGTATTTGCTCTGGTTTTTCAATTTTTTTCCTCTTTTTACTTCTTTGGGTTAAATTGAGATTTACTTCTTCCTCATTGCATTTTTTTTCCCTTTGCTTGTTTTACACTTTTACACTAGTGCATTTCCTAGAAATAACCTTAATACACATTTAATTTTTTTAGAGTCTAAATTTAATCAGCAGTTCTACTCAGAACAATATAAGAAGCATATGAAGTTTTAATGTTGAATGGCATGTCTCCTGACATATGTTTTCTTAATTGAGGATTTTTGTTTTTAAATTTATTTCTTAACTCCATAAGCTAGACATTATTGCTTTTTTCCGTTGTTTGTGTTTAGATACCAACACATTACTATTTTCGATGCTTATGATTTTTCCTTATAATTTAAGTCTTTGGGGATCCTTCATGAATTTTGTCATGTAGGAGTTCTTTTAGTGAAGATCTGGTGGTGGCAAGTTCTCTCAGTTTCTGTATGAAAATTCTCTATTTCATCCTATTTTTAAATGACAGTTTTACTGGGTAAACAGTTCTACCATGACTGTTACTTTATCTTCAGCAGTTTAAAAACAGTATTCTAATATCTTCCCATTTCTGTGTTGTTGAAAAGTCAACTGTCTAATTGTTGTGTGGTTGTTTTTTTTTTTTTTTTGTAGTAAACTTACCTTTCTCTCAAACTGATATTCTTTTTACTTTTTTGTTTTGCTTCTAGTTTCTCTATAATGTGTCTTAATGTAGATTGCTATTTAATTTGCCTAGGTTTGTTGGGATGCCTGAATCTAAGAACTGGTCTTTTCATAGAGACAACAACTCACTTCTACAATTTTCATGGAACTTAAATTCTGTTAATTTTCTATATTTTCTAGCAGCCTCATTACACAGGATCATCTGACCCCATGCTCAGTATCTCTAAACCTCTCTTTTATATATTTTCACTCCTTTTCAAATCCTATTTTTTATAACTTTATTTATACCTGACAATTCCAGTATCTCTTGTCTTTGTGAGTCTGTTTCTCTGGTTGTTTTGCTGACTCTTCCTCACGGTGGCTTGTTTCTCCACGTTACTATGATTTGGGAAGTGGGGGCAGAGAAAATGATGATGGCTGATGTTCCCTGGAACTTGCCCCTTAGGAATTCATTTGAAGCCTGGGTTTAAGGAGGATGTGTGTTTGCTTCTGCTTAGCATCTGGGGACAATGCCAATTTGGGAACATTTTAAACACTGTACAGATACTGGCAATTATGACCTCGAACCTCTGTCATTAGAAATTCTTTGAGAAGACGTTTAAAAATATTTTTTCCAGCCTTTTTATTTGTATTACACTACATTAGTTGATAGTGACTTTTACTGCAAGTTATGTTATATCCTCTTTGAGAACACTTTTCAATTGTTACTCCAAAATGAAAGGAATAAAGAACATCTACAGGCTGGTTAATTATCGCATTAGGTAATTTTTAAATGAAACTTTGGTAGGCTCTTAGGCAACACAATTCAGAGTATTCTTTTAAAGTATGTTTCCATGCATTGCCTAAGGCAATGATAGCAGAATGAATTGATTTTAAGGAGTACTCAGGCGTGTTCAAAATCTGAATGAGGAAAACATGGGAGTTCCAAGTCAACATTAAATATTTACATGAAAGTTAAGATTGAGAGACAAGAGATTCAGACCTGGGTTTGCTTCCCAATGTGAATGGGCAGGATGGAACAGTGTGGGCCCCGTGTAAACAAGAACAATAACGCTCCAAAATATGCCAAGTGAAAGCCAGAAATGCAGAATAGTGTGTATAGTATGTGGCCTTTCATGTCAAAATAAGAGGGGAAGGATAGGCATTTGCTTGTGTTTGTATAAAATACAGAGGGAAGGATATCCAGGAAGTCAAAAATATTACTTGCCTCTAGATATGAGAACTGCTGGTAAGTGGACAGAGGGGACACAGATTTTTCCACATATACCATTTTGAACCTGTTGAGTTTTGAGCCGTGAAAATTATTATCTATTCAAACAAATGAATCTGTAGATGCATAGATTGATAAATATAAAGATTTTTTAAAAAGTCAGCAAGTAAATGGGAGAGTGAGTGAATGCATCCCCCTAATTGGATGCACCGCTTACTAGCTGTTGTCTGACCCATCTGTGCCTTCACCTCCTTTTCTGTAAAATTTGGGTAACAGCACCTACCTGACTGGATTGTTGTGAGAATTAAATAAGACAAGTAGGCAGAACAAAGTTTGGCATATGGTAAGTACACACACAAAAATGTAGTAATGGTGTTGTGTTTATTTTTAATGAGTCCTTATATTTTATAAATACATACTAAAATATTCATGGATAAAAATACCAAAGATTTGCTTCAGAATAATAGAGGAATATGTGCTGGCATGGATAAAACTAGAATGGCCATGAATTAAAGATTGCTATGTCCATGGGGCTCCTCAGACTCATCTCCCTGATTTTGTGTGTGTTTGAATTTTCCCCTAATAAAAAGTTGTTTCCTAAGAGTCTGTCGTTAAGTGAGAAGATTCATCATCCAGTAGCAGTAATGACTCCGTGAATGGCTGGTGGTCACCGGCTGTAGACCTGGTGGTTATAACGGGAGTTGTGGCATCCTATTTATTTTTACTATGCTCAGTTAGATGATCAGGAGCGGAAGCTTAGAGCAAAGCAATGGATTAACTGATATATGTGAGGCAAACCATTTTTTGTAATTCTCC
Source organism: Camelus dromedarius (assembly GCF_036321535.1). Lineage (NCBI taxonomy): Eukaryota > Metazoa > Chordata > Mammalia > Artiodactyla > Camelidae > Camelus > Camelus dromedarius. The sequence continues at coordinate 45,596,117 of NC_087438.1, forward strand.
TGATGAAGATCCCAGCTTTCTGTCATTTGGGGAAACACCAGCCAACCCTCCCACCCCCATTACAGAGATCTGCAGTGTTCTCACACTTAACAGTCACAGCTCTCAACCAAAAACCAGACCCCGGAAAATGGTAGGATTCTCGTTCCCGTGTTAGATGGAAGCAGCCATCTTATCTTCATTGTGAGCTTTGATTTTGAGTTTAAATTGAACAGTACCAAACAGGGGGGTATTTTCTTTTATTAATGCAAACATACCTTTGTAATCAGATACCTTATTTTCAGCCATTTAACCCTGAAGGACAAAGTGAATTTCAGTGAGGGATGTGCGTCCAGTTTTAACTTGGACACTCATTAGTATTAGAGGAGTAGGGATTTGGAAATAACTGCCTTCAAAGTAAAAGTTTCCCCCTTAACTTACTTTTACCCTTCCCACCTCTGTCTCCATGGAAATGGGGTCAGAGGCCACAGGGAGCTCTATGGGAGCCAGCAGCTGAGAATGAGAATTCTCACTTAGCGATTTCAGCTGAAAGCTATAAACTTCTTTACAAAGACCAGCTGAGTCTTGGCCACTCCAGTCTCTGGTTTTTAACACTGATAAATAAGGTGCCTTTTTTTCCCCTATGGGGAGGAGGAAGAGATGCTATTAAGTAAAAACTATTTTTGCATTTAAACTTGAACTTCTCGGCAGTAAATCAAAGATAGAGACATTCTTTAAATTATTTTCAACTTAAAAATTTTAAATGATAGTGTACATTTGGAATTAAGCAGTTATCACTAGTTTGATCTCAGTCCTTTCAAGCTTGTGACAGTACTGGATATTTGAAGAAAAACATACGTGAACTTATTCATGGCATGCTATCAATTGTAAATGATTCTCTAATGGAATATCACTACAGCACAATTCAAAATCACTTGAGTGAAAATAAAAATCTCAAGATTATGGGCAGTCAGTACCATTCCACAGAATGTTTTATGAATTAAAGTATAATTTACTATTGGCTCTTTGTTTTTCTTGAACTGTTAACACTATTTTTTTTTGCTCTTTAAGTGTTCAATTTACTTTCTTATAAACCATTTGAAAATGTCTAAGAAGGCTGGATACTCAGACATGCCAAATATTTTAAGTTATTTTTATATATTACACATTATTATCTTATTCAATAGCAGCCAAGCAATTATTGAAACAATATGAAATGTAGATGTGGTTTTGAAAAAGCCCTGGCAGGTCCTGATGAAATTTGGAGCTAAAAGAGTCTGTGTTTCAGGTTTGGTTTGTTTTTTTTAATATTCTTTTTCTCTTCATGGCACACATCTTTAGGGTTCAAAGTTTGTAGACTCAGCATTATTCCCAAGGACTTTTGCAAAATTTCATCACTACTCTTACATAAAACATTCAGTTATTACTTTTAATCATTAATCATACAACTGCTCTGAATTTTCCAGAATTTAGTTTCAGTAAACATCAGAATCAAAGCACCTCTCTTGGGGGCTTTAATCTTAATCTTTGGGTCTGTCTGTCTCTCTCTCTTACACATACACACACACACACTCTTTTTGTGATCATCAGACTAAGGATGTTGCCCTTTTTCCTTAGTGTCTCCTTTGTTTCTCAGCCGTCTTGCATGTCTGTGCTGAGCCCTTTCTCTGCCCTGGGTTGAGCCCTTACTCCACTTGCCTTTGCTCCCAGAGTGAACCAGAACATTGTGTTCTGAGGCTGCCCCAGCACACATGCTTCACGACGCTGCCAAGTTTGCAGCTGACCAATTGGCCTACTTTAGAGGGCTTGATTTATAAAATTTACAACCCTTAATTTCCACCACCCCTTTGCTCCCCGCACAACCCGTGAAAAAGAGTGTGCCAAATGTACTGATAAATCAAGAGTCCTTTGGTTTTGTTGCAACAAAATGGGCAGTCATTTCTCTTCCCTCCACTGGCTCTCAGCCCTGCCCTTCCCTCCCAAATAGATGGAAAATAGCGGTTGATGTGTTGTAGGAAGACATTTGATAGCCGCCGCCTCTGTGTTAATAACCAATTTTTAAAGAAATGTACTAAAAAAAATGATACGCTCTTCAGTTTCTGGAACTCTGCACTTCTAAAGTAATTCCCATTCCAAAAACCAATCCAGGCAAGTCTGTCTTCTTCCAAATTACGGAGAGAGGATTGGGTCTTTTGATTTTTCAGTGAGGTCGGGTCAGGCAGGTCTTTTGTATGAGATATTTTGAATACTCATTATTGACATTTGACTCTTCTAAGCTTTTTTAAGAGACCAAATATGAGAGGGTGAAGATTTAATGGAGTAAAGAAAAACTGGGAATTGGTTTCTGGTGATTTTAGTGACTTCTTATGTTCTTTCTCCTGCCCACTTGCTCGGGAAAAAGAGCTGTCAGGGTAGGTCCAGAAATTTACCAGCCCTGAAGCTTCTCAGATATGGAGCCCTGTTTATGAAAGTTAATATGAAATTAGGTTCAAAGGGTATATCTATTTTGAATGAAAAAAAACCCATAGCAAATTCCAAATTCTAAAAAACATCCAGAAAAATAGCATTATTATCATTAGTATTAATTAACAGTTATTGTTACTATTACAACCTAACTGCTTGACCCGCCTCTATAATACATCTTTTCCCTATATTTGTGGTTTTGTACTCTTTGATCTTTTCTTCACATGATAAAATTTTTATAATACCATTTTGCATAGAGAATAGAAAGATAATTTTGTCTTTTTTCTGGCATCATAGATAGCAATATGTTTTTTGTTATTGATGGTTTAGAAGAGTTTCCATCAGCTTCAGAACTTGTGGGTCATGCCACTGCTAAAACAGTTTCTTGATCTGAAGGTGCCTCGTGTCCTAGGAGAAGCCCTCAGAGGCTCCAGACCTTTCATATCACTGGAGAGGGCTCCAGCTGGCCATTTGGCCATTGCATCAGCAGCTGGGCCAGCTCAGCCAGGTCCAGCATCCTGTTAGTGGTCCTGGGATGGGGGAGGGGGATTGTAGGGCAAAAAGTGCTCATGGTGGTGCCTTAGTCTTGAGGGCCCTGGGTAAAGAGGGAGCAGCATCTTATTTAGAATCTTCTTGATGCTAGAATTAGGTTTGGGATACTTCTAGGGAAGCCTCACATGGTGTAGAATATCACTGAGGGCCAGCAAAAATGAAGGGGTGACTGGCGGCCCACTGACCTCACCTACAGATCAATATATAGTGGGCACCCCCCTGGCTGGGACACCAGTACAGGTATCCAGATGAATCCCAAATCCCTGAGGAGGAAACCCAGAACCTTAGAAGGGGCCTGTGAAAGTAAGCAGCCATGAAGTTTAAGGTTGATTAGTTTTACTGAGAATCCACCTCTATCCTCAGTGCTCAGTGTATAGTAGACATTCATGGTACTGAAAATGACACTGAATTCCCTGACCAAAGTGACCCCTACTTAATACATTGTGGAGTCCACAAGCAGGTTCACAGCTGTACCCTTATCATTTAGAACAGTACCAAGCACATGAGTGGAGCTCAATAAATATTTGCTAAATGGATGGGAAGTCTTTTTCTCTGAATGTTGTTCCATTTTGCAGGGGGCACCAGCATTAGTTAGCAATGCCTTTTATTCTCCTGGATTAAAACAGGCCAGCCAACTAGAAGCTGCTGAATATTGCTCACTTTTAATGTCTTCATCACCCTTGAGATACTCTTTCTTACATCATCCAAGCTTCTCCGCACCCTCACCCCCCAAAAAAAGATGGGTGGCAGGGAGGACTTTAAAGCATAGTTTAAGCATTGTGTCATTTCTTTTCATTTTGAGTGCATGCTCTGTTGCTGCTCAGATAGTCAAATGTCAAGCCTTTTCGACTGGGATTCTTCCAGTTATGTAATAATGCCTGAACTTTTTCTGAGTAAAAAGGCTGTTTACCCTTTTAAAAAAAATCATTTAGTTACAATATCAAGAGATTTTTGAAAATACGAGTTTTTTTTTTTTTTTCTTGTCTCTTGGAGATTCTCGGATGCTCTTTTTGACTTATGAGGAGAAAATAATGCAGTCAGTGTGTTTAATGTGAGAACTATGGTGACCTTTTCATTTCTGGAGCCTGCAAGTCACAGTGTGGCCATCTCTTTATAGAGATAGTGAGTAGCGATGGAAAGAATGTGTGAAACTTGTAGAGGACATAGAATCTTATGGTGGCAAGTTTTATAATGTATTCTACCTCTTTATTAGTGAGGAAATTGCTGCTCAGAAAGATTAAATGAATTGCCCAAAGTTATGGTCATGACCGGCATTACTCAGAAGTTCCAGGGAGGTAGGTATAGCTCAGTGGTAGAGTGCATACTTAGCATGCACGGGTTCCTGAGTTCAACCCCCATTACCACAATTTTTTAAAAAAAGTTCTGTAAGGGCAGCATCATAAAGCTATCCCTCAAAATAAGTTTTGGAACTTACCTCTTACATTCATTTTCCCATTAGCTCTCATCTCGAATACCATAACCCCAATTAACTATGTCTGCATCAGTAATGTTTGAAAATCCAGTGTTTTATAAGGCACACAGGGAAACTAAGTGAATGAGAGATGCTGTCTTGGAGGAACTTAACATTCACATGGCGCCAAGTACCCAGTGGGCATTTGAAGAACATTTACTGAAATAAACTGTGTATGTTGAATCCTTGTCTATAATTGCCTATATGGTACTGTAAAATGCAGCATTTACTGTTTATTTATTAATTAACAAGTTGAAAGATAAAAATCACATGATCATCTCAATAGATGCAGAAAAACTTTTGACAAAATCAACACCCATTTATGATAGAAACTCTCATCAAAGTAGATACAGAGGAAACACACCTCAACATAATGTAGATGTTGAACCATCTTTGCATTGCTGGAATAAATCCTACTTGATCATGATATATGATCCTTTTAATGTATTGTTGGATTCAATTTACTAATATTTTGTTGAAGATTTTTACATTTATATTTTATCAAGAATATTGGCCTTTAATTTTTTCTTCTGATGTCCTTCTCTAGTTTCGGTATTAGAGTAATACTGGCATTGTAAAATGAGTTTGGAAGTGTTCCTTTCTCTTCTGTTTTTTGGGAGTGTTTGAAAAGGATTAGTGTCAGTTTTTGTTTAAATGTTTGGTAGAATTCACCAGAACCCTTCTGGTCCTGAATTTTTTTGTTGTTGGGAGGTTTTTGATTACTGATTTAATTTTCTTACTAATAATCAATATGTTCAAGTTTTCTATTTCTTCATGATTCATTTTTGGTAAGCTGTGTGTTTCTAGCAATTTACCCATTATTCTAGGTTGTCCAATTTTTTGATTAATTGTTCATAGTAGTCTCTTACAATCCTTTGTATTACTGTGGTATCAGTTGTAATGTCTCCTTTTTCATTTATGATTTTGAGCCTTCTCTGTTTTTCTTGGTAAATCTAGCTAAAGACTTATCTATTTCGTTTATCTTATCAAAAAACAGCTCTCTTTTTTCTGTTGCCTTTTTAGTCTCTATTTCACTTACTTTCATTCTGATCTTTGTTATTTCCTTCCTTCTAACTTCGGGCTTTGTTTTTCTTTTTCTAGCTCTTGAGGTGTAAGGTTAGATCATTTATTTGAGATCTTTCTTGTTTCTTCATGTAAACATTTATCACTATGAACTTTCCTCTTAGAATGGCTCTTATTGCATACCATAAGTTTTATATGTTGTATTTCCATTTTCATTTGTTTCAATATATTTTATGATTTCTCTTTTGATTTCTTTATTAACCTATTTGGTTGTTCACTAGCATGTTGTTTAATCTCTACATAATTATGAATTTTCTAGTTTTCTTCTTTTAATTGACTTCTAGTTTCATATCATTGTGGTTAGAAAATATGCTTGATATGATTTCAGTCTCATTAAATTTATTAAGATTTGTTTGTGGAGTAACATATGATCTATTTTGAAGTATATTTTGTGTGTACTTGAGAAGAATGTATATTCTGTTTTTTGGGGATGGAATGTTCTGTATATGTCTATTAGATCTAACATGTCATTTAAGGTCAGCATTTCCTTACTGAATTTCTGTGTGGGTGATGTATCCATTAACAAAAGTCAGGTATTGAAGTCCCCGACTATTATTGTATTGCTATCTGTTTCTCTCTTTAGGTCTGTTCATATTTGCTTTATATATTTTGGAACCCCTATGTTGGGTGCATGCATATTAACAAATATTATATCCTCTTGTTGGATTGACCCCTTTATAATGGCTTCTTTGTCTCTTATTACAGTCTTTGTCTAAAAGTCTGTTTTGTCTGATATAACTCCCCCAGTTTTCTTTTGGTTCCTATTTGCATGAAGTATCTTTTTCCACCCCTTTACTTTCAGTCTGTGTGTACACTCTTACATCTGAAGTGGGTCTCTTTTAGGCAGCATATATATGGGTCTTTTTCTTTTTTAATCCATTCTGCAACTCTCTGTAGACTCTTTTTCTCTGTGACTCTTTTTAATTAACATAATGCACTAGACATGATGTTGTAACAGTCTGAGTCCTAAACCTTAAGAAGGTATTTTTACATGGGGAGCGTTGAGCCACCATGCACTCAGCTGCTGGAGGAAGCCTCATCAGAAGCTTACATTCTGTTGGGCCAGATAGACTTAACAGACATATATAGACAGTAAATTTCTTTTATTACTTAAACCTTTATAAGTTATGTTTTCTGTTAGTTATATCTGAAATAATCTATGTATCACAGTCATTCTCAAAGAAGAGAGAATTGTATGAGCTAGGCAAATACCTCAAGCGGTATCTACAAAAAGGAATGTAACTCTCTTTCACCTAGATCAAAAGCTGTCACAACTCTGTCTTCTGCATGTCACCTGTTAGGAAGGAAAAATGATAGAAAAAGTAACTAAAACTTACTGAGCCCCTACTGTGTGCCAAGTTCTGGCCATGGTTCTTTACATATCTTACTGAATCTTCACAAAAACCTTTTGAGTAGCTATGCTTAACACTGCGGATGTAGCAACTGCAGGTCAGAGAAGATAACTAATTTGGCCAACATCACATGGCTAAGTGTCAGGCAGGTCTTCCATCTGGTTTCAAAGCCCTTTCCCTCCTCCTCCCCTTTGGCAGATCCCAAAAGCACCTTCTCTATCAATTCTGTTATCTGTCACCATTAATTATCAGTGAGGATAAGGAAAGGAAGATATAAAAGCAGCTTTGGGCACGTAAAGTCCTAGGGGTGGAATTAAGGGGACAAGATTTACCCTCAACTTCACTCTGTTAGTTGCATAGGCTGTCAAGTATCATGGCCACATGTGTTCCATGTAGAATTACGGAATGTTGGAGCAGTAAGAGAACCTTGTGTCATCTACTCTGATCTTTTCCTTTTATGATTGATGCGACTGAGTCCTCAGAGCTAAAATGACCTACCCTAAAGTCACACAGCTAGAGGCAATGCTTGAACTAGAACCAGAGTGCACTTTTTTTTTTTAGCTCCACCTCTCTGGTCTATAGCATAGTGCTATTTAAGAGTTTCAATTCTGGAACCACACTGCCTGGGTTCAGTGCTTGGCCCTGCCACTTACTGAGTGGGTTAAGCAAGTTATTTCCTCATAGGTGAAATGGGGCAAAAGAACAGCACTTCTCTCTTGGCTATAAATCACATAAAACAGTGTCAAGAACATAGTGAATGCTATGTGTTTCCTACTGTTGACCAGCTCACAACTCGTGGTCTCAGTGGCACTGATTCTTTTCCCATCCTGGCCCCGTCTCGAGCATCTCTGTTATACTCTGGTTACCTTCAGTGTGAACTAAATTACAGGCTTTCAGTCATCTGCCCATATCTGCTCTATAAAAGAACTTTTGATTGCTGTGCTGTGAGGCAAGAGAGACAATAGGACAAGATCCCTAATTTTAGTCTTCATCCATCTAACCTTTAGTTCTCTCTTTTTGCTTTTCTAAACTGTTGGAGAAGTAGGAGGAGGAAGTTTCAGGGTTACCCTCTTTTCTATCCTCTCTCTTTTGAAACCTGCCACCAGGAAAGGATCTGATAAGCTCATTTTTTGATGACTTACTGATAAGGCTTAACCAGTAACCCCTGCTTTTAGAGGTATTTTGCAGTTTGATGACAGGTTAAAGCCCCAACCAAAGAATTTCTAATGTTAGGGTTTGGGCATCAGTCAGGAGTGGGACAGGTTTGCATTTTGGTTTAGTTTTGTTGGTATGAGGTCGGAGAGAAGAAAGGGAGGAAACCCATGTCCTTCTTATGAATCCAGGTTCCACCCTCCAGGCCAAGAGTGAGCTAACCAGATGAACAGATGGGGAAGAAGTGTTGGATTTTTTTCCAGGACTTCCTGAGACAGCCCAGCTAAAGTAGAAAATCAGAATTGCTTTCAAGGGAATCAGAGAGTGGGAGTGGAGGGCAGCTCCACCAAGAAGCAGGGCGTTTACTGAGGACAAAAAAAAAAACAAAATAGGCATTTTATCTAAGAAGTTAGAATAAGACAGAGTGACCCACAGGTGACCTCAAGAATGAGCCTGAACCCAGAGCTCACACCCTTCTTTTATTTGAGGTGGCTCTGCAGTGTCTGGCGGGTACAGATTCAAGGCCCCAAGACACAGACACTCATTGCTGCCTGCTCTTGCTTCTCTTGGGGTTGGTACACCTTCCAAAGGGTTGAGGGTGGAGCCATTGACCAGTGTGCCCAAGAGTTGCTTGGACTCTGAAAGAGCACCAGAATTCCAGCCAGGTCAGTCCATCAGCCGACATGGAGTTCCCTCTGCACCCCCTGCTCATAAAGTTTACTGGAGATGTGAGGAGGACGTGGATGCATGAGAACTGAAAGTCCAAGTGGAACAGCTCATCTACTGAAAGGGAACAGCTAGGTCAGGAACCTAGTGACAGGCGTGGGCTTGGGGGTGGGGTGAAGGAGCAGCAGCAGAAGTGCATGCCTTTCTGAGTAAGGGTCCCAGGGGTTATTACAAGGCCTTATGCAACAAGCACTAGCTATAGACTTAATAGGTAACACATTTTCACACATATGTATGTCACTGGTTTTTCAAATGTGTATGGAAGCTGTAGTATGCATTAGGCTACATCATTACCTTTTCTTTGCCACTGCCATGTGCTTCAGTCATAGGTTTATGAATATGATCCCTTTGCCCACCACCTTCACCACCAGAGAATATGTATTTAGTGTCTTCTTCTGAACATTGAATAAAATAAATCAAACAAGTATGTCTGTTTAAAAACTTTCTTTAAAATATTACTCAGTATATTTTCATTGAGAATTGTCATTTCTTTTCTTTTCTGGGATGAATTCGCTTAATCCATCCTTCCTGCCAGCTCTTTATATAGATTTATGGGCAGATTCTTTTGGAGAAGATTGAACTCTGCCCTCTGAATCTTCCTACTCACACACACACACAAAAAAAGGCAGGCAAATGTGACTTAGAGGCTGGATATACCTCAGTAATCTGGGACCTTGATAACATGTTAAAAAGCTTGCAACTCAGATTGCTAGTCAAATAACAGTTCAAGGTCAAAGGCATATTGCTAACTTTGTTCAGTTTCCTTTCCACTAAAGTAAGTTGACTATCAGACAATTTTTAGTTATATTCCTAACATAATTTTTAATTGTTTCAAAGATCTTTAATTTATGAAAATACACTGTAAAACATTTAAACAAGATATAAGTGTTTAAAGAAATGGTGTCCTCCTAAGTCCAGATGGAGGTAACTAAAATTGAATATTTGGATAACTGTAGTTTAGACTGAGAAGGACTGGGACTAGGAATGGGAGTCATTAGTAACCTTGGCATACTCCAGCTCTCTGGTTTGCTCTCTCTCTGCCTGTTTTTGTTTGTTTGCTTGTTTGTTTCCCTCACCATAGGGTGGCTTTCTCTAAAAATTTTTTTTAATTGAATATTTGGAAAGAGAATGATTGTGCTTACATCTGAGTTTAGTTTATTTTACAGTGGTTTATATTTTCTTTTCTTTTATAAATACTGCCGACATCCAAACAAATGGTGTTACAATTTGGAGAGGCGTGGGCTGTGCATAGTGGCTTTGAAAGAACACAGTACGGAAGTGGGGGGAAAGGTAACTTCCCAGTATCTGACAAACACCACCTCAGCCAGGTAATCAAGGTCACAGGTCATGCTGATATACCTTTAAAGATAATGGTGTGATGAAAATGGCACGTTATATCTGAGGTCCTCTACCCAAAAACCCATCACCTTAATCTAATCACGAGAAAACCATCAGACATATCTTCAAAGAGGGGTGTTCTCTTACCTCTTAGAAAATCGCTAGTATACCTCAAAACTATCAAGGTCATCAAAATCAACAGAAGCCTGAGAAACTGCCACAGCCAGGAGGAGCCTAAGGAGACATGACCACCAAATGTAATGTGGTGTCCTAGATGGGATCCTGATGTGGGAAAAGGACTTTAGGTAAATATCAAGGAAATCTGAATAAACTATGGATTTTAGTTCATAATGTGTCAATATTAGTTCATTAATTATAACAAATGTGCATTATTAGGTGTTAATAACAGTGGAAACTGCAGGATAGAGAGGAAATCTCTACTATCTTCTCAATTTCTTCTATAAATCTTAAGCTATTCTAAAAACTGAAGTCTATTTTTTAATTAAAAAATTAAGGAACAGTTATTTAAAATAACAATGGCATTAAATTTTTTCTTTATAACAGGCTTACCAAGTCCAGACTGGGTGGAGGGGGAGGGGAGGTTCTAATTCTTAAAGGACTGAGAAGGAATCCTTCTGCCATTCTGCCTAATGGTTCTACCTCATCTGAATTTTCCTGGGATTCTCTGTGATGAGAAGGGTGGATATTGTAGTGTATATAAATGATTGACATACTCTGTACTCCCAGGGCCAACTCGCCTTTTCTAGGCCACAGCCACCTGGCACCTTGAATTGAAAATTTATGAGGTATAAGCTATGTGTTTCCCCAAAAAAGAGTAACTGTTATTTTATAGTCATACCAAGGCTCGATTTCTGGCTGTACCATTTACAAGTTGTGTAGCAGTACTGAGAAAATTACTTAACCTTTCTGAAACTCAGTTTTTCCCTTTGTTAAAAAAAGGGGAAATAACTACAAAACCTTATGGGATTGTGGTAACAAAATGAACATGAAGCACCTAGTTCAGTTCCCAGCACATAGAGGTTCTCAGTCTGGGATTAACAGGCACACACCATTGCATATAAAACACATAAACAAGGACCTACTGTGTGGCACCGGGAATTCTATCCAATTTGTTGTAATGAGCTGTAATGGAAAAGAATGTAGAAAAACGTATATATGTATGTATCTGTATAACTGAATCACTTTGCTGTGCACATGAAACTAACGCTATAAATCGACTACACTTCAGTAAAAAATAAGAATTAAAAAAAAAATTCTCAGTAAATGATCGGTGATAATAATAGGGTCATCTACCCACATCAAGAAGGGATGATCTCCTTTGGTTGTACCGAAATAGAATTTAGAGCTCTTCCCTCCAAGTCCTTCCCGCCCCAGGACAGCACACTGCATCAAGCATCTCTCAGAGGGCTCTCTGCCAACAACTGCGCTGGCTTGTTATCTAAGTGAGTCTTGGTCATTTAGCAAAGTCAGGGTCTTTGTTATTGTCTTCCTCGCCCCTGACTGAGCAGAGAAAGACCAAGCCACAGGGTACATCTCTGCCTGCCAAGGTCCTGTGTTCCTGAAACAAAAACGCAATAAAAACGGCAGTTAGTGGCAGACACTGACTGAGCCCAGGCTTGGGAGTGGGCGGGGAGGGGCTCCTCCTTCTCCTGTTCCTCAGCACCTGTCACTGAGACGGGGTGGCCCAGGCTGGGGCAGTCCCGCTTCCTCCTCCCCCAGCCCGTCCCCGGGCAGCTCCGGACCTTGGGCTCCCAGCAACGCAGCGCAGCCCACTCCACGACTAGAAAGCGCCCATTGAGGGCCTGCAGCTGCCCGTGCCGCTTGCCCAAACACGACATAAAGCCCCAACTTCAGCTCCAGCAAAGAAGTCACTACTGTGTTCTTCCTGAGCCCCAGTCACGGCTATCAAACATTCAAAGCAAACTGGCGATGGTTAAACACTGCCTGTGTTTACACCCCGAATCTTGAATCACAATGGGGCGGCTTGAGCTGCCAAGGCCCAGCGAGGCCCGGCTTTATCCTGGACACTGGAGTCTGTTCTCTGCCCCCACCGGACAGGAGTAAAGTTGAGTAAATACCACATCGCTTGGCTTTTCATAGATGTTTGCTCTCAGGGACTTCAATGGGCTTGGTCTCCAGGCAGGGTTGAAGGGCACATACTTGCGGAATCAAGATGCTGTCTCCCATTCGTGGGCCTTCAGAGGCTTTGAGGCTTTGTAAGGCATCCCAAAAGAGAAAAACTCAAGCTACATAAAATAAAATACATCCAAGCAATTTAAAGGATCTCTGGGATCCTTTAAAAAACTGCTTTGAATGTATGACTGAAGCATTTTACTGTACACCGGAAACTGACCCAGTGTTGTACACTGATTGTACTTCAGTTTAAAAAATGGAGGAAAAAAGCTGCTTTGAAAAAAAGGTAGGGAGGGAAAACTAGGGAAAAGAATGATGGCAGTGTGGTTAAGGGGGTTGGGCTAAGGGGGTGTGGGGGACCTCATTGCACTATACTCTTGAGCATTTAGACATTTTACTCATTAAAAAGGTACTACAATAAAGAAGCCCCTTTGCCTGTCTCCTTTACCCAGGCTACAATACAAAACGCAGATGTTCTTTCGAATGTCCCAGTCTATTCTGTGTTTTTAACTTGTTCAGGTTTCTTTTTAAAAATAGTATGTCTGGATTTTGTTTTTCTGGTTATTAAAAAAAAAAAGTACATTGAAAAATGTAGGGAAAAAAAGTGTAAAGAAGAAAATGTAAGTACCATGTCTTTGAATTAGAACTTATTAGTATTTCTGTAGGTTTCCTTTCAATCTTTATCTACACACACGAAGAGAAAGAGAAAAAGATAATTTTAACACACTTAAATGGAATCCAATTCTATTTAGCTTTATACTGTGCTTTTTTTTCTTCCACTTCTAATTACCATTCTTCATACCATTAGATATTCTTAAATGAAGGACTCATAATGATTTTGGAATATTTTCACCCGATGTTTCTCAATGCCAGAAAAAGTTCAAAGCAGAGTTTTACTTATACCATACCATACTTTAAAAAAAAATAGAACAGGATTTTTTATAGCTAGAGATTACAAGGAAATTTATTTTGCACTAGGCATATACCACTTTCTCCAGAATAATTTAAGAATCGCAGCTGGATTCAGCATATTATTTGGCAAGTACAAATATAGTAGTAAGATGAAGTTTTCTCACCTTCAGATGTGCTCTGAAAGGAAAATGAGAAGAAGGAAAGAAAATAGAGCAGAAAGGTGGGTTGTAGATTTGAGGAGCAAAGCCAGAAATGAGAGACCTTGACTCAGCTCACACGCCCCCACCCCCACCCCAGCTTCTACAGTGTCCTTCAGCTGATGGGAGCTCTGTCTCTTAAGAACTTTGGAATCAAAACTCAAAGGGGTCCAGTGAAAATTACAAAGATTAAGAGGAAAAGACATTACAAGTTAGAAATACAGAGCTAATGGAGTGATGGCCGACAGATCCGAGGACTGACCCTCGAGCATCTTCTGAGCACCTGCTACACACAGAGCTGTACAGTGGATGTGAAGACGAATGAATCAGCCCGTCTTTAGTTCCATGGAGCTCCCAGTCTAGTGGAGAAGACAGGTTGTAAGCAGGTCATTTCAGCTTCGTGTGGGAATTATACGAACAGAGAAATGAAGGCAGTCCAGCGGGAGCCCAGGAGAAGAGAGAGGAGGACTCACATGAGACCAGAAGGTCTCAGAGAGGATGCAGCCTTAGAGCCAAGCTGACAAGAATGAGACCTCACAAACGTGGAAGGAAAGAAGAAATCTTGGGGGAACAATTGAGTTAGCAAAGAAAAACAACTATATTTTAAAATGTCTTTTGGTCATGGGCTTAGGACCCAATGTTGTTTCATATAGACTTGCCTTTTTTTCTTCTGTGAGGTATGTGTATATCCATCAGAATAAATAATAAATATTCTGAAGTATCCCTGAAAAGTTTTGCAGAGGACAAACTTTGGTATTTTTAAGCGTATTCCAAATACATGAAGGGACAGCCAATAAGCCACTCAAAGAAATCTTACTGAATTTGTTTATCTAGATAATCCTTTATTCATAATTTTTTTAAATATGGGATTTTACATACCACCTGCAGTTAGTGCAATTGTGAAAATAGATGTCTCTCCACTTGTTCCATTTATAAGTCCCAAATCCACAAGAACCTTGAATGACTTTTACCTTTATTTGCTGCTGCCCCCTCTTTCATACACACATACCCATTTGCTTACTCTGCTTATATAGTGAATATTAAAATTCAGATAACAAAAAACAAGTAACAGCACAGGCAAAGGTGGCCAGGGAGAATGCAAATTTTAAAGATTAACCTCTTTAAAAAAAAAAAAATGTAAGTTTAGTTGGTTCTGAAAACTACCACCTTTGCAAAGCTGATTTAGTATTTTTCATTCTCAGGCTTTTTTTTTTCCCCCCTTCTTTTCTTTTCTTTTCCATGCAGTGTGCAACCTCCCCCAATCTACACTGTGACCGTTAAGGTAGGTCAGGACTATAATTACAACTTTGCAAATAGAGAAACCAAAATGAAAAGGCAAAGTTAGCTGCTTGCTGCTTTCCCAGGTAGGCCTTTAAATCGTCACCTGTTAAAATAGATTTTCTGCAGCAACTGGAGGCTTCATCCTCAGATGAGTTCTAGGTCCACCGAGTCATGATGCTGTCGTTTTTCGAAGATGGATCATGTGCTAAACTCCATTTGATTTAGAGCATGAAAACCTTGGTAGTATTGAAAATATCTACGAATGGATGATGGAATGGTTATGTGTCACATGATTTAGCTAAACGGATAGGAGTCAGGAATCTATTCTTATCTCCCTGTATTGTTCCTGTGATCACCAGGCCAGAATGTGTTTCACTGTGGTTAGAGTAAATAAAGACTCAGGGTGACTTTTTTTTCCCCCCAAACAAAAACAAAAATTATTTATCCTGAAGAGCACTGATAAGATGAAATAGGACAACTGTCATTATTTAAGGGGTCATCTTCATTTCACTTTTCTCCAATTGAATTTTTGGTTTTCAGAATCTAATGTCCCATGGATATGTTTCTAGTTCAAGGAAACTTAAACTGATTTTTAGGGCTATACTTGAAAAAAATAAGGCATTTTAGAACACTGCATGATTCTGTGTACAAGGATTTTAGGTCACTTCTACCCATGTTATCTTTCTCTCCTTGAGCACAGACTGTATACTTATTGGAAAAATTTATTGAAATATAAATGGTTCTGTGGTACCTTTGATTCTGTAGTAATTAAGAATTTTGTTGAAGATACTGTTCTGCTGACTGTTGCTGCATTACAAATAACCCTGAAACCAGGAGCTCAAAACCACCATTTTATTTTGGTCACAGTCTTGTGAGCTGGGAATTCAGGAAGAGCTCATCCTGGGCAGGTCTTGCTGAGGACTTTTTATGCTGCTTCAGTCAAATGTTGGCTAGGGCTCCAGTCATCAAAGGCACCAGTGTGCTCTCTTATGGGTCCACAGTGGGGGCATCCCCTTGGGAGCTCAGCAGGGGTAGTTAACAGAGCACCTCTACCAGCATAGTGGTCCTGGCGTAGTTGGACTTCCTACGTGGTGCATGGCTCCTCCCGGCCAGTGTCCCAAGAAAACCAGGCCAGTAGCCTTTGCCCACCTAACCTCTATCACACAGCATCCCGGTCACAAGGCTCAGTTGGTTATAAACAAGTCACTAAGACTGTCCCCCTCTTGTTGGGAGGAATATCAGAGACACATTTTTTAACTGCCATATGTATGTTTTTGTGTTTTTCTTTAAAAATTACAATTTAGAGTATATTAAACCAGCACCCTGCATCTTCCTTAAGACCTCACAAGTCTGTGAGTTCATTTTGCATTTCCAGAACCTAGCACAGGGACTTGTTGTAGCAAATGCTCCAAAGCGCTTGTTAAACTAAACAGAGGGTTGACAGGCTAAGGACCCTACAGTCCAAATAAATGAGAAGGGGCTTTGTGGCTGCCAAATTTTTACCTTTGATAAGCTGGTAAGCTTATCACACTGATAAAACCACTCTACATAGAGAGATAACAAAAAACCTTGGGTTTTAAAAGTAAAGGAGTCTCAGAAATCCTGTGGTCCCACCCTCCCCTCCCTCCCAGTCCTCACCCCACCCCAGTTCTTTCCAGCTAAAGCCCAGGGAGGTCAAGTGACATAGCTAAGTGACAAAGTTCGAGTCTCTAGACATAAATTGTAGTCGCTGCTGCCTTTCCATTGCAAAACATTTTGTCAGTTACTGTTTGGGGTTATGACTTTATTAAAAATTGCAGGGTCACTGAGGGTTAGATCTTTTCCATACATGAGGGTTGAGTGAGCTGGAGACTCTGCCAACCTGCTGATCTCAGCGGAGTCCTTTTCCCCCTGGACCTGTCTATCCATTCCCTCAGGCAGATAAAGAAAAGCCCCAGAAAGATCTCACCAGGAGGCTCCGGGACTCCAAGTGGGTCTCTTCAGACAAAGGTCAGAAAAACTAACTTCCTGATGCTTTCCTCATGTCTTGCAATAAGATCCTGTAGTTTCTACATGGGGGGGCAGTGCTGAGTCTGGAAGATTTCCTGTGATTTACAAAATGCTGTGAGGAAGTGGAGATGTCCCTGAGACTGCCTAAAACCTGTCACTGTGACACAGTGTATTTCTAGTTAGTGACAGTGATATCATGAGACATCATCTGTGATATTGTTAAAACAACATCCTAGCTGTTTTGGGTCTTGGAGGCAGAAAGTCAAGCTTCTTGTTTTGCATCACAATGATGCAGTTGTGCCAGAAAGAACAGCATTTTTAAAATGATAACTCAGTTAATTGACACAAGGATAGAAATCGCACCTTTCCCTTTGCAGCTTTTGCCTTGTTCTGTTTAATAAATTCCATAGTTATGGCGAAAGGCAGCAATAGAACTGGTACCTCAGACTTGTTCTTAAACTAATTTCTTAGCTCGGTAAATATTCTTTAATTCATTAAATTGATGTTTGTGAAAGTGACTGGCTCATAGCAAGTACTCAGTGCACGTTAATTCCCCTTAATTTTCCCCCACAGCACTGTACAGTGAGAGACTCATGTTCACAATGTTCAATATTTCTCTAAAATCTTCTGAATCTTTGTTAGCAAGAAAACGCCAATAATATTTGGCCTCCTCTACTTACTGAGGCAGAAAAATCTTCTGAGCTCCTTGTATTAGGGTTCCCCAGAAAACCAATAGGGAAAAAATATATTTTTTTTCATATATTTATGGAAAGAGATTTATTATAAGGAATTGGTGATTATGGAGGCTGCCAAGTCCCAAGATCTTCAGTCAACAAGCTGGAGACCCGGGAAAGCCAGGACTCCAATCAGAGTCCAAAAACCTAAGAACAGGAGACTCAAGAGTATAGTTCCAGTCTGAAAGCCAGCAGGCTTTAGACTCAGGAAGAGCCAGTGTTTTAGTTTGAGTCCCAAGGCAGGAAAAAAACCAATGTCCCAGCTCAAGGCGGTCAAGCAGAAGGCATTTCCTTATTTGTGGAAATTCCCCTTTTATTCTCTTCATGTCCTCGAATGATTGGAGAGGGTTTACCTACAATAGGGAGAGCCAGCTGCTTCACTCAGTTTACCTATGCAGATGGTAATGTCATTCAGAAACACCCAAAATAACGTTTACCAAGTGTCTGGGCACCTCATGGCCCAGTCCTGTTGACTCATAAACTGACACCATCACACTCCTTTTCCAATGAGGTGCTAGTCACATTGAACTTTCAGGTGAAATTTGTATGGTTGTAACAGAAATGATCTTCTAGTTAAAGTGGATGTTTTACCAAGGATGTGTCATGTATCCGATTCTCTGTGCTTCCAGTGTTACAGTGTGGTCAGAACATTTCATTCCAGGGAGTGTGGATAAATGAGATGCCCCTTATCCCTGTTCTGGGCAATGCATTCCCAGGGGTAATGCAAGACCAGAGAGAGGAGGATGTCCTATGTAGCAAGGTTGCTTCTGTCACTGTCCTAGGAAGGGATACTTGTGCAAGGTTTCGATCTTCACTGCAGAAGGTACAGGGTGTGGAGTTGAGAGCACACTTGATAGATGTTTGTGGACAGCAGTGACACTTTAGTGCACACAGTTGGAAGGCAGATCATCTGCACAATTACGATTGATCTAAAATTCAGAAATTGTAAATGTGCTGCCCTGTGGTCTTCAGAAATCAGAAGCCTTTTCTCACTGGATAGCAGAAAGTTTGCGCTGTGGCAGCTGGGTGTGTGCTACAGTTGGTGAAAAGCACGCAACCACCAGGGCTCCAGCTGCAGACCTGCCAGTGCAGAAGCCAAGATGGAGAAGGCTGTAGTTTTCAGAGTAGGAGTGAAATCATAAAAACAATGGCTGAAGCAGGCTTGTGCTAGGAAGAGTTTGTGCTTATGTTAGCTAGAATCCATTATTTTTGTAATCGCTGTGCTAAGGAGATTATTTTATAGTCTTATATAACAGTTGTGAGATATAGCCTGTCATCCTGCTCACGCTACAGTCTGAAAACAGAAACATAGAGCATAAGCAACTTGTCTTCAGGTCACTTAGTAATTAGGTCGCAGAGCTACCTGCAGGGGTTTGAAAAGAGGGAGTCTGGCTCCAGGTCTCATGCCACACTAGATGTCTCGTAGTTGGGGGAGTCCTCAGCCCCAGTGGTCCCATAGGGCTGCTGCCTTGTCCTGCCAGACCCCATGGGAATTACCGGGCAAAGGTTCTCCTTTTTTGCTTTCAGACCAGGCCACTGAAGCCACAGGCAGACATTTATGGGGATGCAATGAAAGAACGGACCTGGCGGGGTCAGGGCCTTTCCTCCAGCCCCTTCACCTGGCTTGAGTTTTCCACGCCCTGCTCTCTCCAGCCACCATCTACCACCATCGACCATGTGACCTGAGAGTATTGCACTGCCCATGTCACTCAAGACATAGGTTTCCCTTCGAAGTTTTTGATAACGTTTGTAACAAAAATCTTGGTGCTTCATTTGAACCTACCAAGCTGTAGGGCTGCCCTCAGTAAATAGCACCCTCTCCTCACTGAGTCCTCATCACATAGAAGCGGGGCCTCCTCTTCCAGACGTGGGCTGGGGACCAGAGATGCAATGCCATGTGAGCAAAGCATATGTGGTCTCAGCTCATACAGAGTTTATAGTTTAGTGGGAAAGACAGACACGATTCAAAGAATTACACAGAAAGGGAAAGCTTACTGTGATGAGCACTGTCAAGGAAGGGGGCAGGGTTTGACAGCCTTGACTGCCCAGAATGGGGAGCTGACCCACCCTGGGAGGTCAAGGAAGTCGTCCTTAAGGAGGTGGTGCAACATGCAGATGGGGAGGAAGAGGAGAGTGTGTCACAGGAAGAAGCCTCTCAGAGGCCCTAGACCCAGGCAGGAAGGAGTGTGGGGATTTGAGGAACTGAGAGAAGAGCAGCGCAGCTGGGGAGGGGCATGGGGACGGTAGCCGGGATGGCAGAGGAGGAAGCAGAGGCAAGACTGGGCACAGCCCACGGTAAGGATTTTAGCCTCTAGACCTGGAGTGGTTCTCACAACTCTCTCTGCTCCTGAGAATCACCTGGGGGGCATTCTAGAAATACCGATAAGAGGATTCCCCCTAGAACAATTAAACCCAGATTTCTGAAAGTGAGACCTGGGCAGAGGCTTGGCTGGGTGGTTGGTTGGTTTGAAATCTTCCAGGTGATTTTGTTGTGAAGGCAGGAGTAAGAATCATGGCCCTACAGCAATGAGAAACCATAAAATGTTTAAAAGAGAATATGTGTATTGGGTGTGTCTGGGGCAGGGGGAGATGGATGCCATGATCAGATTTACATTTCAGAAAGCATCCTCTGGCTGGAACTGTGGAGTCAGGAATGCTAGGAATTAAGAGATTTCAGAAAGGAGACCAATTAAGTGACAATGAAATGATGCAACTTTGGATTAGGGTAGTAGCACTGGAGATGAAAAGAAATGGATAAACATGAGAGGTTTCTTTTTGTTAAACCACTGGAACCAGTGGAATGGTGAAATGATGGACTCGGTACAGGACAAAAGAGACAGAATGATTACCTGGGTTCTGCACACAAAACAGACCCGATAACTGTGCTATTTGTTGAGGCAGAGACAGGGACCGGAACCAGACATGCTTAGAATGAGGGTGGACCTTCAGTCTTGGCGTGTGGCCTGTGCTTTCCTTTCCTCATGTGCTTTACTTCTCTTTTCATCAGTATGTCACTCCCCAGTCCTTGCTACTTATTATTCAATAAAACAACAGCAACCACCACAACAAAAATTTGTTGAACCTTTTACTAAGTTCAAGTCAATGGCCCAGTTAATCTGCCTTCAGTTATAACTTGAAGAAGCTTACTGATGAATAGATGAACTTTCCTAGTAAATACACATATCCTTGTAGCAAAATTCTATTTTCTCCTTAAAGTTTGTGAAGCTGTATTTCTTAAGACATTTAGTGCCCAGTGACAGAAACCCCAGTCCAAAAAGCTTAAGCAAAAAGAACATTTTATTGTAAGGATATAAAGGCATCTCATGGAATGCAAAATTGAATCTGCAGGAAAAGCTGCAGTCAGGAACTCAGGACTGTGGTAGCCCTCCTCAGTTCTTACCCTTTGCACATCTACTTTGTTCTTCTTTCTGTCTCCTCACAAGTCAGCTCCCGTGACGTTTCTCGTCAACATAAAAGAAAACGTGGCAACTGACCCACGATGATTCACACACCGCACCGATCTATGGCCGACGTGGATGCTCCTGCAATAACCCATGCAGATTGTATCAGGACCAGGGCTGCAAGTCCTGAGGAGCTGGGGGTAGGCAGATAGTGTAAGTGTGCCATGACATCCCAACTGAGTAAATTAACACATGTGAGCCACAAGCTTTAACTGCAAACTGTTCCAAGAAGGTTGATAATTTTACAAAATATTTCCTCTCTCTGGACTGGTGTTACTATGGCATCTGAAGTTTCCGAAATTGTTAAAATTTCATATTAGTGACGTATGCCAGTAGATTTGCATTTGTCTATGGTTCAGACCGTGAAGTTTTGAACAGATTCAACAAAGCAACACACTAGTTGTGAAATTAGACTGATCTAAAATATCATTTGCATTTCTGTAGCTGCAAAAATTACATAACAAATCCTCGCTCTTTTGATTCTCATTAGTATTTGATTAACACTGACTCCCCAAAGTGCTAAAAGAAGGAGCAGGAGTTGAGATTTCAGTTGCATTTGTTCCCTTGGAAATAGAGGAGGAACTGGTAAATGACAAGTCATGAAGAAGCTGGTTTTGACAGTGTATTCTTTTGAAGCTCTAAGATAAAATGAGAGCTTTGCAAATTACCAGTGATGAAAATAATCAGAAAGAAAGCTCTCATGTGAACTTTCTTGTGGATGGGCCTTGAAAAAGAGTAGGAAATAATCAGGCTGATATTTCCATTCTGACTTCTCAGGGTGGGGCTCTCTTTGCAGACTCTAGACCTCCTGTGTTTATGACCTTTGGAATTTTCCTCAAGGCATTTACAATCCAGTAGGGATTCACCAAATACATAGTTAATAACATTTACAAAATAATCTATTTTTGAGTGTCTAGTAGACAGTCTACATTAGTTGAGAGAGAAGTCAGGGGCTGGGAATCCGGCAGGCTTGCGTGGCCTTTCCCGGGCTGGCTCCGGACGAAACTGTGAAGTAGCCACCTCTCTATCCGTTTATCAGCACAGACTGTTTCCTCCCTGTTGGCCTCTCTGTACTTACCTTTAACTTCCTTCTCCATCTGCTGGGTGGTACCTCTCACTTGTTCCAGTCTTGCTCTCAACTCCTCTCAACTCATCCCTGCTAAGGCGCTAATTGAAAATTGAGGCAATGTCCCAAACACAGCAGGGCAGTGGGGCAGGGATTTTGATTCCAGACCTGGCTCTGCAATTATCAGTGTCATTGAAGAGCCATTTTTCTCATGTCCCCAGACCTCAGATTCCTCCCTTTTAAAACAAATGGGAAGGAATTAGATAAATGCTAAACTTTCTCCCAGATATTAAATTGTCTGTATCGCAACAGCCATCAGATGTGTTTGTACTTTTAAAAGGTATGTATAAGGGGGGAGAATACAGCTCTGTGGCAGAGCCACGCTTAGCATGCACAAGGTCCTGAGTTCAATCCCCAGTACCTCCATCAGAATAATAAAAACCTAATTACCATCCCCCCCCCCCCAAAAAAAAAGGTATGAGAGGGACAGTCCCTCTCCGTCCCCAGTGTAATTCGGAGCAGGGGTCAGCAGCCTCCTGTAGAGCCGTATGGGCCGTTCAGCCCTGCTGCGTCTCCCCACCCTGCCGTGGGAGCGTGAAAGCCTATGGACAGCAGGAGTCATTTACGAAAACAGGCGATGGGCTGGAGTGGGCCTGCGAGGTGGAGTTCACAACTCTCTGTTTTAGGACATGCTGGTCCTAGTGGCTGGAGTTCAAAGTTCAGCTCTCCCCGCTCCCTAAACTTTCTGTGCCCCAGTTTCTTTATCTGTAAAGTGAGAGAGACGGCACGAAACCTGCCTCATAGGGGGCTGTGGAGACTGAATGAATGCATATGTGTAAAGCACTTGAACCTGTGCAGGATTCATAACAAGTGCCGTGAGCTGTTATCACTCTCCCTCTTTGTGTTTCCACGTGCCATTTTTCTGTGGATGAGCTTCCCCAACCACCTCTTCGGCAGGAAAGTGGTACTTAGGGCCAGAGCCACTCCCTGCTAGGTCAAGAAAAACCTGTCCCTGTAGGGAGACCCCTCTGTTCTGAAATCTCGCCTGGTGAACAGTCAGTATCTCCAGAACGTCTCACTAGCGCAAAAGCATGTGAACTTGGCCTGCCTCAAACTATTGGCTCTTATGTTCCTTTGGATGATACTACTTTGAGCCTGACATGTGGTCTTGTAGCCTTCTGCAGGGTAGTCTGCTGGTAAGCCCAGAAGTTTCTGAACCCCCTTCCAAGAAAGGATGAATGAGGAAAGGCTTGGCAAAGCCACCTCTGTCAAAGAACTGAGCTTCGTGATGGGTGGAATACTGTGTTTTTAGTATTACATGGGGATTGGTGAGGGAATGCCCCCAGCCTGAGGGGAACGTTAGGACACAGTTTTAATGGGGTCCAGCATGGCTTGTGGAAAGGACAGGGTGTTGGGGGCTTTGAGGGAGGGGTTGCCAACATTCATGGCCAGGTAAACGATTTGGGAAACAGGTGCATGTTCTTTTTTTCCTTCAAATTCATGAACTGAAAAAATAGCCGGAATCTCCAGCTCTTCGCCATGGAATTGTGTGGTAGAGTCTTTCATAACATTTCAGGTTTAAAGAAGCTTTGTCCTTAGATTGCATCATTGGCCTGCACGGTTCCTCCTGTTTTTCATGTGGCAAGGTGCCTAAATTATGTACAAGATTATTAATCTTTTACAAGGCCATTGTTGACAGACCTGTAATCACGTATACGAGTCATAAATCTTGTCTTCAGTAAGTCAGCGGTGCCTGTTATATTTGGCAAGGACTTAGCAAGCACTCGCTAAACTAGAATATTATCAGTGAGGCCCCAGGCTAGACCAGCGAGGCCTACGCCTGGATTTAGGAGACTTAGGTTTTTGTCATGATTCTGTCACTTAACTGGCTGTGTGTCTTGAAGCATCAAGTAACTTCATAACATAGAGACAGTTACCTCACTTCTCTGAGGCCCAGTTTCCTTCTCTGAGAACGAGAGAGTTAAAGTAGATGCATAAGGCACCTGCCAACTCAGTAATTCAGGATTATCCAGGAAGGGAGATGAGGCACTCCCACAGGTCTGAAGTTCTGTGTTGATCAGCCTAGATCCTTTTGGGTCCTCCCACCCCATCTCCTCGACTTGGGGTGATGCTAGATTAGCTGATACTTAGAATGGTTAAACTGAAAGTTGCCTCAAATGGCATATCACAGGGTCATGATAAGGAGATATTACTGAACAACAAGGCAGCACGTGCTGTATTCCTAGAGTCAGAAAGCCCCAGTGGAGATTTCATTCTGCCTCTCCCCATCTCTGAGACCCAGGTTACATCACACAGCCTTCCTGAGTCTGGTTCTTCATCTGTAAAATGGAAATCACAATGCATGCTCTGCCCACACTCCAGGGCTGGTGCCTCACATAAAATAATTCATGTCAAAATCCTCTTTAAATACCAAACTCCAATATAAAAGCCAGCAGATGCACAGCTCCCTTAAAGCAGAAAACGTAAGATAGATTTTTCGAACATATTATAGGTTAAAGAAATGAGTAACCTACAAACCACCCTAAATTATAAGTAGTCATTCCTTCAAAATGCATTTTATTCATAAGTGAAGAAAGGAAATCTTGGTTAATATTGGGATCCAGACACCCAGCCAAAGATGCTAACCCATTTTAGAAAAATTCGTACTGTCAGAATACCACCTTACCTGTCCTAAAGCATTTTCTCTACACACACAGCTTGTCAAGACCCAGAGAAAAAGCTGTGTGGTAGGAGCTGGATGGGGGAGGCTGATGCGAATGGGTTTCCTTTATTCCATGAGGCTGTCTGAATACTCGGGGCTCGGTTTTGTCAGAAGTGCTGACAGTTCTGGACCTCCTCCAGCGGAGGGAACAAAGGCTGGGGTTTCTTTTGAAAATTTTTTCTGAGCAGTGAGATTGTCCAACACAGTTTCCTTGATAAAGGGCTCATTATCTATCGGTGTGACTTTGCCCTTAATTTTTATGCTGGCTGTGCCAACATGAGCATCTTTAAGCAAATCCTTTTGCCCAGACAGCTGTAACAGGACCCTCACAATTTGCGCCAGCTCTCAAAGCTTGGGTGTAGGATAAAATCCACTATGGGCTAAATTTTCAGTGTGTTGAATTACCAAGAAATATAGTTTATTAACTGGCTTTTCATCATATTAACACTTCTTGTCACTTTTCAAATGCAAGCCTATTTTAAATTAAAACAAAATAGTAGAATGCTTCAGAATTGCTTCCTTAGCTTAACTGACACGTGCGTATCCATCTAAGTGGGTTGCTTTTGTTGGAGTAAGATGGCTCTAGAACTTTGGGAAAAGGTAACTCTGTGAATAAGAAATCCATGTTAACAGTGAATACATGATAAATCAGTGTGAGAGAGACAGAGAGTCTGTCAGTGGTGATGGAGGAAATCTTACATCACCCAAGTCTAAACCAGGTGGTTATTTTGGTGTCTAAGAGGCAGGACTAGAATGTGATGGTAGCCCAGGAAGCTGAACCCTAACCGGGTGTACTGTAAGCTTTGTAAAAGATTTTTAATCAAGTAAGGTAGCTTCATGGAGTCTACACAAAGGGAAGTCAGGGAGTAAGAGCAAGACAGTACAGGAAGAATGTTCCCGAGGTAGGGCATAGAATCGCTCTGCTCACTAGGGAGGGGCGCTCCATTGGGTGTCTGGGAAACTTCAGTAAGGTTTTCCAAAGCCAGGCTGAAACTCTCCTCCAGCCTCCCCACCACCATGTACGCTGAATGTTTTTGAGGTTTACCTACATTGTAGCATGTATCAGCACTTCATTACTTTTTATGGCCAAATAATATTTCATTGTTTGTCAGTACCACATTTTGTTCACTCATTTGTCTCTTCATGAACACATGTGTAGTTTCCAGCTTTGGGCTCTTGTGAACAATGCTGTTATGAACATTGCACTCAAGTATCTAATTGAATGAATTCCTTCTCATTGTGGTTTTAATTTGCACTTCCCTAATAACTAAAGATGATGAGCTTATTTGCCATCCATATATATTCTTGGATAAAGTGTTCAAATCTTTTGTCCATTTTTAAAAACTGTTGTTTGCTTTTTAAAGTTATTATATGGTGAGAGTTCCTAACGTATTCTGAATAAGTCCTTTGTTGTATATATATTTTGCAAATATTTTCTCCAAGATGTGGCTTTTAATTTTCACAACAGTATTTTTTGAGGAGTAAAGTTTTCCAATTTTGATAATATCCAATTGATTGATTTTCTTCCTTTTATAATTCATGCTTTCTCTGTCCTAATATGTAGGCAATCTTTTCTAAACCTGTATTCTCTTTCAGACATTTGTAGGTCAAATAGCAGCTACATGTAGGTCTGTGATCCATTTCCAGTCAGTTTTTTATATGGGGGGTTACCAGCGTCAAGGTTCATTTTTCCTTGCACACAGCTTTCCAGTTGCTGCATGCCGGGTAATGTTTTCACACTACTTGTGGACGGGCAGCATGGGTCGTCCTGTTGCTCTGTCCTTGGTTCTGCCTCTGACTTAATCAGACCCTCAGAGTTCTGTCTGAACAGCTCTTGCCTTCTGTTGCTTTAACAGTCACAAATATAAGAATTTCGCATTGAGCTCCTTTTCACCCTCCAGACCTTTCTCCCTTATTGAGTGTCCTCTATGTACCAGAAGTCTCGTAGTTGCTGAAGTTGTACAAAAATAAAAGTGGCCCTTGCAGTCCAGAAAATAACTACACAAAGTGTTCTCTGTATGTTTCATATTTTATTAATTGAGATTGTATTGTAACTTTTTTTTTTTTTTTAAAAAGTCCAGATTCTTATTACAGGGGATTTTAAGAGCAGGTACTGAGTAGAATTAACTGAAACTATCACTAATGTGGCTCATTATCTTCCATCTCATGCTAGTTGATTTCTTTAGTCTTATTCTCAAAGTAGGAGGACGGAAGAGCTGAAAGAGATAAGAATGCCCAGACCATAGATATGACAAGAGAACTCTGAGTATAGGTGATTATGATCTGACATGCTCTCAGGGTCCGATCAGGAAGCTGCCTCTCCTTCTAATCCTTCAGCATGGTTAACAGTATGTACAAGCTCAAAAACAACCTAATGAGAATTCTAGAACTGTTGGGCTTTTGAATTCTCACTCTGTTTAGCCAATAATTTTTTTCATGTTTTGCTTAATATGTATTTAACCTGGTTAACTCACAGAAAGTGGAAAATTTTAAGCTAACTAATACACAGATAGATTTTTCTCCCATTTCAGTTATCAGGGCAGGAGATAGGGAAAATAAAAATATGGGGCAAGACTCCAGAGTATTTTGCTCCGGGGTTGCCAGCAGCACTGGTATCTCACCCATTACCGATGTGCAGTTACTGAATGCCTGTAGCGTTTGGTATTATAGAGAGCAGAAGATTCAGAATACATGAGTCTTGAGATGAACAGTTTGACCTTCGAACAAGCTGGTTCTCTTCTTGAGTGTCCTTCCTTTTTTTTTTTTTTCTTTTCCTTTAGGCCCACTTAATTTTATGATGTACAACATCATAAAACCATAAACTGGTGGTCATAACGCTTCTGTGCCCTAACCCAGCTCTCAAAAAATGTTGAATGAATTGCCAGCATTTAATAATTGGGAAATTACCCATAAAAATGTGGATTTCCAGCTTCTCTTTGAAAATTGGAAGGCCTGGCAAATCTGAGCTCTCATTCCTGTGTGGCCAACAGTCAGCTAAACTCTAGTACCAGCTGCCCCCATTTAAGACCAGCCATTTGGGCTCCAGTCTCTCTCCAGCTGGCTTTCCTGATTGTACCTTTCCTACCTGGATCCCTCAAGACAGTAGTTCTTAAATCTGGCTTCAGACATTGGAATCACATGAGGAACTTTAAAAGTTACTGATGCCTGTGTTCCAGCTCCTAAAGATTTTGATATAATCCACCTGGTGTGTGATCCAGGCACTGGGATTTTTATAAGCCCCCCTTGGCAACTTCCAATGTGTAACGAAAATTGAGGACCCCTGTTTAAGAGTATCTCAAAGTTTAACTTGCATATGAGTCACTTGGGGACCTTGTGAAACGGCAGATTGTGATTCAGCAGGTCTGGGTCTGGGATTCTGCGTGCCTAACAAGCTCCTCGGTGCCCACGCTGCTAGTCTATGGGTCTCTCTTTGAGGGCTCAAAGGCTTTTGTTTTTATTTTATGTTGATTTTGAGCTCTAAACTACAGACTTAGGTTTCAGGTCTAATGGAAGCTTGTCCTAGCACTCATGTTAATGAAGTAGCTGGTGTGATAGTGGTATAGGAGAACGTCCTACTGGTCTTCTTTGAGGAGAGTACTTCTCAGCTTGATGTGGTCACTGAAGGGCTTTCAGTGGCCCTTGTTTCCCATGGGTCTGCCTTCCAAGCCACCTTTACTGTCACCAGTCATAAGTGACAACCCCCCTCCCTTTGGCAAACCATACCTCCTCTGATATTTTGAGTTCTTTGACGGTGGCATTGCCTGCCAGGCAGTTTGGCTGTTACTGGTTGAACGGTACTGTGTGCGCACATATTTGAGCATTTTATTGCAGAGGTTTCAGTTTGTGTTCCCAGATGCCCTAGGCCTGGAGCAGTGGTTCTCAAACCCTAGTGTGCTACTTGGAAGGCATATTAAAATAGATCCATAGGCTCCATCCCCAGCATGCCTGATTCAGTAAAGAGAGAATTTGCATGTCCAACAAGTTCCCAGGAGGTAATGCCATGGCTGGTCCAAAGACCTAGAGACTCCCTTGGTCTCATCACATGGCTTCTCTAACAGTTACATTTTGGGAATCCAGGTAAAATTTTATTAAAGAAAAAGTTTTTTTTTAAGTTTGAATATGGTTGTTTTGGTGCTTTTTGCTTTTCTTATTTCATAGAAATTAATAGAAAATGAAAGTAAATAAAAATTTGGTAGTGTTATGGCAGGGAGTTACCAATTTAATAGAGATAAAACAAACAAAAATGATTCAGTTTATGGAAACTCTTATTGACCTTCCATGCAACACTCTTTGGACTTATATGTTGAAATATGATAGAAAAAATTTCAGAAAATACCACATATACTGGAAATAATTTGCTGAAGGCTGTCTAGAAAAGGAAGCTTGATTAAAGATTTCATGCTATTTTTAGGCTTGGGAGGAAGAGAACCCCACTGTAGCAGCACCTAAGTGTCTTTCCAGGAACTCATCCTGTGTAAAAGGAGGCAGCTAGTGAGGTTTCTTCAGACCCAAGCCTAAAGGAAATATGGCAAACATCACAGCAATTACGTCTCAGCTTACTGGACTGAATCAAAGTAATTCTGTCGCAGGGTGAGACACCTCATTTCATTTACAAAGCTCAGACAAAAAATACATGAGGTCCTACATTTCACGTGTAATGTAGGGAGGGAATGAGGTAGCTTGGTAAACTTCATATTTACTTTAGATAAAGTGAGAGTCTTAAACATTTAGGTAGCTGTCTACTTTTGTATCTCCACTTCAAGAAACATGTTTGAATAACAAAAACGTCAGGGTCTGAATAAGCTGAAGTAGAACTAACTTGTCCGTTAGAATGTGAGTCACCTCTACAAATGATCACATTTCTTAAGGACAGTCAATAAATTTCAGAATATTCTTTCCTCTATTTCCAACGCCCAGAGAAATAAATCACCAAATCCAAAGTTTAAGTCTAAGTGCTTGGTTAAAAAAATAAGTAATATTCTTGCAAGGAAATTGGGAAAAGGGCTTTAGGGCAAGTAGGTTGGGCGGGTGCAGGTCTCAAAACCGCAGGAGGAGGAATCTGGGAAGAGCTTTTTTAAAAAGCGGACTCTTAAATGTTTTAATGGGCGAAAGAGGAACACAGGGTGCTGGCATCCTATCCTACCGTCAGCGGAAGGTTTGAACAACAACAGATTTTTCTTGAGCAACTTAAGTAATGAGTACTAGCTGAAGAATCTGCATTTGAAAACTAACAAATTTAAGGGACCATACAATTCACGTGAGCTTCCTCCACCGACCACACGAACAACCAGGGGGGCAGAGGTCTGCCTGAGCAACCTACATTTGCTCTGTCATCTCAGGACTGGGAGGGATCAGACAACGTGCGCCCTCCTCGTAAAACTCTGTGCCCTTCTGGCAGGCCCGCCCGACTCCGGGTGGCGGCGGTGCCAGGCTCCTGGAGTTTGCGGCAGGCTGCGGGCGCTCGTCCCTCCGGTTCACCCTTTCACCGTTCCTTCACCCCCGGGCGCCACGCGGGGTGGCGTGGTTTTTCCGCCCACTCCCGAGGCTGTGCTGGCGAGGCCGGGAATTGCAGGGCCTCCCCTCTTTGGCGAGCCTGGAATCCGAGTTCTCCCCGCCCCAGCCACTCTGCTAGGGCCCTGGGGGCTCGAAAAGGGCTGAGTTTGTTTATTCACTCCGATTAAAGACGCAGCCTCTAAGTCTGAACTTGTCCATCTCCCTCAGCCTCATCGCCTCTGGTCCCGGTGACTCCCAGCAGCCGGCTTGGCCGCAGGCGGGCACAGACCAGAGCGCTCGGCCCGGCCGCCCAGGGTATCCCCGGGACTGGAGGGCGGAAGGCGAGCGCGAAGGCAGGAAGGGTCGGTAAGGCCGAAGCTCCGCCCCGCTGGCCGCCGGCTCGGAAGCCGGCTCTGTGAATGGCAGCGGCGGAGGGCGCGGTGCCAGCGGAGAGGGGCGGAGACGCGGGCGCTGGTTGGTGCGGGCCCGGGGGCGGGACGCGCGGGGAGGTGCCGGGGGCGGGGCCGGCGTCTGGCGCTGGAGCTGCGGGCGCACGGAGAGGAGTCGCCAGCAGCTGGAGCGGAGTTGGAGGAAGCAGCCCCCGCAGGCGGGGCGGCAGACAAGCGGGTCAGAGACAGCAAGCTCGGGTTGGGAACGGCCGTTGGGTCGGAGCCGGGTCAGGGGCACGTCGAAGCCGTGCGCGCAGGAGGCCGCCGCTGCAGCCTGGGCCCCGCTGAGGAAGGAAGCCGGCCGGCTGGGGAGGTAGGCGGCGGCAGCGGGTCCGGGTGTGTGCCCGGGAGGGGGAGGCGGTGTGTGCGCGCGCGGCTACCGCCGCTCTCTTCCTGTCACCAGCAGTCGCTTCTCCTGCTCAGCGGAGCCGAGGAAGGTGGGCCGCCCGCCGTTCTCACGGCCGCCTGCATCTCCTGCCCGCCGGGCAGCCGCGGGCCCCCCTCGCGGCCGGCGTCCTGCTTGCTCTCAGCCACTTCCCGGCTCCCGTTTCCCCGGTCGTCTTTCGAGGTGGTTGTGCACGCCGCCGGGTGCATTCGTCCCCGCAGTTGCAGGCGACCTCGGGCTTCCGCCACCCCTCCGTCGCCGCACACTTCTAAGGGTGCCTACCGTCACCTTGCTGCCGTTTTCCGGGGCCCTTCAGCAGAGCAGAGCGCCCTGGCCGCTGCCTTTGCGTTAGCGTTTAGGAGCATTGCCTTCCCCCGCGCCTCCGGCTGCACCCGGGCGGCTGCCCGGGCCCTTCTCCGGGGCCGGCGGGGCGGTGGGGTCCCCGGAGCTCGCCCCCAGCCCCCGCCCTCCGAAGTTTGCTTCCCTCCTCTTCCGGGGTGGGGGAAGTGCGCCTCGGGGCGGCGGGTCCCTGTGGCCCTAACCCGGCGTGTGGTGCCGGCCGGGCCCGGGCAGGTTACTGGAGGCATATTTAATGGAGTCTTGAAACAGCCCGAAATCCAGCTTTTTGTGACCCGGGGCGAGACTGGAGGGACTTGCCCGGCAATATGGAGCCGGCTAGAGAGAGCGAGAGAGCGTGCAAGTCCGTGCTGAGAGATCGTGGGGAATTGTCTGGAAACCACAGCTCTCACGCTCACTTCCCAAGGGCAGAAACTGCCCCGCAGATCACAAGACAAAGAGAACAGGAAAGCTCAGGCCAGCCACTCGAGTGCAGAAATGTACTTTGGTAACGAGAATTCTAGCATGAAATGTAAGGGTGTGAGCGGAATGGCTGTTACATGTTGAATGCAGAATGTGTGTGAACTGGATTTGGGAAGATTCTTGTCTGGGAGCATTTAATACCAGAAAGGTCTCACTTTTACCGTTAATCCCTGGTGGAGCTGCAGCGCTGTTGGTATCTGAGTATGAGCTGACTCTTTATTTTGGGGTTTTATGACTTTAGAAGCGATAGGGTCTCCCCCTCCACCCCCCTAGTTTTTTCCTCTTTGTCAGTCAGTACGAAGTACGAATGGATAAAGCAGTTCCGGGTTTTGAATGTAGCATAAGATTGTCATTTCAGTGTGATGAGGTTGGAGTTTTAGTTGTTAGGTGGGACATTCACGAAGTTAGTTACCCAGGTGTTACGTGGAATGGGTTTTTAATGTTTCATTAGCTTATGCTGCATTTGGTAACTTTAGAGATTAAGTATTAGCTGGCAAAGGGACACGTTTATTTCTGAGGCAGGTTATCAGTAGTGGTGCAAATCATTGGGAATTTGGTGACTTTTGCCCAGGAGGCCACAAACATCTTTGAAAAAGAAAAAAAAAAAAAAAAGGCACCCTCCTGCCCATAATATTTTGGTAGATTGCACTGTTCTTGAAATAGTTTTTAAAAAGCAGTAGGTGATAGTTTTCTTAGGGACAAAAGTTACTTAAACTTGAAGAGCAAGTGTTTCTGACATTACAAAGGAAATACCCTAGGTGATTTTGGGGTGGGGGGCGGGGAGAATCCCTCTAAAGTTTGGAAAGGTGTGTTTGGTTCAGAATCAAGGTTTAAACTGGAAAGGCCAGTGGAGGAGGCTCCCTGCCTTGCAGAAGTGTTGGGTTATGTCACTGCTGGCCTCTTCAGTTTCATATGCCAATTGCAGCTAGCAACTAGAGAGCTGAACTTTTTCCCTAAAAGTGTACAGGTTTTTGTGATTGGAAGAAAGTTTTATGTATCTGATATTGACTTTCAAAGTGTGATGTGCATTTGCTTTTTAACTTTCATCTTGATTTGGGACCTGTGCTTGTCAGTTGCATAACAGATATTTACATTGTACACACTACTATCTGCTATTTTATCTGCTTTTGTAAAATGATATCACTCTTTTTTCACCTCTGTGATGCTAATGGCCAGTATGAAAAAGCATTTCACTTCCCATTGATTAATTATATTGTCTTTCTATAGTTATTTCTTGAAATTTAAATTTATTAAGAACAGTAAGCCCCCACAGTGTAAAGTTGGTTTTGGGAAACAAGTCGTACAATAAGTCACAAGTGATGAATGTTGACTTGGTGATGGTAGTATGCATTTATCTGCTGGAAATGTTAAGTGCACCGCGGCTATTTTTTGAAGGGTTTTGTATCTTCAGCACAAGCCTGCTCCCCTTATGCAAATTTTGTGTTAAAAGTGTTGCCCAGACCTTTAATTAAAATCTTCCATGACTGTGTGTAATTCTTAGGCTAGTATGTTGGTCAAAAATCTTCTTTTTTTCTTAGGTGGTTCAAGGGAGTATTCTAAAAAGGCATCCACTCAGAAAGATGGTCCACATGCTCATTAAAACAGTAACAATTCTAGTTCAACTTGCATTGTGTTTGCATTTTGTGATAGGCAAAATGGGTTTTATTGAATAAAGAGATGGTAAATGAGGAGGTTGGAAAAAAATGATTTCATGGTCAAGTAGAATATAGAAAGCTGAGATAATGTTTGCATTTGGTGTTTTGCTTTTAATACTCCCACAATTGAGGTGTACACAATGCAGAAGAAAAAGGGAAGTGCTTTTTGCAGTACATTCTATATTTTAGGCGGGCTCCCCACAGCTCTTCATCTTTTGGAAGACACAGGGATTTGCCAAGGAAGGCAAGAGGAGGGAGCATCTTAGTGAAGCCCTCAGAAGACAAGAAGTTACTTATCCCTGGAAGGAAGGGGTTATCACTTAGTTTTTACCTTAGAAGGCATGATATAAATTATATAAGAGCTTTTAATAAAAAACTTAGGTTGTAATCAATTTTTAAAATATTCGTACTATTGACTGCTTTTTTCCTTCTGCCTCCTCCACCTACACCCTAATGTGATTACCTGCCATGATTCTGCCAGCACTTATTGGAATTATTTGCTTAAAAGAGTGGCAATTAAAGACCATTTCATGTACATTATGCCAAATGAGCTGAAAATAGACTATGTAATTACTCCTAAATGTGTCTGTTGGAGTGATGTTAGGTTTTTGTTTGCTTATTTGAAAGGATAAAATGAATATAGTATATCTTTTGCTAAATTAAAAAAAAATCCTACTATTGAAGCATCTTTGGAGATTTTATCCTCCCAGCATTGTTCCCCTTAAAGTAAATTGAATACGTACCCACAGGCAAGTGTAGTCAATATAGTTTTCATGTTAACAGTCCCCGCAGAGAGCACTGAAGTCACAGGGTTCTGGCAGAAGTGTGAGGAGACTCCACCAGTGGGCAGAGCGGGTGAATGCAGTGCGGTGCCTGGCGGGAGTGCTTTGCCTCTCTCCTTCCTCGCTGGATGCCCCCTGTGGTCCGGACCCAAACCCGGGGCTCAGCCCCAAGAGTTAGGACTATAACAGAGGACTCAGCTGCCTTCAGTCCCTGCAGGGTTGCATTAGTGCTGTCAACTTTTCTCTTTGAGGCCAGCTAGGGAGCAGCCACCAAACCCTGCCTGAGAGGAATGTTGTCCCCTGACTCCACCCCCTGCCTCACACCACCCTCTCCCACAGCCCTGGCCCCTCCCAGGTCTCTCTTGCCCGGACCTCTCTAGAGCCACCCTCTGCCTCCAGGACTAGATGGGCAAAGTCCACAAGCAGCCCTTATCTGTCCGTCAATTTACCTTGAAAAGGAGTTAAGGAAACAGCAGAGCCTAGTTTTATTTTGGCTAACTTCAGGATTCTTTTAGTACACTTTGCAGCACTTAGAAGCAGTACAAAAGAAAATTCCTGACAAGTGTTCTGGGTTTTTTTTGTTTTTTTTTTAAATTTTTTCTATTTTTTTAAATTGAAGTATAGTCAGTTTACAATGTTGCATCAATTTCTGGTGTACAGTATAATGTTTCAGTCATACATATACATACATATATTCCTTTTCATATTTTTTTCATTATAGATTACTACAGGATACTGACTATGAGGTGGCAGGAAGTGGCATTCAATACTAATAGTAATGGTAGTAGTAATAATACTGCTCCTAAGACCATGGCTGCAATTTACTAGCTGTGGAACTTAAGACAAATCATTTAACTTCTCTGTTCATGTTTTCCCATCTGTAAAATGGAGATAATAATTGTACCTAGGATGGGTGTAAGCATTAATGAATTGATATGTGCAAAACTCAGAGGACTGTGCCTGGCCCTTCGTAATCACTCTGTCGGTGTTAATTATAGTAAGCTCTAATTAGCGAGCATAGAGCTAAATCTTTGTATAAATAATTTTCTTTAATCCTCGTAATAAACCTCTGAGGTGTAAATTTGCTTATTGCATCTGCCTCATAGATGATAAAATGGTGGCACAAAGAGGTTTCAGTAACTTGCTGAAGGTTAAAAAATCTAGGCACCAGTGGGGACAGCCATCTGAGTGTGAAGCCCAGTGCTTGTGCTCACCTTAAGAATTTTACACAATAGCATTGTTTCTTCACAAGAGGAGGGACTTGGGATCATCTCCTTCCGTCCACTAATTCCACAGCCGCCGCCTCAGAGCCTCTTCACCATGCTGGTGCAGAGAGTGGGAATGGTCCACCCCATGGCCTCTTCCGGGTGATGGGATGTGTTTCTCAGGCCTGGAAGCCGCAGCCTCCCGATGATGACCACTCAGCCTGAGAGCTGCCTCCAGCTGGGCCTCGGTCTCTCTGCCCCTCCTGCAGTGCTCAGTGCCATCCCACCACTTACTTGGCTTTCTGGAGAAGCCTTGCTGTTTGGCTGGAACTTGTCCTGTCCCCTCATGTCCCCCCACCTCCAGGGGGCTTGCCAGAAGGAGTTGTGGCCTAGACTCTCTACTTCCCTGTGGTGCAGACCCAGCCCTGAGCACAGCAGCCCCAGACACATTCTGGTTAGTTTGAAAATGAATGTAGATATTTGAGGACTGTGACTTTGGGAAGCCACAAGCCTTCATCGTAGCCCGTCATTTTATTTTGTTTTAATTGAGATAGACTTCAGATCCCATGAAATTTTACCCTAAGCCCATCATTTTAGGCTGAAATTCATTATATTTAGTAGATGTTTAGTTTTAACTTTGTTCAGTTTGGTTTTCATGATTTTCACAACACCATATTTGAAAGGTGGAAAGATTAAAAAAATTTTTGTTCTTAAGACTGTGAATTAAGGTGGGGGCTTGCCCTACTCAGAGCTACCACACTGATGATGGAGAGATAAAATGTAGGACCAGGGAGCCAGGAACCACTCCATAGCTTTGCAGCTGGATTAAAGGTCCATTTCGTCTGGGACTCCTAATTTCATGGCAGGATCAAATCACACAGGATATATTCTTGAATTATTTAATGTGATCGGAAAATATCCTGCATTCCTGCCTCCCCACCAAGTTTGCTAAAGCCTTGTCCTTTGTAAAAGGGGAATGAGTAAGTCAACAAAGTCAGAAGACATTTCAAAGAATTTTGTTTGGTTCTCTGCCCAATGCCTGAGGGTTAGAAGGTTAAATTGAAAATTTACTTTCAGTCAGTTGTACAATAAGAAGTCATGGATTGCTACTTGTTGGGCATCTGAAACAGCTTTATTTTGAGGAACAGAATGAGAATTACTCAGTATTTTAGCTGAAAGAGAAAAATCTATCCTCCGATCAATGGTATTGCAGGCAGTCTTTAGGGTTGAGAAACTGGAGCAAAATAATGTGGTGAAGGAACTTTTGGACTGTTGCATATGATGTCAAATAAGAATAAGTTAATTTGTTATTTGTTCATAGGATGCCTTTTAGACCTTTTGTTACAGTATCTTAGGCATGCACTAGCTTGGAGCCTGTATCATAAAATTGCCTTGGTTATTTGTAAACATTAAATTATGAATGGTGGATATTATCCACAAATAAAAACCTTGACTGTGGAAATAATTCTGTTGGAGCTGGGTGGAAATAGTTTAATGGACAGGCATATGTAGCCAGAGAGATTAGAGGTGCAAGCTTGTGAATCTGGGCAGCACAGAGTTTCGACTGCGGGTTGCTCACAGGACAGTAATACGGGCACTGCCAGCACCCCAGGCTGCAGTCTGCTGCCGAGCGAGGGAGAAGTGGAGGGTGAGAGAAAAGAGAACCTGCCTGCCTCCTAACTGTGGTAGCCCTTGTGACTGTGGGTTGGTGCTTCATAGCTCCCTGAGGAGGAGCTGAGTTAGAAGTTGTGCAATGAGGGGCCTGGGACAGTGGCAGAGGGGCACAGATGCCAAGAGGAATACAGGTAGCAGAAGTGGGCAGCCTTCCAGAAGTGATGTGTCCGGTATTCTTTTATTCACCACTTGATGGACTTCTTTGGCAAGGAGGCATTTTAATGAAGCCTCTTTGGAAGAAAATTTACATGGCCCAAGATGCTGGGTCTCGGACTTGAGGGGACTGCTGCCAAGTTATAATGGCTGCCTTCTGTGCAGGTGTTTTTGTGAGAGAGCCACAAACGCTCTCAGTAAGGCCACTGTCACAGAGAGTGAAAGGCAAACGTTCAGGGTCACTCT
The DNA here is from genome assembly GCF_036321535.1 of Camelus dromedarius. Classification (NCBI taxonomy): domain Eukaryota; kingdom Metazoa; phylum Chordata; class Mammalia; order Artiodactyla; family Camelidae; genus Camelus; species Camelus dromedarius. Next base: position 45,633,607 of record NC_087438.1, read on the forward strand.
CAGAGGTCAGAGTGTGCAGGCGAGGAACCTGCATCGTTGACCCCAGGGACACATCCAAGCTGTCCGTGGGCTGTCCAGGCAAGTTAAGTTTGGGCAGTAGGTTTCTGTGGTGTTAAAAGTGGTGCTTCTGGAGCCCGACTGCCTGGATCTGAACTCTAGTTCCACCTCTCAGTAGCTGAGTGTTACCATGACCAAGACGCTATAAACTCTCTGCCCCTCAGTTTCCTCCTCTGTAAAGTGAGAGTTTTGGTAGTACCCGACTCATGAGTTGTCTTGAGTACCGAACATAATGCACATAAATATTCAATGATGATGATGATGGAATAAGTTAATACTACTATAACTTCTAATATTAGATGATGACCATGATAGTGACAGTCATTGAAACGGGCTTGGCTGTGTGTAGAAAGTGTACCGTGTGCAGCAGGGCAGGGGCATCTGGCTCCTCCCTCTTGCCCAGGCCTCTCTGTCCCTCACCATAGGATGCACTCCAGTTACCACCCAAATGGCTAGACAGCTCTCCCTCTGAATGGGCTCCTCTTAATTGCTTTCCAGCCACTTAACTAGCACTGAATCACTGCCGACCTGGCATCATTTTGATTGGTCTTCCCGGCCTTGGTTGTGGAGTCTCAGAAGACAAGAACAGTGTGTTCTGCTTACAGTCCTGGAGTCATAGAAGGTGTGGGATTCTTTTTGTCAGTCAAGGCCCAGAGTTCTTCACAGGGGTCTTACACAGAAAGTAAGGTTCTTCTTAAAAACGGTGGGGTTGGGGAGGAGGGGGACTTTGTAGAGACAGGTGGGTCTCTGGCACGCCTGGTGGGGATTGCTGTTCTGGAGTCTGGCCTTGTTAGAGTCTTCCTCAGGGTTCTTTATCTCTTTGCAGGGATTTAGCCTCAGGTTGACGTAAACACAGGTTTCAGATTTGTAAAACCTTGAGCAGACCTGGAGCCTTTTCTTACCATGGTATCCCCTGGTGACATAAGTGTGCTGTGAGCAGGACTTGGAGGTGGCTGAGGGCTGTGTAGGAGGGAGAGGAGGGATGGGGGCTGGGCAGAGAAGGAGGGAGAGAGGGAGATCATTATACTTCCCATCCTGTTAAGAATCTCACCAAACTGGCCTACTGGGTTGTTGAAATAGAGGGAGCCATAGGAAGCAGCTGGCAGAAAGATCTACCCAGCCTCCTAGTGGAGGATTTTTTTTCCCTCAAAAAGACATACATTGCCAGGAAAAGCTAACAAAAATTTCAAGGCAGATTTGGAGGAATTAAATTATTCTTAGGCATATTGCCTGGTTTCCAGGCATTTAGGGATATGCAAATTGGCATGTTCTTTAGAGTTCTGTGTCTCATTTGTAACAGAGCACATTAGTACTAAAAATGGGATTTGCTAGTTCTACACTTTTGTGTGAATTTATGCAGTGAATATCTAATGTGATTCTGGATATATCAAAAGGAGGGGTTGTCTTCAAACATAACATAGTTTATTTTTCTCATATGTTCTGCTGGCTGCTTTAATTTTTTTCTCTAATGACTGAAATACAAAGTAGAGTACTATCCCAAATTAATATTCTTGCTACACAAAGACCTCCAGTGTTTGTTTTTGCTTCTTTTAATATGTAACTCTCCTAAGAGCGTTATTGTATTACAGCTAAGAGGCTTTAGCCATGTAAGGCTGAATGCGTTACACTTCTGAATGCCAGCAGAACAATTAATCTGCGATTAGATTTTGCTTCTTAAGATGCCTACACTGCAGAGTGCCTATAATATTAAACTTCTAAAGGGTTCCACTCTTTAAAACCTAGAAAAGCTCTCTTTGACATAGCTCAGTGAAATTGTAGGGCTATTGTTTTTATTGCTTTATTGTTCAGCCAGCTTAACTGAAACCTTTAGTTTGCTTTTACTCTTTACAACAAAGATAACGTTGAGAAACCACCGGGGTGCAGTGCATGTCCGTGTGCTCGCTGTTCCATGCTGTTCAAGCCACTGCCAACTCGGAGAGCCTTTGACTCTCTCATCCCTCTGCCTCCCCTATGTTAAAAAATGAAAAAGAAAAAAACTTTCTTTTCCCATTTCCCCCTGAGTTGAGCTGTCTTCATAGAATAATCTGCAATAACCATCCCTACTTTCTCTTCAATTCCTTAATTCCTAAAACTCTGGTTCCTTACATCAGGACTCCTAGAGTTGGCTTTCTCAAGTCCTTGATGATTCCACGATGGACAGAGCCCCAGATGACCTAGCCCTGCCTCAGTTTCCCCTTTAGTCTTAGTGATCACCTTTTCTTACCTGAACCCTCTTGTCTCTTCTTTCCAGGATGCAACATTGTCTCCAGACCTTGACTTTCCCTTCCCAGTGGCGTTCACTGAGCCTCAATGTTTGGCCTTTGGATCTTTTATTCTTTTTTTTTTTTAACTTTTAATGTTTTTCCTGTGAGTTCCTGTGTTCCATTGAGTTTGGCCTTGCCTCCTTTGCAGCTGATCACCAGATCTCAAGTATGTTCCCTCTTCTGAGTCACAGACTAGGTTTTCAACCTACCAGCCCATTTGTGGTTGGTGCCTGGCATCCCCCAAGCCCATCAGACCTCCTGGCGCCCCTTTGCCTGACACTGGTAACAGCTATGTTCTTCTCTGGAACTCAGGATCAGACACCTTTTGACCCATTTTTCAGCATTACCACATCCCACACGTGCTTCTCTGAGGTGTCTCCACCTTCAGCCCTAAACTTTCCACACCTTCTGCTACCACTTTAGGTCGTGCCTTCGTGGCCATGTGCCCAGACGGCTGCAAAACCCCCTTCACAGCTTTCCTGCCCTGTGCCGACACCAGTCCCTCCTGCACGCCCATTGGCTGAGGCTCTTCAGGCACACCTCTCATCCTGCCACTCCCCTTCCCCCAAGCCCCTACGCCGCTCCCTGCTGGAGACGGCATTGCTCACAGGCGCACAAAGGTGTCGTCCAAGCTTTGCTCACCTTTCTCACCTGGATCCAACACTCCCTCTCTGGCTTCAGATATCCTGGACTGCCTGTTCCGGCTATTCCCAGAATATGACGTGTGTTCTGTCACATCTGTACCTAAGATCATGCCACACATTCTCTTCTGTCTTCAGATGCCAGCAATCAGGTGTGGTCTGTCCCTCATCTGAACTCCCTGGAGTTTCTTCTCTCTCTCTTATGGCATTTCCCTAGTGTTATGATTCCCATCTTATCTCTGAGACACACCAGCACCCCTCCCACCCCTCTCGGAGCCTTCTTAGAAGGCGGGGCCTGCCTGCCACATTAATCTTTGTTGTGTATACTGAGTCAAGCAAAAGTCTGCCGCCCTGTGTCCATCTGCCAGATTGATTAAGTCCTTGTTGAATGGCAGTAGGAATTCAGATTCACACAGATGGCCAAGTGTGCTGTTCATTCATAAGTCCTGTTTTCCCCTTTTGTAGGTGAAGCTTGTGTGTGGCGTGCCACAGTCACATTAGACGACAGATGGATGGTGTGACAAGAGTGTCAGAAAGGATCGGGCCTCGCTGTGAGAGTCAGCCTGGAGTCAGCGTGTTGACAAGTCGCTGAAAAGGAAGCCAGTGGGAGGACTGCAGCCCGCAGAGGAAGTGGAGCCCTGACTCGGGTTACACCATTGATGGAGGACAGATGGACGGCCGGATGGCCAATCACCTCTCCTCTTAAACCTTTGGAGAATTATCCTTCGTCCTCTGCTGGACACACATTAGGAATCTTAACACCCTCTCTGAGTTCATCGTCCATAGAAACGTAGAGTTAGACTCAGCGTCGCATGGTCCCCGGCCTGCAGTCATGAGTGCCGAGGGATACCAGTACCGAGCGCTGTATGACTATAAAAAGGAGCGGGAAGAGGACATTGACCTGCACTTGGGTGACATATTGACTGTCAATAAAGGATCCTTAGTCGCTCTCGGATTCAGTGATGGACAGGAAGCCAGGCCTGAAGAAATTGGCTGGTTAAATGGTTATAATGAAACCACAGGGGAGAGAGGCGACTTTCCAGGAACTTACGTTGAATATATTGGAAGGAAAAGAATCTCACCTCCCACACCAAAGCCCCGGCCGCCTCGACCCCTTCCTGTCGCACCAAGTTCTTCAAAAACTGAAGCAGACAGCGAGCAACACGGTCAGTATTGATGAGTGATTGCTTAATGACTCATCTGTGTTTTTTAACAGGAAAAGTCTTGGGTTGGGTTGGGCTGAAATGCTCCGGGCTGAAGTTGTTTTGGCAACTTGACCTGAATTTTACTTATGGGGCATGAAAGTTTGGTCATTCATTCCTTGGCTAGAATTTCATGTTGGTGGGGTGGAGAATTGTTATAAAAATAGGGAGATGATATCTGAGAACCTGTTTAGTGAGTGCCTCTAAACACTATTATTAGAGTTGCTATTGAACACCTGTTGCATTCTTATTCTTGTAATTGGTATTATATATCTAAGTAATTTTAGGAAAGTAGAAGGAAGGTCTAATATAAATATGTTTTATATTAATGTGATCTGCATGGAAAATGTAGAGAGTAATAAGGTGACCACAGAAGTCAGTGAAGAAGCCATTCTTTTTACAACCCGGTGTCTACCTCTTAGTTCCTCTCCAGGAACACTGGCTGCAGCTGAAACCCAATCCTGTCATTAGTGCAGACGCACAGGGAATCCTCTTCCTTCCTGGGCAGTGTCATATGTAGCATTAATGCCAACAGTGTGCTAAAACACAACAGCGAAGAAATCACTGAATACTTTTTTTCAAACAGAAATCACCTTGATCCAAAACCCTCTCCTCATTCGGTGGAGATGGTCCCCACTTGAGCTTGAGGTGTTTCTTCTGTTCTGTTTCACAGAGAGGCAAGCCTTTTGCTCAGCTTTGCTGTTAACAGCTCTGTGGGCTAGTTCATCTCCTCACTATTGAATCTCAAGCATTGTTCTCCCTGGATCATCTTTTTTTCCCAAAGACCGAGAAAGGTCTGGAAAGATGTGTTTCCAAGGGGTGGACTCAACTGCAGTGGTTCTGTGTCAAGTAGAACTGACCGTGGCATCACAGTGTTTCTGGAAGACGTCCTGGTACTATTGTGTCTTCTCCAGCGTTGGCTTGGCCTCGCACAAATGCATAAGGTACCAGGAATAAAGAAGGAGAATGAGAGTAAATAGCTGCCTTTTAACATGGGGTCATAATAGAATTGGGAGTATTTTATAAAAGTCAAAAACTCACTGAGGATACTTGAAGGGAAGTACATTTTCCCTCCCACTCCCGATCCAAAAGGAATACTTGTTTTATAAACACTACACCATACTTTGGAATTCATGTCCAAATGGTATGTTTCACTGTGCAGTTCAAAAGCAAAAATTAATTTTTCTTTCCAGATGAATCAAAAAACCTTGACTCTGCACATATATATGCAGAAACATATACACACACGTATAATTTTGTCAACCATTGTGTTTCTTGCATAGTATCATTCAGCAGAGGGAAGGTATATACGTAATTGTTTTTTCCCCACCAAACTACATATTTTTAATTTGACTTTTGATGTAAGTTAGATATACTTCCTTGTAAGTAGGCTAGTTCAAAAGGAAAACTGATATTATTTCTCCCAAAATACTAAAGATTAATAGGATCATAGAAGTATCTGAGTTGGATTAGAAAAGGTTATTTAAAAGATGGGAAGGGGTCACCTTGTCAAGATTAGTGACAAAAAGATTTTGTAAAAATAATGTCTAAACAAAACTGTGTTTGATACCTGCTGCTGTCAGGTGTAACTTCATTTGGTTATCGTATACAGAAAAGCAAGTCTTCCCCTAAAAGTGAGTTTCTCTTTTTAGGTTCTAAACTATTTTATAATGCTTTCTTTCTCATGTAATGTGGTAACGATTGAGATTTTTAATAGCTTTTTCTTTTTTTTTTTTTAATATGTAGAAAGTTCAAGTAAAATGAAATATTTTAACAATTTAAGAGGCCCATGAAAATGGGCATTAAGTATTAGAGCAGTCCTGAATATAAATGAGAAATTAGGAATAACTGAGAGGCTGAAAAGGCAGTATTGGGGGGTTGGGTGGGGAGTAAAGTCCTAAACATTAGATTTTCTGGAAATGTGAATATTGTGCTCTCATTGAAACACGATTCCCATGAAATGAGGATTCAGTAGTCCCTGCTAGTTGCATGTCAGATTGACAGGGAAAGTAGTTCTAAGGACAGATTTATTTATTGGAACCTATGGGACTTTGATTTCTTTTGCCTAAGGGTGTATTTAATTGAAAAGCATTTGCAGTGACAAATTGTGTGAAGGTGAGAAAGAATAGTCCTTTTCTCTTCTTACTGTAATTGAATTATTTGGCCTTCTTTTCTGTTGACTCCCTCCACTGACTCAGCCTGTTTTTCGTGTTTGACTGTATTTTCTTGAGAAGGTACCCCTGCGGTCGAAGGCCCACACGCAGGCTTCTGTTGTGGAGGGCGTACCACATGGGCGGTGGGCGCACCCCACAATGCACGTGGGGTAACAGGGCCTGCCTTCACGCTGCTCACACCACCTTCTCTCTTTGTGAAAGAAAGTTGCCCTTAAACCCTGGCCGCAAGTAGACTCTGTGTGAGGAGTTCTCATTTAGATAGTAGAACCCACCTTTCTATGTTTCTTGTATGTTCCTGGAAATAAGATTTAACTTTTGGGAGGAAAGAGAGTCAAAAGCCCATTTGAAGATCTGATGTACACCGTCTTTCAGGAAGATGTACTTTCCACCAAGCCATCTTGCATACAGTTTTCTTATGAAACCCTGACCTATTGTTTGGATTGAATTTGTATGTTGGATAATCTTGTGTTTCTTGGAATTGAAATCTTTCAGTAGATACGAACTGAACCCTAGTTCCGTGCTAGAAAGCCGGGATGGAAGATGAACTCAGGACCAAGAGAGATGGCTGATGTGCCCTCTGGTCCCCTCTCCTGCCCCTCCTTGGGGCTGTTCTTCCCCAACTCTGCTCCGACAGCTCTTCTCAGCCATCCTCTTGGCTGACCCACTCTCAACTCTTTGCTTAAAGCTTTCTTCTGAAGGAGGCTGGCTCTGTTCACCACATTTCACATGGCAATCTGCCCCTCTGCTTTTGCAAAGCATTTATTATCTAGCCTACTGTAGAATTTACCTACCACATTGTTTATTGTCTGTTCCCTCTGGTAGATTGTAGGCTCTGTGAAGGCAGGGGCCTTGGATGCCATGCCGTTGTCCCAAGTATCTAGAACAGTGCAGCTGGTTCTCAGCAAGTGAGCAAATGCTTGCTGTTGAAACCCATCACCTAGCTCTTCCCCATCCCATGTGACTTTGGAAATGCGCCATGTGCTCTGTGTGGCACGTGCAGGCACACAAGGCTGTTAACAGCCCATTCTCGTTTTGGAAATCATGGTTTGTTACTCACATCATTTACGTCTGAGGAGTCTTGCAGCCTTGGCCTTGATCGTTGCAGGCTATGTCTCCAAAAACTGTTATTTTCCACCCCATTTCCTAGGACTGGTAGTTCTGCTAGTGGGAAAGCTTGTTGAGCTGAGCGCGTTCCATTGGCCACTTAAGCAAAATGACCAGAACATGTGTCAAGATCAGCAAGTGTCCTCGGACACAGATTTGATGCTCTCTCTCCCCCTTTTATCTCCTCTTTGCGTGGAAGCTAAAACTACCGATCTGAGCATCACATTTCATTGTCCCACAACCCAGTAAAGCCACAGTTTACCTTTGGGGAGAACCTCTTCCATGTCTGGTGCAAGGGTGTTTTTTTGTTTGTTTGTTTGTTTGTTTTTGGTAATGATGATAGTAATCAGTTTATTACACAGATTAATCATTCTTGAACATAAAGCTCCAGAGGAGCAACTGGGTCTTTACACAAGTATTTCCATCAAATGAATTTTCACCCTAACATCTAGACAGACCTAAGCATTTAAAAACATAAGAAAAATAAGAGCTTTTAGCTCTGTATTAACTGAGAAACCACATATAAACCCAAGAATATGGAAGTCAGAAAGGGGCTGAAGGACGAAAGTCGAGAGTGGAGAGATGTAAGAGTTGGGAACAAATCCATCACACTTCACACACTAGTAGCTCACATCTAGTTAAATGCTGACCAGTTAAACTGAGACCTTAAAATACAGGTGTGGGTAGAGTTTAACTTGGTTGCTCATAACTTTCACCTAAGACATAGGTCCTTTGGAATAAAATGAATACAGAAACAGCTTTGTTTTCTTTGCCTTACATTTCGTAACTGTTCTGAGTTTAATAGGATCCCACTTGAAAAAACAATCTCCTGCCGGTCACTGGGTGTTCTGTGCTCTGAAAGGCCATCCTCCAGCTCTGTCAGGCTGGTCACACGCCAGCATCCCGTTCCGCACGCACAGCCCTGCTCAGCCGTTGCTTCCGTACTTCCCCCTGACACAGGGTAATGAGTTGATGGAAGTGGGGACTTAGGGATAAGGGAATGAGAATGTATTCCTGTCTTTCATAAGTAAGCTGTCCAGTGGGGAGATTTCTTGAGACAGTGTTTTGAGATCCTTTAATTAAAGGCACGCTCATCCTGAATATTTAGATTAGTGAGACTGCGATCACGTTAGTTTGTGTAGGATGTTGAAATCTGCTAAGTTGAAAGCTCACTTAGAAATCTGAGTTCATACCCACTTCTAGCCCCCGTCCACACACCCCTCCCCCAGCTCCACTTTGGACTCTTTGACAAGGGGTCCCAACTGGTTCCACATATTAAACAATAAGCACACACTTGGTGTGGCCTATTTTAAGTTTTGATAAAAAATCTTTCTAAACAGAAAAAGAAAAACGCCTGCAACTTGTGTTTGCTTTCATGGTTTCCCCAGCCATTATTTTTTCCATTTTTCACACTCAGCATTTGAGTGTCCCTCCACGGTTGTTGCTCTGTCTAGAGAGCAAGGGTGTAATAAATCACAGAAATTGACTGCACTGTACAGAGGTCCCAGAAGATAGCAACCTGATCCCAAATCACATGCCTTCACTGAGCCCTGTGGTTGTAACGCACACTGTTACGTGCAGTCATGATACCTGTGGAAGTAGTTTGCTTTGCTTCACATACTCCTGCCTTTATGAATTCTATTTTAGTTCAGAACCTGCCTTGTCATAACTTTCCTCACCTTCCCTCCTGCTTAAGTGAGACTGTGCTGGGAAGTGGGGGACTGTGTGGTTAATGCCCTTGAATGATTAGGGTAAGATCTCTGACTTTGGTGCTGACGACCCATTGTTCATCTATCACGCTGCTTTTGGGAGAAAATATCAAATATCCTGGTCAGAGGATATTTGAAGATCAGGGCCTTTGAGTCCTGTCTTTAACTTCTGAACAACCAGAAAACTGAATCCGAAAATCAGAGATTTTTACCCAGGTGTAAAAATTGAACTGTTTGCCCTTTGTGTTATAGTAGGAAGTGAAAAAGATTTTGGAAAGATGTCATCAGTATAATTGATTGAAGAGTTGGCCTCGAAAAAACAAAGGTGATCATAGTTTTTGATAAAATTGTCACCACTCTCATGACAGAATCGGTTACTCATGCATTAAGTTATGTACTATAACAGAGTTCTCCCTCTCAGGAGCACCAGCATTTCTTTTCTTCTTACTAAATTCTTGGTTTTTAAGACGTTAGTCCTGTTAATTTAAAATTTAAATTTTTTTTTGCCCCAGAAATGTGAGAAAGGAAGGTAACCCTAGTGAATGATTTCCACATCTACAGTTACTTGAAAGGGAAATTGTCAAGAAGAGAAAGGATTCTCACCTTTGCTGCTTCTGCCCTGAGCTGGCCCAGCCGCCAGGAATTGACAGGCCACCCAGGAGAGGGGGGAGCAGGAAGCCCCTTCATCTCCCAGGGAGAAGGGCCTCCTCCTTCCTCCCTCCGGTCTGTTACTTGAAAGGAAGGACTTCATTCTCTCTTTCCTGGAGCTGTGGTGACAGCTAAGTTCAGGGTTACAGATAAGATATTTGAGGAAAAGCTTTCTGCCAGTCTAACATGGTCTGTGTCATTTCAAATCCCAGCTGTGATATGCATTTTTTTTTAAGTGAGATACATGATCAGTGGCTTTCATTAAGGCTTCTAGCTTTAGAGATTTCATTCTGTGTTCTTTTTTCAAAATTGGTAAGGGGTCCAATGTTCACATCTGTACAACCTAATAAATAAAGCCCTCAACACCTCTGGTTCACACAGGAGCTGTTAAGTGAAGAGAGTCTATTTTGTTTGCTAGCAACTGAGCTAATGTGATGTTCTAATACAATTTTCTTTGTCATTAAGGTAGAACTTTATATGCTAAAAGTGTCTCTCTCTTCACTTTTCAACTTCATTGTAAATAGATCCTTTGATAACTTTGATGTCAGTCTTTTCTGGTTTCTAGGTGAATACATCTTTGTCTAAAACAGGCAAAATTCTGATTAATAAGCACTTCTTCAGTGAGTCAAAGTTTGAGAAAATAGACATTTAGAATTCTGAAATTTAACAACAAATGGTGCCTTACATATGCTACATAGCTTCCAGAAGAGGGAAAATTTGGTACCTCTGGCAAATAAGAACACCAGTATAAGATGCCCTTCACATATCCATGTTTTTCGTAGTAAAGGAAAACAGATGTTAGCAGTGTCGCTGGCCGTGGCATATTTGTGTCTTTGTTGCTAGCAGATTTCCCTGAAGAAGGATGTAAAATTGGTTTGATGACTAAAATAGATAATAAGTTGGTAAGTTAGCTAGAAACAAGAAGCATAATTTCATGATGGATGATATCTTATTTTATGAGGGCTTGATTGAGTTTATAGCATTCAATATCAAACCAGTGTTTTAGGCTTTTGGTGAAATGAATCTTAAATAGAGGAGGTCAAAGTGAAGTAAAAATTGGCTTTATTTTAATTACTTGGGTACAGTTTCCCTAAAATGTCAGGTTAATGAAATGTCATCAGAATACTTTATATTGTGTACTTTAAAAAATTTTATGTATTTTTCCTACTTACTAATTTATGTTAAAGACCCGTGATACATTGTTTTTGCTATGATAATTCCACATACTATACATTTTTTAAGTGTTCTGATAAAATATAACTCTGCAATTAAGACAAAACAGGCGAGTAGCAGATCTTTCTGTTTAATTTTATATGCAGAACTCTCTCCCAGTGGCTTTCTGCTACCTGAAGCATGGCAGGAATACCTTCTCTGCTCTGGTTCTTGCTTGGGGGTGTTTGTATTCATCTGTTGATCTATTCTCAGTTGGTAGCCTGTGTTGTGCAGTGCCTGGGGATTCTCCTGTCCTGTCAAAATTTGATGTGTATTGAAGTTCCCACTGTGAGTTTATTACACTGTATTGTGGGAGACTGTTTGTAATTTGATGATCAGACCTCATGTCCAAGATGGTAAAGATACAAGCATAAGTGAAATAGAAATCTCTGTGGTATATTATTTGAATCAGAAATTCCACTCTGCTTTCTGTAAATTCCATAACTCTCCTAATTCCAGTATTCTCTAATTTTAAATAAGTAGATACTGTGTCTTCTGAGTTTTGGCTGTATTTTTATTTTAACCTCTTACTGACACTTGATCAATAAAAGTTTCTCCAGTCCTGCTCATAAGAGTTGTTGGAGAAACAAAACTCAGAAAATACAATTTCTCACTAGTAGTGTTTCTCCAGTAATACAGCCCAGAAGCATGAAGGGGAAATAATGAAGGGGCTTAGGGAAGAGAAACAAGCAAGGATGGTTGGGCAGGTGTGCTCACATGACCTCGTTGCAAACCCTGACTGGAGGTTGGCCCATGGGATTATTGCTACATAAAGTGCCAAATTGGTCCAAAGTTTTTGCAGATCTACATACTATATGATTTTAAGATCTGTTTCAACAGCGAGAATTCACGCTCTCCCTCCTTTGGTGGGCACTCAGCAGTTGCTGACATCTAAGTTGATTTGAGACTCTTCGCATTTTACCCTTTGGAGTTAATCAGTGAATTAAAAGACATTCATGGATGCCTCCCCTGTACTGTTATCTGTGCAGCATAATTAAATTTGTTGACGTGATCTGTGCTCCGAGTTCCAAGGGATTTGTCTGGTGGGTTGTTTGTTAAATTTTCCAAGGCTACAGGTAGAGGGTGATGTTTATAACATTTGTCGATTCAGGTTATAAGGATTTGTTTATTCTGACCTCTTCATATTTATGTGATAGAAGTATTAAAATATGTACCCAAGCGGTAACACATTAGCATAGTCATTGGGTGAGCCTGCACTGTAAAGCCAGAGGGACTGTTGAGTTGTCATTGTCATCTTCCAGACTTTACCCTGAGGAGGAAAACTGCCTCCGTGCCCTCTGACTGCATGTGGTGCCACGGCCACCGCGAGGCTTCCAGCCTGCTACTGGGTTTTAAAAAATGAAGGTTTCAGAATGACTTGAGGTTGTTAGTAAGATCGCCTGTTGTGAATCTGCATTAAATACTGCTGGTTTTATTTTTGTCCTTTTTTAGAAATAATTTCTAATGTTTAAGAATGTTACTTTATCAGTAAGCAGCTCATTTGAAATATCTCTTGCTATCTCTGTGTCTTAACTACAGAAACGTATTTGAGATTTTGTATCATTATTTATAATTTCAGAGTATTTCACATTTCTAACTTAAATCTTACTATGTTTTTTTCAGATAGCAAAAAGTCAATTTTCCATTTTTAAAGGAGAGAGGTTCAGAGAGGTTAGAATAAGATGATTTTATTGCTAAATAATATCTATTGAGTACTGAGGAATGAAATTTAATGAATTGGGGTAGAACATATCAAAGTATATGTTAGAGTCATTGTCCCATGTTTCCCCTTGGGTCTATTTAAATATTGAAAATGCCTTTTTCAAAATACACCATAAAAAGTTTGCAGACTTACTGTTTGCCAAGCATTTTATAGACATTTTCATTGGATCCTTACAGCCACTTTGCAAATATGGCATTATTATAACCATTTTCCAGATTAAGAAGCCAAATGATCGTGTAAATATTTAAAAAGAAGGGGGCTCCATAGAAGGAGCATTCCGAGGGTTCCAGAGCACTCCAGCTGGCTGTTGTGTGGGTCTTGTTAAGCAGTCCTTTGTGAGTTTATCAATAATGGAAGAAACCAGCTATTTTCTGCTTTTTGGGTGGTCTGTAATTATGTCTCTTTTTACCTGTTAAGTTTCATTGGCCATTAACATTCATACAGCCACACCAATTACCTTGTCTTACCTACACCTTAACTGCATTTTCTTGTGTCTGCTAAATGTATGAAAGTGCTGAGTTACAGAGACTGATAAGGCCATGAAACTGAGACGAAGTGTGGGGGGGCTGTATGTGTGTATGTGTGGTTTTTCTCAGCAGAAATATTCCTTGATCAGATACTCAAAAGTTACGTACCATTGACAAAGGATTTTCCTTCCATTTCTGTTCCTTTTGAAGAACAGTGTTCCCCTAAGCTTCCAGTGTTCCCCTAAGCTTCACATTTTCTTATTTCTGACTCATAATTATATCAGTTTGGTTAAAGTTGAGCATAGACTGGTTATGACCTGCTTCTTAAAAGCCGGAAGCTGAGGGCATCCAGCATGACAACTGTGTTTGGGCACGTGGATAAAAGCTGCTTCAGATCCCTAAGTACCAGAAATCTCAAATGGACTCGCATGAATCCAAAGTCTTGTACCTGAGTTCCATCAAAGTTAGCAGTAAACGCCATTTTAAAAGTCTGGCTAAATGACAAAATACCTTTGAATGTCAAACTTTATTTCTTGGGAAAGTTAGTCACTGCCAAGTTTATAACATAAACATTGTGTTTCTGTTACCTGAATTCCATGGACAAGAGGGTGGATGAGGGCAAGAGAAAGGCGCGCAGGTGAATTTTATGTCTTGGTGTTTAATTTAAAAGGACACTGTGACATTGCACAGAGAGAGGCTCTCAAAGGCCACGATGCCAGCAAAACTTCTTGGATGCTTTTTTTTTTTTCCTTTTTTTTTTTTCTTTTTTCAGTTAGAGAAACTTATTTAAAAGTTTGCTGATTTAAAAAGGTCTCTGCCTGACCCAGCCTCTTTAGACTTCCCCCTGGAGTCTCTGAGAAGATAGAAAAGCCCTTACATTCTAAACAGATATTAAAACTAGAACCAGCAGGGGGAATGTCTACTGTGAACCTGACGGAACTAGGTTTAAAACCATAAGCAGAGTAAGTTCTGACCACCTAAAAATAGGTAGGCAGAGCCGCGTCCTCCCCAGCTCTGCTTATAATTCAGGAAGATCATAGGCAGCTGTCCCCAGAATGTTCTTCCCTTCCTCTTTCTAACACCCCCCCCCCCCCCGCTTATGCCTTTTATTCAGTGAAAGGTCCTAACTCAGAAAGTAACCAGGCAGAACAAGGATGGTTGGATAGGGGCCGTGTTACTGTTACATCCTGAGAAACTTACTGCACAAAAGTGAAGTGTTGGGAAGGGGGGCTGTGTAGAGTTTAGAAAGACCTGTGTTTACTGAGAATTTAAGTATTGTTTGTGTCCTTCATCATTCCAAGCCTCAGAAAGCCAAGCAGTAAAGGTAGAAGGAGGTTTTCTTTCAACAAAACTACACTGAAATGAAACCACGTTGGGAAATGGCCTGGAAACTATTCATCTTGACCTGCCAACCACCTCTAGATCTGAAGCCAGTACCCAGATCGACCAGGAGTAGCTCAGAGCAAACGCCAGGTCTGGGTAGATCTCTCCTTGTTAAGTGATCAGTAAACAGGAAAAATATAGCTGAGCCTACTAAAAAGCGTTGCTGGATAAAGGAAAGGAGAGATCACATTGAAGATTTTAAGGAAGTGCAGACCTCCAACAATGGCCCAAATGAAAGAGGGGCAGAAGGCAGTTGGATGATTATGAGCTGAAAAGACAATAAGATGGGATAAAGTGGAATTGAAACCATAAAAAAAGAAAAAGATTGTAAAGAAATTAAGAATGTAATATAGCACATTAAAATCCATATGAGAGGCAATAAAAAGCAGAATTAACACAGCTGAAAATAAAATTAATGTTATGGAGGGGAAGCTCAAATAAAGCTCTTCCAGAGTCCCAAGAAAGGAGAGATAGAAATGAAGGAGAAGATTATAGATATATAGCAAGAAGATAAAACATGGAGATTTTAAGTGTTGATAAATGGGAAATAAACCATATATCAGATGAAAAAGAGCAAACTGAATAAAAATAAGTTTGTATGCATTTTGTGCAGATTTGAAAGTGTCCTCCGCATTGTTTCTATGAAATCAGTGAAAGGCCACCTCCAGATGTGTTGGGCTGATTTTTGTTTTTTAATTGTAAGATTACTGTTAAATGTCTTGCCAAAATATATTATTAACTACCAATGAACAAAATTCAAGTTTCCTTCTCTTTTGTAGCATTAAGTGCCAGAAAGTAGTAGATAGTTTGGAGAAAAAAAGGTGGAGACTGGGGAACTTAATGTGCTTCTTCCTTATACATCATGTGGGAAGAGCTGTCACACTCTCTGGTAAGAGCCCAGGAAGATCTATGAAACTGCTCATGTCATCATGGGCGAACATCAGAGCTGCCTTTTCACTGTTAAGCTTTAAAATCAGAAAGGTATAGATTGAAAACTAATCTGTTTTCATTGACTTAAAGAATAATTACCAGAAGAATAAAACTGTAAGGTATGTATTTTCCACATACTGGGAAATACAAAATCTATTCCAAAAAATAGGCAACAGAGGGTAAAAATATTACTGACAGAAAAATGCTGTATATGAAAATTTAAAGAAATACATATATCAAAACATATATATGTACATACATAAACAGAAAGATGAATTTGTACCTGTCTGTGTTTGTATGGTCAACAGATATTCCTTTTGCCAGGTGCTTTGCTAGCATTTTGCTACATGAACTTGTTACTTTTCATTAGAACTCTGTCACTGGCATTATTATTCCTGTTGTGAAGATAAAGAAACTAAAGCTTAGTTAAATGATGGCCTCTCATCACACAGCTTGTGTAGGAGCTGGGGTTTGACCCCAACCCATGTGACTTTTGACCCAGTGTTCTTAAGCATCTGTGTGATAGAGTGAAAGGGCCCTTGGGTGGTCATGCTCATGCTGTGTGACACTCCTGTATTTCTGGCCACAGTCATCAGCTGAGAGGGCAAGCGGTCCCCTGGTTTACCAGTGACCTGTGACCTGGCCTGATACGAAAAAAGTGAGTTAAACATACCAGATTTTTTCATTCTCAGGCAATAGACCCAAGGAAATCTAAAGAGAATAAAACAGGTTTGTGAGTTACTCTTGCTTCCAGCAAAAGGACCTCATCAGAACAGGCTGGGAAGAGGTGATTAGTTTTAAGGGATAGTTCCTTCTCTTGGCAGGCTGGAAGCCTTGGGGCTTATTAAATGGTTAAAATATTAACCATCGAGTTGGCCCTTAACTGGCAAGTGCTTCTCAAAATGTTATGTGTATATAAAAAGTTCTAAATTTATTAAATGGCATGGCATTAATATATAAGCATAACGTATTATATATAAACACATTTATATGTAAACACCTATCTGATAGTACAGTATGTAAGGTGATATAGAAAAGTCACTGATGGGTGAATTATGCAAATATAACTGAATTTGCTCTTTAAGCTGGGCTGTGAAGGATTGAGAGCTTGCTCTAACTCGCTACTTTCCTAGCCATCACTGTTTGTAGTTACATGTACAGTTATATTGTAACTGTCATTTGTGGTCTAATCTTCCCCTGAAGGGAAACTTGAGAAACCTGGTCAGCTTTAACATTTAGAGGAAGTTTAAACACATTGGAGCATAAAATTTACAGTTGTTTAGGTTAAAACTCCATTTCTTGTCAGACCACATCTATCCAGCTCTTCTGTGATTAGAATCATCTAACTTTGGCCTGAGTTAAGGAGAAGTTTTCCAAGATGCACGAAATGTTTACTGTTGTTTTCTTTGCTGGCTTCCTGAGTCTGTGCAGCGGATTGAGACCTCTGCTTATCTGCTGGCAGTGCGGTCACAGAAGCAAGTTGTCGCCAGTTAACTATTTTCATTCCCTTAGCTGCTTTTGGTGAATTCCAGCCTAGTTAATACATCTCTTTAATATTTTGAGTAATTTATATTCTTCAATTATAAGAATGAAAAAAAATTTTTTGAGGGCAAGGCGGTTTTGTTATTGTCTAGCTGTGAGGCTAGTTGCTTTTTATATACTCTAGAAACATGGGTCAGTTTCACAAAGATGCTTTTTCCAAAATGCAAAGCCGATGTCCCTCGCACCTCTCAGGCAGACCCCGCTCAATCCATTTTCTAGAACACATTGCAAATACAGCCAGGGCTTTCACTCAAGAGTCCTTGATTCAGTGGGCCATCTTTTTCGCCAGTGCCAAGTGCTACTTAGTTAACTCGGAAAAGTTCTAAACTTTATATCCTAGCAAATGTAGTTATTAGTCTTTAGATTATGTTGTCTGACATTTAATGTATAATTTCCTAAGAAAAGGAAATGGAGAGGGTGGAGATTAATAGAGTAATTAAACTTTCTTAAAATGAAAATCTTTTGTTTATAGGAGTTGAAGAGACCGTTACTGATTGGTGTTAGCCTTTTCCCAGAAATCCAGCTCACGGAGTTGATATTGAATGTTTTAGGCAAATGTAGCATAGGCTCGGATGAATTTTGTTACCTTATTCTGGACCTTTCATTTACGGGCGTGTAGCCGAATGATTTCATGAATTTTTGATTTGCTAAAAAGGTGGTATTTGCAATTTTTAAAAATTATTCTTTTTAGTTCATTGCATTTGAATGCTGCCTTTTTCTTACATACTTGTCAGATGAAATGTTTTACCTCTGAGACGGAAAATTTGCAGTTTCTTCCACATGATCATCGATATGTTTACTGCCACGTATGCGTGTTTGCTCTGTGCTCCACCTGCATTATCTTGCTTAGTGCTATTTACACGGTGAGACTTAGGGGGTTAAAAAAAACCTCCTCAGAGGCAAACACTAGTAGATGGTGGGCAGCTGAGACTTGCACGCAGACTCTCTGAGTGGATGATGTGTGTCTTCCAGCACCACACTGTGCCATCCTCACAGTGCAATGGGGGAGGAAAGAACTTCTAGGGGGATTAACTTTTCCAGAGGTCATGTCATAGTAAAGCAACCACAGGTTGTGAAAGCAAAATATTAAATAAGTATTAGGAAGCTGTGGCCTATAAACTGTACACTTTTAGATATAGTCTCACATCTCTGCAATCTTTGCCCCATAATCCAGTTACACTCAAACTAATTTAAAAATCTTACAGATATTAAAAATGCTTAATTGACCAGTATTTTTTTTCTGTCAAGATCATGCCCGTGAACCATGTATCAAACAGAGACTTACATAAGACAGTTTGTATGAAATCATGAACTTCTTTAACAGTTATCTTGCAATAAAGAGGGAAGAATATGAAATAGCCTAGGTTAAAGCAGTGACCTCATTCCAGTCACGCAAAAGTATTGTGCTGTCAGAGCCGTATCAGTGTTTGAAGGACTCCTCGATAGCAGTTTCAGTCTGGAAGAATGTGTTTTAATGGATTAGTTAAATAAAAGTTGAATTTTTACTCAGAGGAGAGAGCAGCTGTCCCTGATACCAGTTAAAGTTAGAACATGAATTAGGGGCTTAAACTTTCCCACGTGGCCTCTGGTTGAGTCTTGCCCAGTGAACACAGCAGTCAGACTTCAGTTCCTATCAGTCATGATGTTGGAAGCCAAAGGAAGAGCCCAGGGTGCTAGGTGGTTTCGTTACGTCATCGAGATGGATTTAATGATTTTATCTGAAGCATTACCTCCAGTGAGCCACAGCTGGGGGCTCAGAAAGAGAGGTCTTCCAGGGACAGATAGGCCCTCAGATGTTTTCCCAGTATCAGCCTCTGCAGTATGGCTTAACCTTAAGACATAAAATCCACCCCTCCTAGGAGTTACCGTATCCTCTGTAGGTGTGGTTGGGGAAAATTCCCTCCTGTGAAAAGGGAGGTAAACTGGTTGACCAGATAGTCCAAAGCTGAGCCTTAGCCAGGGATTTCTCAAACTACAGGTCCTCTTTCTTGAGTTTGTCTCTTTTCAGTCTTAACCTTCAGTTTCTGGGTAAGTTGGAGTATATCAATAGGGAAAGGCCCTGGTTTGGGTTTAGTCAAGTTTTGCCAGAGAAAACTGGATCTAAGCGGGAATAAAATTTGCTGACCTCTCTCTCAGAGGTTAACATTTTCATTTATGTTTTTCATGACTCATTTTAAATTACAGTGCCCTACAGATATAGAAAGAAGCCTTCCTCTTCCCACCCTCCCCCAGACACCACATAATGGAAAAAGCAAGAATTTTCTGCATAAGCAAGGCCTTTTTTTTTTTTTTTTTTAAACAAAAAGCCAGTCTCTGATGGGACTTTTCCTGCCAGAATTCCCACTGGTCCTCTGTCGCAATTTTTACAAAAGGCCATGATGAAAGAGGAAGGCCCACTTTGAGCCCTTATGTGAAACGTAACTTGTATTTCTGTTTGTGGTATCAGAAGAGTTATTTTTCAACTTCTCTGATAGGCTTGTAAACCTACCAGCGCCTCTTGAGTATAATTTTGATTAAGAGAAGATTTGTTCCGCTCCTATGACTAGACACATAAAACTCTGAAAGGTTTTGATGTTCTGCTTCCTGTTTAAAAAAAAAAGTGTCCTCTCTTAGGAACTCCAAGCAGATGAGAGGACTTTCCTCAGAGAAAACTGAGCTCTGGGAAGGACCGTCCATGGAGGTCGTAACCTAGAACATTTTTGAAGGGAAGTTTCAGTGAAATAAAAGAGGGCGGGGTTAGGAAGCTGTAAGTTCCGTTCTCCCATCGCTGGAGCTGGAATGAAATAAATCATTTCACTCTGGAGCCTGGGCAGTTCTGTAATTTGTAGCCATCTGTCTTCAGAGGTCACTGATGTCAGTTCATAGCGCATAAGAGTGGTACCCCAGGGCCCCACCAGGAATTTGTACTAATAGTGGTACCTTTCTTTCTTCCCCAAAATGTTCACTGAAGAAAATTCTGTTAACCATTGATCCTTGGCGATCTTTGATTTATACAGAAAAACCTTTAAAAATAGAAACAATTTGACTTGATTTTTTTTTCTTCCAGTGAGGTAGAAGACACAAGAATTAGCTCAAAGCACAATTAAAAGGAGTGTATTTGCATGGGTGCAGGACTGAGGGATGGAAGATTCTGTTCTGCGTTTGGATGGAACTCTAAACCAACTGCGATAATAAACACACATATCACATTGTTGCAGCCTTTCTTTTGCTATAGAGGCAGTTTGATTTGCTCACCAAAAAGAAGCTACATCAAGACTAGCTCCCAGCCCAGGGCTTTAGCGTGAAGCAAGGGCTTAGTTACCTTTGTGTCTCAGAGGGAGAAGCAAGTTAGTTTTGGGATCCAGATTCTGAAGAGGCTGCCACTGAACAGCCACATGGGCCAGTGTGACTATTTAATTGAAACTTCATAAAATGGTTCCTTAAGCTTCATGGACAATTGAGTAACTTCAGTTTCCTCTCTTGACTCGTTTACTTCCTGCCCTTCTAGCATCAGGCATGAGGTATTCTGGTCTCTTACAATGAGAAGATTAAACAGCTGTAGTTTGAATTAAAGCATTTATTTGGAGTGTTCTGTGGCTGCATTAATTATATCTGTGCTAAGATTCCATTCTTGTGGATTTGACAGATGCATATAAGCAACAGTATGGCTTCTCCAGGGCAACCCAAATTTTGTCGACCACTGAGCTTTTGTGATCTTTTATAAAAACTTTTAAAAATTGGAATAATTCCACTTGATTTTTTTTCCTTTCTAGTTATGTAGAAGATAAAAGAATGGGCAAGTAGCAGTTGTGAGACATGTTGGGTGCAGGACAGAGGTGGAAAATTCTGTTCTTCATTCAGTGGGACTTAGCAAGAGGCATATGTTGAAAGTTTCTCACCTAAACGAGTTATAATTAAAGACGTTAGGATTTATTTATTTTAATTAGAACATTAAGCTTACTCAGTGGTCCTTGTGAAAACTTTTCTTCTAACTGCGTATGTTATATCAAGTAATAAGCTAAATTTCTGTGGTGCAGTGAAGGGATTTTTTTTTGCTGTAACCATAATTGTAACTCACACTGAGTTTATTAATGCTGCTGTTCCCTGAGTAGTGACTGGTCAGATTCATTGTTAATTTTAAATTTTCTGCCTTTGTTTTCTAATAATAGTTGTAAGACAGTGTATGTTACAGAAAAATGCACTTGTTCAGAACTTCTCAGATCTAACAGGGCAATCAGTGGGGCTAGAGGTAAGAAATAGTAGCTTTAACTGAACATCATCTAAAATTCTGTAATATTCCATTGGCATAACACATCCCATGTGTTTTACAGGCAATTCCTAAGAATTCCAAAGTAGTGTGCAGTTTTATCAACCTCCCTGCATCCTTGTGGCACAAGGAATTATTTCTGTTATTGAGGGGACAAAACAGGGGTGAACTGACTCACAGTTAATTGCCGGATTAAATCAGGCATCCAAGTCACTCTGCTTCGGGTAGATTCTCAGAGACTCAGCTGCTGTCTTCAAAAGGAAGAAATACATTTCAGCATCCGAAAAGAACATAGCGTGCAATATGTGATGGGTCTGGTTAACTATCTCTTGTTTTCTAGTCAAAACAGCCTCCAGGTTGGAGGAAAATTTTGAACTACTTTAGTACATCAACAAATCCTCATTTATTTCATAATTATTTATTGCATTGTAAATGAATATTTAACAGGGGTTGTACCTCTTGCAAAGTTTAGGAACTCTGATAAATATTTTTCGTTCTTTCTTTCGTTCTTTCTTTTTTTATTTTAAGATAGTTGAGTTTTGCAAATGCTAAGTTTCGGTCTTTGTGGACTTGTGGAAGATGCATAGGAGAATGAGTTTTTTTTACTGCTGTTACAGGAGCACCAAAGCAACCATCACACTTCTGTTCAACGTCCTCTTCATTGTTATTGCTTATGGGGAGGACTTGTGCACAGGCTGGGCATCTGGGGGCTTTGAACAATGCCCTTGGCCAACCGTTAGTCCTAATTGCTGTGACTAATTTGCTGTGTGACCTAAAGACAGGAACATACTTAACTTCAGTTTTCCCATCTGTAAAATAGAATTAATGACATTCTACCAAGCCAAGGATTTCAGTGAGGCATCATGATCATAACTAAGCCCCTAAAAAACTAATTGGAATATTAAAAAGCAAATGTTGGGGGAAAACCAAATACTCGTGGATGCCAATCAAAAACGTGGAAAACATATTTGGCACCCACACATACAAAATAGTTTCTTAGACTTAAGTGATATGTTTAGACCTGAAGAAAATGAAAGGAATTGAAATGTTTAGCGACAGGAAATAAAGACCTGGGGGCCGATTTCAACAGTTGAAAATTATTTGAAGAAGTGTTTCGTCTCCATAGTAATGAACCCTTTCTCAGCCTCTCTGAGGCCATCCAAAGAAGCAGTGAGGTTAAATTACAGCAGAATTACATAAGTTAGACAGCAGCAGTAGTGATACATACTCTTTATAAGTCACAAATTTAAATATTCACTTCAGTTTCAACAAATGAGGCAGTGGATTTACCAGACAGCTATGTATATATGTTGCCTCAAAAAAAAAAAAAAAAAAAAAAAAAGAAAGGAAAAACCCACCACTGGAATATTGCTTTGTTTCTTGAGACAGTGTTGTTATTTGCATTAGTAAGTTTCGTCCCCTGGAAGTTGTTTTCTGGTTAGTTCCTGTATTATTTTTACATTTGCATGTGTTTGTTAACTGTACCATTTGGTTGAGAGCCACTCCAGAGTCTTTAAGATGACATAGGAATATATTATGTACTTTCTCTATGCTGTACTTGGAGGTAATAACACTGTCAAAACCATGCTGGGCCGAAAAAAAAAAGCCTCATTGTGCTTTTAGTGTGTTTCTTTTTGAGATTTTTCAGGTTGTCTTTTTCTCTTACAAAGTCAAAATTACAGTAACTTAGTAAATTACTGCTATTTTACTTTTATGATTACTAATCATTTATCAAATAGCTCATTAGTAAAAAAAAAAAATAATTCTGAGCTTTGAAGGGAGGGAGGAAAAAACAATCTAAACTCAATCTTTTTGCCTAAATAGTCTTAGCGATAAAGATTGCCACCTATTGGTTAAAGAAAAGAACTAAAACTAAAAAAAATGTTTGCCAATTCTACTGGTGGTGAGTGTGATCAAAACAGAATTACTTTGTTGATGCTGTTGGTTGAGGTGTCTGAGAACGAATGATTTGATGAGAATCTTTCTTCTGTGCTTTGACCTTGCAGTCGCCAGTCTCTCCTTAACTTCTAGCAGATCCTTAAGGAGAGGAGGTGCGCGCTCTCGTGGTCCCTTTTACAAGCGCATTTTTAAGACTGTCAAAATTCTCACTTCATGGAGTATTAAGTGAGTAAGTGCATTTTTAATTGGGCTGATGTTGGAAGCTTAATTTTGAAAACATTTTTCTAACTCTATTGTTAGTTTGGGCTTCGCTTCAGTCTAGGCTTTGAAATCCAGCATTTCCTGTCCAACTGAAATGGGATGGGCTTGGTGACATTGGCCTTTCGTGCCTCTTGGTGCCAGGATCTGTTTTTCCAGGTCACGAGCTCTATACAGAGCACAGCCCCGAGTGATGTCCTCTCCCCAGAGTCAGTGAGCATCCTTAAGATGCATTTGATAATCAAAAAAAAAGTTTTTGTTTTTGTTTTTTGTTTTTTGGAGGTTTTTTTGCTGAAACTTCTCAAGTGGTTACAGACTGGGAAAATGCTCTTGTTAGTAATTCTTTTCCCAGTATTTGGATGGATACAGAAGTTCAGTCATTGGAAATACTTGTACTTAATTGTAAAACTCCAGTGTAGTGTTTTTTTAATTGTTAATAGTATACTATCTTAAGTCCATCTTCCCTCCACGTTCTCAATATCTAATCACCCTTGAAATATTAAGATATTATATCTGTGACTGTGTGTATGTATGTGTATAAAGGTATAAATCCTAACAAATTTAAGAATAAGACCATCACTGCTCCTATGTTGTGTCTCTATATTGTTGCTCACAGTTGCTCACATGTCTATTCATACTTGAAACTGTAAGCTTTTTTAATCTTAGGTACTTCCCAAATAATCACTTGAGGCCCTTTGTCAGCATTACCTATTTGGTTAATTAATTTGGCAAAGTTTATTTACCAGCACACCCGCACCCCGGGAACTAAGTAACTGACAGCTAGAGATGAGGTGGTACAAGGGAAGTTGGAAGAACCATGTGTTATTTGCTTTAATTTTTACATAGTACATCTATATGTGTGTTAAAAAATATATCAGCTGTTATAAAGCAACATATTGATGCATTTAAATGAGTAGGCACAATAAGAGCAAAAACCAAACAGAAGAGTAGTTGGAGTGAGGCCATAATAAATCAGGGCATGTTTTCCAAAGGAAGTAAAGCATGTTTATATTTTCCAGCAGATTCCTATGGATGTCAGCTGTAGGCTTCTACCTGGTGTGGCTGTATAATTTGGAAAACTGAGCTAGAGGAGAAGAGTTGGCTTTGTGAATGAACACTGGCAAGGAGCGTTTTTATGTAGGATAGTTGAAGTGCATTGTCACAATCAGTCTGTGTAATTTCCTTCTGTGAAGGCCTGCCCATTTACCAGTAATGATACCTTCTTTCTCTACTATTTTTGTCCCTTCCTTTAGGAAAGGGAATATATGCTTACTCATTATTAAAAATTCCGAGTCATTTTCCTGCTCCACTTGGTGGTGTTCCTACCATTAAAGGAGAGTGGAATTAGGCGCACGTGGGAACCTCACCCTGCCTAAGACCTGTGCTTCCTCCAGCTGTCCGACTTTATCCCTGTTTCAGTTCTGCCCTTTCAACCACCAGGTCTGTATAGCGGTATCTCTCCTTGGTCTTTTTGTAGTTACTTCTATAAAAGCAGAGGTACTGGGCTTTTTTCAGTGCTGCCCAAATGATCAGACCAAGCACTAAGAGGGCCTCTAACAAAATCCAGTACTTAAACACGCATGAGTGAACTATTTAAATTCATGTTCATTTGTAAAGAATATTGTATTAGGCAGTTTAACTTCGTAACTAAACCGTTTCTTTCTCCAGAGGACATGTTAGTCCCACAGGCCATTCTAGGAATTTTGCTATCCCTGTAGCTCCTGTTACTGTGCCACCACGATAATGATTTAACCTCCCATAAAGCTGCATTTTAATAGGTGTTTATAGGCATCACTTACCAAGCATTTCAAGTAGTCTTTGAATGGAAACTGCTGGGGAAAAGAGTTAACACAGATACTTTCTCCATCAAGCCACCCTTTGAACATTCTACATAGATGGCAGTTGGTAGACAATTTGGTGGGTAAGTGAATATAGTCATTTACATTCAGGTGGTATTTATCAGTTTATAATATTTATTATTCAAATAAGTAAGTGAATACCTAGCTAGTGGCCTTCAGTTGTTCCCCTAGAGAACCACAGGTGATTCCCTGGGCGCCCCTGTCGTTTATTACGTGCTTACTTTGTGCCAAGTACTGGGCTGGACACTGAGGTCACCATAATGAACATGGCATCTTCACTGCCTTCAGTGAAGCTCACAACCTAGTGGAGGGAAGCAGGGAGCGTGGGCCGGGTGCCATCCCAGCAATGTGAACAGCGAACCTCGGGAATGGGAGGAGGTCCCATCCTTCACCCCTGCCATGAGCTCCTCCCAGGCATCATTGCCCTTTCCTCTCTCTGGGGTCTCAGTTGCTGGGGCTACAGTGCCCCTCCTCAGGTTGTCGGAGCAGGAGGAGGGAGTGGGTAACCTCCCACGGAGTCTGGGATCTCAGCAACAGGGGGAATCCATATGTGGTTCCCTGGCATTGCCAGGCCCCCCGACCCCTGCCTCCCACCCCTTGTAATTCCTCCTGCTGTCACCACCCACGCCCCGACATCATTGGCAAAAGAGAGAGGACTGGATTATTCCCATTGAACTTGACATACTTAGAAATTGTAAGTGAGTTAGGTTTCCATACATATTTACCAAAACTACTTCTACCCATAATACCAGTGGAATCTCATTCACAGTCATCACCCCATGGCTGTTAAGAATCCCTCGAGTGGAATAGACTTTGGTGGTCCAATCTGGGGACCCTACCCCCCTTTTATAACATTTTTGGGGGAAAATGTGTTCCCAGTTTTGCACAACCAGCTGACAAATGAGCCTGAGAAACACAATCCATATGTCAGTTGGAGACTTCCTGTATTGACGTCCAGCTGCCCTGGGAGAGCCCAGCTTTGCAGGCACTTGTACGTCCCAGCCTTCTGCTCCTAAAAGCAATGCTGCTGGGGAATTTGAATTGACTCTCGGAGCTTTGAGGTTAGTTACGCAATTTCAAAACCTGCTTACTAGCACCCCGGAGCTGAAGGAAACCTAATTCATATTCTGAAAGGTCCTTTGACATCAAAAGTGTGTGTGTTTACCTTCTATGTACATAGTAAAATTAACCTGGTGCTCCAACAGCTTATTGCTTGTGACTCCCCATGGGATTAAGGAAGTGAGGGAAATGATGAATTTCCTGGCACAGTAATCAACCCTTAGACTTAAAGATTTATCTGTAAAGCCTCTCAGTCTGCGATGGGTTATTGCTATTACTTTCAAATAAAGCTCCCATTTAAATTATCCTGGGGCTTTTGTTGTTTGGCCAGGAGATTCTTGAACATGGGTGATACAGTGGTTCTTTTGGCTAACAGTGCCTTTGTTGTACTAGAAGTTAAAATTCCTGGGTTCTAGGTTTGATTTTAAAATAGCAATTTATTAAGTGGGTTCTTGAGAAAGCCTTTCCAACACATATCTGGTAGCCTTGCTGTACCTGAGATGACTCAGGGGTTCTTGGTTCAGCAGAGGGAAGGTGTAAACAGTGTTTCTGAGTTGTTTTCTCAAGGAACCCTGCAATGTTTAAAAAATTTTATACTGAATATCTTGATGAGCCCTACTGGTCCTCAAGGTTTTTACTTATTTGGTTGAACTAAGGGGGTTGAATGTTCATGAGCCATTGACTAACACTCACAGGAAGTACACCAAAGGATGCTGAAGTCAGTCTGTAGGTTGCAGTTGGGGTATGTGGAAAGGTGGGTTCCTGTAGACGTGGATTCATCAGCTACTGATTTTGGATGGTAGACCCAGGTGCATAAAGTAGGGGCCTTTCTTGTGGGCCAGAATGACGACTCCTTTCTTGCAAATGTTCCAGCCTCTTCGTTAGTCCATCCTTCAGACTTTGCAAGTTTGAAAATCGAGTCTGTCTCTGTCCACAGAGGAAGGCAGGGTGTTGATAGCATCCTGAGAGAGCTAGAGAAAGGAGCAAACTCAGTGTTATCCAAGGTGGGCCTCAGATCAGAGTTCTACTGGGCCCCCACCCTGCTAGGGGGTTGGTGGAGCCTTGGCTATGTGTGCAAGGAATGGCTGACCTTGGAGATGTTCTGGTTGGATCACGAGTTTGGGCTTGGAAAGCACGGCCTCAAGTTCTCCAGCAGGAATGAGGCAGAATTCACGATGTGGTGTCTTAAGACCTTTACATTTGCCAAGTGTTTGAGCAATCCCTCACATCTCCCTGTGGAAGGGAAGAGCTGTGCCTTGTCCCACAGTGAGTCCAGCAGAGATGCAAAAGGTCTGTACCTTGCATCTCTTGTCTGCTGTTTAGATTAAGACCTGGACCATCTTAGACCACTCTGGGCTCCCTGTCCCCACCCTGAGGCTCAGCAGAATTACAGGCCCAATTTCAGGCCGGCTTGAGGAGTCTGTGTCTGATGATGGGCAAGTACCTACATGTGTCTTTCATTATTCCGTTGCCTTAGGAGATGCTGTTTAAGTTGGCAGATACACTTATTGAAAGCAAAGCTTGTCGCTGGTAAGATTACTGATTTCACCAAAAAAAAAAAAAAAAAAAAAAAAAAGGATCGAATGCCAAGGGAGAGGGAGGGGAGTGTGTAGCATTTAAAAGTGTGGTGAAGCCATCAAGTTAACAAGAAAAAGTAAAATAAAATGTGGTTTCAATTTGTTGTGCTGGGCTTGGGATGATAATGTTTCAATAGTAAACTGTAGAGGGAGAGAGAGGGGGAGACTGATTTCTGAATTTCAAAATCCTAGAAGTTATTTAGAAGTCATAATTTGTTTCCGTCCCCAGGTCTGTACCATAGTAAATCAGTATTTTTCACAGGACTTGCTGTTGGTGAGAACAAGGGTAGCAGTTCCTAGGTCAGAGGTCCCCAGCCTTTCAGTAGGGAGGAACCACTTTTTATCTCCTGAAGCCTTGAGTCCTTGGGGCAGAGCCTATGGGGAGTATTGAATGACCCATCCTGACTCTTAACAATTCTTACCTATGTGGCATCCCGCTGCCATCCAGTGGCAGCTGCCTGGACAGTTCAGTAGCTATAAAATCCACCTCATTTTGCCCTCTCTCCCTCCTTCTAGTTTAGCGCCCCCCCCACCCCCACCAGATAATACCTGACACAGTATTTGTTGGAAAACATTGATTCTATGTTTGGCTTCAGTAATTCAGGGTCAACATGACTTGATGTCCCTTGTCCCCTCTTCCCAGCAGTACTCATTATTATCTGCATTGCAGGTTTTCCTCCCCCAATTAGTGATAATACGCGTACTTTCTCCTTGAATGTTAGTGTTTCCTCGGCTAAAGAATTAATGGTTGGTGGTATTTCTGCTTGTTATCGTTTTAAGTCAAAGTGGGTCTTCGTTTGTATCTTTGTGTTTATGCTCTTAAATGTGGTTTCCCAGTTCCCAAGATTGTTTCATGACACTTATCCTATATTTCAGACAAGAATTTATGTGTCCCGTAGGATTCGAGCCGGACTTGGATTAAGAGCCAGCTAGCAAATGGAATTATTCTGTCTTGTGAAAGGTTCCAGCCCTTTAAAAACTCAACTCAGAAACAGAAAACAAATATTCTTGGGAAGAAACTGGGTTTGTTAGTACTTGGCGAGAAATTGTCGGAAAGGAAGGAACATTTCCTCTGGCCTCAGGAGCACATTCGATGTGAAATATTACTGTTTTTAAAAGAGTTAAACTTAAATTTATCTCTGGCTCATTTATTTGACTTAAAAATAACTGGATCTCGTCCTTATTTTTTTAAAAAGGCTCAGAATCCTGTTTTAAATAAAATGATAGTTCAGAATTTAGGCGAGATGCTCCTGACATCAGCTATTAACTAAAAACACCTGGGACTTACAGAGATGCTTGCAAATATCTACATGAGCTGGGGGGATTGGTGAAATGTGGTACCAATTAGTTCCAGCAGCACACACTTGCCTTGCTCAAGTCCTTTATGGTAAATGAGACACATGTTTCATCCATACTGTGTGTCGTCATCTTCTCTCAGCACTGGACTAAGCAGGTGGGACGTTTATAGTCAGAGGAATGACTGAAGACAATGAACTATCAGCCAAAAGAGCTATTCAGTGTCTTTCTTTTCCCATGAATCCCATTTTTGGAATTTTGTATTTTTATAAACTTACCAGAATCCTGAGTAATTTTGAAATGTCTGCCACTTGGTCCTAAATGTGGCAAATAAACGGGAGACTGCATCCTTGAACGTCCTGTGAAGCAGTTGTTGACCCACTGGTGTTGGAGCAAACTTCCGAGGGCGGCTCTGTGAACTCCCTTGTGTTCTGGCCCAGTCAGCAGCAGCAGACAGGAAGCAGACCAGGAGGGACTTGCCCCTGACAGAAGGATGATCTGCATCCTGAATTTAAGCATAAACTGTTTAGATCTTTCAGCGTTTGGTATGGTTGGGTCTTTTCCCTTGCCCTCTCCCCTTTTTAATTAGGATGGAAAACAGAAAGTTTACTGAACAGAATTTTGAGTGGAATTTTAGATTTGAAAAGGACCATGGAGATCATCTAGTCCAAACTGGGGGGAAAAAAATCCAAAGGGGATAAATGATGTCAAGTTGGGACACTGGACTCTCTTCATAAAGCAGGAATCATCTTAAGGTGTTTCCATCTTAGACCTCTATCCAAAAGGGTATCTTTACAAAGACTTTGTTTTAGTGATGTCTTCAATTTAAAAAAAAGAAAAACAAAACAAACAAACAAACAAAAACACCCTGTGTCAGGAATTCTAAGCATAAGGTTACAGTATGTTTCCTGAACACTGGTTTAATATTGAAGTCATTCTTACCTTGGTGTTAGTCTGAACAGACTGATAATTGTTTGAGTTAGTCACCATCTGCCAACTGTGTATAATTTTAATATGATTTAAGGGACAATACTCTTGGAAGTGCTAGCTGTGGTTCCTACCCATAATCAGTCATGTTTCTTTTTTGTCTTAAAACTTTGTATAATACAGGGAAGTACATTGCATAAGTATAGTCTCCTGCCACCACCGGCCCCCACCCCACCCGCCCTGCCAAAGAGGCAAGTGAAGCAGTATCTTAGATTAAATCAGGGTTTCCTGAGGTTCCAGAATCTTATTCCTAAATTTTCCACTGGGTAACCTCCAAATCCTTTTCTTGCCTTTGTCCCTAGTTGACATGAGTCAGGCCACGATTTGTACCGCGAATGGATGTGATGCTCCTCTTGAGGCTGTACTTGCCGGGAGGAGAAATCCTTCAAGGGAAATAAATCTATGATGCAACGTTAGTCGCCGGGTGTCTCCAGAAGTATTTTAGAGCGTAACTTGTGAGATTTCTAAATGGGGGATGAAACTTAACAGCGCCTAATTTTCTAAAATTACCAAAGGAGAATTGTTTCAGTCCCTGATTTGCAAAGTACTCACTTTTTAGTGCTCTTGAAATTTTTGTCAGATAAAGGTTTTTCCTTACCACGGATGTGGAAGGAATAGCCCACTCTTGCTGATAAAGGGAACTTAGCGTTGTGTGGGAACAAACGGTGGATTCAGGGCTTTTCCGGAGTCTTTGGAGGGATTCATTCTTGACCAAGCTATATGCGAATAGCATCTTTATCTGGGTCAGCCTGTGATCCAGCCTCATCACCTACTTCAGCCATAGAGTAAACAAATGTCACTTGTTAGCTGCTACTTCGTGACCCTAATGGACCAAGCATTAGTTTGAAGCCGTGCTCCGTGAAATCCTTCTTGAGGGATATGGATGAGTGATTTTGTAACGATAATGGGGGTTGGGGAAACGTGTAGGCTTGCTTATAATGATTGTATCTTCATTTTGATTCTCAGCCTCACTACGTTCACAGTATTCTTTTAGGATCCCAGCCTGACTCGTCCATGCTGCGCTGCTTTTTATAACTAGGAGGGAAATGGAGAGCAAAAGAGAAATACACTGGCTGTCAGCATGAAGCAGCTACTCCTTCTCTAGTATTGGTGTCTGTGGTCATTAATCGCTTTTGTAGTGGAGAGATTATAATATGAGCATCCATCGCTGTTCTGTGTTGGCTGGAACGTTATTTATGCTTTGTAGAAATTCCCAGGAAGTGGTGATTGGGACTTTGATCTGCAAGACATTTCACATTAAAATACGGATAACATCTTCAAAAACCGCAAAGCCATCGGTTTTGCAGTCTTGGTAACTGAGTGCCTTTGTGGTGTGGTTTTATTCTTTTTTCTGAAGCACCTGGTTGCAGGTAGCAGGACACCCAATTCACAGGGGTGTATTCACTGAAATCTTTAAAAGCAAGTATCTGTTTATTCAAAGTAGCACATCACTCAAGCAACTTTGATTACCCCAACTAGCTGTTTTTCTCTCCGTAATGACATCCTGAACTGATTTACTAACCTGGGTCTTTCACCTCCTTGACCACTCCCCTCCACCTTTCTCTTTCTTTGTCTAGTTCCTCTCTCTAGCTGTCTCTCAGATTGAAAAAAAAAAAAAAAAAAAAAAAGCACCCATATAAAAATCATTTTGTAATCTTTTAAGCAGTCTAGAAATTTAAGGCATGATTGTCATACTTCTTAATTTTACTGTTGAGGTATGAGGTTATGATCATCGTTGAAGCACTGACAGTGAGCATGGCTGGCTGTCTTAAATGGTCATCTGGCCTCAGCTTTGCAAATTCTGCCACTAACTGGAGCATTTTAATGATCCTAATTAGACCCAATCTTATCATTCATTCAAGTATTAGAGAATCACATATGTGATTCATACGAGAAGAGATTATGCCTGGAATTCTACCATTAGAAGAATTTTGCTGTAGACCCTCTTAAAATCAGCCCCATGCCTCTGACAGGACCACACAAAGCTTTGCTGGTCATTTCCATTTCAGTGTGATTGTTTATCAGACCCTCCCTAAGGGACTGGTTTTTGAGTGGGGTGGTGGGGGCACCAAGAGTGACCACCAGCCACTGAGCAGTCTCATGGCTAGGGGGGTGGGTTAGCAAGAGAGTGGGATAATGGAGGAATAAAAATATTGCCAAATTGGGAGAAAGATTTGGGAAGGGAGGACGAAGACGCTCAAGACAAGCCTCCTGCCTTTGAGTTGTGTCCAGGTGTTGCCCTGTCAAAGGTGGCCACTATTGTGATAGATATGTTCCCCCCAGGGTCTAGGACTCTGCATGGTCCACAGCCGAGATGGGAGCCCCAGAAGAGCGGAGGGCTGCACCGCCCAGCCAGGCCCAGCTTACCTCCACCTCCTGCCATCTTTCTCTTCCTCAGTAGTTTGAACAATAAGAGCAAGGAAAGAAGTTCATGACTCAAGGAAATGTTGTAGATGGACAGCAGAAGCCGCCTCTTCATTGGGAGAAGCCCCAAAGTGCCCTCTGCCCACAAATTCCAGCCCCTCTCATCTACCAGAGATGTCATGTTCAAACGTTCACTTATGTGGGGTTACTTAGAGGTTTTTTGTTTGTTTCGGTTTTGTTTTTCTAACACCATACCGCCTTTTTATTGTTCATCAGTAATCTCTGAGTTATTCATATGCCATAAGTGCTGGGTAAGGAAAGGCCTGTTACTTCTGGGTGTTAAAATCTTGGTAGTACATTACTTTAGGGTTTATGTTCAGCATTGTTAGCAGAACTACGTAACACAATTGCTCTATTATTTGCAGACAGCAAGTTCAATTCATAACATATCCAGGGAGCATTTGGAAAGATCTTGGAAATGATAAACCACTCTCCATATAGTTAATGTCTAAGGAAAGTGAGCTCCAGAAAGCATCAACTTCGAGGAGTCCAGCGTTCATTCATTAGAGGCTTTTCCATGTCAGGCACTCCACAGAGCGCTGGGCCCAGTGATTGGCATCCTTGCTCTGGATCCCTGCTCAGCGCTTACCACCCAGTGGAGGGGAGGCAGAGGTGTCATTTGAACCTGGGTCCAACTAATTCTAAAGTGACTGCTCTTCCATGTACGTTAAGTAAACTACCTAAGGTCTCTTAATGAGGAATCTCAAATGGGTTGTAGTCTGTCCTAAGTTTTATCTTCCACTTGTCGTCTTAGAATAAGAGTTCTTGAACATCTGGGGAGAAATGGACCCCTTGATAAATGCATTCAGTCAATCGATCACATCCTCTGGGTCCGGGTACAGTGAGTTCGGGGCACATTCCAGGAGTAACCTCCCCAAACCTATATTCTCCTGGTGATCTTGAGCCCTTTTCTTGAACTACGAGTTCACATCTGAAATGTCTCTTCTCGCTGTTCATTGCAGGCGGTGTGTACTCAGTTTTACAGACCGCACACTTCCTCATGAGAACCAGTTTCCTGGGATCATCATAAAGTAGCATATTATACCAAGCCTTGACCGCAGAGTCAAGCCCTAAAACCATCCAGATTGATACCTCGAAAGCCATGCTAGCTCGATAAACTCTCCACGTCAGTGGTCTTATGAGGGGCAAGCCCTTTCACACCTCTCCTCCGAAGTTCAGGTGTGGTACCCCTACTGCCTCCGGACTTGGAGGCCTCACCCCACAAAGAGCACCGAGCTCTAAGGAGCGCTCACTGCACATTTCTGTGCCTTTCTTGTAGCCTTTCCTGAATAAGAAGTTTTGATTCAGTGCCTTTTAGCTCTTTCTGCTGTTCCATTTCATCTGAATTAGGAACCTCTGGCCACCTCCAGGCCCTGCCACCAGGAAACATTTCACGTTTGGAGAAACCAGTAGCAGCTTGACTTTCTAAAAGAAACAGTTTCTCTTCTGGGACCAAACTGGAAGCAGATCTTTGAGCTGTGGAACTTTGTTTTCTTTAAGAAGTGTCAGGAGCTGAATTTAAATTTCACATTTCATGTATTTGGAAAAAGTCACATTTTTAGGACTAGAAGCAAGCAGCATGGGCACCTGCTGCAGGAAAGACAGCATTTGACAGCACAGGGTGTCGGGTTTCTGCACCCTCGTCCACAGCCCTGTGTTTTAGCAGAAGTATAAGAATGGATACATGAAATTATATGTTCTGGAAAGATGGAGATATTTGAGAAGTTGAGTGTAAAGCTGCTGGGCTGTAAAAATATACACGTTGGACCATCTCATCAGAAAGGATGCTCTCTAAGGTGCCTGCTGCTGCCTGTAACAGCAGGTCAGCATTTCTACCACCACCCTTTTATTCTGACTTCTGTTCATTTATCTTGCAGCAAATATCAGACATGTCAATGATCACTAATTTTATAAATGAAATTATTGCAGCTCACACTGTTGAGATGTGAACCTAAGACCTTAGCTTTTCTGTCTTAATAGCCGGACTGTAGCAGCCTTTCCCTGATCATGGAAGCTTAAGTCAGCTGCGTCAGCAGCCTCTCTCTAGCTGGAGGTCCACAGACACATTTAATACATATTTTAAGGATAACCAGTAGCAGATGGCAAGCCATCAGATGAAACAATTGTACTAATCACTGCATTTCTGAAGAACTGACTTACAGGCCCGCCTACCGTCCCGACCCCATGCCAGGCACTGTGACAGACATTAGGATCTGCTGGCTAGTGTTCTAGCAGGTTCTTAGTGTATAATGAACCCTGCAGGCGCCCCAGCTCCCAGTCAACCTGGACTCAGTGCCTTCACAGGAGGGTTAAAGCTGGTTTTACTCATTACACACTGAGAGTAAAGAACACAGAACTCTTACTTGACCTTTTGGGACATAAGGAATATGGTTCTTTTTTGCATATCTTTTTAGTTTTGATTTCAAAGCTAACATAGTCTCCAGAGAACTAAATTTACATTGAGGCAAACCAAAGGCTGCCCTTCTAGGGCTGTGCCATCCAGTACAGGGCCCACCAGCCACATGTCGCAGTGACATTGAGCCTTGGGAACGTGGCTGGTCTGAATTGAGATGTGCTATGAATGAAAAAAAAAAGAAAAACAAATGAAAAAGGTCAGATGGCTCTTTAATAACTTCTATATTGATTATATGTTGAAATGATAATTTGGGGATCTATAATCAATAAAAGATTAAATTTTCACCTGTTTCTTTTTGCTGGTCCTAGGGCTACTAGAGAACTCTCTTAAATTACATAGATGGCTTATATTTGGACCCCACCCCTTAAAAGCCCTGAATTTCTTGTATAAAGTCTACTCAATGACTGCTTTGCATATCCTGTTGAATTTCTTTTCATGTCTATGTCTTTTCTTCCAAAATGAGCGATCAACTGGGAGAAGCCAGGACCTTGGAAACAGTCCATCTCACGCTGTGATTTTCAAGGATGGAGAGGAGTGGTGGTCACCATGCCTGGAAGCTCTCTCACTTGTGGGCACAGAGCGGATATTCTCAACATCCTGTAGAATCCTGTAGAATTTGAAAAATGCAGTCTGTAGGGATGTGGGCCAGTCAGGGAGCCGTGGTTCTTGGGCTTTCTGCTTCCAGGTCTGTTCTTTGACTGGGGAACTCGAGGCAGCTTGACAGTGTTTTCACCTAACTCTGTTGTCTGGCTGTCAGCAGCCCCAGTGTCCAGAGCAGTGCGCTGGACTATACCAAGAAAGGGTGCAGTCTTTGAAGAAAATGTGTTCCCTGAGCCACTCAGTAGGATGGCATTTAATTAGTACACAAGGATGCCTTATGAGGGAGCTGCCGTTACGTTCTCTAAGCCAGATAACTCCTTTCAGTTAAATCCGTTCTCTGATGAGTACAGCTCTATGAGCCTGGACAAAGCACCTCACCTCTCTGAGCCTCAAGTTTTCCCCTGTGTAAAATGAGCATGATGATAGAGCCTTCCTCATAGTGAGATCATTTCAGTAAAATAACTTAGCACAGTACCTGGCATATCCTGAATGTTACCCATTATTATTGTTAATGTCTTGGTAATGAGAGCCTCAGTTACTGAGGACACTCTTCAGTATTTTATTCCTGATCTCGTGTGACTGGGGGTTATTTCCTGCTACCACATTTTTGAGAATGTGTTATTTTTCAAATGACTGAATGCCAGGTCCCCTCAGAGGGGAATGGATAAACTTACAAAGATCTAAGGTTTCGGGAATACAGCGGTTTCCTCTGAGTATCACGATTTCTGATTAACCCCTCTACCTGTTTTATCATTGACGTTTGTACCCACTGATTGTGTAGATCACGACGTGCGTTGGTCAGAAGTCTCAAATGTTAGAAGAAACTGCATTTACAAGCAGCGTAATTCAGAAGCTCAAAGGGAAACTCCCCACAGGAGAAGTCACAGGGGAAGTAGGAAGAGCAGGGCCCTTGGATTCAAACAGATATGGGTTGTGGTACCTGCTCTGGCAGACACGAGTCACGTGACCTTGCTGCAGCCATCTGACCTCTCCGAGTCTTTCCCACGTTCAGAATAAGACCGATGGACTTGGCAAGGATTTTACCATGACTCAAGAAAATAACTTAAGTGACTAGAGCAGTATCTAAGCCAGTGATTGCTCCCCCTCCCCCCATCCTCACTTGGCCTGACTTTCCTTGCTCTGGATTTCGTGATCTGCAGCCCCCACCCCCTAAATCATGATACACAGAAACTGGTTAGAGTTAGATTCTCTGATTTGTAGCAGCCATGATTTTGGAGTACATTTAAGAACATGTAGTTAGGTCTTCTGTTAGATCCACATACAGAAATGGGAGTAATATTTTAGTTCTTTTAAACTGACTGCTCATTCTGGCAAAGTGAAAGTTTATGTTTCACTCAAAAACACTTTCAAAAAAGTTACCCCTCCCCTGTTAGAAACTACAGGTTTAAATATCCTAGTGAAATATAACTAAATTTTGCCATTTTCCATATATTTAAATACATTTACTTAATTTACTTCTGCCACCCCGTATCTGAAGTAGGTTTTTGCTTGATGCCAACACCAACCATCCCCCAGGTGCCTATGATTTTTGCCAGATCTGCATCAGCATGGTGGCTTAAGAGAATATTGAGTTATTCTTAGAGTAATTCATGATTAAATGTAATTTAGTGATTTTATATTGGCCGTGTGATCTCCTTGACTTTTATCGTCACATCATGGAATTTTAAGAGCTAGAAACTATTTTAGAACTTAGGTAAACCTTACCACTTGACTGATACAGAAGTGAAGACCCAGAGATAAATTTTCCCCAGTCTATTTCTGACAGATCTAGAATTCATGTCCTTACGTATTGTCTGGTTTTTTTTTTCCTACTGTGACACAGTGGCTTTTCAGTTGTCTTTTGTATGATACAGTAACAGTCCTGCGTAGGCGTGGCATTTAATAGTGTTTTTTTTTAAACAAGAAGTCACAGAAAGGATGCAATATGTTATGAGACCCTAATTTTTAGTTTCTCCAATAGATTACATTCAGGTAATACCCAGAAAGTATTTTACAGACTAAATTGAATCCGTCTTTAAAAGACTAATTCAAAAAGTGGCCAACAGGGGGAAATCTAATACAGCCTTTTGTATTACTTCATTTAACTTCTAGCCCCTTTTAAAATTACTACCCAAGCTCCTTTTGAAGCCAGCAAAAAACATCTGTTGATTTATTTATAGCCACAATTTCTAAGAATCATATTCTATAGCAGGTGAAAAAGTAGTTGACAGCTCGTAATTCATAAAGTTACTAAGACCTAATCTAATAGAACAAAATGTACAAAACCAGCTCCCGTGGTGCCGGCCCTAACACTTCCCTTTCAACTGAAGACTGAAGTTTCAGCTGCAACAGAAAAGTGGAGCAGAGGTTGCTCTGGCTGGGAAGAAAGAGGCCACTGGGAGCAGAGGACACAGAAAGGGGGGCTGGGGTGAGGCCTGCCGTGACCAGTGATTGCTCGCACCCCTGGGTCCTTTTTCATTAACATCACAAGTATTTCCATTGTAGAAAACCATATTTCTGACCATTCTCACTTCTCACTGGGAAGTTTGAGCAGGGTGCTACCTACAAATTGTTTTTTTTTTTTACTTTGTATTTTCTATCAAAAATCAACATCTAAAGTATTGATTAAAGTGACTGATGGAATACTTCCGTATCTGGGCCAAGCTGAACTTTTTACTTGACTTGTCTGCTTTGACCACTTGCTTATTGGACATTAGCCACTTCCCCCTGCTGGCTTGTAAGCAATTATAAAAATACACCCACTCCTCAGATATCACCGATCTATTATTTTTTGGCTTGCTGCTGATAATCTTTTGGGGAACATAGATTTCTTTCTATAACCAATATGTATTTTGTATTTTACTTCTGTTCTATCTGTAGGACCTCCTGTGTATCCCAGTTTTTTAAAAAAAAGTCTCTGTAGCATATACATGGTATAAGTAGTACTATTTCTTACCCTTTGCTTTTATTTGAGAATTTAATGATACGATCCAACTGCTGCCCAGTTTGACCCATCTAAAATTGTTATCCTTAAAAAGAAATTCATGTCCAGAACAAGTCCATGGACTTCTCTAGCTGAGAGGTGAATAGCCTCTTGTTTATCATATGATTATCGTATACTGTGACGTGGGAGAATTTATTAGCTGACTGGAATAACGTTTGTCTGAGGTAGTGAAAGTACTGCTCTATCTTTTTTTTTAACTTTGATTCCTCACAAAGTTGTTATGGTTGTGTTTACTTTTATCTCATAATTGCTACCCTTTATTGTATATGTGGATAGCTTAGTTTTGCATCAGTGATTTTGTAAAGCATTTAATCAAAAATATGATTAAATACTGTCTTCCTTTCTTTGTCTTCTGCATTAGATAAGAAATTTTCTATTCAGTTATTTTCAGCCCCTTTGCCTTTCTCGCCTTTATTTTTTTTCTTCCCAGTCCTATAGACACGTCATCTTTTTCCTTTTCTCTAGCTCTTTGATCATGAACACTTTAAGTCCCTTCATATCCTTATTAAGCCCCTTCATATCCTTATTAAGCATCTTATTAATATCTCATTTTAGAATCCTGAGACATACGTTACTATATATGTGTGTGTGTGTGTGTGTGTGTGTGTGTATTTATTTTTTTTTTGTAAGTTATTTGCTGGGCCCTTTCCTCATCTGATTATTAACCAAAATAAGTCCATTTGTACCTTGCTGAAAGTGATAAGTTAGCCAGCTATATTTAGCTAAATAAAATCCATTACATCCTTGGGGAAGAATGTGCTTCATTTAGCCTTATGAGAAAATATTTAATAAATGCTGGCCTGAAAATATTTAGCCTGGCGGGCAGAGTGGCCTGGCAAAGGTTCAGTCCTGATAAAGCAGAGGTGATGGTAAGAGGCTGGCCTGCCAGTCCAAGCTCTGGTGGAGCAGATGCACCTCGTGTTCTTGAGGGTTATAACGGGGTGTCTCCTTGCTGAGGGTTTACCGGCAGTATTCTGCAAGGATTTTCTACCAGCTTCCCATTACTCTGCAACCTCCAGAATGGTGTCAGGCAGCATGTCTGCCTGGGGAGGCAGTGAGATTCCTGGAGTGGGGATGGCCAGCTTTGAAGTCCATCTGTTCTTTAAAATCCTGTCTTTACCACTGACTGCTAGCATGTCTTCAGCCAACTTGCTTCACTGTGCTTAGCCTCAGTTTCTTTGTCTGTAAAATGGGGACAATTACAGTA
Organism: Camelus dromedarius; assembly: GCF_036321535.1. Classification (NCBI taxonomy): domain Eukaryota; kingdom Metazoa; phylum Chordata; class Mammalia; order Artiodactyla; family Camelidae; genus Camelus; species Camelus dromedarius. Next base: position 45,673,495 of record NC_087438.1, read on the forward strand.
CCACGCGAGGTTCCGCAGACTGAGATAAAGCACACACAGCGTGAAGCACTTTCCAATGTGAATTGTTCAATACTTGGGAGCTATTGGTAGTAGTAGTACTAGTAGTAATTTGTCAGATTCGCCTTTCTATTATTTTCTAACCCCACGTCCCCACCCCCACCCCACCCCCAACACTCAATTTAAAGAGCTGAGTCGAATGTGGCGAGGTGGGAAAAGCTCTGGTATGGGCGTCAGGAAAACTGAGTTCCAGCCCTTGGCCCGAACTTCTGTGGGACCTTGGGCAGGTTGTCTCTCCCCACACAATGGTACACACACACACACACACACACACACAGAGCAGCACTCTCTTTTGATATCTAATAGGGTATGGTAGCAGGTCTAATTCTATTTGAGAGCTAGACCCTCTGAGTCAGGCAGCATCATCTGCCTATATAAGTTGGGATGCTGGGCCATGGGATCTGGTGTACATCAGCCCGTGAAGCCCAGGGCATTTAGGCAACAAGTTATCAGTATGAAGGTTAAGCACTGGGAGTCTGTCTCCCACAGCGATCTGGATATTCTCTGTTTGACTGGCAGGCTCACTGTCAAGCCTTGCTACTCAAAGTATGGTCTGAGGACCAGGAGCATGCGCACCACCTGGGAGCTTGCTGGAAATGCAAAACCCCAAACCTCACTCCAATCTATTAGATTATTATTACACATCAAAGTTGAGGAAGCACCTCCCTAAACTGCTGCCTTTGGGGACATGTTGACACAGGATGCTTACTAAACACCTAAAGAATTGACATTGACATTGATTTTTTTCCTAGACTTATATTTTCTTTCCTTTCTTTGGGTGTAGCATATTGATGTACGTGGCTCAGTCTGTCATGACAAAATACCGTATCCTGGGTGGCTTAAACAACAAAAAAGTGTTTCTCAGCTCTGCTGAGGGTTGATAGTTCTGTTCTTTGATTTCCATCGAGGCTTCCTTAAGTCTGCCTGTTCCACCTCACTGGACAGATCTGCATCTTTGGCACCCCTCTCCGCACTCTCTCCTGGGTCAGCCAGCGTTCTGTTTCTGCGCTGTTAGTTAGTGACGTTCCAGTCTACATCAGAACACTTCTTTCTGGTCTCTGGTTCCACCAGTAGTATCTTTCTGTCCAGTTTCTCTCTTACTTCTGCCCTCTCCTGATCAGAGGATCCTTCAACTCTTGTGAGATCGGGGCTTCTCAAGTTATATGGGAAGACCCTGCTTTATTATTTGTGAGCATTTCTAACATTTCCTGCTTGTGACTGTGAAACCCATTATCAGAGAGAAGTGGGAGAGAAGTGAGTGCCTCCACGGCCCCCCTCCTGAGCCCCAAGGGGAGAGCTTGGCTCACCTGGAGCCCCCACCTCCCTCTTGTTATTAACTGGGTTACCATTCCTTTCTCTTCATGATGTTAATTATCTGCAGTTCAAAATATGTTCCTGTGAGGGTGAAACTACTGAATTGTTTGTTTGGGGGGAAGTGCAAAAACTGCTATTATCAGGGTCATTTTACTTGCGGGCACCATAAAGTACTCTGGCTACCCACTTGTGGGGTCGAGCATCAGTATCTGTGTCACATGACACCCTTATCACAGTTACCCTTTAAATTAGGGAGCCTTGGCAGGAAACTTAGGGAAACTCATCACAGGTTTCTTCCCTTGACTGGGACTTGTGGACGCTGAGAGAGAGAAACAGGTCCAAGTGGAACTCAGGGACATTATTCATGAGCTTTGTTACCAAGTGACTTAATTTCTGTCTCCTCACCTTTTAATTGAGGTTGATAAGGAACTGCTATGAAAACGAAGCATAAGCATGTCTGTAAAATACTTTGTGTGCAAGTGTAACTCCCAATTGATGTTCAGTAACAGTCGTTCCACAAACAGTCAAGCACCCATTGTATAAATGTCATGTGATTTCCCCATCTTTCCTTCCCTTTTGGGGCCTCTCAGTCACACACCATATGCAATCTTTCTAAGCCAGCAGACCAGAGGATCAACTTCCCTTATAAACCATTAGCCTCTGAAATCCCAGGGACTCAACTATAAATTATTTTCCTGGTGTATGTGTTGGAGGGGGGTCCCTTTCTCTTCCCCATTTATCTCCTGCCCAGCATCTTAATTTGCTATATGCTGTAAATTGTAATCTTTAAATCAGACTCCAATTTAGGTGATAAGAATCACAATTAATTAGGCCAGACTGTCAGAGATTAAGTATAATCTTGCATCTCAGTTATCTCTTTGGCTAAGGCCAGCAGAAGCAAAGCTGTAATGTCTGCTTATGTTTGATAAAGTCTTTGCCCGTTTGTTTTGTTTTTTTTTCCCTGTACTAGTCTCTTGTCTAGAAATAAAAATTAAATGAGCAGAAGATCTCAGATCCCTTTCATTTGTTTTTAAGCTGTGGAGCCGAAGAGATAAACCAGAAGATAAACTTAAAGATACTAAAGACTAATTATAATTAGTTCAGGGTATCTGAAAAGATTTGCAGACTTCTTGTTTAAATCTGTTGACAGCCCTTTTAATTCCCTCCACCAAGTTATGTCTGAAAACAGTGTAGTTGTTTTCAACTGAAGATTGACTTTCACATCTACTCTTTCTACTCCCATTTTCAGTGCCCATGTTTTTTTTCTTCTTCCTCCCCCAAAAGTTCTTGTTTTCACCAAATTCAGTATCATTCCAACTTCATCTTTCCTTTACATTCAGAAAACTGAAGTATAATAACTCAAATAAATAGTCCTTATAGGGGAAAAGTACAGTATATTCAAAATCATGTGATAACTTAGACATGACTTTTGAAAAGATATAGAGCATTTCTATATAGAGAAAGGCAAAATACATGCCTCCTCTACTAAATATACTTCCAGTTGGCCACCTTAAAGTACTGAGAATTCCTTCTCTCTCAGTCTTTCCTAGTAGTTTCTGGTCTTAAAATTTGCTGTTGCAATTGGGTATTTTAAAAAAAATCTATTAATAAAAATGAAAAAGATTACATGAATAATTCTAAATTAATAATAGCTACCCATTAGTTTGTGCTTTCTACATTCTGGGCACTATGCCTACGCATGTTTGTTTATATGTTCATTTAATCATTGTTACACTTAAAATTATTCCCATTTTCCAGATCAAGAAACTGGGGCTCAAGTTAACTGATATACCCAAGATATATCTAGTAAGTGGCAAAGCCAAGATTAAAACTCAGGTCTCTTTGGCTTTAAACCTGTGCTTTTTATAATTTAACCCTTGATTAAACAGGTGTGTTCTAAAACTAAGGAACCCATAGTTGTTTTTTGTTTGGTTGGTTTTTCAGGTTTTTTGGTTTGTTTGTTTTTTGCTTTTAGTTTTTTAGCTTCATTATCTTAGCTAGCATTGGTTATGGCTTTGCTCACAGAACTTGAGAAGTTTAAACATTCAGGGTATTAACTGTTACAAGCATAAAGTATAAACGTGCTTATAAGGTTTATTTAAGAAAAGTATTGGGATTTGTTAGATTTATACCCACCAGAATGTACATTTTTCATTTGGAAGAATGAGAGAGATTCAGGCAGAAATAAAGTTTTGATTCAGCAACAGTTAATAAACAAACATCTTGATTTAATATTGATCCTCACTTTGCCTATACATTTTCTTCTCTGTGTATTTGTATTATATTTTAAAAGGTAAGTGGCAGTTTTTTGTGCACTTCCAAGCTGCTTCCATCAGTAATGAAATACTTGGCTGGGGCAGTCTCTGGAGTCCCAGAATTTCAGCTTAAATTTTCCATTCATCCCTGCCAGGCACTAACTCTGAAATACCTTTTTTTTTTTTAATGGAGAAGGCTTCCAAAAGGTGCAGCTGTGTGCTGGTTTCATCTTGCACTTTGTAGCGGTGTTGGCACCCTTTAAAGTGAGGAATGCCGTCTCCCACACACCACTGGTGCCCAAGGACTGTTCAGGCCTGTCCATGTCAGTGGTTTGGGAAGGGCCTACGTTGGGAGAGAAGGCTCTCTTCTGTTCCATGTGATCAGTTGTCACCAGGGCAGAGGAGGAAAGTAGAACTAGTGGAAAATGCAACATCTGATGGGTCATCAAAAATTCTCCGCAGCCTGGGACCCCCATTTCATCCGTGTTCTTGTTAGAGATGGATTCCTCTCTTCTTTTGAACTAGTAAACGTCTTGGCTTCTCTGCCACTTTTAGACTCTTCTGCTGTTCTTTCTTGTCTTCTCTCCTCTTAAGTAATACTGATTTCTTTTGATGAAAAATGATTCAGCTAAGTGAAAAACCAGTGTTGGATTGTAATAGAGGAATCTGAAATTCACCCAGCATTTTAAGATTAGACTTGGCTTTCCAGACTTATATACACTGGCTACAGCAGGATTCAAAAACCAAAAAGCATTCCTCAGTCAGGGATAAAAATCTGTCTGGAAGGCAAAATCAAATGAGAATTTATATATAAACTTGATGAGGATTTTGCTCTGTTAATTTGTATTTTGTTTAATAGCCACCATCTATGATCTATATATTTTGGATTTTTTTTTAAGTTCCATTGTGTTTTAGTTTATTGAACTGTATGATGTGGTACTTTATCATGGACTTTTCAAAGAACGACTTGCCAAATTTGGTACTTCGTAACGATTGTCATTTCCTGTTGGAATTTCTTAAAATGGGTTCTAACGGAAATGTGACTGTTGGCCCTGTGTAATTAATAAAATTAAAGGAATAGTTGATTGTAGAATTGTTGAAATAATGAATCTGTTGCTTTAGAGTGCTTTTTAGACTTTCAATGTTAATTGATCCTGCTGTGCAAAGTAGAAGATGTGAGTTTTAAAGGCTTCTTGGGTAAAGCTTCCACATTCCCTGTGTTTAAATATTTTAAAGGGGAAGTGGATTGAATCATAGATGTTGTATTAGAACATGGGAAATCCTTGAATTGTTGGGTTTTTTTTAAATTTTCTCTCTTTGTAAAATTTACCTTTTAAAACTCTCGTTGCTTTGATCAGCTATGATAATACATTTGGGTAATAAAGCTTTTTCAGTATTAAAAATTCAGTGGTAAATTTGCTATATTACAAAAAGGGTACCTGTCCCTCCCAATGTATACATCTAGTTTTTTTTTTTTTTCTCATTTTAAAGTGTTCTGGGGTGCACTTTGAGCAAGGTTCCAGTGTTGTTGCAGATACCTGATAGCCATCACAGTGCTTTTTAGAAACTACATGTAGTACTTGTACCAGTGAAACAAATGATATTTTGTAGCACAGGATGTGGAAAGTAAACTACCAGTTTTTGCCACAGAAACACTGAAAGGACTAAGGAAACGTTTTTGGTTTTTTTGTTTTTCCTCCTCCTTCAAGCTGAAGGGAAGAAATAAGAGTGATAGAAATGATTTTATGTGTAGTATTTCCCAACCCAGTAATGTAACAACTCTTGGGTGCATATTTCAATCACAGTTAGGTGAAATCTTTAATTATCACTTAATTTAGCTTTCATATTTGCCTGCAGAAACGATCGTGTTGATAAGATTCTGGGAGGAGGTAAACCTTTATTAAGTAATTCCACTTTCACTTGCCAGCTTCAAAGATTTTTTTTTTTAATAAAAAAATGCTTGTGTTAATTCATGAGGGAAGAGAAAGGAGAACTAGGCATGTTCGTTGGACAAGTGTTGTGTGGATGTCTGGGTTCATGTGTTTACTGTTTCATCTCTAGCTTTTTGCATCTTGCCATGTGCTGAAATCTCTAAGTTTGAGAGGGCTAAGGAGAAATGCTCCAGGGAGTCCTGATTAGTAACATTTCTCTACAGCACTCCTCTGCCTTTCTGTGTTCCTTCTGTTACATATGCTGACAGGATGGTATTTCAATTTGCTCAGTGTTGAAGGCATTTATAGGGGAGGATGTTTGTGTGAGCTGATAATCTAAGGCAAAGGGAAGTAGTTTATAGTTTTATTGGAGGAAATGAAAGGCTATGCTCTTTCATTTTACGGTATTTCTTTTCTTTATTTCACAGTGCTTTTAATTATAAAGTCTACAAAACTTGCAAGATATTTGTATTTTAAGTCCTTTTCAGGTGTACTTAGATGTTAACATTTGGGCGATGTCATTGCTGGATTTTTTCAGGGGGTTGGGGAGTCACCCACATGGATTTGCTTATCATAACAGCATGTCCTAAAACTTGTTACTAACACAAAACAGGCTGCTAGCTCCATTCCTGTTCTGATTCTGGGGGTTTGTAGTCATCCCTGGGAATCTGTCGTTCTGGCAGGTTCCCCAGGTGTCCATAGGCTCAGGTGGTGGAGGAAACCGGTGAAACGAGGTTCCCACGCAGCTCTCTGCATAGCGACTGTTGGAAAGTCGGTGACGTTATCTGTCCTGCTTTTATGAAGTCCAGAAGGTGTTCAGGTGCTTTTACAGTAGGGGAGAATCACCCAGGGAACTGAGTGATACTTTGTGTGCCCTGAGTTCAGGTTTGATAAGTCCCATGTCCGGATGCCCTGTCCTCGGGGATGGTTTTATAGTGGGGGTCTTCGTAGCACAAAGTCAACTCCGGAGTCAAAATGGGCCCTTGCTCAGGTGATAGGACGGCATTCTTCAATACTGTGCTCACTAGCCACACATAGCTACAAAATTCAGTTTCCCAGTTGGAAATGGCTACACTTCAGGTGCTCTGTAGCCACATGTGCTGCTGCCCTGCGGGATAGCCCCACGCACGGAGCACTTCCATCGTCATAGAGCATCCTCCTGGAGAGTGCTGCTACCGGGTTCTCTCCCTTAGCTTAGCTCTTCTCCCTTCATCCTGGGTAACTGCAGTGGCTAGTGGAGTTAGGTGGTGAGATCACATTACTGTCTGTCTCAAGGAATACTGCAACCTAAAAGCATCTAACATTGCAGGGTTTGGGTTTCCAACATGACGTAAATCATACTTAATTCTCTGAGGTCAAAATTTAATAACATAATCTTACTGTGCTAAGGTATTGTGAGTCTGTTATTTTTCTCTGCTGACTCAGTATTAGAAAGCTGGGCTTCATTAGAAATTTGTTTAACGTGGTGTATGGCTTCTAATAAAGAATCACACCACTGAAATCTCACTGGAACAAAAGTGCCAATATTTAGTCTTTCTTAGATTATATAAACTATTCCTATATAAGGTTCATCACCGTGCATTCTTAAGTGTCTAAAACGTTACTTATTGATGGCTGATAAAGTCTGCACATGTCGGTATTTTCATAAAGACTGTCATTTACCTACTTTTGCAGTTTGAGAAATTTGAGATGAGTATGTTTAGCTCCCCCTTCTGGTGTATTATGAGGAAAAAAATTTTTACTTAAGATGGTTTTCTATATATATACTTTTATTTCCCATATGATTTCATCCCAGTGAATATAATTTATTTTCAAGTGAGGTCTCTAATTTCCAAGTATTTCAGCATTTTCCATATGTCTTTCTATTATTGATTTTATTTTAATTCTACTAAGGTCAGAATACATGACTTACAGTATTTTGATTCTTTTAAATTTACTGAAAGTGTTAGCACCGTACCCTTAGTGAGTATTATGTTTTACTTGAAAAGAATGTGCTCCCTGCTACCAGCTGGAACACTCCATAAATGTCAACTAGGTCAGGCTGGCCAGCATTGTCACTCCAGGCGTCCACATCCCAACCGATCCTTGTCCACGCGTCGTACCAGCCACAACGAGAGGAGAGCCAAAATCCCAGACCACAGCCATGCATCCGCCTGTCTCTCTCCCCAGTTCCACCAGCTTCCTTCTTTTTTCATTCAGCGTAAAGCTCTGCCATCAAGTGCATACCCATTTAGGACTCCCGAGTCCCCCCGACTAGTCCATCCATCATCTTTCTCTAATGACTCTCTTCAGCTCCAGCAAAATCCACCTCCCCGCCGCCAAGTCTCCCTTGTACGACACCAATACAACATCCCAGTTTTCTCTGGTTTCCTGTATTTTTGGAGTGAAAATACAATTAACAGTATAATGCTGAAGGATGTTATTTGTGTCATCCAATTACATTTTTTTTTGACTTTTGTATCATTTGGTAAAACATGTAAATAAACCATGGAAAGACAGTTTATGAAAGCATCACATTTCTTAAGCTATTAGCTGACCAAAATACATGTAAACAAATACAGGCTTTCCAACAGCAGATATATGGGGACTTCAGTTTGAGTGTCACATGGCCAGTGACCATTTGTCTGGGCTTTGTATCTGCCGCTAAGCCCACCCGACCTTTGTGGGGTTGGGGCAGTAGCACGAAAGGAGGCCCGAGCACTTGCGTCTCAGTATTTTAAAGTTACGTCGTGTTAACAAACTGTTCAGAAAATCTGTTCTGTCATCCTGCCTGGACAGTTATTTCTTCATGATGACAAGGAAGCCAGATTTGAAGTTAAATTTCTTAGGTTTGGGTTCTGAGTTCTGCCCCAGAGCGTGGAGATGTGGGGAGAGCTGGCTCCCGGGCCACCCCAGCTTGGCCCTGCGCTGCCATGGCCTCACACAGCCAAACTTCTTTCTGTCCTGAGCCCCGGCCCACTCCGAAGGCCGAGGGGGCACCCCTGCAGGGAGGTCTGCCCTGGGGAGGGTGGACCTGGGGAAGAGGCCATGAGAGGCACTGGCCAGGAACCCTGGGATTCTGGGCAGCATTCTGAGTGTGTCCTAGGAGAGAAGAAGCTGCCACGTCCTGTTGGCCCCCAGACTCATCGCACTGTGGGAAGAGGCACAGTTGCGGGGCAGCCAGGGAGCAGCCTTCTAGAGCCCAGGGCCCAGCACTGGCCGTCTCTGGTTCCGGCCTGAGTTTGCTGCTGCCCCAGCAGCACTCCATTACTTCGTGTCTCGGTTTTCTTCCCTGTTGTCAAGTGTACTGGATTCAGCATAACCCGAGGATTTTGTTTACTTACAGCTTCGACGCTCCCAGACCTTGCGGAGCAGTTTGCCCCTCCTGATGTCGCTCCACCGCTCCTCATCAAGCTGGTGGAAGCCATTGAAAAGAAAGGTAATCTGACTGGTAGCCAGGATCTGTTAACGGGGGGCGGCCTTATATCGTGGGTGCTGTCAGGTATATTTGTCTTGTGGGCATTCTTTGGATACACTTCTTGCCACCTGTGCTGGACACCAAAGCTCTTTGTTGCCATGACCTGGGGAGATAATCTTGGTCTGACTAATAACTCCATACTAACGTGTAGTTACTGAATGGAAGCTATGAAAGTCTCCATAATTGAGTAAACTCAATTAACTTGCTCCTTGGTGGCCAGATGATTTTGCCAAAATTATTGACAGGCCAGCTAAGATGAATCGTAGGCACTGACTTCCAAGAATATTTGGTGCACATCTAGAATAGATACTGGATGGAAACTGGAACATCTTGCTGGCAGCAGGCTCTCGGGTTCTCCAGAGAGATGTGTTTTGCATACTCAGTCTGTTTCGTGTCCTAGGTCTGGAATGTTCAACTCTCTACAGAACACAGAGCTCCAGCAACCTAGCAGAACTACGACAGCTTCTTGAATGTGGTGAGTGTCACGGAACTAGAAATACGTGAAAGATGGTTCTTACCTGTCTGTTTCAGGTAAAACACAAAAAACTTGAACTTAACCATGCAATGTTTTCCGTTTGAAGGGTGCTCAGAAATCATACACACTTCCCCTCTGCCCTCTTCTGGTAAGAGTGCAGACCTTTGATGTCTGTCTCCTGAGTTGGGCATGTGTGCACGCTGCCTGCCGGTACATTGGCTGTCATCACAGCCACAAGCCTCCAGGTCCTGCAGAAATTGCAGAGGAGAGAAACATCTTGGGATTTCTCTAGCTCTGCTTACCTACCGTCTTTTTCTGACCTTGCCATTGGCTACATCTAATTCATCTGGACCAGTTGAAAAAATATTTATGAGTCTCTGTCATTTAACAAATGTCTCCGGCTTTTTTCCCTTTCTCTTTTTCCTTTTCTTTTCCCTTTCCCTTCTTTTCTTTCTATCTTGCTTCTTTCCTTCCTTCCCTTTTTGCTTGCCTGCCTTTTCATGCCATATTTACATCAAGTAAAATCATGATATTGTTCTAGTCAGTAGTGAGCTGGTAAACCAGCTATCTGGGGGCGTGGTGAGAAGCCCTGGTTTGTGGCATTTACCCATTTCTGTGGTTAATTTCAAGCTACCAGCATGTGATCACTGAACTCCAACATGGGAAGAACTGTGAGCCGGTGCAAGTCGACTCTAGCACACCCTTGGTTAAATGACATCAATTAATTCACCAAGTTGGTGGCTTTAGTCTTTGTTCCCCCTCCCTCCTTTGCCACACAGAACAAAACTGTACAAATGTGAATATCTTTACTTGCCATCATTCCAACAAGTCATCTTCTGTATTGACTTCTAGACCTCTCAGATCCTTCATTTCCTCCCAATATTGGGCTTTTTTTTTTTTTTTAAGAAAAATCATTTTCTGCCTCACATTATTTTAACTGAATTTGGATGCTTGGACCAAAAGGAATGAAACCCAGTTTTGGAAGGAGTACTTTCAGAAGTATAGTTGTGCCAAGAGTGCCCAAAGGATATTTAATAAATGAAAACTTGAAGGGTAAAGCAGCTTCAAAATGAAGCAGCTTATAAGAATTTCTAGAAAAGATGTTTCTGGGGGGGGGGGAGATTAGATCTTTATCAGTCAATAGTTTCACTTGAAATGCACCGCCTGAATGTTTGAAGCTTAAAAAAAATTTTTTTTAACTTTTATTTTTCCTTTGTACATAGAAATCAGTCTTAACACACACACAGGGCATATCCTCCCACACATACAGAGCAGGTCATTAGAAGTTGACTGGCAGAAAAATCAGGGTGAAAAGATTTTTTTTTTTTCTAACAGCTTTACCAGGGTATTAAGGAAACAGTGAATTTTGTCCTAGCCAGTTGAAATCAACATACATGTTTTGGTCAGAAAATTGGTCAAATTAAACATGTCAAAAGTCACAGGAAATGTTTAGACCTCAGAGACCGATGAAATGGGAGTTGAGAAACAGTGGTTAACTTTTTAAATGTGACCCAAAACAAAATGATGCAGTTAGGCTAAAAAAAAAAACCTTCACACCACCTGTGAGATGGAATAAATAACCCAAATTCACGTCAACAAGAGATTTTGACAACTTTCCTTCCCCATATGAGATCAAAACATACGTAGAAAACTGGTTTCACTTGGGTTCTGTGCTATAAAAGTGAATTTTGTGGCAAAACAAAAAAAGATGATCTCAAGTTAGGAGGAGTGGTTCCTCCAGCATGGTTTCCAGCTTGAGGATTTTTAGTCCATAAAAAATTGTAATATCCTGGAGGAGGCTCAGACCAAGAGAAGTCACTTACACTGAAAACAAAAAGCATGGCTTTTAGCCAACCCTGTGAATTACCAGTGTCTGAAAAGGACAGACGTGGTTGGAGGACAACAGCCCCCTTTCATCAGCACCTGCTAAGTTACTGTATTTCATCCACACATCAACCTTGTGCTCCAAGTATTAGTAACTGCTGATGGGAAGGCTGTGACTTGCATCCAGAGTGGTTCTGACTGTAAAAGTCCTTATTCTCTTTTGCCCCCACTATACCTAAAATAAATGATTTCTTTCTTGTCTTGTTTGAATTTTAATGGTGTGAATTTTCTTTTTCTCTCTCTTTTTTTTTTTTTCCTTTTTGATTTCTCTTAACCTGAATCAGGCTTTTTCTTTGAGTTCTCATCACAGGGAAAAACACGTGTGACTGTGTGGGGATGGGTATTAACCAGACTCATTGTGGAGATCATTTCACAGTGGTGTATATGACTGTCAGTGTTGTACACCCGAACCTCGTGTAATGTGTGTCACTTATGCCTCAGTTTTAAAAATCAGGCTTTTTCAACCTCAATACTATGTAAGGATGGGTAATTCTTGGTTGTAAGGGGCTGCTGTGTGCCCTGCCAGAAGTTCAGCAGCACCCCTGGCCTCTCCCCACTAGATGCCAGTGAGGCTCCCCCCTGGTTATGACAGTCCAGATGTCTTCAGCTATTGCCAGATATCTCATGAGGGCAGGGGTGGGGCAGCAAAATTGAGGACTCTGATTGAGAGCTGCTTCCTTAGGTAGAGACCGTTGGGGAGGGAACTCTGTTCTGGTGGGAGCAAGGGTGAAATGTTAGAGAGTTTACTGGTTGCCTGTCATGAGCAGACTTAGTGAAAAGTGGGGTGGAAGGGGGTGTGAACTCCCCCATCCCAGACCTAAAGATTGTGTAGCTCTCTCTGAGCTAACATCCAAAGTCATCACGTAACAGATGTGTGTCACTCCTGGAAGAGTACCTTAGGATAGCTTTTATGCGGAAAAGCAGACTTGGAGTACAGAAGTCAGAAACTCCCAAGATGCCCTAGAAGTTATCTTTAAAAAAAAAAAAAAAGTAAGAGACCATAACTGCAACGACTCTAGTGGAGTCAGACACAAGGTGAGCTGATCCAGAGGCTTGAAAAAAGATCTTCCCATTTAGAGGCCGCCAGGGCTCTCTGGAACACACCTCACGTGTTAGGGAAGGGCTTTGGTGCATAAACATCACTCTTAGGACTTGCTGTAGTTCAGCCCACAAAGGTTTAACCAGCGCATTGTCTCCTGAGCACTGAGGGATGTGAGAAGAGCAGGTGAGAGCCGCAGGCCCCCGCCCTTGAGGGACGTCAGTCTAGGAGAGACACGCTTGGTTACTGCGCTGTCTGGGGGGTGTCATGATAGGGGGTGGCCCCTCAGCAAGCATGCACACAGGAGGCCGCAGAAACCCCGCTGGAGGGAGGGGAGTGTGGGAAATTTAGCATCTTAATGTTTATACCTCATTGCCAAATGGCCTTTTTTAGGATGAGCGAATTAAGTAATATGAATTTGCTGGGCAAAGTGATATTGAGTGAAGTATACAGGGGGCGACTTCCTGGGTGGGGCAGCAGCTTGCCATGTAGTCAGTGGCTATGGGATGTTCTTACAGGGAGGCACACACAATTTTTTGTCTGGAAGTCACACTGGTAGTTGAATTACTGTCCATGTGGATCCTTTATGCAAAGACCTACCTTGTCCTGCCCTTTCCCCGACTTGTTAGAGATGTGATATGCCTCTGGTTAGTCCTGTGTAGGACGTTTAAGCGATTGAACCCTTTGCTTCTCCACCTTTTAATTCTTGTCCTCAAACTAATCTGTCCACATTTTCCACAAGATGGACTTTTTAGAGCTTTAAAAGGGGTCATCTGGTTATCTTTCATAAGATCTGCCCACTGAGTGGGACAAGTTTGGCTTATGAGGACAACATATCCAAGGGACTTCTGTAGGTTGCAGCTCAACGGGGAGCGCGAACACCACGCACGGTCCGTGGGTGTCCGGGATGCTTCCCCTTCTCGTGCCGAACACCTGGGAGTCAACTTTGGTTTTTCTCCCATCCTCTCCTAGACCGCAGCCCCAGTCAGTCACCTAGTTATGTCATTTCTTGATAGTGGCTCACACATCGTTCTGACTGTCCTGGAATTCTCAGGTTACCAAAAGTGGTGTCAGCACTTCCAGCGCTCTCCTTTCCGACTTATTTTTACCACTACGATTGATAAAGCTCCTTAAAAATGTAGTGTTTTGCTCATCAGCTCCCATTCTCCCCTGAGCACAGGAAGCTCCAGGTGATTTTCCTCAAGGCACCTTCCCCATCAGTAGTGTGCGTCCTTCAGCAGCTGTGTGGTCCTTCCTGCCCCCAGCTCCCTTTCTTTCCACCGGGCACTGTGCCTCGCTCTACCCCAAGTACTCAGAGAGTGGCGGTGATTCATACCACCCCAGTGTTCAAGTGCCTGACCTCTGTTCCAGCTGAAGGATTTACAGGACAGGCTGCTGGTCTTATCTGAGAGAGTTCAGTGCCCACGAGTTAGACTGGTAATACCTTCATCAGAATACCCTGTCAGAATTAAAGGGAATCATTCCACAGATGTTCAAATTATTTTTATGGGTATTCTAGAGGTGGACTGCTCAAACCGTCTAATATCTTACTGTTTAATCAACCACTCTGTTGGGTTAAATTTATATTAATACTTATGCAGTATTGAGCAACTCAAATTTTAGGAAATCTGTGGATTTGCGTTTCACATTTTTTCCTCCATATTTTCTTGTTGTGGTTTTAGGAAGTACTTACTACTTGAGTAGCCATCCTAGACAGAACCGTTCTCCATCAGGGCAGAACCACCCTCCGGAACGAATCTGGAGATGCTGTGGGAGCTGCCTCAGCTTGCTAGGGCTGCCGTGACAAAACTGCACAGAATGGGTGGCTTAAAACACAGAAGTCTATTTGCTCACAGTTCTTGAGGCTAGGAGTCAGGTTTGGTTTCTCCTGAGGCCGCTCTCCTTGGCTTACAGACGGCCACCTCCCTGCTATGTCCTTAAGTGGCCTTTCCTCTGTCTGTGCACCCCTGGTGTCTCTGTGTGTGTCCAGATTTCCTCCTTTTATAACATCAGTCAGACTGGGTGAGATCCTGCTCTAATGGCCCTATCTTAACTTAGCCACATCTTTAAAGGCTCTGTCTCCCAATACATTCACATTCCGAGGTGCAGGGTCCTTCATGCTAAATGCTTACAGTGTTGGGGACAGACCTACACAAGGAAAAACCATTCTATTCAGAATGCCAGGAGCAACCCCTATGAGAAACACTGCTAAGATACTCAGGTATCTTATATTTGTCCCCATCTTGCTTCCTTTCATGTGTCACATCTAAGTCACACATTCAGAAAATCAGCCCAACCAATGCGTAAAATGTCTGAATTTTTTTTTTTCCTATCATAGATGCCGCCTCCGTGGACTTGGACATGATCGATGTGCATGTTTTAGCAGACACTTTCAAACGCTATCTCCTGGACTTACCAAATCCTGTCATTCCGGTAGCCGTTTACAGTGAGATGATTTCTTTAGCCCAAGGTTTGTCTCTTCCAAGAACCCCCTTGAACATAGACTGAGATGTGGGTGTGCTTGTAAACTCAAGTGCTGCATATAAAGAGAGGTCTTTGGTAGGAATCTGCCCCACCTCCCCCCATGCCGATCAGCACAAATTCCCTCCCTTAACAGGGCAACCAGTAGAAGAACCAGGCTCTCGTTTGCTTAGGAAGGCCAGACACATGCTGAAATGGCTAACTGTTAACCTTTTATCGGGATTAACAAAGTTCACTATGTCAGTGAGGGCCTCCACGTTCTAAGTACCAGATTCAGGGAACCAGGACCCAGTGAGTAGGGATGTCCCTGTCCCCTCCTTCAGTGGCCATTACATAATGAGCTGAAGGACGAGGACTCTCTGTTTTAGGAGCTCCTGCTCAGTTAAAGTGCTCTGGGGACAGGAAGTTGTGGTTTGTAACCTTCAAAGTTAAAACCTGCGATGCTTATCAGATGCTCCTCCGGGTTAGCCAATCACGCTTGAAGCCGCTCAGTAGAAGGTAGAGCTCTGGCGGCGCACCCAGAACCTCTTGTGGTTTTGTACACCAAGAGCTTCTTGCATTTCCATCTGACTTGAGATTGCTACTTTCTCATAATGCCTTTTCTAACGAGAAGAGCAAATGTACCCTCCGCTCCTTCTGCTGCCTGTGTTTTAAATGACTTCTCTGTAGCTCGAACAGAAATTTTCAAGGTATTTATTCACTGATAGCTGGAAACGATCTCTCATTCTTTTTTCTTTCTTGCTTCACCCTTTTTTTTTTTTAAAACCTGTAGAAGTGCAAAGCTCCGAAGAATACATCCAGCTGTTGAAAAAGCTCATTCGGGCGCCTAACATACCTCATCAGTATTGGCTCACGCTTCAGTATTTGCTGAAACATTTCTTCAAGCTCTCTCAAAGCTCCAGCAAAAACCTTCTGAATGCAAGAGTTCTCTCTGAACTTTTCAGCCCTCTGCTTTTCAGATTCCCAGCAGCCAGGTAAGTGAGAGAAGAGCACCTTGGACTTGGGGGTGGTGAGGGGAGTCCTAAGTCAGCTGGCCAGTAAACTGATTCTAAAGGTCCCGGTTGGCACATGCGTGGGCATACTGACCTCAGACACACTCATTTCATTGTGTAGTAATGAAAATGAGTTTGTTGCTGGGGTAAAAGTTTCTAATGGAACTCTTTTTTTTTTTTTTTTTTGGTAGCTCTGAGAATACTGAACACCTCATAAAAGTTATAGAAATTTTAATCGCGACCGAATGGAATGAACGACAGCCTGCACCAGGTAATGCCTCCTGAACATTTAAAATTCCCTTGTTGTTTGGTTTTTAAGAGCCTGAAAAATGGTGGCTTTAAATCTCCTCCAAAGTAATGTCAGTTTCTCGTAGACTTGAGATCCGTAATAATGTGTTACCTTACGATTTAAAGAAAAACGGCTGGGTGGCAGCATATCTGGTCTGTATTATCTGGATTTCGATATTTGTGGATTTTACATAATCTGGGTTTTAGGTGAGGGGTTTTGGGAGAGCGCCCGATCCCCTCAGCTCTGATGCTTCAAGTTGTTGCGTAAATTATGGAGTTCATTTTCACTGCTGGCATTTTTGTTTTTCTTTCTAATACTTATAAAGTAGGGAACTTATAATTACTAGATAATTTAAAGTATTTTGGAATGTGTTTTTTGGAAGCAGGTGGGCTGAGAAATGTCTGTGAAAATAAACATTTTTAATAATGCGAGCAGTATGCAACCAGGGGTTCACTGCAGCAAGTTAAGAGTGAGCCAGACACTTCTTTGAAAGCAGGCGGGCGTTCAGTTAGCCATTTAACAGAGCAGGAAGTGTAGACTGTGTTAGCAGTGGATTTAATTTAAACCGATGTACGTTTCTTCTACTGTGGCAAGTCTAAGCAACTTGACTTTGCTGTGTACCAGTTAAAATTTAGCTGGTCATTTAGAGTAGTGATTGGGGGCCTAGAACTGAAGTTTCAGGACTAGTAGAAGGTATGGTTCATAGTCTGCATTTATGCTTCGAATTTAATTAAAGCATCATGAATTGATTGTTTATTATACGTAATTCATGCAGATTATCAAATTTATCTCTATACTAGCAGGCAGTGGGGCCCAGTTATCAGTCAGGCAGTGAGAAGTCAGTGGGGCTTTTTGTTTCAGGTGTTCCATAGCCAGGCTTGGTTGTTTGCATCTGGATGGGGCAGACAGAGAGCCAAGGGTCTAGACTGAAAACCTAGCTGTAGGGATTGAATAAAGGATGAGATAGGTAACCACGCATGATACAGGTATCAGGAGGGGCTTCTGTGGACAGACCCAAACTATGGTACCCATGGGTGAGAGAGGCAGCAGAAATAGTGCATAAAGCAAGCATGGTCCATTCCAAATATTCCAAATCCCAGCGAGCAGGCGATGCATCAGGGCTACCCCGGATTGTAGGTCAGCTGCACCAGAGAAGTCTGTCAACAGGTGCAGCCCAGGACTTTAGTCCTGGGCAGTGGCGGCTGGCCAAAAGGTTTCATCTCATGTGACTGCTCAGGTCACTCGATAGCGGGTTTTGGAGCTCTGTGCTGGTGTTCAGAGGCTGCCTTTGGGCTGAGTAGGAAGCAGTGCAGTGATAGCAGTACCCTGTGGGGAGGGACGGGGGCAGGTGTGGACCGTGACTGCCCACTCCTGGCCTGATCACATGGTGATGGGAAGGTAGAGTTCTAGCAAGGACAGAACAGGGCCCTAAGCCAAAGGATTGAGCTGTGATCTCTCACTTCCTCTGGACTTATGTGTGGAGGACATCTCAGACAGGGAGAGCTGGGTCTTGTTTGCAGGAAACAGGGGTCCTGGTCTTCTAGTGGTCATCCCTCTGGAGAGCGGAGACACGGAAGCTGAAAGCCAGGTTTGATAGATACTCACAAATGAATTTACCCCATGGAGTTGTTGAGAATTTCTGCTACACAGGGTGTAGCTTACTCAGTGGTGGAGTCTAAATTCACCTGCCTGGTGTGAACTGGTTAAACGTCTCAGTTTTAGCCAAATTCCAACCATCAAAAAATTCATCTGCAGCCGGTTTCATGATGCACCTTTAAAACTGCTTGACATATCATCGACCCTCCATTCTTCTTGGTGTGCCAGGTTCAAAGGCAGATTAGTTCCATCAGCTCCATTGAGAATGAGAAATAAAGCCGTGAACATTTGCTGAAATGTCCCAGAACGCCTGCAGCCTCTTCCCAAAAAATTGCCTGCAAGTAATTTTTAAAGCCTAGTTTGAGCCACTTCCCCCTTTGTGTGGTATCTCTTAGCTGTTTTGGAAATCACATGGGTCCTTTGGAATGATGGCTTCAGCATCTGTCACTGGTGAAAATACACTACCCACCCCAGGACAGCGTCCTCCTCCTGATCTCCCGTGTATTCAGGAGTGGCTCCAGTGCAGACGCTCGGCAGGACACCCTGAGTTAGAGAAATGGCTTCTGAGGCCTGGTAGGAATGCAGTGCTTTGGTGGAGTCAGTACCCTGGCACGTGCTAGTCCCTGAGGGCCGGGAAGCACACCACCACGCATCTCCAGGGAACGGTCGTAAATCATTGATTTGCCATAACTTTATTGTCGTGAATAGAAACGTGTGCTTGAATGATACTTCGGGGGTAGGGGAGAAGCAAGACTATTATGGGGCAAATAGACATCCTTTCTGGTTGTTTCCAGGTGGAACTTGAAATGGTAGGCAGAACTAATGATGTTTGAGGCAGCGTGTCAATTCACATAAAGACCCATTAGCACATAGTATGTAATTAAATTCTAGGTGGGAGGGCATGTACTGCAAGTATAAAAAGAATCTGAGAGATGTGATTGGTGACGTTTCAGGGTAATTGAGTAGAAAGAAAAAGCTCACAGAAAAAAAGAGGACTTGAAATGGTCTTTGAAGAATAGGTACAATTCCTCCAGGGGAAGGAGAAATAGCGTTTCCATTCAAGGAGTTTCAAAGATTTATTCAAAATAAATTGCAAAGGACAAAAATAACAGCTCGATATTTATCCTAGATTTGAAAAAGCAGTAAGCATTTTAAGTGACAGTATTGTGAAAAGCATCACTTTAGAGTTGAAGCATTGTCCGGCTCTTCACGTGTACACGAAGAAACTGAAGCCCATAGAGGTGGCTGATGTCACCCCAGGTGTGTTGGAACCCGGTCTGCGGGAGGACCCGGCCTGGGACACCAGCCTCCTGTTCTTTCTGCTGCCAGGCTTTTGGAACCGTTGTGAGCAACGGGGTTGTTTTTAGTGTCCAGTCAAAAAGTCCTCTGAAGTTTCCAGCAAGTAATAAACTAAAAATAGGGGATATTTGCTCCTGTGGGTCACATACAGTGAAGAGCCCCAATGTCTTTTTTTTTTTTTTTATTGCTTTGGGGATCAGGCTCAGAGTGGCTCCGTCCCTCGTGTGGTGGAAGTAACAGTGCGAGTCAGCTAGATCTGGGTTTGAACCCCAACTCTTGCTACTTGCTTGCCGAGTTCGCCATCCAGTCACTCAGCCTTTGCATACTGGAGCGCTGGACCCTGCAGTGTGTCTCCAGTGCCTGTTCTAGTTTTCAGGGCCCTGCTGGAGCTGGCCTCACCCTCGGCTCCATCTCCTCAGGCCGCCATCCTGGTTAGTGCTGTCTGCATCCTACTAGGCCACTCTCCCCACAGACCCCATGTTTCTAGCCAGCAGATTCTGGCTTTGGGAGCCTGGAGGGACTTTAACACAAATCTGAAAGAGACACTTACTGGGCAGTTGCTGCCCAGTGGGTGCAATGCTTGGAGGGAGGAAGATGCCTTTATCTGATGCGCTGTGCTCTGTGTGTGGCTTATTGAGTGGAGGGGCCTGGATTTCTGTACTAGTTCCCTCACCACCTTGCCCAGGTGCCTTTGTACAGTGCACGCAATGCACATCTGTACCCAGCGGCCCCACACAGCGCTACCCTCTTCATCTGCCCCCGAGGAGGCCCTCCCCGGCTTTATGTGCAGGTTTTGGACTCATTCAGTACATTCCATGTCCTTCAGCCCCTTCTCTTCTTACACTTAACTGTTCTAGAGTTCTTCTCTGAATTTCATCTGCGCAGCTATTTGTCTCATAGACAAAGGCTTCTCCTTTCGAGCTCTTCCTAGCAGAGAACTGGGCACAGCATTATAATCATCCAAATGAAATTTGTTTTTATTCTTGAATAAAGTTCCCCACTTTCAAAGACCTCTCACACCAGCTCGTTGAATATATCCAGTACACCTGTGAAGTAAGGTGTCTCCCCTAGAGGGAGGGAAACTAAGGTTTGAAAGGCGAAAGCATAGGGTAAGTTCTCAAAACTCGGTTGATAATTTGTAGCTCCCTTTGTTATGAAAAGTCTTCAGAATGTTTAAAGGTGAAGAGCAGACTTTCTTGAATCATCATGTGTTATGTTGGCCCTACTGATACTTAGGTAGCTCAAGTCGATTTCTATAGGGTAACTAAGGTCAAAGCAGGGGCCATTGAACAGGGGGTGCCTTTGAATGAAACCCATTATAAGTGTATTTACATATTTCAGATTTCATGGATATACTCAGAAATATTAATGTAGCATAATTGAAGTCTAATATTGCACCCTCAAGCCCAAAGGGAAAATAAACGATTCTTTCTCCCCCCTGCCCTTCTACACCTGTCAGAGTTAATTTTTAACCACTGGTGCATTGGAAAACATTCATCCTGAAGAGCCTGATTCATAAATCTTGTTTTAAATGCCCTGGGCTTGGTTCTCAACCAAGACTAAAGCAAGCACTAAGGTAGAGGGAAATGACTTTCAAAGAGTTTTACTTTTCTCTGATTTATTTTTTATTGGGTTTAAAATGTGGTCTGACAGTAGAGGGTTCTTTCAAAGGTGAGAAATGAAACGCTGGGGAAAAAAATGCATGTGTTTAGATGGGTAGGAGTAAACAGAGGCAGACCATACTAGGTTTTGTCAAAAAATAGGAAGTTTTATTTGTGCTCTGAAAAGGGAGTTGAGGTTTTCAGGGCGCATGTACTGGAGGGAATAGCTCGGTTTTACTTTTGTTTTCATGGTGCAGCCTTCTCTTTCTCTCAAAGGACATCTGAGAAGGAAATTGCAGGGAAAGGGGCCCTTTTTTCTGCTAAGCAATGGGCACACCTTTTCAGGTACTTTGCAGCATGTATCAGTTTTGTGCACACATAAACCTGAGTTTAAACTCAAATGGACATCTTTCCTAGTGCAGGGTCACTAAGGGCCCTGGATGTGAAGAATTGGCATCATCCTGAAAGGACCTTCTGTCCTAAATTGTCTTAAGTGAAAATTATGAAGGGAGGCATTAATTTCACCCTTAAAAGAAGATTTTTGGTTTGTTTCTTTTTTTTTTTTTCTCACTGCCTTTTTTTTTAATGGGCTTTTGTTCATAAATCATGGCCCATGAACACATTTAAGAAGCTGTGCAGGATGAAAGCTGCTTGTAGATCATTCACTACTCGACGGTGATTGGCACATGTGAGATACAGTCTTGAGTCTGTAACTTTCAAACATGCTTTAATGATTAAGCAGCTTTTTTCCTGTTTAGATCCCACTTGGTGAGAATTGAAATAGGGCCTATTTGGGCCTCTGAAATGAGTTTTACACAACTTTTTGAGGAAAGGGAAAGCAGTAAGATTGTTCTGAAGAAGCTAGAAAGTAAAGTTAGTTTTCATTTGTCAGCCTTACAATGTGTTTGAGTCTTTGGTTTTCAGAAATTAAAATCCAAGTTTTCTTATGAGAGCTTAGCAGGCATATGAAAAATACTGCCTCAATTGTTATGACATCTGTGCATTTGATTTCTTAGTTGTTAGTGGATCATATAGATTAAGTGGTGGTTGGGTAATTACGTTTATTTTGTGTGAAATTTTGGACATAGTGGGAGATGAAGGAAATTATGCAGGAAGTTGATTGTTTTCTCCCAAGCAGAAGGCACCGTTTCTGTTTTGCCAGCAGAGGGCTCCCTTTTTAAGCTAATAAAGAGCATGTGTATGTTTCAGTCAACTGAAATTGAATGGGAAAAGGCTCAGCTCACAGGGTGATATAGGGGAACCTCTGTGGTAGTGATTGTACATATTGTGAGAACTTTGAAGCAAAGTTTTCAAATCTATTTTAAGACTTTCTTTCTGTAAGTAGACAATGTGCTGTTTCCCAGTGGATCATCTTCTGAAACGGAAACTAGACTATTGGTCTAGAGAGCCTTTTACTCTTAGAAGGTTTTGACATGACACATCATGTGAATCCAGACAGGTATGCTTAAGGGACTGATGTTTCCAAGGTTTCTAGCTTTAGAAAGACTATTTTTAAGGAAGGGCAGGATTATGCAGCTCAGGACACAATGGTATTGAAGTAACCCTATGTCTGAGCTGGCAGGAGCTGGGAGATGCACTCATAGACTGTTTTTTTCCCCATTGGAAAAGGAAGTGTTTCGTATTGTAGCAATCACACCAAAGGAGAGTTTGTAAAAATCACGTGTGTTGTGAGTTTAGGATTAGCAGGACTTCCCAGATGTTCCAAGTACTCCTGAAGATGGTTCCTGCCTATGTGGACTGTGTCCACACCTAGATCTTCCTTTATCACTGCATGTGACCTTTGGGTCACCTTTTCATACACAGTCTGAGGGCATTATAGACAGAACCCATGTTTCTTCAAAGGTAATTAGAAAGTAGCTTTTTTTTTCTAATTAAGAGAAAAAAAAAAGGTTTCGTTGTAGGTGTGAATTTTTTTGCATGTGGCTTAAAAGAAATTAACTTCAGTTTCGCTTGTTAATTTTTACTTTCTCTGGCAGAGGGAAGTAAAGAGCAGGGCCAGTGGGTGGAGAAAAAGGAGTTTAGGACCAAGCATCCGAAGGCTGCGTTTAGGTCCTCCTGCTGTAATCTTGTGCAAACCACTACACTCTGGGTCAGAAGTGTGTGTGTGAAGCAAGAGGGAATTGCTTGACATGATCTATAAATTTTTTTCTTCTGATTTTAAAGCTAGTGATTCTGTGATTTTATGTTGGGCTAAGGTTCTTGGGATAATAGTAAAGTTATCTATGCTGATGTGAATGAAAATTTTCATAGGCCACATTTTAGGACTGTTCACTACTATTTAAAGAACTAAGTCTGGTTCATTGCAACTTTCTCAAAGGGAGAAAAATCCTCTAGAAAGGTGTGCCATTCTTGCCCCCCCTGTCCTTGGCTCCATGTACCTTCTGCATGAACCTACTGCAGACATACCTTTTATGGCCATTTTTATGTGAGTGGAAACTGACTTCATAAAAATAGCCTCAGAGTATAGTTTTTATCTCGGAGTGTATTTTCTATGCAGTGAGCCTGGTGTATGCAGGCGGAGATACCCTCCTGTTCCCTGGGAGCCTCCTCCTGCCCAATGTTTGTAAACCTGTTCCCGGCAGGGTGGCTCTCCTGTTACACCTGCGGGGCTGTCTGCTGGTGAGTGGGAGGAGGTGGACGAGGCACCGTGTTCTGGGCCGTTCGGAGAGAGGCTCAGGCCTTTACAAGCAAGGCTTTGATTCTATTTTTTGCTGAACTAGCTCAGCCACTTCCTGTGTTTGGCGGCGCATAGTGCCTCGCTTCACTGTGGCCACTTGAGCCCCGCGAGCTGGCGAGCGCGCCGCCACAGCCAGCTCGAGAGAGACTATTTTGGGTCCCCCGACAATGGCCTTCTCACTTCCTCGGCGGGGAGGAGGCCCCGGGCTGGCACTGGCCACTTGTTAGCCGATGACAACTTCGCCTTGGACTTGGGCTCCCCTCCCCCACCCGAAATCCCTAGCTCAGCAAATATTTGAACCTGCCCAAGTTAATCATGAAGCCGCGATCTTTATCTAAGAGGGACGTGCGGGCGCCCAGGCTCTTTACCTCCCCGGCGCGGGCCCGGCGCGCAGCGGGCTTCTCCACGGGCAGCGGGCGCTGAGCGGCGCTGCTGCGGGCGGTGCGCGCCGTCCCTCCCGAGCCCCAGGGTCCTGCGCCTCCGCCGCGCCGGAGGGACCGCTTTGTGGATTTGCTTTTTGTTTTCTTTGTCGGAGACGGGCATTGCAAAGGGAAACCGTTGAAATGCATAACCTGCAAAGTAAGTTGTCTTTCATTTGTGCATTTCTCTGCCCCTTGGCTGTTTCACTGTTTTTGTTTTTTTTGTTGTTGTTTTTGGTACTTCTGTGAAAGGTTCATTTCTGCGGTGTGTCTTCCTGTGTGTGTGAGGGAGGGAGGGGGGCGGGGAGGGAGAGAGAGCGCTGCCTGGGGAGGATAGCTGAGAGATTAGGGGAGACACTCCCCCATTTCCTCGAGGGGCACAGTGCCGGGGAAAGATGGGGTTTCGGTTGGAAGTGGGGAAGGAGGTAATTAGTAAGTGCAGGTCTGGAAGGTGGTGCCTGGCCAGGCCTGGGAGAGACGTGTAAAGTCACCTGTCCTCCTGCCCTCCTCCCTGGGTCTGTTGGCCACATGGGTTCCAGCAGCAGGACCGGTTTGCACCAAGTGCTCCCAACAGGCATGGAGTAGCCCTCTGTCGGGCTGTCACGCTGTCCACACTGCTGGGAGGACTTGTCTCCTGTCCTTTGGGGGGAGGGTCAACATTTCTGTTAAACTCAGGATTTTTTTTTTTCCTGAATTTTATTATCTGAGGGCTACCCTTCCCCCTACCACCACTTTTACCGTTTTTCTTTGAATTTGCGTTTAGGTTTCCTTAAACCTTTAGGCAAAGAGAAAATGTGAGTGGGAGGGTAGAAGTTCAGTCTGCCTTCCTCCTTAACGGGAAAATGAATTAACTGGAAGAGAGACACGTGAACAGCCCTGAGAATGTCCTGCCTTTGCTCTGCTATTTCTATATATTTTATGATTCCAAATTTGACAGAAAGTCTAAGAATAAATTTCACGGGCTTCTGTGTTCTTTAAATTGTCATAGAAATATGTGGCAGGCACATGTGCATACATCACAGAGCCCCCTGTGGTTTTTAAAATCAGCCACATTTACATGGGTGGAGGGGAACCTTTTCTCCCTTCCTCTCCTCTCGTGATAGAAGAACTAACATTAATTTAGATTTATAGGGGAATTGATTTCCTTACATTAAATAGTGCTAAGAAGGAATATTTGTCCCCTAAGGAGGGGGGGCATTTGAGATGGAGGGGAAAAAAGACCCCCCCAAAAGTGATTACATCACCCACCCCCTTTCAAGTAGTGTTAGTACAATAAATCTGAGGATGGGGTCATCAGTGAGAAATACTTTGCAAGGGTAACTGCCTGTCCTCTGCATTCTGATACATATATATGGCTCTCTTGGGGGGAATTTTCATTCCATATTCTGTCAAGTCTAGTTTTAACTTAACAGTGTTTAATATAGATTTTTGCCTATACCTTTTCTTTTAATTGTGCTTGCTAATGTAGTGCATTTGTGACAGTGTTTCAGTTCTGAGTTTGCAGTGAATTATGGAGGACTGAAATTAAATAGCCAGAGCTCTTGATCCTTACTGCTTTTAATATATGTGGGAGGCATTTTAGGACTGTAAAATATATCTTAAGTATACCATTTTGATGCCTTTTTAAGATTTTTAAACCAAGAAATGACCAGGGTATCTATAAATCCAGATGCACTTGGGAAGGGGAAAAAAAAAAAAAAAAAAAAAAGCTACGTGCTGCAGCGAATCAGCTTTTGTCAACCTGCCAACAGCAGCGCTTACCATGCTGCAAGGAGCAATAAAAAAGGAATTAGAAAACTCACGGCTAGAGAAGAACAGTCAAATTAAACACCTTTTGAAACGATGAGCATGTATACATTGCAGTTCTTTAAAACGTAGGTTCTCCGTGAGGTCGGGGCTGTGGTAAGGCTGGTAGAGAAGAGAAGTGATGAAGCAGGAGTGGTCTGGTGACATTTTTCTGACTTGATTGGCTGGGCTGTGTGATGTAATAGGTTACAGTGCAGCCCCTTATAGGTTTTAAAATGAATTCCAAGACACCATTACAAAGAAAGCCGGACTCTTTTCTTATAACTGAGCTCAGCCAAGGAAACTCTCGCACAAATGTACAACACTGTTTGGAATATGGAAGAGCTGGATTTAGACTATGCTAAGACAGATATAAATTGTGGCACAGACTTGATGTTTTATATAGAAATGGATCCACCAGGTAATACTGCAGTATTCTTGTAGAAAACTAGTTAATTTTGTGGCATTTAATTTTTTTTGACAACTACTGGTAACAGATCCTCTTTGGACTTCTGTTTTTATTAATTTGTTCGAATTTAAGAATGAGTTTGCTCATAGCGTGAAAATGAAACAAATTGTTTGACTGCCTGTGGAAGGAAGCAGGTCAGGCTGGGGGGCGGGGTAAATGCTTACTCGTAGTTGAATGGATAGAAACTCACTTCCAGTTTTTCACTGGTACCTTTTGTTAATTGAGGTCGTTTGCTATTTGGGGTTATACTGTTGTGTATCGTTCCTTGAATTAAAAGGATGCACCCTCGGTGCTGCTTTTCTCTGCTGAAAGCGGGTGAGCACAGCGTGGTACTTCAGACAGCATGTCAAGTGTAGCAGTGACTGCAACTCAGTTCTGGGTGCCCTGAAACTGTTCTTAATCAAATGTTGAGACTTTGCCTGCTCTCTTATATTAAAATACTGAAATGAGAAAAGAAGTTGGCTTTCCATTATTTAGTCCCTGTCTGTATGAAGTATTCCTGATAGACTCCTGAAGTAATTTTTGCTTAAAACAGTAACAGTGCTTTATAACTTACGACTTAGGTCTAGGATGTTGAGCTAAATTCTATTTTGCTTTCTGAATTTTTATTCCCATGTTAGCCTTTCTCCCAATTAAGAAATTCAGAAACCCTGCCGTCTCTATTTGTCACTAGTTGGTATATGAATACTGATTTGACATTGAGGAAGAGGGGTATGGTTTTTTAATCAGTCTTGGCATAATACAAAGCCCAGTTATCCCAAGAGAATATTAACATGAATACTAAGATTTAGGTCACAGATGAGTTTCTTAAAGTGGCTTTTGGCAGAACCATTAGGGAAACCCAGTTCCTCCTCTTAAAACATTGCTGTAGATGGGCTTTTTTTTTTTTTTTTTTTTTACCGCATGAACATTTGTGGAGGGCAGAAACCAAATTTGTCTTTTATAATTAAATAAGAGGAGGAAATTAGATTCCTCCTGCGATTCTGTTCGTAGTTTCTTTAGATAGATTTGACCAGATATGAAACTTTAATACTGCTTGAGCCTAGAGGTAGAAAATGTTGTAACTCTGGTTTTACTCTGAAATTCATTCACGTGGCCAGCCCATTTTATTTGTTGGTCTCTAAGCTCTTCTCTTTTTTAAAATTTTGATCTGTAGGCTGAAAGACTTCTGATTTTTTTTTCTGTTTTTTTTTTAAGAAAAGTTTCATGGAATTGTGCATTATTGCTATATTTCATAGTTAATATCTTTTCTGCATGAAAATGTTTAAAAAATATTAAACAAACTGAAGTCTAATTTTAAATGTTTAGTTGGGATTGCAAAAACTTTTTCCTTCTCCTTAATCTACAGCACTGCCTCCTAAACCACCAAAACCCACTACTGTAGCCAACAACGGTATGAATAACAATATGTCCTTACAAGATGCTGAATGGTACTGGGGCGATATCTCGAGGTAAGGCTATAAAAACTCTTGAGTTTTCACTAGAGACAGGGAGTTTTAGATGAACAGAAAGAAAAGCAAAAGCACCAGCTTGCTAAGTTCCATTTTTAGGATCTCATCCAACATAAGCATGAAGCATAGTTGGTTCCCTTCCAAAGAAGACCAGAGAAGTCACTGAGCACCAGGGAACTGTGGGTACTGGATGCCACAGGAAATTAAATCCCCGTAAAGTTTCATTATTGACAGAGATGTCAGGGAAGCAGCAGGGTGCAGTGGACTCCCTAAAGGCAGAGTGTGAAGTCACTTTCTCTATTAGATAGAAATGCCAAGAATTAGTGTTACTATCTTAACACGTAGTAAATTTTGAGTCTAAGCTGCTGCTTTTTTAAGGGGAGTGAAGAGTTGGGTGGAAACCTTTTTGGGATCATGACTTTTCAGTGCTGATTTGTCATGTGGTTCAAGAATCACCAAATTGCACCTCTTGGGGAGTGAAGGAAATTATGGTGGTGGTTTCTTGGGTGCATACATCTATCAAAATTCATTAAATTGTACATCTGAAATATGTGTAGTTTACTGGAACCATACCACAGTAAAGATGTTAAAGAAAAAAAATCACCACTTCCTCAAGGTAAGCATTATCTTCTCATGGTCTTTCCACTGCAGGGAAGAAGTGAATGAAAAACTTCGAGATACAGCCGACGGGACCTTTTTGGTACGAGATGCATCTACTAAAATGCATGGTGATTATACTCTTACACTAAGGTGAGTGAGGGCAGGTAGCTAAAATTGGAGTGTTCAAGGTGGTGATGAACCATTTTTTTAAAGAGACTTCTAATGCCATTATTTTTTGTATTGCATTTACAGGAAAGGAGGAAATAACAAATTAATCAAAATATTTCACCGAGATGGGAAATATGGCTTCTCTGACCCATTAACCTTCAATTCTGTGGTTGAACTAATAAACCACTACCGGAATGAATCTCTAGCTCAGTATAATCCCAAACTGGATGTGAAATTACTGTATCCAGTGTCCAAATACCAACAGGTAATCAAATAGTCATGTTATCATAATTGAAGATATTTTTAATGCTTAGATAACATTTTGAAGCAGATGAATTTCATGTTAATCAAGTATGAACAACTTGCATGTAATTTTGTGTTCACAAGTATATAGTAGCTAAATAAAATGTAAAATGACCAAAATATCTGACATGGAAAAAAATCCTCAAACAGCTGTCTTTTGATATATGTACCTTATCAACTGAATTTTTTTCTTTTCCTTCTGCTCTCACATCCTTCTAGGATCAAGTTGTCAAAGAAGATAATATTGAAGCTGTAGGGAAAAAATTACATGAATATAACACTCAATTTCAAGAAAAGAGTCGGGAATATGATAGATTATATGAAGATTATACCCGTACTTCCCAGGTGAGTTTTGTGAAAATCAGATTAGGATTTCAGAACACCTGGTTATTAGACCTAATGCATGTTATATTCAGCTTCCAAAAAGAATTTTAAAAGTGGAGTTTATGCCAGTGAGGTGGGGGGAGAGAGCTCACTTATTAGGTCTGTAACCTTTCGGTGGGGGAGGAAATTAGATTTCTTTATTATTTTAATGGCGGCACTGGGGATTGAACCCAGGACCTTGTGCATGCGCATGCTAAGCACAGTGCGCTACCACTGAGCTATACCCTCCCCCCTTATTATACCTCTATAACCTTTTACATGATTCCTGATTGAAGAATTATTTTTGGAGCGAAAGCTAATAATAATCAGAACGTCCGCAGATTTGTCTGGGCCCTGAAATGGGGATTTAGCCATGCTTTGATCCTGCCAGGAGAGGTTGAGGCTACCTGCACTGCTGTCTTCTCCTGAAGACTTGCTCTTCCTTAGGCCATCACGTGCCTGGGACCCCCAAAGGGAGCAGGATGCCATGAACTGCTGAGAAAGTGGAAATTTTTTTTTTTAAAGATGAAAATTGTAGAACACTGACCAGCCATCATCTTCCACAGACTGGGAAGATTCTCCAAAGGAAATGTGTGCTTCTGTGATACCATTTTAAGGGGCTTAATGAATTAGAATCCCACCCTGCTTACAAAGTACTTTACCTGCTAGATGGTAGCACCAATCAAATGTCCTGGTAGCATCTTGCAATGAGAAATTGTTCTGCAAAAGGAATGACCTTGTCTTATTCATATGGTGTTGCAGGAAATCCAAATGAAAAGAACAGCTATTGAAGCATTTAATGAAACTATAAAAATATTTGAAGAACAGTGCCAAACTCAGGAGCGGTACAGCAAAGAATACATAGAGAAGTTTAAACGTGAAGGCAATGAGAAAGAAATACAAAGGTGAGTGAAGCAGGAGGGTTTGCACTGCCCTTCTGCCAGAGATCACCAAAATTCTCTTACCCTCTTTAAAGCTGGTCTTGATTTCTGTGAAATGACAGACGAGAAAGCATTCTTTCCCCCAGGGAAACTGCTGGGAATCCATAGCGAAACTTTGGGGAAGCCTTTCATGATGTGCCAGGTAATTACGGATGCATTTCTCTTGCCTGTAGGATTATGCATAATTATGAAAAATTAAAGTCTCGAATCAGTGAAATTGTCGACAGCAGGCGAAGGCTGGAGGAGGACTTGAAGAAGCAGGCGGCCGAGTACCGCGAGATTGACAAGCGCATGAACAGCATTAAACCCGACCTTATTCAGCTGAGAAAGACCAGAGACCAATACTTGATGTACGTACCCGAGGTGGAGCCCTGTCTGCGCATGACTGGCATTTGCTAAAATGAAGCACGGGTTCTTAATGTGTTTTCTTTTTAAAACTTTTCCAGGTGGTTGACTCAGAAAGGTGTTCGGCAGAAGAAGCTGAATGAGTGGCTGGGCAATGAGAACACTGAAGAGTAAGTAGTTAATCCAGGCGGGCGGCAGCCAGGGTCTCTTTTCACTGGAGGGAAAAATGCATGACTTGCTTTGTCTGCAGAACAAGTGAGGGCTGGAATGTCTCACAGGAGAAGATATATCAACTCAAGTCTCGTTACCCAGAATTTTAAGAAAGTAAAGTTTTCCCCCGTAGTGCTTTAAAGTGATGCCGTGTCCAAAATGATGTCCTGGAACCATCTGAAACATCCCAACATATTTTGGGAACAAGCTGGGGGGAGAAAAAGACAACTTCAGTATATTTTTAAAGCTCAGGTATAGGTTTTGTTTCAATTATTTCAAAACTGGCATTCCTCCTAGGCAGTCAGTTTCCTGATCCGGACTGGACAGACAGGATGGGTGAACACCCTCCTCTCGGCCCAGGTCGCTGAGCGGAGTTGCTGACTTGGAAACAGGAAAGAGCGTCCCTTAGTGCTGCTCTTTGTTCAGGGAGGCTACACTGAAAGCCAAACCCGATGAGGCAACTCAGGCCAGAGACACTGGTTGAGTCAGAACCATGATCGCTGGCCTGACCTGCTCGTGGGAGGCCCAGGAACTCGGTCCAAGAGATGAGCGGGCAGGCTCGTGGCTCCCAGGTGCTTCATGGGGAAATCTCTCCTGCCTCCTTAGCCAATATTCGCTGGTGGAAGATGACGAGGACTTGCCCCACCACGATGAGAAGACCTGGAACGTGGGAAGCAGCAACCGAAACAAAGCCGAAAACCTACTGCGGGGGAAACGAGACGGAACTTTTCTGGTCCGGGAAAGCAGTAAACAGGGCTGCTACGCCTGCTCTGTGGTGTACGTATCTCCAGCGGATGGTTCTTGTCAAGCCTCTCAAGGAGGTGTTTTCATTCAGTCAGTCAGTCAGTCAACCAACCTTGGGGGCAAGGATCTGAAAAAGTTATCTTAATAATAAAGAGGAAATAAAACAGCATTTTCACGTTGAGGCAGGAGTATCTGTTAATAGGGTCCAATAGAAAGAAACCTGTTGTTTAGTCGGGGGCTTGGGCAGCAATTTAGCAACTCCTTCTCGTGAAATGGAAGTAGCAGTGCTTGGTTTTTGTTTTTGGCTCCCGTATAGTTGGAAGGTAATTCCCGTGAAAGCACCATCCTCAGGTGAAGTCCCCATGAGGAACAGGTTAAGACAGTAAGAGAAGGGACCCTGGTCACTGTCGTTGAGATAAACCCCCCTGGAGAAGACATGTCCGTTATGTGGCATATTTTTCCTTGTTTCTTTCAGAATAGTTTAGGGAGCACTTTGAAGGGTGAGTTTGGGTTCCCTTTCAGAGAAGGGAGTGCCCCCGGTACTTTATAGTCGAGGCACTACCTCCATTTAAGCAGAGTAATACTCCTACAGGAAAGTAAGGAGAAGCATTTGGAGCGAGGACAAGGGAGTACAAGGGAGTAGAGAGCGAATGCGGAGCTGCAGAGGCCGCCTGTTCCTGCGCTAACAGGACCGGGGTGGGGGGTGGGGGTACCGCCCGGAGCCCGCCCGCCGCGCTCTAGGCATCCCTCAGGCAGGCCCTGCGTGGTGTCTCCTTGCTCTGAGCCACCCTGTTACAGACGTTATTACTACCTTTCCATCCCAAAGATGGAAACACAGCGGCTCAATGGGGCTGGCTTGCCTTCTCCCGGTGGCGGACCGCGCCCGCTCACCCAGGCCTGTGTGCTCTCCCCGCCCGCAGGGTGGACGGCGAGGTCAAGCACTGCGTCATCAACAAGACGGCCACGGGCTACGGCTTCGCGGAGCCCTACAACCTGTACGGCTCCCTCAAGGAGCTGGTGCTCCACTACCAGCACACGTCCCTCGTGCAGCACAACGACTCCCTCAACGTCACACTGGCCTACCCGGTGTACGCGCAACAGCGGCGATGAAGGGCCGGCCCCACCGCTCCTGAAGTTCAGCTCCCGCGGCCTCCGGCCGGCACAGGGCTCCTCTCCGGCCTGACCTTGGAATTGAGCGGCGGCCGGGAAGCCGTCTGTCTTCAGATGGGACTCGCGCTTTCGACAGAACCGTCGTTGGGGAGGCGGCAGCCTCGCACCGAGCGAGGACCACACGTTTCTCCCTTGTCTGGAGGGCCTCGCCTTTCTTTCTTCCCTCTTTTTTGGGTGTTTTTTTTTTTTTTTTTTTTTTTTTTTTTTTGGTTTAATTTAAAGCCACAACCCCACCCGACACCACAAGAAAAAGAAATGCAAAAATCTGCGTGCAGGAACAAAGAGGCCTTTAACTATGGTGCTCGTTCATGCTTTCAGAAGCTTTACCAGCTCACAAGTGGGGACTGTGGCGACCAGAAGGGGGACGAGCCCCGGCCTGGGGACGCTCGGTACAGCGGGGTGTTGCTGTGCACGTTGGACCCAGACACCGCACTGTGGATTATTTCATTTTCTTAACAAATGAACTGATATGTAGCAGAAAGGCACTTCCGGGCACCAGGGACACTTTGAGGGACGTCGGCTCATGTCATCTGTTAAGAGGAAATTCTATCATAGCCACGTACCAGAAAGTGTGTTGTTTAAAGTCTTCAAAACAAAAAGGACTTACGAATGACATTTAGTATATAAAATATGTACATAATATTGGATGACTAACTATCAAGTAGATGGATTTGTATCAATACCAAATAGCTTCTGTTGTGTTTTGCTGAAGGCTAACTTCACAGTGCTATGCAATCCTTCATTTTCATTGTTACCTGTTGTCAATGTACCTTCAGAATAAGCTTCCCCACCCCCATTTTTGTTGCTTGAAAATACTGTCCTTGATTTTTTTTTGTTAATATTCAATTTTGTTACTCATTTCCTTTTTTTTTTAAGACTAAATGTACAGGATGCCAGTTTAAAAAAAATGGCTTCAGAATTAAAACTATGAAATATTTTACAGTTTTTCTTGTACAGAGTACTTGGCTGTTAGCCCAAGTTTAAAAAGTTCATAACAGATTTTTTTGGACTAAATGTTTTGTTGGGCAGTGCCTGATAAGCTTCAAAGCTGCTTTATTCAATAAAGAGAGAGAAAGAGAAAGATATATGAATATGACAAAGTATCGCTGAGTTCAACAATGTTTCAAGACTTAAAATACGGTACCTGGCAATGTTTGTTTCATCAAGAATTGTGAACTTCTTGAATCTAGGGAGGGGATAGAGCAAGGGATGTACAGGTGGGGTGGGGGAGGGGTGGCGAATGGCATGCACTTTCTTGTGATTACGGAGAAGTGAATCACTGCAAAGTGAAGTCTTTTCCCACTTGGATCTGCTACTCAAACCCTAAGGACAATTACAAACCTACTAGAACGCTAACAGTGCAGCTGGTCAGATAGTTCAGTTCTTTCTTAAGGAGGCAGGGGTAATGGGGGGGGGGCTCCTGGAACAGTGTTCACCCCTGTTTGACACACTGATTTCAAGGTGTCACCACTGCATTGAGAAAACCTGTCTCTCACATTGACTACCCATTACAACCACCAAACATCCATTTTAGAAAAAGCATGATCTGAAAAATCTCTCTTCATCTGGACATTTGTTATTTTTTCCTAGCTTTCTATTCAATTTAGATCATAAAGCAAACAGACATCATCAGAATTGTTACTGCCCCAGGCTGTGGGGAACTTGTTCAAGTCATGGCCATTGTAAGAATCCTAACAGTCCTCACGCATCCAAATAACTGTATGTGTTGTACTTCACTGTGGGGCAAAGGAGGGGGTTAGAAAATTCTTTCCAACTTAAGGCAAGAGCTCGAGGTCTCTCTCCCTGATTTACATACGCAAACGCTTTTCAGTTCAGTGGGAATTGTACCTGAGTTGGGAAGAGTAAAGGGAATTATCATCACGGTCACCACCCTGGGAGATGCAAATGGAATCTTACAACTTCAGTTTTCCTTGCTCAACATGAGATTCACCACAGCTTCATTTCTCTTTCACATACCAGGGTGAGGGGGTTTGTTTTCTTTTTTAATGTTGCTCCTTTTAAAATGCTTTTAAAAGAATCCATCTAGCAGCTGACTTAATCAACTGCAGAATGTTTTTTTTTTCTTTTTACATGAAGCTACTCATATCGAAAGCAATAGTCAGTCTCACAGCCAGACTGTCAGCCCTCAAACTTGACCATACTGATCTGACCAGCTCCCTCTCATCTCCAGACAACTGATGATTTCCCTGGTTTTAGTCTCTGAGTCTGCTGTCAAACTATCCTTCCACGTCACACAGCAGTCCAACAATTAGTGGGTAGTAGTTTATAAACTAGGTGTTTATTTATTTTTTTTTTTGGTACCACATCCATCTATGCTGTTATGTAACTTTCATTTAATTTCTAAAATATGAGATCTGAGATGGAATATTTCATTGAAAAGCTACAGTCTTGTTCATGTTTTTGCTTCAACACTCTTCACAAGGTGGTGTGGGATTTAGGCACTTGCCTTATTTTTGCATCTCACGAGCAGAAATGCAATAGACTTTTCCTTGACCAGAAAGGCAGGATTCATTGTTTCAGATCACAGTGAGTTACACCTTACCTACGACGTTGCACCTCTGCCAGATGCCTTTTTGATTGTGTATAGCATGCCCACCACATGTGTCCTTGTAGACGCTGGACCAGCAGGGCTCTCTGAGTCCCGTCATTCATCTCCTAACAACATTGTCTCAGTGGCTTATGAAGGAATACAGCAGAGGCATTCCTGATCCATGCTTATATCCATGCAGTGATTTTCTCCACCCAGTGTAGCGTCCTCAAGATAAAGCCGGAAGCTAAGCTGCAGAGAGGCTGTGATAGGGCTGTATTAGCAGGATATTGGGACCTAATGTCATATGACAGAAAAATCAGAACCATGTGCAAAGGCGAAAGCTTGTGTTTGCCACATCAGACAACCTCTTGGCCCTTGGTATATGTATATATGTGTATATGCGCATGGACTGTGTTTCCAGTACATCTTTCAGCCAAACAGATCCACAGTCGTTGAGTTCAAGTACATAAGAAGCCAATATCTAGTACAATTCTTGTATCTGTGTGTGGGTTGTTTTTTCCCTTTGAAGTTGCTTTGTCTTATAAAGGTGAAAGTTGTTTGCAAGTGACGTGAGAAGTTCATAATTCTTTGGCTTTTTTCTGTTTAAAAGTGACTCCTGGAGGAGCTGGTCTCATGACTCGCTGAACTTGGAAATCCTTACTTTCAGTGTGTCAAGTCAAAATGTGTTGATGTGAGCTGTCACTGTGGGGAACCCATTGCTTTGTCACGTAGCTGGTTATGAACTAGTCATGTGTTTTGGAAGTCCTACTGATGTTCCTTATTAGGAGAAAAATTCTGCTGGTTCTAACAACTGTGCTTTTGCTATGCATGGTATCCAAGTCAGTTAGAAAGCAGACCCTGAAATTTGAGTTCAAGGTCATTTAAGAAAGGGGCAGTTTAAAGCACAATGCCTCACATGGGACAAAGTTCCAAAAGGCCAAATTCTTGTTGTTTTTTTTTTAAATCTAGTTATATAAATTACTAGTATTATGTATGAGTCAAGAGGGGAACAGAATTGGGTTCATTGGAAACACTATCCAACTTAATACTGAACTTGTCACCATGAGATAGCATTAGCTGCCCGGATGCTGCTATTAAAAAAAAAAAGCAAAACAAACAAAAAAACTCATTTATATGTGTGTATTTTTTAAAGCTATGATCTGTTCAATGTTTTTACAAATCTGTTTCTATGACATTGTTCAAATAAAGTTGGTCTTTTGACGAGAGGGAGGATGTCATGGTCAGCTGTAATTTTGCCTTTACAAGGCACCTGGGGGGGGAGGGCGGGGGGACTGTGCCTCCTTGACATTTTGTTCAAGCTATAGATTCAGTGGAGCTATGTCTTGTTTTAAGTTGCTTTAATGCATTGTATTAGGTCTTCAAACAGAATAAAGGTTGTTTTGAAACTTACGTTATGGTTTGAAATTTCAATGATCACCTAAGAAATATTTTTTAAACTGCCCTCTTGCTCTTTTGGTTGATAAATGTTGCTTCTGTTTCACTGGTCCCCACTCACCGCCTTTCACTTCATCTCATTTTTGTAAAGTGAGAAAAACACTTAAGAGTGGTCACATGAGTGATGGTTCAATGTCATTTACCTAATTTCACTATATCCTTAGTGAGGAAAAGAAAGCTCTCGGGGATGTCATTTCAGGGCATGTTCATGCTCTAAGAAAATGTAGTGTCCTCTGTTCCTCCATCCCTCTCCTTCATCATCAATTCCCAAACCTTCAGAATCGTTCTTCACAAACTATGGTTTCTGAAGGTGTCTGCTTTTGTCTCTGTTCTACAGTCTGCATATTTTGAAGAGCTACAGTGCAGGGACACAGGCACTAGGCATCAGGCAGAGGTGTAACATGGGGCTCTAGACGGGGAACGAAGCTTCACTCCAGATTCTGGTTTGCCACTGTAGCATCAAGTCCATATATATAAACCGTCTTAATCTGAGATAACTTGCCTCTTTGTTTTTGATGGCCAGATGAGTTTACAATGAGGCCATTTTGCATGTATATTACACTCACTTAACATGTAGACATAGTCTAGTGATGGAGATGAGAGGGGCTCATAAGTCATTACGGTCATGGCAACAATGACTAACATACCAAGTCTGACAGTAACTCGAGATTCGTTTCCTGCTTTTCCCCTGCTCTGTTCTGTATCCCAGAGAACCCTACTCCCAGAGTCTCTTGCCCTCTGGCTTCTGGGTAGTGAGTCTCCCCTATGGCTCCAGCTCTTGCCAGACAGACCCTCTCTTTGGGGTCTGAGCAGCCCCACTCTGGTCCCTCTCTCAGTAGAAGCCAACATTACCACCTCCCATTTTTACTCTAGCTTAAGGGGTGGTAACAGCTTTCTGCTGTTGCTAAACGTCTGGTTTCTCTCACCACCCCTTGTTTGGTTTCCACTTCCATCAACTGAGTAACCAGTCCTCTTTACTCAGTCCTTTCTTTAAGAGCTAGAGTCATTTCCTTTTTCCTGATTGGTCTCTGATTGATATACCAAGTGATTATTATCTATTTAATCATACAGCAACTAGAGTACAGAACAGTGCACCTAGATGGTCTGACTCCATCCAGAGCTCTCACCCCTAAGCTAGTCCTGGAAAATGCACTAGCTCAGAGAAAAGTTCACTGGTTGCTCTTCCTGCTGGGGAACCTAACCACATGGCTCTCAACTGGTGGACAGTTACATAAGTGACCAATAATGAATGGCAGAAAATGGCATGAGTTTGCTTTAGACCAGTGGTTCCCAAAGTGTGGTCCTCAGACTAAGAGCTTTATCACCAGCAGCACTTGGAAACCTGTTAGGAGGGCCTATTCAAGGGTCCCACCCCTGACTCAATAACTGAGGGTGGGACCCAGAAATCTGTCTCAAGTTCTCCTGAGTGATTTTAATGCATACTAAAATCTAAGAACCACTACTTAAGTTCACTATGTTGTTGAAATAGTACTTCTAGTATTTTAATTAATTGGATACAAAAATAAGACCCATATATATGATGTCTACAAGAGACCCACTTCAGAGCTAAAGACACATGCAGGGTGAAAGTAAGGGGATGGAAAAAGATTCCATGCAAACGGAAACCAAAACAAAGCTGGAGTAGCAATACTTATATCAGACAAAATAGATCTTAAAATACTGTTACAAGAGACAAAGAAGGACACTACATAATTCTCAAGGGATCAATCCAAGAAGAGGATATAACAATTGCAAATATATATGCACCCAACATAGGAGCACCTCAATATATAAGGCAATTGTGAACAGACATAAAAGGAGAAATCAACCATAATGCAGTAATAGTCTGGGAACTTAACACCCTATTTACACCAATGGACAGGTCATCCAGTCAAAAATCAATAAGGAAATACAGGCCCTAAATAACACATCAGGCCAGATGGACTTGACTGATCTATAGGGCATTCCATCTGAAAGGAACAGAATACACATTCTTCTCAAGTACACATGGAACTCGATCCAGAATCAATCACATTCTGGCCCACAAAGC
Organism: Camelus dromedarius; assembly: GCF_036321535.1. NCBI lineage: Eukaryota > Metazoa > Chordata > Mammalia > Artiodactyla > Camelidae > Camelus > Camelus dromedarius. Next base: position 45,711,887 of record NC_087438.1, read on the forward strand.
TAGCCTCAGTAAATTTAAAAAAAATTGAAATCATACCGAGGATCTTTTCCAACCACAATGCTGCAAGGTTAGAAATCAACTACAAGAAAAACACTGCAAAAACTGCAAACATGTGGAGGGTAAACAATATGTTACTAAACAACCAATGGACCACTGAAGAAATCAAAAGAGGAAATAAAAAAATACTTTGAGACAAATGAAAATGAAAACAGAATGATCCAAAACCTCTGTACGCAGCAAAAGCAGTTCTCAGAGGGAATTTTATAGCAATACAAGCCTACCTCAGGAAACAAGAAAAATCTCAAGTACTCAACCTAAACCTCAAGCAGTTAGAGAAACGAGAACAAATAAATCCCAAAGTTACTAGAAGAAAAGAAATCATAAAGATTAGAGCAGAAATAAATGAAACAGAGACTACAAAAACAATAAAGATCAAACTAAAAGCTGGTTCTTTGAAAAGAGAAACAAAATTGATAAATCTTTAGTTAGACTCATCAAGAAAAAAAGGGAGAGGGCCCAAATTAATAAAATCAGAAATGAAGGGAAAGCTACAACTGACACCACAGAAATACAACGGATCATAAGAGGCTCCTACGAGCAACTATATGCCAACAAAAAGGACAACAGATAAGAAATGGACAATTTCTTAGAAAGGTACAATTTGCCAAGACTGAACCAGGAAGAAATAGACAATATGAATAGACCAATTACCAGTACTGAAATTGAATCAGTAATTTAAAAACTAACAAACAAAAGTCCAGGACCAGATGGCTCCACAGGTGATTTCTACCAAACATTTAGAGACGAGTTAACATCTATCCTTCTGAAACTATTCTAAAAAACTGCAGGAGAAGGAACACTTCCATATTCATTCTATGAGGCCATCATCACCCTGATTCCAAAACCAGACAAAGATGTCACACAAAAAAGAGAAAATTGCAGGCCAATATCACTTATGTATATAGATGCAAAAATCCTCAACAAAATACCAGCAAACTGACTCCAAAAAATGCATTAAAAGGATCATACACCATGATCAAATGGGATTTATCCCAGGGGTGCAGGGATTTTTCAATATAAGCAAATTAATCAATGTGATGCACCACATTAACAAATTAAAGAGTAAAAATCATATGATCATCTAAATAGATGCAGAAAAACCTTTTGATAAAATTCAACATCCATTTATGGTAAAAACACTCCAGAAAGTGGGCATAGACGGAACATGCCTCAACATAATAAAGGCCATATATGACAAACCCATAGCTAACATCATGCTTAATGGTGAAAAGCTGAAAGCATTCCCTCTAAGATCAGGAATAAGTCAAGGATGCCCACTCTCACCACTTTATTCAGCATAGTTTTGGAATTCCTAGCCATAGCAATCAGAGAAGAAAAAGAAATAAAAGGAATCCAAATAGGCAATGAAGTAAAACTGTCACTATTTACAGATGACATGATACTATACATAGAAAACCCTAAAGAAGTGACCAGAAAACTAGCAGAACAATACAATGAATATGGTAAGGTTGCGGGATGCAAAATTAATATACAGAAATCAGTTGTACTTCTATACACTAACAACAAAATTGCCAAAAAACAAATTAAGGAAACAATACCACTTATCATTGCACCAAAAAGAATAAAATACCTACAAATAAACCTACCCAAGGAGGTAACAGACCTGTACTCCAAAAACTTTAAGACACTGATGAAACAAATTGAAGACCACATAAGCAAATGGAAAGATATACAGTGTTCTTGGATTGGAAGAATCAATACTGTTCAAGTAGCCATACTACCCAAGGCAATATACAGATTCAGTATAATCCCTATCAAATTACCTCACATTTCTCACAGAGCTGGGAAAAAAATGTTAAAATTTGTATGGAAACACAAAAGAATAGCCAAAACAATCTTGAAAAAGAAGAATGGAGCTCAGGGATTCACTCTCCCTGACTTCAGACTATACTACAAAGCTACAGTAATCAAAACAGTATGGTACTGGCACAAAAACAGACACATAGGTAAACGGAACAGGATAGAAAGTCCAGAAATAAACTCACACATTTATGGTCAATTAATCTATGACAAAGGAGGCAAGACTATACAATGAGGAAAAGACAGTCTCTTCAATAAGCAGTGCTGGGAAAACTGGACAGCTACCTGTAAAAGACTGAAATTAAAACATTCCCTAACACCATATACAAAAATCGACTCAAAATGGATTAAAGACTTAAATGTAAGACCAGATACTATTAAACTCCTAGAGGAAAACATAGGCAGAATGCTCTTGGACACAAATCACAGCAGTATTTTTTTTGAACCAGTTCCTAAAGTAATGAAAATAAAAGCAAAAATAAACAAATGGGATCTAATTAAACTTAAAAGCTTTTGCACAGCTAAGGATATCATCAACAAAATGAAAAGACAACCAACAGAATGGGAGAAAATATTTGCAAATGATGTGACTGACAAGGGACTAATTTCCAAAATATACAAACAGCTCATACACCTTAATATCTAAAAAACAAGCAACCCAATTAAAAAATGGTCAGAAGGCCTAAATAGACATATCTCCAAAGAAGACAGATGGCCAACAAGCACATAAGATGCTCAACATCACTAATTGTTAGAGAAATGCAAGTCAAAACTACAATGAGATATCACCGCACATCAGCCAGAATGGTCATCATTAAAAAATCTTGAAACAATAAATGCTGGAGAGGGTGTGGAGAAAAAGGAACCCTTCTATATTGTTGGTGGGAGTGTAGATTGGTGAAGCCACTGTGGAGGACGGTATGGAGGTTTCTTAAAATACTAAAAATAGACTTACCATGTGATCCAGCAATCCCACTGCTGGGCATAAACCCAGAGAACAATATATTATAATTCAAAAAGACACATGCACCCCAATGTTCATAGAAGCACTATTTACAATAGTCAAGACATGAAAATGACCCAAATGTCCATCAACAGATGACTGGATAAAGAAGTTGTGGTGTGTATGTATGTATGTGTGTACATACATACACACACACACACACACACACACACACAATGTCATAAAAAAGAATAAAATAATGCCATTTTCAGCAACATGGATGAACCTGGAGATCATCATTCTAAGTAAAATAAGCCAGAAAGAAAGAAAAATGCCACACGATATTGCTTATATGTGGAATCTAAAAAAAAGAACAAATGAACTTACCTACAAAACAGAAACAGACTCATAGACATAGAGAGCAAACTTATGGTTATCAGAGGGTAAAGGGGGTGGGAAGGGGTAAATTGGGAATTTGAAAACTGCACCTCCTGGGGAGTGACAGAAATGCTAGCTACCTTGATTGTGGTGGTGCTTTCATTGGTGTATACATCTATCAAAATTCATCACAGTGTACATCTGAAATGTGTAGTTTACTGTACAGGAACCATACCACAATAAAGGTATTTAAAAAACCTCTCTAAAAAAAGAAAAGACAACCAACAGGATGAGAGAAAGTATATTTGTAAACCACATATCTGACAAGGGGTTAATAACCAAAATATATTTTTAAAAAAACTCATACAACTTAATAGCAAAAAAATCCCACAAATAATCCAATTTAAAAATGAGCAAAGGATCTAATAGACATTTTTTTAAAGAAGATATTTGAATGGCCAACAGGTACATGAAAAGGTGCTCAATATCACTAATCATCAGGGAAATGAAAACCAAAACCACAATGAGGAATCACCTCAGAATGGCTATTATTGGTAAGTGACATAGGTCAGTCCTGACTTCACTCCCCCTCACAAGAGGAGCAATGAACAACGATTCCCAGACAAGACACAACTGAGAGAATCCTAGGACAAGGGAGGAAGGCCGAAGCACCCGTGCTTCAGTAGTTGTCCCAAGCAGCAGCCTTGCTCATCCGTAGAACCAGGTCAATGGCCCAGTCTGCCTAGGATACTTGGCAAGGTTCAGGTCTATCTGATTAAAGGCCCCAGAGGAGGAGTTTTGCTGGCCCTGGAGCCTGGCCTGCCCACGCCCAGGCAGAAGAGCTGAGTCATAGCCCCACCTGACAGACAGGACTGCAGGACATGGCCCCCAGCCTCATCGGACGGGAAGGGCTGGTGAGAACACCCAGAAGCAGCACAACCCAGCCACACGACAGTTGAGAGGCAGGCAGACAGAGCCGACTGCCCCCAGGATGAAGCCAGTGGCCCTGTCCAGCTAGGGGACTTGGGGCACGGGTATACCTGAGTCAAGACCACAAACAAAGAGCCTTCGTGGCACTGGAGCTGCTTTCCTCAGTGCGCCCAGGCAGGGAAATGAATTCATAGCCCTGCTCGCTGCTGAACACAGCCTTCAGCCCGCCTGAGCAGGGAACCTAACCAGAGCACACACGGAGCTGCAGGGCCCATCCAACAGCCCTGCTTACAGTGGAACTTCAACAGAGAGCACAGCCCATGCTTTTCCTGTCTGCAGAGTAAAACTGGTGGCCTCACCTAGCCAGAATATGCAGTGCACACGGTTGCCTGATTCAGGTCCCCAGACAATGAGTTGTGCAAGCTCTGGGTCCCATCCTGCTGCCCTGCCAGCACTGGGAAGCTAACTCAGAGTCCCACCTACTACTGAGTATATAGTACCCAGTCCCCACCGTCTAGCACACCTAACCAGAGAATCCAGGCAACAGTCGAGCCCATCCTGCAGCCTCACCTGGGCAAGGAACCAAGTCAGCAGTCCTATCCAGCCGTTCTCAGCCAGTGCACACCCCCACCCCTGACCTCAGCGCTCCAACAGTTGCATCACACAAAACAGACCCCAATAGTAGGCTCAGGCTGCCCAAGGATGGTAAGAGGACAAACCACCAGAAACCCAAACTGAACTGACTGGTGAAGAACTATCTCTGCCAGCGTGAACCTGCAAAGTCTGGAAGAGCAGACCACACACTCAAATGCACAGATACCAATGCAAGGAATCATGGGCCACAAAAAGTCAGGTAAATGTGGCACCACCAAAGGAAACTAACAAAGTTCTAATAACTAACCATAAAGAAATGGAAATCTATGAACTGTCAAAAACCTCAGAATAATCCTCTTAAGCTTAGTGAACAAAGAACAGAAAGACAGACAACTAAATGAAATTAGGAAAACTGCATGACAAAAACGCAAAGTTCAACAAAGAAACAGAATCATAAAAAACAAAAAACCAGACATCCTAGAGCTAAAGTATACATTCAGTAAACTGAATAATTCAATAGAGAGCTCAAAACCAGACAACCCCACAGAAGAAAGAATCAGTGACCTGGAAAACAAGATACCTAAAATTAACAAGTCAGTGGAGCAAAAAGACAAAAAAAGGAAAAAGAATGAAGAAAGCCTATAAGACTTATGGGACACAATAAAAATAAGCAATATTCACATTATGGGAATTCCAGAAGGAGAAGAGGAAGTGAAAGGGACGAAGCACATCTAAAGCAATAATGGCTGAAAAGATCCCAAACCAGATACAGATATCCAGATCCCAAAGGCCCTAAAGGCCCCACATAGGTTGAATCTACATAGAGCTACACTGAAACACATTACACTGTCAAGAGTCAAAGACAAGGAAAGCACTTTATGAGCAGCAAAAGAAAAGAGAGAAATTATATACAAGGGAATCCCCATAAGACTATCAACAGTGTTCTCAACAGAAACTTTTCAGGCCAGGAGAAAATGGGGTGACATATTCAACATATTGAAAGAAAATAACTATCAATTAAGAATTCCATACCCACTGAAGGTGTCTCTCAGAAATAAAGGAGGAATAAAGTCTTTTCTAAACAAAAGCTGAGGGAGTTCATTACCACCAGATCTGCCTTCCAAGAAATACTAAAGGGAGTTCTCCGAGCAGATAAAGGAATGCTAATTTACATCATAAAAAACATAAAAAGGTAGCATAAATCTCATTGGTAATGGTAAATATATAGTCATAATTAGATTATGCAATACAGTAATTGTGGTACATAATTCACTTAGCACTCTAATAACTGAAAGTTATTTTTAAAAATGAAGTGAAAATAACCATAACTATGAAAATCTGCTATTAGTTACACAATATCAAAAACATATACACAGTAACAACGATAATCTAAAATCTGAGGCAGAGAAGTAAAAGTACACAGCTTATGAGTTCTGTTGAAGTTGTTATCAGTTTAAAGTAGAACATTATTACTTTAAGATATTTTATGTGTGCCTCATAGTAACCACAAGGGAAAACCCTTGTAATTCTGTAATTACACAAAAGAACACAATAAAGAAGTCAAAGCATACCGCTACCACAAGACATCCACACACAGAAAAAGACAGCAGGGTAATAAACAAGGAACAATGGATCTACCAACCAGAAAACTACGGGTGACCCTTGAACAACACAGGGGTTAGGGATGTCAACCCTCCACAGTCAAAAATCTGCTATAACTTGGAGTCAGCCCACCATATACGTGGTTCCTCTGTGTATGTGGTTCTACGTCCTCAGATTCAACCAACCATGGATCATGTGGTGCTGCAGTATTTACTACTAAAAAAAAAAAAAAATCCACCTACAAATGGACCCACACAGTTCAAACCCACGTTGTTCAAAGGTCAACTGTACTAGCAAAATGGCAATAGTAAGTCCTTACTTTTCAAGAATTACTTTAAACATAAACATATTAAATTCTCCCATTGAAAGACAAAGAATGGCTGAGTGGATTTAAAAACCAAATCCAACCATGTCCTCCCTACAGGAGACTCACTTTAGCTCTAAAGATACACGTTTACTGAGAGTAAAGGGATGGAATAAGATAGTCCATGCAAATGGTAACTCCCCCTCAAAAAAAGCCGATAGTTATATTAGACAAAATAGACTTTAAACTAAACATAGTAAAAAAAAAAAAAAAAAAGAGAGAGAGAGAGACAAAGAAACACATTATAACATGAAAAAGGGTTAATACATCAAGAAGATACAACAGCTGTATTTATGGGCCAAACTGGAGCATCTAAGTACATAAAGCAAAAACTAATAGAGCTAAACCAAACTAAAGGAGAAATAAACAGCAATACAATCATAGTTGAAGACCCTAATACCTCTACTCTCAGCACTGGACGGATCATTCAGTCAGGAAATCAATAAGGAAACAGCCCAGTTGAACAACACTATAGACGAAATGGACCTAACAGACTGCACAGAACATTCCAGCCAACAGCAGCAGAATACACATTCTTCTCAAGCACACATCAAACATTTTCTAGAACAGACTGTACGTTAGGCCACAAAATTCACCACGACTGAAATTATACCAAGTGTCTTCTCTGACCACAATGGTATAAAACTACAAGTCAATAACAAGAGGAAAATCAGAAAATTCACAAATACAAAAAAATTAAACAACACTCTCCTGAACAACCAATAAATCAAAGAAGAAATTAAAGAGAATAAAATAGGATCATGAGACTAACGAAAAGACAACATATCAAAACTTATGGGATGCACCAAAGTAGTTCTAAGAGGAAAGTCTGTAGCAAAAGTGCCTACATTAAGCAAAAAATATTCCAAATAATCTAACTCTATGCACTTAGCAACTAAAAAAAGAATAAACTGAGCCCAAAGTCAGCAGAAGGAAGGAAATAATAAAGACCAGAGAGAAATAAATGAAATAGAGCACAGAAAAGGAACAGAAAATATTAAACCAACTAAGAGTTGGTTCTTTGAGAAGATAAAATTGCAAACCTTTAGCTAGACTAAGCAAAAGAGAGAGAGGACCCAAATCAACAAAACTATAAATGAAAAAGGAGACATTACAACTAATACCATAGATATACCAAGGATCATAAGAGGCTACGATGAATGCTCAAACTCTTCTGTCAGAAGACTTTATTCCTCCACTCTTCCAAGAATCTCCACCAATTCTTTCCCAAGGGGCTCCCAAAGTATCGTGAGATTTGCCTTTTCATCTTGGGAGACCAAGCTCTCTGCTCTGGTGAGAGTAATTCCAATAATTTCAAGTTGAATCTGTTTCTAAATATAGAACTATATATCAGGAAACTGGACAACATAGAAGAAATGGAAAAATTCTTAGAAACAGACAAACTAGATTGAATCATGAAGAAATAAAAGTCTGAGTAGACCAAGTACTAGTAGGGAGATTGAATCAGTAATTTAAAAAATCTCTCAATGAATAAAATCCCAGGACCAGATGACTTCACTAGTGATTTTTACCAAACATTTAGAGAAGAATTAATGTCAATTCTTCTCAAACTCTCCCCAAAACTCAAAGAGGAGGGAACAGCCCCAAACTCATTTTATAAGCCCAGCATTACTCTGAAACCAAAGCCAGAAAAAAAAAAAAAAAAAACTAGAAAACTACAGACTAATATTCCTGATGAATATAGATGCAAAAGGTCTCAGTGAAATACTAACAAACTGAGTTCAGCAGCACCTTAAAAGAATCATTCGTCATGATCAAGTGGGATTTATACATGGGTTGCAAGAATGGTTCAACATACAAAAATATCATTGTTATGCATAAATTAATAAAATTGAAGAAAAAACCCTGTCATCATCTCAACACACAAAAAAGCATCTGACAAAATTTGACACCTGTTCATGATAGAAATTTCTAGATATAGAATGTATCAACATAAAGGACACAGAATTAACATACAAATACCAGTAGCTTTTCTATACACAACAATGAATTATTTAAAATAAAGAAAATGATCTCATTTAAAATAGCATCAAAAACAATAAAATATATAGGAATAAACTTCACCAAGGTAGTGAAAGATCTCTACTCTGAAAACTGATGAAAGAAATCAAAGACACAAGTAAATGGAAAGGCCTCCCATGTTTGTGAACTATAAGAATACTAAAATCCATCTATAGATTGAATGCAATCCCTATCAATATTCCAATAACATTTTTGGAGGAGTAGAAAAAACAATTTTTAAATTTATATGGAACCACAAAAGATCCTGAATAGCCAAAACAATCCTGAGAGAGAACAAAGCAAGAGACTTTATGCTTCCCAATTTCCAGCTCTACTGTAAAACTGTAGTAACCAGAACAGTATGGTACTGACTTAAAAACAGACAATATATAGATGGGTCAGAATAAAGAGCCCCCAAATAGACTCAAGCATATAAAGCCAACTAATATTTAACAAGGGAACCAAGAACACTAAATGGTGAAAAAATGTTCTCTTCAATAAGTGCTGGGGAAATGGAATAATCATAAGTAAAAGAATGAAACTAGACCTCTGTCTTACAGCGCTCACAAAATTACCTTGATCTGGATTAAAGACTTAACTGTAAGACCTGAAACCATGAAACTCCTAGGGAAAAAATGTAAGAAAAAAGCTCTTTGATATGGGTCTTGGCAATGATTTTTTGGATATGACACCTACAGTGCAACAAAATCAAAAACAAGTAAGTGGGACTTCATCAAACTAAAATACCTCTGCATAGCAAAAGAACAATCAGCAAACTGAACAGCAGCCTATGGAAAGGGAAAAATATTTGCTAATCATATATCTAATAAGGGTTAATATTTAAAATATATAAATAACTCATGTAACTCAATAGCAAAAGAAACAATCCAATTAAAAAACAGGCAAAAGACCTCAATAGATTTTTTTTTCCATAGAAGATACATTAATGGTCAACAGGTATCTAAAAAGATGCTCAACATCACTAGTTAACAGGGAAATGCAAGTCAAAACCAGATGAGGTATCATTTCATAGCTATTAGGATGGCTATCCTCAAAAAGGAAAGGGAGAACAAACGTGGCAAGGATGTGCACTGCTGTTAGGATTATAAACTGGTACAGCCATTATGGAAAAACAGGATAAAGGATCCTCAAAAAGTCAGAACTAGAATTACAATATGATCCAGCAATTCTACTTCTGGGAATATATCCAAACTAAATAAAAACACTAACTGGAAGAGAAATCTGCAGCCCCATGTCACAGCAGCATTATTTACAGCAGCCAAGACACAGAAACCACTTAAGTGTCCACTGATGGATAAATGGATAAAAAAAGTTGTGGTATATATACAGTGGAATATTATTCAGTCATAAAAAAACAAGGAAATCCTTTCATTTATGACAACATGGATGGACCTTGAGGGCAATATGCTAAGTGAAATAAGTCAGACAGAGACAAATCCTGTATGGTCTTACTTTTATTCTAATAATAAAAAAGGAAAAAAAACCCAAAGTGATAGAAAAAGATCATATTTGTGGTTACCAGGGGCTAAGGGGGGAGAGAGAGAGAATTAGAGGAAGGAACAAAAGGAACAAACATCCAGTTATAAGATGAATAAGATGATTAATGTACAGCATGGCGACTACAGTCAGCTGCTTTATATGAGTGGAAGTTGTTAAGAGAGTAAATCCTAAGAGTTCTCATCACAAGAAAAATTCTTTTGCATTTTCTTTTTATTTTGTCTATATGAGATGATGGATACTAACTAAACTTATTACAGTAATCATTTCACATTATATATAAGTCAGACCATTATGCTGTACACCTTAAACGTACACAGTGATGTATATCCATGCTATCTTGATCAAGCTGGGGGGAAAAAGAATGGCCATTATCGAAAAGATAAGAAATAAAACAAATGCTGGGGAGTATGTGGCAAAAGGGGAAGCCTGGTGTATTGTTGTTGGGAATGTAAACTGGTGCAGCCACTATGGAAAACAGTATGGAAGTTCCTCAAAAAATTAAAAATAGAACTACCATATGGGCCAGCAATCCTATTTCTGGGAATACATCCAAAGAAAACAAAAACACTGTGCCAAAGAGAAATCAGCACCCTCACCTTCACAGCAGCATTATCCACCATAGCTAAGACAATGGAAACAAGCCAAGTGTCTACTGATGGATGAACAGATAAGAAAATGTATGGGTAATGGTGTGTGTGTATACACACACACCCCACACACACATATACACAATGGAATATTATTCAGCCATATGAAAGAAGGAAATCCTGTCATTTGTCACAAGGATGAAACTTGAGGGCATCATGCTAAGTGAAATAAGTCAGAGACAAACCTTGTATGATCTCACGTATATGTGGAAACTAAATAAACAAAAAATAAAACAAAAAGCAAAACTCAAAAAAAAAAAAAATCAAATTTGTGGTTACCAGAAAGGGGTGGGGGTGGGAATTGGATGAAGGCAGTCAAAAGGTAGAAACTTCCAGTTATAAGATAAAGTAAATATTAGGAATGTAACATAAAACAAGATGGCTATAGTTAATACTGTGTGGTATATCTGAATGCTGTTAAGAGAGTAAGTCCTAAGAGCTCTTTTATATATATATATTTGTATCTATATAAGATGGTGGATGTTAAATTATTGATGTAATTATCTCACAATATAACTCAAATTATTACACTATGTACCTTAAACATATACACTGCTGTATGTCAATCATATCTCAATAAAACTAGAAAAAAAAAAAAGAATCTTGTGTTATTTTAAATGTTAACAGAAACAAGTTATTGTTAACCACCCAAGCTTCTGATAATCTTCTCAAAAGATAGGTTTTGTTTTGATTTGAGTTTTGTTTTTTTTACCTCCATCTTGGTATTGATGTTATAAACCAGCTCAACAGAAAACTGCTGAGATGCTTTTTGGGGGGGAGGGTAATAAATGAGTAACCACCAACATGCTTATCTGCATTTACTTTCCAGAAGGAAATTTAGAAATTCCCTGCTCTGCGTAGCACTCAATCACAGCTGTTTGAAGCATGACCTCAGGTTTAACTTGTTCTTAAATAAAAAATCCTAAGGCTGTATCTGGCTTGACACGTGTAAAGGTTTGTCCTCTAATACAAAACCAGGGCAGTCTACCTCCAACAACCACCACTCATCACACGGAGAGCCAAGTTACAGGATAGCTCCATTCATCACCAAGACTGTGCATTAGAATTACGGCTTTGACTGGGAAATAGACCATACGTTCTATGACTAACCTATTGGAATCAATTTACTTACGGAGTCAAAGCTCCATGATTTATAGTCCAAGCCGTCACAAACCAAATGATAGTGATAATTTCATCACAATGGAGAAAATATGCTGGTTACCTTATTTCATATTTACTGTCATTTTAAGAGACTCCCTGTGTCACATGGTTTGGGGTTTTAAATCGTTTGGTTGACAGAGCTCTGTTTCCTGGGACCAGCGAGGACGAGATGTCTGACACTGGCTTATCAGATTCACCGGCCAAAACTTTATTAAGCACCTAGTACGTGTAGGGTATGACGCGTCCCTCTGAAGTCCAGTGATAACGCTCTTTGGCTGCCCTCAAAGAGCTCAGTCTGCTGGTGAAGGCAAACTCTAAAACGACTACCATTCATCACGATATGAGAGAACGAAAGCTAAGCCTCAAGAGGCCTGAGGCAGGCGTTAGGCAAAGCTTCACAGAGATATCAAAATATTACCTAGTTTAGAAAAACCAGCCCTAGTCCTCGCTGATCCTTGCCTTAGCTTAAACTACCATCACGAAATACCACACGTCGCGGAGCTTAAAAACAAAGAAAAACAGAAATGCATTTCTCACCATTTTGGAGGCTGGGAAGTCCAAGATCCAGGAGCCGGGAAGGCAGGCTTCCCCCTCGGGCTCCTCCTCTCGGCTTGCGGGATGCGGCGGTCGGCCCGCGTGCCCTTGTCTCTGCGCCTGCGCGCGTGGCTGGGGGTGGGCAGGCGCTCAGGTGTCTTCTGAGCAGGGCGTGACTCCCATCAGGAGGCCCCACCCGTGTTACGTCATCTAATGCTAATTACCTCCCAAAGGCCTCATCTCCCAATACCATGGGGAGGGGGGGAGGGCTTCAGCATAAGAATCTGGGGGAAAAGAAACATTTAGCTCATAACTCTCCTCCCCAGGCTTCACGAGACCTAGTACTGTCAAGGCTAGGCCACTCGCCTCTTTCATAAATCACTTTTCAGATGTAGGTTTTTTGTTAAGTACTGTCATAGGCACTGTCTCTATTACAAGCTCTCCAGAACTGAATGTCTGAATCTGTGGTTCCTATGCTGCAAGAGGTTTTAACAGCTGACATCACACCCTCCGCTCCAGGCAGGTTCTGTCCTCCCAGAGCACAGATAGACGCCAGCGTAGCGTGTTACCTGGCTCTGCCTCGGCATCTAATGTGAGCTCCAAGCCGTTGCACCTATTCCTTTTATTCTGAATTAGAATTTTCAGCCCGGGTTGCACATTAGAATCACCTGGGTAGCAATTTAATAGGAACCATGACCCATGGAATTGGCATCTCCAGGTGAGGCTTACACAAGATAATGTATAAATGCACCTAGAACATGGCTGCCATCTAATAAAATGGAAGCCAATAATGATGGTTGTCGGTAAGTCTTCCCTAGCCAATAAGATTAGGTTCTCAAGGAACTATATAACTCTCGCTTACTGTAGGTCTTAGCATGGGACTGGACACATGGTAGACCACTTGAAATGTATTTACTTAACTTCTAGAATGTTTATTTTATAACATTTATATACCTTTACCGACTTCCAGAAAATCTTTTGTTGTTTTACTTATATTGGATCTGAGGTATACAGCCTTGGACTATTCATAATCCAGCACACTAAGGTCACTGATCCACATATGGTTGTCTGTTCTATTTATGTATTTATTCTGATAAAAATATAATGTTTTATTAATTACAGGTGTGACGAGGTTTTTTAAAAAGAGCAATATAAAATAGATACAAAGCAAGTAGTAAAGGAGGAGAGGAAGGGAGAAGTTATTGAAAATAAAATTATGCCTAAGGAAATTTCCAATAATTGAAGGAAAATGGAGCTTCCTATCGGTCAGGCAAAAAAGAAAGGAGCACACAATGGTTTCATAGTCCTAATGCTCCAATAGGAGGAACTCATTAGTTCATTCTGAGATAAACATTTCCCTTGCCCTGATACTGGAGAGGAATCTGTCAGAGGGGACTCTGTAAAAGATAATGCCTCTTACACAATGTTCTTGATGTTCAAAAATTGTTTCATAGATATTTCCTGTATAGTGCTTTCTTATTAAGCCTGTGGCAGAAGCTAAATATTGTTCTAGAAAGGGGGTACCGTGGTTTGGCTCTAAAATCCTGCTCATGGTGCACTGTTTCCATTTCCAGCACTCCTCAGGCTGCCCTCCCTTCAACAAACCTGGTAAATCCCATCTGCAAGATCTTCAGAGGGAAGGCCAACAAAGTTGCAGACCAAAACTCACATGCTAGACTGTTTCAGGCCAGAAGCTCCATGGTAAATCTCTCTTGCTATGTAATGTTCATTTTGGCACGTGGGTAATAAAAGTTAATGCAAAACAAAAGCTAATGCAACTATTCAAGAAGTCCTTGTAACATCGCCGGCAGTGCCACATCTCAAAGGTATGGGGAACCAGACGCTGCACTCTCTTATCTGGATGTCAACTCGGTCTAGAACCCAACTTCATGTGGCACTCCATCCTGTTCATCATTCTCCCACGGGATATACTAGTTCAGTTCGTTACGGTTCATTTTCTCTCTTTTTTTTTTTTTTTTTTTTTGCTTTGGGTAGAATTTTCTTTTTAGCAATTATCTAGTTTTTTTTTTTTTTTCTAAATTGAAGTACCATCAGTTACAATGTATCGATTTCTGGTGTACAGCCCAATGTCCCAGTTATGTATATGCATACATACATTCTTTTTCATATTTGCTTTTTAACTTCATCTCTCAAAGATACATTTCAATGATACATTTCAGCTAAATAACACCAAAGAATCTTTGGGAGTCCAACTTTTCTGGCCTTTACCTCAGAGGAGTTGTCAATACCTCAAACTTTTTTTTTTAAATTTTGTGTGTGGGGGGGTGTAATTAGATTTATTTATTTATTTATTTTTAATGAAGTTACTGGGGATTGAACCCAGGACCTAGTGCATGCTAAGCACACATTCTGCCACTGAGCTGTACACTCACCCTCAATACCTAGAACTTTGGAAAAATTTCTGCAAAAATTTGTGCACACAGGATAGGATGGAAGGAAATTCTGATCAGCCTATGATTACAGGCATTAGAAGGCTAGGCATCTCTGGGAAGTAAGTGGCTATACATCTTGAGTAGAACTCCTCCGCACGCCTCCCTCTCCCATCAGTTCAGAGAAATTGATGCTAGAAGTAAGGGTGGGCCAGTAGGGTTGTGGTGGAAAATGGCCAACCATCAGCTCTCTGGCACATCACTGAATGTGGAGCAGGGAAGTGATACACAAGAGCACACTGATACAGAGTATTGCCACCATATGAATACAACAGATGAAAAATACCCTCCAGAGCACAGATAATAAGATGTTGTAAAACAATTAGGAAGTGATGAGTTTGGAATGTACATTTTATTGTACGCTTATGTGATTTAATTTTTAATTATAGTTGTAATTATGTTATTTGATTTTAAGTTTGTATCACTTACTTTTTTCATCACTTACAAAATGATTTCATTGGATATGTTGCCATCTCAGTATCTTCTATGCATTCTTGCCAGAAACACATTGTATCATTTACTCTTAAACAATAGCTGTGTGTAACAATCAGCTTGCGAAATACATGAAAACACAGCCAGTTGATTTTTGTGTCCGCTCCAGCTTACCACTGTTAAGTCAGAAGGGACTGATCTTAACTTTAAGGGCACTAAGGGCAATGCACTGGGTGTTGACGTACACCAATTGGCTGTGGACCTCACATTCACCTTCTTGTAATTCATCTAAATGAACAATAATTTGTTGAATAAATAACAGTATAGTCAGACAGATACCATAAAGAATTAAAAAGTTACCCAATGGGATCTCATTTATATGTAGAATCTATCCAAACTCATAGAAATAGAAAGTAGATTGGAAGTTGCCAGGGGTAAGTGAATGGGGGATACGGGTGAAGATGGTCAAAGGGTACAAATTCCCAGTTGTAAAATGAGTGAGTTCTGGGGATGTAATGTACAGCATGGTGACTAGAGTTAACCATACTGTATTGCATTATAAGGGGGTAGATCTTACAGGTTCTTACCACAGGGGGAAAAAGGGTAATTATGTGAGGTAATGGATGTGTTAACTAACCTTACTGCAGTAATCATTTTGCTATACGTATATCAAACTATATCACGCTGTACACCTTAAATTTGCACAATGTTATGTATCAATTCTATCTCAATAAAGCTGGAAAAAAATCTTTAAAACCGAAGTTTATCCTTCTGAATTACTTAATTATTCCATTAAAAATTAAAAAATAAATCAAGAAATGACACACTACATTAGCAGTTTGATTTCATAGTTACTTAAGATCTTTTGCAGATGTTTCTGTTTTATTAAATTCAATTATCAGTCTAAGTCAGTTTCCAGACTATGGTAACCCTGCAACCTTCACTGAGTCTAAACGTCACTATTTAAAGTTTTGATCTTCTTGTTGTACATAATTCTTGTATCTTCTGCTGGGGAAAAAAAAATTCACGTAGTAAATTTTAGTTTAAAAGGCTACTGTATAGCACAGGGAACTATATTTGATATCTGGTCACAGCTTACAGTGAAAAAGAATATGAAAATGAATATATGTATATGTATGTATGACTGAAGCATTGTGCTGTACACCAGAGATTTGACACATTATAAACTGACTATATTTCAATTTTAAAAAGTTTAAAAAAAGGCTAATAAAATGCAATAGGTTATTTATATACTCCAAGCTAATTTGCTTCAAAGAAAAATGATTTCACAAGGCATTTTATAAATGCCTATAAAATTGAATTTATTAAGTATAAAATACATACCTAGAAATACAGGTTCTCTTTTTTGTTTCAGAAAATTTTGATTGGGACAGAAAGAAAAAGAAAAAACCTTTGAGAAATTTGGGCAAGTTTGATTATATTTCATTACTGTAAAAAAAAAAAAAAAAAAGCAATGCTGAGAGCAGAAGGGAGGTGGCTGAGCCTAATATTTTCTGTTTTGGCCCCTTTTCTGACCATTTCCGTGAAGGCTGACCCCTGACAGAGGCTGAGCAGGAAGCAGCACGGGAAGTCGAGCTTGTATTTGCTTTTTGTTGGCAGGACTGATTAAAGGTCTGCTGGGGTGGAAATTTGAAGCTATTGGTTAAAGTTGACTCTGTTCCTCTTCTGTCTTACAACAGGCACAACGAGGGCTGAGCAAGGCAGTGCTGGCTCAGGGCTCCTGAAGCTTTTCTGAGCCTCTCAACCGATCCTCACTCATTGCCTTTTTAAGCATCCGTGACACTTCCCTGCCTGCTCTCTCCTTATCATCTGCACTACCTCCCTACCCACCCCTGCTCACTCAAATGGCCTTTGGGGAAAAAAACCTGCATTTTGGAGTCTAAAGTTCATAGAACAGAAAGCTGCTGGGCTGAGAGGAAGCCTGAATTTTAGCCAAGGTCATCGCTTAAGCTAGAAGTAGTTCCAACTTACAACAATAAAATTTTCAGATAGAACAGTACATCTGATGACAGCCGCAGGAGCCGGCTTACCAAATGGCTCCAGTGATTCTTGGCCTCCTGCCAACAGCCGGCATCAGCTCGCCAGCCATGTGAGCGCATCATCTGAGAAGCAGATCCTCCATCCCCAGTCAGACCTTCAGATGATGCCGCCCTTGCAGCTCCTTTGACTGCAGCTTCATGAGCATCCTCAGACCTGAGCCACAAGGCCGAACTGCCCCCAAATTCCTGGCCCATTGCAACTCCGTGAGATGATAAATATTTATTGTTTTTGGAAGCCACTAACTTTAAGACACTGATATATTAATTCTCTCCATTAACCCTCATAACCACCCTATATGAGGGAAGGAAGAACAGGTCTAAATATCTCCACTTCAAAGATGAGAGATCCGTGAGATTGAGCAACATGGCCAGAACTGCATCACTAATACATGTTGGGGCTTGGCCAAGGACCATGATCATCCAGTCTCCAGTTTGGGATATTTTCTCTGCTATACCAGTGGGGCTTAAGGAAAGTGACAACAGACTCCTCATTTCATTCCTGGCTCCAGAATAATGGATCACCAGCATAACCACTAGGCTGAGTTTATTCAAGCTGACACCAGCTTAGATCTCAGGCCTCTAGCTGGGATCAAAGACAGTCACCTTACTGCCATGGGGATCCCAAGCTCAGGAGCCGTGCTGTCTGAGCTGAGTGAGGAACACGAGGAAAGGCACGTGGTCTCTCCAAACTAACTGTCTTTTCCTTTTCCCTTTTTAACACTTAGTTTTCCTCTGGTCATCTTTGTTTTTCTTCAAAGAGGGTTTTGAAGTAATGATGGGAAGATATTGACCCTAGGTGCTTGGTCTGAGCTCACAGTTTTATTAGTGGTATGACATTCTCACAAGGTTCAAGAGCTTCCCGGCTATTTGGAGCAAAGTTTTGGGTAGAGAAGTAACCCCCATATTTTCCACAGCCTCTCCTTCCATATTCTCCCCATCATCATAGCTTCTTTCCAATACCATCTCCATTTCTAGAGGATCCCTGGTTCCAGGAGATAGGACATACCGCTTGGCCACACTTTATAAATCCCTGGTTAGAGGGCAGCTCTCAAGACTTTGGATACAGAACATGTTTTCCCAGCACAGACCATAGCAAAGAGAGAAGCAGCTCAGAGATAAGAGCTTGAAGCAAGCCCTGTTTGCAGGACAATAGAACAGGAATTTAGTTGGGCATGTGGATATTAGCAAACCCCTGCAGGCAAAATTTTCCTCCCTGCAACTGAATTCTCCCATTATGGCAGGGAAGGTCCAGCCAAAGCCTCTGGGCCACCCCAGGGCATGAAGGCTTGGCTCCATGTTTACAAACACAGAAGGGGAGCAGATGTCTAGGGCCAAATGGAACTTCTGTACCCTAAAACACATGACTTTTGTATCATTACAGGCTCTCATGGTTGGAAATATTTTTAAAAGTCATATAGCTCAACTGTTGCATTTTACAGGTGAGGAGATGAAGGAAGTCAACTATACTTCAGTAAAAAATGCAAAAAAAAAAGGATAATGAGAAGCACCTAGGGAAAATGATGTTCAGGACCAAAGCTGTGTGTCTTGTGTTCCTTCACGCACCGCCCGGTTCTCCATACCCTGCTCACCTTGCTACCAGATAATGCAGACTGGTTTCTCTTCTGACATCCTTCTACCCAAAGCTCACAGTTTCGGGCTTGATCGCACCAGGGATCTGGGGGTCACCTACCCTTGGGACCTCCTCAGTGGGAATCACAGCCAGCCTTCATTTACATAACACATTCACTACCAACTTTCACTTAACCTCTCTGTGACTCAGTTTCTTCATGTATAAAATGAGTACAATAGTAACGCTTGTTCTGTAGGGGTGTCAGGAGAATTAAGGTGGGGGGGGGAGGACTATATAAAGAACCTAGCTCAGTGCCTGGCATGCAGAAAACTCCCAGTAAACGATCGCTATTGGTAGGAAAGAGTCACAGAAAGAAACTATCTGGGAGCAGTCGAGACTCACGGAGGAGGATGAGTCACACGGGTTCCCTCACCCAGAAGGGACGCTTTTATCAGAAAGTGTTCTGGCCACACAGTATTACGGAAAGGCTAGATCAGACCAAGGGGGAGAACAGAGGCCACTGGAAGGGGGGGATGCTTGGAAGCAGCCAGCACATGGGAGAAGGGATGGAGACACAGTGAGAGAGGGGAAAGAAGAGGCTCACCAGGCCCACGTGTTACCGTTAGCTCTCCTGTGTGGCTGAGAAAAAGCCTCCATCCTCCTAACCGTTCTAAGGTGGTCCTCAGTCAGCTCTCTGAGGAACCAGGAAGGGATGAAGGAAACACACAAGAGTGAGGGTCATGCAATTTTGGGCTTCCTGCCTGTTACCAGGCTGTCTGTAAAGCAGGCCCGGGGCTGGGCACACCCTCGGGCGCTCAGGCCTGGGATTTCCCCAGTCACTTCTCTCTCTGCCTCAGCATTCACCACACCCTCTTCCACAAGGCTGCTGGCCGGCCTCCAGGTGCAGCTGTGGCTCAGGCCGGAAGGATGCAGAACCCCATTCTCCCTCGCCCCTCTTGTGAGTCACACTCCAGGCTTGCCCACTTCCACTCACCTCAGTAACATCACCTCCCAGGAGAACAGAGGGGCAAGCAAGCCTGAATGGGTGGCTTATTTGTTGAAAAGCCCTGGGGTTATTTGTGGGTAGTGACCAGGACTTAGCACCAACTTGCTAAGTTGGGCAGGTAACAGCCTTAATGCCGCATCTCTAAAATGAAGTTAATTAGACTTTTCCATGCTGTTATCCCAGGGAGGGGGGACAGATGAGTGAACTGGTAAAGGAAATTGACAGGTGTTAGTTAATTGTGAGCCATCCTGATTCATCTAAGGCTCTGACGGGCAAAAAAAGAGAGGAGAAAGAGAGAAAAAGGTGGGTGGGAGAGGAGGGGGAAAGAGGGAGAGAGAGAAGGAGATTTTTTAAAGGCTAAGGTAATTCCATGTATAAGTAGGTTTCATTCCCAATCTCCAGCCTCAGGAGAAAGAAGACATTGGCTTTCCATTCCCAAGAAAGCCTTCCAAAGACTGAGGGGTGTTGGGGGATTTTAGAGGGAAAGGTGAGTTGATTCTGCCCATGATGAATTCTGCATATCCCTGCTCTCAAGGCAGTCCCCCTGCCTGGCTTTGGAACTATTTTTTGGATTGCCCAGAAGAGTGTTGAGTATGTGAGTCTATTTGTTTGCTTGAGGACCAATCAGCTCAGTGCAGCAGACATTTCTACAGGACGGTGTGGTTTGCCCAGAAGAAATGATGCTTCCTCAGAATCCTTTCAAGCTCTCCAATGTTCTATACAAGTAGTTCTCAAAAGCACTGGCATTTTTTTATAAGCCTCCCCAGGTACTGCTAACCAGGGTGAAAACTGCTGCCCACACTTTCGACTTTATCGCATTCAGTGAACGACGTTTCGATTCCTGTTTGTTTTATACTCACTCAGGAGCACAGGCAGACCACTGAGATACTGCAGCTTCAGCTCCAGATCACTGCAACAAAGCAAATGATGAAATAAAGTGAGTCACACAAAGTTTTTGGTTTCCCAGTGCATTTGAAAGTTATATTTATAGTACACTGTAGTGTATTAAGTGTACAGTAGCATTAAATCTAAAAAAACCAACGTACATACCTTATTTAAAAATCCTTTATTGTTCAAAGGAAACCATTGACAAAACAAAAAGACTCAATGGGAGAAAATATTTGCAAATGATATGATGATAATGGGTTAATATCCAAAATGTATAAGCATCTCATACTTATCAACATCAAAAAACAACCCAATTAAAAACTGGGCAGAAGACCTGAATAGATGTTTTTCGAAAGAAGACATACAGACAGCCAACAGGTATGTGAAAAGATGCTCAAAATCATTAATCATCAGAGAAATGCAAATTAAAACCATAATGAGATATTGCCTCACACCCGTCAGAATAGCTATCACCAAAAAGAACACAAATAACAAGTGTTGGTGAGGATGCAGAGAAAGGAGAACCTTTGTACACTGTTGATGGGAAGGTAAATTGGTGCAGTCACTGTGGAAAACAGTAGGGCGGAGTCTCAGAAAGCTAAAAATAGAACTAACACACCATCTAGCAATTCCACTCCTAGGTATTTATTTAAAAAAAAAAAAAAACCAAAACACTAATTCAAAAAGATACATGTGCAATGTTCATAACACACTCTTTATAATTGCCAAGATATGAAAACTACCTAAGTGTCCATCAACAGACAACTGGATAAAGAAGATGTGGTATGTAATATATACAATGCAATACTACTCAGCCATAAAAAAGACTGAAAATTTGCCATTTGTAACAACATGGATGGACTTGGAGGATATTGTGCTAAGTGAAATAAGTCACACAGAGAAAAATACTGTATGATATCATGTATATGTGGAATCTAAAAAATAAAACAAACTACTGAATATAACAAAAAAGAAACAGACACAGGTATAGAGAACAAACTAGTGTTTACCAGTGGGGAGTGGGAAGTGCGTGGTACAAGTTAGGGGTAGGGGATTGAGAGGTGCAAACTACTATGTAAAAAATAAGTAAGACACAAGGATATATAGTACAACAGGAGAATACAGCCAATGTTTTATAGTAACTATAAATTGAATATAACCTTTAAGTTGTGAATCACTATGTTGTACACCTGAGGCATACAAAATTGTAAATCAGCTATACCTCAATTTAAAGATACTTTATTGCTAAAAAATGCTAACCATCATTTGAGCCTTCAGCAAGTTGTAATCTTTTTGCAATAATGTCAAGGATCACAAATATAATAATGACAAAGTTTGAAATATTGTGAGAATTACCAAAATGTTACACAGAGACACACAGTGAGCAAATGCTGTTGAAGAAATGGTGTCAACAGACTTTCTCAATGCAGGGTTGCCACAAACCTTCGAATTGTAAAAAAAAAAAAAAAACAAAAAAAACAAAAAACCAAACAAATAAACAAACAAACAAAAAACCCCCACAGTATTTGCGAAGAGCAATAAAGCTTAAATGCAATAAAACGAGGTATGCATTTTAAGCACTTGATCACTGCAAATGCGTATCAATGGAGTAGCTAGTCTAGTGATGTAAGAGTAGCGAGAACTTGAGGCACTAAGAAGGGTGGAGAGACTGTAGAAGGGCTCCGAAGTCAGGAAACTGGAGGGGCTGGTGTCCGGCCGTGATTGGTACAAGTCTTTGGAGCTGTCTAGTATTTCTCTGAGGAGCAAATGGAATTTTTCAGTCCTAGGAGGTGTCAGGAAACACTGTGAAAGATTGAAATGGGCAAAAAAAGGGTGCCTGGGATAACACATTGGGTTGTATTTGTCTTTCAAACGAAACCACAACTCTGGAAGTTGTAGAATATTGATAGTGGTGCAAACCATTTTTTCAGAGAAATGCAGATTATGTGTAGATACACTCAATTATTGTCCTATAGATATTGACCAATTTTATATCCATCTATAAATTCATTACAGCATTCCCTAATAGCCTGTGTATGTTTGTATGTTTTTAATTAACCTTTGAAACAGTTGTGCCATTTTACCAGTTCCTTAATGAATTAGTGAGTTAAATAAAATCTTTGACATGTTTGTTTTATCTTGTATTTGTAGAGGATCACGGCGTTACCACTGAGGGGAAAAACAGCCTTTAGCAAAGGGAATGAACTTGAGCGCATAGTTGTGATAGGCTGAATGATGGCCCCCAGAGATGTCTACTACTCCCTAATCCCCCAGAACCTCTGAATATGTTACCTTCTTTGGTAAAAGGAATGTTACGGATGTGATTAAATTAAAAATCTTGAGATGGGAAGGTTATCCTGGATTATTCAGGTGGGGAGGAGTGATGTAGTCACAGGAGTTCTTTTAAGAGGAATACAGAAGGGTCACAGTTAGAAAGGAAAGATGATGACAAGAACAGAGGTTTAAGTGTTGTGTGGCTGGGGCCACAAGCCAAAGAAGCAGGTGGTTTCTGGAGACCGGAGAAGGCAAGGAAACAGACTCCCCCCCAGAGCCCTTGAAGGAATGAGCTCCACTATGATCATAGCCCTTACAACCTGATTCAGACTTCTGACCTCTAGAACACTAAGGTAATGAATTTGTACTGTAGTTTGTTACAGCAGCAATGGGAAACTAATGCAGTGGTGATCAGAAGGCTGCTTCCTGTTCTCCTCAAAGGCAGTGAGTCACGTGGGAGTGGCAGCTGTCGCTGTGACAAGGGATGCTCCTGCCTCTGGCTCTGCACGCTGAAAAAAGTCTGGACTTACACTCCCCCCAACCTTCCCTCTGGTGCGGTGTTCCAGCTTCTGTGGCTGAACCAGTAAACCCCACCCCACTTCTAATGACTTTTCAGTAAATCGTCTCTTCTTTCCCCTTTCACTCATTCTTACCAAAAATGATACCACTGAGCCCTCAATTCTTGGGGGCGCTCAGAAGCATTCCTCAGCCCCATCCCATCCCTCTGTAGCTGACTCTTAGTCTTGTCGTTTTTCACGGGGAATACCAAGGGACCATGGCACAGACACGTGCTGAGGCCACCCAGCGCCTGGCCGAGCCCCCTCCTCTCCCGAGGGGTCCAGCAGCTGTGGTCTGACTCCTTCTTGAAGGAGATGCTCTCAGCATGCCGTTCACACTGCAAAGGCAGGAGCTGCAGAACTGGCTCCTGATCCCTGAACTTGGTCTTCTCGTTCTCTTACCCAAAACCCAGGACTTTCTCATACTCTAGTTATAAACACTCTTTGAGTCTTAAAATTCTCCATTTACAAAAGCAGCTATGGAAGCCCCTCCCTGCTGCATCAATTGCTGAACCAAGAGAACCTCAGAGACAGCGTCCCTGACCCTTGGGCGGTCATGAGCTGAGACACGGACAAGATAGCCACTTAACCTACACATGAAATGGTGAATAGGCCATAAGAATAAGAAAGAATTTATCCATTTAGGTCAAGGGTAAGTGCACAAATGAGTCGGGGTGGCGGGGGAAGTGGCTGGAATGGAGAGGGGGTGAGGGAGGAGGGTTCACAAGTTCCAAGTCCAAGCAGGAAGAAGTGAGAAGCTACCATGTTTCAGTGGTCAGTGCTGAGAAGAGCTTTCATGGGTTTCATGGATGTCAACGAACCTCTTCACAGGGGGTGATGTGTAAGAGACGCTGCTCTCCTGATGCCTGCAGCTCAGTGGGTCCCCAGGGAGGTCAGCCTTTAGGGGGGCCACTGGCCTGAAAAGCCTCAGAGCACAGTGAGTCAGCAGACATGATTTGCTCCTAATAAGAGCCCTGCAGGCAGAGCTCTGTAAGAGAAACAAAATCAAGTTCCAGCTCCATCAGCTATTATGGTTGATTTTCAGCCAATTGCACCTGGAGTGAGCTGGAAAAGGTACCTATTAGCTGTTTTGATTTAGCAGCAGTCAGGAAAACAACCCCAAGCTCAGCCTCTCTCCAGTCTTAACTTGTCATTTTCCCCAGCTCAACAAGTAGGGAGGCAGGGCTGCATGAAACCCCACCGTCCCAGGCCCGTGAATTAGGCCCCTTCATCACGGGGAAAGAGCAGGACTGCGCCAGTGTCTGAGCCAATTCATCAGGAAACACCCCAGACTATTCTCCTTCCCCCCTCAAAGAAACAGGCCCAAGGAGACTGTTTCCACACCTTTGAAGGCTTAGAGAGGAAGACTAATGACATAACATTAGTGAAAAAAATCTGCTTTAAAATAGATACATTAACCAGGAAACATCATATTCTCTCTCTCTGCCTCCTTTTGTGGTCATGGGGAACTAGAATGTGGTTCCTGGTTAATGTGGGTAGAAAGCCTCCCAGAAGCTCCCTTGCTAGGGATTTCTGTGTGTCTTACCTGCTTTTAAAAACATATTATTATTTTCTCATCAAAGTAATACATGAATATATTTTTAAAAATGAAATGATAATGGATGAGGTTTATTGAACACTTCCTATATGCCAGACACCACAGTAGGTGTTTTACAAGGATTATCTCATTTAATTCTCAACACACACCATGACTCATGTCATCCCCATTGTACTGATGTTAAGACTGAGGTTCGTGAATCATTAGCAAATTTCCCAAGGTCGTGATGCTACTAAGTAGTGGCATTAAAATTTGAACTCCAACAGTTTTTATCCAGCCAACACACTTATCATTACAGTATTCTATTTCAAGAAAGTTTACAATAAAAGCTGAGTTTAGAGTCGTAAAAAAAAAAAGTAACCGATTCCTAAAACACACACACACACACACTCTCTCTCTCTCTCTCTCTCTCTCTCTTACACTCCTCACTGCCCCACTCCTGAGAGGCATCTACTCTTAACTCTTTGAGATATGCCTTTGGATATCTACCACTGTAGTTCTAAATAATACTCATATACTTTTGTATCTTGGCTTATAATTTTCCCACAGTCTATTTTATTCTTATTATGATAGATGAGCATTTTAGCTCTTACATTTTTTCAATATAATTATAATGATAATTTTTGGTAAAATCCATATTCAATGTTTTATTTTTGACCACTGCTCACTTCTAAGCCAAGTAATGTACACTATTTACTTTCCCTATATTGTATACCTTTATGTTTTCCCTGTAGTTAATTATTACCTAACTTTTTATGTGCCTAGGGTTTTTTCAATCAAGGGCAAAATCTTTCCATGTCTTCCTATGGCTTTGTACCATGGCTTTCAATACAGTTTTTCTCATCTTCAACCCTATCAGATAACTAAGTTTCAACATCTTTCTCTGGAGACATCCCTCCTGGCATCCTCTTTTCTCACGTTCCCCTTTGGGCAGGTGTTCTGTATTCTTGCCCCAAAGCTGGTTCTGGGACTTCTCTTGGCCATTATCCAGGGAATTCCCTTCTCCTCTTTCCCACATGAATCTCTTCTTTCCTAAAATCCTGTCTTCCTCTTTATTAATTTATACCATGTTTTGGTTAGTATACCCTTCAATAGTTTCCTGGAAATGTGGTACAGTAGTTATTCGAAATCCAGGGAGTCCAAACAACTTTTATGTAGTTTTTAATCACCCCACCCTCTCATCTTTTCAGTCTTACCCACCCAATCTTTTCTCATATTTTACAATATTTGGTGTCTCCAATTTTCATGCATTTCGAGAGTCCTGCAGGTGAATTGGCTACATTTAGTTCTTCTTTTGTAGACCCTTAGTTTTGACTTCGTACTGTTTTGCTAAGTCATTTACCAAACCACCACCAGCTTTTTGTCTCCATATCTCATGTTTCAGGGTTTCATTTGGCTTCTGGTATCAGGGAAGGCACTGTTGCTGTTTCCTGTAATTCTTGTTATTAGGGGAATGGGTTTTGAGAGGAGAACAGGCTATTGTTACTCTACTATTATTAAGCCCCATCTCTCTACATCACTGCTTGTGCTGCAGAGTTGGTATCGAGCAAGGCTGGATCATAAGATGATCCATGCTCTTTACTCAATTAATGTCCCACAAGGACAGTTCGTTCTGACCTTTCTGGTCAATCGATGTCCTGAAGGCCTAGGAATTAGGATCATTTTGTCAAACCTCAAGGCTCAGGCTTGCTTTTGTCCAGCGAACAAGTCCACTTTGATCCTGGTGGGATGCTGTTTCTGTTCTCAGACAGGGGGTAACCAAACTTTCAAGTGCCTAACAATCACTAGGATACTTATTTTTAAAAAGAAAGAAAAAAGAAAAAGAAAAACATTTCCAGGGCTTCTGAATCAGTAAGATCCAGGTGTCTACCTTTTCAAAAGTCCCCAGGCAAAAGGTCCTCAGACTTCACTTTGCGCAGCAATTTTGACAACTTCCATCAAATGCAAGTCAAGAGTTCTGGGCTCTCTCCTTGCAAAGCTGCCTGCTCTTCCCTTTTGCTCTACTTCCTGATAACGAAACCTAAGTTACAGCCTTGAGTGCTTTACTTATAAAATAGTTACTTGTCAGTCTTGTTCTGTCATCACGTTACAACTTGTTCTTATACATAATTATTTACAGTTCCTAATTTCTGATTTGATTCTAGGGCCTGGACTTAGCCAGTATCCCAAAGGAACACTTGAGAAGCTCTGGTAACAATACTAAACCAACATTAATAGAGCACTTACTGTGTGCCAAGCATTATTCTAAGTGCTTGACAGTTACTCATTTAATCACCAACCCAAAGAGGTAGGTACTGTCATTAACTGGATATTATAGGGAGCGAAACTGATGGTTAGAGAGTTGAAACAGCTTACCCAGATTACATACCTGGTGAGTTGAAAATCTGGAAGTGACTGAAGTATATTGAGCTGCCAGCCCTCTCAACAATTATGAAGGGGGCTGAGGAAAACCCAAGACCCAAGCAAACTCATCAACTTTTAGCACTCGGCGTCCTGACCATTACGCAGGTGTTCCCTGGCAGAGCTGGTGGGCAGGACTGGAAACAATGCAGGAAGGTGCTAGCAGTAGTTAGAAGTGCCAAATGACGTATGAAGACTTGAATCTGGGACTGTTATTATGTGGTGATGCCACAAACACTGAATCCACAAATCGGCCTCAGCTAAAGCTTAATCATCCCCACCACTGAAGTTCCCTAAGCATAACGTTATCAGTCTCAAAAGAGTGGTGGAAATGACGATGGAAACAAGAGAAATGACAGGTCAGAATCTGATCATGGAGGTAACAATGCTTACAGCAGAGAAAACCTTTTGGGGAATGAACTAGACCCTTTCCAAGTCTCCCTTTCCCCATTTATAAAATAATGATAATAACAGTGTATGTATTTAATATAGTTGGTAAGGACTTAATGAGCTGATTCAGAAATGGTGTCACATAGTACCTGACACAAAGCAAGTGCTCAATAAACATTAGCTCTTATTACTCAGTCTCTTCGCTTATTTCAGACTCTGACCCAGATGGAACTTTGCATAAGAGCAAAAAGATGGCTAACATGGTTAAGGTCTACTTTTTTCTCATGTGGTCTCCACTGTAACCGATGACAAGATTGTTTTCTCCTTTGTAAATACAGAAATATACTGATTCATTAACAATTAGTCAAGTCAGCCTTCTATAACCACTATGCCTGCAGGAACCTCTTCACTAATTTTTCTGTCCATGTTAGTCACTTGGTACTTAGTGAACAACCAGAGGCCCCCACGGCCATGTACTTGGCTTTCTTCTGAACAAATGCCTCCTCCCCTTCCCCTGTCCTGGTTGTGACATTCTTGGGGATATTAGAGACCCGGCTTTGTGCTTCTTCTGAACGTCTCCAGCACAAGTAGGTGTCAAATGGTGGTTTTATGATGAGTAAGAATTATCATTTGGAGGATACTCTTGTCCAAGATAAAAAAGAAAGTGCAAATCCCAGTTATTTTATTAAGACCTCATCTTCCTAGCAGTGCAGGATGGACCTTGGCTTTTGTCCTGCCCTAAGCACCAGGAGGTCCTTGGGGTCAGTTCTCACAACTCATGTCTGGCTGAATCCACAGGAGAGTCACTTTTTTGGCTGTCTTATCCTACTTCAGACCCTCACAATTGACCCCTGTCATATTGCAGAAGTCTCAGGACAGTGGGTCCCCATCCTCCAAACCAGCCCCTGCCCCTGATGCTTCCCACAGCACTGCTAGCACCAAGGCAATAAAAGCCTTTATTGGCCAAAATCGAAGCTTCTTCTCAACTAATCCCAAACCACCTCTACTGCTTTCCCACCTTGCCTCCACTGCATGAACCCCCTGTTCCAGCTAGAGCACTTTATTTATTACATCTTTGTCTCCTCTGTACACGGTACACTTGTACCCTGGCCTTGCTGAGACTCGCCTCAGGACCTCCTCTCCTGCTTATGTGTCAAGACTCCGCTAAAAGCCCGCGTCCTCCGTGAGGAATTCCTCCACTCCCATCAGAGTGCTTCCCCCTCTCAAACTATGAGTTGCCATCCCATATTTATTATAGGCTGCCTTCTTTTGGCAGCTGTATTTTCAGGTGCAGATATGTTATTTCCCCTAACTAAAACATTTGAGTGCTTGCTCTGGGCCAGTTACTTTATAACTGCCTAATCAACTTTGAATTTATAAAAGGCCCAAAATTCATGGTTATTTTGACCACAAATGTATGAGGCAGGTCCTGTCATTAGCCTCACGTTAGATCAGGGCACTGGGACAGAGAGGTAAAGTAAGTCATCGGAGGTTGGTTAGTGAGTGGTGGAGCAGGTAGATCTAAATGCCCTGTGTACTTAACCACCGTGCTATGCCCTGCACACAATAGTCACTCAATAAATATTTGCTCAACAATTAATTGTTGATTTTCCCACCCGTCCTCTGACCCAGTCCTGCCTCCACTACCTTCTCAAAGAGAGCCCAGCTTGAGAAAATGACCAAATGTCTTCATTATGTTGACCTCCTTGGGATAAAAGTATTCCCCAAATAGCTGACATTGTGTTATTTTGATTCTATATTTCATCACTGTGGTTTGTGATTCCCACTCTGAAATTCTTTGTTGCCAGAACCTCCAGATATATAGCCTGTTGCAGAGTTGTTATTTTTGATATCAGAAAGTTGGGGATGTTTCTATTTGAAACATTGTCTATTTACATTCCTTAGCCCAAAATAATCTGAAGTGTCAGTATTATGTCTCCGTGTTTCGAATAGAAGTTTATGATGTTACATCAATAGTCACAGATCCCCGTGAGGTATTTTTGCCTTCTCCAGCTTTGGGGAAAGCATATTATCATAACGAGTAAGGTCCTATTTATGAAGTGATGCTAGTGTATCTTTCCCCCAAATTAGGAGGATAGGGTGTGTATGGAATTGAGTTGTTGGCGACACACGGGAGTAAGTTGCCATCATTGCAGGAATAGTTCTCACAACTCCCTCATTACAGTCCTGGATCAGACTCCTCCTTCTGGCTTTACACTGGTCCCCAAAAGAAAATCATGCCTCCAAGGCCATTCCTGTGGGATTGCAGGGCCCAGGACCCATTATACCACTTGAGGTCCTTCATTTGCTCCTCCGTTATTACTGAGATAAATTTCAGTTACAGTAAATATTATCAAGGACAGTCTGCAGGAGGAAAAGTTTCACAACTTCATCCTGATGGTGTGTGAGAGGGGAGGACGGAGGTTTGCTGCCAATCACTGTCACACCACAGCGCTATTTGCCTGCTGTTGGTACGCTCATGATTTTACCAAACAGCCAAGGAAAATGTAGAGGGTGCTTTATTAGTTTGTGTGTCTATTTTTAAAGCAAATATATCAGAACTTGATCATTTACATCAATGTGTTATTTTTTAATTGAAGTATAGTTGATTTACAATGTTGTGTTGGTTTCTGGTATATGGCATAGTGATTCAGTTATATGTATATATTCTTTTTCATATTTTCATTATAGGTTACTACAAAATATTGAATGTAGTTCCCTGTGCTATTCAGTAGGACCTTGTTGTTTATCTCTTCTGTGTAGAGTAGTTTGTATCTACATCAAGGCATTCTTAAAAGGAGTCACTTTAGGAAGTCGGGCCCTCAATCCTCAAATCCTCCCATTGCCTACATGTTTGTTTCTTCCTTTTTGGAATTGTCTTCAGGACAGGATATCATAATTTATCACACAAAGTGGGGCCCTTTGAGAATGACAGTGGTATTGATAATTAAGTTAACCAGGGAAAACAGTCTTGGGTAATTAGGACGGATAATTACTTTGCTCTAGGGCCACATCAGAAAACCGATTTTAGTCATTTTTGACCAAAAATGTTCTTACTCAGCTGATAACTTCCTTTTTTATAAGACTTGACTGGTGATAATCTTTGATTATCTACAGAAGTGAGTCTTTTCTGAAAAGATGAAGACTTCCCTTCTGTGACAGTAGTTGAAAGATAGTTGATTTTAATGAAATTCTCATTGTATTTTAATCAACAGTAGCATCTTTATATAATGTTGCCTCCAAAGGGGAAAGCCCTCAGGAGCCACATGATCTATTACACATCATACTCAGACCTTGTGCTCAAGCACGCCTAGTCTTATTTTGGACCAGATCTGGGATGGTCTCTTTGTCCCCTGCCAACCCTCCTCACTGAAGCAATGGTTCTGATTTCCCTTATCCCAGAGACAGCTCTCCATTAGCATGTGTCCCAGACATCTCTGCTTCAAACGCTCCCAAGCACTTTGTGGCACTTGGCTAGCCTCCCTCTACTTATCACTATGACCTTAAAGCTTCCAAAGTAAGAATGTGTGAGGGAGTAAATACAAGGGCCAGGCCTGAAAGGTGAAGGTCAACTCCTCCATTCATGTGCAACCTGAATAAAGCTCAGTTCCCTTGGGGTCAGTCTCAGCAAGGGCTGCATCCAAGATAAAGACAATCTTATTCCAAAACAACATTAAAGCAGCAAGGAAGAAGAGGAAATTTTACTGTAGATGTATTGCCAAGAGGCTCTCACAGGTGAGCACCAGGAGACATATATATGGATGCAGACTGCAGCATTGTTTTAGTGATTGTGATAGGCGAAATAATGTCATTCATCATCATCCCATTTTGCACCCCCTACCCCCACAAAAGATACCCACATCTTAATTTCCTGAAAGCACATTAGGTTACATGGTAAAGGGGAAATATGATTACAGAATATTAACCTTAATATGGAATTAAGATAACTTAATCAGCTGACCTTAAGATAGGAAAATTATCCTGGATAATCTGGGTGGGCCCAATATAATCACAAGGGTCCTTAAAGGTGAACAAGGGAAGTAAAGGGGGAGAAGCAGAGATGAGGACGTGATAATGGAAGCAGGGCCACAGAGATGCTGTATTGCTGGCTTTGAAGATGGAGGAAGGGACCATTAGCCAACCAATAAGAACTACACCTAGAAGCTGGAAAAGGCAAGAAACAGATTCTTTCCTAGAGCCTCCAAAGAGGAATGCAACCTGTCAAGACCTTTTTAGCCTAGTGAGATCTGTGCCAGACTTGGAACTACAGAACTGTAAGATGATAAATTTGTGCTGGTTTAAGCCACTAAAGTTGTGGTCATTTTTTTACGGCAGCAATAGAAAACTTACATTGTCATTTGCTCAAAGAAGAATATGTAAGAGATAAAGTATTTATTGAAGAAACGTGCTGTAGCAATTAAAAATAAACGAACTACAGCAGAAAGTAAAATAGGGCTTACCATGGCTAGGGAAAAGGGGGAATGAGGAGTTATTATTTAATGGGCACAGAGTTTCTGTTTGAATGATGAAGAAGTCTGGAAGTAGATAGTAGTGATGGTTTCACAATGTTGTGAATGTACTTAATGCCAGTGGGATCGTACACTTAAAAATGATAAATTGAGTTATGTGTATTTTATCACAATAAACAAACGAAATTTAAAAAATGACCTAGATCTATATTTTTGATATAGATTAATTTCAAAAGTGTAAGTTTTAGAATGTTATTTATAGTTTATGCAGTATAATGATTATATAAATTCAAAACCATAAAACAATATGGTTTAGAAATATGCATGTAGTGAAAGTATTTAAATAGACTGAATGACACCAAATCATGACAGTGGCTGATTCTAGGGAGAGAGGAGGCAAATGGGACAAGGGAGGACACAGGAGACTTCAACTTTCTCAGGAAATTTTTTTTTAAATCTAGGATAAACATGGTAAAATTATTAACATTTACAAATTGTAGGTGGTAAGTACATAAATACTGGCAATGTTATCCTTTGCAGCTTTCTGTGATTTTTTCAAAATTAAGGGGAAAAAAATGGAGGTTTTACTGAACGTCTGTTGAGGATGCTGAAAAGAAGGAATGAAACACACATTTGCAGGCACAATGTTTCATAGGTGCTCGTACACACCTCTTGCCCTAAGTGCCAGCTGTCGGCCTCCTCTCCTCGCTCCCTCTCTGTCCTGCTGCCCTTTAATGTGCCAGTTCTCTCCCTCTCCCTCTTTCCCACATGAAAATGCATCTGATTACTCTCAATTTCTGCCTCAGTCATTCCGGGGGAGACCGTGGCAAGACATGGACATTCATCCCCATCAGGATAAATTGGGACCTGGTAACTGGCTTCCTTAGAAAGACCTTCTCAAACTTTAATGCACATTGGAGGCACGTGGGCATCTTGTTGAAATGTAAATTCTGATTCAGTAGGACTGAGTGGGGCCTGAGATTCTACTGGTCTATGGAGCTCCCTGATGTTATTGGTGCTACTGGCCCCTGGACCACACTTGTAGTAAAGAAACCTTGGAAACTAAGTGCGTACTTTTGTGAGGGAGAGGGAGAAGGAGAGGAAAGGGCTGGTAGGAGCCTGTGATTGCAATTTAGTATTTTTCCCTGTGTTTCTTGTCACACACACACAGAGTCTGCCCCTCTGACCCCAGCAATACCCATTGTGGCCTCTCAATCTCTGATTTTTATCACTTCCTTGAAACTTAGTTTCTATACCTGCAAATTAAATCTAAACATAATGGTGGGCCCTGTATCAGAGGAGGGGGCAAGTGTTATCAGGAGAACATTAACAGTAATAAACTCAGGTTGTGGGAGGCTAGATATTATATGCTGATACTTACGAGCCTGCTTCTAAAAAGAAAAGAATGGAAAAGGTGAACATAATTGCACGAAGCCGCATTTCCATTAGTATTTTTGTAACAATTCACTATCATTCATTTATAGACTTCCTAAAATCATCTACAGTCTGCCTTACTGGAGAATTTTTTGTTTTCAGTGGCCTTGGTGGCTAAGACAAAGCTGGGCCCAGAGAAACGACTTATCAAGTGATTTAGGAATCCTCAGTAAACTTTTCTCCTTCTCCATCCTCCTCATCTGCAACCCACTGAGTTGCTGTGAGCTGAAGCTTTCGGCCATTTTTGTCTCCAGGATGAAATTTATAGGGTGGCGCCACACCCTAGGGAAAAGCCCTGAAACAATGACTTGTTTTATGTATACACGAATCTATATATGGAGACAATGCTGATACAGCGCTTAAAGTGGATTGGACGCTCTGTTAAGTTCTTTTGAAATATTTAACCCTTATAATAATCCTAGAATATAGGTAATATTATTATCACCATTTCACAGATTAAAAAAAAGGTGCAGAAGAAACTCGCCCAGGGTCATACAGCTAGTGTCAGGCAACATATTTCCAAAGTGCATTACTCATTGCAATGGAATAGGGACAGGGTAAGGGTTAGTGTTAGGAACAGGTTGTGTTTTGGTTTGGATTTCCTCAAAATTAAAGCCTGAGGCAAGGGGTTAAATGCAAGCCATTTGTTTGGGAGATGATCTCAAGTTACAGAAAAAAAGGGGGGTGGAGAGAGGGTGAGAGTGTTAGAGCAGGCAGGTAGCTAGATATGAGCAGAGAAACGGGGGCATGGGCCAAATGGCAGGAAATACATCTTGTGAAAAACAGAGGTCCTTGAGCAGACAAAAAAGCAGGAACCTCAGGACTGATAAGAAATCACACATTTTGGGGTGACAAATGTCCTGGAGGCAGACAAAGAAAGGTGGAAAAAGGCAGGAATCTCCAGCATCTAAATGTAACCTCTTGCTCATTATGCCCTCATTACAATAAAATTAGCCTTGCAGATTAGAAGTACCCATCGTGCACCGATGCCATGACACTTCCGATCAAGATTAAATAAGAAGGGAGGAGGGTATAGCTCAGTGGTAGAGTGTGTGCTTAGCATGCACACGGTGCTGGGTTTAATTCTCAGTACTTCCATTTAAAAGAATTAAATAAATAATCCTAATTACCACCCCCCCCCAAAGACTAAATAAGGAAAAAATTGCTCCTCCCCTCAGGAAGGTGGAGCTGGGATGAAAATCAAGAAATACCACCCCAAACTCCTCTCTCTCCAATGAATATTCTGTCCGTTTGTTTTTACGCCCCATACAACTAGCTTTCTAAAGAAAGTGCAGCTACTCACCTAAGTCTGCCCCCCCCCCCCCGCTGAGACCACACTATTGCTTAATAAATCATCACTTTACTTTCTTCACCTCCAAGTCTCACCTCTGAATTCCTGCAACGAGACAAGAACCTACTCTCTGGTAACAGGAGTGAAGTAGGAAGGGAAGAGAAGCCAGTACAAATGAGCATCATCCAAAGGCCTCTGAGAATCTTGCAGAAAGCCCTCAGGATCATCCACCTGAAGATGGTAGGCCACAGCCCCGACCCAGGCCCCTTCCCACTGATGGAAGGTCACCCCCGATGGCGTGCATTTGCACAGTAAGTGGCCTGGGAGAAGGTCATGAGCAGGTGTGGAAGCATGTGGGGCATCCAGTGGAGGTGAAGGGATAAATTGGGAGTTCAAGATTTGCAGATACTAATTACTATATGTAAAATAGATAAACAACAAGTTTACACTGTATAGCACAGGGAACCATATTCAAAATCTTGTAGTATCCTGTGGTGAAGAAGACTATGAGAACGAATGTGTGTATATTCCTATGTGACTGAAGCATTGTGCTGTACACCAGAAATTGACTCAACATTGTAAACTGACTGTACTGCAACAAAAACATATTTAAAAAAATAAAAAATACCAAAGTGAGGCTGGCTTGGGCTGCGGCTGAAATCAGAGGAGGGCCGAAGTGCTGAGACAGGGCTCCAGCAACACCTACGCGGGCTGCCTCCAGAAGCGGTGACACTCAAGGGTGAATGTTGTAGAGAGGATTTGAGCATGTAGGCTAGATAATCCCTTCACATACAAAATTCTATAATTCTCTAAGCAAAAGTTCATAGGGGCCATCACACTTTGGCCATAATAAATATTTTATATCCTTAACATTGTGATTCTCAAGAGCAATGAGAAGAATCGAAGGAAGTACTGTCACTGCATCCAACTCTTTGCATCCAGGTCAGGTACTATTTACACATGACCTCAAGACAGTGATACAGTGGAGAAACAAATCCTTTTGAAATGCGTGTTAATGCACTCCGGCTTTGGTCAATTGGAGGGGAAAACTGCCTGTAGACTCTCTATCCAGAGACTATCATGACTACGAAAATGAAATTCCCAGTCTTCTCATGATAATTTCCAGGTGGGGAATAAAATTCACTCAGGAATGTGCATACATGTTCTCTTGCTAAATAAAAGTTATTAGTTAACAAAGGGGTTTTTGAAAACTTGACCTTGACTTCCTGCGCTCCAAACAATGCCACCTCTCTTATCAGTCTTAGTCCCAGAAGGACACTCAGTGAAGACTCAGTTGTATCCACTGACTCACAGTTGCGGTTAAGGATGAAGAAATTCTGAGTCTTCCGCCTCCAGGCCACTGGCCATTTCTAAGTTTGGATGTTCTCTTTGGTCAATTCAGGATGCTTTCTGAGGAATCTTGTGTTAGGATGGTGGGGCGTAGGGGTCAGCTCAGGTCACATCAAAGTGCAGTTCAGCCCAGCCAAGGCAGCTGGTCAGGATTTGGCATTGCTGGTTAAAGGATGGGACGGAGGTCAGCTTTGTTGGTTTGACCCCTCAGTGGACCTGTCATCTTGGTACAATTCCATGGCCACAGAGCGTAAACTCATTCCAAGCAGTGGTCTCCTACATGCCTCTCTCCTGGCTCATCTAAGGAACAAAAGAGAGACTGTGGCTGGTCGGTGCATGCTCACTGTTGCTCCTGGGGGAAAAACCTCAAAACCTTTGGATATTTTCCCAAAGGCCCACACTAACGATTGGGAAACATGTGAAGGCAAATCAATGCCTAGAGAGAGTATTATTGCAGAATAAAGCAGCACCATTTTCTCTGTATTGTTTTTCTCTATAAGTTGAGGTCATCAGTATTCACTTTCCCTTTGTTTTCTTTTTGGTCACTGGTGAGTTTTCCCCTGCAATGATTTGATGATTATATTGTCTCCCTGCTTCTGACTGTCAACACATCCTTCGTTCTCAGGAAAGGGGAAAGGAGAATGTAATTAGACTTCAACAGGGGATGTGCAGATAGAATATAGAAGAACTAAAGGTTCTCGAGGCAGCAAATTATGTTGAGGGCCCCACTCTGCTATGCCAGAGTCTTGCTTTCTATGGAAAGGGTCACTGAGAAGAAAAAAAGACAATTCTGGCTTGTCATGTGAGTCAATCAAAAGGAAGGGCTGTGACTGTGAGGACTCTGGCCATTGCAAAGGACAAAAACACAATTCAAAGTAGCTTAAGCAAAAATAGGAATGTCTTTCTCACATCATGGAGAGATTCAAAGGGTCAAGCAGCCTTTGTGTTCAAATGTATGCAAGGATTCAAATAAAGTTGACGGCTTTTTTTTTTTTAATCACTTGGCTCTGCTTGCTTCTGAGTGCCTCCTTTTTCAGATAGGCCTTCTCTTCATGTAGCAAGATGGCTGTAGGAAGTTCCAAGTTCAAAATGTCTCAAAATGTGCTTGTGGGCCCAGAGAAAGCAAAAGGCAGTCTTTCTTGAGAGCTCTGAGTTGCAGGAAGCCCCCTTATTGGGCTGTGTATTAGTCAGCATGGGCTGGTGATGCTGTCATAACAATCAATCCCCAATCTGAGGCTCACCACCCGAGCTTATTTCTTGCTCACATTACATGTTCAATGTGGTTGCTGCTCATCAGGGACCCAGGATAATGGGTACACCACCATTTTGTAGCTGCACAACCCAGGACTTCAGAATTCCTTTATTGCTGCAGCAGACGAAGGAAACGACCTAGAGAATCAGGCCTGGGTTTTTCACAGCTTCAGGCCAGAAGTGACCAATATCACATCCCCTTCCTTTCTTTGGCCAGAACTAGCTCCACAGTCCTACCTAACTGCAAGGTGACTAGGAAAGTGAGAGAGGACTCAGAATGTTTAACAAGCATCACTGTCCCTGCCACACCTGGCTTGGGTCCTATGCTCATCTTTCGGTCAGGCCAGTGGCCAGAGGATTAAATGCTTCCACTGCTGGGTGCAGGCCAGATGCCCTCCTGGGGCCTGGTGAAGGAGCTCAATGCAGACCTCTTCAGAGAGCCAGCAGCCCCGTGCCCAGGTCAAGGGCTGACATTCTACCATGAGCAGAGCTTAGTAATCAGATGTTTAAAGCCTCAGAAAGCATTTTCAGCCATGTTTCTCCAAAGTGAAATTTCCATCCAAGATGAAGTTTGGTGAACTGGTCATGGGGTAATGACTGAGAACACAGAGCTTGTGTTGTCTGAAGGGAGAGGACGCTGGGGTCCCTGGAAGCTGATTCAGACCACGTGCCTGGGAAGGCTGCCAGGGGAGGTGGATCACGAACGTTCACCGTTGGCCAGGAAGAGGCAGGCTGTTCCACGGGTGAGGCTGCTGTAAGTCCAGCACCTGATCAGGTTCACTCTTAGCCATGGTCCTTTGCATCCTCCGCCTTGTGGAATGAGGGGAATGGAGTGTGGTAGGTAGAATGATGGCCCCCAAAGATGCCCACATCCTAATCCCCAGGACCTGGAAATAGGTAAGGTTACATGGCAAAGGGGCTGCATCATTAAGGTTGCAGATAGAATTAGGCTGCTAATCAGCTGACCCTGAGGTGGGAAGAGGACCTTGGCCTATCCAGGGGGGCCCAGTGTCACCACAAGGGGCTTTATAAGTGGAAGAGGGAATCAGAGAGATGACAGCAGGCAAAGGACTTGGCCAGACCTCACGGGCTGTGAAGATGGGAGATGAGGACCACGAGTCCAGGAGTGTGGGTGGCCTCAAGGAGCTTGATACAGTAATGAAACACACTCTTTCCTAGTACCTCCAAAAGGAGGGCAGCTTTGCCAAACCTTGACTTTAGCTCAGTGAGACTTCTCTCCAGAACTGTAAAATAACAGATGTACGTTGTTTTAAGCCACCGTTTGTTTTACTTTGTCACAGGAGAAACAGCCACACAGTGCCTCAGAGTTTTAGCAACCTCCCTCGAGAAGAGAGAGGGGTTTAGAGATGACTGAGGCCCTCAGGATGGGGACAGAGCTGTGGACACCTCCCAGGCTGGTCTCAGGAGGTGAAAGGAACCATCAGCTGACAAGGAGAGCAGATGTATGGTTCCTGGGACAGGGAAGGAGACCAAACCCACAGAAGGGACCAGGGACCAAGGTTCTCCTTGGCCCACTGTGTCCTTCCTGAGTTTAAGGCAGTTTAGTTTAGCCATCATCTGACTGCCATTTTTCCATTGAATTAGAACATATGAAAATCAAACCGAAACACAAACAACTGGATATTTTTCCATCATGATAAGGTGGGTGGAGCTTTGTAAGAACTCAGACTTTATAAGCCAGGAAGCCACAGCCAAACCCACAGACCTCGCAGTAAATGAGTCCAAGCTGAGCATCACAGACAGCCTGGCCTTTAGAAAGATGAATTTCCTAATGAGCCTCACATAAGTGGGTCCTCCCACTGTGCCCTATATCATCGTCATATAGAAGATGAATACTCCTTCATGGTTAGCTGGTGAGCTTACACATGTAGACACACACAACACACACACACACACACACACACACACACAGCAAAAGCTTCAATTAGCCCGTCTGCCAAGAAGTAAACACTAGCAGGAAAGACTTGCCTCCTTGGAATCAAATGGATTTTCCCCTCCCACCTTTGAGAATTGCCCCCATGCACAGGTAGACTACAAATAGGGCTAGAGGAATGAGGCTTCCACAGTTGGTAATGAGACCCAGGACTCATCGCAGTCCTGAGGGGAATGGCAAGTGAGCGCTGTGATTATTTCACTGAAGCTCTGAAGCTGCGTGCTGCCAGCTAATGGTCCCGGTCTGGTTCTTAGGCAAGCATGCATTCGCATTAAGCTTGAACTTCAGGGCTCGTATGTCTATTAGTTATCAGCATCCAAGTCGTCCAGAGCAGGCAAACCACTCTAACACTTGGATCTCATTAGCACCCTTCCCGGCAATTTCCCTTACACAGCAAAGGCAGGGAACTGGCTACTTACGGAAGCCAAAGTATTTTCAGAGCCCCTTCCAGAAACGGTTCTGCTTCAGGACAGCTGAGGCTGAGAACTGGCCACGCACACCAACTGCTCTTTGCACCTGGTCTTTGAGCAAGAGAAGGCTTCACGACTCCGGGCTTTCGTTGCCAGATTGCATCAAGTAGACATGTCAACCTAACACGTGAGGAGACGGAACCCATGTCTACTGAGCATCTATTTGCTCTGAGCTCTGAATTTAGTTTCAGAAGAAGGGTGTGTGAGTCTCAGTTCTTCTCTTTATCCATTGTGAGGATAAACCATTTAATCTTGCTAATCCTTATCACAGCCATTTGTAAAATGAAGGAAATAATACCAGTCTTGCATCACAGGACTGTTATGAGGATCGAATGAAATAATAGACGGAAAATTCCTATTTACTTGTAAAGTATTTTGAGCTCACAGAAGCAAGAATATACCTATTAAAGCTCTGTAATTGTTATTTTTGAAATTGTGATGATCAGAAATCTATACCTTTCATACGACAGTGTTCATCCTTAGACGCTCCATTAACTTTGGAAATGAGTTCTAGAGTAGTTCACATAATATTAGCTACCATTTATTGAGAGCTTCTCCTGCATACCTTATTTCTCAGCCTCACAGCTCGCTCCTTCAAGCAGATATTACTGTCCTCAATTAAAACCTGTAAAACTAAGACCTAGACGTAATGTAACTTGCTCAAGGAAGTGGCAGAAGCAGGATGGGAGCCCAGCTATGTCTAATCCAAACTCTGTGCTCTATGCCTTGAATTTTGTAGGGAAAACCCCCCAAGATGTTATTAATTTATAGTATAATTTATTTATAAATGTGATAATATATATGGAATCAATATATAGCTTGTGGGTCTGCTCTAAAGAGTTTGCACCAATTCCTAATTCCTGTTGTATTTTCTGCTGAATTTTGATTTTTGCTTCCCCCTCCTTTTTTTCACTTGGATACAGAGACGAACGTTATATACAGGATAAAACAGGTCAGATCTGGCCAAAACCAATATATCCAACAAAACAAATAAATCAACATGAAGTAGTCTGAGCTTGTGCTCCCACTGACCGTGGCCTCTGTTGGCCCTGGCAAGGGGCTGCCTGTGGTCCCTAAAGTCAGCTTGGTGTGCGGGGCAAAGGGCGAATTTCACAGCAGAAATACAGGCTCATCCAGCTCTGCACGTAAATGCTCCAGCCCCCCTCCATCCCCCTAGGCTTCTTACTTCTCTTTTATTTTAATTTTTTTAAGGAATGTGCAAAGAATGGAGAGATTCCAGCTAGATCACAGGATGGAAATGCAGTGTCCGCAGGAGATGGAATGTCTTCAAGTAGAAGGAAGCCCCATTGAGTTGCCTTGCTCCCCAACTCCAGACCTGCTCGATTTAGATGGACGGGAGCAGAGCATCATGGTTTGTCTGTGGGACTAGGCTACTTGGATGAATATCTCAACCCAGCTGCTTTCATATTGTATTTAGACAAATGTCATAACCCCTCTGGACTTGTTTTATCACCTCTAATGGGTAAATGACCCATAGAGTTATTGTGAGGATTAACAAACTCATGTGAAAGATCCAAAAGAGTGACAGACACACAGAAAACACTTAATAAATCATTTGAGTTGGGGAGGAAGCGCCTACATTCTCACCTAAACTGGAGAAGGCGGGGTGTCTTCCTGGCCATGCACTATGACTCTGGGATGGACTGGAAGCAACATATCCCCACAGAATGGTCCTGGCCTGACTCAGAAATGCCTTTCTGGATTGCTGGCTGAGGTATGACCAGATTCCTTCAGGAATGGTACCCAATCCCTGTTTATTCTCAAACTGTGGTGCAGGGACAACTTGAGTCACCACCATCTTGAGCGCTTTTCAAAATGCGCAGGGCAGGCCTCCACCCAGACCTACAGACCCAGCACCTCTTGCATGAGAGTCGGGTGGGAATATTAATCCTTGGTTCCCTCTTGGTCCAGAATGATAGAATTAGCCAAGCTGAGGCTGGGCAAGAGGAGTGAAGGAATGAGACTCCAGGGAGGGGATGTAGCTGAATTATTTCTAAGAAACTCTCCACCTCCCAGCTCAGTAAACCCCTAACACCTTGAATTCCCAAGGGTAGAGTATAGTCTATGCTTTTCAGGCTTTTCTCTGCTCACTGAAGAGAATCCTGGAGGAGACTTTATAACAGAGAGGAATTTGCAGGCTTTTTCTTAATTCTCCTGGGTTGTTCTAATAATCATAATCAAACAACCTAGGGAGATCTCCTAGGAACTGAGCAATAGGGAAGAATACAACACAATTTGTATCTGGAATGCTGTGGACATGGGGTCAACTGGCAGGACAAGGTAGTCCTTGATAACGTAACCTAGGAGGGCAAAGATCATGACAAATTGGGACTGGTTTAAAATGGCCCTGATACACGGTATAATGTTCCCTCCTCTCTTGTATAGTTCACTTCCTACACAGGAACTCTACTTCTTTATCCTTTAAGCAAGGGAAGTGACTATGGCTAAGCCAAGGGGAAGTCCGTGGGTGACCCGGGGTATGTTTTGGGGAGAAAAGCATTGCTAAAGGTCTTGAGCTTTGCACGAGAGGACTCTGTGCCCTTTGGAGAATGAGGGGCCGTGGAAGGAAGAGGAAAGAGCGTGGAGAAGGCTGCCAGTCAACCTGATGCACACGATGAGGACTCTTCTCGGACAGGGATAAAGGTGCTGAGAAGAGGCATCTCCCTTTCCTCCCTACCTTCACAGGGGCTGACATGGCGCTGGGCACTGTGATGAGAGACAAGACCCTGCCATTTGAGCTTAATCCCAAATCCACTTCCAGATGCCTATTAATTTTGAAAAATCATCTTAGCCTTTCTGAGGTTCACTTTTCTCATCTGCAAAATGCAGAAGATAATTTTTTTTATTACAGGCTGGTTGTAACAAACAATGAAGTTTATATGAAATTGCTCTATATACTCTAATGTGCATACATTTATTATTATTTTTTAGAATCCATAACTCCTATCCTGCATTAGATAATAAGCATTTGAAGGGTAACTTCTGTTATTTCTCACAGCTCCTAACACGATGTCATATCCACAGCAAATCCTCAGAATATGTTAGCAGCCAACGCTGACCATCCCCCAAGTGCTACTCCTTCAATAATGCAAAGAAACATTTCTGCTCGGTTAAGTTCTGGGCTAGAATACTTTGCCAAGATGTAAACATTTCAGAAGACCTGACACCATTAAAAAC
Organism: Camelus dromedarius; assembly: GCF_036321535.1. Lineage (NCBI taxonomy): Eukaryota > Metazoa > Chordata > Mammalia > Artiodactyla > Camelidae > Camelus > Camelus dromedarius. The sequence goes on from NC_087438.1 coordinate 45,755,466, forward strand.
CAGCCTTAATTGTCTACTGTTAGTTTCTTCAGGCAACAGAGCTTCACCTTAGAAGAAATAGGTCTGTGAGTCAGAATGATCAGAGATGGACAAAGAAGAGTGACTGGAAAAAGGCATTTTCCTGCTAGCGGCACTTTCAGCGAAAAAAAAAATCTTCCAAGGCCTCTACTCCCAACAGAGAAACTCAACCTGGGACCTTAGTGCATGGGGCCAGCCCTCTGGTGCTTGGAGTGTGCAGTTCTTCTGACTTTGGGTCCTCACACACTTGGCTGAACAGCCAAGCATCCCAGAGACATGGGTCTCTACCTGGCTTTGGAGAACCCTGTACCCACCACCCAACCTCCTCATGCACGGGACTTAGGCTGGAAGGGGTGGGAGCCTGTGACAACTTGGTCTGGCTCTTGTGCCCTCAGAAAGGCCAGCCCAGAGGGCGCGGCATAGTCTATGGTGCCCCCTGATTGACGGGTGCAAGCTTCTCCTTCCTCAGATGCAGAACATCCTGGAGAGAAAGCCTGCAGGGCTGCTTCCCACTGCCTGGTGGCGATGGGCTACCTGACCAGAGCTAGAGGTAACTCCTGGCAACAGTGGAGGCTCATGAGCCACCAGAGAGGTCGGTGGTTACTGATTTGCATCAGCACACCTCTATTTTGGGCAGGTCTTTCTTGGAATCGAGGTTTCCTGTTGTGTGCGTTAAGCACTCAGTCTCTCTTGAGGTCCCCTCCTCTCAGATTTGGTGTCTCTGGCCCATCGAGTCCCCTTGGCAACACAGTGTACTCATAATATCAGGGGGAGGCGGGACTCACAAACCAAGGTTTACCTAATCACTTTCTTATTCAAGTTGCTCAGATTCTCATCAGCTGAGATAATATAATTAGATGCTGGCAGCTTGGACTCATGCCTGGGGTGTGACAGAGACCTCGTCCGTAGTGGTTCCATTTCCCTTCCCCTTTATTCAGGTCACAAGTTTGGACAGTCCAAAGGCACATGTGGTTCTATTCTCACACCTGTACGTGGAGGTGGGCTGTTATAAGATGGTGTGCCCAGCCAGGAGGAGTGAAGCTTTTGCTCCTGGAGGTGTGGTCTGTGGAACAGCAGCATCTGTGAGAGGGGCAGGATCCTCAGCCCACCCCAGACCTACTGAGTCCAAATCTGCATTTTTAACAAGGTCTCCGGTGATGTGTATGCATGTTAACGTTGGGGAAGCACCAAGTTAAACCACTGCATAAAGGCATGAGTGAGCCTGGTCACCCAGCCCCACAAGGAGTGACCCAGGGTCAGAGGGGTAGAAGTTATACTAGGTAAACTGGCCACCACTGTCCCTCCAACATCCCACAGAGCAGGAAAAGCAGGGCCTCCCAAGGCTACCCTCCTTCGCCCATTAGGACCCTCAGATAAGTAATTTGACCCCATGCCACTTGACTGACAGCCTCTGCAAGTCTGTTGAATAAAATCACTTGACTGCTGGCCACCTCAGACTTCTGCAGGCTCTGTGCTGGAAGAGGAGGTGGGTCGGCTGCACTAACTCAGTGAACAGAACTTGCCCTCACTACGTCATCAGGTGCCTAGAAGCCACATTGTCATTTTAATGACACCTGTGGAAACCACACAGCTGTCTGAAGCAGTATCCACTCAGTCCAGAAAATCTGAATGGGGTCCAAGAAAAGATAGGCGGGGACATGGATGGGGAAGAAGTAAAATAAAAGAGGGTCAGAGTGTGGTAGGAGAGATTGCCTCCCTGTTTTGAAAAGTGAAGATTCAATTTCCTTTTACATTTCAGCTTCCTGTCATTTGCAGGATGTTTCTACCATTTTTCTCAATGGTTTTCCTAATTATTGTTCAGCTCATAAGATGCTCGCTCATCCATGCACAGAAGCTCGGTGGCACTGGGTGGGGGGGCATGGACAGGCAGTACTGTGGAGAAGGACGTGCTGTTGTTCAGACGTGCTGAGAGTTCCCAAACTCTTCCACCTGCCAACCTCTCAGGAGGCCCAAGAGCAGAGATCATGTATCATGAAGCACTCTCAGCTCTCAGAAGAGGAGAATGAAATATTAAGCAATGATGCTGTGATAAGAGCAGGTTTGTATATTACCCTCCCTGGGAATCTACCTGTTGCCACGAGCAGCCATTGGAGGCTGGGGAGACTATTGCCTCGGCTACAGGTGAGCCTCGGGTTTCCAGTGCACATCATGAACTCGGTCTCACTCACAGAGCAACAGCTTTGAAGGGGAGAGACAGCCCCTGATTCACTCTCATGATCTCTATGAAAAGACAAAGGGGAAAATGTTCTTTTACAGATGATTAGTCTGGCAAATGATTTCTCGAATAACTTCCTCCTCTGTCACTATGACCGTCATGACCATCACTGCTGTCATGTACGGACATGTTTTTTGAAGGGTGACTGTGCAGATAGAATTTGTATCCTCATGGAGTTTATGTTACAGAGATCTGAATTAAAATCTTTTCTTTATTATCAGATCAGATTGGGCAAAATTCCCAAAGAAATAAATTATGGTCTTTAAAGGATAGCAAAATCTATTCTCTGATAACACAATTCTTGCCTAGGCAATTTTTGTTAATAAAATTACAGATTTATTTATATTCAGAGAGACAATATCTTTGAGTCTAACTGACCCAACTTGAGTGATGTGTCCTCTCCTGGACCAATCTGACTACATGGGGATGGAGTCACATAAAAAATGCTCCAACATGAAAAAATGCTCAATATCACTAATTTCCAGAGAAACTCAAATCAAAAGTACAATGAAGTATCGCCTCACATCAGTCAGAACGGCCATCATTAAAAAGTTCACGCAGTTCACGAATGATAAATGCTGGAGAGTGTATAGAGAAAAGTGAACCCTCCTACACTGCTGGTGGGAATGTAATTTGGTGCAGCCACTATGGAAAACAGTAGGGAGATGCCTTAAAAAACTAAAGACAGAGCAATCTCACTCCTGGGTATAGGTCCTGAGGGAACTGTAATTCAAAAAGATACATGCACCCCAATGTTCATAGCAGCACTATTTAAATAGCCAACACATGGAAACAACCTAAATGTCCATCAACAGATGACTGGGATAAAGAAGTTGTGACATATATATCTATATATACAATGGAATACCACTTAGCCATAAAAAAGAATAAAATAATGCCATTTTCAGCAACATGGATGGACCTGGAGATCATCTTTCTAAGTGAAGTAAGCAGAAAGAGAAAGAAAAATACCATATGATATCACTTATATGTGGAATCTAAAAAAAAAAAAACCATAAATGAACTTATTTATAAAACAGAAACATTCACAGATATAGAAGACATACTTATGGTTACTGGGAGGGAAAGGGATGGGAAGAGATAAGTTGGGAGTTCAAGATTTGCAGATACCAACTACTATATACAAAAAAGATAAACAAGTTTCTACTATAAAGTACAGGGAACTAGATACAATATCCTGTAGTAACCTATGATCAAAAAGAATATGAAAATGAATTATGTATATGCATGACTGAAACATTATGCTGTACACCAGAAATTGACAAAAAAATTGTAAACTGACTATACTTCAATTAAAAAAGAAACATGCCTAATAGAAGCCAGTTCCCCACAAAGAGTCACGTAGCAGTGGGGGAAGGGTGCAGTTCCCAAGATGTTGGAACTAGGAACACAACCTAACTCTGACACCTAGACATCCAAGGTAAATTTTGCTGAGGGCTAGACATGGTTAGTCTTGTTCTTTTCTTTTCCTTCATGTTCAAATGATCATTCCTCCTTCCCTCCAAATCGCTGATAACTGCTAATCTTTTTACAGTCTGTATAATTTTGCCTTTTTCCAGAATGTCATAGAACTAGAAACATACAGTATGTAGCCTTTCCAGACTGGCTTCCTTCACTTAGCAATATGCATTTAAGTTTACTCCATGTCTTTTTGTGACTTGATAGCTCATTACTTTCTATTGCTGAATAATATCCCATTATATTGATATACTAAACTTTGTTTATCCATTCATCTATGGAAAGATGCCACCATTTCCCTTCTATCTCTGTTCTTAGGTTTCCACTTCATGTCTTTAATGGGCCACTATGAACTTCCTTCCCCTTTAGATTAGCTTAACTACTACTGCTATATGAAAATGACTGGGATTAGAATGCCATTTTGGTCGGCAGCTCGGGTACTGGTGGTGTATCACCTGTTTACTTGGCAAGTGGTACTTGAATATGTACATAAAGCCAGTGGTGTGTATGTTAAAGGTGGAATGCCCATGTTTACACAGAGAATTGGCTACTCAGGCTGAGAGTGACTTACTGGATATTCCAAGAAGTAGTGAGACTTCAGCAACCAGAATTTGAAGTTAGGTACCTTCAGGAATGGGGTGGAGGCCTTGTCACTATCTGCGAAATGGAACAGATCTAATAGTAACTAAAGAGGATGTTGACCAGCAAGAAGCCAGTGGTACTGGCCACATTGGGTTAGTACCAAGAAGGGTTGAATAGGGTCAGAGATGTCATGTTTAGGCAATGTTGCAGACAAATATGCAGCTTAATTTATTTATCTTTAAGAAGTATAGAAATGGTTTTACAGAGGAATGTTTTAAATGTTATTTTGATCCCTTGTCCACATGGCTGTTTCGTGGGAGTGGACTTACATCAGGCACATTCTTTATGTGAACCTGCCCCTCCTGGCTGCAGTTGGATTGATCCAGGAGAGGACATGGACTCAAGTTAAGCCAAGTCAGATGCAAAGAAAAGATTTCATTTCTCTGAGTATGGCTAGATTTGGAACAATTAAACTTTCATGCTATCAGAGGTCATATTTTATGTCCCGGACACTAAATTCTCTTTAGAATGAGAACAATGAACTAGATGTCTATGAGGAAGAAACAGAATCTTCCCATCTGCTTTTGCTCCTGTTTCCAAGCATTGTCTTGAAGGGAACATTATGGTTGTCTCTGCAACATTTGTTCTTCCTTCTTTTGGTAACTACCTCTTTGATACTCACTTTGATATCCACAGATACCCCAAACATACCTTGGACATAACTTAAATCCATAGTTAAATGACTATGGTCTAAGTTTACCATAAACCTAGTCCCTGGGCACAGGTGTTGGTCCAGGGAAAAATGGGGCCACCAAGTGGAGCCAATGAGACAGAGGAAGATAACTGTTGGGAGATTTGAAGAAAAGAGACTTCCTTACTCTTCTGAAGCAACTTCTGGAGGAGACCCCCACCCCAGATGGGGGTGATGTATTGGACTCAGTTTAAGTACCATCCCAGATCCACACACTTGTCTTGCTTACAAAGCAGCAAGGCCCTGGCAACAGTCTGCTGTTCCTGAGATAATGGACCCAGGTCATGGCTAGAGAAGGAAAAGCCGCGTCTGCAGGGCTACCTGGTGAAGAGAGATTGCTGAGTCTGTGCTCTGGCCCTACTGGTCCTGTGGGGGCTGTGGCTTTCCCAGTAGCCGCCTAGAGAAGCCTAGGGACAGAATTAGGTTGGGAGGAGGAAGTTAGGTCTCATGGGAATGACTCCGATCATTGGAAGATAGGGACCAGGAACTTGCTGGTGGATGAATTCTTCTCTGTTCCAGCATCCATGCATCTAGTCCTGAGATATGGTAGCTGGTGCATCCTTTCTGAAGGTTCCCCTTTGTACTTGCTCTCTCCCCTTCCCTACCTCATTCCCCCTTTTCCTTTCCTTACTTCCCCAAATCACACTCCAGTCTCAAAGTATTGACAACATCAATTTTTCTGGGAACCCAGGCTAAGACAGGAGGATGTAACCTCACGGACTGCTGGCAGTTCTCTTATGACCACTGGAACCAGTGTAAGGATAGAGGCCACTCACATGAAAGGCACATGGAGAGCTGATGAAAACTTGATAACATCACTGATCAACCTGGGAGCACTTCCTACCCCTGGACTTCCAGTTACCTGGGTCAGGAAGAAGCCCATTATATTTAGTTTTCTGTGGAGGGCAGCTGAATACACTGTAACTGATAACTTCTCTAGTTTCACCTATACTTGCAGATTCTGGGAGGGCCCCCTTGCATCATAGCCTGACAATCAATGCCCTTTTCGATCTTAGTTAACACAAGTTGATTTCTGGTAACTACCACAAATCAAACCCTAACTGATTTACCTGCCTCCCTTTTGGTTCTGATGAAAAACCTTTAGAGCCCCTTGCTGGGATTCTGGTCCTTTTATCATTAAAAAAATTAAAATCAGTTAAAATGTATAGAGTGTATCTATAGCCATGCATAAAACACAGGTTACTTCTGTTTTAATTAAAACACACACACACACACTTTTTTTTTTTTTAACAATTCTGGAAGTTCTCCCAAATAAAAACCAAACAATACCCCCAAATAAGAATAGTTTAAGAATTAATCTCTGCCAAGCCAGCTTTCCCCTAGATGATGGATTTGTTAGTTAATCATTCTGAAGCCAGGATTAGAGCCCAGTCAACAGTTTAATAAACCATTCATTTCCTACAGTGCTGAGTAGTTTCACGGGCTTTTTACTCGCATGCCATAAACAGGACTATAAATTGTATTAGTAATTGTTTTTGAAAAGGATGTCGAGACTTCCGTCCTAAGATGGTGATTTGAGCATGCATGTTGAACAACTCCCTTTCTTCTCAAGTTCCTATAGAAAGGACCACAAATGTATTTTAGAATACAGTTTAAAAAACCCAAAAAACCTTTATTCTGAAAAACAGTGAAAAGTGCTAGCAACTGGCCAGCAACTGGGAAGAGATTGGCAAAGTAGCACAGATAAGGACAGATTGTAAAAGAACAAACTAGTCCAAGATTTGACCAGGGCAAGGAGAAGCCTCCTGCACTTGAGCAGGAATCCAGCAGAATCTCAAAATCTCCTAGACTAGCCGGGCTTACATATGAGTCTGGGCAATGGAGTATTTGGCGCCGGTAATGTAAGGTCTTTGCTAAAACAGCCTCCCAATGGGGGTCACCCTGTCCCTTAGAAAGGAGATAGTGGCCCAGCTCACCTAGGTCTCTACAACAAACACAGGAAAAATAAAAATAATGACACAGGAAAAAGAAGAACAGAATGACAGGGGCCTGCAGAGACGCTGAGAGCCTGGCCTCCTCCAATGGCGTTCACTTCCTGAGGTCATTGTCAGGAACTGGAAAACACTTTCCAATCATTCGCCAGGGGCTGCTGAGCAATTGTCTTCAATCAGGAAGTAGTTTGAGCTTTGCTGATTATATGAAGAAAGCAAAGCCGTGGAGACCTGAAGGTCTCTTGGATAGAAAGGACCCCTTTGGCCATCCAAAGGTGAAGGTGTTGGGGTCTAGGGAACTGATTGAGGTTTACTGATTTTCAATTGATGTAACATGGACAACAGCATTGGGTGGTGAAATTACACCTCTCAGCTCAAAGAACATTGTTTCTGATCCTAGCCTCATTGTTAAAGTTGACAAGTAAATGGGGTTCTGGTAAACATTTATTCTGTCTTTCCATCTGGACAAGAAATTGATGTGTAGCAATAAAGTGAGGGTAATTATAGCAGTCGGAAGGACCTTAAGTATTGCAAAAGCCTAAATGTTTTAGAAAGCAGGCTATTCCTTTTACTTTTGAGTTGGCATGAGATTGCTCAAGAGGGAAATTGCAGACCAAAGAATTGGATTCAATTCAATTTGAAAAACACGTATGTGGCTTTTCTGGGAGGCAAGGTATTGAGCTTAAGTTCGCACTGGTGACTTTTTCTTTCTCATTATCTCCTTATCTTCTGTTTTATATCCTTTTTCATTAATTCTGTAAAAGCCACCAGAGTTCTCTGTTCCCAGGGGACTTTCTCACCTCAGTTGAAAACAGCCCTTCACAACAGATGATTAAGTTTTATTTTCCCCTTGCTGAAGGGGTGGAGGTGAGGAGGTGAGGAATTATCCCTCTGAACTAAGATGTCTCAAGGTTCCACATCGTCTTCCTCCTTCATATCCATGGGCCTCCCTCCTCCCCTTTTAAGAATGTTCCACAGCAAGACTCTCACTAAAATGTACCTTACAAAAGCAAGTGAGCTGTAAACTTCTGAGGCATGGTGCCCGTATTTGTAGAATGGGACTATCCATTCATCCCTGGGGGGAGTGTGTGAAGAATTAAGATAATTTATACTAAAACTTTTTTTTTTTTGCTTATTAACTTTTTTTTTCAAATTTTGTTTATTTGTTTTGGCAGGGTACTTCACTTTATTCATTTATTATTATTATTTTTTGATGCAGGTACCATACTGAGGATTGAACCCAGACCCCTGCATGCTAAGCATGCACTCTACCACTGAGCTCTACCCTCCTCCCGAAACATATCTGAAAGCAAAAGCACCATGAGGATACAGAGGTAGAGTGAAATTCCAGAGCAAGGGAAACCTCAGACCAGGAACCTGGCAGCTCCATTGAATATTTGACTCTGGGTGGACTATTTAACCTGTGCATTCCTCAGCTTACCCATCTGTAAATCAGGAGATGAGGGCCCTCTTCAGTTTTTGTAAAATTCAATGAGTCACTGCAGGTCAAGTTGTTAATGAACATAGGCTAATATAAAAGTAAAAGACATCGTCATTACAATTTCAAAATAATCCTCTCATACATAAGAGGTTTCCTATGTCTTCCACAGAGTGACAACTTTTAATATATATATTCGATAGCCTATCTGGGGATATGTGGCATGTGGGAGGAATCTCAGATCCACTTATAGAATCAACTCTGCACTCAGTTGGGGGATCTGAATTTTGTATGGAGCTCAGGGGAGAGCTCTCGGGTAGATTTCATAATATGAAGGAAAAGGCACTGACACTGGAGGATGGAGGTGACTGAGTAAGTAAGTACACAGGCCCAACTCCACACTGTGGGAGATCATGCCATTTACTCGCCACTTGAGGGCTTTTCCCATCCTGCGCTCCAACTGGCCCAGATCCTCACCTTGAAAATTTTACTGTCGACTACCATCCCCTAAACCAGGGTTGACCACCGAGTCCCTGGGCTAACTACTGAGGGGCTGTGATCATCCTAGAGGTACTGATGAAGGTCCTTAACCTTCCAAAGGGGGATCTGTATTTGTGGGGTTTTAGACACAAGGATCGTCCTGGGGGGATTTTGTAGGAGGTGGATGGTAACAGTGTATAAGAGCTGCAAGACGGCCAAGGTCAGATTAAGACTGTTGGAGGCCCTAAGTATGGATACAATGTTGATACTCATCATATCCCATATAATTCATACTAAACATACAAAACCATGAAACATCACCATCTCCACATGGATGCTGGAAAAGAAATAAATCCATTCTAGATTTCCTAATTTCAAAATTCTGGGTAAATTTGTCAAAGCTGAATCAATACAATCTCTTTTTTCTCTCTCTAGCCCTGCTTTCTGGTGGCCTCATCACATCCATAGGCTACCTGTTGGGCACTGAGTACCGCCATCTGTATATCCTTCTGCCGGGGGTCCCAGCCAGGCCGTCTCCCCCAGCTCTCCCAGGAGGTTTCCTCAGGAACTCTGGCCAGGCTTTACCACCAGGGCCATTCTCTCTCCTCCCCCATGTCCAGAGCTCCCAGCTTTCTGTACCATTGATAGTTCTCCACTTTGCAGATGAAGCCCAGCTCCCTGAACTCTCACTTTAAGAGCTGTAACAACCAACACCTCTCTCTTCAACGTCTTGTCTGGAATATGTGTGCTGTATTGGGGAAAACAACAAAAGAGTGGGTTCCCAGGGATGGCTTCCCTGCCCCTTTGCGGACTGAGCTGGGATTTCTTCCCAGTCTCAGGCTTTAACCCATGCAACCCAGGTTCTCCAACAAAGACGGCAGACAGAACTCTGTGGTAGCAAAGAACAAGGGCATTGGAAGCAGAAACACTTGAATTTGTATCCTGTGCTAGGCACTTGCTACCTCTGTATGGCTGCTTCACTTGGCTGAGCCTGGTTCCTCCTGTGAAAATGACCATGATGAGAATATTTGTCAATAGTACCTGCAATGATGTATGTTGACGCCATGCCTGGCTCAGAGCAAGCACTTAATAAATGGAAGCTTTTACTGGTAACAAGACTGGGTCCTGTGACTCAGAGACAGTGGCAACCCTTTCCTTGCATGTACCTGGGATTCTCCTGTCTCTCAGGGCGAATCCCCCAGAGAAGTAGACTGGAGACTGACCTGCACCATCAGAAAGTGTCCCGCACTCCCAGGATTTTCAAACTGAACCCACCGTATATAAAGAATTGTCTGAGGGTGGGAAGGGATAGACTGGGATTTCAAAATTGTAGAATAGATAAACAAGATTACACTGTATAGCACAGGGAAATATACACAAAATGTTATGATAACTCACAGAGAAAAAAATGTGACAATGAGTGTGTATATGTCCATGAATGACTGAAAAATTGTGCTGAACACTGGAATTTGACACAACATCGTAAAATGATTATAAATCAATAAAAAATGTTTAAAAAAAAAAAAAAAAGAATTGCCTGAAAGTTCAGGAAGGCTAATTTGATGGGCTGGGAATGAAAATAGTGCCTCTGACAGGTTTGGGTCTGTGGCCTTTGTTTCACAATTTTCTGTTGAAGTATAAAACCCGGGTAACTCCCATCAGCAGTTAGAGTTCCTTGCTTATAAAGTGTCAACTCCACAGTCAAGTGATTGCTTAAGGAATTTGCAAAAGTGGATTCTAGGACAGCTTGCATTCCACCCGGGGACTAGTCTGGGCCTCACTTATTTTATCCCTTAAAGTCAGCGACACCACCACCTTACAGGCCCCAGTCAGGGCCTGCTTCCTGGGCTTGTGATCTGTGCAGCCACGTAGGGCCCAGTGCTTAGAAAGGCCCTATAACTGGCTTAAGTTTCTGCTGTTAGAACATTCAATTCTTAACAATTACTATTAAATTCTTATTAATTTTTGAACAAGGAACCCCGCACTTACATTTTGCACTGGGCTCTGCAAATTATGTAGCTAGTTCTACGTAATACTAGTAATAACCCTAGTACCCAGCCCACTGTCTGTTGCATAATAGATGCTTATTTAGTAGTTGAAGAAAATTAATTATCAATAATGTAATGCACTCTCTAATTCTTCATTAGCGTGTATTCAAGCAACAGTCCATAAAGCATTTGAAACCCTCCTATGTGTTATAACCTACCCAAAGGCAACAGTAAGCTGAAAAAATATACCTGAAACTTAGAAACCTAATGTGATACATGAAATTCCAGCTACCAGTGGATTCCCTCCCAAATAGGAATAATGTGCAAATCTCCTGTTTGCTGATAGCGACAGCTTCTGTTATTAAAAATCTCAAAGGAATAACAGGATGAAGTACAGACTTCTGCCAACTGATGCAATGTGCTAAAGCTATCAAGGCGATGCTGTTAAGTCCTGAGGAGCGAATATTTAGATCTCATTCAAATGAAGATCTTAGGGGGAATTGTCCTTTATATAACAATTGATTTTCCTAAAGTGAATTAACAGTTACAGGATATTTAGTCCAGTTTGTTGTTTAGGGACTTGGGGATGTGTCTGAACTACATCTCAGGAAAAGGGAGCTGAAAAGCAGGGCAATGTGCAGAATTGTAATCAGGAAGTGAATGATCGAATCATTAAAAGAAATAAAGCAGAATCCAGCAAAAACAAAAACAAAAACAGACAAGAAAAACTGAGAAATAAGTGAAATCCCCACAGCGAGATCATGGTGGGATTTGATACCGAGGTGATGTAATGTATTGAACTTCATCTTCCATTCCAAAGGATTCATTCTGCAAAGACACCATCAGTGTAGTAGGTTAAATAAAACATTCTTGTTTGGAAACAAGGTGGTGGTGGAGGGGAGTGACTGTAGTATCTGACAACAAAGGAAAATGAAAAAAATACATCACATTTCTTCTTCATGCCTCTCCTTGCATCTATCTCCGGACCTTTATCATTGCCACTTCCCAGCATCCTCTCTCAGACCTAGGCAGCAGCTGAAAGTTTTCAGAGCAATGGCAACAGCCAGGAATAACTACCGCATACATACAACCAGCCGCAGAGGAGGCCAAGTAGGGAAGGAAATGAGAGCAGTAAGACTAGATTTTTATAGCTAAGTCAAGAATCATTTTGAATTACAATGTGCCCTGTGCTCACGAGACCTCCATGAAGGGTGGTAACCAGGGGAAAATTTGATTGTGCTGCACTGGAAGTAGAGAGTCTGTAACTCCTGAACGAGACTTTTTCCACATAGATTTCACTTGGAGGCAGGTCTCCGTGTCCCAAACCAAAAGTCAGAGCACAAGATATTATCCCTCTTGGATGGAGAATGAACACAGTAGGAGAAACGAGCAAGAGGAGATTCCATACACAGGTAAAATACTACATTTTGTGGAGCTTGAACAATTGAGGATGGAAAGACAGTTCTCTGTAACTAGCGCTGACCCCTCAGAACAAGGAAATTCCAAGTGGCCAGAAAGAATCAAAATGGGACAGGAAAGAAGAGGATTGAATATTGAGAAGAAAAGAAGGACAGGATGCAGGTCAGACAAGGGTTGAAACAGCTTCTAAAGCCACAACTCACTTGGGTTTCTCATCAATTCCATGGTTAAGAGAGAGTGACAGTTAACATCAGAACTGTATTCTTTTATTTGTAGTTGGTGATGCTTAGGTTAAGAGCTGAACAAACTGTGTGTGGTTCCTAGTTCAGCATAGAAAACAAAATAAAACTTCATATTAGACATTCGTGTCCTAAAGTTCCTTGGCCACCCCCATGGCGGGGAAGCTTATGCTGAATGTCTTCCCTGGGTCCCACCTGCTCCCCTGTAGCTGACTCTCTCCAGACACCCCCAATCCATCCACTCTTCCTGTGTTCATCTAAACCCCCTCCTATGGCTGTGGGAGCTGCCAGAGGCCCACTCCCACACTTCTTTGCTTTATAAAGCAGTGGGATAGAACACTTTTTTGTGTAAATGTTTTCTATCCAGGTTCTATCTGGGGAAGGCCATGACTTTCATAGTGAAACAAGCCCTTTCAAGTGCTTTTCTAAACCAATAGTGAAGTCTCACTCTAAAAAGGAATCCTACCCTGCTCCTGGGCCAACAGTTCAAACATTAGGTGGCTTTTTAAAAATAATTTCTTTTTTTTCTTTACAAATTGCTATGTCACTCCAATAGTCCTCGAAAATATAGTTTTTAATTGGTGGCATATCATTCAGTCCCATAGATGGGACACTTTTAAAATACAATACCCCGCTGCTGTAAGTTTTACTTCATTTGTTTAATTTTGTTGCCAATCTTTTGCTACTATAAATAGAGCTAAAATATATTCCTATGTGTATATTTTCATGCACATATGATTATTTCCTTATTATAAATGTATTGAAGTAGAATCATAAAATTTTATAAATTTGAAACATTATTCTGCAGACTTTTGTATGTACTTCAAATGACTTGGTAATTCACAGCAGCACTATTTACAATATTCAAGATATGGGAGCAACCTACGTGTTCATCAACAGATGATTGGAAGTTGTGATGTATACATATACACAATGGAATACTACTGAGCCATAAAAAAGAGTCAAATAATGCCATTGCAGCAACATAGATGGACCGAAGATTGCCATTCTAAGTGAAATAAGTCAGATAGAGAAAGAAAAATGCCATATGATATTGCTTACATGTGGAATCTAAAAAGAAAAAAGACAGAAATGAACTTATTTACAAAACAGAAACAGATTCACAGACAGAGAACAAACTTATGGTTAGCAGGGGTAAAGGGAGTGAGAAGGGATAAATTGGGAGTTTGAAATTTGCAGACACTAACTGCTACATATAAAATAGATAAACAACAAGTTTCTCCTGTATAGCACAGGGAACTATATTCAATATCTTGTAGTAATCTATAATGAAAAGAGTATGAAAAGGAATATATGTATGTACATGTATGACTGAAGTATTGCACTGTACACCAGAAATTGACACATTGTAAACTGACTATACGTCAGTAGAAAATAAAATAAAATAAATGACTTGCTAAAAGCTTTACAAATACATAAAAGGCCCATGTTATTGCACCCAATGAATAAGTAAAAAAAAAAGTTTATAGCATTAGAATTACGAATGATTATATAAAAATAAGTAAACTGCCAGATAGTTAATAGTCATGAATAGCATCTACTGCTAGAGGTTTAAAGAAATGTGACAAATGAAAACTCAACCAAAGGAGTTTCATAAGGCTCTCATGAATAATAAAGCATCCCAAATTCACTTCTTGCTGTTGATAACCATGGCTGACATCCGCCTCAAGGTAACTGGGATTTGACATGTTTTATAGAATTGGGTACAGTAATTGAAAAACTTTAAGAAACAAAGGCTTTGAAAGGGTTTTGTTATCCAAAAAAAGCTTCAGCTGAGCTGATAGTTCCATTCATTTGCTTTAAGGCAAGCGTATTCTGAAGGATTATGAGTCAACATTGCAAATATGTATCGGCACATACTATATTTTAAAAAGATGCTTTCCTCACTACTCCCTATATTCACCTTCTGCTCCAGTCAGATCATGCTTACAAAATGCTTTTTTAATAATTTAACAAGAAATAGATGAATACTTTCTTTTAGAGACATTAAATGTTACGCATAGGAGACTTCCATTTTCAGCAATTATAAAGTAGCATGGATCAGATTAAGCCTATACTTAAGATCAATCTACTCTTAGTAAATTTCAAGTATACAATACCCAATATTTACTAAAATTTACTACTTGCTAGGGCATAATGCAAGTCTCAACAAATTGCAAAGGACTGGGAAAAAAAAAAAAAGACAATATTCTTTGACCTTAGCAGAGTTAAGCTAGAAACCAATTACAAAAATACACTAAATGTTTGTAAATTAAGTAATAAGCTGCTAAATATTTCATTGATCTAAATAAGAAATCACAATGGAAATTAGAAAGTTTTAAACTAAATGATAATGGGAACATTATCAGTACTCCTGGGTCAGGTTAGAGCTTGTTTTAGCTAGTGTTTGTTGTGTAATAAATTATCCCAAAATTTACTGGCTTGAAAACAACCACCACTTACTTATATTAAGATTCTGTGGGTTAGCTGGGAGGTTCTTCTATTCTGGCATGGCTGATATTGAACTCTCTTGTGTCTATGATCAGATAAAGGTTGGGGAAGATGCAAGATCTAGAAGAGCCTTACTCACATATTTGGCATTTAGCAGGCTTCCAGCCAGGATGCCTTAGTTCTTCTCCATGTGACCTCTTACCCTCCAGCAAGCTAGCTTACTCTCATCCATGGGCGTTCTCAAGTTTTCAAGCACAACAAGAGAAGACAACCTCCAATGCTTAAAAGTTTTCCAAATCTCTGGGGTTTTTTTGTTTCGTTTGTTTTTTTTTTGTTGTTGTTGTTGTTTGTTTTTTTTGTTTTTTTGCGGGGTGGGGGTGGTGGTAATTAGGTTTTATTTATTTAGTTAGTTAGTTTTAACAGAGGTACTAGGGATTGAACTCAGGACCTCGTGCATGCAAAGCATGCCCTCATCACTGAGCTACACCCTCCCCCCACCAAATCTGTTTTATATTTGTTCACATCCATTGATTAAAGTCACATGGCCAAATCTAGACTCAAGGGCAGAGATATTTTTTGATGGAAAAAAACTGCAAAATTATATTATAATAGGTCATGCAGACAGAGATAGAAAAAAATTGTGGTCATTTTTGCAATCTACCAAACAGCTTACATAGTGCTCAGAGGAAAATTTACATCTTTAAAATATTAGAAAATGAGAAAGATTTGAGTTTATAATCTCAAGAAGTTAGAAAAGGAACAACAAATTAAGCCCAAAGAAAACAGAAAGAAGGCAGTAATAAAGAATAAAAATTAATGATACAGAAAACAAACATACAATAGAGAAATTCAACAAGGCCAAGAGCTTGTTCCTTAAACATATTGATAAAATGGATCAATAAGGAGAAAGGAAAAAAGGAGAGAAAACACAAATCATCAATGAAAGGAATAAAATAGGGGACACGATGACAGATTGTAACAAAGATGTAACAATTGTTTGTAAACAACTGTTTGCCAATACATTTGAAAATTTAGATAAAATGGAAAATTGGAAAATACAGCTTATTAAAATGGACACCAGAATAAATGGAAAATCCTTATACTTTTTAAAGTAATTGTCTTTGTATTTGAAAAATCTTTCCAGAAAGAGAACTCTAGACCCACATGACTTCACCAGTGAATTCTTCCAAATATCTAAGAAATAATACCAACCATATACAAACATTTCCAAAGAACAGAAAAACAGGTGACACTTCAGAACTCGTTTTACAAGACTACCAAACCCTCATGACAAAACTCTAGAAGAACACTACAAGGAACGAAAATCATGAGCCAATCTCTCTCATGAACACAAAAACAAAAATCCTAAATAAAATACTAGCAAACTGAATCCATTAACGAGTTGGGTTTATTTAAGTTTAGAAAGATTAGGAAATCAATCAATAAAATTAATCACATTAATAAAATAAAGGAGAGAAATCATGTGATTATTATTTTGCCAGATGCAAAAAAGAATTTGATAGAATTTAATATGCATTCATGATTTTTTAAACTTTTTTTTTTGGCAGACCGATAATAAAAGAGGTTCCTTAACTTCCAAAAAGGATGTATTTTTTAAACCTACATAAAACTTCATATGTAATGATAAAATTATTTTAAAAGCCTGCTAAGATTAAGAATAAGGCCAAAATGACCATTTTCACTACTTACAATCAGTCTTGTACCTGAGGTTACAACCAGTGCAATAATCTAAGAAAAAGAAAACTCGAGAGATGTAAGGATTAGAAAGGAAGAAATAAAAGTATCATTATTTACAATGACATGTGTTGTATATAGAAAATTTGAAGGATAAATGAATTCATTGGAACATGACTTATCATTCATTGGAACAGAAAATCCTGTACTTGTGAAAGTAATTGTCTTTGTATGGAACAACCTTGCAATAAGTGAATAATAAGCAAGGTTCCTAGATACAAGATCAATATACAAAAGTCAATTATATTTCTGTATCTTAAGACTAACCTATGAGATGAAATTTTAAAATTATATAATTTAAAATAGCTTAAAAACCTTAAATATCTAGGAACAAATCAAATAAAAAATGTGTAAGACATCACCAGAGGAAACTATGGAACAGTATTTAAAGAAATAAAAGACCTGCGTAAATGAAAAGATATACCAGTTTTGGGATTGGACTACTGAATATTGTAAAATTGTTTATTTTTCCTAGATTAATCTTTAGATTTAACAAAATCCCAATAAAAAACACCAAAAGCCTTTTTTTGGTGGAAATTAACAAGTGGATTCTAAAATTTTAAATGGAAATACAGAGGGCCAAGAAGAGCAAGAAAAGACATTGAAAAAGAGGAAAGTAGAGGATGTAAGTTACCAAATATCAAAGTATTACAAACCTACAGTTATTAAAACAAAAACAAAACAAAACAGTGTGCTTCTGGTACAAGGATAGAAAAATAAATTAAGGAAGGAACAGAGCCTTCTTTATACACACACGGCAACCAGATGTCACAGCATTGTAGTGGGGGGAAGGAAGACTTTCTCAATAAATGATCCTTGATCAATTACATATTATTACAGAAGGAGATGAACCTTGACCTCTACCATACACAAAAATCAATTCCAGACAGATTATAGGTTTAAATGTGCAAGGTAAAATAATAAAGCATCTGGAAGGTAACGTAACAGTGCATCTTGGTGACTTTGGCAGTGGAAAACTGGAACCCCACCTCTATTTAAATACCTGGCTCAGATGTGTATGGTATATCCAGTCTGCTCTATCCAGTCTTCTCCATTTATTCTAGCTCACTCTGATAATGCTCTTTTCTGAACTTTTATTTAGCGCTCTTACAGTTACTGCCACATAGTTTAGCACTCACATGGTACACTGTTCCCAACTTTTGTCATGTGTGTCGGTCTTGCAAGCTTTATGGTGTAGAGCTCATCACTTCTGCTGTTTTCAGTAGTGCCTGATTTGGTGCCAGGCCCTCGATTAATAACTCAAAACTTCAGGTGGTCCCAAACCTCTCTGAACCTCTGCTTGGTTCTCTGTCCTTTCTAGGACACAGTGCTTGAGTCCCTGTATTCATCTAAACACTCCAGAAGTCTGAATGAAGTGTCACATGACGGCAAAACATTCTACCAGGCATCATGCAGGCTGCAACGTTGTGTAGGTCTCATTTTATGCTCTCAGCAAGTTTATAATCTCTTGGAGAGACACAGGACAGCACCATTATTTTACATTTCAGGGAAGTATGGGATGAGTGTCACAGAGACGAGGAAGAAGAAGAAAGAACCATTTCTGTCCAGGCTAATCAGAAAGGGTATTTTGAATAAGTGGCATCTGAGATGGGTCCTGAAGATTATACAAGGCTATTCCAGGCAGAGCAAAACCCTAATGAACATTTTTTGAATTGATGCAGTATGTTTCCTGGATAACTGTCTGAATAGATTTCTCCTGAAATAGTTAGATTGACTTTCTATAACCACAGACGAGCACTTGTTCAGGCTATAAAGCAAGTGCTCCTGGAAGAACAGAGTAGATGAAGTGGTTGCTTCTGCACGAATTCTATGGGTTTTAAATCTAAGCTGTCAGAGGATTGTGTTAGCAGCTCCTATCTTTCATATATATAGATGTCTCTTTTCTGCTGGTTCCTTCCAGCTCAGGGAGAGAAGCTAATGCAACATGTCTGCTCTGGAACTTTTTTATTAAGTTTTCCACTGCCTTTGTGAAATTGAATAAAGAGATTGTATTATGTTTTTAAAAGAGCTGAAAGAAGAAGTCAGAGCAATAAGAAGTCCAGATTAGCTTCAAGATTCATGTCAGAGATTAGTGGTAATTTAGGAACAGAAGGGAGGGCCCTGAATTCCTTGGTGTTAGAATAACATAGTGCCTGGGCTGCAAACTCAAATGCCTACAGGGAGCATGGAGGTAAAAGAAGTGGGTGGGTGGGCTGAATGTAAAAACAGTAACAGCACAAATGTGATGAGAAATGGCAACTCATGCTTGGGTTGTAATAAGGCAAATTCTCAGGCCCTACCCAGAGCTACTGAATCAGAAACTCTGGGGTGGGACCCAGCAATCTCCAGATGGTTCTGATGGATAGTAATATCTGAGAAAGACTGCAATAAGGAATGTGCAGAGGCAAACTGGTGTGCTCACACTCCACGTAAGAGGCAGACATTTCTCTGCTCTATTTGATTTTTGCCTTGTAAGACACAGAAGCTATGTTGCTGGCCTTCCAATTGTGTAAAGAGAAGTCATACATCTGAATTTTTACATGATGTTTCCTGATTTTATTTTAGGCTGGATGATTTTTTTTTTTAAGTACAGTAATGGCCATTATCGAAAAATAAATTAAGAAAAAAACCCAACTCTGGTGGCCAAATACAACCAGGGTCAACATTTTCCCACTGGCTGTTGGTTTGCAGTCTCTAGCATAGTGATTAAAAGCATAAGCTATAGATTCAGACAGTTGTTAAGCTCTCCTTACTTTATGGGTACTTGAGGCAAGTTGTTTAATTTCTCCAAGCTTTGTTTTCCCCGTCTCCCGCCCCGGGGTGAAGTGGGCTAATAAGAATACCTGCTTCCCAGGGTCCTTATGAAGGTAGGGTGAGGCAATGCTTATTCAAGGGCCTGGAACACAGCAAGTGCTCAGTAAATGATGCCTTTATAATTACTCTGCTCAAGTGCTGGACAGACTGAGTCTGTAGGGAAAAGGGAAGCATCTGAGATAGAGGAGGAGGGAACTCACTGGCTTCTCTGGGCTAGGCTGGGTGGTCCTATGAGGTATCCAGAGTGTGCAGCAGTCTCATGCGGGGACTAGGCTGTGCTCATTGTAGGAAGGGGATGCATTTGATGGGTGTGATCCAGTAGCAGCAGATACCCACAATCCCCCATGTCATTTTGGGTAATCTGCTCATATATGGCCAGAGCTCAACCTGGGTCAGGAGGAAGGAACTTAGCAAGTCTTAAATTCCTGGGAGCCCAGATAAGCAAGTTATGTTCAAAACTGAAATCTCAGAACAGCCAGGTACCCAGTAACAGCAGCAGCTCAGACCCACCCATGGCTCAGTATGTCTGAGGGTGTTGGGGGGAAGGGGAAGTAAAAAAAGATAAAAAGTGGCGTGCCCTCAGAGCTAAATTGGCATCCAGGGCACACGCCTGGGAGAGAGGATACCAGGTCTGTGCGCAGACAAGATTAACTCCAGGCCCCATGTCTGGAGGGTCTGAAGCAGTTGATATACCTCCTATCTTAATCTCAACCAGCTCAGCTCCAAGACATAAATAAGCCTACAGGGGGAGGGCACTGGAGACTCTTCCCGTGAGTGGCTAGGAAATGTGAAGCTTGACAGATACAGAGACTGGTTTAGGCAATGGGGTATCACTCATTTTTCTGGAAGGCAAGAAGTCATAGTGCCAATTAAAAGGGTCAACTTTGACTCAGTGTGTAGGATGCATTGGATGAGGAGTCAGGGGAAAAAGAAGACTATCACACTTACTTTGATCAGTAATCATAGCATCTGGACCACTTTCCTCTCAGTTATACTCAAGACAGACATCCTTAATTGATTAAAATATCCTCTCCTACAATAGCCAAGACATGGAAACAACCTAAATGTCCATCAACAGATGACTGGATAAAGAAGCTGTGGTATATTTATACAATGGAATACTACTCAGCCATAAAAAAGAATCAAATAATGCCATTTTCAGCAACATGGGTGGACCTAGAGATCATCATTCTAAGTGAAGTAAGCCAGAAAGAGAAAGAAAAATACTATATGATATCACTCATATGTGGAATCTAAACAAAAGAAAAAAAGAGGACACTAATGAACTTATCTACAAAACAGAAACAGACTTAAAGACATAGTAAACAATTTTATGGTTACCAGGTAAATGGGATGGGAAAGGATAAATTTGAAAGTTTGAGATTTGCAAATGTTAGCCTCTATATATAAAAATGGATTTTAAAAAAAGTTTCTTCTGTAGAGCACAGGGAACCGTATTCAATATCTTGTAATAATCTTTAATGAAAAAGAATATAAAAATGAATATATGTATGTATATGCACGACTGGGTCATTGTGCTGTACACCAGAAATTGACACATTGTAACTGACTGTACTTCAATAAACAAAAAAAATCCTCTCCTGCTGATACCTCAGACAAGGCATCAAAAGCTTTTCAAAACTCTATCTAACAGCTACTCCAACAGATGGAAACTGGCACTTAAAATTCCTCATCTGGGTGTCAGTTGCTGCAGGGTGATGTCAATGGGCATGAAAAGAAGGGGTTATTCAGAAAAAGTTGTGCAATATAATCAACAAGAGCCAGTGCCTAAAATTTTGATGGGGGTTGGGAGGATAAAATGGGGCCAGCATGAAGAAATCCAGGTCAAAGATCACAGTAAGGTTTCAAGGCTAGGAGTGGGAGCATGTTTGAGGCCATTAAGAAAAGCACCTTCACTCCAAAACACAAAAAACAGTATCAACAACCACCCCGCAAGGAATTCAGAAAAACAGGCAAGTTGATGGTGAAAGGATGATGAGTTCACCTTTTGAGGTCCTGGGAGAATAAGGAGGTGGAGGTGTCAGTCAAGCACTTTGAGATGCTGGGCTCTTCTTAACTAGTAACAGCTTGGTGTGTGATGCTTTGGGAAGAGGCAAACAATGTGTTGGCTACTTTGTCCTTGAGAAGTTCAGGAGACAATGGAGGCACAGGGACACCCACACATGACAATATATAACTTGTATAATCCAGACCTGTATAACCCAAACGAATCAAACAGAAACCACACACACACGGTTAGGAAGGGGACTGAGTGGAGAAACAAGGCAATTCATGGAAGCTGAAGGTGGATCTCAAAGAAATTCTGAGGATGAATGGAACACTGGAGCCAGAAGATGATCTGAATTATTTCATGCACACGGATAATTATCCAAAAAGGACATCTTCAAGGCCTGAGAACACAAAAACTATCACTGATGCCATAATTGTTTGATATTCATTTAGTTAAGCAACAACTTACTCTTGGAATACTGCTAGTGGTCAAAAACCGTTTGCCCTTAGGAACTCACAGACTCGTAGGTGAGAGACGTGTGCCACGTTCTCATAATGTAGAATGGGTAACGCTGAGGTACCTGTATCCACAGAGAGATACAGGTGCATATAGCAGAGCCTAAGGCAGTCTGAGAGGAGCCAGGCAGGTGTCCACAGAGGATGAGGTTGGAGCTCCACTGAAAGCAAACAAGAAAGGTTGCCCGTTCACATACCAAGTTTCCCAGGCTTCCCAGGCAGCCCCCAGCAGGAGCAGAGGAGTGTGTAGGTGTGGAGTACAACTCAGGGTGGGCTTTTTAATGCAGCTCCTCAAGCTTGCTCTTGGAAACAGGCCAGAGTGCTTTAAATCACCTTTTACTTGTTTAGTCATTCATTCATTCATTTTTTTTTTTTTTTGAGGGAAGCATAACAGAGCATTTGTAGCTATACTGTTGTAATTCTTCTATGCTGGCTGGCTTCCAAAATAAGCTGACTAAATAAGACTCATCACCTTTTGGGGCAGACACTCTCAGGAACCCTTTATATACTGATATTCCCCAGAAAAATGAAAGGGAAGTTGATCGTAGAAAGTTAAGACTGGTGGTTTTGGGGTTGTTATTGTTTGTTTTATCACTGTCAGGTCTCCCATCTTTTAAAAATTAAATTTGTTTTATTTTCCTATAATTTTTAATTGCGGTAAAAAAAAAACACATAACAAAGTTTACTATCTTAATCATTTTTAAGCATATGGTTCAGTAACGTTAAGTATATTTACATTTTTTAGGTAACTGATCTCCAGAAGGTTTTTATCTTGCAAAACTAAAACTCTACACCCATTAAATAATAACTCTGCACTTTCTCCTCCCTCAGTCCCTGGTAACCACCATTCTACTTTCTGTTTCTATAAAGTTGACTACCTTAGATACCTCATGTAAGTGGAATCATTCAGCATTAGTCTTTTTGTGACTGGCTTATTTCACTTAGCATAATGTTCTCAAAGTTCATCCATACTGTAGCACGTGTCAGAATTTCCTTCCTTTTTAGGGCTGAATGCTATTCCACTGGATGTGGAGAGCCACATAATATAAAGACCACATATTATTTATCCATTCGCTAGTGGCTGACATTTGGGTTGCCTCTTTATCTTGGTTATTGAGAACACTGCTGCTATGAACATGAGTGTACAAACAGCTCTTCAAGCTCCTGTTTTCAATTCTTCTGGATATGTTTCCAGAAGTGGGACTGCTAGATGATACCATAACTCTATTTTCAATTTTTTTTGAGGAACTATCATACTGTTTTCAGTATCAGCTGCACCATGTTGCATTTAGATCTTTCATCTTTCAAAGGAGGAACGTATAACCTCGGATATCAGGAGATCCAGAACTCCTGGACCCCCTTTACCTCCTGACCATGTTAAGGCTCCATCCTTCCATCAGTCCTTTGTGGAGGAGGAGGAGGCAGCTGGAGGTTCCCAAGTGCTCCGACAGAGTGAGCATCTACCTCTACCAAGTGTGTTTTTCACATTTAAAGGAACAAGTTTTTCATTGAACCTGGGTCCTGAAATGCACAAATGAAAGAGGCGTCTATTCTAGTGCCGGAGGAAAAACTACTTGTGCTGGACTTTTCAAGAAATCTCCCATCAGTCTCTGGCATGGAGCCTTCCTAAGGGGATGTTTGTGTAATTTTCACATGACTTCTGCCTGCTGATCAGACTTTAGAACTTATGCCCAATAATTGATGCAATTCTGCTGAAATTAGCTGTGTGACTCTGGGAGTGTGGTTAAGTCTTCCTGAAGCTCAGTTTTCTCAAGTGTGTAGAGTTAAGCCAGAAGATCCCAAATATTCCTTAACACTCCGTTGCTCCACCAGAACAAGGAGGAGGAAGAGGAGGAAACAGAGAAACTGCAGAAGAGCTTCCGCTCTCTCTTGCTTTAATTCCCTCCTTGCATGTACTTTCTACACAGTCCTGTGCTAGGTGTCCCAGATGAAAATGCACACTAAATAGTTCTCCAGTTTCTGCTTGACCGTTGCCAAGGCAGAGTCTCATAGTTAGATAGTTCATTGTTCTTCCTGTTAGGAAAAGTCTTCTTGACATTAATCTTGACTTACCTCCCTGTACCTTTCACTTATTAATTCAAATCCTGTCCAACAGGATCCTATGGAACAAGGCTACTTGCTTCATTGGCAGCTTGGTGTGGTGAGGGCTGTAGGGTGGTGTGTGTGCACTCATGCACACACTAACACCTTTGTCCTGGGTTCCTAGAGCTGTGTGTGGTCTGTTGTGGGGTGGGTCTCAATGCCCTAGGATGTTTTATGACACCAGAAAGACCAGTATTCTGAGTTAGGTTGATGTAATTTGGTGAACTATGATTTATGGAAATGATTTACAGGTTAAATGGGGGAATAAAGTAGGTGGTTAATAAAGGCAAATTGTCCCACGGACACATTCCTCTTGTTCAACTGACTTGTCACCAACAGTGCATTTATTGCAAAAAGTCCATGTCCTTTATTGTAGAAAATTTCTCCCTCCACTTTCTTTCACTCTCTTTCCCCTTGCTTCTTTTCCTGTTTCCAGATCAAGTTTAGGCTCAAAGCTAATCTTGGCTCTACTACCAACTGGTTGTGTGAGCCTACACTAGTTTCCTAACTTTTCTGTTCCTTGGTGTTTCTATCTGTGGAGGCAGACTAATGGCTCCCCCAAGATGTCCACATCCTAACCCCTGGACACGGAGTATGTTGGGTTCCGTGGTAAAGGAAAACTAAGTCTGCAGATGGAACGAAGGATGCTAATCAGCTGCCCTGGAGATGGGCAGATCGTCCTGGACTGCCCATACAGGCTCAGTGTAATCTCACAGGAAGAAGGAGGCAGAATAGATCAGAGTGAGACGATGTGATAAAAACCCAACCCAGCATTTGCTGGCTTTGGGCATGGAAGAAGGGGGCCATGAGCCAAGAAATAAGAATGGCCTTTAGAAACCAGAAAAGCAAGAGAACGCTCCTCCCCTACAGCTTCCAGAAAGGACTACAGCCCTTTCGACACCTTGATTTTAGCCCAGGGAAACCAATGTCAGATTTCTACAGAGCTATCAGGTAATAAGTTTGTGTTGTTTTAAATTACTGTTTGTGATAATTTGCTACAGCAATCCTAAGAAGCTAACACACTAACTGTAAAGTCCAGTTTGTAGTGGTATCTGTCTTAAAATGATCACTGAGACAAAACCAAAACAAAAAACAAACAAACAAACAAAAAAACCCCCCACAAAACCCCAAAGCAAAACACCTATTAAGCACTCAGTATATAGATGTTGTTATTTTTAAGTCTCCTCCCAACCTTCCCTCACTTCTTCTCCCAAAGCCAAGGGTCATGGAACCCTGGGGCTCCGCTGCACCTGTGAACCGACCTGCCAGCAGCAACTCTTCCAGAAGCCAGCTGACAGCAGGAAGAATCACAATGCTTTCAAGTCCACTTGACCAGGACCGACTGACTGCCAGTTTGCTAAAGGGATTTTCATCTTTAAAGTGACAGGTCTACCTGTCTGCCTCTGCGACGGTGCGAGCAGCTGCTGGCCTAAGAGCCGCCTTTGCTTTTTTGACATATTCATTCCTATTTTAATTTGCATGTCACGAGAAGCAGTCATGGCTATCTCAGCTATAAAGCAATGCCCTGTCTAAGCTTTTAAAACCAAGTTACTTGGGGAGAACAACAGCTCATATCACGGACAAGTTCAATGAAAAGAGATGGTATTTCCGGCTGGCTGCAGACTATATCCAACAGTTTCTGGGAAACTTCTCTCTTGGCCCTTTGCCTAACCACCAGACTCTCCACTCCTCCCGCCTCCCCTGGCTTTACAGTTACCCCAATATTCCAAGAAATTGCCCAATTCTTTCAGAACCTTCCATCAAAGTCTGGCTCCATATGCCTTAGGTATAAGCAACACAAGTCCTTAGAGGACGACTTGTCTCCCATGGGTTATGCAAAAAAATGTTAATGTAACATTTATGGTCCAGATTTTACATGCATAAAAGTCAGAGAAGCTTTATTTATGGCCTGCACAGCTGTTGTAAGGTACTCGCCTCCTTCGGATGGTTTGGGGATTATCACATAGGCCGTTAACCTTAATGCTACGCTAGCCCTTATTTGGACCCTTCTCATCCCAATTCTGTCTCACCATTTGCATTTGTTGTCTTTGGCAGTGAGAATAAAGAGAAAGACAACCATTGTTGATTGCACATTCAAATAAACACAGCATTCACACAGACTAGGGTGTGGTGGCAAATGCAAATCAAGAAGTCTGGTTTGGTGAGGAGTTGGGGGTGGCCAGGGGAGGCCTGCTGGCTGATCTGGGGGAAGAGGGGTGGATTTTCTTTCTGTCTTTTTTTTTTGGATGGGTCAAGTGTTTCAATTCCCTTCATGCTGTTGGTACACATACATGCTTGTTCATGCAAGATGAGCATTTCCAAGAGTGGCCCGATTTTCCTATTTTATTTCTATTTTTTTTTTCAATAAGGAAAAGCAATGAAAAAGTCTCTTGAGATCATCTGATTCCTCTCCCGCCACCAGGAGCTGACTCAGAGTGCTGTGAGTGTCACCAGGGACTCCTCCTCGCCAGTCCCAGGCAGGCCAACCTTCGTCTGCTCGCCGGGCTCCATACCTGGGCCCCACTGAGATGGTGGGGCAGAGCCAACGAGGATGAGCCAGGGGAGCAGACAGCACAAGGGAGGAAAGGTTTTGGAAGTGAGCCATACCTGGAAGGAAAATGGGAAGGGGATGTAATTGTATAGAAAAGAGAAGGGCTTTTGTGAAGAGGGCCTAATTACAGAGTTGGGGGAGGAAGGCGATCCTCCTGCGCTCTCTGAATGACAGAGCTCGCCCCTTCCCTCCTCCAGAGGACCCAGCCCGAAGGAGACTTGGGCAGCAGGAAGATGGATGGGGTGGAGACATAAGGAGTCTTCTGACCACAAGGACTGGGAAGGATGGTTTTGTTTCTTTCTCCAGATAATTCGAATATATTTCAGATGGGCACTTGTTCTCCTGTTCTATCATAACGCAATTCAAACTAGATGGAAGGAATGAATTCAGATCTCTCAATAATTCTTCTAAATTTTTCAGCTGGAAGCCTGAATTCCAGATGAAGTTTAACCTTTAACAGTATCTATCTATCTATCTATCTATCTACCTACCTACATACCCACCCACCCACCTATCTAACGGAAAGTGAAACATTTTACTGACACAGCAGGCTGGAAGAACTTACTACTTTCCTTTTTAAGAAAAGGGAACCTGAAACTTAAAAAGCATTAGTATTCTTTTTAATTCCCTCCACATATAAACAGAATAAAGCCTTTTTTCCCCTAAAGTTTTCTACGTACATGATCTCCCATTTCCTGTCACTGACACGAGATTTGGCCTTTGAACGTGGAGGAAACCTAAGGTATAGTTTCTGTTCTAAAATTGCCAAGCCGGCGTCTTTCTTGGTTACATTCACCTCTATTTGCTTTCACCAGGAATGAGTGATAGTCAACGCAGTTGTACAGATCACCATTTCCCCTTTACCAAGGCAAACCACAATACCCAAGGGACACAATCAATGTTGTTCATCTCAGTCATGTTACTGACTGCGGAGGAAGGCAGGAGGGAGGGGCGCGTTCTGAGATGGTGGAAAGGCTGGGAAAAACGAGCTCAGGGGAATGCTGTGCGATCATGTAAAGAGTTTGTTTGAAAAAGTGGCTGCACTATAACCAAGGCTTCAAAATCAAGTCCCCGCTTACTTATTAAGTCCCTATTGTGTATCTTCAAAAGGAAATCAGCATGGCTTGCTGCTCCCAGAACACTCAGCCTGAGAGACACTGGAAGTCAAAGCAACACGGGATCCCATCCCGCCTCCTTCTCCGCACTCCAACTGCAGGGTTACAACACGGTGTAGATTTGCCCTCCTGCCGTGAAAACTGGAATGCGGTGGCCCTTTGCTTCCAAAATAAATATGAGTTTCATTTCCCAGCATTTCCCGTCTTTCCCAGGTTCATTCCAGGAGCTTGGTTTTAAGCAAGATTAAACATGCACACAGCTGAAATCAAACTGGGTACTATGGAAATGTTGAAAGAATGGACTTAAATCTTAGCTCCTCAAGACAGTCTAGATTCACCCCACAGCAAATGTTCCTCACAGCTGCTGCTCTTCTGGTCAACAGGAGAAGGAAAAAAAGAATTTATTGTCTGCCTGTGGAAACGATCCCCAACCTAGGTAGAATGGTCGTCATGTAGCATAAATTTTTAGTTTTAGTTTCAGTTTTAGTTTTAATCAGCTGGAACTGCTGCCTATTAGAGGCCTCAACACTCTAATTTTTTTTTTTTTTTTTTTAATGGAGGTACTGGAGATTGAACCCTGAACCTCGTGCAAGCTAAGGCCACACTCTACCACTGAGCTATATCCCCCCCCCCCCCCCCCACAAAATGAAGAGAAACTAGTTTCATTTATTAAAAACTTGATTTTGCTCCTCCTTGGACATCTCTACAGCAGATTTAGGGCTGGACTCAGTCTTTCCCCAATCTGAATTTACTAAGTTTCCTTGTATTATTGTCAACCATGATACAGGAGAACCATTTTTATATGTTGCAAGAGCTCTTTGACATCTTTAAGGATAAGACTGATTTAAGAGAGAAGAGAAGCAGGTAATGTATATCGGGGGAATTACCATCAGTCTCAAAGTCCTTGGTATCCAAGCCCATGGAAGATAACTGATGCTCTGACCTCAACTCAAAACACACAGGCACATCAGGTGGAAGACATCTCAGATACTGGCTACCTGTAGCCTTTTCATTTATTATAAAAAAGGAAGCTGAGTCCTAGAGGGGAGGACATCATGTCCTTCCAGCATTTTCCTAGGGGGAATTTACTTTGGCTTCCCTCCTTGTGACTTAATTAGATCAAGACATCCTGCAAACAGATGTGCCCAGGTGAGAATTCCATGAATACCATGGCTACCTGGTACTTATGGCTACACTGGGCATAAAGTCAGACAGAAGGTGGTCTGGGTGGTCACTGCTGAAATCAGATAAGAGGTCAGAATAGGAGCATCTTGGCACAGACTGCCTCAGGAAGGTGACATGGCCTCAAAAATCAGAATCACTACTTTCTTTGGACTGTTTTTAAGAGCTCATGATTTAGAAAGGAGCAGAGATTGTGAAGTCTTCCCATTTTAAGATGTTCCCAAGCATTGGTGGTAGTTTATCCTTGATCCCCAAACCCTGGTTCTAGATGAACTTCCCAAGCAAAGCATTTGGTCTGCCTGTGTGTGAACTGCTCTCTCTCTGCAGCTGCTTATAGCTACTGTTACTGTGGCACCTGAGGTTCAAGCCTAGCCAGGGCCCAGGCTGACCAAGGAGAAGCGGATGGAGTAGTCACCAGACAGTCCTGGCTGAGTTAGAAGAAAGCTACCTGACAGTGATGAGATCTGATGCGGCCTTATTACTCACAGTGTCCCCTACAGACTAGCAGCATCAGCCTCTTGTGGGGACTTATTAAAAAGCAGAACCTGCAGGTTCACAAGATCTTCTTTGGGTGATTCTCATACGCATTATACTTCGCGGCAGTGCCCGGTCCTGCTCCCAGAGATTCTGATTTGATGGGTCTGGGTTTGTGGCCTGGGCATGAAGACTTTGAAAAGCTCCCCCAGGTAATTCTAAAGTGCAACCACGGCTGACAACGACCACTCTAGAGGGCTGAGATTGGGCCACATGCCCTGGACAAGAAGAGGGCACTGGGCCCTTGACCCAAGGAAGTGCAGCTTATTTTTGCTGTTGTTAGGTTCCATGCAGAAATCTCCATAGAAGTTTAGAGAAAGACTTTTTAAGAAGAAAGTAATGGGGAGAAGGTAAACCCAAGTATAGTTGGGGAAAGAGAATGGGAAAGATGGCTGTAGAACACAGTAACTGAGATTAAATAAACAGAAGCAAAACACTTAGAACGGTGGTTTACACAAAATCAGGGCTTTAGAAATGCCTGCTATTGTTACTACTATTGTTATTCATAGAGAAAATGGACTTGAATAAAGAGGATATTACAATAGCTACCTTTTGTTTAGTATCTCCTTAGTGCCCAGACATTTATATTCATTATCTTATCTAATCCTCCTAACACTGTCAAGAGGGTATTATTACCCCGTTTGGCAGGTGAAGAAACTGAGCTGAGAGAGATGTCTTAGTCTGCTCGGCTGATACAACAAAATTCTATAGACCAGGCAGCTTAACAACAAACACTATTTGTCATGGTTCTGGAGGCTAGAAAGTCCAAGATCAAGGTGCCAGCCAATTTGGTTCCTGCTGAGAGCCCTCTTTCCGGTTTGCATATAGCTGCATTCTTGGTGGAGAGAGGGGACTCTGGTCTTATCTTCTCGTAAGGGCACTAATCCCATCATGGGAGCCCCACCCTCACGAGTTCAAACCCAGGTATACTTGACCCTAAAGTACCACTTCATTTCATCCAGGATGGGGATTATCACTGTCTGCCCTGGGAGTGGAGAGGTTGGAGGTAGATGAGTAGAGGCTGAGAAAACTGTAGGAATGAACTTGATAAATTCCAAATATTGACAATTTACAATTTATCTCTTCCCAATTCCCAGATCCTCACTCAGCCTGCTGCCCAAAGAGCAGTTATGAGTGCTTGCCTTTCGAATAATGCAAAACTTGGTCATTCTAGTGAAGCTCATCACTGCATTCAAGAGACATCTTGCCCCTGGCTTTGGGCTGAGTTCCAGTTAATGAACCTCCCCAGCCAATTACAAAGGAGGGCTGAAAGGCTAAGAATTAGAAAGGAGAGAGTGCCAAGTCCAACACATTTTATTACCAAACTGTTAGAATTAGAAGAAGGCGTATATCAGATTGGCTAAGAAAACACTTGCAACCACTTGGATGGTGGAGTTGCAAAAGGATTTGTGGTAACAGCGTCTGATAAGATGTAGCCAGCGTGGATTTGTGAGGGCAGGCCTAGCTTGAAAGAACTTGAGTTTGTTTTGGTTCTCTTTTTTTTTGAAAGGAATTACTGTTATAGGAGACAAAAGAAAAAAGAAAAGTCTAGGATTATATTTACCTAAAATTTCAAAAAGCATTTGATAAGGTTGCACTTTAAAGCCAACTGCCCCAGGTGAGAAATCATGGTAGGGGGTAAAATAGCTTACTGTAAAGACGAGATGCTGCCCAAACAGGAAACCAAAAAAGGGTAATAAAAGGTAGTATCTCTAGCTGGAAAGGGTTCCTTGTGGGACTGGTTTGATCTTTTCTCATTTACACAGCTTAATCAGGAGACCAAAGCTCTGGGGTTTTCATTATAATTTTTTGAGAGGTGGAAAAGAAATTGAACGAGGCTATTAACAGCCTAGCAGCATCAAAATCTCCCCTCAAGTCCTCTCAATTCTTCCTTCAGTAACAATTTAGGGGATGATTCTGCTGTGCCAGACCCTGTTGTAGGTATGTGGGATAATCAGTGAACCAAAAAGACAAAAATCCCTGCCCTCCTGGAGTTTGCAATTGTAGTGGACAGACAGTAAACTATATACACAGTGCTATTTTTAATTTGGTCCTAAACACCTATGTCATACGTGTTAATAAATCCCAGGAATGTTGCCATGGTTCAGATGAGAAGAATCAAAAGGAAATGACTGAAAAAATTCTTTAGTGATTTGTTAGAATTGTCACCTTCCCCCCCAGAGGCTACATGGCAAGGCATAGGGAATCCTGTCATTTCCAGGTGAGGATTCAAGGGTCCTTAAAAGTATTCAGTTCTTTTTTTTTAAATTGAAGTATAGTCAATTTATAATGTGTCAACTTCTGGTGTATAGCATAATGTTTTGGTCATACATATACATAGATATATTCCTTTTCATATTCTTTTTCATTGTAGGTTACTATAAGATATTGAATATAGTTCCCTGTGCTACACAGTAGAAACTTATTGTTTAGCTATTTTATATATAGTAGTTAGTATCTGCAAATCCTGAACCCCAATTTATCCCTTCTCACTCCCTTTCCCCCTAAAAGTGTTTTGTTTTTCATGAGAGTGTATTCATTCACCTTTGCCCCAGCACAACTTGAAGGTCCTTGAAGGCAAGAATCATGGCATCTCTTTTGTTTCCCACATCTCTGCCTTGCTTCTGGGAAACAATGGATCCTCAACCCTGCAAATGTCAGTGATTTTGTTACCAATTTCCATAAACTAGAGGAGGAGACCACAGAAATATCTGCAAGAGCATCTCTATAGCACATGAAGACAATTACTGTTAAGACTATAGCCAACGGTTCTCCATTTCCACCAAGGAAAACTTCCAGGGAAAAAAAAACAAAAGTGGAGGAAGTGGATGGGAAGGTTGCTCAGTGCCCAGGATGATAAAAAGATCAGCAGAACTTTCTCTAGGGATTCTTAAAAATGTAAAAGATTCTCAGGGGCCTAAGGAGGTTTCTAAAATCAGACAGTGGTAATAACCACTTATGTCAATTCTAACTGATGATAACAACTTAAAAAGCATGATGCTAGCCCCGGGGAGTTGAATTTATAGCAGGATGGTTAGGGATTCAGTCCCCTGAAAAGGATCTTCGTCAATGGGGGAAGACACTAAGTCTCTCTGGGAGATAGAGCCTTGGTATATTATAAACCCAATGTTTGAGCCAGACTATTGAGCGGATTGTGAGCTTTGATAAAACATGGTGACTCTGAAGCCTTAACTGGTCAACAGAGGATGGCAACTATAATGGGAGACCAAAACCATCCTCAAGGTCAGTCCTTGAGGACAGACGTCTTCACCTTGGAACGTAGGTGTGATGTGCCATTGCTCTAGGAAAATAGGCAAAAACCACGATTTGTCAGCTTAAAGCAACAAGATGAGTGCGCCCAAGGACAGGGAGGATTTCCACTCACTGTTTTTATGGGTTGTGATGGCAGAAGACACACAAGACTTCAAATGAGGCTGCTCAGTTGTGAGCCAAGGTAGAACTCCTGTGTCCAAAGGCGTGGTGGTCAAGCATTGGCTTTCCCCTCCCTCTCATCCCTGCTGTCCTCCTTGTCCTGCCAAACACATACCCACACTCAGATGAACAGTGGAGTCCTTGAGAATCTGCTGTTACTTTGCTCAGTACACTTAGGCAGGTTTCCGGACCAGTTTCAACTTCCTGTTATCTATTTGTATCACACTTCAAAACAGCAAGTCTGTCCAGGTTGAAACTGTCAGGTTGATCTTTGGCCATGTAATTTTCTTGTGGCTACTTCCGAAGTCTGCAAACTTCCTACAATAGGGTGTGTAATTAAAAAATCTGCTCTGGGAAGTGCACGACAGTGATGACTGGTGACCTTGCTTAGATTCCAAGCGTAGAAGGTACTTCTCAAAGTCTCTCTTCTGAGTGTCTCATGTGTCATGTCTTTTGCATCAGAAGAGGAACTTGGAGCCCAAGTCTTTTGTAACTCCACAGCCAGTGTTCTTTCTTCCTTATCACAGTGCTTTCAAAATTAGTAGCATTCTCCTGAAATTCCATGCTAAATCAGAGTGCTTTTCTTAGTCCCTTCTTTATGACTCTAATTTTCTCCTTCCCTTACAATTAAAAAAAAAAATCTCATATTGGCAAACCCCCTCTGCCCTCAATCTCCAGGTCCTAGAAGCCCAAGGATTTGGCTTCCAAAGGACCCATCCTTGTGCTGCTCTTCCAGAGCAGGAACACCCAATGGTCTGGACCTCTCTGTTGATGGAATCATGAACTGCCTGGGCTGGTAAGGCCCTCATACATCACCACGCCAAACGTCCACAAATGACAAAGGTAGAAATTAAGTGCAAGGGAGCCCTCAGTTATTCTGGACTCAGGAGTCACAACCTACGTCCTTTCTATTTAACCAGGCCATCTTCTCCAAGCCCACCTTCAACTTAGAATTGTCCAGAGCACCTTCTCTGTGCTCCCCATTCACTGCTGGTGATGATAGAGGAAAAGTACTCAGAGAAAAATTCTAACTGGTGCATTTTCTCAATAATATGTTGTCACTCAAGGCAGTGGTGTCTTCCCCTGGTGAAATGTGCTCCTCCGCGGACAAGTGTTGTGGTATCAAGTGAGTGGTGGGAATTCTGGGTTCTGAGGCAGATGGGAGAGAGACTATGGGTTGAGTGGTTCTTTCAGACCCTTGGATCCCACCTTCAGAACTTGCAGAGGAACCTCAGAACTGTAGAGGGTGGTCAGAGGCCCCCTAAACCAGAGGTTCTCATGCTATTATTTCTTTCTAAGTGCAGATAAAGCGTGATGCCCTGGGGAAGGACAGTGAGCCAAGGAATCCCAGCTTCTCTTCCGCCACAAATTTTCTGTGAATTTAAGACAGGTCTCAATCTGGGGCTTGTTTTCTGGCTAGTTAATCATAGGGACTGCCCCAGTTTTAAAATGTTATGACTTATGATGGAAGTGGAGTAACCTCTAGTTTAGGATTTGCAAACTCAGGTATTTAGTGGGCCGGGGAGTTGACATAAAGAAGTAGGGCATTTGCATATTAAACATTTTATTTGCTAGTAAACATGTAGGGAAGTTCATCTTCCCTCTACAATGAATTATGCTGGTCCAATATTGCTAGATCCTCTGATTTTTATCAATAAAAGCCCCAAATCCAAACTTACGTGTGCAAATCTTGATTTTTAATGTTGTCAATTCAAATGTTAACAACAACAGAACTTGTGGATACACAAAACATCTCCCATCCTCAGGCTGTGAGCAGCACTGACTGGCCACTGGGAGACCACTAGGATAGCTTGGAGTCCCATGCCCAAAGGACGCTGACGGGTCCTTGGGTTATAAAGAAAGTCTACATGCACCTGGGAAATACAGTTCTCTGCAGGAACAAAGAATTACTATGCCATGATTTCCCCTGCAGAGGCTGGGCACTCCTGGGAGGGCTCAGAGATCTGGAATGCCCTATGTGGGTGGGCCAAAGAGCTCAGACTGGGTGGGCACTGCATGCCCCAAGGCTCTGAGTGCCCACAGTTCAAGAAGCACCTATTGTTAGATTGTAGCTCTGCTTAGACAAATGTGAAAGTGCCTAGAGGTTATCACTTTACAACACAGAGAAAGGAAGAGGACTCCATTCTGTCACTGCTTTTTAGGGTAAAAGCTGGCCATGGCCCAACCCAACCGTGAAACCTGGGTACAGAGAGAAGGCTGTTTTGAGAGGCAGAAAGACACTGATGAGGTGGGGCCCATAGACAATGAAGGCACCAAGGACCAAGCTTGATAATAATAATGATAGTAATCATAACTAGTGTATCTTGACCTCTGGCTCTGAGTGAGAAGCACTTTATAAGCAAGATGTCATTTGATTTCTATAGCAACACGACGAAGATGAAGTAAATTGCTCAAGATCACCCAGTGACTGGGAGAGCCCAGAGGCAAAATCAAGTGCGCCTGATTTCAAGCTCAGGTAAAGAGCTGGTGGCCGCTGTCATTTTGAGAGACACCAATGGGTCATGGCCAATGGCTGGTCTCTCAGTGAGAGGAGCGGGCTGCATGTTCCCACGAGAAAATTAATTTTTCTTTTTTCCACAGACGAGACCCCTATAGCCTCGACTTCCTACCTGGCCGAGCTGAGGCTGCTCTCTTCCTAAAGCTCCCAGATTTCTGTTGTCTCAAGAAAGTAGACTTTAATCAAACTTCTGAAAACACAACTTTCTTGCCTGTCTCCCCAGACCTCCAAGGAGGTGTTTTATTATGTTTGTGGCTTGTCACGTGATTCCAATCATAAAAAAGAGCCATGGAACATAGAATGACCTGATTTTTTTGGAAAGCTTTTGCTGATACAGTAACTGATTTTATTTTCCTATTAACAATGAAATTGGAAGGTTCTTTCAGCGGCTTGCTGCATGGACGCCCACCACCTCGGTCCCACTCAACAGCCACATCGGTCAGAGGAGGCGGCACCAGCAGTGAGTGCAAATGCACCCCATGGACAGGCCTCGCGCCTCGTGGCATATTAAATTCTCTGACACTGTCGAGGTCACCACTCTCTGCCATGGACTCAATCTTTCTTTTAATCAGAAAAGGTCTAAAGGGTCTCAAGTTCCATCTGAGACAATGGTTAAGGGGGCAAAGGAGGGAAAGGGCCAGATGACTTATCTTTATGTGCATTTATCTGGTGGACATTTCCATGCATCTTACTATTATCAACCCATGGGGCAGACAGAGGGAGGGGAGGCTTTGAAGGGCAAGAAGGGACTGAGGTGAATTGGGACTCACCTGGGAAAGACAGCTTAGCCGCAGAGGGCAGCAGAACAACACAAGGAACATCAGGGACATCAATCATCAACCCCACAGTTACTCTCCAGTGTTTGGGCTTTGATTGCTTAAACATGGACCCTGGAATCTTAGAACTCATCCACAGTCAGGGCACCTTCATCTTTAGTTTGGACGGGCACGTGCTAGGAGCCCTAGACTTGGCAGATTCATTGCAAGGAATCTTCTCACTGTAGTCAATCCTGCAAAAGCAGGTCAGGTGTTTAGTGACCACTTAGGATGGGTCTAGGCCCTACTTGGCACTAGAGTTGAAAGGAAGAGAAATTACAAAAGCATTATATCTGATTCCTGTTCTCAAGGAGTTTATACTCAAGGGAAAAAATAGTGGCAAAGGAAGCACCCAGAGGAGGCCTGAGGATATGGACCAAAGAATATTACTTAAACAGAAAATACTGCCAGCAGAGAAAGAAGAATGAGACGGGTGTGGTCCTAAGTTGCCTTCCAGTACTATTAGCTCAAGAGTTTAATGTTTAGTGAAAAGTTCCTGATTCCAATTTTCTTGCCTATTTCCTCCAGCCTGTGATGAGCCATTATAGTATGTATGGAAGGGGCTTAAAATGGAAGAAGCTACAAAAATAAAATACTAAAATTTTTTCTATTGCAAATGAAGAAGCCAGCAGTGCTCTGTTGCTGCTTAGACACACACTGGTTATTTGCAGAGAACAAAAATCTGGGATCCAGACAACATATGATTATCTGGGGCTTCCCCCTTCTTTCATTTTAAAAAGACTTTCTTTAAAAAGTCTCAATATAAGTTCTATTTTATCAGACAAAAGTTAAATATCACTCTTTATATAGATCATATAACCCAGGAGTCGTGCCTCCAGGAGTCAGACAATTAATGTGAGTGAGCCACAGGGGTAGAGGCAAAGTAGGACAATAGGTGGTGATTCTAGGGTTCTGGAAAGGAGGGCAGGCTCCGTTGAAAGCAGTATTCTTTACCTAGCAATACCGTCGCTGCCATGTGGGGGTGCGGTCCTCTATCGCCACGGTCTGCAAGTTTTCAGGAGAAGATGAAATGGTAGTTTGTATGTGAAACTAAGTGATGTCAAAGTTGTCATTTAGCTCACACACATACATACCAAGGCAAAACAAAACAAAACTCGCAGCTGGATCTGGTCCATGGATCACTGGTTTAGAATGCCTAATTTAGAGCCATCTGTTCACTTCACAGATGAAGAAAGAAGGTCCATAAAGGTGAGATGACTTGCCCAAGGTCATACAGCTAGCCAAAGACCCAAGGCTCAGTTTTCCCAACTGTTTAAACTCAGTTGCTTTCACTGTACCATACTGCCTTATAAGAAATAAGTCTTAGAGGTTAGAGAAAGATTCAAGCTGCAGAAAGCCTGAGAAGGAACCCTTTCGTTCTCCCTTACCCCTCATCCGTAGCTTGAAAGATAACCACAAACGTCATTGTGGAAGGTCTGGGACCTCCACGTGGCTGTATCTCAAGTCTCTCTTGGCTGGGTGTCCCTTTAAGATTTGTATGAACAAAGGGAACATGTGAGCATTTGGAGCCATTTACAAAGAAAGGTAAAGTACAGAGCCTTGACAGACAGCTCACTGGGGAGTTTCAAAGGAAAATTCCCTAGTCCTTAGCTTTGCAGGATGCTGGAGGCTGCATTTCAGTGCTCATAGTTCCAGGACCAGAAAACTCTTCCCACTTTGTAATTTGGAGTGGACTCAGCATTGGACAGCAAGTCCTAGTTTCATTTCCTACCAGGAATAGACAAAGCCTCCCCAAGAAAACCATCCCTTTATGGCTGATAAAAATAGAATTGCAATTTATGCTTCTATCTACTCCCTCTATCTTCAGGCTCTTAAGGTGTATTTTCCGTTGTAATGGTGGATTTAGATGGATTCCCGGGGTGCTGCATCACTGCTGATGACATTAATGGTCTTGGGCTCCCTGAATTTAGATTGATTGGTATAATCTATGAAACTATTTCAGGACGTAGATTTATTATTATGAAGCCTATAAAATGGTGTCAGGGTCAAAGCAAGCTGATGATGTGTGTGGTGATGCAAACATGGCCAGGGGCGGATACCACCATTTAATAGACATGAATGGCAGGAGTGAACAGTATTTCATCCTCTACTCATGACCTGCTTCTAGGCCCCTTTGTTAAAGGGGTAGTGGATTTAGGCCCCAGTTGTACTGGGCAGAGGGTTAGGGGGAGGGTAGTAGAAGGAAGATAAAATGTGTACTATTCTCCTGAATTGCTTAATTCCTTAAAGAGGTTTGAAAAGATTTTTTTCCCCAGTTCATTTAGTAGGGGCTAAAGATTTCCTCCATTTTTCCTCTGGCCTGCAGATATTATCTAGCTCTCCTAGCTGAAATCTGTTGTTTTTGGAGTCTGAGAGAAATACTGATGCTATCTCATTCAACCTCTATCAAGGAGAAGAAAAGACTAAACAGGGAATTGTATTACTAGCCATTTTATCCTTTCTCCCCTCCCTCCCTTCAGATAGCTTGGCTCCAGGATTAAGAGCAAGGAAATGGACCTTATGTTAGGCTGGGTTCCAGAAAGATATTCTCAGGATTGCCACTGCAAGCTCCTTTTTGGAAAGGAGAGGGAAGTCCATAAAATAATAACCCATACTTTCCATTTATGCATGGGATATAGAAAGCTGAAAAGATCTTTTACAATAACAAAAAGCCAGACTTGCACATTCACAATGTTTTGTAAATTTATCAGAGAACTGAGGTTA
The DNA here is from genome assembly GCF_036321535.1 of Camelus dromedarius. Classification (NCBI taxonomy): domain Eukaryota; kingdom Metazoa; phylum Chordata; class Mammalia; order Artiodactyla; family Camelidae; genus Camelus; species Camelus dromedarius. Next base: position 45,794,568 of record NC_087438.1, read on the forward strand.
CTAGGCAACCAACGAGCTAACCAACTAAAAGTAACTAAACAAGGAAGGCAGGTGAACACAAGCAGAGATGGGATGTGAGTACTTCCTTACTTTGGACTGATGTGGCTAGACACCCAAGAATAAGCAGGATTCAGCTAAATTATTAATGAATTGATTGGCAGTGGCCAAGTATGGGCTAACAAGACAGTATGGAATTCTGGGGGCCACAGATATAATGGGAATTTGCACTGACTTCTCCACTGACCTCAGAGGGCACTCACAAAAATGACTGATGAAAGTTATGGGAAAATGCCCCTGGGGGTACAGACTAAGAACAAGGAAGGGCAGCCACTGTGAGAAAGGCTTGCAGCTTTGCCCAGATTCCTCTCCTGCATCTCCTCTGTAACACTAGAGCCTTACACTGCTGTGAGGAGAAGGCAACAAACACTGACAGTCCATTGCAACTTGGGTGAGGAAAAGACCTTCAATCTCTGGGATAGAGGAAAATTGCATACTGGGAAAGGGGTTAGTTATCAAAAAAAAAAAAATTATATATATATATATATATATATCCTAAATGCACTTAACAACAGAGCATCAAAACACTTGAATCAGAAATAGACTGAAACGAAAGGAGAAATTGATCATTATACCTAAAGACTTCAACAGTTAGGCAGAAAGTCAGTAAGACTAAAGGAGATATGAGACTGACCTAATTGACATCTGTAGAAGACTCCACTTAACAATGGCAGGATACAAATTTTCTTCAAGTGCACATGGACCATTCACCAAGATAAGCCATATTCTGGGCCATAAAGCAAACCCTAACAAATTAAAAACACTACAAAATCATACCCAAAGCATTCTCTGACTATAACAGAATTAAAGTAGGAAAAAACAACAGAAAGATATCTGGAAAATCTACAAATATTTAGAAATTAAGCAATGCACTTCTAAACTGCCCAGGGCTCCAAGAGACATTCTTAAGAGAATTAAAAAATAATTTAACAGAATAAAAATAAAAACAAAACACATCAAAATGTATGGGATACAGTTAAAACAGTACTTAGAGGAAAATGCATAGCACTAAATGCTTATATGAGAAAAGAAGAAAGTTTTCAAATTGGTTATCAAAGCTTCTACCTCAAGAAACTGGAAAAGGAAGACCAAATTAAACCCAAAGCATGAAGATGTCAGGAAACAATAAAGAACAGAGATCAATGAAATTTGAAATAGAAAAACAATGGAAGAGAGCTTCCTCCATTTTAGCACTTATTGTGCTATATAGATTCTACTATCCCCAAATACCTTAAAGAATTCAAAGCTATCATTTCCTTGGAGTGACCAATAGATTCCTATGAGACTGCTCTTCTCCAGAAGTCAGTCAGGAAAGAAAAGTGTTGAGGTCAGTGTCTGGGTTTGGCACTGCCCTCTGCTAGCCAGCAGTGCAGGACAGCCGCAAGAGGACTCCTATAACAACCCTAAACAAAATGCCCCCTGTTCTCTGGGAGCTGCCGGGCAATCACGGGAGACGATGCTGTGATGGTGCTGCAATGTGCCACGATAGCAGGCAGCACAGCCTCTGAAGGACCCGGCGAGCATCTCAGCTGGACTCGAGACAGTGCTAGCTACATTCTGAAGACTGAGAAAGCATCGGCGTGAAAAAGAAGCCAAAGAAGGATCCACACAAAACAACTGGAATTATTTTCATCTTTAACATAACAAGTGCAGTTTAGCGGAACAAAACATGCTGAACTTAAAAATCTTTTAGTTTATATCAAACTCCTCCAAATTCTGCAAGTACAGTATTTCATTTTTCACGTAAGCTACTGCTAGAGTCCCAGGTTGTAAGGAAGGGGGCTATTGAGGGCATAAGGACTCAGAAGATGAGTGAAGGTGATAATTCACTATGTTTCGCGACATTGAGGAATGGATATTTGCATAACGGCATCCACGCATCAGTAAACAAAGAAGTTCCACATCCCCACTAAAATTCAATGCAAAGAGATACCTAAAAGCCCCAAAGAGTATGTTGTTAGGAACTATACCTCTGTGTGTGTGTGTGTGTGTGTGTGTGTGTGTGTGTGTGTGTGTAGCATACTGGCTCCTAATATACTAAGTTCAAATGTCTGTATATCCAATATTCTTGATATGAAAGGCAGTTATATTTAGACTTGAGTCTTGTTAAAAGCATTCTACAGAAATCAAACAGTCAACTTTTATAATAACCCCATGTACGTGGAAATCTATGGCTGTGTGTGTGTGTGTGTGTGTATGTGTGTCTAGAAAGTCTTCCCTAGAAAGCCTTCTTCAGGCAGATGGTTTGCCCCCCAATCAAAATAAGTGGCAGTGATGGGAGGTGAGACTCAGAGAAGCTACAAACCTACCTACCTGGGGCTGGACAGGGATGTGTTCAGTCCCAGGGAAAACCAAGAACTGGAAATGCCTCTGAAGCATTCCTTCAAACACTCCCAGGAGGAGACTGCGTGAGCGGGAAGGAATCGTGGGAGGAAGAACAGTTAGAGCTGAATTAAGGTTGGAGCACAGGCTGTGGTTCCCAAAAGGAAGTTAAATGCCTTCTGGAAGGGTCGCCTCCTCCATCTTCCTTACACCAACTGGTTCTAGCAGTTTATGTTTTCGTTTTAAATAAGCTTTATCCTTGTCCCTTGAAAAGAAAAGTTTGTTGCCCTCTGGTGAGCACCTAGCTTTCAGGGCAAGTGGCTTTTCTCCCGAGGCCACTGAGGGGCCCCGCCTAGGCCCAGACTTGTTGGTCTTGAGAGACAAAGGAGAGAACTCAACCAAAGAATCCAATCCAGAGTGTAATGTGTGAGTGTGTGTTTCCTGAAGAGTCTGGGGTGCTATCCCAACCCTCAGCTTTGTCCAGGATCACTGTCTCCAGACCTTGTCTGTCCAGTGGAAGGGATCAGACACCTTTACTTTTTAAAGCTCCCTCCCATGATTCTGTGCTGCAGTCCCACGAGAATCTTTGTATTACATGGGGATTTCTCCAAGGACAAAGACTGTATTTTTCCCTATTCATTAAGCTAATATTTGCTGAGCATCTACAATGGGCCAGGAACTGTTAGGGGCTGGCTAGAGGATAACAAGTCAGAGGGACACTGTCCCTATCTCAGCGAAATTTTATTGAGGGAGTTAGACACCAAACAAATAATTATAGTTAATTAAATATTTACAACTGATTTAAGAACTACAAAAGAAAGACAAACGTCTATATCCCAGGCACTTGGCCCAGCACAGTAAATGTGCATAATAAATATTTGTCAAATGTCTGCTACTCTCTGGGTTATCTGCATTGGCATTAAACACCCATGTATATTCCGGTAAGAGTTACTAGGCAAGAAAAGACACTCAGAGAAGTCTGGGGAACCCTGGTTTAGACAAAGTCAAACAGGCTTCCTTAATGCAGGATTTCTCCAGACTTTAACATGCTAACGTGTGCTGGGCCTCCAAAGCGGCCCCCGGTGAGCCCAGGTGCCACAGGCACCTCTACTCTGCAGCATCCCAGGGAACCTAACCCTCCGGGGACACAGTTTGGGAAACACTTTTCTGTTCTCACGTGGAACTTCAGCAGTTCCTTTCCATTGCTGGCAGCTGGGCCCTGGAGAGTCTGGTGGGGTTTTTTCTGGTAACACTATCCTGCCCCTTGTCCAGGGAACACTCTCTATGCCCCCCAGATATGGAGACTAGGGGAGCATTGCTCCCATCTAGGGCTGCGTGGGACATCCCTATACTAAAACGTTATCTGTTGTTTATCTGAAATTCAAATTTAACGGGGCTCCTCGTATGTTTTATTTGCTCCATTGGACAGCCCTCCTTTGGTGCCAGCCTGCTCTGCCTACCACGAGTTCTGCCCGTGAGGTCTGGGCTTTGACTACGCGGGGCTGACGAGACCACCCTGCAAGTGCCGTCTTGGCTGAGCCGGCCGAAGCCGAGTCCTGCTGCCGGCGGGTGTGCAGGACAGACCTTGCCGGGAGGCGCTCCTGCTGCTGCCCTGCTTGGCCAGGGTCCCCTGCCAGGCAGCAGGTCAATTTCGCACTTCTCATTGCAAAACCAGGAAAAAGACAAGTTCTGTCAGCACATTTCTGTGGTGCAGAATAGAGAGCGGTGATTCTTAACCAGGGGCCATCTGGCAACATCTGGAAATCGTTTGGAGTTATCACAACTGGGGATAGGGGGCAGTGTTACTGGCATCTCTTGGGCCAAGGCCAGGATAAACATCCTACAATGCACAGGACTGCCCTCGCATCCAAGCACTACCCAGGCCAAGATGTCAGCAGTGCCGACGCTCAGGAACCCTGGACGAGAGGAAGCAAAACCGCATTCCAGAAGCAAGGCCAAGCCTAAGAACATTTGTGAAGAGGAGAAAGTTTGGGTCCTCTGTTTCAACAACCCACACCCTACGAAGACTCCAGTCTCCCTATGTTGCCCTTGGTTCCTTTTGTTGAGGAAGTGTCTCCCCACTGTACCCTGATTTTTATGACAGTATTAATGACATAATATGCTAATTTTTCAAAACATGTTCCTGTTTAAGAGATGGTGGGGCAGACACTGCTAATTCCCCACTCCACAGCCAACCTCCCCTTTCTCCAAACTAGGAGAGCTTGGAGCTTTGTCCAAGGAAGCAAGGTGCCCAGTTAAAAATACAGACCCCCTCAAACTTCCTCTTGGCCAGAGGTGGATGTGAGATGGGCAAGAAGTCTACTGGCCGGAGGTTTCAGAAGGGGATGGCTTGTCTGTTAAACGTGGGCAGACTTAGCTGGCACGGATCTCTGTTCCTTTTGCCTTTCTCCTCTTCTCACCTGGAATGTGAATGTGTTGCAAAACAGAGAAGTAGCAGCCATCATGCAACTGTGAAGACAAACAACACCCACAAGTTGTTTGGGCAGAAGGCTAGAAAGGAGCATGAGTCCTGGGTGGTTTCCTCTGGCTGGGGTGCCACCTTGCACTAGTTATCTCCAGACTTCTTGTTACCAGAGGAAAACAACTTGGTTAAGACACTGAAGTTGGGTTTCCATTACATGCAACTCAACTCAGTCTTAATGGATACAAAGGCCTGGATCGGGGAAATGTTTATCCCAAGCATGGAATCTAATGGGGAGATGTTGGGAGCCGTGGAGCTCCTCAGGAATGATGACGTATTAAGGGATGGGGGTACTCCCACCTCTCTGTCACTCACACCATGTAGGCTCCTCTGCACAGAGGTAGCTGCCCTCATTCGGACCCAAGGAACAGATTAGATAAGCACTTAACTATCAACGGTGCCTGTCATTGCCATGAAGAGTGAGAAAAATTCCAAGGCCATAAATGATTATAGGCAGTCCTCCAGGAGGCCCAGCACAATTAGGACCATATCTTCATTAGGACCTTATCTCCTTACAGGCAGGACCAGGAAGATGCTTTAGGTGGTACTGACTTTTGAGAGAACAAGGCCAGCATGGCTCCAGAAAGAGGGTCTTGGATCCTCCTTAAAATTGATGTACAGTTATTTACTGTCTGTTCATACCCACTCCAGGGGAGAGTGGCTATGATGAAAGCCATCCTCAGTATCAATGGCCTGTTTGCACAGAGAGGATCAGCGGTCACCCTTCGCTCTTACAGCACGGGCCCAGCTGGCTAGCCTTCGTGGATCGGAGCGGGTGACGGGGTGTTACAGCGTCCTTGCACTATGGACTTAATCAGAGACACAGCCCCTCTCCGCCGATTCACACCCCCTCCATCCCCACCCACTTCAGGCCGTTGTCAGCGTGTCCCAAACAGGACTAGGCTAGGCCAGCGAGGAGAGTGGCCAGGTCCTAAGCCACTCCTCATTAGGATGTGACCTTGGCCTAGTTTCTTGCTCTCTCTGGACTTTAAACTTCCTCATCTGTATAAATGGTGTTAGTCACAGAGCCTACCTCCTGAAGTTCTCATGAGGATTCATAGAAATAATTCTGAACAAAGCTGGGCCCTGGCCCCGGGCCAGACAGTGAGCCTCAGTGCACTTAGCATGCAGTCTGTTAATATCAGCCCTACTGGAGTTTCACGACGTGGCAGAGAGGTGAGAGGCTTTCCCTTCTCTCAGTGGAAGGCACACTGCTGGATCCTCCCTGAGGGCTGTGGGGAGTCGGACCGTGCGTTACTTTATTGCCTGACTGTTTTATTGGGCGAGCTGTAGAAGGCATGCAGCAATCCATCCTCGCTCTCAGAGAGCTTCAAAGTCACACCCGACCGGCACTGAAGCAGCTGCTTCCTTTGGGGGTGGGAGAGGTGCAGCTCTGTCCTGTCAGGTCGGAGCTGCCTGTCGCCCCCACTCAGGCCTCGTGACCCTGGCTGGACCTGAGCCCCAGGGCCCTGAGGGCTTAGAGTCACCTGCGACGCCAGCAGTGGCTCCAGGGGGAGGGGGGCAGACAGGAGGCGACTGAGGAGAGCTGGGGGGAGCGGGAAGCAGGCTTTGCACCCCAGGTTTGAGGGTCTCCCTTAAATGTGGTCAGTCGGCACAGAGGGTCAAGGATCAGCCCTTGGGTTGCTCCTGCCAAACGGGACGGATATGTTTAAATTGGAGGACACAGTGCAGGTAAACCATTAACAGGACTCCCAACAAAGCGACAGTGATACAATATGCCCTTGTTGGGAGCCGTACCTGAATTATGCCTTTGTGTTAAATAATCTGTGCAAACTGCCTCTGGGCTGGACGCCACTGTAAGCAGGCTGAGTCTCACCTCAAGGTTTTATCTAAAAGCCTTACCTAAGAAACACAATAGCCCAAGTTTACCTGATGTGATTTTTCGTGAAGGGGTGAAGGGGTGAAGGGGTGAAGGGGTGTGTGTGTGTGTGTGTGTGTGTGTGTGTGTGTGTGTGTGTGTGTGTGTGTGTGTTTTGAGGGGGAAGGGAGGCCAGTAAAGGAACCAAACTGTAACTCAGATGTAAATGTCTCACTTGGGAAATGTGCCGGGAATAAAGATATGGGTGTAAAACGCAGCACTTGAGATCACACGTGGAGGGGGATTCACCCAGATGCGGCCACACAGCTATGGGTCATGCAGCATTCAGGCAGGATGCTTCTCACACTGGCAAGCATGGGGTTACACAGTAAATAGGTTCTGGGACATTTGTTCTTCCCAGAGAAGAAGGGGCTGCTCCTGAGCTGGGCACACCTGGCCACCCGCACACCTTTCTGCAGGGGTCCCCAGGCCGTTTCCAACATGGCCTCACTGATGATGTCAGCTCACTGTCCCCTGACCAGGGAAAGAGTGCCAGGAAAGAGCTAACAAGGGCTCTCTCCTCTCCCCTCATCAGAGAGTGACCTTGGGTCCCCTCCAAGCCTGGAGAGCATCCTGCTGAAATGTTTCACAGGATTTCAACACCTCTTTCACTGAGAGAGAGTCTCCAGGTCAACAGCAATGGGTGCACCTGGCACACTGTCAGAGGTACCTTTGCTTAACTGTACCCTAGGCGGACTCCTGCAGGCCAGTCTAAATTAGTCATCCTTTTTCTTAAGGTTCATGCCTTTATGAAATTTTGTTGGCTATTTCACAATATTTTGACTACTAATTTTAAGGAGAAGCCACAAACAGAACAAACTAATTGCTCATCAATAGGACGGCTGTTTAAGCATGACTTTACCACGAAATACTACACTGTGGCTTGAAAGATTAAGGCTCTGCTGCCTAGATTGATATGGAATGATCTCTGTGGGAGGTCCACTGGTGGCCCCTCAAAAGGTATGTCCATGTCCTAACCCCCAGAATGTGACCTTATCTGAAAAAAGAGCCTTTGTAGGTATAATAAAGGATCTATGAGGTCAGCTTAGAGTATCTGGGTGGGCCCTAAATTCAAAGACAAATTCAAATGTCCTTATTAAGAGACAGAAAAGAAGACACAGACATGGCGAGAAAAGGAGTGTGGAAGGACACGTGAAGATTGGAGTGATGCAGCCACAGTCCAGGAATGTCCGGAGTTACCAGAAGTGGGGAGAGGCAAGGAACAGACTCTCCCCTAGCGCCTCTGGAGGGGGCACGACCCTGTCACCATTTTTATTTTGGACATCTGTCTCCCAGAACTGCAGAAAATTCTTTTCTGTTGTTTTAATCACCCAGTTGGTGGTAATTTGTTCCAGCAGTCCTAGGAAACTAATATAATCTCCAAGGTTGATTTAAGACCAGAAAACCAAAAATAGGAAGCAAGGTGAAAGACAGTATATACAGTAAGTAGTATATTGTATTTGCTACTATTAGTATTTTTCAGAAATCTGTTTTTAGAAAACATATTTGTATCTGCAAAGAATATGATATGACTTAAGGATAAAAAAGACACTGGTAGCAGGGCTGCCTCTGGGGAGAGGGGCACCGTGTTCTGCTCCCAGTAGCATTCCCTGGAGCTGGGCACTCGAATCAGCATAATCATGGCTTCTTACAAAGACATCCACATCCTAACTCCCAAACCCACAAATATGTTATGTTAAACAGCGAGAGGGAATTAAGATTGCAGATGGGACTAAGGTTGCTAAACAGCTGACCTTAAGATAGGAAGATTATCCTGGACTGTCCCTGTGGGCTTAGGAATCACAAGCATCTTTAAAAATGGAAAAAGGATACAATGGAATATTATTTGGCAGTGAAAAGAAATGAAGTTCTGATACACAATACAACATGGGTGAATTGCAAAAGAATTCTGCTTTGTGGAAGAAGCCAGTCACCAAGGACCACATATTATGACCCTATTCATACGCTAAGTCCAGACAAGGCAAATCTATAGAGTCAGAAAATAGGTCAGTGGTCGCCAAGGGAGGGGGAAGATGGAGAAGCTGGAGAGGAGGTGAGGGCTACAGGGTATGGGGTTTCCTTTGGGAGTGCTGAAAATTCTAAAATTGACAGTGCTTACGGGTGTACAGCTCTGCATATATACTCAAAGCCGTTTAAGCGAGTCGATTGTAAGGTATGTAAGTTATATCTCAGTGAAGCTGGCTGGAAAAACAAGTGGAAGAGGGAGACAGAAAGGAGTCAGAGTAGGAGAAGTGACCCATCATGGATGGCCTTGAAGATGGAGGGGCCCACAAACCAAGGAATGCAGGCAACCTCTAGGAGGTGGAAAAGGCAAGCAAGCCTCCAGAAGGGACGCAGTCCTGTGACAGGTTAATTTTAACCCAGTGAGACCTATTTTGGACTTCTGACTTCCAGAACTGTAAAAGAATAAATCTGTGTTGGCTTAAGCCACTAATTTTGTGGTAATTTGTTAGAGCAGCAATAGAAGACTATTATAAGTACTTCTTACACACTTTTCTTCCTATTGAATTTTGTGCTGTGTACATATATTACCTACACAAAATTTAAATCAAAACAAAGCAAAACACTCATTCAGGACAATGATTTGATGTCATCTGAGGACATTTTTTAAGTATGTGTAACACTCCTCTTCAACAGAAAGATAACGCAGCCACAAATGTGAACCGTATGTATAAATTTAAATTTTCTAGTAGCTATATTTTTTTAAAAAGCGATTAATTTTAGCAATAAATTTTGTTTATTATATCTAATATATATTATTTCCACATGTAATCAATATAAAAATTATTAGAGCTATTTCAATTTTTTCTCATACTAAGTTCTTGAAATCGAGTGTGTATTTTCAACTTACAGCCTGAGTGTGTGTGTTGGGGGCACTTGAGGGGAGAGAACCCTTCGAAGCAAGCACTCAAAAGTGGGTGCTAACTCTTACTGACTGTCTTCCCTTGGCCCTCCAGATTAATTCAAAATGGCAGTGAGGACCCAGGGAGTAACAAATCCATTCACTTCAACAAATGTTTAATGGGGGCTTAGTATGTCTCAGGCTCTGGGATGCAAAGATAATGATGTTAGTTGAAACACAGATTGCATTGCTCTTAAGCTATTTGGAATATTTTAAACCATTCAACTAATTGACATAGTCAAGAAAAGTAACCCAATAAACTAAAAAAATAACTTCAGAAATTATTTGAATATTGTTTTAAAAAATACATTTGAAAATATAGATTTTATATTAAAACATGAGATAAATATTTCTGTAGTGATGGAGATGATATAGTCAAATGTTTATTAATATTAATTGTATAACAAATCTCTATTTCAATTACCTATTATATAAAATAACCTACTAATTTAAAACTTGTTTTCCCACCTACTCAGAGTTCATGGAATAATTTTATTCCAACTTTTGTATCCACTTTTAACATCACTAATTTCATCATTATTTAAGCCATTTAAATGATCTTATATAGTCTGTGGAAGACCTGTTCTATTCTGTTCAAATTACTTGAGATAAATGTATAATGCTGACATTGGAAACTTTATCCTAATCCACAGGTGCCTGTTTCCATAACATTAGAGGAATATTTACTCCCCATTTATTCTATGGGTATATCTACAACTTACTGTTTGACTTTTTAAAGTGATCTTTACAATACTTATTTTCAGTGACCTAGAACACTTATCTGTGAAGCCACATCCCCAGGATAATGACTAAAACTTCTTAAAATTGCACTTTTCACTGATCTTATCAGACAGCCTCTGTAAGCATCTCCAAATAAGTGAATACTGAATGTTTCAGTTCGGTATGCCTTACAGAAACAGTACTTAGCTGTTCAAAATAAAATATCCCATTATTTGAGAGACACAAACATAAAGACATTCCCTCTTTTCAGAAGGATAATTTTAGGGAAAAATATATGCTTCCTATATTCGGGTATTTATAGTATAGAACAAGTTCGGATTGTGTCTGGCTTACAAGATATCTAGTGGACTTGCACTGTACTTGAAGCTGAAACACCTTCACAGGACACAAATGATAGACTGCATTTTCCAGAGATGGCTGTGCCAACATGTCCCCATTGCACCTATTCTTCTTGTGTGATACTGACACTCCTCCATTAAGAAGTGAGAGGTCTGGGTCCCCTTTCCTTGAATCCAGAATGGCCTTGACTGTGGCCTAGGTGATAGCACATGATTTCTAGGTCATAAGAGTGATAGACTTTCCACCTGGCCCTCTTGGGACACTTGCCTTTAGAACCCAGTCATCATGCTGTGAACCCAGTCATCAGGCAACCACATGGAAAGGTCACAGGTAGGTGTTCTGTCTGGCAGCTCCAGCTCAAGTCTCACCAATGGTCAGCATCAACACACGTGAGTGGAGCAGAAATGAGCTGGCCCCACCAAGCCCTGCCCATAGTGCAGACTTAAAACAAAATAAGTCATGTCATTGTTCTAAGGCTCTACGTTTTGAGGTAGTTTGTTATGCAGCAACAGAAATCAGAAGTACGTGGGGTTTTCACCACCTATATACACAAGAAATATTTTTACAAACTTAAATCAAAGAACTTTTACTTGTCATTCCATTGATTTTATGATGAAAACTGTTGAGATTTTTGTGAATTTTTATTCTGTCATTCATATACTACTATTTGTATCTTCTACAGATGTTATACATTTAGAAAGCATGTTGGGCACTCATACTTGGTGGCAAGAGGATAAATTGGGATGCTCTTTCCAGAACCCTCCCCACAAAATGGGGGCAAAATTTTAAATGTGCATTTCTTATGTCCCAAAATTTTACTTCAGGAATTTGTCTTAAGGAAATAATAATAGATATACACAAAGAGTAGCTACAAAAATGTTTGTTTTTAAAATATTGAAAATAATCAACACAGAAGTAAGTTACTGAATAGTGTTTGGTCATTGACAATTTTGAAGGTAGAGATTTACTGACATGGAAACAGTTTGAAAATATTAAGTGAAAAACAACCAAAACTATGCAATTCCATTTCCACAATACTAAATATATAAATCTGTTCCCAGACACAAAAAACTGAAAGGATATACACCACGGTTCTAACAATAATTAACCAAAACTGGTAGAAGTATGGATTTTATCATTTCCTTCCTTCTCTCCCCCTCACCCTGTTTTTTTTTTTCTTATCTCAATTTCACACTTACTTTCAATAAACTTGCATTGTTTTTACAACAAAAAAGTAAAATAATCTTAGCTTAAAAATTTTGTACAGCTAGGTATTAGGGTTGTCCAGAGAAACAGAACCAGTAGTGTGAGCAATAGGCTGTGTGTATGAATATAAAGAAATTGATTAAAAGGAATGACTGATGAGATTATGAAGATGGCCAGGTCCCAAGATCTGAGAATGACTTGTCAAGCCGGAGACCCAGCTGGGCAAATGGGTATATTCCAGTCCAAGTCTGAAGACCTGAGAGCCCAAAGAACCACCGGGGAGCTCCGGTCCAAAGGCCGGCATGCTCCAGACCCAGGAAGAACAGATGCTTCCGTTTGAGGCAGAAGACAGGAAAGAGCCTATAGCCCAGTTTGAAAGCAGTCAGGCAGGAGGAATTCTCCCTTACTCGGGGGAGGTCAGCCTTTTGGTTCTATTCAGGCCTTCAACTGTTTGGCTGAGGCCCACCCACGTTAGGGAGGGCAGTTTGCTTTGCTCAGTCTACAGATTCAAATGTAATCTCATCCAGAAGCACTGGCACACCCAGAATATTTGACTAAATATTTAGGGACCAAATGTTTGGCCCCATAGCCCAGTCAAGTTGACACATAAAATTAACCATCACAAATGGAAAAAAAAAATACAGTGTAAACTTCATTTGAAAAAAAAAATGTAAGAGAAAAGGGGGGATAGAACAAAGTAATTTCTGAGCCTCTTAAATCACTTGTCAAGTCAGATTCATTTGGTTAATCCTCCTTTGTTTTACAAGATTATTTGACTTACAGGCACTGTGGTCTGTGTGTGTTAGGGATGAGCAAAGCACATGCAGACTGTCTTTCCCCCCAGTTTTACTCTATTTGTTATTCGCACTTTAGGAGATGTTGCTCACTGCTCTGAGGACAGTGCCTCACTGGTCTGCACTGCCAGAAGTGAACTCTTTCCTTCTGCGTGCTCCCACATCCCTGAGTGTTGGCTTGTCACAGCACTTAATCTTCTCGTACTGATCTGTGTGTTCAGGTCCTGCACGTGAGGGGGAGCAGCCCCAGCCAGAGCACAGCACTCAGCACAAAAGTTGCTCTCAGTGTGTTCAATGGGAATAAAACATGTCTTCATCCAAGTCACTGATGAAAATGTTCACACAGACAGGGCTGAGAACTGAGCCATTCGGTGCATCATAAAACACTTGCCTCCATTTTACAACTATCCCCTTTAATGAACTGCCTTTGAGCAAGATTTTTCAGTTAGATAATATACCTTATTATGAAGTTTTTAAATGTAGCATTGCAGACTATTGTCACTGAGCTATTGACTTCCCCCACCAACCAGCCCAGAATTTTCTAAAAAGCAGGGGCACAGCCGATTAACAGGTTGTGAAATCAGTTAAGTGCGTTCTTAGCAGCCTTTAAAAAAACTGAACAGAAAATATCAGAGAACCTGTCATGTATTAATTATAAGTATTGTTGCAGGAAAGGTCTGTATGTGTGCTGAGTCATCATGTATTATGTACTTCTTACTGTGGCTGTGATCAAAAGCATTTGAATGCTGCTGATCGAGCCCATATTTTTCATAGTAGACAGGTATCTTGCTAAAATTAAGATGAAACAAAGGTCAGCTTCGTGGGCCTGAGACATGTTCGTTTGATCAGTTCATCTGCACAAGGCTCTAGATCAGAAGGGCCCCATGCTTGGTTTAGCTGTCTGGTGCCAACATTGTATAAGTCTTCTTTGGTGTATCTCCTCTGCGCTCACAGATACACATGCACAATTCTGATCCAGCGGCAACCATGCAGGCACAGCAAGCAGCATGCCCAACAGGTGAATGGGTCATCGGGCACACGGGAGCAGCCTCAGGGCAGGTGGGCACCATAGACCCAGAGGGGTTCGCTGGGGTGCAACCCAAACCCAGATTCATGGCAGCCATGGCAACAGCAGAAGTAGCTGGGTCCCAGGCCCCGGAAGAAGGAGGAGACCCGTGGTGGGAAGCCAGCTAGCCCAGCGGTCCCCAGAGCCTGACCTTGCTGTGCTTGCACAAATATTAACTCTTCCCCTGAGCACTAGAACAGGAATCACTGGCACTGGGGCAGTCAACTCTGAAAGTAAATTATTACAAAACAGAAATGTACACAGGGACACTGAAATAAAGCTTTTCATGGGGTTATTAAAATTCAGAGTTTAGGATCTTCGGTTTTGGAAATTGCTGCAAACATTGCATAGAAAATAACCACAAGCTTAGAAATAGGAATAAAACATTGTAGTGTTGAATAGAAAAAAATCAACACTATATTCATAAGAAATTTTAGATGAATTGATTATTAAAGAGGAAAACAATTTGAAAATTCAAATTTTCTGTGTAACTGAAGATATGGGAATTGAATACATAAATTTATGATTTGATTTATATACAAATCATGAAATCACTTGTTTCTTATACAAACTCGACAAGTTTATAGTAACTAACAGAGGAAACATTAAAAGGCCATTGCATCGATTTACATATAAAATTAAATTCATGCTGACACAAAACTGATTCATATGAAGAGTGAAATCTTTTTAGAAAAATTATTCCACAAGAATCAGTTCCAGATGTGCTAAAATTTGTATGTTAAAATTATCAGAAATGTATCTTAATGTTGCCACAGTCTGTAAGATACACCCCAACTCCAGTAACAGGTGCCTCAGATTTCTTAAAATTAAAAAGTTACCAAAAATTATTTTCAATCTTGAATTTATCAAGAATGACTGACATCACTTTCAATATTGCTTAAAGTATACATCTTTCAATGTTACTAAAAGTATAAATTTAATGACCTAACGAATTTGCAGAAAACTGAGCCAATAAATAATTTCGTGACTAATCAAGATACTGCATTCACTTATTGTATGTATTGTGTTATATAAAATTATGTCCCCAAAATATTTTTCTGGAATTTTTAAGTTTGTCTTGTTACATTTGCATTGCTATTATTCCTATTATATTGTATAATAAAATACTTTTAAGAAAAACAAATTTCATATTTTAGTACCTTTAATGGCATTTTTTTCCTGCTTTTTTGAACATGGATGCTACATTTTCATTTTGCACTGAGCTCTGCAAATTACATATAGCTGGCCCTGGATACAACAGTGCATTCAAGTCAACCAGCGTACACTGAACTGTAGATTATATGAATCAATAAAAGGATTGATCAAGATGAAAAAGATGGGAGATGCACCTTCAAGGAACTTACATTCTAGGACTCTTAAGTCGAAATCTTAATATACGGTAGAATCTAAGTTTCATATAATGAACAACAAAAGTATTCTGAGAATATAGAGGGCAATTAAATTGATCATTTAATTTATGATCTCCTAGGATTTTCAAGTAGCTTTAAGGGATAACTCAAATGTTACAACCTAATTTCCTCTCTGACTCCTTCAGGAGGCTTAGGCCTTTGTGCCAGGTTTCAGTGTGCCAGTATTCCTAGTCAATTCCTGGGCAATGGTTGGTGGGATCAGAAGGAGTAATGCTTTCTTTAAGCCCTTCTTCATTACCAGTTGCATGAAGATGAATTCGGGACTGAGTCCAGATCTGACCTATTCCTTGCTACTGTACCTAAGTGTAGAATCTACTATTTGATACCCTTCCACTGAATGTCCTCAGAAGGTTGGAAGATAATAACCCCGTCTAATTTATGCACCACTGCAGATCTGTCCACTTCCCTTGATTTTGACCTTGAAAGGAGCGATACCATGTGCTTACAGAGCCAGGTCCCTGCTGCCTCAGCCAGCACCACAGGCTGCTTCGGTGACTGCTCACCTAGATCCTTGAATCGCTCCCAGGCACAACCCAACAACACCATTCCAGAGCCCACCCTTCTGGCCTCTTGCCTCCTGACACAGGATTTTTCTGTTGCTGCTGAGACGTGAGATGCCTTAGGACCCACTCGACATCCACATATTCACAACCCAAAAAGTGCACGTGCATTAACGTCCCTCGGGACAGACTGTGACCAGGGGATGTGAGCGCTGGCAAATAAATTCTTCTCTTTTCATTCTGCTGAAACTGTTCAGAGATGCAGTAGTTTCATGTGGCTTCTCTGGAGACATACACTAAGATCAAGCAATAGTTTCTGAAAGCTGTGGGCAGCTCAGAAATACATTTCTTCACATTTGCTTTTCCTCGTGTCTTGACATCCTTTTTTTCCCCATCATTGCTGCTTCCTCAGGATTTCATGTCTAAATGAAGTGTTAGCATGTATCTGACTCAGGCTGAGATATTAACATGCTGTAGGTGTATTTCCGACATCAAACATTTATGCAGCAGTATGAACTGGTTAAGGGCATAGACTCAACCCTGGGTTCCAATCCAGGCTTCTGCATTTGGCACCTGTGTGACACTGGGCAGATCACTCTGTATTTTCACTGCCATCTGCAAAAATGGGTAATAGTAGCTACGTCATAAATTTTATGTGAGATTTACTATTTATAAAGCACGTAGTAAGACTTACGTAAGTGTCAAATAATTGAGGGAGAAAAAGAGACACAGACTATCATTGAACTCCTTGGCTAAAGAAACCTCTCAATCAACAAACAGATCCCAAAGGCAGACTTCACCTCTTGACCAAATTAAATTCAAGGAAGTAGAGATAGAGGAACCTTGAGGGGTAAAAGTTGGAATGAAAAGAACTGAAGCTGAGACCCACCTACCATGTACAGTGGTGTGGGAGGGAGCTGATTGTTAAATACTCAGGCATTTCTTGAGTTGCTGTCAAACTCTTGTTAGCTTGAAATTGGCCACAGTTGGAGTACTTACACTGTGGAAATTGGCAAACGCTACAGATTAGGGCTTTAAATTTTTTTCTGTCTCTCAGAAATGCTGTGAAGAGTAAGTGGAAATCTTTGTTAAGCTATGGAGTACTATAAAAATTAGTATGAATATTTGCCTCTCAAACTACTTGATGATGGCTTTGATCCCTGCGCTATTTGCTCCATGAAAATGTGAGCCCCTGACGCTTCTGGTGATGACTTGTTTCTCCCCCAAGTGCTCACAGAAAGGAGAGTAGAGATTCCTAAAGGACAACAGGGGCTTATTAAGAAGTGTGTTATTCATGATCTCAGTTTTAATCACACATGTCTTCAACTGGTGTCACAGGTTTATTTTATTTTTTTTTTGGGGGGGGGGAGAAATCATTAGATTACTATTAGAATCATTACTATTAGATTTTTGTTTGTTTGTTTTTTAATGGAGGGACTGGGGATTGAAGCCAGAACCTAGTGTATGCTAAGCATGTGCTCTGCCACTTGAGCTATACCCTCCCTGCTTTTTGGGGGTTTTGGGGGTTTTTTTGGGAGGGGAGGAGGTAATTAGGTTTAGTTATTTATTATTATTATTATTATTTTTTAGAGGAAGTGCTAGGGATTGAAACCAGGACCTAGTGTATGCTAAGCATGCACTCTGCCACTTGAGCTATGTCCTTCCCCCTTAAAAACATTTACGTTTTCTCTTACATTTGTACATAATTGAGAGACTCCAACTATAGTCAGTTCCTTGCTTCCCATCCCCACCCTTACCCTTTTTCACTAACTTCGCCCTTATCTCTTCTGTAGTGCTCCCTCTTCCAACATTCTTGCTACCCTCTTCCCCAGCCTCCCAGATTGCCAAATTCTTTTTTATTTAATGGATCTGTTCCTGTATCACTTGGGAACTCTCTCCTAATCTCCACAGTCGGGGGAAGTGCCTGCCTCTCTGTTCCTGTTGTAGCCTCCACACACCTCATCTTATTTCCTCTTTCTGTATTAGAAAAGCCAGCTTGTTTTCTGGTCTCCCTTACCAGGCTATGCACGTCTTGTTTATTACTGTATCCCCACAATGACTGCAGTTCCTGGCCCATAGGAGGTGTTCAAAAACTGATAAATCAATTTCTGTATAGCTTTTCAAGTTGTTCCCATAGTTCCTACATGAATACTTATATTTCCATAGAAGACCAGTTTTGCTATAGAACAGCTTCCTAGGCTGAGTCTACAAGCTAATGTCTAACAGATGACGGATATGTGGACACATCCTAACATAAATTACCCATTCAGGATTCTTCAACTAAAAATCATCCATGTCCTAATAAATAATGGAGAGGAAAGGAGGCCAAGAGCAAAGGGACCACTTCTGGAGTCTCTGATCACATCCAAGTACACAGGGATCCTCAGATATCGCCGTAACGCTGGATTTACTCCAGGGCAGAGCCACGAACTATCATTACTTAGCAAACTGCGGCCCTCTATCCTAGCGTATTTCAAGGAATATTTTATTTGAAATGTTTCCAGCATATATGACTTAGTTGTACATATTGGAAATGTAATTCGAACAGACAAAAACTTCATATACTCTGTGGCTTTGAACCAAGGAGTCAGTCACCTGTGGAAGCTACACCCAAAAAGCTACGTTTAGATTTGAAACTTAGAGCTAATGTGTATATTTGCACTAAGACTCTCTCTTCCTCAGTGGCTTTTACCTTTTGGCTTTCTTAAGGAACTTCTCATTTGTCTCAAAATAACCTCCCTTCCTTAGTGTCTCCCCTAAACAAAGCAGCATCCTTCTCCTGAAGCATCATGTTCTCTTCTTGGAATCTTGTTATCCCGCTTTTGGCTAGAATTAGGATATGTTCATCTTTATTATCTTTTTTCCACCAAAACATAGAAAATCATGCACCTCCCTGGATGAAGCTGAAAATCTCAATTTGGTCCAAGAAGATGCTTTATTCACCCCCAAACTACGCTTAACACTGTAAATCAGATCATTTAATTCTTTTACTTAAAATACATACACACAGTTTTTTTTTTTTTTTGTCTGCCCAGTAAGGAAATTCAAGCTTCCTACTAAGTCCATAAGGGCCTACATGGACCCACATGGTCTGACTCCTGGCCATCTCTCTGGCTTATTTCCTCCCACTCACCCCCAACCTCTGGACCTCCAGTCATACTGTCCGTGCTGTTTCTTAAATATCCTAAGCTTACCCTTGACTCAGGGTCTTTGTACATACTATCCCTCTGACTGGAATGATCTAACTGGTTGACTTTTCATTTGAATCTCAGTTCAAACAAATCCTCTTTACCAGTGAGGTCTTCCATGGCACCAAGTCAAAACACTGTCCATTTCACCTCCCAGCATGAGTCACTAATACAACATCCTGCTTTTAAAAAAGTACCACGTGTCATTACCTGAACTCATCTTGTCCATTTAATGGCTTATTATCTATTTCCTCCTTGGTTTCTGTAAGATGGAAACCATGGATGGTAAGAACTATGGATAAGAGAAGGAATGTCATCTTTCTTATTCACATTCCTAGAGCCAAGAGAACACACAGGAGCATGACAAACACAAATAGCTGACTCAGTCAAGGCACTGAGGTCCTTCTAGACATGTGCTCAACCAGCTTTTCACAGAGACAGAAGCCCATGTTGCAGCTTGACCAGGCCAGAGCCATGTGAGCAAAGGTTATCCCTGCAGACTTGCAAGGGAGCTGCCATGTTACAAAATGCCCCCCACGCACCCAGAGCTTAGGAGCAACTGCAGAGCTGAGCAGATCAGAGGTTCCAAGTCACAGAAAGCTCCCCTCAGTATACCAGTGTGAGCCCTTGCTTTGAGTTTACAAACTATTCTTGGAAATCTTATATGGAGTCAAGATTCAGAATATTCACCGATTCCATTCAATTTCATGAAAATGCTATACTTTTGGATGTCCCTATGGTTGAGATGGGTAAGTTTACCCAAGAAGCAATCCCTCTCTAAAAGGGAGTTATTCACATTTCTTGGGAGATGAAGTCACTTAAAGAATCAGGAGGAAGCTGACAGTAACATCTAAAACACCTTTTTCACATGGCTTACATTCTGACCAGCATCATGAGTCCTGACTTGAGAAAACTGACGGGAAAAAAAAAGCCACACAGACCTAGATTCAAATCTCAGTTTCTCAGCTGGGAAGGCCTTCAATTCTGGCTCCGAAGCTCTTTCTTCCGCATCATGAAACCTCTCATGAGTAGCAGAAATAAAGGCTTCAAGGGAGGGACATAGACAAGTCTGTCACTGACCCTTTGACTCTTGACTGAGCCCCAGTGTATGCTCTGCAGGTAGTGGTTCAAGGGCTCCATTAATATTAACCTATGTCTCCATTTAATAGGCTTTTGGCCAAAACCTGTTGCCTCAATGTTTTGAAAGCTCTATGCAGACAAATTCTCTGTTCACACTAGCACAGTCTTTATCACAAAAATCCTGGATTTGAACTCCTGTTCTAATTTACCTTACTTCTAGTTTTTATTTTTAAGTTTTTCTGTTTGTTACTATATGACTGTATTCACCTTTGCTTTAAGTCACCTCAAAGCCATTATGACATAAAGCCAGGTATAAAGAAATAAATCACACACCTAATAAACATTTACTACGGTAAATTATGAAAATGGCCATAAATTTTCATGCTTCCTTATTTCCATGGCCTTCACCCTAAGACTTCTCAACTCCCCCCCAGAAAGAGAATCTATTTTCCCATCCCTTATATCTGGACTGACTTTGTGACTTGCTCTGGGTAATAGAATATGGCAGAAATGATAGGGTACCAGTTCTGAGCTTAGGCCTTGATGCCCTGCATGCTTTTCTTCCTCTTGGATCCTTAAGGCCATTGTGTAAATGAGCCCAGGCTGGCTTGTTGGAGGATGAGAGACATGTGGGGCCATTGGTTCCACTGTCCCAGTCAACAGCCAGTTGCACTCCAGAAGGAGAGACACCTAGATGCCCTGTCACTAACTCGATTCATTAGGGAGCCTAGCTAAAACTAGTCCAACTATCCAGCTGAGCCCAGCCTGACTGAGCAAAATAAATAGTTATTTTCTTAAATAACTAAGGAAGCAATAGCTACCGGATACGCCTATACTCCTAACAGCCATGCATATGTGCTCACGCTGTAGTAAGTGACTGACTTACATAATCTGAGCTGTTTTGAGTTTGGTATTGTCCTCGTTTTACAGCTGATCCTTACAGAGGTCCAGTGACTGGCCTTTCCTCCTCTACAGTAAAGCAGATCAATCTGTTGGATTGCCACAATAGGAAATATTAGTTAGAACTCCATAGCTGTGAATTTTGGATTTTAAATTTCAATTATATACCTTCCCATTTGGCCTCAAAGAAGCAGATTAAAAAATGAAGCTTGAAAAACATTAACAATTTCTTCTTCATGTTTTTGCTTGAAAGGTAAACCTTAGAACATTGGGAAAAACAAAGTCAAGTTATACAGAAGAACCAACTTATCAGGGAGGTTTTGCCCAAGTCCTGACAGGGTTTGAGGAAGTACTGAGGAAGCCATGTGCTCTCTAAAGGAGCCAGCCTGTTCCTGGCTGCCTGAATATTCCTGAAGATCCCTGAAGCTTACTCTGTACATTTCTCCTCAGAGGCCCTCTGAGAATACAAGTAACTCACTTGGAAATTTATGGGATGATGTATCTTGAAAATGTCTTTGAAGGAACACAAATGAACATGCTGTTTTCCTGACTACAATACTCAGTATCAAGTCATGGGCCAAATTCTGTTTATTCTATTTGTCTTTGTCCACTAAGCATCCTGTTCCAATGGACAGACATAAATCAGCCTCCCAGTGTCAGAGTGTAACAACTTCATGAGAGATTGAAAAAAAAAAAAGTGTCATATCACATTGGCTCTGCAATCTATAACTTGCAAGAACCAAGACCTCCTCCAGTAAAAGAGACAGTGTAGGTATTCCTGTGGTTGGCGGAAGTTTGTATCTTATAAGGATGAAATAAAGCTGGAGAAGAGGGTGAAATAAGGTGGGAGAATAGAAAGCTGCTCAGTTATCCCAGCTGTGTTCAGAAGGGCAGATATAAATTCATAAACTCACGTAATTTAAAAAATTTTCTGACTTGTAGATACTAACTACTATGTATAAAATAAATAACAAGGCCCCACTGTATAGCACAGTATATTCAAAATCAGTAAAAATTTAATAAAACGGGTGACTGTTTTTGCTGAAACAAAATCATCCTAATTGTAATTAAGGACAGAAATATGTATTCGTATGCTTAGTGCCTCAGTTGACTTGACTCTTGCTTTTGATACACTGTTGTTTGAGTCATTGTTATTATTTTTTGTTAAAAAAATTTGTCATTAATTTATTAGGTTGAGCAGCCATTTAAAACTGTGTGCCAAAATGCAATCCTGAGGGGAAAAACATTAAATTCCATGTAATAAAAAGTTTTCCAAGTATTTTTATAACTCCTCATACTGTCTGCTTACAAACCGCTCCATGTGCATGAAGAAAAGGACAGGCACCCGCTCCCATGCTTGCTAGCAGCACAATCACAGTGTTGCCTGCTATGACTGAGGTCTTTTTGAGCTAGGCTCACTGAGGCTGCCATTTCCTGAGAACATTTAATTTCTAGAAACAAATGCAAATTCACATATGGAAACTGAGTAGCAGCACTCGATTATAAGCTAAATGCCCAATGTCCAGAATTGCTTATAGTTACCTGTATGACTACACAAAGTAAAATTAGTGCAGAAAACCTACACCTTAGAGAACACATTCAATGTTTGCAAAGCGTCTTCCTCATTTATTGCTTTGTCTGGGACCACCTGGCCTTGCTGATGGACTTTCTATCAAAGCATCATTAATAAAATCACTCTGGGGGATTTAGAAATGTAGCGCAGAGAACTCTCATATGGTGGGACTGGGGAAGGATGAAATATATAAAGTCATCTAATAATTAAAGGTAAGAAGATTTTTTTGTTAAGAACTGCTCCTACTTTATATTCACTTTTCTGCCTTAGATAACAAACTTATATGTTAAAAATGTAATCAGTTTTTAAGAACAGTAACTTTTTTTTCTTACTTAATAATATCTGCAAACGAACATTCAAAGATTATTTTCAAGTTTGTGTGTTTCTGATCAAGCCAGAGGCTGCTCCCTCCTGCCATTTTATTATCTCTGGAGGAAAACAAAACAAAACAAAACAAATCCTTTCTTGTTTTACCCATAAATGAGAAAAGAACAAAATTAAGCAAAAATATTTTATAACCCCTTTTAAAAGTTAACCTAAAACCAAGAAGATCATTTTGAGTTCTATCAGATGGAGACCATCATCCAAGGGATAGTTGGTCCATGAGGGTGCTAACTGTATTAAGCTCCTCATTTCACCTGATGCTCCTTACACTTCCCACAGACAAATGTCCCGCCTGTGCAGTTACCCCATACACATACACACCTTGCTGTAATTTAAGTGTCAGAATCTCCCCCAGTATCCTGCTTCTCTGTATCAGAATATGCAGACTTGGGAGCCACAGGGCATTGCTTCCCAGCACGAGGTTGAAATAATTCTGGCAACTGGGACCCCAGAGATTTCAGAGATTTCACCATTTGATTGCCTGACCAAGCTGCTTAAAGTCAGTGACCAACTTAATGGTTCAGAGGATTACTGCAATCTTGGGGAAAACATTTTAGAACAAGTCGTTACTATTTACAGAAATAGCTTTAAAAACGTTCCCAATATATAACTCTGTCTACTTGACTTAAAATATAATCATATTATGTAAATTTTGACCTATATAAATTTGTATGTTTGTATGTCTATCTGGATAGGTAATGATTTATAGTCCAGGAGCCAACCATTTGATTTGCTGTTTTGGAACAGACATTCTTCATTCTGCAAAGATACCCCCCTCCCCAACCACACACACACACACACCTCTCAAATCTAGTTCTAGAATATTCTTGTGACAGAGGCTGCTAGTTGTCCTCTACTATGCACTCTTTTTTAATACGATTTTTAGCAGGCGCATGACTGTCCTGAATAAAGGCCGTGTTATCCTCACTCCCTTGCAGCTAAGCGTGGTCCTGTGATTCAGTTCTGGTTAATGAGAAGCAAGCAACAATGTCAGAGAGCAGCTTCTGGGAAACTTACATGAGATCTGGGTGACATACGGCCTCTGTTTCACTTTTATTGCTTCACCCTCCCGATGCCTGGAAGCAGATGCCACCTTGACTAGGAACATGAGGTCACACTACAGGAAATAGCCCAGTGAACTGATGAAGGATTTCCTGAAGCAGACCCACCCTACCAGCCCTTCACTGCTTTTGTCTACTCTTTTACCAGAGAGCAATCCACTCATGTTTCTTGATCTCTTTTGTCTAAGTTTTTATAATTTTGGATTTTGTTATTACTTGTCCATAAACCTGAAGTTGTAGAATGCGATTTGGTATGAAGCAAATTGCTAAGTCCCCAACTTAACAGCACCGATATAACACAAAAATATGTGAAAACACAAGAAGAGAGGCATTAAATCTACCCATGAAAAATAAAGAATTTCTCAGGCATGCACATTAAGGCTAGGTCAATCATTCAGATAGATAACAGAAGAGGAACTATGTTCCAAATCCACATAGGCGAGGGCAAGGACAGGTCATCCGCTTGCATAAATGCTTGAAGGTCAAATGTCCAGAATTGTTTGAACAGCTTGGTGGGCTAAAATGACATAACCCAGACCCATGGCCTCGTGGGAATAAGCTTCAAAGTTGAAAGGCAAGACTACAGAAGGGACTTTGAGAAGGTATGTGGGCCAGGCCAACACCAGACCAGCTCCCTTTCACTGGAGCTGATCAACCTGCCCTACTCCACCCTCACCTCGGACCTCCTGGACAGTCCCACACCGAGCAAAGCCTTGGGCAAAGGCACTCTTGTTCCTTGACCACCCTGATTGCAAAAATAACCCCCAGCTGCTCCAGGAGTGCTGGTGAGCACGGGGAGGAGCCCAACCCCGCACTTGGAGTTTGGCAAGGGAAGGGCAGCCCACTCAGGCAAGCATCGGATGCCTAGAGATTCCTCCTCCTTCTCCCACTGTGGCAGCTGCCAAGAAAGGACGAGACCCTGAGAATGCTCTCAGTCCCACGTGCTTGGTAAGCACACAGGAACTGCAGCAGAGGAGGGAGCCATTCCTGGGTGCCCAGGGTCCAGTGGAGAGGAAGAGGAAAGGCCAGGGGCGCAGAGCTAAAAAACAAAACAAAACAAAAAAACAAAAAAACGCCCATGGAAAGCCCCCACCTCTGAGGAAGTCAGGGTGACACTGAACAGACTCCCGTCTCTCCCAGTGTCAACACCAGGAAGGGACAGCTGGCGTGACCCGAGCATGATAACCAGAAACCAAGCTGAAACTCAAGCAGCAGGAACTGGGGCCCAGCTGTGTCAAATAGACATGGAAGGCACGTGGTTCCCGGGACAGCAGGGCGGGGCAGGAGGGACTAGGCCCTGACCCTGATAAACCAGTCAAGATGAAGGTTTTTAAAGCTCCACGAGATTTCAAGATGAAGGAGTTTATTGATAGCACTGGAATCAAGCCCCTGCTTCATCGTTTTCTTAATGGGACTCAGACATACTCTTCTCTGGAGGAATGACACACTTGGACGCTCCGGTGCCTCTCTGTAATATGGGAGACTTCCCCTCTTTCAGTCCTCTTAACTCTCATGCTAAAATAAAGACTCCCTATGCAGACAAGCCTTTACGTTTCTCAACCTGACAGTCCCCCACTCATTAATCTGTACGCTGTTTCTGTGAAAGTGACCAGTGTCTCTGCCCCATGGGCAGAATAGTAACCTAGAGCAAGTAGACAGGATACAAGGCCACCAGCAGAGGTCTGGCGGGGCGCCCGACTCAGGCTGCCTGCCTCAGCTTGATAAGTCCTCTGAAGCAGCATGTTATCATGAAAGAGTGAGGACTGCGGTGGGAGAGGTAGATGCTGATGATGCAAAGTGCTGTTAACCTTGGCTCACCAGCTTTTAGACAGATTAGTTAGACTACCCAGAGACTCACTTTCCTTCTTTCTCTCCCCTCCCCGCCCCTTTCCCTTTTGTCAGCTCAGAGCTTTGAAGCATCACACCACCTTAAAGCATTCTTTTAGATTCTCTCCAACAGATATACCCAAGGAATCCTTTACTCAGTGCTATACTGTATTAGATCGTATCTCATCATTGGGCTAGTCTCTGCCCACTCCCCTCCCCCAAATAACTCTCTCAAATTTTCTGAAATTACATCAGCAAATATATGTTGAGTACCTACTGTAATATCTTGAGTGTAATGAGATCAGTAAGACACAACAGCTGTCTTCAAGGAGCTCATATTCTGTATGGGGAGGGTACATATACACACACACAAAGTAACTGTTCGAAGACAACTCAGGAGATGCAGTCAAGGTTGAGTCTGCTCTCTTACCAAGTGAACGGGTATAAACTGCTGTATTATTCAGATGAAGGAGGGGCTTTCAGCCTCAGTTGCAGAGAAGGCTAAAGACTTCAGGAACCAAATAGGACTGTGATAGGCTAGTGTTACAGGATGAACTGTGTCCCCCTCCAAACCTTCCCACACTGAAGTCCGAACCCCTGGGACCTCAGAATGTGGCCTTATTTGGAGATAGGGTCTTCAAAGAGGTAAGCAAGTTAAAGTGAGTCCATAAGCGTCCTCCCTAATCCAAGAGGACGGGTATTCTTATAAAAAGGGGAAATTTGGGGAAGACATGCAGAGAGAAGACAAAGTGGAGAGACATAGGGAGAAGACGGAAGAACAGTCTGGAACAGGTCCTTCTCTCACAGCTCTCAGAAGGCAACCGCCCTGCTGACCCTCTGATTTTAGACTGCTAGCCTTCAGCACTGTGAGACCAACTTCTAGGTGTTTTTCTTAAGCCATCTAGTCTGTGGTGCTTTCTTACAGCTGCCTGAGGGAAAGGATACAGCTTGGCACACGGGTAAGATCTGAGCAAGCACAGGACGACGAGGAGAGCCTTACGTATCAGTGAAACAGCACCAGCCAAATAAGCCCGTCAGAATGCCAGGCACAATCTGGGAAAGTCAGCTTACCTGAAGCAAAATGTTCCTGTAGGACAGAGGGAGAACATACCTTGTTACGTAAGGAGTCTTCGGGTCGGCGTGGACGGGGTTCTTCTCCATTAAGGAGTAGGGAATGTCTTCTCAAAGCAGAGGTGAGCTCTGATGGCACTTCAGCAGGGGCCATGTTATAACAGATGTGTCAGGAATACGGTGAGCCTGGAACAAAGTTGCTGAGTTATGACTGGTTCTCAAACTTGATGGCAAATTAACCTCACCTGGTAGGTTAGCCTTACTGACGGCCCCCAAGGATATTCAGGGCTTAATCCCGGAAACCTGTGAGTGGTACCTTCTATGGCAAAAAATACTTTACTGATGTGCTTTAGGATCCTGAGATGCAGAGATTCCCCTAGATTATTTAGGTGGACACTAAATGTAATCCCAAGTATACTTGTTAGCATGCAAACAGGAAAATTTGACTTATGGAAGA
Source organism: Camelus dromedarius (assembly GCF_036321535.1). NCBI lineage: Eukaryota > Metazoa > Chordata > Mammalia > Artiodactyla > Camelidae > Camelus > Camelus dromedarius. Next base: position 45,821,848 of record NC_087438.1, read on the forward strand.
AAAGGAGGCAATGTGCTAACAGAAACAGGCAGAGAAAAGGCCACATGATGTGGCCACGAATGAAGGAAAGATAGAGCTTCTAGAAGCTGGAAAAGGCAAGGCAGGAGATTCTCCCCTAGGGCTTCCAGAGGGAGCAGCGCCTTCATTTTGGCCCAGGGACACTCACTGCAGAGTCCTGGCATCTCTGGAAGTGTAAGAATCAATTTGTGTTCTTGTAAGCCACCATGTTTGTGGTCATTTGGTAGCAGCCATAGAAACCCAATACACCTGGAGAAGATTTACAAGCATTTGCTACCTGGGCCCTATCCTAAAGCAACTGAATCTTTGGGAGGGTGGGGTCTAGGCACCTGCAGTATTTCCAGGTGTGCTGCTAGGTTCAGGGCCTCTGAGGCAGGAGGCAGCAGCTAAGACCTGGGGGAGGGAACCATGCTACACAGGAAGAAAGGAATGCAAAAGATATTCTAAAGAACAGAATTTCTGGGGCCTAGTGACTCCTCAGTGATTTCGGTCAGGGAGAGAGGCCAGAGTCATAAAGGGATGACATCTGGCACCTGTGTGTGGGTAGCGCCTGGGCCTTCCACCCACTGCAGAAGGTGGGCGGGCGAGCCACGTGGAGGGTGGGGTAGGCCTGCTTTTAAGCATCAAGATGGGATTGCCCAGCAGGTACTTGTAGATGTGAGACGAGAGCTGGGGAGAAGTCAGGGCTGGAGATAAGATTTGGGAATCTTCAGCAAAGATGAGAGCTCAAGCTATGATGGTGAGATTTCCAGGAGAGTTTTGAAATGAAATTTAAAAGAAAAGAGAGACAAGAACCAGGGCTGTCCCACAGACATACATATATATATATATACACATTACATATACACATACACTTAAGAGATAATTAAAGGGTTGGCCTACATTATTATGGATGCTAAGAAGTCCCACAGTGTTCTGTCCACAAGCTGGAGGCCCAGGAAAGCCTGTGGTATGGTTCCAGCCCAAGCCCAAAAGCCTGAGAACCAGAGGAACCAATGATTTAAGTCCCAGTCTGAGTCTGAAGGCCCAAGAACCAGGAGCACCAAGGTCTAAGAATAGAAGAAGATGGATATCTTGGCTCAAGCTGAGAGCAAATTCACCCTTCCTCTACCTTTTTTTTTTTTCCTACTTAGGGCCTCAGCAGGTTGGATGACTCCCACTTGCATTGGTGAGGGCCGTCTTCCTCACTCTGTCTATGGGTTCAAATGCTAGTTTCTTCTAGAAACATCCTCACAGACACCCTAGAAATAACGTTTTACTAGCTATCTGGGCATCCCTTAGTCGACACACAAAATTAACCGTCACATAAAGAAGTCATCAGAGTGGCAGGAGGAGATTCAGCAGGACATCAAAGCACCCTGCGTGTGGAAATGCCGGGGGGGGGGGGGAGGCATGCTTGGAAGGGAGGGGGAAACTGCTGGGAGGGCACAGAGGAGGGTGACTAAGAAGTGATGGCAGATTAGAGGCCACCAGTGACCTTTGAGAAAGTAGTTTTGATGGTACAGAAGAGGTGGGGAGGGGAGGCAGAAATCAGATTACTGGGCAGAATCAGATTACAGGAGGCAGTGGGTGGAGAGGATGTGGAAGCAGCAGGAGGGGTTAGCTTTGGGGGCTCCAGTGATGAAAGCAAGCTGACAAGTGGAGGAATAACCTAGCCAACGAGACAGAGATAACTCAGCATAATGGGCTTTGGAGTCAGACCGACCTGACCCACTCCCAGTTCCTCCACCGTGAAAAATTTGCATTAAACAAATTGTTGGATTTTGCACAGACTCAGCTACCTTGTTTGGAAAATAGCCATCAATCATACTTACCCCAGAGAGCTGTGAGGATCTAATGAAACAGAAGAGATAAATTGCCTATTTTAGGTGTCTGGCACATCGTAAGTGGCCTAGGTTTCTAGGCAAAGATGTACAAGAGCTTTGGAATCCTACTTGCTTATAAATAGAATTGATGGGTGAAATACAGGACCCACAATTAAATTTTACTTTCAAAATAGAAATAGTCTTAAATATGTGTGTTCTAAATATTACATGGCCATAATTATACCAAAAATCTATCTGCTTTATTAGTTTTTTTTTTTAATTGAAGTATAGTCAGTTGCCAATGTTGTGTCAGTTTCTGGTGTGCTAATTTTCTATTGCTGCTGTTAGCAAATGATCACAAACTTAGTGGATTAAATAACAGAAATGTATTATCTTACTGCTATGGAGTTCAGAAGTCTGACATGATTCTCACTGGGCTAAAATCAAGGTGTCAGTGGGGCTACATTCCCGCTGGAGGCTCTAGGGGACAATTTTTTTTTTTTTTTTTTTACCTTTCCCAGTGCCTGAAGCTGCACACATTCCTTAGCGCAGCCTTCCTCCTCCATCTTGAAAGGCTGCAGGGTTGCGGCTCTTTGACCCTTCTTCCTTAATCACACCTCCCCCTGACTGCAGATGGCAAGGGTTCTCTACTCTCAAGGGCTCACTGATGAGACTGGGCCCAGCTGCATGATCCCAGAGATTCTCCCCACTTCCAGGCCGATTTGCTTCCTCACACGTGAAAGCTCTTTTGCCATGTAAGGTCGTACACCCACAGGTTCCAGGGATTACGAGAGGAACCTCTTTTGTGGGACGTGATTCTGCCTACTACACTCTTAATCCACAATTCTAATTTAACTAGGTGACCTCTTGTTGTTTGCTAAATCTGGTGACTGTGACCCTACCTACAAAACATTCTTTGATTAATTGAAAGGAAAAATGCTAATTTCCTCTGTCCCTGGAACCCCAACTACACCTTTCAGGGTAGGTGTAGGGTAGGTAGAGGCGGGTAGGTCAGAGAAAGCAATGAGCTTTCCAATTTGTTGCTAGTTTTTCAGAGTCAGGAAGCTTCAAGGGCTACAGGAAACTGCTGGTGGTCTCATCTGCTTCCAGCACTGACTGAGGTGGATGATTCAAAGGGAAACATCTGGGATCTAATACAAACTGACAGGGGAGCAATCACGCGGCTTCTACCTCTTTCAACTTCGTTGTCAGAACATGATGCAAAAATCTGCTGGCAAGGGATGCTGGGAAATGTAGTTCCCAGACCTCCAGCCCTAACAAAGAATTGCAGAACAGACAAGCTGGCCTGTAGAGCTAAAGAAACGTTCCCCAAAGGATTGAAGGGAGAAAACTTTTGACAAAGGAAAAGGCAAAATAATCACCAGTGCCGAGATTCCTGGTTATTGCAAAATACCAAAATCCCTAAGTGTTTTGTATCCATCTGCGACTTTTTCTTTTAAAACAATACTTTGTAAATTTGCTAAGACTGTCCCCTTGTCTTCTGGGCTCATCCTAGCCCTAGGATTTCACTGACGACATACTCTTGGTCACCATGATTTTGTTTTCCTGTCTAAGGTGGCAACAAGTAAACAGAGGAAATTTGGTAAATATGTTTGTTTCTAGGGCCAATTCCTGAACCATAACGTATGACTATTTTATTATGTATTGTTGTGCAACAAACTACACTCCAAAACTTGGTGCCTTAAAATAATAATTCCCTTTTTTTTTTTTTTTTGAGTTCTGGGGGTTTGGAATTCAGGCAGGATTCTGTGGGGCTTTTCTGCTCCCTGTGGTGTCAGCTTGGTCACTCACTCAGCTACATTCAGTTGGCGGCTGGCCGGGCAAGATCCAAGAGGACTTCACATGCATATCTGGTGCCTTGGTGCCTCTCCCGTGGCTAACTTAGGCTTCCTCACGGCTCAGTCTCACTCAGGGGGTCAGCTTCTGGCTTCCCAGGGGGAGGAAGTAGAAGCTACCAGACCTTTAACAGCCTGGGGGAACAAGTCCCAGAACGTCACTTCTGCCATATTCTATGAGTCAAGTCCTGATTCAAGTGGGGTCTGCCTCTTGAAGGGGAGAAAGTCTGTGCGTACAGAGAGGGAAGGAATTAATCAGTGGCCATCTTTGTATACTCATTGGGTTCTATTCTCCAGGATGCTAACTTTGGTATTCTCTTATTCTGTCCTCACTTCACAATTTGGAGCATGCAGCTGTGGATCTTAACTTTTATCTTTATTGCTTCTTATCCATCAGTGGTCTCCTCACATGTTTTGCTTATGTAGCCTATCAATAATAGAAGTTTGAGGAGGCATTTCATACCTGTATCTACAGACAAAGGGCCAACTATCCTATGCCATTTTATATAAGAGACTTGAGCATCCACTGATATTGGTAACCTTGGAGGTCCCAGAACTAATGCCCCATGGGTACCAGGGGACGACCGAATATGTATGTATAACGCCCTTGAACATCATAGGGGTTAGGGGTGCTGACCCACAGTCTAGTCGAAAATCCGCGTACACCTTTACACTGGCCCGGATCATGTAATCCTGTAGTACTTACTGAAAGAAATCCTTGAATAAGGGGACCCACACCGTTCAAACCTGTGTTGTTCCAGAGTCAACTCTATATACATATATTATGTATATATGTGTATACTGTATATGTGTATAGTAGCATATATAGTATACATAAACTACAGCCAACCCTTTGTTAAATATTAGTAAAGTTTAATATTAGTCTTTTTAAATTTTTAATAAGCTTAAATATAAACAGAAGATCGTATTTTTTTTGCACTCCACTCTGAAGATCACTGATCTAACCTTCTGAAGGGGTCTCATCATTGTCTTCTCGGGTTTTCTCATTAGCTCCCTACCCTTGCAAGCCCCTTCTACTATCCACAAGGAGACACTGAGATTTTGCTCCCTCCTTTTTATCCTCTTCCTGTATTTATCAAATATCTAACAGAGCGCAGTATCGATCCACATTTCACAGATGATAGCTAAGAAATACATATAACATGCACTCAAGCGTTATGCACTCTTAAGGCTTCTAGTTGTGTAAAGCAGATTTGCTCTTTTCTAAATGTTGTCATCTGCAAGTTTAGATCCCCGATATTTGTATAAATATATACAGGTACTCAGGTACCCTCACCCCTCTGGAAAAAAAATCATTTGAGAATTAAGCACTGATTAGAATTATGTTCTCTCATAGAGAAGAAGACTGAGAATAATCTTACAGGAGGCAGGTGTATGCCTTGTCATCTCTGTGTCTCCAGAGTTCTAGCACAGGGGCTAGGCAAACAGTAGGTGCTTCATAAATGTTCATTATACTAAAGGCTGGCCCCTTACACCTAACTATCCAAGTACATATTGCCTCTTTCAGTTGGCAAGTGGAAATGTACAACTTGATTTGCAAGTACTTACCAAGAAATTCAGAGACACACAACTAGGTGCATTTTATAATACAAAAGTAAGACTCTAATTATCACATAAAACATCAGAAGGTGAAGCAGAAAAAAAAAAGTTGGACATCACAGTGATGGGTGCTCTAGCCTTTTAGTTTTGAGGACAAATTAATTTCCTTCTAATCTTTAGAAAAAATTAAAGGGTGTGGGGTGTTGAAACAGAAGAGGAGGCAGTGAGCAAGGTGGAAGGATTTTAAGTGATCTGCAGGGCATATCTTGGCCAGGATTATCTCCAAACAGGCCTAGACAAGAAGATGGAGAAGGAGGCCGGCTTCCTTTTTAATCAAACATGAAGCTGCTGTGTGCAGCCCTGGTGTCCAGGCTGCTGAAGGCTCTGATAGCTTAGGCAGAAGCCAGGGAGAGGCTGATAAGGGGCAGGAACTCTAGACAACCTTTGGGCGGCCCAGGGCCTCCAGGGAGGGGGCTGTTCTAGCGCTTCTGGCTGCCAGATGTAACGCACAGCACGGCTCAGGGGCCTGAGTCAAGGCTCGGGGTGAGGTGGGGGGGGGACTCCCCTTTCTAGGCTTGTCTAATTTAACAGGGGCTGGCCGGCTGCCCGCAGCTTCCAAAGGGAGACTGGGGAGCTTGACTACAGGACAGAGGCCTGTGGAACCTTCTCAGTTGGTATTTCAAAATAAGCACTGGAGGCAGCATGTCAGGCAAGAGCTGAGAAGCAAGAAATATGTGCAGGGGTGTGTGTGTTGGGCGGGCAGGGTTGGGGGTGGAAGGGAACGTGGGCTCCGTGGATGCCGTGTGCTCCTTTCAATTCAGGCTGCTGTTCCTATTGTGTTTACCAAGACATTTTTCTCCCCAACATGCAAAAGCTAGAGAGCTGTCTGACCCATCAATCTCTGGTCCTTTATACAAACAAATCCCGGGCTGCACCATGGCCAGGAAGCAACAACCCAGCTCCCGCCGAAGGTGCTGACAGCTCACCTTGTGCTCCCTTCCAGCAGGCAGGGGAGGGATGCCTCTGGGGTTCTGCCATTCGGCACTGGAGAGTCACCCTTATTGAGACTTGAGGAAAAAAAGTCAGGGCATTGCTAAGCAGGCTTCAAGCCTGGCGATCAGTCGGTTACAGGGAAGACATTTCTTTTAGCTTTTTCAAAGTCTGTGCACTCTAAGGGGGGCCCTGCTCCCTAGTCTCTGGGCGTTGTGTGTGAAATGAAAAAAATGAAAAGGTTGGACTGGAGGATCCTCAAAGCCCCTTGCTGCTCTGCCTTCCTCTGATCCTCTGACCTCCAACTGTCAGGAACTCTGGAGACCAGCGGAGGCCTGGGAAACCCACAAGAATGGAAAATCCCCAGAGAGATGTTTTTTTCACCTTGGGATCTCATTCCAGGATTTGGAATGCACACATGCTACTGTGTGAAGCCACACAATAAAGATCTGACTCAGAAGGTTTCCCACTTCTCCATCCCGCCCCCTGAAATCCTGAAAACGGCTGTTCACCTTTCCAAAGGGATGGAACTGCCTGCTTAAAGCCTTAGCTGCTCCCCCACCCCCCACCCCACTTGTCTTTCCAGTTTCTGTATCTAGTTAGCACTTTCTCTGACTGGGACAGCGGGTGATGCTTGGTTTAAAAGCCCTCTCAGCAAGAAAGGTCTGCTGTTCCTCTCCATGTCCTTCTTTTTTTTTTTTTTAAATGACTGCACACGTATATTAAACAGTACAGTTTTACGTAGAATGCTAAGAGCACTTTCCTTCATGTTTTACGGAAGGACTTGAAACATATGGACTTTCTATTAATATTCCCACCATGGCACAGCCATATCTAACTCCTAAATAGATGCATTACAATTTGTTTAGAGTTTAAAGGCTTAATGGAAGAAATGAGAGAAAAGAGTAAGTTCATTTTATGTAACAATGAAAAATACATTCATGAAATAGAAAATAAAATTCAATATGGTCACATGTGCCCAGAAGGAGATGGCTCCTGATTTAGAGAGGTGATTTCTATGTTTAAGTAATCTCCATTTGGAACTTTAGTGATGGCAGAGATGAACTGCAGTTGAAGTTGCATCTTAAAGAAGACAGAGAAAGGGAAAGAGACACCAACCAGGTTTTGAAAGAACCAATGTGATACATAAAATGGCATCACGCCATCTCTCATTTTGTTCCTCACAGCTCTGTATACAGCGGGTAGGTACTATCATCCCATTCTACAGATGGGAATACTGACTCTGAGACAACTGAGTTGCTTAAACTTTAAATGCTATTTAAAGGCCAAATGAAGACTGGAAACCAAGTCTTCTGATTCTTAACCTCTCTTCCCTGCACTGTTTAATATATGGATCATCTTTCTGTAAGAAGTGGCTTTACCTTCCATGCTCACCTGTCCCTGGATTGAAAGAGTGGGAAAATAAAAGAAGAGGGGAGAGGTCAGCTCAGGATTAAAACTCCTCAACTCATGCCTTGCTTTGTTCAAAAGCTGCTTCTGCTTCCAGGGTTTGCCTGGAAACCCATGATCACAAAGGCTGTAGCTTCTTTTGTCATGTGTGACTGCTTAGAAGTGTATGGGCAGAGTCCAACCCAACGGTCATCTTTCTATTGCCCAAGATGACAAAGCTGGAGCATTCACGAGTTATGACAGTGGGTGGGACACCCTCTCTAGTAGTATGGTCTTAACGGTCATCTTCCTTGCTTTGACCACGTCCTTTAGTAGATCCAGAAGTGTTGAAATTCTTGATACCAACCAGTGGGACTTTTTCATGTTTAATGGGAAATGGGGAGAAACTAAGAAAGTTGAACTAATTGGAATACAAATTTGGAAAATATATTGATGTTCCCATTTTGTCTAATTCAATGGTTTAAGAAAAGGTATACTTTCAGTTCTGATTCTGTACAATTCACTGGTGGTTTTACGGGGAGAAATTCATTTTGATTGGTTTTAAGGTTCAGTTGAAAATGTTGCTGATCAATTTTATTTGGGGTTTGTTTGGATTTTATTTTTTCACAGTTCTGTTTTGCTGAGGTCCTGAAAAGGTCTATGAGTATTCAGAGTATGAAGTAGATCTAAAAACAAAAACAAATAAAAAAAACAAAAAACCTCAAGAATGTGAAATTTTTTTTTTGAAAAATACTAAACAGTAGGCTTCTGATGGTCATGATTTAAACAAGATGAACTGAAAAGTTTGTCAGTCGACTTTGGATTGAATAATTGCAGATCCTTCTTTTTCTAAATTTCCTAAATCATCTCCTTTACAATGGTTGTTTATGCCCAAAGCGTACCATTTCATTCTCTGAAGACCTCTGTCCTGATGTGAACTTTGAACTGACAAGGCAGGAGCAGTTTCTGGTTCTGTATTTTGGAGGAATTGTTGGGAAGGGTTTTCAGGGAGGTCACATTGAAAAGTCTGGAACGCACACTGAAAAGTCTTAAGTCCCCAAGTGTACGTGAGCAAAACTGTCCTTGTAATTAGGAGACACAGAACAGAGGGGACATGAAAACAGGAGACTCCGTTCCCAGGGTGTCCTGACCTTTGGCTACATGGTTCATTTTTTAGCATAGTTATCTGGTGATATTACTTTGGCAAAAACAGTGTGGTGGTTTTGAGTTCTTTTAGTGTTACTGGTGGTTTTAAATGCCCTTTTCCCCAGTTAAGTAGTTCTAATGCAACATTGCTTCGCCACAAAAGAGTTCAACCAAATGCCTTAGAAAATGAATACTTCCTTTGGGCTGTTGCCTTTCTTTATCATCACACAAACACACACACACTCATGGGAAACTTACCATTTCTTCTAGTCTTCAACCCAATAGCTGCTTGTTTGTATATTATCATCAAGTGAATTGCTTTATTTTGGTTAAAAATCATTTACTGTAATCACTGAAAGATGCCTGTTCATTAGAGGCCTATTAAAGTAGCAGCTTATATTTATTTTATTTTATTATTATTTTTAAAAAATTGAACTCTAGATGATGTACAATATCATGTTAGTTTCAGGTGTACTAAAAGTAGCAGCTTTTAAATCAGATTTCAGAGGCTTTATTGTGCCTCAGTTTTCTCATCTGAAAAAATGAGGATGGTGACAGGATGTCTCTCACAGGGGCTGAGAGAATTATAAGGAAAAGATTCCAGTAAAGTCCTTACCATGTGTTCTATAAGCGTCCAATGAGATTATCCTAACTTCAAACGGGCATCTTTCATTCTTTGGACCAGGACTTGCTGGACTTGGGGTGAGGAGGATGCTGAGATGTGCATCCCCAGACGTCTCTGAGAGGATGAGAGGAGGTGGGGAGAGAACTCAATGACCCAGTTTATGAGTAGCTGTCCCTCAGGGAACCTTCCAGTCTCCTTCAGCTTGTCTTAACTGAAGAAGTGTAAGTTTTCTCTTTCAGATCAAGGAATAAAAAGATGCCCCAAACCTCCACTTCCTCTCTGCCAATCCCAAGCTCCACACTGGCCCAGTCTGTGAGGTGGACACTTAAGCCTCCTTCTCCATGTTAATTTGAACAGCTGCATTCAAGCCACAGACAAAAGGCTAGCTTTTCTCTTCCCTTTATAAGGTGGCTACTCTTTGGAAGAAGAAAGCCTCAGGATGATACTGGCCCCTGGGCAGAGGGTAAGACCCATTGCTTTTTACTTATGGAAGTGCCTGAACCAGCACCATCTTGTCAGGTGAAGTGAGTCACAGGCTCTCTTCCCTGTCCTTTGTCCTTGGGGGAAAGAAGTGATAGGGGCAGCTCCTAGGCATCCTGGGATGCTGTGTGTGTTTGCAACTTGAAGAGGAATTTCTCAGCCCTCGTTCTCTTTCTGCACACCCACTGCTGAAGCACCTCTGACACAGCCCACCTGCAACTCTTTCAGGATCCTCCTCCATGTTGCCGCAGGAGCTGCTTTTTTCCTTTTTGGTTTTATTACTTAGGATCCAAAAATGCTGTAGCCAAAGGTTTGTGGGTTTTTTTTTTCTTTTTCTTTTTCTATCACTCTCATGTTCTCATGTTTTTGTCAAATAGTGACAGTGAGGAAGGTAACTGCTCCCTCTCCCCCTCCCTTGGTACCTCAGCCAGTGCCAGACCAACATGGAATTGGGAGTCCTGAGCTCAGGACCCATGCTTGGTCTCCAGGACTATCCAACTTGTAACGAGCACCAGAACTTTCCTGAGATCCCTGCCAGCTAGGCATAAATCAAGATTTAGCCTATAAGAGGTGGGCTCCACACCAGATTGCATAGACAAATCAATGAACTAAACCTATTTCCCCTGCCTGCAAATATCCACCTGGAAAAAATATCTTTTCTTACCCTGGAAAAAATATCTATTCTCACCCTGAGTCACAGTGCTTAAAAGGCAGCCTGCTTGGGTACATGACCTTGAACTCAGGACTTTACCTTCCTGCACCTCATCTATTAAAAGGGAGACAGGAATTGTGTAAATGGCAAGTTCACTACTCAGAACAGTAAAGGCTCTGACAATACAGGTTATCAGTCACCCTGGCACAGAGAAAGAGCTTCAGAATTCCAGTTTAGCACAATACTTAGTTTCATATAAATAAGACCAACTCATTCTGCCCTCCACATCTTTATCCAGACTTCTCATATCGCTGGGGTCCTTCAAACACATTCCTTTTCTCAGTCTCCTCCTCTTTCCCTCTCTCCTCCCAGGTTATCTCTCCCATGTGCCTATGCCCAAAGAGATCTGTCCTCCCCCCTCTCTGATATACAACATTCATTCTCGCTTTTCATTTCGCTGTGTCCTCCTCTAAATTTAAGGTGGAACTCCAGAACGATTTCTTTTGAGCCACCCATAACGGCAGGCACATTGCTGGGCACACGCTGGAGACACGCAGTTGGTGTTGAGAGAATGCGTAATGCCAGAATGCCTGGCCTAAAGAGACCTTTCTGAGAAACTTTCCGACTTTAGTACAAAGCACCTTGTGATCACCCAGGTGGAACCTCCGGCCGCGCGGTGGGATTTGCAGGTCTCCGAGCACAGGACTGTGAAATCCGGGCAGCGAGCGTGCGCTGCGTGCCCAGGCATTCCAATAATAGTTGCAGCTGCGGAGGACGGTGCCGTGACTCACGTCCCGTCCCGGCGCACGTCCCCAGGCAGCAGCGTGGGCGGGGACGCTCCCCCCAGGCAGAGGGGGATTACCTAGGGAGGTCGGGCCCAGCGACTGCAGACACACACGCGGGAGGGAGCCGGGGGCACAAGGGCAGCCAGGCTGACTCACACAGGAAAGCCAGAGGGCGATGACCAAATTTGAAAAAGCAAGTCGCCTCTGTCAGGGAAGCTCTCCGAGAAAGAGGAAGTAAGATCAGCTGGTACCAAGCACAGAAAAAGAAAATCAGCTGTCTTTATGCCTTTGTTCTCACTGCAATTTATCAAGATGAGCATCTGCTAAACGCAGCACTGTGCATCTGAGAAGTGAGATGCAGCCACGCCACTTAACACGCCCCCCCCCCTCCCCAAGTCATCGGCAAGGATGGCCGCGGGAGAATCCCGGTTCAGCCTCATTCCCACCCTCACGTGGAATTACTACAGTTAACATCTAGTCCCAGCCTCTGCCGCCTTCAGTGTTATGGGCTGTGACTAGGTGAAAGGCGGCCAGCCGAGGGGGATACCCTGCTCACCGAGATAAGAGGCCAGGCACCAGCCTGAGGCAGCCCAAAGGAAGGGCTGCCTTTTCCAGTGTGTCTGCCCAAAAAGGACAGCTTTTTCCCTCACTAGCAAAAACGACATCCTGCGTGCTAGCTGTGGCCCTGTTTGCCGAGCACTTCGTGTATGCCAAACTCCGCTGGAAGAATTTGGTGCACACTGTCGCGTTTAATTCTTAACAGTAGTCCTCAGAGGCAGGTTCTTCCAGTATCCTTGTTTCAGGGATGAAGAAATGGAAGCACAGAGAGATAGAGCAATCTGCCTAAGGTCACACAGCTATTTCCTTCAGATCTAGACTTAGTCCTGGTTGATGATGACGATGATGATTTAAGTCTTGGGTAGTAAGGATGCCCTTTTTGTAGACTGTGTTCTCATGGGTTCTCAGTCAGCTGTGCCTCTAGACTGAACAGGGAATTTTACTTAAGTTTGACCTTATCCAAGTTTCTTCACTGTCAGATAGAAATAATAATATCTTCCTCACAGGATTATTATGAAGATTAAATGAAACGGTATACTGACACTCGTTGTGACACATGAGATGGTGTATTATTCAACGTGTGATATTTACTATTTGGTGTGTATATATGTTGCTGCCCACATACATTTACATATACAGTATTATTTTATACAGCCAAATCAAGCATTTTAGTAGCCATTTATGTAAAACAGAAAATGGCTCTGATGCATCCATAAAGACTCCTAGATCACAGTTTCCCAATATGTGCTCCAAACTTAGCAGAGGATTCTATGGTCATTTAAATTTTATTTGTTAACCTTGTATTTGTTATATACTACTCCTTGAGAATCATAGTATATTGACATGCCAAAGGATCTGAGAAGTCCTACAGTAAAAATACTTGTTTAACTTGGTTTAACCCAGTTTTCTGGCATGCTGTATGTATCCTCTGACATGTATTAATGTCCCTGGCACTAGGTTCCCAGAGCCCAAAATACACTTTGGTAAATGTTTCCAAAATACACAGTTTAGGAGGGCCTATGTCGCTGTTGGCATGTATTACTTTACCTTCTAGGAGCCCTTCGCTGGGCAGATAGGCTCATGTGTAGTTGTTGGGTAGCAGCACAATGAAAGTCTGTTTCTGGGTACCACTAGCATCAGAATCAGCTAGGGTGCTTTATAAAACATCCACCTCAAAGCTGAATTAAACATGGAAGCATCACAAGCATCAAACTAAAATTTGAGATGCACTGAGTAGTTATTAGGAATTAAATTCAAGCTAGCAGTAGCAAAGAAGCCTTGGATACTTCTTCCTCTCAATCTCCAAGTTCCTAGAGCTGATTTAAGATGATTCAAGAGATGAAAGGATTTCCCTACCTCCTCATGTTGAAAGCTCTAGAGGGCAGGTTGAAAGGGTGCTATCAGTCATAGTTTAGTTTGGGGATCTTTAATCAGATTGCTTTTCTGCCCCTCGCACTCAGGGAATGGGTGTCTTGATGTCTACAGGAGCTGATTCTGCCAGGGGGCAGTGTCACTTGGAAACACTGCTCTGTGGCCTGACTCCTAACCACGGAAGCACTCAGGTAAAGGCTAATACTAAAGGAGAAAAGCCATGAAAGCAGCATGAGCCTCAGGAATGGAGGCCTGAAAAGGAACAGGATGCTCTTTAGTTATGAGAGAGGGTCCATTAGAGATTGGTTCCCTTTGTAAGAACCCTTCTGCTATTGGTAGCTGTAAGGATCTCCTTGAAAACATCATGGACCTGAGTTCTTACTCTAACTTTTTGGGATGTAGATGGGTCTCTTGAGGGACTAGATAAACCCAGTCTCCAGTTTTACAATGCAGAGATGTGTTCAAGGTCATGGGTCTCATAACCCCTCAAAACGTAACCACCTACCTCTGGAGTTAACCTGGGAGCCTATCTCAAGATGCACCTGTTTGTTCTTGAGGAGACAGGAAATGTTCTATTGTTATTTCTTCTGCTTTGCTGTAGAAATGGTGTGCAATTTCATCCTGACTCTGCAGTCTCTTGTGAACTACCTATCTGCATGTGTTCTGCTGTGCACACTCAATAAGAAATCAGTTACCTTTCTATCCACATTGAAGAGGAGACATCTCTGCTTAGTAGCTGGACTTTTAATTCCCCAACAGTAAGAAGGGCAGATTGAACTTCTGCTGTCCCATTCCAAGCAGTAACTGAGGCTCCAAAAATTAGGGAACAGGGTAAATTGTCCCAATTTGCTATCACAAATGGGATCTCTCTGGAGGACGTAGGGGAGGAAGGAAGAAGAAGCCTTGGAGCCTGGAACACACTGAGCAAGAGCATGCTCATGGGGCCATGGGGACAGAGGGCAGTAAGACCCTCCTGATGTTGACCCTGTGCCTCTCTCCTCTGCACTGAAATGCTTCACTGAACTTTTGTGAGTCTCCCTCCCATTAAAGCCCACTTCCACATGTCCCCCAAACTGTCTCTTTTTTCTTCTTCCTGGAGAGAGAGAGAAGACAATGCAGGAAGTCCAGAATAGTACTGAGGGTCATGATGGAAAGAGAGCTACCCAGGGACAGCTTGTCATGGTTCTTAGAGAGCAAGTGGGGCAGGGGCCGTCTCTCTACCGGTGACAGTGCACCCACCCTCACGCTCCACTTCTTCCCCACCTCACAGCCACCCCCAACTGCTGTGGCCTAGTACCAGAAAAAACATAGTACAAATAACATGTTCAGAAAAGGTGTTGGTGATTTCTACAAGTCTGACTCCCCTTCAGGGAGTATCTGCTTTATAAACTGCAGAAGGAAAGGGACAGTGGTGGAGGCTGGGGCCCTCAGACCATTCCCCAGTTTTTTACCTCTGGCCTCTTCAAATGCTTGTTGAGCAAAATTCTGGTTGAATCATATGATTTGGGTGGAGAAAAAGGGGGTTGATAAGTGGGGGAAAGGGCTAAAGGATTAAAAAATGGCACCCTTACCATCTGATCAAATACACCAAGTAACCTTCCCTTCCAAGTGCAGTTACTGATGAAACTTCTCCCAGTGCCTCCTCTGCCTCGCCCTCCACCACCCTTGCTAGCTACTGCTCTTCTCCATGTGGCAAGACACGGGACAGCCAGCCAGCTTCCCATGAGGAAGGACCCCTTGGGAAAGTTGCACTTCCCTTGAAGAAGCAGAAAGATACAAGCATCAGTGTCACGTGTTTCCATTACTCCTACTGCGTGTTCCCATGACTGGTGTCCGCTTTCCACCAGGCACCACGTGCACCTGCCAAGCAGAGCCCAAGTGACACTTTCTGATCACCACTGTGTTCCAGCTGCCCCTATCTGGAGAGTTCTGTCCTGAGTTTCTCTCTGTTCCTAGGCTATCTTTGACGTAGTGACACATTTTACCACTTTCTATCCAGAAGTGGCTGTTCCTCAGAGAGGGATGACTCACTTTGTATCCAACATAACTTCACAAACCACCTCAAAGCCACTGGAGATAAAGATTTGGGACAGAAAGACCATTTCCTTCTAACCACTCCAGCCAAGCAAAAAGCCCAGTATAACAGCAGAATTCCAGGGTCTTCCTGAGTTAGCACCAAGCCACCATGGCTCCATTTGAATCCTCTCACCAGTCGACCTCATATTACCATATCTAAGAAATCAGGTAGAGGCTGTGTTGTCTCCTAAAAGATGTAATTTGCCTTGATTCTCTGTACCACATGCAAGCAAGCAGTAATTTATACATTGCCTGGAAACCAGAAGCACAAACGCTGATAAGTAAATGTTCAATTGAAGCCAAATTCCCTACAATTCATGAAAGGAACTTGGATGCCCACTCTCAAGTGTCAATCATCTCAATCATGCTGCTGTCAAATTTAGCTAATGTTTTTTCCAAAGTAGCATCTCTCATTAAGCCAAATGATGCCTTCCGGCACATCATTCCTTTACAATGTAGTACTGTATTTGAATAGAAAATAACTTAAATGTGAAAAGAAAAAAGGAAGTCTGTTAGGGTGGTTGGTTATATCGCCAGGGCTAAGTGTTTGTATTTCAAGTTACTATTTTTAATCAAGAGTTTTCAAATAATTACAGCCTAAAGGAAACCATAGGAAAACTTTTAACCAGAAATTTACTTACTGTAATGGATAATTACCAAAGAATAAATAAGTAGCATTTAGAAACAGGAAAGAAAGAAAGTGGCATTGTTAAAAGCTGTCAGCTTTGCAGAGCAGGATCCCTTCCCCACAGCTACCTCTTCCACTCTCCTCTCAGCTCCCCTTCCCACCTCAACCAGGAACTCAGTGACCTTCTGTATGTCCCTTCCATTTCTCGCCTTCAAAACTTGCCTAATGGAAAAGATCTGAAACTCATTTTCACTATGATATAAATGATTGATAACTTAAGTGCTACGTGTTTTCAGATTATTCATTTATTTTAACATACTAGATAGTGCTTTAGTCCAAAGGAAGGAGCTTAGATGGGAATTTTAGCAGCCAGACCATGGATGAAGGATTTTTGTCAGGGAGGGTGGCCGTGGTGGGGGAATGCCTTCCCAACCGTAGGGAGATCTTATAGCATACAAGTTTTGGAGCTATTAATGAAGGTATATCAATGAATTTGATCTAAAGCAAAGTATTTGACAAGCATATATCTTAAAAAATATTTGTGTTCCAGAAATTTAAGTGGCCTCAGCACATATGATTTGGGCATTTGGTAAAACTAGCAAGATATGAACATTGAGCAGACACACACACACAACACACACACACACACTTTCAGAGTTTACTATAGTCTCACAGCAAGGAAGTGGAAGAGGAATGGGGCAGAGCCCTGAGGTTCTTGGAGACACTTAGAAACTACAGACTAGGGGACCCAAGGCCATTGCTCTCTGATGCCCCAGACATCTGGGGAGGAAGGAAACTGGGGAAAGCCCATAACACCAGGTAACTAGCAGCTCACTGGTGGCCTTTACTGAAGATAATTCTGGAAGCCATTGTTCTCATGATGAAGACCAAATATCTCAAGACCCTCAATAATGTGGCCCCTGCCTACCTGTCATTTCTCTCCACTACCTCCCACCCCAACCCCAGCTTCAGCCAAGAGTCTTTGAACTTGCACTGCCCAAGTCTGGAACACTCCTGTGTTCCTCTAACTGCTCTAGTTAACTCCTGCTAACCCTTCAGATCTCAGCTCAATGGTTACATCCTCTGTAAAGCCACTCTGACTCTTTAGGCTAGACGAGGTTCCCTGCTCTCACAACTACTATACTTGCCTTTTGAAACTACTTTTCCTAGTTTATAATTATGTGTTTGAGTGGCAATTTACATCTGTCTCCCTTACTGCCCCGTAAAAACCATAAAGATGAGACCATATCTCATTGGTTTACCTTGTGTCCCCAATGCCAAGTACAGTGTGTGGTACATAATTTGTGCTCAATAAATGTTCACTGATTATGTAAATGAATCAACTGCTTATGTAAAAAAATCAATAATTCTTCTCATCAATTGCTTTGTACTGAATGTTTATGTATCACCGAAATCCAAATGTAAATTTTGAAACCCGATCCCCATAGTGATGTTATTTGGAAGTGGGGCTTTTGGGATATAATCAGGTCATGAAGGTGGAAACTTTGTGAATGGGATTAGTGTCCTTATAAAAAGAGATCTCTCTCTACCTTGTGAGGACATAGCAAGAAGGGGTCCATCTGCAAACCAGGAAGAGGGCTCTGACCGGACTGCAAATTGGCTGGCATCTTGCTCCTTCAGAGCCGTGAGAAACAAAGTTCTGTTGTTTAAGGCACTGGTCTGTGGTATTCTGATTCTAAGACATCAAGGCAGCTCAGGAGAATCAACAAGCTATGAACATTAAGCCAGTAGCTTATTTTCTTCAAACTTCAGCTTCCTCACCTCTAATATAGTATATGCAATAGCATCTATTTCTGAGGATAGTTTTGAGAATTAAATGACATAATTCACGCAAATGATTTAGTGCATATCCAGCATCTAAAACACACTCATTGAAGGTTTCTTATTATGTTACAACTTACCACTTTGCACTAGCTTTCTCATCTATAAACTAATGGTTATAAAGTTTCCTTCTGCTTTACACATGCTATGACTCCTATCTAATCCTAAAAGAAAAGTTCTTTGTTCTCTGGATTTGTCAACCTGGCAACTTTAACAATCAATATATTAACTTTTTCTTCCAGTTAAAAAAAAAATCTACAGGAACCAGCAATGATTCATCAACTTGAAATAATAAGCATGAATTTAGGGCACGGCCATAATTATTTTATGAACTTGCATTTAATGTACCAAAAGTCTTCATTCTCACAAGATTCCAGGAAGTACAGAGAGGAGGGGATTTGGAATGATAAAGTTCCCTTTTCATCTGCAGTCCTGAAAAGGCACATGTTCTTTCCTTTATTGGTCTAACAATAGGGTACATATATATGCCCTTACTTGAAAGAGAGAAAAAAAAAAAAACCCAAAACAGAAAACGAAAAGTTTTATTACACAAGCCAAAGTATTAAACAGAAGCCTTTGTGATTTGCTAACTTTATTGAATATCCTTCTGGATTTAAACCCCCACAAAAGAAATAACATTCATTACCTAATAATGATAAACTATGTAGGCCTTTTACTTCCAGTGAAAAACGTGATCTTTGCTCTTACAATGTATAATGGAGAGTTTTATGCCCATTTGATGCATGAGAAAGTGGAGGGTCCATGGAGGAACATAATGACCTAAGAATCACATAGCTAACCAGGCACAAAATCAATGCTGAATAAACCCAAAGGTTTAGGCCTCATGCTCAGAAATCTTACTTCCCTATGCTCACCTGCCAAGTCCCATAAGTGTGAGCTATACTTCATGTTTGTTTCCCATAAATACATCCTTATTGATAATGTCAATAAAGTACATTTCATCACCCACTTGGAATGGCTCCGTCTTCATCCTGGCAGTGTTTTGCCTTCCAGAAGAACAGAACAATGCACCATAGTTTCCAAGTGCCTTTCATTTGTCACTGGGACCTTTGCTATTTTGATCAGACTTCCTCCTTCCCAGACCTTAGCAAATATTATATCTTGGTCCAAGTAATGATCTCTGTCATGGAGGTAATTGCATTAGTAAGCATGTTTTACCCAAATTCCCATGTTCTTTCAATGCTTTCTTTTAGACTGCCCCATATCGTTGAAAAAATGTTTCAATGACACTTTGAAGCTAGAGAGGACCAAGGTGTTAAGAAAAAAATATATTAAAACCATCAACCAATGTTGTGTAAATCTTTATAGTTTACCAAGCTTCAGCCCAAGAAGGTAACCAGAGCAGCTCTCATTATTCCCATTATATAGATGAGGAAAATGAGGTTCACTCAGATCTTTTTATTTCAAGTTCCATGCTAGAGCTACAATACACAAGATTGCTGGGTGCTTCACTGTTAGTATTATTACTCCTACCATTCAAAACCAGAAAGGCGTTTGCCTGAACTTTCATCTACATGAGCAGCCAGAAAACTCAGAACTGGAATCATCAACCACATTTGACTTAAAATAATTTACTTACTATTTTCCAGACATGCTTTGAACAAGTTATTTTAAACACAATTGTACATCAGTAAAAGTCCACAGGAACAATAGATCCTCCATAGGTTTCTAATGGAGAAAGTGAATTCAGAACAGACCTTGTTATAGTGTCAAAATGAAACAATGCCTGGGCAAGTTCCACTGCCATTCCACAAACAAAACTAAGGAAATGGGAGAAGAAAGAAGAAAAGTAAAGTCTATTTCTGTCCCACAGTGCTGGAGCTCTGGCAGGAAATTCTGAATGAGAGCTCTAGTCAGTGGAGCTTTACAGGACAATCTCCACCCAGGCATGGGATTGGCTCCTTCCACCAGGCCCAGAGGCTGAAGGGGCCTGAGCCTCACTCAGCTTGCCTGTTATCTCCCAAAACCTGGGCACTGCATCTATAGAGTAGCTTGCCCTCTTGCTCCTACAAGCTGTGTAGACTTCCGATTTAAAGCCGGAAGAGCTGCATCTCTCCATCGCTCCTACGTACATCATTCACTGATCCGTCTTAGTAAGTCTTTAAGTAAGTTCTCATTACCTGTTGACCGGGAACAGACAACTTGAAGAGATATGCTACGTGCCAGACATACAGCAAGATTCTCAAACTTTATTACTTAAGAATCACGTGGGGCAGGGGTGGGTATAGCTCAGTGGTAGAGCACACACTTAGCATGCACCAGGTCCTGGATTCTATCCCCAGTACTTCCATTAAAAAAACAAAATCACTTTGAATGTCTATTTAAAATGCAGATTTCTGAGTTCCTACCTCTGGAGATTCTTACATGGTAGATTTGGGATGTAGCCTACGATCTAGATTTTGATCAAACACTCTAGGTGATTTTGATATAGGGAATCTAAGATCACTTTGAGAAATACCATACTGAGTGATAAAGAACTGAATAAAAGAATGAATGAATGATAGTGTCATGAATGAGAATCGATGGTTGAATAGTGTTTGCCTTACGATAAGAATCATTGGTACACTTACTAGAAATACTGATTCCTAAGTCTAGCTCAGACATCATAACCAAAGTCCCAGTGAAAGCATCTAGGAATCTAGATTCTTAAATAAGTGCCCCACGTGAGTCTTCTGATGAGGCACCTCTGGCGGGTACACTGTAGTTCCCATAGTACTTATTTCCTGTTCTTTGAAACAGTACCTTGGGGTGACCACATCCAAGCAGGTACCTGAAGCTCTTACTGTCTTGGTAAAACTGCTCCTTCACTAGCCATTTTAGAGAAAATCAGACCCTTCCTCCATTCCCCAAATGATGCTTCCAGCAAATAATCTACAGCTATGGACCCAAGTGGGTTTTAACACAATCTGGTGGTATTTAAAAATATTTACTAATCAGTACTGTCTGGGCACCAACTCATCCGACAACCCATCCGGACAAAGAGTATATGTAATATAAAAACCAGTGTTTACTGTCTAGATATCAGTTCCTAGTATAATATTTTCAATGATAGTTTTTAAATTGTTTAAGCCCAATGGACATTGGGAATATTGATATATTTTCAAGATTCCCTCCCACTTCATCTCTTGCAACCCTTTATGGAAGGTTTGAGATTGGTGAATATCTTCAAGGTAATGCCTGGTAATCTTGCTCAGGTTTGGTTAACCTATCCTTCCCTGTTTAATTTGTTTCATGCTCCATGCCCTGACATCGTATTCCTTATCAGACCAGAAGTTTTTAAATGTGCAAGCCTATCGTGCCTGGGGAAAAATGTTGAACTTTTGCCTCTGTAATAAGATATGCTCCAATTACCAACTTTAGCAATTTAATATAGTTGAATAATAACTGAATGGGACACTTTGTCACTCAGTCATTATTCAAGCTCCTACTGGGGGTGGAGTGAGGAGTTGCTGGAGGCCAGATTATTCCCCGGGGAGCTCAGCCACACACATCAACACTGAGAGAATCTTTTTCAAAACAATGTTACAAAAAATAAAAAAATTCCAGGACATGCAAGTCAAACTATAGGTTTGCAAAATGCTTATAAGAGCTCAAGTTCAATTTTACAAAATGGCATTAGCGTTTAGCGTTAAGATACTTCTATACATGGAAAGTATGTTGGAGGGATAAGGCAATCTCCTGGATAATTCAATCTAAGAAGTGCTTTGTAGGTGGCTGTGATCCAGATAGATGAGATCATTTCCACATGAGCCAAAGGTATGTGAAAACTCCCCTTTACCCTGCATTGCATGTTACCTCGGATTCTGAAGTTATTCCAGTATTCAATATAGGCTTCAAGCACCTGTATCTTGCTTTGATATGTGCAAAGACATTTCTGCTAAAAAATTTCAAGGTCTGTTATTTATACGCAAAACTTGAAGAAGCCAAGGTTTTGTTTATTTATTTTCATCTTAGTTGTTTTGTTTTGTTTTGAGATCTACTGGAAAGCCAATTTTTTCCCCCTGTATCTAGACCAGGGCTTCATTTGCCAGTGAAGAAAATATCACATGCAGATTTTTAATTTATGCACTTAGCATCTATAATGTGTTCTAGAGTCTCATGAAAGTTAATCAAGGGAAAGTGCAGGTGGCCTGGCAGCCTTAGGGAACTGGGGTTATAGGAAGTAGGGTGTGGTCATTTGGGAAGGCTGCCTCTCCCTCTGGAAGGAAGGACACCTGGTTGGGGTGAGGCTGGGCCACAGAGCATCGGGTCAGTGATGGCTGCCTCTGTGTCAGGATGGGAAGTTCTTAGAAAAGATGTATTACTCTTCCAGGATATCTGAGCCCTGATCCCTCACTCCCACAAAGCTCATTTTTACTCTGTGTGTGGACATCACCACCGAAGAGGTCACAGAAGCTTCCTGACCCCATATCTGTACAACAAGGAAAGGCCTTGCCTGCTGTCTAGACCAGGGATCTTTTCCTTTCCAGGGATTCTTAAAAGACTCAAGAGAGTTGCAGGAGTTCTGGAAAGAGTTCCAGAAGGTATAGGAAGCCCTGAGAGACATGGGCCCCATCAACAGAGGGTTGGGCACTCACAGAGATGACACCTCATCATTCACCTCCTCTTATACCCCTAGCCCTAGGGATTTTATAAATCTGGTTGAGAGAAAACCCAGGTCAGGAAAACCCCAAGTCTGGGACTGGTAGGTGAACTAGGGGAACTCAAAGGATTTTGACAACTGTTGATAACCTCTGACGGTGATACCTACTTACTGTTGATAACTATTTTTATACTTTCTGGAGTATTATGGATAGAAAGGCTTATAGACAGGGTAAGTGTTCAGTGTAGTAGATATATTTCCTCGATATAGATCTAGCCCGGTGATTACTCCCTAAAAGTCACCATAGATATCACTCTCACACAGGTACACACAAGAGTTGAAAAACACTTTTCTTAAAACACTGATTTTCTCATATCAAGACTGGTTAGATGTCTCATGGAGAAAGGTAGGGACTTACGAATGGACAGAGAAAATCCTAGTCTTTGCCTCAGATTTCAGCTCAGAAGACAGTACTGCTTATCTAGAAAGATTCAGTGGCCTGGGCCCAAAGAATATTCAGCTTTTGTGCCAATGGAACAGTGCCTCTTTGCACTGTCCATCACAAACTGGGTCTTAGAGAAAACAGACTGCCCCAGAGTGGAGCTGCCAAGAGAAATTCTAAGCCACACTTTGTAAATGGAAGCTCCCATCAGAACCACATGCCCCTTGGGAAGCATCTGGAATGATCTTGGTTATAGCTGTCAGCTCGAAGCTTTGACTTTACCTGTCTCCTCAGTTCCCTCATTGGAGCTTGATCAGAGGCCCACACCCCACCTCTGCAACCAGCACCAGCCCCAGTTCTTCATTCTGAACCCCTTCTTGCCATTTCTAGGGCCATTCTCAGCCTCTGTTCCTGATTTTATCTACCCAACCAAGTCTTAGTCTAACCTGCCATCACTGATTATTCAAGCTGAACACATGTCTCCTCTCCCAACCCAGGCCCATACCCATCAGGAAGGCCTAACCTCATCCTGGGCCCCTGGTCTGGCTCAGTGCCTCTGGTATCTGTTGCACAATTGGGCACCAGGGGGAGCACATGACTGCCATCCACAAAGACAAAGATGGAAAATATAAGCCATCCACTTGGCAACAATGTTGGCATCTCCCTCCATTCATGCTGCCAAGCCCTGACCAGAAAGATCTTGGATTGCTTACTGCCCAGTGTGGTCAGTCCAGACTCAGGGTGGCTCAGGTCACGGTGGGTAGAGCCAGCCATGATGAGATTTATCCATGCAAGAAAAGGACAGACAAGGGGACCCAGACCCCATAACAGCTCATGTCCACCAGATTCAACCTAAAGGGAAATCTAGAAAATCCTCACAAAATTAAACAGGAAATTGTCATTGTTCTTACTGTTATTGTTATTATTACTTTTTAATTGACCAAAAATAAACATGCTCTAAAATTTTTTTATTTGATTTTCATAGGAAAAAGAATATGCTTTCTATTCACAGAAAGCTTGTAAGGTCTTTTTCCAGGAATAAGGGAAGCAAGAGAATAGGTGAAGAAAATGAAGTAAATGGATTAGAATATAAGGTATGATATAGGGAAAAGCTATGTCACTGTTGCCTGCAGAGCACTAATCTGTGTCCTGAATGATTTTGAAAGCACCTTAAAGAAGCCAGGAATAAGATTAAGTATATGTGTATCTCATTTTATCGTCTCCCCAAGTCTTTCAAGTTAAGAGTTATTCCCCTCCCCCTTGCCAATAAAGAAACTGAGGCAGCCTCAAGGAAGCTAAAGGATGATTCAAGGTTACAAAGCTAAGAAATGGTTGAGTTGGGAGTTGAACCCAGTTCATCAGACACCAGAGCTCACAAATGTCTCTCATTAAGGTCTGTCATTAAATTAGACAACTATCTTCTCCCTGAGGCAGTTTGAAAGCAGTGCTGAAAGAAGTTTACCAACATTCCAAGATGATGTTATCAGGGAGAGCACGGTCAAGTTACCATTGAAGGAGTCCTTCCAGTCCATTTCCCAAAACTAGTGTTGGAAGTGTTGGAAGGTGAGTTTGGTAATTGGTTCACTTTTAATAGATGATTTATTTTAAGCTGCCTGGCTTGATGATGCAACCAGCAGGGGAAGGAGCTTGGTTTGAAGATAGATTTCTGATCTTCTGGGAAGTGTTTCTACTTTAATAAGCTTTGACTCACCAAGGAAATTCCTAAGGACATTTAGTCACAACTTGCTGAGCTGCCCACTCTGTAAGTGCACACATGCCCATATGCATACATGTGTATAGGATTAGACAATTTTGTAGTTGTGGCGGTGAATGCTGCTTTCATCAGGGAGCCATCCTGAGTCAGTAGGGAGGAACTGTTGGGGAAGGGTGTACTCTTCTTCTTCCAGCTTGGGTCCAGTGGTTGGTGGCTTGCAAATTAACTAACAATAGATGGGTTCACAGGAGAAGAGACAAGACTTACTTATGCCTACACACAGAACTACTCAGTGACAGGTAATTCACTCAACAGACAGGGATAAAAATGTTTATATATCAAACTTAACAAAGGGGTCGTGGTGGTTAGGGCTTCAGTAAGAAAGTAGGGAAGGTTCTCTGGGACCTTTTGGTGCTGATGGCAATGAGTAGTCTGTTTCCATGACAGCTGAATTCATAGGAAATACCCAGGGTTGGAGGTAGGGGGGTGGTGTGGGGGGCAGGAGATTAATGGCAGGTATATTCTGAAAGCTATGCTTCAGTCAGATAAAGAGAGTTGAGGTAAGATTTCCTTCTGTATCTTCTTCAGTGCAAATGTTTTCCCATTAAAATCAACCCTAGGGGTCCCCACATTTCCCCCACCTGAAACTTCCCTAGAAGTTTCAAAAAAAAAAAGAGGCTAGGCTGATTGCTATGGAGAGAGATTCAGATTAGACTTGCAAGGAAAGAGAGATACAAAGGACAGAAAAACAAAGATTAATGGTTGGAGCAGTTTCTGGGTCCAGAGGGCAGCCAGTCAAGAAGATTTCTAAATGTTGGGTTTTGAAGCATCTTTATGAGGATGGTAGAGGCCATGTCACAGTCATGGCTATTTCCTGGAGCAGAGCATGGAAGATGCAGGTGTTCTGGTGAATTTTCTGAGTAGCCCACACTGTTGTGGTAATA
This sequence comes from Camelus dromedarius, assembly GCF_036321535.1. Taxonomy (NCBI): domain Eukaryota; kingdom Metazoa; phylum Chordata; class Mammalia; order Artiodactyla; family Camelidae; genus Camelus; species Camelus dromedarius. The sequence continues at coordinate 45,847,332 of NC_087438.1, forward strand.
AATCCTTTGAAGTAATAACACATTGTTCAGCTTTAGCTTGTAGGGCTTCAGGAAGAAGGCGGTTTTAGTTCTCAGTGATGCCAAGTCAGGAGAGTGGGGGAAAAACTGGTTATGTTATGTACCAATAAAATGTGTAAGACAGCAGGTAGAGTTTACAAAGAGATGAAAAATAGCTTAAAGACAGTGAACAGGACTCAAATCTGGTAACATACAAGGGTAGGTTATTATTTTCCACTGAAACATAAAATTTCTTTCTACAATCACCCCCATTTTGATCAAAGATTATCGAAGTAAGATGACTCATTTACAAAATAAGGCTAGTCTCATTAAATTTGGCCTGATCATTTACGTAAGTGTAGCAAGACTGGTAATTGGACTGTATAGGCCTTTTAAAGTTTGCTCTGCTGGAACTTTTACAAGGAATCTCAGACTGGACTTTCAAATGCCTTTTGATGCTTATAAGCCAAGCCGTGGACTTATCAGACTTCATCTGCAGTATCTATCGATTTGGTGATCTCGTCTTCTTGAGATCCCCGAAATATTCTAAAGTTCTTGGGCCTGTCAGAAAGTGACCTTCCTTACTCATCTATAAAGTCTGGGAAAACTTTAAGCCAGGTACCAGACCAGTTTTTCCAAAAGGGTTGTGTAAACATTGGCTTCATAAATTAGTCAGTCTTAATTCCTGAAAACTGTCTGATCATATCTGAGTATATACACATGAATCTCAAATATGACATTCCAGTTAAAGCCTTGGTGCTATAACTAATTTCCTCAATTATGTCCTGTTATAAAGAGAAAAGACTGTTATTGAACTTAGGTAAGCAACTCTATTGCAATGAGAATAAGAATACTCAGTAAGAGTTTCTGAATTCTGGAGGGATCAGGTAGGAAGAAAAAGATAAATGGTTCTTTTTTTTTTTTTTTTTGCAAAGATATAATCTACTAAATTGTTTTAAGTTATAGATAGCTTAGGAGAAAATAGAAAGGGGTTCCCTATATCCAGAAAAACAAAACATTTAAGATCCAGCAATATTCAAAACAAACAAATCATTAGAATTATAATCACTTTTTATCTATTCATTCAGTCCCACATAATAAATCTTGTTCCACTAAATCCTGGCTTAACAGTTTTGAGAACTCATCTGTTTCTCCACGAGAATTCTGGAAATCCTTACTCAGTCCAGTAGTATGATCTGAAATTTATTTAAGCAATGCCATCAGAGGCCTATATTCCAGAGAACTGTCATAGACCTTTCTGTGGTTCTCTGAGACATCCCTTTTGTTGAGACAAAGTATTCTGGCTTGTAGCTGATTGCAACAACTTTTAGGAAAGCATCAGAATAAAACAAAAACTATCTATGAATGACAAAAAAGGTAAACATGTCCACTGTTAAGTTTGATGAGAGTTCATTAGAAAAAATAATATAATTGACAAATATGATTGTTTTTGTGACATACACTGTTTTAAGGTAATAGGTGGAATTATGACTGATAATAGTCCATCAGGACATATCATAGACAATGAAGGCATTGACAAATTTCTAGAAACTTCATAGAATTTCTGAAGCACTTACATCAGTATCATTTAGGGATACAAATATAACCTAGGAAAGGTTAAGCACCTCTTCCCATTTGACAATGCTTCCCATGCAACTCAACTTATGAAATAAATTTAAGTAGTTAAATCTCTCTCTTTTTACAAGGGGAGAAGACAAATCCTTTGAAATTTTCCAGGGGCCCCCCTGGAAAGTCTCAAAGTTAGTCTCAGGTCAAGAAGATTTCATTTAGAGTTTGATTTGGGGAAGCTGTCCAAAATGTCAACAGGTTTGAACATCTGATTAAATAGAATCACAGGTCAGTTTTTTAAGGAAAAATAGCCTTCTTAAATAATCAAAGATAAAACACTAGAAATTATTCCAATAAGACACAGAATCTGTGTTTCCTAAGGAGATAAGTTAAAAAGTAAAGAGAATGTTTTACAATTTCTTATTAAGAACGGACCGACAATCCAAGAAACTTTTCTTTTTAAGAGAGAGAAAACCAAACTCTAGTTTTGTATCAGTACACTATTGATAATAAAATTCATTTAAAAATGTTATAGTAAATCCTTTTAATCTTAGCCTGCCTGACCACACGAGATAAGGTTCTCCCTCTGTGCCCTGCCAAATGGCCCCTCCCCCAACCTTTAAAACCTTCTATATTTACTCATGTTTTTGTCTCTCATTTTTCTCTTTCTCACTCTGGAACAATCTTTAAACAACTACTCCAAGACAGGATTACTCTTTTTATTTTTCCTTAACAAAAACAACCCTACATTTCTTGAATACTTTGTAGTAAGAGTTTTCTTTTTTTACCCTTATTATTTCTAGTAGTTCTGAGACAGGAGGGAAGGGGGCAGGGCACAACCATTAAAAGAATGACACAGCAATTACCATCCAGATGGCAAAAGAGTCAACTCCCAGTGGACTTTGAGACCCAAAATGGCAGGAGATTTGACTCCCAGTAGACCCCAAGCTTCGTGATACGCTCACTGCAATATATTAGCGTGGTAAACAGCACTCCCACAGGCACCATGAGCGCTCCTCGGCGGACCACAAAAGGTCAAAAAGAGGCCAGTGGCCCAGTTCCTGGGAATCCTAGCCCCTTCCCCAAAGTAGTTGGAATAATCTCTTGCTTGTTAGCATATGAAACAACCGAGCTCATAAAAACTAACAACCTTGCGCCTTGTGGCTTTTCTCTTGCCTTCTGAGAAGTGTCCCACAATCTGTCTATGGAGTGTGTATCTGCTTTTACTTTAAACACCCATCCCCATGCCTCGTGGCCTCTGTGGCCTTCTGGACTTCTGAGATGGACTATACTTAATCTATGGAGTGTGCATCTCTCTGAATAAATCTACTTTTCTCAACAATGGCTCATACTTGAATAATTTCCTGCATGAAGCCAAGGACCCTCACTTGGTGGGGTGCATCCCAGGGATTCAGTCAAGACCTGGGACACAGGCATCCTCGTGTGCCCCATTTTCCTATATAATCTTCATTTACCTATACTGAGTATAATTTTCAACCCTTAGTAACCTTTATTTTCCAGAGAAAATCAGATGATTGTGAACTGTCTGCCATATATCAGCACTGTGTAGTAGATTAGCAAATGTATCAATACATCATCTCAGTTTCTAGAGACATATGCTTCCTCATAGTACGATTTCTCAATATGACAAAAAAATCATCTTTATTAATAGAACTAAATATCTTCAGCCTCCCTATATAAATAAGAAGACAAAAGTAGGTAAACTTAAAGCTATATTTAGTAATAATGTTCTAGTATTTTAGATTATTTAGAAATGATCTAGATATTCAATGGATATCTGCCATTGAACTTAGTACAACTCTAAGGTTTCAAGTTACCAAAAAGATTTTGAAAACTATTTCTCAGCAGACAGATAATAAAACACAATTATTGTTGAAGTAAAGTTTATAAGAGCAATGATTCAATTTGATTAAATTAAAATCAGTAAGTTGTATCATCTTAAACATACAGTAAACAGCTTATTTGATTAGTAAACCCACATAGTCTGAAAATACATGCTTGTATCATAATGCTGATAATTCAGAAGACACAGTTGTTTTTCTTAAACCAACAATATTAAACTAATCTTATTTACTAAAGATTTACCTAAATCATGTGAATATGAAAAAAGATTTACCAAAGATTTACCTAAACCATGTGAATATGAAAAAAGATTTGGGTTTCTCAGTTTTAGAAATATTTCATTTATATAAATTTTTATTTTTCTTTAATCCAATTAAAGTAGAGCTTAAAATTCTTTTAAGGAATTTTATAAATTAATTTGGCAATATCATCCAGAGGTAAGAAAATATCACCTATGTTAGAGCAGGCAGGTAGCTAGATATAAGCAGAGTAGCTAGATAAAAGGGGCATGGGCCAAATGGCAAGAAACCATACATCTTGTGAACAATGGGTTTCCTTGGGCAAAGAATAGCAGGAACCTCCAGACTGATGGGAGATCATACATTTTGGGGGTGATAAGTATCTTGGAGGCAGACAAAGAAGGGTGGGAAAAGGGAAGAATCTCTAGCATTCAAATGTAACCTTTTGCTCATTATGCCCTCATTACAATAAATTTAGCCTTGCAGATAAGAAGTATCCATCATGTACTGACCATGACACTTCTGATCCAGACTAAATAAGAACAAAAAAATCCCTACTCCCCTCAAGAAGGTGAACCTGGGATGAAAATCAAGAAATACAACCCCAAACCCCTCTCTCCCTAGTGAATATTCTGCCCACTCATTTTTACATCACATACAACCAACTTTCCAAAGAAACTCAGGGCAGATACTCACCTGAGTCTGCCCGCTCTCCCCTTGAGAGCATCCTATTGCTTCATAAATCCTCATTTTGCTTTCTTTACCTCAGTGTCTTGTTTCTGAATTCCTTCTGTGATGAGACAATAACCTACTCTCTGGTAACACTTACACATAGCATACATACATAGACATTCATAAGCACACTTGCAGACACAAATAGAGATCTTGCAGCTTTCACAGTAATATAACATTTATTAGTTTATATAAGAGTTAGTGTTTGTCTCATGCCCCACTATTTATTCAGTTATGGTGCTGGCAGATGGAATGAGTTGTTAGTCATTCAACATAAGAGCTAAAGCTATTTATCAATATTTGTGGGGCAGACCTTGAAGATCTTTTTTTTTGCCCTGACAGGTAATGATACGCAGGCTGCAGTTCAGCCTCAGGTGGCTGATTTAGTAGACTGAGGAGTTATCTTGTAAAGCCCAGGGTGTGCTAAGGGAAAGAATACTGGCGGCTTATTAAGAAGGGGTATTAATTGGTTCTTATCAAGAGGAGAAATGCATTTCTCATATTTTATGACAGGAAGTAGTAGTACAAGTAAGAGCAAGGCACCCCTCAGACTGAGCGCCGAGCTATCTCCTTGAGTCTTTGCATTTTAAAGAGATGCTTGAAGGTCCTGGAGAAGACAGCTCTGGGTAGTAGAAGATTTACATCTCAAAGAGAGAGAGGAAGAATGCAACCTTTTTCAGAAACTGCTCTAAGAGGGTTTTCAGGGGGCAATTTGCCTATTACCAGATTTTGGCTGGGACAGTTAATTCACCTGGTAACACTGAGATTTTGCGAGAGGCATTTTAAAGGGGGTGGAGAGGGGATGAGGTGGGTGGACAGAATTATTTGCGCTGAGAGTCTATAGTTTTTAATTGGCCCAGGCTGAGGCCTAGTTGAGAAAAGGGTTCAGAGGAGCCTGACTGAGGAGGCTGAGGCCTAGGGCAATTACTATTAAAGTGTTTCTTTTTCTTAAGTTCAGGACAGTTCCTTTTCCAATGTCCTGACTTTTTAAAGTATCTGTGAGTATCTTGAGATAAACAGGAAAGGCTTTGGAATTGGTAAGAAAGATGGGTGAGCCCTGGGTACTTCTAGAGTCCTATTTCTGATTTTGTAAAGACTTGATTAGTAAGGCAAGGACAGATATTTTTAATTCTTCAAAACTGAGTGACAGACTCAATAGTAATATTAATGGTCTGGCCTACCCATCCAACTACATTATTTTGAATTTCTTAATTATATCAGAGAGAGTTCCAGTTAAGGCAGAAACCAAGATTCCTATGTTCCAAGGCTTCTGGATTTAGAGCTCTGTGTCTTTGGAATGTTTCTATAAGTCATTCAACAAAGGCTTTAGGATGTATCCCTTCCCTCTGAGTACATCATTCCATTTTAATCGAATTAACCTTCAGAGGGAAGGATTCCATAATAGCTCCTATCAGGCCCTGAATATCAGTTTCCAAGTAGGCCATTTGTAGGTGCAGAGTGATGAAGGAGAGTTTATGGTGGAAGAAGATCTTAATTTTTGTTCTAAATCTGATTTCCATTCCTTAAGGAAGCCTTTTAAGCTAGCTGTGAGCTTTTTTTATGTCCTTCTTTCAATTTGATCTTTCCATATTGGCAATAGGATATTTGTTTAGAGTGAGAGTTCTCTAAAAATTCTTTCAAACATAAAATCTTTTCCAAATCGAAGGCTCTGTTGTCTGACCACTGACGATTTAGGATCTCCAAAGGTATCTATTCGAAAATGTGACTCAAAGTCAAATAGCCTTTCTGTGACTTAGCCATGGGCACAAGAGTCATCCCCTTAAAGGGTGCAGAAGACAAAGCCCCATAATTTAAAGTTACTCCTAACTGTAGCCAAAGGGAAGAAAAGCAAAGAATTTCATTTGTCATAGGTGATGAGAATGGTGTTTGTGAAAACTTGTGTCTCTGCTTTCCCATAAAAGTGAGATGTCTTCAATTACAGACCTTCCTATCTCTGACACCAGGCAGGTGATACTGGGATGGGACTCCCCAGCACAAGCAAGGCAACAAGGAAACAGAGGATGAGGCCTTTATGGGCTGAGGCCCTTTATCTAGACTAAGACGAATGCATTAAGAACTGGCTATGGTTATCAGGACAGCAACCACAAAGAGGGTGCCGGTCTACTCACATTTTTGTCCTGCAGTCTACCAATTCTCATGCCCTCAACCTAATGTTTGGCTTCGTCTCAGCACAGATCCAAAAATCTGTGTCTCCTGGCAGGCAGACTGAATGCTCTTACTAGATCCAAACCAAGCTCTCAGGACACAAAACCAGATGAACAGATAGGACACAGTGGCTATCCCTGGGAGAGACAGAATTTATAATAAGAGTACTTAAGCCAAGAGTCACAATATACAAAGAACTAGTTTGTGTAAGTGTTTCTCCTGCTAATCTAAACATTGGAAAGAAAAGAAAAGGAGAGACTCTTACTGCCTAACCAGACCCTGGGAGATCCAAGAGTCTAGCTGGTAAGGAAACTTGCCTCTCAGCTTGATCAGAGGTCCCAAAATCTTAGCTACAGATTGAGCAGGGTGCCCCAACATTCTGTCCTTATCACCAAACTATTGAACTGTTGAAGTAGAAAACTTTTCTTCTTCCAACTAGCATTTAGTGGTTGGGAGCCTGCAAATTATCTAACAATAGACAGACTAATAGGAGAAGACAAGGATTATTTATATACACAGATGGAAGTACTCAGTGATGAGGCACTCACTCAATAGCCCGGAATTAAAAGGTATGTGTACCAAATTTAACAAAGGGATGATGATGGTGGTATTTAGGGCTTCAGTGGGAAGGTAGAGAAGGTTCTTTGGGGCTTTGTGATGTTAAGGGAATGGGCAGTGTGTCTCCATGGCAGCTGAATTTGCAGGAAACTCCTGAAGGAGGGGGATTAACCACAGTTGTATTTTCTGGAGGTTCTGCAGTCATCAGATAAGGGCCAGTTAGACAAAATTTCTTTCTGTGTCTGCTTTAGCTAAAATGTTTTGTCTTTAAAATTGTCTTTATGCCACCTCTGGGGGTCTCAGTGGTCCCCACAAGACTGTAGACTCATATCATCACAAAAACTTCAAAGAAGAAAAAGGTCCTTCCTGCGGCAAATGTTTAAGATAGGCAATATTTCGGTGATGGGATTGAGAGCTTCAGGAAGGTTCAGTGAAGCTCCTGATGACAGATACACTGCTGCCTAATACAAAGGCACCGTGGGTTTATCGATACAGTCTCTGCACAGGCTGAGATCATCCTGGGCTTCATTCCAGCAATGCAAGCCCTGGCTTCTGTGCCCACCGTGAGGGCTGGTATGTAACTTCATTAAGCCCCCAAGATTCAAAGCCCAATACTTGCCTTTGGAAAATCATTGCACAATATTTCAAGACTTAAGTAATAACAGTATTTGAACTGTTTATATATCTATGGTTGCTTTTGCCTTTTACCCTTCACAAGCTGGGAAAGTAGACTGTTTACATTTTCAGGTCACAAACTGATCTTATAACTCAAACACTTACTTCCAAGGAAATGTGTTACCAGTGGAAATATCTAGAAGAAGAAGTAAAAATCAAAGTTCTAGTTTCAAAAGTATTCCATGGTCTCTATTACTTTGAATTAGCCCTATGAATTGGTGCTGTTTGGTTGCAGAAGAACATGCTCCCTGTTCATGAAAACCATCTTCACAGCTTCACAGATTCTGCAATTTAGATAGATAAGGATATCCAAAAAAAACTGTGGTCTTGAAACAGAGCAGGACCCTGCGGGCCCTTCCTGTATAAATCCTTTCCGTGTCCCTTTTTTTTTTTTTTTTTTTTTTGGTAGGAAACAGGCTTCATTCAGCCTCCTTGACCTTCCCTGAATTCCAAAAGGCAGATTCAAATAGTTGCTTATCAGAGAAGGGAGGGGATGCAGAAACAAAGAAGGAGCAGTCAAGAAACAATAGTGCAGCCTTGGGGCAGGGTCCTGGTTCCTCCTCAAGGAATATACATAACAATATCTATGAGTTCTTCTGCAGGAACTAAGGCTCCTAGCCAGGTGGAGGATGATAACTTCAGGCTGAGCACAAGATTCCTGGAGCACCACCCTGTTACCTCATCACCAACCAATCAGAAGAAAGTCTGCATGTATTGGAAGATAATGAAGACTGTGACCCCCTGCCCAAATGATTCTCCCTTTAAAAACTTTCATGGTTGAGCAGAATCTTCAGGGTTGGTTTTTGTATATGAGTCTTCCTTCTCCCTAGGTTGCCAATCTCCTAAATACAGCAACTTTCCCTTTTTACCCACAATTGTCTCTTGAGTATTGGCTTTCCGGTGGTGAGGAGCCTAACCTGAGTTTGGTAACAGTCTCAAGACCATCAATTCAAACTGCTCATCCAGGCTACAAAGTACAGAAATTAAAGATAAATGAACCATGATCTTTTCTAAGAAGATAAAAACCTCATAAAAAGAAAGGCAGATATATTTCTGCAGTATAGACTCTTTGGATGTAATTCTTAAGGAGGACACCATGGATCTGGGGCTCACTGAGCTGCAGGGACACCAGAAATCAAGAGCAATGAGAATGAGAACGTAGCCAGATTGGTTCAGAGTCTGGGAAATTTCTTTATAGGACTAATTTAGACATTGTTAATTAGTGGTTCAAATGCTAGCTTCCCAAAACATTATCAAAATAACCTTTTGATACTGAATAATGCTTTGTTGGAAGAGGGAGATTATCCTGTGCATCATAGGATGTTTAGCAGCAATCTTGACCTCCACCCTCTAGTTGCCAGCGGCACCCTAATCATGATAATCAAAAATGTCTCCAGATATTGCTCACTGTCCCCTGGGAGGTGAAATCAGCCCCAGTCAAGAGACAGATGCTTTACAGGTAACAGAGAAAACTATCTAGACAGTGTTAGCAGAGGTTCAGAATGGGGAGAGCAAGGTTGGGAATATTTTTGAGATTTTGAAGTATGATTTTTTTCAATGTGTGTCTTTCATTGTGAGGATAGAGAAGGTCTGGTTAGGGTTAGGTGAGAACCATACTATAATCTTTAGGATTAGTGGACAGAGCAAGGAGCAGATTTTGAGGTGATGGGTTTGAAAATGCTCAAGTTGAGGTAAAATTATCATTTGATGTTTTCTATAGATGAGTTGAAGGTCTTTGGAGGAAGTTCTTAAAATGAACAATAAAGTCATTTCTAACTGTTATTTTCCTGGGCTTTCTGGAACAGTAACATTTTGCTGATGAAGACCTTGGAACAGAAAATTCATGTTAATGTAGACTGTGGATGTAAATAGTTTCAGTTCTCAGTAGATTTCTTAAGTTTCTTCCCCTTCCCCAGGTTGCTACCTGCCTTTTTGCCCACCATTACCACATTCACAAAAGCCAATAGATACAATGCCAAGGAGGCAGAGGGAAAGAGCATGGACTCTGGATTCTCTTTTAGGGTTTCATCCATCACACTATGAACTATGTGACCTGGGCAAGCAACACACTCTCATCAAACCTCAGTTTCTCCATCAATATACTAAAGTTAATAATAATATCTCCCCATCAGGTTATGGTGGAATTTGAATGAAATAATACCTGTCTGGTGATCTGAACATAATAGGCACTCAATGGAATGACCCAACCATGCAAAACTATTAAAAAAAAAAAAAAAAGCCAAAGCAACAGTGTACCTATCCTTGGACCATCATGCTTTTGAGGACCTCCTCCCTTCTCTTTTCCATAAATGCTATGAAAAGACTGGGTTTAAAAGGAAACTGAAATGCTCTCTCTGCACCCTGGAAATATCATGGAGTAAGAGTGGCTAACTGTTCTAAGTTCCTCCACCCATATTCTTAATTGAGCATGCTTTTTGATCACCACCACCATGTGTGGTGACTTCGGCTGTAGGTTAGTAATGCCACTGCTGTGAAAGTCGGTGGACAATGAGAGCACCATGGCACTAGCTTGGGGTAGGTTAAAAGCTACTTTCCTGAAACTCATGTCCTGGAGTGTTCATCTAATCTATTTTCCATGGGATGGTTTAAAGACAGTACCTTGCTTTAATAGCCATGACCTTGAACCCATTACACTGTAGAATTCTGCATTTTGCTGTCTTCTAATTCTAATAAGGTCATATTCTATAGGCGCTGATTTAGGCACTTTATATAATTTTCTCATGTAATCCTCACTCTGTAAGGTAAATACTGTAATGAGAAATCTGATACTCACAGAACCAAAGTTACTTGCTAAGGAGACCGGGTTGATAGATGAGTGGAGGCAAGAGGATTTAAGCCTGTCTGTTTGGCTCCAAAGTTGATGACTCTACTACAGTATAATTTCACTGCATACCTATTTCTCCAAACAACGACAAACAGAGAAGCCCAAGGATAACATCAAGCACGTCCTAGTCATGGTTTTACAGAGCCTGGGTCCATTTGGGGCTAGTGTTTGAACAGATGAACTGTCTTCTGGAATATTGGCAAGGGATAGACAATCTTGTAAAGCTAGATATAATCCAGCCAGAGACGACTGGAATAACCTAATATCAACCTTAAGGAACCACAGCCACTGATGGGATTAGGAGGGGGAAAAAAAAAAAAGAACTGTACCTACCATCCAGCCCCTCAATGCATTTTGAGGACTATATACTTTGGCAAAGAAGTTTATCGACAAAATGATAATGGGCTAAGGGAACTTCACTGGATAACACTGTGAATGGGGAGCGGCACTGGAATGAAATGCCTTCAAGAAAAATGTCTTAATTAAGAGTAGGTTTTCTGGGATAGTGTCCTTTTTTGATGGCGATGGTGATGGTATTGTTTTCAGTAAATGGACAGCTAAATGCAATTTGATTTTTAGATCTCTAAGTTTGTTTAAAAAAAAAACAAAACATGGACCAGAATTCTTTGTTCTATCTCTGCTCTGCCCAGTGCTAGCTGTGTGGCTCTGAGCGAGTCACCTGGCTTCTCTGGGCCTCAATTTCCTTCTCTATAAGAAAACGGGTGGGATATGTAGCATTTATAAGGTCTCTTCCTGCTCTTGAGTCAAACTGATTCAAAAAGGAGATGTTACTAACTGACTAGTGCCCTCTACAGGCAACTTGCTCTGCAGTGTGAGAATTCATAAAGGGGTTGTCAGCAAAATTCTCTCAGTGTATTTCATGTTGTGACTTAGTGTCCAACAAAATATCTTGTTATTCAATCAACCATGGTTGTGAAGCAATTAAAATTTTAGATTTTGTTTAGACATCATTTTACAGATAAGGAATAGGAGGGCTCCCATGGCTGTGAGCTTTTCCATTCTCTTTGGAGTAAGGCTGGGCTTGAATACAAGTCTCTTGATAAACAGTTCAATAGTGTCCAATAAGTGACCTTTCCAGTCTTTTACAGATGTCTTCAAAACACTCTTCCCTCCCCTTGTCAATTAGCATTGGAACTCAGCATTTCCTAAATTTTCTATGTACTGACTACCCTTAAGAGTTGATGAACTGTGGATTTTCCCATTAGAGTAGGAAATAGCTGCTTCCATATTGCCTGGTAATTGTGTGAGCACCTCGTTGTAAGGCTGCTTTCTTGCAACCTTTCCTGCTTCTGATGGGGAGGTCATTTACTGACATTGCCAGTAGAAAATATATGCATGCTCAATGTCTGACTGATTCACTTTCAGTTCAAGGACTGCTAAAAATTTTAATCCTTCACGCTGAGACCTACTCAGAAGTTGGGACACACTGTTCATTTCTAAGGTGGAGGACACAGAAAAAATGTCCTGGATGGCTTTCAGTGAAAATCTGAGTCTGTTTAAGCCTACTTTAAGCATTTAAAATTAATTCATGTTTTAATTTTCATTATTACAAAAGCAGTATTTGTGCCTTGTAGCAAGTTATAAATTCAGATGAAAAGAATGAGAAAGCAATAGCACCATTTTCTTACCACCCATAGATTACCACTGTTAACGCACCTGTGTGTTCCCTGAAAGCTTTTTCTATGCATATATAAATATACATATACATATTTTTACCAAAATGAGATCACATGCTGTTTGTAACCTGCTTTCTTTACTTAATGATCTCCACCTTTCTTGTCAATAAATTGTCATCTTATCTAAAACCCAGTCTGTATTCAAACTTCCTCTGCTTGTCCCCAAAATGTCCTTTACAGTGGTTTATCCAAGCCAAACTCAAACCTAAGACCCTGCATTGCACCTAGTTACGATGTCCCTTCGAAGTCTTTAACCTAGTATGGTTTTCTCTCTCTTTATTATTGTTTCATGAAACTCGTTGTTGAAAAGAACAGGGAAGGCTGAAGTTCTGTAGGAAGTTCTGAAGTCCTTTTCTTTTTTCTTTCATATTTTATTCTGTACATAAACCGGATTTTTAGGAAATTTACTAACTTTCTGCTTTATCTTCGCCTGAAGAGATACTGCCTTAATGGTATGACAAATGGTCAACTCCTTAAATGCGAAGCTTTTAGTCTCAAATGAAATCTGTAAATCTGATCAAACATCTCTATTTTTCTTTAATTTCTCTCTCCCACTTCACCCCCTAGTCCTCAGAACAAAGGAACATTATTCAAAACTGTCAGGCCCTTTGATCAGCTATGGTGGTGAACAAAACAGGCATAATTCCTGTCCTCATGGGGCTTATAGTCTAGTGAGGAGAGTTGGATTCTACGTTAATTATTAACATTAAATGCTTAACTAGAATGATGACAAATACCAATTCTGAGAAAGAAAAGGACAGAATACAAGGTTTCAGGGTGTGAGAGATGGCTCAGGGAAGAAAGGGGCCTGGTTTTGTATGTTAGGGGAGCCTGCTCCTGAGGAATGATCTTTCAATCATAGTTAGCAGGAGATCGTGGGAAGACTGTTCCAGGTACTGGGAACAGCATTTGCAAAGGTGCTGAGACTTAGAAGTAGTACCTAGCACGTACGGGATGAAGAGACTAAGAGGGAAAATGGAATGAGATAAAGCTGGAAAGTTAGACAGGGACCAGCCAATTCAGAGGCCCCTGGCCATGTGGGTCATTTTGGGACTTAATAATAGGGGCAAAAGGGGGCATTGAAGAGCTCTAAGCAGAAGAGACTCATGGTCAGATTTAGATTTTATTAGGATATTGCTGACCAATGTGTAGAGAGCAGACTGAAGAAATGAGTGGAGAGAAGAAACAAGTTAGAATGCCACTGTGACTGTCCAGCTGAGAGGTGATGGTTTGGCCTAGTGAGGGCTGGGATGAATCCAAGAAAAGTGATGTTAGAGATATTTAACTAATTAGAAAGTGGCATCAAAAAGACTGAGGGATTGTTTGGATGAGGAGGGGAGTAGAGGGATGAGGGAAGGGGAGACATTAAAGATAATAGGACAGTTTCTGTACAAGTGATTGCAACCCAATTCAAATTGGCTTAAATCTGAAAGGAAACTGATTGATTCAAGTACAGGAAAAGTCCTGGGAGTAGCTCAGGTGCTTCAGGCATGGCTGGATCCAGGAGTTCAGATAACGTCTTTTGGATTCTTGTCTGCTGCTTTTGCTTCACCCTCTTTTTGGAAAGTACCTTCTACATGCTGGCAACTCCAGGTTCACATCCTCACAAAGAAGCAATTCCAGCAGAAGAGAACTTCCCATCCTTTTCAGGAAATATCCTAGAATTGAGTTTCATTGGCTAGTCCTGGGTATCAGCCCTGGAGCTGAAGGGCAGAATCTGTTCCACTAAAGCAAACAGATTCAGAGTGGGAAAGGAAATTTGAAGAGCTCTTACCAGTACAATGGTGAGTGAATGCTAAGTAGGCCAGAATGACAGTACTTATCACAGGCAAAAACTAGGACTTTTATAGGCACAATTGAGTGGACTGCAGAGTTGTATGCTGGAGGAAGAGTACAGTGTTAAGGAGAAAGATCACAAGTTCAAGTTTGCACATTTTCATTTTGAGGTCTATTAAACCTACACATGCACATGCCAAGTAGGCAGATGGATACATGGGTCTGAAGCTCAGTAGAAAGTTTGTGGCAGTAGGTCACGGTTTGGGAGTTACCAGTGTGCAGGAGATGGCTGGGATCATCTGAGGAGTGCATTAAGTGAGAAGAAGAAATTTAATACCTGAGGAGAGGAAGAGGAGGAGACTACAGTGCAGAGTGAAAAAGAAGGGCTGGTCAGTCAGTCAAAAGGAAACCTAGTGGGAATGGTGTCAAGTCCAGAATGTTTCCTGGAGGTAAGTAAGGAATGTCTAACTGTGTATCATCTTTCTGAGAGGTCAGATCAGATGAAGGCGTGTCCACTGAATCCAGCAACATGGAGATCATTGGGGAGCTTAGTTAGTGGAACAAGTTTAGAGTGATGGTGAAGGAAGCCAGATTTGGTAAGAGGTAGAAGAGTGGATTAGAATTAAAAAGATGGTCAAGATGAGAAGTTTGCTATGAATGAGTGGAGACTGACAAAATAATGGCTAGAATAGGAGATAGAGATCTAAGGAAGGTTTTTTTGTTTTGTCTTATTTTTTGATAAAGAGACTCAAAATTATTGAGGAGGAAAGCTGAAAATACACAAGCTGAAAGACAGAGGAAACAGGGACCCAGAGCACAGTGAATGAACAGACTGCGTAATAGAGAAGGACCACCTACTTCACTGTAAGCAGAAGGGGAAAAAATAAATACTGCTGCAGGAGCATGGGGGAATCCCATGGCCAGAAGTTGAAGTCATTTCCATCTGAAGGCTTCTGCTGTCTCTGGGACGTAGGATGTCATCTCCTATAAGCGAGGAAGGAATCAAGTTTGAAGAGAGTAGAAAGACTGGAAACACTGTCAGGAAAACTGGAGACAGAGCAGGATCTCAGAGCGGGGCCTATGGCCCAGCAGAGCCTGAACTGGCTTTATCTGGCCGGCTCATGATTTCCACCAGCAGCTCCTAGCAGCCCAAGCGCTGAACCCGAAGAGATGGACAGCGGGCCAGCTGATGTGATGGAGGAGCGCAGTAAAAAGGAGCTGATGGCAGCGTAAAAACCCTACCATAACATCATACACGGTGTAAAATGGCGGGCCTTGTCATGCCTAGGTTCGCGAGCTGGGGCTCCTTACTGAAGCCATGCTACCACAGGACTGTTCTCACGGGGTTTTACTGAGTGTACAAGAGAAAATGTGAAGGAACGAGCATGACATCTGTGTTAGGGAGGGAGGGAGGGAGTGAGGACAGGAGGGCACTGAAAGTAGGGGTTGACAATAGATGGTCCCAAAGCTGGGAGTACAGGTGTGAGAAATTCAAAGGGCTGGCCTTCAGCAACACAGTCAGCCTTAGCTGGGAGGGAGAGACAGCCTGGGGCTATGAAAGCATGCAGACCAAGGTGCGGGAAGGGCCCAGCCCCCAGGTCATGTGGCCTTGCCTCTGCTTCAGATTCCTGACTTAAAAAAATCGGGAATAATGGTATCTTGCTGCTCACTTCACTGAGCTGTTGTCAGCAATCAGCTGAAGTGCTCTTAAAGTGCGAGCTATATTAGAAAACAGACCCAAAGGCCTTTTTTTTTTCCATTGTGGCAGAAGGCGGATGTGTGGAAAGGGAGGTGGTTGGCTGAGAACCCACCACTGACACTTGGTGGCCTTACACATGTGCTGTGCTTAGGTCAGGAGAGGAAAACCAAACTTTGCATACTCTGCCTTGAGCTGTTGCTATTTACTAACAAGATGTTCTTCAGCAGTGCTGTGGTTTTATTTTAATTTTTTAATTGTTTGTTTTTATTCCATAACACTCTAACCATCCTGGATCATTCACATACATGAAAACATTAGATCAGGGCACACAGCCTGAGGACTGATGCTTCAGAGTGATACCGTGAAGGAGCTTACCCAGTTCCTCCCCAATGCAGGCACTATATTTTTAACCCTTCATTTTCATTCTCTCTTCATCCTCCTTTCCCTATTAATGCCCTACTCTGGAAAACACGAAACAAAACCCTTTTCTTCCTGCAGTTGTCTCTGTGGTACCACTGCTCACCCAGTTGTTCAAGCCAAAAACTTGGGAGTATTCTTGACTCCTGTCTTGCCCTGATATTCAGCCCACTGACAAGTCTGGTTGACTCTACTTCCAAGAAAAATCCACTTTTCACAATCTTTGCCACCAGTGTCACAGTCCAGAAAACATCAACTCTCCCAGGGACAACTACGATAACCTCTTCCTTGGTCTCCCTGCTTCCATGTCTGCCTGCCTGTGATCTATTCTCCCCACCACCCATTCTCTAGGGCCACATTTTCCAAAGCACATGTCAGACATCACTTAGAATAAAATCTGCCCTCCTCCCTCTACTTCACTCTGGCTACCCTAGCCCTCCTTGGAGTCCTTGAACTTGTCAGGCTTGTTTTAGCCTTCGTTCCTTTGCCACAGCTGTTCTCTTGCCTTGGAATGTTGTTCCCCCTGATCCTCACATTGCTGGTTCACTCTCGTTTGTCAAATCTCAGACTGCCACCTCTTCAGGGAGTCCTTCCCTGACCACGCAGCCAAAAGTAGGATAAATAATTTCATCTGTCTCGTAGAAATATATACATCCTTTCCTCTGTTCTTTCCTGTCTATTCCTCTTCTGCTTTTTCACTCTTAGAAAAGTTATCTTTCATCTATTTCTTAGGTTAGCCTAGGGTTTATAATAAACATCACTTAGAATTCCTTGAGTACCACCTGTGTGGCTAAATTAGCGGAACCAACATTGCCTTGGGGGTCAAACAGATTCCTCCCTCCCTCCCTTTTTTCTCTCATCATCCCTCCTTTTCTCCTCTCCCTACTTTCTTCCCTCTCTCCCTTCCTCCTTCCTTTACATAATTTACTCACAGGCTCCCAGGATATATCAGAGTCATATTTCGCTGATATATCCAAAGGCAGCTATGGTATGAAGACTCAGGCTAAATTTTATTTTCCTCCTATGTTGGTTTCTGAGCCTCAGTTATCTTATATTTGAAGTGGCAATAAAAAGCAATTTTTCACAGATGGTTGTTGAGTGAGATGGTGAGTGTATCAGTTATCTACTCCACAATAATGCTTTGTAACAAACTACCTCAAAGCTTATTGGCTTAAAACAGCCATTTATTTTTTTCTCATTCTATGAATCAGCTGAGCAGCTTTTCTGATCTGAACTGGGCTCACGCATGTATTTGCAGTCAGCTGTCCACCCAGATGGGGCTAGCTGGCTTGGGATGGGCTTCAGCTGGGGTAACTCATCTCTGTTTCATATGGTCTCCTGTCTCCCAGCAGACTAGTCTAGGCTTGTGTTTCTGGTGGTGGCAGGGTTCCAAGAGAGAAATCAGAAACCACATTTCAAGTTTCTGCTTGCCTCAAGTCTGCTACTATCCCATTGTTCAAACAAGTCACATGGTCAAGCTCACTGTCAAGTCGGGAGGTATGAATCCTGTGGCTAATAATGCAATCAGTTCACCACAATGACACTGAATCACAATGACGTGGAGACTTCTCCTCTGGGAAACCTTCCCTTAAGATTTCTGGTCAAGATGGCAGAGTGGTAGGATCACGAGCTCACCTCTCCTTGTGACTACAATGAAACCACAACTGAATGTCAAACAACCATCAAAAAAAGACTGGAACCTAGCAAAAAAGATCTCCTGCAACTGGAAACATAAAGAGGGAACCACAGCAGGATGGTAGGACGGGTGTGCTCGCCATATAATTGGGCCCCATACTCCCGGGGCAGGCGCCCCACAAGCTGAAGAACAGTTAAGTCGCAGAGGCCCTCCCACAGGAGTGAGAGCTCTAAGCCCCATGTCAGGCTCCCCAGCTCGGGTCTCGGCATTGGGAAGAGAAGGAGACCCCAGGACATCTGGTTTTTGAAGGCAGGCGGCTTGCCCCTGGGAGCCTCACGGGCTGGGGGAAAGGGAGGCTCCATTCGCGTAAGAAGCGCACACGGAAGCTCACGTGCACCAGGCGCAAGGACAGAGGCAGTGATTTCACAGGAACCTGGGCCAGGCCTGCCTGCTGGGTTTGAAGGGTCTCCTGCGGACCTAGGGGATGGCTGCGGCTCACTCAGGGGACATAAAAGCTGGTGGTGGACATTCCGGGAGTGTTCATCTACATGAGCTTTCCTGGAGGCTGACATCTTGATTGGATCATTAGCACCAAGATCTAGCCCCACCCAGCAGCCTGTAGGGAAGCCTCAGGCCAAACAACATACAGGGTGGGAACACAGCCCCACCCATCAGCAGACTTGCTAAGCCACAAAGGCCTCTAGACACAGCCCTACCCACCAGAGGTCCAGGACCAAGCTTCACCCAGCAGTGGGCAGGCACCAGCTCCTCCAGCCAGGAAACCTGCATAAGCCTCTAGTCCAGCCTCATCCACCAGGGCAGATACCAGAAATAAGAAACAACAATCCCAAAGCCTGTGGAAGGAAACCTTCCCTCATTTCCCTCAGCAGATTTGTGCACTCTTTCTGATACGCTTCTTCATAGACATTACTCATGAATATGTATTGAATCCCTAACATTCTCTAGACTCTAGGTGCTGTGGTGCTGCACATACAGCAGTGAATGTGACAAAGTTCATTGCATTGTAGGGGTGGAGGACACAGGGTGAATAACTAAACACATGAAAATATGCACAATTCCACACAAAACACTGATAAGTGCTCATAAATAGTGCTTTGTAGCTTTTTTGAGCATGTCGGTCTCCCTGACTATGTTGGGATCTCCCCGAGGGCAGGGAACAAGTCTTTTCATCTTTGCATCTCCAGTGCCTAGCATGGTGTCTGGCCCAGGATGTGGTCAATATATAATGAAACTGCAAATGGACAAAGGAGTCCTGCAGAAGGCATCGCCTACAGAAGGCATGGTGATGAGAAGAGTGGAGCCAAGAACCTTGCCATGGCAGTAGCTTTTCATTTTCAGGCTCTGAATTATTTAGAATCTTATGTATTCCCAAGGGAAGACAAAGGAACTGACTTTCTCCCTGACACTCTTCTCTCTAGATGTCTCCATAAGGACCTCTGGACATGGACATTTACTGCTCAGCAGTGATTCCGACCAATGGCTCTGGCAGCATGTACCTCATTTTACTTCTCTCCTAACCCAGAGAAGATTTTGCTCTCCACTTCTTGGCACTTGTCTGCCTCATCACAGATGACTGTTGTGGCAGAGTCAGAGAGGATGAGGGACATGTGGACCCTGGTGTTTGCCTCTTCCATTTGGGGTCATAAAGCCAGAAATCAATCATTTTGAGCAGAAAGACTCCACATTACCCCACCTCTCTCAATGTGAATTTACAAGTTTTGCCATTAATCATTACAGTTCCTTCTTCAACTGGCTTGGCTCTAGACCCTCTGTTTGTGTTATTCAGGGCCTCTCTCCAAAGACTAATATGCCTACTTAAAGACACTAGTTGACTTAAAAGATACTGATGTGGCTACTTGTCAGGTTTTTAACTTCTCAGCCCCTGAAATTCCTTCTTCCTTTTGAGGTGTTCTCATAGCATGCATCTTGGCAGAAGGCAGAACGTGTCTCCCACTTTAGAAACTAAAAAGGTCAGTTCTAGCTTTCCTTCTGCTCACTGGCAGGGGTGGTGTGTTCATGAGACCAGGCCCAGGTGCTTCTACCTGGGACAAGCTGGGCACTCCTATTCCTCCCTCAGGGATCGAGGTAGCAGGGGTGATAGAGCCAGCAAGAAAGAGGGTCCCATAACTAGGATCCACGGGGCTATCTGTTTTGGGTTGAATTTCATCCCCTCAAGTTCTTATGTTGGATACCTAACCCCAAGTATCTCAGAGTGTGAGCTTGTTAGGAGACAGGGTCTTTGCAGAGGTCATCAAGTTAGGGTAAGGTCATCAGGCTGGGCACTAATCCAAAATGACTGATATTCTTATAGTAAGGAGAAATTTAGACACTGAGACATGCATAGAAGGAAGACAGTGTAAAGATAAACACAAGGAGAATGCCATGTGAGCATGAAGACGACCATCTATAAGCCAAAGACAAAGGCCTGGGACAGATCCCTCCCTCGCAGCCCTCAGGATGAACCAACCCTGCAGACACCCTGACCTTGGCCTTCTAGCCTCCAGAACTGTAGACAATAAATTTCTGTTGTTTAGGCCACCCAGTCTGTGGTACTTAGTCATGCCAGCCTTAGCAAACCAATACACCATCCTCACCAGAAAATTCCTGTAGCCTGGTTTTGGCTCTGGTCCTAGCCCCCCTAGATTCTTGGTTCTCCAGGCTTTCCTGAAGCAATTAAATATACATTCAATAAGTTATTTTTTTAAAGTAAAACTCAGCCAAAGTTTGCTTTATTCCAACGAAGAAAACCCAACTAATACAAATACCATATTCTAAAGAGTTTTCTTTCTATAAGGAACTCTGGGCTTATTTTTCTTCCTTTCTCACTGAAACAGTTCCTGCTTCTGAGCCGCTTGTCCAGCCAAGTCTCTGTACAATTGGCATATCTGCCCTTCCTTTGTGGTTGGTGGGCTTTTAACTAATCTATCCCCACTCTTCCCTTCCTTCTGATAATACAAATGCATTTTTCTAATATGACTCATCTTGAGGTTTCCTGATTTTTTGACCCTCTTTATTTAAAACAACCAGGATCAGAATACTATTCAAGTCATACTACAGTGGGAGAGATGTGTACTCTGAAATATGGTATATTCTGTAAATATCCCCAGGCTATTCCTAGCCCCAGCCCTTCAGAAGTACACTCTAATTTTATTCGTGCTCTGGAGTGTGTTATGAGTAAGTACTCTGTTGTCTTTACTTTGGGTTTAGCCACATTAACACCATAACTTGAACTCTTGGCTTGCTAATGCATTTTGATACAACATCCAGATTAAATCTATAGGAATAGTATTCCACTCCTTACAAGCATATGACACTGAAGCTATGTAACCAGTAGTTGGTTGAAACTCTCTTACAGGTTTGCACAAGCTCAAAATGTTGCACAAGCTCAAGTGAGTTGAAAATTTATTACCTTGATTACTCTGATATTTCACAATTCAAGAGATAAAGGAAAAAAAAAACCTACAATAGGAGAATATTTTCACTCCCAGTTACTCTATTTCAAGTTCAAAGCAGAGAAAAGAGAAAGAGGAAAAGGCCAACAGAATACAGTGCCAGTTTTTGCCCCTACTTCTAGTTCCCAAATAAAGAAGCAGGGATTCACTTTTGTTAGGGAAAACCCTGTGCTAAACACAATGCTGATTGTGTCCAAAATCACGACTGTCATTGTCATTCTGATTTTATAGATAAGCAAATATGTTTTCACCCTGATAATTGGCAAAATCAGCAATATACATTGCTCTAAAGGATGCTCCTTCTACTACCCAGGGAAAGGGGAACATGTTTTCAGCATCCCCCAAGAACACCCAGAAGTAATAGTGTTCCCTTTGTTCCAACAGAGGAACTGGGAATAAATAGGACAGGAAAGTCAAGGTTGTCCTCAGAGAAGTCAACAATGCTGATTACACTATCACCTCTCGTTAGTCCCTTCTTTCAACTCATCCCCGACAGCACAGGTAGACCCTTCTCCCAGGGGTCCTGCCTGTTTAACATCTAGAATTTGATTTGCTGCGTCCATTTTGAGAAGTCCAGGCATTTTGTTTCTTTTCTGCTCTCCTTCCCTTCTACAGTGTATGGTGGAGAACTTGGTGTATATTCTATAGTTATTGATGGCTATGGACCCTTGTTCTCTGTGGAGAAAAAAATAATATGGATGGCATATAAGGCAAATAGTTATTTTCTTCCTTTCACCTTTGCTCCAGCTCACTAATAATGATCTAACTGAGTGATCCTGGACAAGTCAATTAACCTCTTGAAACCTTGGTAATTCCATTCACAGAGTATAGATGATGGAATCTGGTGTGTCTGATGGCATGAACACGACGCAAAGCATCTCTTGAGCCTCTGCTTTTTCCACACCAAGAGCTATTAGTCATAACAAGCACACACTCTCTCTCATGGCACGAATAATTAACGACTATTCCAATTACTTGCCTTAAATAGAGACATCTTATAGTGAGCATTCTTCTGAATGGCATTCATGATTGTTAAATAGCACCAGTCTTGGGGTGGGTATGGGGATCAGATGTCCCTAACCGCAGGCCCACTCTGCACATATCGCTGGTCACAAGTCACCTGAATGCTGTATTTTAAAATTAGTTTCTCGAATCTTTTTAATTTCCAAATGACATAGGGAAAAAGCTTTCCTTATAGCACCATTAACACCAGGGCACAAAGCACACTTTGACCCAGAAGGGAAGGGCAAAGTAATTTGGTAAGTGAAGTTTGACCTGCTTTCATTCATTTTTTAAATCAAACCCCTCCATATTGGAAATTCCAAAAACATCATGGGATATCCTCTAGGAAATATTCATGGTTGAGATATTTGAACTTACTGTTGAATACAAGAAACAGAAGTTATACTTGGCCTCTCTCCTGCCAGAGTACAGTAATAGCCCTCCCACTGGGGGCACTTGCTTGGAGCAGGGATTTGAGGCTGTGAACCTGAGCGGGGTTTCTGGTGGATGTGAGAGGGAGCTGCATCTTTGTGAATACTGTAAGTTCCCCGTAGTGTGCGCTGAAGGTTTTACTTCCTTTCTTTCCATGGAAAAGAGGAGGCAGAGTCAAAGGATAGATGAATGCCTCTCTGTGTAGCAAGGGAATAACCTACTGTTACAATCAAAACTCTTTTACTAGACCTTCTTTCTTTTTGGAAAGTTAGAGAGCCCTAGGTCATACATGGAGATGATAACCAAAAATATAAGCCTCCAATGATGCCACGTTTCCTGGTGAGAAGCTGTTATTCTCTTTTTAAAGAAGACGATGTTAGTGATAGTAGTAGGATTACCAACAACCACAGCAATAATATACTTAACATGAGTTAGGCATGTAATAAGATCCAGGAATTAAATGCGTTACATGTATCAACTCATAGAATTCTCACAACAACCATGTGAGTTAGATGCAATTATTACCTACATTTAACAAATGAGAAAAGGGAAGCACAGAGACCGTTCTCAAAGGTCACACGGTTGATGGAGTCACGATTTGAATCCAGGAAATTTGGTCTGAAGCCCACATATTTTAACCACTACACAAACACTCAGTGGTCTCCCCCTCGCCCGGGAATCTCCCCAGTGTCATGTCTGACCCGTGACTCTCAGTGGTAGCTCTGAGGGTGATTCCTGCCAGGCTACTGACGTCACTACTAGTGGCTCCTCTCCTTGGACATAGTCCTGTGCTAGGGACCACTCTCAGCAGGTGCTCCATTGGGGAACTTTCTGTCATTGGAAGTGGCTTCTGTTCCCACCTCTTGTCACGGCTGCTGCCAGTGAATGGTGTTTCGGGCATCTACTCCTGCCAACACCATTTTTAGGGCCCTCTTCGTATCTGCTGCTCCTATGACAACATCCAGCTGTCTCAGTCCTTGTTAGTACCCTCTCTAAATTGTAGCCTACTGAATCCACGATGCCACACAGCTCTTTCAAGGAACTTAATTCAGTATAGTATCTTAAAGACGACATCAAGGAAACAAGTTTACCTACCCGCCCCACCATCTCCCTTTTTTCCTTTGAGGCATAGCACTGGTCTGCTTGGCTTATAGGATCAATAATTATACTTGCATATTATTCTTGTATAGCTGTGTGTATATTACTTTTGAATTTACAAAGTTCTTTTAAAATTCATTATCTCATCTAATCTTTATAATCTTTATAATGACCTTGTGAGTGAGACTATCATGTGCTCCATTTTAGAGATGAGAAAGTTGAGACTCAGAAAGCTTACATGACTTTCCCCATGACTATCTCAGATTCTAGAGGGTAGAAACCACCCTCCTTTCTCAGCATCATTCTTCCTTGGCACCAAGGAAGGGACTTGGCATCAGAACTTAATGCCTCATTACTTGTTCCTCTCTAGGTAGAAGAGCCATGATTCTCGGCCCTAAATCAGACTGCATGGACTGAAAAAAGATGTTTCCTTTAAGTGTGTGTGTGTGTGTGTGTGTGTGTGTGTGTGTGTGTGTGTGTGTGTGTGTGTTTATCTCAGGGCCAGATCTCTGTATCCTGTGGTTCTCTAAACCAGAGACATGTTCTACCTGTGACTTGTGTCAGTGAATACCGAGAATCTGAGGTTGACTTCGTGACTGTCCCCATTCAGAGAATTCTTCCATATTCAACAAAAGTTTTGCTCCATTTACCACAGGGTTTTGTGGAGAAGATTTTGCTACCCTCATTTCCTTTTAAGGTGTGCAGGTCATAAGAAAATGTAGAAATACATGAGAATTCAAGAACTAAGCAACTGCATGTGTAGAAATGGAACCTCGATCTGGGGAGTCAGAGACCAAACGTACTGGTCTTTTAAATCCCTGCGAAATATCCTTTTCTGCAATAAATGGTCTATTCAATTCACTTAAAATCATAAAGTATTACACCTGAAATGGACCCTAGATATCTTCTAGTCCATCCTCCTTGTTTTTACAGATGTGGAAACTGAGGTTCAGAGAACTTACATGATCCTCTCAGTAGGTTAGAACCAAGGTTAAAAGAGGGGGTCTCAACGCATTACACTCTGCCCTTCAACCCTTTGCTCAATAGACAAAGTTAATTAAACCAAGCGATTCAACCTACCAAAATTGTATACACTCAAAACTCAAGTCAGGACACAGGGTGAAAGTTGAACAGTTCGTCAAATTAATCCATTTAAATACATCTTGGATTGAGAAAACATACAACGTAAATAGCTATGAACACTCTCCCTACTTTCTTTTCCTGTCTTTCTGCTTCACATTTCTCCTCTCTTACTTCTACCTTCCTCCTTGCTCTGGAATCTCTCCTGCCAGAAATAAAATTCACCACACAGACAGCTTATTGGAGCCCCCACAATCCATCTGGCTGTAAGGAAGGCACCTCTCCTGTGTAGGATGCAATCATTCTGCAGCCTTTTCTATCAAGCTGCGGTTCTGGGTCCCAGAAGTCAGGCAGGAGTAAGGCAAAGTAAAGAGGCTTAAAGCAAAACAGGACATGGACACGGTCACGGTCATGGGCACAGAGAGTCTGAGCCATCTAACCAGACCCTAAAACAAGCTAGATTCAAAGTCCTCTTCTGCCACACTCTCTAGTCACCTTTGAAAAGGAAAGCAGTGCTGACTGCGTTTACTCAGGCAGAAAGGGGACCAGGGGGGCTTTGGGTGCACAGAATTTGATGCATTTGAATCCTTGGTTCATACACTCCTTCATACTGGTTTTTGAATGACCTCCTTTTGTGTGTCTAGTTAGTTCTTTAGTTACTTATCTTTAACAAGGTAATAAGTACCCCAAGCTGGCATTCAAAACAAAATCACGTCAGACACTAATCTACACGTAACCTCCCCCAGCCTGCCATAACTGTCACCCTAAGAGCAGTGCTTCTCATGGCCGAGTTTCTTTTTACATGGTTTTATTCTGCCTATGTATTCATGAAAAAGTTTTAATTTTTACTTATTTTTAACATTATAAAAATGGTATTCTCTGATGTCTGAGATTGTCTTCAATAAAGGAGGAGCAGGGCAGGCAACTCATTCACATGAAGCAAGATTAGCCACGATGGAAGGTGAGTGGTGGGTACACGGAGGAAGTTACAGTAGTCTTGCTGTTTGTCCATGTTTAAAATTCTCCACGTAAAAATTTCTCAGGGTTATCAGGTCATATGTAATATTTTGGGACTTTTTTCACTAAATATTTTATTGCTCAGGATCATTCCTATTGTTACCTATTTTCATTTCTGCATAATATTCTCTATGGTAAATAGATCGCAGTGTATCTGAAATACTTTTGAATATAAAAAAAGAAGGAAAAGGAGATTTTTGATACACCTACAAATCCAAAATAAAAATATGTTCCTTTTCCCGCAGACGCAGTTACCTTGATTTTTGGCCTTCTTCCCAATTCTGCCTCTTCCTGAACAGATCTCCTCTACCGCCCCCCAGGATCCCATGAGGTGGATCCAGCTCACAGTGAGCTCTGGGCAGAACCTTGGCATTTCAACTTGACTCCGGTTGGATTTGGTCTTTAGCTACCATAGAGAACCTGGCTTCCCGGAGGTGTTGCCCTCCAGGTACCTTTCTCCCTTCCCTGGCCCCAGCCAGTGGAGGACGGAGAAGCGCTCTAAGGGAGGGCTGGGAGGGTGTTCTGGAATCTCTGCATTAGCATTGCCCCCTCTGCTGGAAACAGCCTCAGCCCCACTCCTCCAGGATCCATCTCTGAGGCCTCCCTTCCCAGGAGCTGAGCACTCATTGGACCTAAATTTTCAGTCTTTCATGCAAAGACTGCTCGAAAGTAAATCCAGAGAAAACAGTCTGTTTTTCTCTCTCTTTGGCCCTGCTCAATGACTTTTCCATCTTTTTGAGTTTTCATCCACATAATGCAGAACACCACTTTCAAATGTACTTCTAGGCTACCCTTAGATTGACTCGCTTAGAGACTTAGCAAAAACCTTCTTTCTAGGGCATCAGGCTTGTTGCTTGTGACCCCAAATGCTAATCATTTCCTTTCTTCATCAAATATTTACTAGCTGCCTATTATGTGCCAGGCACCAGGACAGACTTAGTGTGTGCAGTGGCAAAGATGTAATCTCTGCTAAAGGACCTCCTCATTCAGTAGGGGACACAGAGACGCACACGAGCAAATGTAACAGACACACTTGCAGTCCAGGCTACATTATGACATCTATGGGCCCTAATACTTGTATCTTCATTGGCGCCTTCCTCCATGAAAATATTAAAAATTATATTCATAGAGATGAATATATAAATATTACCTATGAAAACATTTCTTCTAATTTTTAAGAACATTTTTATGAGCTCCTAAAAGCCTCATGGGTCCTAGACTCTCCATCTACGGTGCCTAATGGGAGATGTTGGCCTTGCCTGCCGTATATATCCTTTTTCTTCTCTCTTTTAGGATAACTCAGTCCTAGCTCTTTATTACTTCCATCTCTTTCTGAGAATGAGGAGCTCCCAGATGTTGATAACCCTGCACTTGGTTTCCAGCCATTGAAACTATATATATTTACAGAGGGTAGCAATGAAATCACATTTAAATGAATATTTTTAACTTCTCATGACAGCCACAGATCTGTCAAACAATGACAATAACCAAAATGTGTGGAGTCCTAACCATATGAGCGACACCAGTCCACATTTTGCAGAAATGAAGAAACCGACACACCGAGAGATGAAATAGCTTGTTCAGGGCCACGCAGCTAAGAGGCAGAGCCAGGGTTTGACTCTGCCAGGATCCAGAGCCTTAACCACTGTGTTAGATGACCTAGGACACAACTGGGTGGGACAGATCAGCCGGGCTATTTTCTACCCAGTTGTGAATTTCTCACCCTTTACAAAACTGCAGCCTGCCAGGAGCCCACAGTGCACAGGCTGGGAACCTATACTTAGGGTAAAAGTTCTAACTCTTTTTATAGCATTAAGCTGCACTGGGACTCATTTGCTACCTGAAATGTTCCTATTTCAAGGAGTCTTTTATAAAAACGCAGGAGTTGTGCTTCCCCCGTGTGCCCTAGAGCTCTCTGATGCTGTACAAGGGCCAACTGAGTGAGAAGCTGTGACTCCCCCCTCCTGGTCCTGCCTATCCCCTAAAATAACTTAAAGTATTTGAGCCTCCTTGCATTGTCTGTAGGCTTGAGGACTGAAATTACAGCCAGTCTCCTCCTGAGCTGTGTTCTCACCAACAACATAGATTCACAGAAAAGGAATTTAGGTAAGAAAAAAAAAAAAAAAAAGATGATATCTTAAATTCCAGGCCCACAATGCCAGAACAATCCCTGTTTGCCAAGTAGAGATTTATGTAATCATGAGACTAAAGACACTTCTTATTTCCAAAATGTTACTGCGACCAGCACAACAATTCTCCCTAAAGAGGTGCCAAAATACTTTTCCCTGAGTCCTCCTAAGCGTTTTAAGTTGATAGAAAATTATTCTCTTGAGGTGGTACAGTTAACTCCAGAACAACTGCTGTGGAGTATGACAAAGGAAGACGGGAAGGAAACATTTCAGCTGAGATGACCATCACGGGTGAAGAGAAGAAATAACATCCTGACCCCATATATTCAATTTTCTGGCCCAGAAATATTATTTGCTTAACAAGAATTTTAGTATAGAATCACAAGCAAGGATGAAAAATTACAATGTTTTTCTGTATGGAGGGACAAAGCTTGAGAACTTGTCAATTTTTTCATTCATACAGTTTGGGGCCAACAAACATGCTGTAACTGGATATATCACATAGGATGAATGGAGGAAAATATACGAAAGCTGACCCAGAACAGCCCCTCAGCGCGGCATCTGGGTAACCAGTAATGAGCTGAGAGATCGAAGATCATGTGATTGTCCACCATGTGACAACATAGCCTCCTTTCTTAAAACGCACCAAAAATTACGTGTTTTTAATAAAAGTTTAAATTCCACGGGAGTCTATCCCTAAGTCACTGGACTCTGTATAAAGATGTGTCTGATCACTTAGTCTGAGGTCCTGGGATGGGATTCCAGGCACAGGGAAAAGCATGTTAAGGCGTGTGGCTAGCAGCAGATGACGGACTCTCGCCTTTCAACACAACTGTGACCTAATGCACTGTCTGAGTTTATTTTCAATCACATACACAAGGGCTTATTATTTATAATAAGCTGTCTTCCAAACCCATTTCCAGGAAAAGATTCTCCATGTGTGTCACCCTGCATCACTTCCCGGGCTGCATGGTGACCATGAGGACTCCAGGAGCCAGGGCCAAGTGTCAGGTGCCAATAATGGGGCGGGCGGTGAGGGAGTGACATTTCCGGTCCTTGTTACTATTTATGTTAGTGTGCTATCCAGTCTAGTCTCAGATGCATCTTAGATGCATCACTCAGAATTGGCAGCCTTACTTCTGCTCTCTCACCTGGAATGAAAAAACCAACACACATTTCACCAAGTCATCCCTACTTGTTATGAAAGGAGGGAAGAAAAGAAAATTCTGTCTCACAGGTCAGGTTCCTATCTCAAGGTGGGAAAACTTGGTAATTTATACGTAAAAGTAAACAAGCTACACCCACCCTTAGCCTATGAGGTGTGTAAACATTAAATGGGCAATTCTAATTTTAGCCTTCATACTGTGTTCACGTTCTGAATCAATCCTTGCCTTCTGTTTATTTTGAAACTGGTGAGTGCAGGCCCCCGACTCCACCTGAGACCAAGTAATTCCACTGGGCTCTTCAGAAGGGTTAGGGTGAATAGAGGGAAGTGGATTTGAGCACAAACTCTAGTTATATGACTCCAACCAAAATGAGAGGCAGAAAACAGCTCTGAGATTCATGGACGTCAATTTACTTTGGGGAGAAGCTGGATAAAACTGAGTTTGGTCTCAAAATAGCCTGGACAATTTTAGTTTTCTGACAGCATTTGGTGGCAAGCCTGTTAAAGAACACCATCTTGAAATTTCCCACTTGTGTGCTGTAGATAGCATATCATCTGGACACGCCCAGAGCTTCAGAAGCATTAATCACCAAGGCACACCTGGCGTGGAACAGAGATGAGGAGAGAAGGAGATAGTTTTAGATGGACCCCATTCCTCGTGTTTTCTACATTTCTGTTTGTTAGATTAGTTAACAACTTACCTCACTGCTAAGCCAGAGAGGCCCTAGGGTGCAGTGGTTAAGACACGGATGCTGGAGTTATGAAGATTTGATTCTGGATCCCATCTCTGCCCATATTCTGGCTGTGTGACCATGGTCACGTTCCTTAACCTCTCCTAGCCTTACCTACCTACCTATCTTTCTATCTTTCTTTCTTTGTTGCTTGGGGGAGGGAGGGTTTGCTTGTTTGTTTGTTTGTTTGTTTATTTATAGTGGAGGTACTGGGGATTGAACCCAGGATTTCGCACACGCTAAGCATGCGCTCTACCACTGAGCTATACCTCCCCTTCCCTGAACCTTAGCTTTCTAATGAGACAAAGAATGTTAGGACTAGCATAGTACCTGCACATCTTGGGGCTCAGGGTTCTTCCCCTCCTACCCTTTCCCTTTCACTGGGTATTAATAAAGATGCAATTTATGCAAGTACTCAGGATGTAATCAATTCTCACAAACTATGAGCCTGTCTCCATCACCAGGGGCCCAGTGATGTAGGATTTACAATTAGTCTTTTATTATTACTATTTGAAAAAGGCCATCAAAAGTTGCTGTTTCTGATTCTAGTTATCTAGTCACTCTGAGGTGGACAGTCTTGTTCTGGGCTGAGCTACCTGAGAGGCTCAGTAGACATAAGGCTGCTGCTTACCCAGCGCCCGCACGGAAGAGTTGTAAAAGGGTATCCCCTGACTTGACAAAGTCTTAGTGCTTGGCTGCTGTTGGCATTGGTGCTAGACAGTGCACTCCTTCAAGTACCAACCGTGTATTTACACTGGGATTCAGGGGATTCTTTGGAGGTTGAAAAGAAACAAGACTCAAAGTTCCTAATTTTGGTACTCCAAGTTATTAGAACATCTCTGAAATACTGAAATGTTTTTAATTGAATGAACTTAGCAGGAAAAGTCCTTGGGGTGGGGATCCAGGGGAAACTCACCATCAAGTACATTTAAGCACCTTCAGCTCAAGAACAGGGTCAAGATTATCCAAGAGGAGACCTGGTCTAGCACCGACATTGCCCTTTTCTGATCCAATCATCTTCATACCATGGCCATGCCCAGTGGAGAATAGCTGAGTATGTGAGAAAGACTACTGATCACAAAGACTTGTCACGCTGGAACTCCACTTGCTTTGTATGGAGTCTCCTGACTGAGTGGAACATGGCACTCCAGGGAGAAGCACTCTGCCCTGCCAATGTCCCCGACGCCAGATGGTTGGTGGCAGCAGCTCTTCTGCTTGTCTGGACTGATGGACAAATGCTTTCAGTAGAGACACAGCAAGCACCATCATCTTCTTCCATGAGTGATTGTCTTGTCCTATGTGGACGTGGGTTCTCAGTCTTCTCATAAGCAATGGTCAGGAAAGAAAGTATAGACTTCTTCTCTCAGTGAGAACAGGGGATTGGAGTTATTATAAATTGAACTTTCAAAGTATTGTGAGGTTATTTCATACTCCAAACTGTTGAAGCAGGATGTATGAGTGACACTGCGGTGCACTGGAGTTGGCAGTCTTCATAACATCTGTTTCCAAGTTCTTCTGCAAATCCTTAAACTAAAGAATCTGTGAAAATTGAAAATCGCCAGGAGCTCATATTTTAGAACGAGTTACCTCTCTTTACCTTACTGCCTTCCAGTCCAGATTTCCCAATAAGGACAGCGCTGAAATGGGGAGGTTAGGACCACTGGTAGGTTAGCTCATCTTTTGAGCTGGACAGTTCATTTCCCTTTAGTGACTGATTTCCAATCCCTTCCTCCCACTAGTTTGACCTTTGGCCAATTTCAATTAATTATAAAACCGTGTATTGTTTGAAGTTCCTGGTCTTAGAGCCAGGAATGACGTTGCATTGGAATGATCCTGTGTCTTAGCATTCTTAAAGAAAGATCCAGACAAGCTTGTCAGAAATAAATTCTTGTGATATTCTTGTGACGGTGCCAAGAATAGGGACCTTCATCCCAGCTTTGTTTAATATAGGCTCAAAGTACCATCTAAATTGATTGATCATATAACGAATTTATCAGGTTTTGTATAAATTTAAATAAATGGTGTGAGACAGGGAAAAACCTTTCTCCTTATATAAAGATGTGGTCACAGAACTGGCAATTTTATAATCTGACCCATACAGCATTTTTTATGTGATAATCTCAAAGCAATTCTCAGCATCAACACTGATCTTCGTTACACCATTAGTGGGTGGGGAAGGTACCAAACATTTGCTCACCAGTGGTGTACCCTAGCTTCCAGCATCAGCTGTGGGGGTAAAACAAAAGGGAAATTGCAGAGCTTGAATTTATACTCCTATCTCTCTATCTCTCATTCCACCCACATCCTCACGTCATTCTTGCTGGACAGCTGAATGGATGGGGTGTAGGGGAGTGCATGTATTCATGTGAGTTGCTTGTCTGGTTTGCAGAATTTGGAGTGGGGCTTCTGTTCTAAGGGACACCTTCTCTCTGTGGGCTTGAGAAGCTGCAGCATGATCAAGCTCTCTAGTCTGTCCAGCTTGAATGAGCCCATATGGAGGGAATGCCCAGTGTGACCACAATGCCATCAAGACACCAGCCATTCTCCTATTCACCTATTTAAAAAGTCTTGGGTATCACTTCCTGGGTGCCCATTAACCAAGTCTTTAGGGGATTTAGGTTAGACACATAGATCTTAGCAATCCTCTAAACCAAACCCCCCATTTCATTGACAGGTGATCCAGTCCACAGGCACACAGATGATAAAAGACAGGTCCATGACCAAGGTCATTTTCTGTTCCTTCTGTCACCCTACTCTTCCTTATGTAAAGCCAAATCATTGCAACTTTTGTCCTGGAGGGGCTCACAATACTGGAGGGGAACTGAGATTTTGTGTGAATGAACAATGACTTATCCTCGCATGAGAATGTGATGGGAAGGGTGGAGAATTAATAACACTGAGCACCTGCCATGTGCAAAGGGTTTCGTTATACGTTTTCTCACATAATCCTCACATCAAACTTATGAAGACTACGTAATTATTCCATTTTACTAATCAGGGAACTGAGGCTTGGAGGTTCTGCCATTCTTGATTGGCACGTGTGTGGAACTGTGGTCTATGTCTCTACAGCTCTGGACACTCCGAGTCAGTGGACACTGTAAGAGGAGTGGTTTGTTTTGAGAGGGCTTCTCAGAAAGGCAAGGCTTGAGCTGGTTTATTACACTTGCTTAGGCGCAGAGAAGCCTCAACAGATGGAGGAAACACAGATGGCCTCCCGACGATTGCGTCACCACCCAGAGAAGGCTGGAGCCAGTTACACACCCACTGCTTTGCAGTCTCAAATGCAAATTGCCTAGAAAATTGAGCATGCTGAAGAGAAAACTTTCATCTTAAACCTGCTGCGGGCTGATTTACAGATGATCTATTCTGTGCAAGGAGTTACACAATACATAATGGGGAGTTCCTGAGGGTGCAGAAGACCCTGCCGCCCCTTTGGTGAGCTGTATCATCTGCTGATGAACCAGAAGAGCCAGCAGTAAAGGGGAAAGGTGATGGACAGTTGGACAGAGCCATATACAAGTGCCAAGGGACAGATGGGTGGAACAGGGTGAGGAAAGGGAGGGTGGTGTAGTATGTGCCAAGCTTAAGGAGGAGGACCATCCTGAGTGATGGTTTGAAGGATGTGCTTGGCAGAGAGCAGGGAAAAGCACATGAGGGGAGGTTCTGAGGTGAGAGAAGGAAATCCCATGCTTAGTTGGGATAGAGAACACAAAACAGAGTGTGGGAACTGGAGTTGAGGCAGTTTGGTAAGGAGGACATTTTGGGAAGTTTAGAAATTTACAAATTCAACCACATTACCCTTGACCACCTGTCTACAGAATTTTCACACCTCCTCAGGGAACCTGTTCCTCTTTGAATACCTCTGGATATGACTGGCACTGTCATGTTTCCTTTAGACCTGGGGTCCGGAGTTGGCAGGAAAAGTCAGGACTGAGATTTTACTATGCTTTCCCCCCTAACCAAAGGAGAGGTTCAAGGCAACAACAGATCAACTAGACCCAAATCAACACTAAATTTGAACTTTATGAAGGAGCTTCAGAGCACACAGACAGTCAATTGAAATGTGCCGGGAAAATTAGGCCACCAACTGCCAATGGGCAGGAATCACCTGGTGAAGAATCTCCATTGAGTATGGGGTCCCAGATTTCCTAAACTCCTGGTAGCTGCGAAGGTGGAAATGGAATTGGTGTTTAAAGCAAAGTCTCTCTCACGCAGGAAAATAGTGAAAATGTTCTTCCTGAGGAAGCTCTGAACAAATGGAGTGACCTAGAGACAGGTGCTTCAGATTGAGATGGTAAATATCCTGTTGCACAAGAGACATGGTCTAGGTCAGTGGATTCATTTAAGAAAAAGCAGTGTTTATCACTTGCTTTTCTTCTTTTCTGACTTCTTCTAGTAGAGAGAGAAAGAGAGGCAGAAGTCTTGATGCTGTGGGATGATCAGGGTCATCAGAAACAGTGGGGCAGGTTGTATCCTACACAGAGGTGCCTAGCTAAAGGGACAACTCGGGGTGAAAACCCAGTTTCCTCCATGATAATGTAAGGTCCGTGAAGGGTGGGGCCTTGAGATCTTGGTGTCTTCCATATCTCCAGGTCTAGAATAGTCCTTGATACATAGAAGTTGCTCAAAACATGTTAACTGAATAAATAAGGAAATAAGGTGGTCTCAGCACTATGGCGGCAGGCTGGAGGAACAGGAAATAATGCCCTGGAGGCTACTCCCTCAGGAGGAGGCAAGGCTGCCAAGGAGGCATTCATACCTCATATCTAGAGTTAGAATTGCCTCGCCCAGCACTTAGGAGATGGCCGGTCTTGGCCCGTGTGGAGAAGCCAGGAGCAGTGGCTCAGGATGAGGGGTGGGGAGGCTCGCAGACACTGCTGGGTGCTCAGATGCCATACCCCCCTTTTTCCTTACCAACCATATTCATATTTTTGTTTCAGGTGGGAATGCACTTCGCTGAAATCCTTCCTTTCTCAGGCTTCAGGGAAAGCACTGACATGCACGTCAGGCCATTGAGACCTAATTAAAAGTCTGCGAGGGATTTCTGGGAAAGTTTTCCTTTCCTGCTTCAAGGGTTGCCCCTTAGTCAATTGTCCCTTCTTTCTGCTGAGAGCAAAGACCAGAGCTTGGAATGGGGGCAGCCATCTTGCAACCAGGAAGCAACAAGAATGAGGCAAAGCCTTGTGTTAAGGATAGAGGAAAGAAATATTGAAGGAGCCTGGAACACCGAAGACCTCACTGAGCCCTTGGACAGCTCAATGCCAGACTGAAGTAGGAGAAAAAACTGCCCCCCTTCTGCCTGGTTAAACTACAGCAGTCAAGTTTGGGTTACGTGCAGCCATGCCCAATCCCTAACTAAGAATAAGCAACCACCAGGAATGTAAGCCATCCAGGAACATTTAGAAACACTTGAGATGATGAGACTTCGTATATCCAAGATGGAGACTTGGAACAAGACTGATGACCATTCAAGGATATTGTGAATCCTCAGGAGGCTGGAAGACTTAGGTTACAAAATGAAGAATTCTCCAACAGTGAAGCTTTAGAAGTTACTGAAATATACTATGCAGATTGTCTGTGGACTCTAAAATATGTGTTCTTGGGATTTCCATTCTGACAACAGCAGAAATGACCTCCTGGTTGAGTAATGTCTGAAAGAACTATTTGCTCAGGACTTCAACAAACATGAGCTACAAAGATGTGGTACAAACCAGTTTGAGAACCTGATTCCTTCTGTTGCCTAATGCCCCTGAGTTGAAATGAACCAATTAATTTTGAATGGCTGCTGAAAATTTGACCTCTAAATTACTGGTGGCTAATTTCAGTGTCCAGGATCTAAAAGTACCCAGTGATTGTAAGGAGGAACAGTTGATATAATCACTGTCATTAGCATAACAACCTCATTTCACATGCTAACACCTTGAGTTTGTTGACATTATTGGGAACTGTGCTACACATCTATTCTGCCTTCCACCACACTGGTGTGAATTAATGTCCTGAAGTGCTGTGGGCCCTCTGAAGTATATTTGGAGACTTTTTCTGCCCTGAGCCTCTGTGCAGCTGGGAACAACAGGGAGGTCTTGATTGGTAGGTATATTTTTAGTTGGATTACTTCAGCCCCAAACAGGGAATGCTTCAGGCAGTCAGTAGTGAGGTTACATCTGATTAGGACTCATAAACTTTGTTTAGGACCACTCCTATGGCTAAGTGGCTGGCGTGGCGTGTCTACAGTTGTGTATGTTTTGGTAGATGCCCTCAGGTGACCCACTCTCATATGAAAAAATAATACGTTATTGTGGCAGACTACCATCTTTATTCTGTGGAGCTTGAAAATTTCTTTTTCAAAAGGCTTTTCCCTCTTTCACCACAGGTCTGTGATGTAGTTAGATGTCCTATGCCAAAATCCCCTTACATACAAACTGAATGTCAGCTTCCATATGAAGCCAGTTCTTGATTATTTTTGCAGAAGGGTTGGAAATTTATCAATTATATTCAGATTCGCAATAAGAAATATAGATTCTTTAACTTCTCTATCAGATCATATCTTGCGCAGAGGTGCTTCGTTTCCACAGGCAGGAGAGGAAAGTTAAGGCTACCACAGTGGGGTCACTCTGTCTCTGCTGCTCTTGGACAGGTGCTCCAGGCCTCCAACACCAGGTGACCGTTTGGATCTTGTTTCTGGTGCCTGTGCTTGTCCTAGTGTGATCCAGCTTACCTCAATCACACCTAGCACTTGAGGTAGAAGAAGTCTGTGGTTTCTTCCAGTCTCCTGACTAGAGGACTGAGCGTCATGAAATAACTTCCTCATCTCATCTCTTGGACTTTTCTCAGTCCTTCTCTGGTTCAGTGGTCTCTAGCACTTCTTGATTCTTTTTTTTTTTTTATTGAAGTATGCTCAGTTACAATGTGTCAATTTCTGTACAGCACAATGTCTCAGTCATGTATATATACATACATATATTCATTTTCATATTCTTCTTCATTAAAGGTTATTACAAGATACTGAATATAGTTCCCTGTGCTATACAGAAGATACTTGTTTTTTAATCTATTTTATATATACTGGTTAATCTTTGCTTTTATTGAGATGCCCAGGGATTCTAGAACTCCATCCCAGCCATGTAGGATTTCTTGGGCCTTTCTAAATTCCCACCTGGGAGGGGCCAGTGCTAGACTGAAACCAGGGGGCTCCCCTAAAGGGCTTCTTGAACTCTCTATACTTATTTTGAGATGTTAGGGCTATGTCAGCCTTCTCTCAGAGTTTTTCAAACCGTCTTCCACCCACAATTTTCATCCTGAAGGTGAACTCATGTTCCTCCATTCTGCCATCTTGCTTCTCTTTCCTTCTTCTTCTTGGACTCCTCTTAACCTGAGGTGTTTTCTTACTTTCCCTTTCAGTCAGGTGAAATTTTTTCTTGAATCATATTTTCCTTCTTCCTTTTTCTAGGGCTTGTAAATAAAGCTCTAGAGTCCAAATCTACTGGGCTTGACTCCCGTTAAGTAAAGGGAAGCTTCTCAATCAAAAGGCTCTTTTCTTTTTCAAAAGCTTGGCTTTCAAGGTGATTGTCACACTACCAGCTCAGAACTTTTCAGCTCAGAGCTAAATGATAACTTCTGAGTTTTAGCGTGTGCCTACCCACTCTTTCCCTGTGGCAATCAACTGGAAAGCCCAA